>NC_059344.1:44369236-45677570 GCF_019703515.2 Myxocyprinus asiaticus
GTAACTCAGCAGAATGATCAATGTCAGGGTACTGAGTATCGGTAGCAACTGGTGATCATGTTGCCTGACTGGAATGCTGCATGTTGTCTTCAGAGAAGATGAAGCACCATTGCTGTGCATAAGATTATCAATGGACCTTTTTCATAGACTGATGAATCATTTACAGTACTTTTTAATTTAGCTATGAAAATTTAGCAATTGTTTTTAGATTTTCCTTTTTTACATTTACATTTATGCATTTGCAAGATGCTTTTATCCAAAGCGACTTGCAGTGCCCTTATTACAGAGACAATCCCCCTGGAGCAACCTGGAGTTAAGTGCCTTGCTTAAGGACACAATGGTGGTGGCTGTGGGGATTGAACCAACAACCTTTTGTTTACCAGTTCAGTGCTTTAGTCCACTACGCTTTTTATTTTATTCGGAATATTCCTTAAAATAAAAGCTAGTTAGCACTGCTGCGATGGTGTTCCAAAAACAGCTGCTGAGGTAGTGACAGTAAATTTGCCATCTTTCTCTCATTTTGTTTTCCTCTTTTGGAAACTTAGGACACGTAATTGTGGAATTTCTTTCTTTCTTTCTTTCTTTCTTTCTTTCTTTCTTTTTTTGTTTTGTTTTTACTGCTAAAGTTTAACCCACCATATTTTACTTCCACATTTCAAACTCTGTTCCATACTCTGTGTTCCATTGTCAAAATCAAAAACTTTTTCATGTGGCCCCAGATGTTTTTTATTTTTATTTATTTATTTATTTTTTTTAATTATTGGTTAGTTGGTTAGTTAAGTACCTTCATTGTTGCTGTCCAGTGAAAACACGGTGAGACCCAGGGACTCAGTGTGGCAGTGGTCTGAAAGCTGATGTGAGAGAAACAAGTGAAAAGAGGTAATAAATATGAGGACCACGTCTGAGGCAGAGCCTTTTGGTGTGCAAGCACAAAAAGGAATAAAAAGTACACACCCATATGAAGCTGGATTGGAGATAAGGTATAAGACCCAGCATGTTTATTGACTCTACTGCAATTGAGTTTTGAAGAATGGCACACAGCACACATCTCACTCACAGTCCGGTATACGGTGTGTGTGTTTTCTAGACACAGAGAGAAAAATCAAACGAACACTTCAACCTAAAATAAATATAAGAAAGGAGACAAAGAAGCTTATGCTGCCTCATAGTTCATTGTCTATGGTGTGCCGGGGCCGTCGCCAGAACATACTGAGTGGGGGACATTTCGTTTTCATAGGGGGCACACTTTTTAAGATCTGAGACACAGAAAAAATATTATCAATAACTGTCAAATAAGTGAAAGGATAGTATTTTGGGGTATATATACCCCATATATATTAATTTAACCCCCTTGGGGGCCTTTCACCCCATGTGAGGGAGCCTTTTACCCCAGGTGTGAGGTAAAAGGCTCCCTCACACCCATTGTTTTTGTTTTTATTCATTTTAATCTTTTCATACAAATTATGTTGCTCCATCAATATTCAATAAAAGTAAATGTATTTCTTGAATCTTGAGACACATTGTGACCAGGTAAAAAAAAGCAAATTTTCCTTAATTTGTGCCTTTAGCCCCGTTGTACCCTACTAGCATGTTCAAGCCAAGTGATGAAATGGTTATCGAAGGCTAACTTATTGACAATTGGTTGCAAAAGGGAGGCACTGAGTGTCTTTTTGTGTGTGTTGGCGGGGGTGGGGGTTATCTGGCATTGCCCTGTAATGCCCGCCTTTGGCGATGGGCCTGTGGTGGGCACATTAGGCTGTAAAACATCATGAATATTAATAAGTCAGGGACTGAGAGGTATCAGATGAGGCTTCTGGAAAATGACTAATTAAATTTGTTCTGTCCTCAAGATGTTGCAGAATCTTCAGGTCATACTGGAGTATTTTCTGCAAATTCACAGATATTGTATTTTTTTATGCATTACTTGGTGATTTTACAGTGTTTTCTGACCAGACACTGAGGATAACATAGCATAGTTATCTTCACAGTGATAGTGTTGTATAATATTATGGATATTATATAATAAGGTAATTGACTGAGCACCATATGCTCTAAACGTTTTATTCTGTTGCTGTACAGTTTATTTTTATGCATTTGATGAGTTCCCACATCCTGTACTCCAGTGCTGATCTTTAAGAGTTCAAGAATTACATGTTGTGACATGGCAACATTATTCATGGAATTTATGGTATATACATATTAACATAATCACATTACCATAAATGTACACCATTTGAAAATCAGATGAAAATTGTTTCTATTTCGACTATTTCTGTCGGTCTAATTAGCTTGTTTAGAAAGCAATAATTATTATTCTTTTTTTCATTTATGACATTTTCCATTGTTCAAGCATCAGAGAGCACTAGGTGACATTTACCTCCATCAAAGGGGTTTATCAGTTCTTTATATAGCAATGAAACGTTGTTTTTTTTAAACCACTTTTATTATTATTATTATTGGACCTCATGTATTCAGATAGAAGACAAAGGCAGGCCTAACACAAGTCGTAAAACCTAACTCAGCCCCCACACATTCCATGTCGTAAATCTTACTGATAAAATCGCGGCAAAATCAAATAAAGGGAGTCCAAAACAGACTACAAATCCATGAAGCCTTGCTCACTAAAGGATCAAACTCTCAACTCCTATTGGATGAGGCACACAACAGAACGTCCCTCAAACATGACATCATCAGGAGTTGAAATACCTCTGAAATGTTTCGTGAGTTACTTCCAGCGACTTTGTTCACCGAATATAGACGCAGCTCTTTGCTGCTCTCAGGTGCAACCTTGTGGCACAAGGAAGTAATGTCCGACTTGAAACTGTGGTCATACATTCTCCATCTCGCTGGACGAGTTGAGATTACTCTGTGTTCAACTGAACACTCTAACGGATCCGAAGGAGACCAGCCAAGCAATTCGCATCTTCATCCGTTTGCCTACAGAAGTGAAGAAATTAAAGATTTCTCTTCCATCTTCAATCAAGTCGACATTTCTGAGTTCTCCGCCAGCCCGCCCAGAATCAACAGCCGTGCCCGCCAACAGAGCGAGGAAACGGCCTCCCGTCATCACCCGAGCCTCAAGGAACCGGGTCAGAGTTAAAGGACGGAGGAAAACACATTCTACCTGTGTCCTCATGCGATTCAAGTAAGAGGTTTACGTCTGGGCAGAGATAGAATATTATAGTGTGTTATTCTTGTGTTTCAAGGTTTTTGCTTGTACAGTTTACGGACCGCCATGTCCGCTCATTATTAATACTCAGGGTATTAATTATCATAAATTTGTTTTGTTATATTTTGGTCCAACCAAATTGGATTGTTGTGCAATTTCGCCATCGCGGGTGAAACAGCAACTGAGTTCATCCATTAAAGAGTCAAATAACGCGGGACTGTTTACGAGCTGTTCACCGCGTCTCTGAGTGATAAACTGACAGCTGTTTTCTCTCCCACGATCACGAAATCGGCTTTAGGGCTGTCACTTCTCTCTCTCTCTCTCTTACTAACCACACACAAACACACACACACCTTATGTGTTATAGGATTATTTTTATTTCCATATCTAATCATATCACTGTTTAGTTTGTAGTTGTAAGTCGGAAGTTTATTGACTGCATTGTATTAATTATTAATTGATATTACTGCATAAATAAACTTTTGTTTATATTACAAAGAGAAGTGTTTTGGTTTGTTTTGCATACGCCTGTATCATGCTGACGGGATGTCAGTGCTCGGATTCAAACCTTCATTCATTGCTTTTTTTCCCGAAAATCGATATTCTTCAGATGCCGATTTTCCTAAGAAAACAATCTAATATTGAGACTGTTTTACTGTTTGGTTATTAGTCCCTGATTTCAGGGTGGTGCCCCGTCAATGTTAATCCTTATTAATATTCTATTGATTTTTGATAATTGATAATTATCTTTGATGATTGAATTTGAATGATCAATAAGCTAGTATTAATTTTAATTAATGTTTCATCGATGTTAACAATTAACGATTATCTTTGATAACTGTTGATTTAAAGGATTTAAAAAAGCTAACATTGATTCTCATCAATGTTCTATTGATTTTAATAATTAATAACTATCTTTGATAATTATTAATTATTGCTAATAACCAAACTTGCTCCTAAATGTAGCACACTACATTTACTGGAGCCCCATATGAGGTTTTAATGAGTTAGATTCAATTGATTAATTTAAATATTAATTAATAACTACAGAAATAATTATTAATTAATTATTAATTATTTCTGATAGTAACACTGATCTAAACAACCAGTAAAGCCCTACATTATTATTATGTATTATGTGTATTTGTATTTTATTCTTGCTACAGTTGCTTCTTGTCCTCTCATCCTTTTTTTTTTCAAGAGACCATGGACATCTGCTTTAAATGTGTGAAAATAAATTAGCCTTATTTGTATTTCATTACTGCTTAAATCAAGAAAGCTAGGAACTTCTCATTAAACACAAGAAGAGTGTGCCGATCTGATCAGCTCAGGGTGCCTGGACTTGGGGAGAGAATTTATCAGCCTCATATCTCCTCATGTTAAAGGCACAGGCCAGCAGCTGATGTTTCCTGGAGTGCTTCTCACATCTGATAAAAAATAAAAATGGATGTTTCCCATGATAGGAGGGCACCGTGCAGAGATTACTGGGCCTTTTTCAATCTGTGGCAGTGTTTTGTGAAGTATAAACTCAAACTGTCCATTCTGTCCTTTTCTCTCTCTTTCTTTCTTTGTCTCTCTTTGACTTTCTCACTTTCTCCTCATTCTTCTTTCTGTTCTGTTCTTCAACTGATTTATATCGACCGTAAATCTTAAAATTCCTCTGTAGAATATTTATTTTATCAGGAAGACTCGCAGACTTGAGTGAAATTTAAGATGACATTTATTTGATGAATATAAAACAGAAATGTAATGTCTCTCTTTGGCGTAAGCCCTGTCTGGTGGTCCGAAGAGGTTGTACTTGGAACCGTCATATCCTGCCAGAGATAGGAGTAAGGGGCGAGGAGCCTACCCCCATGCAGGACGGGACTCAACTGGTGGTGGTGGGGTGGTGGAGGTTGCTGCGTTAGCACACTGAAACAGCAATGTGATAGATTTTGAGCAGACTTATAAAGCATTGGCTTACATGTGATTGGCTAGGAGTTACCTAGCTAATGGTGCGATGATATACAGCTGCTAGTTTTCCCGCTAGATCTACACTGCGCTTACATTTCTTAAGATTGTAGCGACCCCCTGCAGCTGTTCAATCCAATATACAGTATAGTATTGGCATGGTCCAAATTTCAGAGGTCCATGGAAAGGATATTTTCAGACAAAGGCCAGAATAACTTGCAGCTAGGGAAGTAAAATCTGCCACATGAATCAGTATTGATTTCATTACCAAAAATAGAGTATGTGCAGAAAATCTAACTCTGTCAAAGTGTTTGGATGTCACATACTAAATATTGTTAAATCAGTAACACACAGTTTGTTGGTCTAACAGTTTTTGAGATTAGATTATGGTTTAAAAAATATGTTGTGTAGAGAGACATGAACGAGCAAAAACTATGCTTTTAAGTAACCAATGTGTAGAATATTGAAAGCAATGTAAATATTTAATTGTGTTCACTGCAAAAATTACACACTGATCATTCAGCAATTCTTTCTCAAGTGCAATCTCCTCAACCTCGCTATACAATGAAAACAATGTCCTAATTTTCACTTTAGGCAGAAAGACATGGGGGACTGATTGTTGCCTGGGTCTGCTTCCCTCATGCTGTGTTTGCCAGAATTCCAAGAAGTCCCACAGGGCAGCACAGAGGGGGTTGGATGAGGAAAGAACAGTTACTTCTGCTGACTGGCCAGTCTTTTTGTTAATTAATATATATATATATATATATAATCAATTTATTTTTTATAATATATTTAACATGGATAGATAGATAGACAGACAGACAGACAGACAGATAGATAGATAGATAGATAGAGTGCCATCATTATACAGTTGTGCTCAAAAGTTTGCATACCCTTGGAGAATTGGTAATATATGTACCATTTTTAAGGAAAACATGAGTGAGCAAGCAAAACACAATTCTTTTATTTCTTATGGGATTCATATTCAACTGTAGGTTATAACAGAATGGCACAATCATAAAACAAAACATGGCAACAAAGAAAAAAATGAAATGATCCCTGTTCAAAGGTCTGCATACCTTTAGTTCTTAATACTGTGTATTGCCCCCTTTAGCATCAATGACAGCGTGCAGTCTTTTGTAATAGTTGTCTATGAGGCCCCAAATGATGGTGACTTGTCCATCTGAAGAGGGCAAACTGTTTTCTGGACCAAGTGGTCTCGGTATGTCAACCTGAGCCCACGTGTCCACGACGGTAGTCAGTGAGTGGAGCCAATCGGTTCAGTAGGTCCTTGCCAATTAACAGTGGTTCCATATTAATGGGACATATGTAAACAGGGTGTACTAGCATCATCCCTTGAAAGGTAATGTCGATCCACACCCGTTTTGTGCTAGACGACTTATCTTGCGTGTAGCTTGTGATGCTTACGCTGCAGTTCTGTCTGTAACAGTTTGCCAAGGGAGAGCTTTGATCTAGCTACCTCTGCGAAGGTGTTGGAACCCATTAGACTTATTTTGGAACCAGTGTCGAGTAGTGCATGGGAGCTGATGCACCTACAAAGTAAACTTTGGCATTAACGGGAGGGGGTACATTGTCTAGTCATGCTGACGGGGTTTCAGCGCCGTGTTCCTTTGAGGAGTTTGACGGACCTGGTGAACAACGGAGCACGTCAAGCTTCGTTACTAACTCAGTCAGGCATCTCCTTATATCCTCCATTTCCTTTCTCAAATCTTGATCTCTGAGGGGATTTGAAACCTTGTCTACCCACTCACCTTCTTGTTTGGGTTTTCGTTGGAACCGCGCCTTTCCTTTCGGCTGGCAAACGTTTTGTCGTTTAGGCCTGCCGTGACCCAGGGGTTGTCTAGTCACCACCCCCTGGTATTGTTGCCTACCCTGCTGGAGGGGTGATCAGTTACTTCCTTGGTCTGTAATACTCACACGGAGGCTCGTGCCTCTTCTGGGTGATGGCAAAAGCACCTATGGTAGTGGAGGCTTCATCGATATACAGCGAATACTCCTCGCGTAGGGCTTTACACAGAGCTGAGTAGCGGTTTCGGGTACCAGTCGGTAGCATTTCCATGAACACATGGACACTCCTTACCGTGGTCTTCCATATGAGCTTGAGTTTTTCCCGTGATGAAGCATAAGGCAAGTCAACCAGACAGTGCTCAATTTCTCTGAGATAATTGTCGATGTTTGAATCTCGATTACTTGGGTCAAAGCGCTCTATGTCCCCTGCGAGGGACTCGAGTTGTCGGATGTGCAAGCCTTGGTGTCGGTATGACCATGGGTCGTCCAAGTCATCCGAAACACCATAGTCACTTGGATCGCTATAGTGATGAGGATGACTTCCTTCCCTTCATGGTGGGGAAGGAGTCCAGTCGACGCGTGGGGGTGGACCCCGGGTTGTGTACAGCTCCCTGGCTAATGGGATCTTCGAGCCGCTTACACCACTCTGTGCTTGGAAGTAATTTTCCCCCCTTCGTGGTGTGGAATCAGTCGATTTGAAACGCAAGATGGCATGACTGAAAACTGACTGGGGGGGCAACTGTAAGGAGGGGCACCTGCATCCAATCAGCAGGCTGCTGGAGGAGCTTAAAAGGTGTCTCGGAGGATGAAGACAGAGACTGTACCACTAGGGGTAGCTCGGCTCCTAGCGTGTGTCCCTGGGTTTCTCAGGGGCACATTTCTATGCGTAGCGCTAAAGAGGGAGCCCTCTTCTATGTCAGATGTTGTGCTGTATGTTTCAGCTGCACTTACCTGATCTGACTCTACTCTTAGCTGGACAGCTTGAAGCTGCCTGTGCAGGGTTTCGTTTTCCTCCTGCATCCGGGCATTATCTTCCTGTGCCTGGACTTTCTCAGCTTGGGTGCACCTAACTTCTTGGTGCAGGCTGAGATTTTTCCTCTGCACTGGCGAGCTGGGCCTGGTGCTCTGCGGTTTGCAGTTGGGTTCTGCAGTGATGAAGAAGGAACATTTGGCCCACTAGGTCTGGGATTGTGCACTTTGGCTTCCCGACTGGGTTGTTGACATAATCAACTAGTTCCTGCAATGCTTCATCACAATGACTAATATTATAGCAATTAAGGTTATCTCTCTCCTCTACAGAGAGACGGAGGACAGCAGCAACCACATCTTGCAGTGCTGGGTCGACTGACCTCTGTGGAGCTTCAGCTCCAGTCATGCGGGACAATTGGCAACTCATTTTACTGTGGCAGTAAAAATTCTTGCGACACAGTGGCTCTGATAGCTTGTTGTTTTACAGTTTCTATAATGCTGACAAGAACGCACAGGTGAGAGGCTTTGACCTGTGGCTTATGGGCTACTGTTATGTAATGTGCAAATTTCACTGCATTCTCTCTTTGGTGGATGTCAATGAGGTGACTTGGCACCTCTCTGTAACATTTAGGTGAAAGCGTTAGGAGTTAAATAACAACATCAGCAGGCTTTGAGCAGACTATAGTAAACTTACCAAGCCCTAATTCACTCTTAAGAGCACTTTCACACCACACTGGCTTATGCTTGGCAAGTTGTGAGAAGTCAATTGTCAAACAGAACCAAACTTTGAAGTAATGATTCAAGTTATTACTTTGGATTCTTATGCATACACACTTTGACAAAGTGGCATGTAGGATTCCCTACACGGGGCACCAATTATTATGTAGGTTCTACTGGTTGTTTAGATCAGTGTTACTATCAGAAATAATTAATAATTATTTATTTAGTTATTAATTAATATTTAAATTAAATAATAGAATCTAACTCATTAAAACCTCTCACGGCGCACCATTAAATGTAGTGCACCACATTCAGGAGCGGGTTCGGTTATTTGCAATAATTAATAATTATCAAAGATAATTATTAATTATTAAAATAAATAAAACATTGATGAGAATCAATGTTAGCTTTTTTAATCCTTTAAATCAACAATTATCAAAGATAATCAATAATTATTAACATCGGTGAAACATTGATTAAAATTAACACTAGCTTATTGATCCTTCAAATTCAACAATCATCAAAGATAATTATCAATTATCAAAAATCAATAGAATATTAATAAGGATTAATATCGCCGGGGCACCACCCTGGAATCAGGGACTAATAACCAGATAGTGTAAGAGTCTCAATATTAGATTGTTCTCTTAGGAAAATCGACATCCGAAGAATTCGACCTTCGAAAAGAAAAAAGGAAGGCTTGAATCCGAGAACTGACATCCCCTGTCAGCATTTGACACAGGTGTATGCAAAACAAACCAAAACACTTCTCTTTGAAATATAACAAAGTATATTTATGCAGTAATATCAATTAATAATCAATACAATGCAGTCAATAAACTTCTGACTTACAACTACAAACTAAACAGTGACATGATTAGATATGGTAACCAAAATAAGCCTATAACACATGAGAGTAAGGTGTGTGTGTGTGTGTGTGTGTGTGTGTGCATGTAAGGAGTGGTAGACGTGACTCTCGTGGAGAGTACATCACATGAGATTTCCGGCCAGAGAATATGGCCGCGAATGTGGGCGAAGAGAAACCGGTCAATGGTGTCTGCCCGTTTACCGCATGTCTCCGCTTGTACGATAACTTAGGGACAAAGCTGAGCTTTATCACAAAGTTATCTACTAGCCAAAAGTGTGTGTGAGAATGTTTGTGAGGGGTCGCGTGTGTGTGTGGTTAGTGCGAGAGAGAGAGAGATTAAAGTGGCGGCACCAAAGCCGGTTTCGCGATCGTGGGAGAGAAAGCAGCTGTTAGTTTATCACTCAGAGACGCGGTGGACGGCTCGTAAACCGTCCTGCAGTCTTTGATTCTTTAATGGATAAACTCAGTGTGCCGGTCTCACCTGCGATGGCGGAAATACACAACACTCCAGTGTGGTTGGACTACAACATAGCAGATCTCATTCTTGATAACAGTACATTAACAGTACATTACAGTAATACCTTGAGTATTATTAGCAGCAATGAGCGGGCTCTGCGGTCCGTAAACTGTACCTTCATACATAAGAATAACACACTATAACATTCTATCTCTGCCCAGATGTAAACCTCTTACTTGAATCGCATGAGGATGCAGCTAGAATGTGTGCTCATCCGTTGTTTGACTCCGACTCAGTTCCTCGAGGCTCGGGTGATGACGGGAGGCCGTTTCCTCGCTCTGTCGGTGGGCGGTACGGCTGCTGATTCTCGGCGGGCTGGTGGAGAAATCAGCGATGTCGACTTGACTGAAGAGGGAAGAGAAATCTTTTCTCTTCACTTCTGCAGGCAAACAGATGAAAATGCGGATTGCTCGGCGGTCTTCTTCGGGTCCGTTAGAGTGTTCAGTGGAACACGGAGTAATCTCAACTCGTCCAGCGAGATGGAGATTGTATGGCCACAGTTTCAAGTCGGATGTTACTTCCTTGTGCCACGAGGCTACACCTGAGAGTAGCGATGAGCTGCGTCTACACACGGTGAGCAAAGTTGCTGGAAGCAAATCCCGGAAGGATGTTAGAGTTATTTCTACTCCCGATGATGTCATGGTTGAGGGGCATTCTGTTGTGTGCCTCATCCAATAGGAGTTGAGAGTTCGATCCTTTAGTGAGCAAGGCTTCATGGGATTTGTAGTCTGTTTTGGACTTCCTTTGTTTGATTTTGGCGCGGTTTTTATCAGTAAGATTTATGATGGAGCGTGTGGGCCTCAGTTAGGTTTTACGACTGTGTTAGGCCTGCTTTTGTCTTCTATCTGAATACATGAGGCCCAACACTGCTCAGTGCATCCACGTGAGAGCTAACAAACGCATTGACTATTTATACACAGACACTAATCGCAATTTAAAAAACCACAGGTGTGGGAAATTAACCTTTAATTGCCATTTAAACCTGTGTGTGTCACCTTGTGTGTCTGTAACAAGGCCAAACATTCAAGGGTATGTAAATGGCTTCATATGATCACTATCCTTAAATAAAAGACAGTTTTGTTGCATGATCAGTCATATTTTCAAAATCAATGCCAAAATTTCACAATTTCTGCCAGGGTATGCAAACTTTTGAACACAACTGTATATGTTAATTGCCATATATCAAATTTCTGTACTGGAAGGCATGTGAAATACCTTTTAACTTACACTGTAAATAAGCATGAAATACTTATTTTTGTAAGTTTATATTAACACTATTTAATCAAGTCAAAGACTAATCATGTGTATGCATTGTTTTATAATTATTAATTTTCCAGTGCCTCAAAAACAATACCTACAAGAATACAGCAACAAGCATTTCTCTTGAATATTTCATCGGTTCACCCATTATTTTTATAGTAATCTTATTTTTGGATTATCCGTCATGTACTCCTTGGTAAACAGGGTTCATGATGGCACGGATCTTTAAGAGCAAGTGCTCACTAAAAAGCGTGTCATTCACATACCACTTGAGATTTCAAGTAATTTTAAGTTTGTTTTGATTTTGATGTGACCAAAAATGCAGTTGTCTGTGTCAGTTAGTTGTTTTCTTTGCAAATAATTTCTACACTTCCATCAGTTCGTCCCATTCATAGCGATCTGCAAAGACATGCTGAAAGGACAAGGGCATGAGAGGCGGGCACTATCATATTTATTGATTGACAGCGTATTGAACGAATCAGCACTAATCGGAACAAATGTCTCCCCTCACGTGACTTTTCGCTGTATTCGGCGGTTACCCTCTCACAATCACACCACGCTATAGATGCAGAATGAGATCACAATGAGCTGAAAGGAGGCTTGAGAGATGCTGCCTTCCTTTGAAACTTTATCCACTGGGTGTCGATAGATATACTTACACATTACATTTGTGTTGTGTCATTTAGTGTGTTGAATGTACACTGTAAAAAATTTCCGTAATTTAACTGTAAAAGACTGTAAACTATGCTACAGTATAAAAACGTAAATTGGTTAAAGAATAGTTACCATAAAATATACGTTATTTTTATAATATATATTTAAAAAGATAAAACATGTAGTTTTATGGTAAAATGTTCTAAAAATGACATTTTTTAGATGTAAAAAGTATGATTTACCCATATAATTAACGGTTAAAATGTATATTATGTTTAACAAGAGAGTACATGTACTTTTTATGGTAAATTATTGTTAAAATTATGGTAAAAACTGTAATCGGTCGTTCCCAGAGTTCCCTGTGTGAACCATTTCATTTTATTATATTTTATGGGAATAGTTACGTTTATTTTTATTTTTAATATCAGTTATGTACTTTGGGGTGTTCTGTGTTATATCTGATTAGTTAATGCTTATTGCATTATCTTAATTTCACATGTGTTACCCTGATGGTGTTAAGTATTTGTGTGAATGACACTGAGCACTGTCTCTACGTGTTTATTGGTCATTGCTTCTGGAAGGGCCACTATTGATGAACTTCATGTCATCATGTGCCCTTCTGTAATTACTACAGTTATTAACAATACATTATAAAGTGAAAAGCAGATTTTTACAGTTTCAGAAGTTTAATATATTACGTTTATAATTTAATAATATAGACGATGGTACAGCACTGTAAAATATACCGTAAACAGTTTTAATTTATAAAATGTACAGGTTGTTCTGTAAAGTTGTTTACATTTTTATTATATTTTTTACATAATTATTCTGGCAACCACAGCTGCCAGTTCCCTATCTGTCACTCACTCGACGTTGTGTCGATGTAGTGACACTAGGGGTCACTCTTGGGAGCCCCAAACACCTCTGCTTTTTTGAAAAAAGGCTAATGAGAATTGGCGAGTGGGATTTGCATGCCACTCCCCCGGACATACGGGTATAAAAGGAGCTGGAATGCAACCACTCATTCAGATTTTCTCTTTGAAGCTGAGCAGTTCTATTCATTGAAGCTGAATTCATCCGCGAAGTTCATTCACCTCATCTGCTGGATTCTACTGTGCATTTCAGTGGCTTCTCCCCCTCTGCACATGTGGAGTGCAGAGAACGCCCCTGGGCGGGCACTTCAGCAGAAACAACTAAAAGAGTATATTAAAAAAAAAAAAAAAAAAAATAAGAGTATATTTTCTTTCTAAAAGTGCAGCACACACGGAATGTCTTTTTAAAGATGGCTTTCTGTTTCTGTGTTATTCCTGGTTGTGGTCAATATCTCTCCGCTTCTGACGGCCACGATCGCTGTCTTACCTGTCTGGGCACTGCCCACGCGGAGACATCATTCGTGGATGGGTCTTGTCCTCACTGCGAGAACATGACCATGGCAACGTTGCGGTCGCGGCTTGCATTCGTAAGAAAGCAAGCCACCCCAGCGGTTCCCCGCCTCGGTCCTTCTATCTATGGGTATGAGGCCATGCCGGTTAGCACTGGGGGTGATTTGGGGACCTCAATGGGACCAACTCCGCCAGGTGTCCCCCCACGGATCTCCCATTCCCCAGCACGCTTGCTTGCTCCGGTCGGGCGCTTGGAGGAGATCGTCGGCTCGTCTCAGGGAGAGTTCGACATCTCGTTCAGAGCCCAGGAAGAAGACAAGTTATAGAACACAGCATCAGAGAGCGGGCTCGTCCAGTTGGATGCAGAGGCTTTGACTGGGCTTCCTTCTTCGGGAATGGTTGCCCAGTCCCAGGCCGACGCGGAAATGACGGACATGCTTTCCTGGGCAGCCGCGAGCGTCGGGCTAGAGTGGAACCCTCTGATATCCCCTGAACCCTCGCGGCTCGACGATTGGTTCCTGGGCTCGGGGCTCCGCCCACGGACATGCCCCGCCCCCGTTCCTTTCTTCTCGGAAGTGCATGAGTAGCTCTCGCTACCCTCGATGGCGGAGTGGCCAGGGGGTATTTGGTGATCCCCCAGGTGGATAAGGCATTTGCGGTGCACTTGTGTCCGCTGGAGCCTACGGTGCCGCTGGACAAACCGCCTCTGCCCTGCACGCCATGGCTCTCCTGCAAGTACACCAAGCCAAGGCACTAAAAGAACTGCACGAGGGTAGTTCTGACCCGGGATTGATGCAGGAACTGCGCTCGGTGACCGACCTCGCTCTCCGGGCGACGAAAGGGCAAGGAGACCTGCTTCTCCGGAGCTGGTGAGCAGACCACTCCATCCCCTGGTGGAGGACCGGGAGGAGAATCTTTTGTTTCATTTTCATTTAATTTCGCCGCATGTCCAAGAGACTGCGGTACCCAAAAATTCAACAAAAGAGCAGTTTTCTTGTTCACTGGGTCACATGTTCAGTGCGCATGGCCGTCATCACGACCACCGTCCATCATCCCATCTTTGCAGGTATGGCGCTCCAGCAGCGGTCCCCCCACCTCTGTGCGCCCAGCTGTGGCACAAACACGCCCACACGAGATTGGGTCTGGTGGACTATGGGGACGAGACTCCTCCTCCCCCCTCCTCGGCCAATCTTATGGTGGGCGGCAGGAGCCAGGTAAGTGCTTTGATGTCCCTGGACTCAGCACGGCCACGGGGCTCGAATCCCCTCAACGTGGCACCTCGAGCTCCGCCCTGCCGCGAGGCCCCATCCGCCGGTACGTCCGATGTGATCATCCCCTTGGTCCCCCTCCCCCGGAGTTTGGACGCATGACTCGCGCTTTCCAACCCATCGCAGTGGCTGACCCAGATCATCCGACTCGTCTATGCGATTCAGTTCTCCAGGCGCCCGCCCAGGTTCAGCGGCATCCGCTTCACCTCAGTGAAGGGCGAGAATGCTGCTACCTTGCGTGCGGAGATCGCTACCCTTCTGCGCAAGGGCGCGATAGAGCCTGTCCCTCCAGACGAGATGAAGAAAGGGATCTACAGCCCTTACTTCATCGTACCAAAGAAAGGCGGTGGGTTGCGACCAATCCTGGACCTGCGAGTACTGAACCGGGCTTTGCACAGACTCCTGTTCAAGATGCTGATGCAAAAACGCATTCTAGCGAGTGTCCGGCATCAAGATTAGTTCGCAGCAGTAGACCTGAAAGAAGAGTACTTTCACGTCTCAGTCTTACCTCGACACAGACCCTTCCTGCGGTTTGCCTTTGAAAGGCCAGGCGTACCAGTACAAGGTCCTCCCCTTCGGCCTGTCCGTGTCCCCTCGCATCTTCACGAAGGTCGCAGAGGCTGCCCTTGCCCCGCTAAGGGAAGTGGGTGTCCGCATCCTCAACTATCTCTATGACTGGCTAATCCTAGCTCACTCTCGAGAGTTGCTGTGCGCACTCAGGGACCTCGTGCTCCGGCACCTCAGCCAACTGGGGCTTCGGGTCAACTGGGAAAAGAGCAAACTCTCCCCGGTTCAGAGCATCTCTTTTCTCGGTCTGGAGTTGGACTCGGTTTCGATGACAGCGCGCCTCACGAACGAGCGTGCACAGTCGGTGCTGAACTGTCTGAAGGCATTCAGATGGAGAGCAGCGGTTCCACTGAAACTTTTTCAGAGGCTCCTGGGGCATATGGTATTCTCAACATCGGCCATACCACTCGGGTTGATCCATATGAGACCGCTTCAGCACTTGCTTCAGACTTGAGTCCCGAGATGGGCATGGTGCTGCGGGACACATCACGTGGCCATGTAGAATATTTTTTATCAAGTTAAATATAAATTAATCAAGTATAATCAATGTAAACATAACCATTTTATTCTACAGTTATTTCTGATGGTCAAGCATGTATTTCACTGTGTGGGTTTGTGTGTAGAGGCCTGTGAAAATGAGGCCCTCTTTAAAGGGAATGTGTGCTCACAAATGGTACTCATATATAGTAAACTTGAGTCTCATGTTTTGACACTAGAGAAAATATAGGATAAGCCCTTAAAGAGGTTCCAGATGGTGAGGCCTCCTTCAAATAGTTTCCTGTTCCTTTGTTAAAAATAACAGACTGAAGACACAGAACAAAATGTATGGAGTGTATTGGTCATGCCCTGGTGGATTATGTGTATATAGGCATGTTTAAACACAGACAGTTCAGTTACTCTGCAGACTGACTCGGCTTTGCTATCTCTGATAATAAAGTCTATCTTCTGGCAACAAAACCCCAAGACTTTGAGAGTGATTCTTCACAAATGCGGCGGAAGCCACAACAAATTGGCACCCAACATGGGGCACTGGAAAGGAGCTGAATGAAACACCACGATGGACTAGCTGGATGAGCAACTCAAACAGTGGTCACTTAAAAAGGTAAACATACTTTGCTTATATAATTAGTTTGTGTTGCTTGCCAGAATCTGCCCGTGGTGGTAAGGACATTCAAAAAGCTCCTCCAAATTCAAAGAACAAAAATAATAAAGGGTTCTGATTCCATAAGAAATAATTGCATGCAATGATCTGTTTTTACTGTTATGAGAAATAATGAACCCATACAAATGGGACAAGTATATATGATAATATATGTGTATGAGAAATAATGTTTGTCTCTACTATTTAACTGAATAATTTGTCAGGAAATGCTGAGAAGTATAAGAGAATTATAACTGAAAAATCTTATTGTTAAATGATGCTGAAACAGCAGATATAAAAAAAGAGAGAGAATGACGAGAAAAAGAAAGTTGTTAGAGAGGCGCCC
This sequence comes from Myxocyprinus asiaticus, assembly GCF_019703515.2. Lineage (NCBI taxonomy): Eukaryota > Metazoa > Chordata > Actinopteri > Cypriniformes > Catostomidae > Myxocyprinus > Myxocyprinus asiaticus. The sequence continues at coordinate 44,385,857 of NC_059344.1, forward strand.
CTGTTCAAGGCCCAGGAGGCTGCTACACCCCTGGTAGAATGGGCTCGTAGCACTACTGGGAGTGGCATGTCCTGGGCGTGATATGCCATAGTTATGGCGTCAATGAGCCAGTGGGCGATCTCTGCTTGGAGACAGCGCTTCATTTCCGCTGTCCACCAAAGCAGACAAAGAGCTGCTCAGAGACTCTAAAGCTCTGCGTGCGACCCAAATAGATGTGTAAAGTTCACACCGGACACAGCAACGTCAGGGCTGGGTCTGCCTCCTCCTGGGACAGCGCTTGCAGGTGCACCACCTGGTCCCTAAAAGGGGTCGTGGGAACCTTGGGCACATAGCCCGGTCGGGGTCTCAGGATCACGTGAGAGTATCCTGGACCGAACTCCAGGCACGTTTCGCTGACAGAGAACGCTTGCAGGTCTCCTACCCTCTTGATGGAGGTGAGTGCAGTCAGGAGGGCAGTCTTTAAAGAGAGTGCCTTAAGCTCAGCTGACTGCAAAGGCACAAAGGGGGCTCTCTGTAGACCCTGAAGAACTACAGAGAGGTCCCATGAGGGAACGAGGCACGGTCTGGAGGGATTCAGCCTCCTGGTGCCTCTCAGGAACCTGATGATCAGGTCGTGCTTCCCTTAGGACTTACCGTCCACTGTGTCGTGGTGTGCTGCTATAGCGGCTACATACACCTTCAAGGTGGAAGGGGACCGCCACCCTTCCAACCTCTCCTGCAGGAAGGAAAGCACCGATCCGACTGCACATCTCTGGGGGTCTTCCCGTTGGGAAGAACACCACTTAGTGAACAGATGACACTTAAAGGCATATAGGCACCTCGTAGAGGGGGCCCTAGCCTGAGTGATCGTATCTACCACCGCGGGTGGTAGACCGCTTAGGTCTTCCACATCCTGTCCAGGGGCCAGACATGGATATTCCAGAGGTCTGGTCATGGGTGCCAGATGGTGCCCCATCCCTGAGAAAGAAGGTTCTTCCTCCGGGGAATTCACCGGGGGGGGGGGGTGGCTGTCGCGAGGAGCGTCAGGTCCGAGAACCACGTCTGGGTGGGCCAGTAGGGTTCTACCAGGACGACCTGCTCCTCGTCCTCCCTGACCTTGCACAGGGTCTGTGCAAGTAGGCTCACTGGGGGAAACGCATATTTGCGCAGACCAGGGCGCCAGCTGTGTGCCAGTGCATCTATACCGAGAGGTGCCTCAGTCAGGGCGTACCAGAGCGGGCAATAGGAGGATTCTTGGGAGGCAAACAGGTCTACCTGTGCCTGTCCGAATCGACTCCAGATCAGCTGGACCACCTGAGGGTGGAGTCTCCACACTCCCCTAAGGGTAACCTGCCGTGACAGCACGTCCGCTGCAGTGTCAAGGTCGCCCGGGATATGAGTGGCTCGCAGCGACTTGAGGTGCCGCTGACTCCAGAGGAAGAGACGGCGGGTGAGTTGTGACATACAACAGGAGCGCAGACCGCCTTGACAGATGACATATGCTACTATTGCCGTGTTGTCTGTCCAAACTAACACATGCTTGCCCTGGATCAACGGCCGGAACCTCCGCAGGGTGAGCAGAATTGCCAGCAACTCGAGGCAGTTGATGTGCCAATGCAGCTGCGGGCCCGTCTATAAGCCGGCGGCTGTGTGCCCATTGCAAACAGCACCCCAACCCGTCTTGGAGGCGTCTGTCATGACCACGATGCACCTGGAGACCTGCACTAGGGGAACGCCTGCCCATAGAAATGCAAGGTCAGTCCAAGGGCTGAAGAGGCGGTGACAGATCGACATGATAACCACGCAATGTGTCCTGCGGCGCTCGAGTCTGAAGCTAGTGCTGAAGCGGTCTCATATGCATCAACCCGAACAGAGTGGCCACCGCTGAGGATGCCATATGCCCCAGGAGCCTCTGAAAGAATTTCAGTGGAACTGCTGTTTTCTGTTTGAATGCCTTCAAACAGGTCAGCACCGAGAGTCCAACTCCAAACCGAGAAAAGAGATGCTCTGAACCAGGAGGACCTTGCTCTTTTCCCAGTTGACCCGAAGCCCTAGTTGGCTGTGGTGCGAGAGCACCAGGTCCCTGTGTGCTCACAGCATGTCCCGAGAATGAGCTAGGATTAGCCAATCGTCGAGATAGTTGAGAATGCGAATGTCCACCTCCCTTAACGGGGCAAGAGCTGCCTCTGCGACTTTCATGAAGATGCGAGGGGACAAGGACAGACCGAAGGAGAGGACCTCGTACTGATACACATGACCCTCGAATGCAAACCGCAGGAAGGGTCCGTGTCGAGGTAGAATCGAGACGTGGAAGTACGCATCCTTCAGGTCTACCGCCGCAAACCAATCTTGATGCTGGATGCTCGCCAGAATGCGTTTTTGCGTCAGCATCTTGAACGGGAGTCTGTGTAAAGCCCGGTTCAGTACTCGAAGGTTTAAGTTTGGCCACAACCCATCGCCTTTTTTCGGTACAATGAAGTAGGGGTTGTAAAACCCCTTCTTCATCTCGGCCGGAGAGACAGGTTCTATTGAACCCTTCCGTAGGAGGGTAGCGATCTCCATGCACAAAGTAGCAGCGTTTTCGTCCTTCTCCAAGGTGAAGTGGATATAACTGAACCTGGGCGGACGGCTGGCAAACTGAATCGCGTAGCCGAGTTGGACGGTCCGGATCAGCCATCGCAATGGATTGGAAAGCACAAGCCATGCATCCAAGCTCCGATCGAGGGGGACCAAAGGGACAATCTCACCAGTCGTACCGGCAGGTGGGGCGTCACGGCAGGGTGGAGCCCGAGGTGCCACGCCATGTTGTGGCCGTGCTGAGCTCAGGAACATCGAAGCACTTACCTGGCTCCTTGTGACCACCCCGGGAACAGCCTGGGATGGGGGAGGAAGAGGCCTGTCCTTGCGACCCGTGGAGACTGTCACATCGGGGGTGGATTTGTGCCACAGCTGTGCATGCAGGGGTGGGGAGACTGCCGCTAGAGCACCAACCCTGAAAGGATGAAAAGGTGGACGGCGGTTGTGATGATGGCCGTGCACACTGGTTATGTGACCCAGGGAACGAGGAAACTGCTCTTTTGCTGAACTGTTGGGTACCGCAGCCACTTGGGCATGCGGCAAAATTAAATGAAAGAGCAACAAAAGATTATCCTCCCGGTCCTCCACAGGGGGATGGAGTGGTCAGCTTACCGGCTCCAAGGTGAGTTTCATTGTCCCTGGGTCACCCATCTCAGGGGCGCTTCGAAGCCTTCCGTGTGTTCTTGGCAGCCGGCCATGAGACAGGTGGCATCTGCTTCCTGCGGTGGGCTCCACGCTGGGGCCGGGCCGAAGGGGCAGGCTGTGGCAGAGCCGGTGCAGTCACCGCAGGGGGACGCCCTTGGCGATGAGCAGGCGGGGTGCAGGATCTTGAGCCGTGCCGGGGCAGGATGTGCCGGATAGCCTCCGTCTGCTGCTTCACCGTCGAGAACTACTGGGCAAAGTCCTCGACGGTGTCGCCGAATTGGCTAACCTGGGAGATAGGGGCAGCAAGGAACCATGCCTTGTCGGCCTCACCCATCTCGACCAGGTTGAGCCAAATGTGGTGCTCCTGGACCACTAAGGTGGACATTGCCCACCTGAGAGACCACGCCGTGACCTTCGTCGCCCGGAGAGCGAGGTCGGTCACCAAGCGCAGCTCCTGCATCAAATCTGGGGTGGAACTACCCTCATGCAGTTCTTTTAGCGTCTTGGCTTGGTGGACCTGCAGGAGAGCCATGGCATGCAGGGTGGAGGGGGCTTGTCCAGCGGCACTGTAGGCTTTGGCTATCAGGGACAACATGAACCTACAGGCCTTGGACGGGAGCTTTGGGCGTCCGTGCCAGGTGGCGGCACTCTGCGGGCATAGGTGCACCGCGAACACCTTATCCACAGGGGGAATCGCTGAATAGCCCCTGGCCGCCCCACCATCAAGGGTTGTGAGGGCGGGGAAGCTGAAAGATCGGGACTGGGCAGTAATAGGTGCCTCCCACGATTTTGTCAGCTCCTTGTGCACTTCTGGAGCGGGGCATAGCTGCTTTGAGTGGCGCCGCGAGCCCAGGAACCAATCATCGAGCCGCGAAGGTTCAGGGGAGAGTGAAGGGTTCCACTCTAGCCCGACACTTATGGCCGCCCGGGAAAGCATGTCCGTAATTTCCGCATCAGCCTGTGACTGGGCAACTGTCCCCGAGGGGGGAAGCTCAGCTGAGGCTTCTGCGTCTGGACAAGAGGTCGAACTCCCATGAGATGAGCCAGCGGACTCATCCGGAAGCACGATTGGGGCAGACGAGCGTGCTGGGGAATGGGAGGTCCGTGGGGGAATACCCACCGGAGGTGGTCCCACTGGGGTCCCCAAATCCCCACAGGGTCTGTGCAAGGTCAGGGAGAACGAGGAGCAGATAATCCTAGTAGCACCCTACTAGCCCACTCAGACGTGGTTCTCGGATATCACACTCCTCGCGACAGCCCCCCCCGGCGAATTCCCCTGAGGAAGGACCTTCTTTCTCAGGGACGGGATACCATCTGGCACCCACGACCAGACCTCTGGAATCTCCACGTCTGGCCCCTAGATGGGATGCAGAAGACTTAAGTGGCCTACCACCCACGGTGGTAGACACGATCGCTCAGGCTAAGGCTCCCTCTACGAGGCGCCTGTATGAATTGAAGTGGCGTCTGTTCGCTAAGTGGTGTTCTTCCTGACATGAAGACCCCCATAGATACGCAGTCGGATCAGTGCTTTCCTTCCTGCAGGAGAGGCTGGAGGGGCGGCTGTCCCCCTCCACCCTGAAGGTGTATGTAGCCGCTATTTTGGCGCATCATGATGCAATAGATGGTAAGTATTTGGGGAAGCATGACTTGATCATCAGGTTCCTGAGAGGCGCTAGGCGGTTGAATCCCTCCAGACCGTGCCTCGTCCCCTCATGGGACCTCTCTGTAGTCCTTTGGGGTCTACAGGGAGCTCCCTTTGAGCCTTTGGAGTCAGCAGAGCTTAAGGCACTCTCTTTGAAGACTGACCTCCTGACTGCGCTCACTTCCATCAAAAGGGTAGGTGACCTGCAGGCATTCTCTGTCAGTGAATCGTGCCTGGAGTTTGGTCCGGGTTACCCTCACGTGATCCTGAGACCTCGACCGGGCTATGTGCCCAAGGTTCCCATGACTCATTTTAGGGATCAGGTGGTGAACCTGCAAGTGCTGCCCCAGGAGGAGGCAGACCCAGCCTTGGTGTTGCTGTGTCCGGTGCAAGCAATACACATCTATTTGGATCGCACGCAGAGCCTTAGAAGCTCCAAGCAGCTCTTTGTTTGCTTTTGTGGACAGCAGAAAGGAAGCACTGTCTCCAAACAGAGGATCGCCCACTGGGTCATCGACGCATCACGATGGCATATCAGGCTCAGGATGTGCTACCCCCTGTGGGGTTACAAGCCCACTCCACCAGGAGCGTGGCGGACTCCTTGTCCCTGGCCAGTGGCGCCTCTTTGACAGACATTTGCAGAGCAGTGGGCTGGGCAACACCCAACACCTCGTTCTACAATCTCCGGGTTGAGCTGGTCTCGTCCCGTGTATTGGCAGGCACGAGCAGGTAAGTTCTGGGACAACTGGCCGGGTGTACCACTTGTGCATAGCGCCTTTCCCATCCCTTGAGGTGAAGACGTGTGCTCTTGACTCCCAGTCATGTTCACAGACTGTGATCCCTGGATGACTTTCCTCCTTAGCCCTCTGGCAGCTGAATTTGCTGAGAAACTCGCTGACCGGCCCACCTAATTAGCCCCTGTACTGAGGTAGGTGCTCCACATGTGCTGGTTCCCTGAAGGCGACCCCATGTGATATCTTCCGCAAAAATTGAAAAATTCCCTGATGGCAAACTGTGTCCTCCTTGGCCAGAGGCCCCTCTGCTTCTGGTCACCATGCCCTGTAGAAACTCCTCCCCCTACCATGGGACCTCTCCACATGACATACTTCCGACAAGACTCGGTAAGACCATGTGACATATTCCACTCAAAATACCCCCCCCCCTTTTGGGTGGGGTGTGGTCTCCGCGGTGTCTTCCCTTTGGGAGGGACAGCCCCCGACGCGGACACTTATGGCTCCCAGTCAGTTAACAAATTCCACTCTTTTTGGGGAGAAAAGAGGCCTCAGCTGGGCTAGCCTGTCCCTGTAGTTGGGCAGTCGACTTGTTCCTGATGGAGCATTGGGGGAGGTTATGTGATGGCCTGGTGCACAGGCTACAAGGCACACAGCTGTCTGCCCATCACACACCGCCAGTTCACGCAACAAAGTTCAGCTAGTTGTGGCGTTTTGTATAGGGACCCCTAGTGTCACTACATCGACACAACGTCGAGTGAGTGACAGATAGGGAACGTTCTGGCTACTTTCGTAACCTCCGTTCCCTGATCGAGGGGATGAGACGTTGTGTATCTCTTGCCACAACGCTGAACTACCAGCTGAAATGTCCGGGACCTGGTCTCGGCTCCTCAGCACAAAACCTGAATGAGTGGTTGCATTCCAGCTCCTTTTATACCTGTATGTCCGGGGGAGTGGCATGCAAATTCCACTCGCCAATTCTCATTGGCTTTTTTAAAAAAAGCAGAGGTGTTTGGGGCTCCCAAGGGTGACCCCTAGTGTCACTACATCGACAAAACGTCTCATTCCCTCCATCAGGGAACAGAGGTTACGAAAGTAACCAGGACATTTTCTTTTCTTTTTTTTTTTTTTGGTTAAAAACAATGGAATTTTTGTAGTGTATGCATGGGCATGTGTCAGGCCAGCACAATATAAATTAAACTTTCATACCCTTCCTTTGAGCAGAACTGTATATAATTTATAATGCTTCATAATTCATAATACATAATATAATCCATAATGCGTTACATAACTTATTGATGGTATTTATATCTTTTGATGACCATTTAAGGTCAATGTTTGCGACAGGAATTGTTTAAAATAAATAATGATGCCTTTACAGATCTTAACAGTTTTTTAACATTTCTTGTTGCTTTGTACTCTAAATAAAATAAATAGGCTGCTTCATTAGAGAGACCAAATCATATGTGAAAATCACATGCTTAGGTGTAAAGTTGGACCTGTGATTGCAACAGATAAACAGACATTGTGAACATTGTATACATTTTCTGGTAATAGTTGACTGTGCTTCGAAAGTTTAGACGCAAACGGGATCAAAGTTGAAATTGTTATTATGCTTCAACAGTTTAATGCATTGGGTAAAGCTGATGCGAATTATGTGAAAGAGTCTTTAGCTGCCAGATATGGGCATTGGGCAATAAACAGTAATTTTGCTTCAGCTTTCTCTAAGATGTTTTGCACAAGCTAATGTTCTACTGTAGCTCATAATGTACCTTTGATTTGTTTACAATTAGTTCACAGTGTATATCTCACTCTTTTTGGATAATGTGTTCATGCACTGGGAATATTTGTATTAGTTGGATTGAATCTGTTACACATCTGTCTTTAAAAAGCTTGCTCACATTTGAACACATTAAAGTCTGAACTGAGTCTTAATTGAAGACTTTGTACAACACTAATTCTGACTAAAGGATTAAATACTTTCAGTTCCACTGTATTTCCTCTATCTGGCCAGTAATCATAATCAGAATCAGCTTTATAGCCAGGTATGTTTACACATACAAGGAATTTGTCTTGGTGACAGGAGTTTCCAGTGGACAACAATAAAATACAGCAAGAAGACAGAAATAATAATAAAAAATAATTAAAAAATGAGTCAAAAAAATGAGACCAAACTGTGAATTGCACATAATTATTGCTCAATGGGGCAATTTAACTGTTCATGAGATGGATAGCCTGATGGGAAAAAAACTTTTCTGTGCCTGATGGTTCTGGTGCTCAGAGCTCTGAAGCGTCAGCCAGAAGGCAACAGTTCAGGAAGGTAGTGGGCAGGGTGAGTGGGGTCCAGAGTGATTTTTCCAGCCTTTTTCCTCACTCTGGAAGTGTACAGTTCTTGAAGGGAGGGCAGGGGGCAACCAATAATCCTCTCAGCAGTCCGAACTGTCCTTTGTAGTCTTTTGATATCCGATTTCGTAGCTGAACCAAACCAGACAGTTATTGAAGTGCAGAGGACAGACTCAATGACTGCTGAGTAAAACTGTATCAGCAGTGCCTGTGGCAGGTTGAACTTCCTCAACTGGCAAAGGAAGTACAACCTCTGCTGGGCCTTTTTCACAGTGGAGTCAATGTGGGTCTCCCACTTCAGGTCCTGTGAGTGTAGAATATTTTCATCAAGTTGAGTATAAATTAATCAAGTATAATCAATATTAATATAGCCATTTTATTCTACAATTATTTCTGATGGTCAATCATGAATCTTAGTGTGTGTGTGGAGAAGCCTGTGTAGGAAAGGAACGTGCTCACATATAGTAAACTGCTCTCATGACTGCTGAGAAAATATATGTTGAGGTTCCTCCACAGGTGTCTCCTGTCCACTTCTTAAAATAAACAGATTGGAGTCAAAGAATAGGGTGATGGATGATGGTGACATGTATGAACTGTATTGGCCACTCCTTGGTAGATGATATGTATTTAAGCGGGTGCAAACCATTTGGCTGGAGTTGTTGTGCTGGGAGCAATTTTATTTATCTCTGATAATAAAGTCTATCTTCTGGCATCAAAACCCCAAGACTTCAAGAGTGATGTTTCACAGAGGTGGCAGAAGCCACAACATGAGATGGTAGTGTCCAATAACCTGAATGACTCCACTGCTGCCACAGTACTGTTAGGAATGGTGAAGGGGGTCAGTGTTGGGGTGTTCCTCCTAAAGTCCATAATTATCTCCACCGTTTTGAGCGTATTCAGCTCCAGGTTGTTTTGACTGCACCAGACAGCCAGCTGTTCAACCTCCCTTCTGTATGCAGACTCATCGTCATGTTGGATGAGGCAGATGACAGTGGTGTCGTCTGCAAACTTCAGGAGCTTGACAGAGTGGTCCTTGGTGATGCAGTCATTTGTGTACAGGGAGAAGAGTAGTGGGGAGAGCACACATCCCTGGGGGGCACCTGTGCTGATTGTACAGGTGCTGGAAGTGAATTTCCCCTGTCTCACTAGCTGCTGCCTGTCCGTCAGAAAGCTGGTAATCCACTGAAAGATAGACGAGGGAACAGAGAGTTGGTGTAATTTAGTCTGGAGAATAGCTGGGATGAAGGTGTTGAAAGCCGAACTGAATTCCACAAAAAGGATCCTTGCATATGTCCCCGGTCTGTCCAGATGTTGCAGGATATGATGCAATCCCATGTTGACTGCATCCTCCACAGACCTATTTGCTCGATAAGCAAATTGAAGGGGATCTAGAAAGGGTCCAGTGATGTCCTTCAGGTGGGCCAACAGCAGTCTCTCAAATGATTTCATGACAACAGACGTCAGGGCGATGGGTCTGTAGTTATTAAGTCCTGTGATTTTTGGTTTCTTTGGGACAGGAATGATGATTGAGCATTTGAAGCAGCATGGGACTTCACACTGCTCCAGTGATCTATTGAAGATCAGTGTGAAGATGGGGGCCAGCTGGTTACCACGGGATCTAAGACACACAGGTGAAACACCATCTGGGCCCTGTGCTTTCCTTGTCTTTTGTTTTCGGAAGACACGGCACATCTCTTCTTCACAGATCTTAAGTGCAAGTTGAGTAGCAGGAGGGGGGAGGAGGGGGGTTGCAGGAGGTGTTGGTGTTTGTGTGAAGTGAAGGTCAGAGCAGGTGTGGGGTGTGAGATTGGGCCTTTCAAATCTACAGTAGAACACATTCAAGTCGTCAGCCAGTTGTTGGTTCCCTACAGTGTTGGGGGAAGGTCTCTTGAAGTTAGTAATGTCTTTCAGGCCGCTCCACACTGATGCAGGGTCATTAGCTGAAAACTTGTTTTTCAGCTTTTCAGAGTATCTTCTTTTAGCCACTCTGATTTCCTTATTCATTGAGTTCCTGGCCTGATTATACAAGACTTTATCCCCACCTCTGTAAGCATCCACTTTGGCCTGACGAAGCTGCCTGAGTTCTGCTGTAAACCATGGTTTGCATTGTTGAACATTAAATAAGTAGGAATGCATATATCCTCACAAAAACTGATGTATATGATGTAACGGTATCTGTGAGCTCGTCCAGATTGGCGCCTGCAGCTTCAAAAACACTCCAATCAGTGCAGTCAAAGCAGGCTTGTAGTTCCAGCTCTGCTTCATTGGTCCATCTCTTTACAGTCTTTACTACAGGGTTAGCAGATTTTAGTTTTTGTCTGTAATTTGGAAGAAGATGAACCAGACAGTGAACAGATAGGGACAGAGCGATATGCATCCTTATTGTTATGTAGCAATGATCCAGTATATTTCTGTCTCTGGTTGGGCATGTAATGTGCTGTTTGTATTTTGGCAGTTCACGTGTGAGGTTTGCTTCGTTTAAATCCCCAATAATAATAATAGCTGAGTCCGGGTATTGTTGTTCCCTGTCTGTGATTTGATCAGCCAGCTGTTGCAGCGCAGCACTCACGCATGCATGTGGCAGAATATTAACGCTCACCAGAATAAACGAGGAAAACTCCCGCGGCGAGTAGAAAGGCTGACAGTTAATAAAGAATGCTTCCAAATTAGGACAGCACATCTTCTTTAATATTGTTACATCTGTACACCAACCTTCATTGATGTAAAAGCATGTTCTACCACCTCTCGTTTTCCCCATTAAATCCGTGATGCGATCCGCTCTGAAGAGCTGGAAGCCAAGCAGATGTAATGCGCTGTCCGGAATGGCTTCACTCAGCCAGAATTCTGTGAAGCACAAGGCAGAAGAGGTTGAAAAGTCCTTGTTTGTATGGGTGAAGAGATGTAGTTCATCCGTTTTGTTAGGAAGAGAGCGGAGATTTGCTAGATGAATACTTGGCAGGGCTGTTTGAAAGCCGCACCGACGGAGCTTGACTAGCACACCTGCTTGTCTCCCTCGCCTGCGTCTCTTGAACAGCACAGCTGCGCCTCCAACTAAAATGTCCAGCAAAGTGTCCGAATAGTCAAAAACCTGGAAAAGATTGTCTGGTATTTGCTGCCGAATGTTCAGCAGTTCGTCCCTGGTAAAACTGATTGTAAAAAGATTACTAATGTAGGGCTTTACTGGTTGTTTAGATTAGTGTTACTATAAGAAATAATTAATAATTATTTCTTTAGTTATTATTTAATATTTAAATTAATTAATTGAATCTAACTCATTAAAACCTCATATGGGGCTCCAGTAAATGTAATGCGCTATGTTTAGGAGCAAGTTTGGTTATTTGCAATAATTAATAATTATCAAAGATAATTATTAATTATTAAAATCAATAGAACATTAATGAGAATCAATGTTCGCTTTTTTTAATCCTTTAAATCAACAATTATCAAAGATAATCGTTAATTGTTAACATCGATGAAACATTAATTAAAATTAACACTAGCTTATTGATCATTCAAATTCAACAATCATCAAAAATAATTATCAATTATCAAAAATCAACAGAATATTAAAAACATTGACGGGGCACCACCCTGGAATCAGGGGACTAATAACCAGTTCAAACAGTCTCAATATTAGATTGTTTTCTTAGGAAAATCGACATCCGAAGAATATCGATTTTCGGGGAAAAAACAATGAATGAAGGTTTGAATCCGAGCACTGACATCCCGTCAGCATGACACAGGCGTATGCAAAACAAACCAAAACACTTCTCTTTGTAATATAAACAAAGTTTATTTATGCAGTAATATCAATGAATAATTAATACAATGCAGTCAATAAACTTCTGACTTACAACTACAAACTAAACAGTGATATGATTAGATATGGAAATAAAAATAATCCTATAACACATAAGGTGTGTGTGTGACAGTGTGTGTGTGTGTAAGGAGGGACGCGCACAAAATGGCGGACGTGACTCTCGTGGAGAGTATGTCATGCGAGACTTCCGGCCAGGGAATATGACCGCGAATGGGGGCGGTGTGAAACCAGTCAATGGCGTCTGCCAGTTACCGTGTGTATCCGCTTGTACGATAGCTTAGGGACAAAGCTGGGCTTTAGCATTTAAGCTATCTAGGAGCCAAAAATGTGTGCCAGAATGTTTGTGAGGGGTTGCGTGTGTGTGTGTGTGGTTAGTACAAGAGAGAGAGAGAAGTAACGGCCCTAAAGCCAATTTTGCGATCGTGGGAGAGAAAGCAGCTGTTAGTTCATCGCTCTGAGACGTGGTGGATGGCTCGTAAACAGTCCCGCGTACTTTGACTCTTTAATGGATGAATTCAGTTTACCTGTCTCACCCGCAATGTCGAAATTGCACAACAGTCCAATTTGGTTGGACCACAATACAGCAAAACAAATTCAAGATAATTAATACCTTGAGTATTAATAATGAGCGGACATGGCGGTCCGTAAACTGTACAAGCAAAAACCTTGAAACACAAGAATAACACACTATAATATTCTATCTCTGCCCAGACGTAAACCTCTTACTTGAATCGCATGAGGACACAGGTAGAATGTGTTTTCCTCCGTCCTTTAACTCTGACCCGGTTCCTTGAGGCTCGGGTGATGACGGGAGGCCGTTTCCTCACTCTGTCGGCGGGCGGTACGGCTGTTGATTCTCAGCAGGCTGGCGGAGAACTCAGAAATGTCGACTTGATTGAAGAGGGAAGATAAATCTTTAATCTCTTCACTTCTGTAGACAAACGGATGAAGATGCGAATTGCTCGGCGGTCTCCTTCTGATCCGTTAGAATGTTCGGTGGAACACAGAGTAATCTCAACTCGTCCAGCGAGATGGAGATTGTATTGCCACAGTTTCAAGTCGGACATTACTTCCTTGTGCCACGAGGTTGCACCTGAGAGCAGTGATGAGCTGCGTCCACACGCTGCAAACAAAGTTGCTGGAAGCAAATCCTGGAAGCATTTCAGAGGTATTTCAACTCCTGATGATGTCATGTTTGAGGGACGTTCTGTTGTGTGCCTCATCCAATAGGAGTTGAGAGTTCGATCCTTTAGTGAGCAAGGCTTCATGGGATTTGTAGTCTGTTTTGGACTCCCTTTGTTTGATTTTGGCGCGATTTTTATCAGTATAATTTACGACTTGGAATGTGGGGGCTTGAGTTAGGTTTTTACGACTGTGTTAGGCCTGCCTTTGTCTTCTATCTGAATACATGAGGCCCAACGCTAAACACAGGACAAACAAACAAAAACAACAAAAGAATTGGAGCGCTCCACACTGAGGCAGCCATCCGCGGTGCCATCTTGATGTCTATCCAGATACCTTTCACACTACTTATATCCATTGGCCGTTAAAAGTATTCTAAAGACTCTGAAGCTTATCTGCTGGTGCACTTTACCTCAAACATAGGGAATACCCAAATACTTCAAAAAAAAGAAATGCTTTATTTACTCAGAATGTATTGTATGTACTCAGAAGGGCTAGATTAAATAACCATGAAAATTAACAGCCTCATTATTTTTTTATAGATTTATAATATGTACACGAATTGTATTAACTGGTGATAACTGATAAGAAATTTATAGAAAATAACAATTGACATGACCTTCATTTATTAAAGCTGCCAGAAATATGTCAATAATTTCACCTCAACGCTCCACACATATACACTTTTGTCATTTTTTTTTTTTTTTATATTATAATGAGTAAAATCAAGTACAGCAGCAATAAATAATTGTCTCTATTGTGTTAAAAATGTCAGTGTGACTTGTTGTGTGGGTGTGAAGTAAAAACTCATTACTATAATTGTGCTGTAATTGTATAGCAGCCATACGGTGACAAGGATGTAAGCTTTTCTCTCTCCTTTTTTGCCTCGTTTGCTCTCTCACTTTTTCTCACTTTAGTCTAACTTCCAATTGGAGATTGTGTTCTTTGGTCACATCCACTCTACAAATGGGTTTTAAATGCATCAAATAGATCAGCTCATCTCCAAATGACTTTTAAATCCATCAAAAGTGGTCTATAACAATGACACAAGCATTTACCTTTATTTTTGTGATAATCATTCTCCATAAAATAAATCAGTCAAACCTATATTCTGAATAGTCACATTACAAAAGATCAAGTAACTTATGGAGTGAGTTTTGAATGTGGCTGCTGGCTACCAAAGAAGTAACTGTGGAAAGTCAGTAAATTATTTATGTTAAGTTATGGCCACATGGACAGCTTTTATGATGAGCTGATTTGACTATTCCCATAGTTACAGGCATTTCAATAGCTTGATTGTGTCAGATTTATTAATTAAAATAATGGTATCGGAATACTGACATTTGATATTGTGCATTTGCCTATGAGCTAAATGTTCGGTTTACACACAACTACATTCCCATTACATCTACTGTATGTATTTGATGTTTAATTTAAACCTCAATGTGTCGCAGTACATGGTGTGCCATTAATATATTATCAGCGTTAATGCAAACATGTTGTTTTAAAGGTTGGAAATCATTGTGTTGTTAATTACATGTTGTGGGGTTCCATGGGCTTCATGCCGATTGCACCAGTGTAGGATTGCACCAGGAGTGAACCAAGGGTGATGACATTCTGATTCCCAGCCACCACCTTGTATTATGCTACTAATTAACCTTTCCTTTGGAAAAACAGATTAGCAATTAATACTGCTCTTAAACCTTTCAAATGACCATTCTGAGGGAAAATAAAATCTCTCATTTTCTGCTTGGGTGCCCAGTGGTGTGTCTATAATTACAATTAAAGGGCTCATTCAATAATACAAACATAGCCCAACTCTACACACTGGAAAAACCTTGAAGTGCATTGTTTTGATGATTTGGTTGGCTGCAGTTGACTGATTGCAGGAGACACACTGAAAAGCCCTTAACCTCTGACACATTAACAAAACATTTTTAATTAAGGCCATGGCATCTCCACACAAAAGCAAATTTCAAGCTTATGAAGTCTTTTTCAGGGCTCAGCAGCTTTATCTATGAGAGGCTGCCTAGGTAAACAATTACCTGTTGGTCCTGAGTAGCTCCTCTTCAATCACACATCAACAGAACCCCAGATAAATTAGGTAAGTAATACCTAGCAATACTACATATTAATATGCATTTAGAACTCGGTGTAGAACTTGGTAAATTAGTGCACCAAATTTCTTGTGCTCTCGCTGATGTAATACTTTATTCTTTATGTCTGCCAAGAACATACCATGATTGTTTTCTCTCCAGTTATTGCCTTTTTTATATCTGCATTTTCTAGAGTAAAGAACCCTCAGTGTGAGCAATATGGGGAGGGTTGGTGCTGGTGAGGCCTTATCTTCGCAAAACAGTGAGTGCTAAAGATTCAGGAGTCTTTATTTGGCCAGAGAAAAGTGGTTTTGGCAACCCATAATGCTACACTGAATTTAATGCCACAGTGAACTTAATCAATCAGACATCAGGTCTTGACTGTCAAGATCAATTTTAAGGGCAAGATAAGACAATAATCTCTGCCACATCTTCTCACCAAACTGCACAGATACAATGATCCATTCCCCTAGAATAAAGATTTCTGGTTATTCTATGGTTCACTATCATGTATCTCTTTATCTTCTGATGGTTTGTACCACTACACATGCTCCCCTTCATGATAACACTATCTGATGTTCAGCCCAAACCTCATCACTCATTGAGTGGATCATTTGCGTCTCTGACAGGTGGAATTGAGCTCTGCAGAGAATAAAGAAGTGGAGAAGTTGACGCACCATGGGCTTTTGGGTCAGGAGACTAATCATATACATGCATGTTGAGGTGGCTGATGCAGAATTAATAGAGCATGTACAGGAGGAAAGCATGTTTCTTAGTTCCCAGGCAATGTTCTGGGGGCATGTCTGCTAACAGGGGAAGCTCTCTGTCAGCTGACATAAATTGAACATTATCTCTCCCATAAGCTGGGAATGAAAAATTACTGGCTCTGGAGAGACAAGATAAACTGCCTTCATTTGTGCCTCTGCTACGTCGTGCTTAGGGCTGTGAAATTCACTCACACATGCATTCAAATCTCCCTCTCACTCACACGCTCGCTCACACACACGCATGCTCGTGTACACGCACACACATTTCCCACAGGCTCTTTTGAGTGTATGCATTTCTCATCATACTGAAATTTTGATCAACAAAAGTACTCAACAGTTGTGAGCTCATAAATCCCTACTTTATACAAATAAAGTACTCCTTAAAAGTGAAGTGTGTAAGTGTCACTAGCAGCACCAAACAGAATTGCAAAAATAAGTATTTGAAGTTTTAAACACTCCCTTGTCTTCCATTGTTCTGCAAACAGATAGCCCCACCTCAAACTCAAGCAACTGACTGAACCAGTGCTGTTTTGTTCGACCTAGCTGGGCCAATCAGACTGCAATTCACGCCATTCGGTGCCACAAGTTTCACAGAAAGTACACACCTCCTCTTTATATCTATATTTGTCTTTATGAACTCATTCTGATCAATAAATCATATTAATGATCTCAAATCCCTTTGCACAATACTTTCTGAATCAGTGATCAGGACATTTGCTATCTTAGATGTTCTCATTGCATTCTCTCCTTCTGACTGACCTGTCATTTCAGCCTCAGGCAGCACTCATGCATATCTCACACAACTCTGCAAAACACTTGTGAAAATCTCAAGCTCCAATCAGATTGCCTGACTAGAACGCAACTTTTGGGGGTCAGCGTGTACAAACATTTATCAGTCCGCTGGGAAACAAAATCGTGTTTAAAAACTATCAGGTTGACATTATGAGCGCTTGTGAGGAAGAACTAATCACACAATTTGCCAAAGTTTGCAAGGTTTCTGGGTTTAATTCCTATAAAGATATTCAGAGTTTTGTTTGAGGCACTTAATAGCAAGCAAACATCTCAGTTATGTGAAAAATAACTCTGGTTCCCTGATAGTGATGGGACGTTCATGAACAATTCGTACATTTTGTGAACTCAGAAGAACGAGTAGTCTCAGAGAGTGATTCGTTAATTTTATGTTGGCCGTGCACGTGCATTGCGCAACCTCCATTCTTTTGTTATGTGAAAACCGCATAGGCACTGTACAGGAAACAGAAATGATTAGTTCACCTTTCAACTTTTTTGGTACGAGTTGTTTGTTCTTTTGTCACGTGACAGCCGTATATGCTATGCATTGCTCACACAGGAAACGGAAATGATTAGTTCACCTCTCGAGTCTTCTGGTCCGAGTCGAGTGACGAACGAACAACTCCGACAAGAAGATTCAATCCAGAGGTGAACTAATCATTCTGTTTCTCATAATTTGTCCATTATCATTTTTTCCTTATTGGGACTATAATAAAAGTTTGGATAAGTAAACATGTTGAGGGGGATGTAACATTTTAATTTAATTCTGCTCAAATGAACGAAATTACTTGAATAAAGATTCATTCATTTTGCTGAACGAGACTCAAAGATTCAAGTCAGTAAAATGATCCGATCTTCCCATCACTATTCTCTGAGTGGGAACAAGATGCTGCGTAATCGCATTGGGACACGCCCTGCGTGTCACATGATCTGAAGCCCTTACACAATCACACCAATTTATTGGCTGATGGTGCTTAAGCGAAGCCCCTAGGGAGCTTCATCATGGGCTCCATAAAAGCGTTTGCTTTGGCGCCATCGAGTCAGATTTTCTGCAGGAAGGCACTACCCTATGCAGCTGCTAAAGAGTATGACCAGCTTATGCAGCGTCTCGTTCCCACTCAGGGAATCAGGGTTACGTTTCACATAACCGAGTCGTTCCCTTTCGTTGGAACTCGAGCTGCATAATCGCATTGGGAACAATATACACTGGTGGCCAAAAGTTTGGAATAATGTAAAAATGTTGCTCTTATGGAAAGAAATTGGTACTTTATTCACCAAAGCAGCATTCAACTGATCACAATGTATAGTCAGGACATTAATAATGTGAAAATGTACTATTACAATTTAAAAAAAAATTTCAGAACTTCTTAAACTACTTCAAAGAGTTCTCATAAAAAAATCCTCCACGTGCAGCAATGACAGCTTTGCAGATCCTTGGCATTCTAGCTATCAGTTTGTCCAGATACTCAGGTGACATTTCAGCCCACACTTCCTGTAGCACTTGCCATAGATGCGGCTGTCTTGTCAGACACTTCTCATGCACCTTACAGTCTAGCTGATCCCACAAAAGCTCAATGGGGTTAAGATCCATAACACTTTTTTCCAATTATCTGTTATCCAATGTCTCTGTTTCGTTGCCCACTCTAACCTTTTCTTTTTGCTTTTCTGTTTCAAAAGTGGCTTTTTCTTTGCTATTCTTCTCATAAGGCCTGCACCCCTGAGTCTTCTCTTTACTTTTGTACATGAAACTGGTGTTGAGTGGGTAGAATTCAATGAAGCTGTCAGCTGAGGACATGTGAGTCGTCTATTTCTCAAACTAGAGACTCTGATGTACTTATCCTCTTGTTTAGTTGTATATCTGGCCTTCTGCATCTCTTTCTGTCCTTGTTAGAGCCAGTTGTCCTTTGTCTTTGAAGACTGTAGTGTACACCTTTGTATGAAATACTTTGGCAATTCCAAGCATTGTGTAGTATTCATTCCTAAAAACAATGATTGACTGACAAGTGTCTAGAGAAAGCTGTTTCTTTTTTGACATTTTTGACCTAATATTGACCTTAAGACATGCCAGTCTATTGCATACTTTGGCAACTCAAAAACAAACACAAAGACAATGTTAAACTTCATTTAACGAACCAAATAGCTTTCAGCAGTGTTTGATATAATGGCAAGTGATTTTCTAGTACCAAATTAGCAATTTAGCATGATTACTCATGGATAAGGTGTTTGAGTGATGGTTGCTGGAAATGGGGCCTGTCTAGATATGATCAAAAATGACTTTTTTCAAATAGTGATGGTGCTGTTTTTTACATCAGTAATGTCCTGACTATACTTTTTGATCAGCTGAATGCCACTTTGGTGAATTAAAATACCAATTTCCTTCCAAAACAGCAAAATCTGCACATTACTCCAAAATTTTGGCCGCCAGTGTAAATTCACACCATATGAACAGAAGCTGCCAACTGTCTACGCCTGTGTGGCAAGCATGTAGCGGTGCACAAGCAAGCTAAAGCATCTGAATAAAACAGAGAAAATTATGAGTTTACTCCTGTTCCAACAGAGAGAACCTGGGAAGCAGGAGTCAAACCCTCATCCAGATTATAAAATCTAACAAATGTATTTGGAGAGGACCACCCTGCCGCCATACAAATGTCCTCCAAGGACCCACCTCTAGCCAAAGCCCATGAGGATGCCATGCTACTTGTTGAATGGGCTTGAATACCCGAAGGCGAAGGTAAACCGCATGCTTCATAGGCACTTTAAACTGCATCAGTAAGCCAATGAGAGTCTTTGCTTGGACACCAAAACACCCCTGTTACGGCCACCAAAGCACACAGACAATTGCTCTGACTTACGCCCTTGGCTAGTACGGTCAGCATAAACTCACAGCGCATGAACTGGGCAAAGAATATGCAATCTTTCATGCTCCTCCAATTCAAATGGGGGAGGATAGAAAGCCTGAAAATTAATAGTCTGCGAGCAAAATGATGTAGAAATGACCTTGGGCAAATAGACCAAACAAGGTCTTAATACCAATCTTAAATATCCTGGTGCAAAATCCATATATAAGGGATTGATAGACAGGGCATGCAAATCACCCACCCTTTTAAACGATGCCATTGCTACTAGCAAAGCCGTTTTGAGAATCAGAAACTTATCTGCGTCTGTTGCCAAGGGCTCAAACTGAGCACCCGAGAGCACCTATAAACAACAGATAAATCCCATAAAGGAACGTGGACGGGACGAAAGGTCTAAGCCTGCATACCCCATGCATAAAACAAGAGACGAGAATATCTACCGACTGACACTCCATTGATAAGCACATGCTCAGTCGTTATAGCGGCAACATAGACTTTAAGCATTACCAGGGCAACCCCGGCCCCAAAACGCTCTTGCAAAAAATCCAGCACTGTACCGGATTGGCAGTGAACTTCACCTCGTGCTGTACACCAAGAAGCAAAAATACACCACTTGAACGTATAAAGCTTCTCAATTGATGGAGTTCTAGCATTCAGAACGGTATCAACCACTGCAGGGGATAAACCATCATTCATAAGTGTGCCCCATTGAGGGGCCATACCCATAACTTCTACAAGTCTGGCCGGGGTGCAAAATGCTGCTCCGAGCCTGAGACAACATTTCTGTTCTGACTGGACTATCCCAAGACACTTCAGGAATGAGACCAGAGTCGAAAACCACTTGAGATGGCCAAAATGGCAGCACTAACAGAAGCCGAACCTGACCCTCCTGAACTCTCTGCAGAACTGCGTGCAACAGATTGATCAGTGGAAACACGTAAAGACAAGTTGTCAGCAACTGATGCGCCAACGCATCGATGCCCATAGGTGCCAAGGGCGAGAGGGAAAACCAGTGTGACGTCTAGCTTGAAGCGAACAGATCCACTTCTGCTCTGCCGAACCTTCTCTAGATTGTTCCATAATCTGAGGATGTAATGTCCACTCTCCGGGCATCAAGCCCTGTCAGGACAAGAGATCCGCCCCCAAATTCAACCAGCCCGGAACATGCATGGCTCGTAGAGACATCACATTGTCCCGTGCCCACAGAAGAATGCGACATGCCAGCCCCAGCATGGCATGAGAATGCACTCCTCCCTGGCGATTGATGTAGGGCACCACCATCCTGTTGTCCAACTGGATAAGGACATGACTGCCCTGAATCTCCGGGAGGAAAATATTTAACACTAGCAGCACCGTGAACATCTCCAGACAGTTTATGTGCCAATATTGCCACTGGCCTGTCCAAACCCTGCAGGCTGGATGACCCTCGTATGCAGCGCCCCAACCTGTGGAGGAGGTGTCTGTCGTTATAACTTTGCGGCAACACACCTGTCCCAATGGAACGCCCGACATCAGAAGGCGGGTCCATTTCCATGGTGACAGAGTTTGGTAGCACCCACGTGTCACTTTGTAAAGACAGAACGCATGCATCAGTGGTTCAAGTCCCTTTGTGGAGTTCATCCAGCACTGTAAAGGTCTCGCATTCAACATGCCCAGAGAAATGACAGCGGAAGCCACGATCATGTGCCCCAAAAGCCTGTTAAATTTTCTCGCAGGGAGAACGTGTCCCACTCTGAACATCGCTTGACACCAGAGGAATGACAGAACACGCCTGCATCGCCCACAAATCTAGCTCCACCCCTAGAAACAGTGTCTTTTGCTTTGGCAACAGGGCACTCTTGTCTAGGTTTACACACAGCCCTAGATTGCTCAAATGGCTGAGAATGACATCTCGATATTGGGCAGCCAAAGATTCCGAGTGGGCTAGCACCAACCAATCATTGATATAATTCAAAACGCGGATGCCCTGAAGCCTCAAGGGTGTCAAAGCCACATCCATGCATTTTATGAAAGTGTGTGGTGCCAGCACAAGTCCGAATGGAAGGACACAATATTGATATGCTTTGCCCCTGAAAGCGAATCTGAGAAAGCACCTGGCTTTGGCACAATCTGAATATGGAAATAAGCGTCCTTCATTTTGTCATAAAACTGTCCCCCAGCTGCACTTGTGACATTATTTGCTTCTGTCATCATTCCGAATTGACACTTCATTAGTTTGGAATTCAAACGTCTCAAATCCAGAATGGGATGCAAGCCGCCGTCTTTTATTGGTACCAGAAAATGACAGCTCTGAAAGCCGCACTCTCTCTGAGAAGGGGAATCTCCTCTATTACCCCTTATTCTAAGAGAGAGTGAATTTCCCTGAATCAAAAACGGGGCTTCCCAAACAGAAACGTCTGTCGGAATAACCCCACTGAACACCGACAGAGTTCGCCTGAATTTAATTACATAACCATGCTTTACCGTTCGAAGTACCCAGTTTGAAATGCCCTTCAGCTGCTGCCAAGCCGACAGACGGGCAGACAGATGGACTAATGCATGACCTTTGCCTGCAGCGCAACCTGTAACCACTATATGGCGCACTTGGGGGGGGGGACTGAACCATATTCTGGTTGTTGGACGTTTGAGGTGCATACAACGGTGAACTCATCCCAATACTGACTGAAGGGCAAACAGGAGAGAAACGGATACGTTTATACAGTCCAAATCCGTTCACTGAATAGGGGCTCATCCTTCGTTACACAGCAAGCCTGTCAGGCTCTCATGTGTAAACCAATTTTTATCGTACACTGAGTTATATTACATGTACCCCAAGACCCTTGGTCATGGAGGCAGAGGCAAAACTCAAGCTGAAAATATTCAATGCTCGTTTGCCAGCGTAAATTAAGGGGGAGACTGAGCTAAATTGGTGTACTGAAAAAATGGGTTAGAACTAAACCAGTCCCAACATATAATCGGGGAACATCACGTAGTACCCAGATAGTGTGAAACACCCTCATGAACAAAACCATCGCCTTGACCAACTTGTCCCCCAGTGCGAAAACAATGGAAATTCCAAACAGAGCCGATCAAAGCTCAAAAGTCATTACTTAATGTGATGCGCTTGGTTGGACTGCAAAACCATTGTGTGTAGATCCAACTGCTGACTGAAAAGTGCGACATCCATGCCGCATCTCGTGTCTCGTCAGAACGCCCGCGTGGTCCACGAACGTTAAAATACCTGGCATCGCTTGACAGCATCTCGAAAGGTAAAAAGCAGAGGTGGTGGTGTATGTTTTATGATCAACAAATCCTGGTGTGATCAGAGGAAGGTACATTCTATCAAGTCTTTCTGCTCTCCTGATCTGGAATTTCTCATGCTTCTGTGTCGACCATTCTGGCTACCGAGGGAATTCACAGTGGTCATTATCACTGCTGTGTACATCCCGCCACAAGCCAACACAGACCGGGCACTCAAGGATCTGTATGGGAGTATAAGTGAGCAGGAAACCACACACCCATAGGCTGCGTTCATTGTGACTGGGGACCTTAACAAAGCCAATTTCAAATCAATCACACCAAAATACCACCAACACATCAGTTTCAACACATGAGGGGACCGGGTTTTGGACCATTGCTACTCTCCCTTCTGGGATGGCTACAAATCCCTCCCCCGCCCACCATTTGGCAAATCGGACTACTCCTCCGTTCTGCTTCTGCCCGCTTACAGGCAAAACTGAAACAGGAAGCACCCACCCACAGAATGATCCAGTGCTGTTCGGACCAATCAGATTCTATGCTACAAGACTGTTTTGATCACACAGACTGGGAGATGTTCCGGTCCGCCTATGATGACGACGTCGAAGTTTACGCTGATAGCGTAATTTGTTTCATCAGAAAGTGCGTAGAGGATGTTTTTCCGACCAAAACAATATGGATCTACCCCAACCAAAAGCCATGGATAAATAGCGATGTTCGTGCGGCACTTGATGCGCGGACCTCCACTTTTAATTCCGGGAACGCGGAGGAGCATAAACAAGCCAGTTATGCACTCCGCAAAAATCAGAGCAGCCAAACGCCAGTACAGGGACAAGATTGAAGGACAGTTTAACACCACCAACTCTAGAAGCATGTGGCAGGGAATTAATATCATCACGGACAATTAAGGGAATAAAAACTCCACCGTGAACACTGCTGCCACTCTCCCGGATGAGCTAAATACTTTTTATGCTCGATTCGAGGGAAATAACACCACCCTCGTGGAGAGAGCTCTCGCGGCTGAAGCTACAGAGGTTAGTTCACTCTACGTCTCTGTAGCGGATGTAACCCAATCCTTCTGATGGGTGAATATTCATAAAGCCACGGGTCCAGACTGCATTCTGGGCCGCGTCATCAGAGCGTGCGCAAACTAACTGACTGGTGTTTTTACGGACATTTTCAACCTTTCTCTCTCCTTGTCTGTGGTCCCCACATGCATTAAAACGTCAACCATTGTGCCTATATCAAAGCAATCCAAAATCACTTGCTTAAATGACTGCCGTCCTGTTGCTTTGACCCTCATCATCAGCAAATGCTTTGAGAGACTAATCAGAGATTACATCTGCTCTGTGCTGCCTCCCTCACTGGACCCATTGAAATTTGCTTACCGCAACAACCGCTCCACCGATGATGCCATTGCATCTACACTACACACTGCTCTCTCCCACCTGGAAAAAAGGAACACTTATGTGAGAATGCTGTTTTAAGACTACAGCTCAGCATTCAACGCCATCGTGCCCTCCAAGCTTGAAGTGAAACTCCGGGCTCTGGGCTTAAACAGCTCGCTGTGCAGCTGGATCCTGGATTTCCTGTCAAGCAGATGCCAGGTGGTTAGAATGGGCAGCAACATCTCCTCATCACTGACCCTCAACACTGGAGACCACAGGGCTGTGTTCTCAGCCCACTCCTGTATTCCCTGTACACACATGACTGTGTGGCAACACATAGCTCAAATGCCATCATTAAGTTTGCTGATGATACAACAGTGGTAGGTCTGATCACTGACAATGATGAAACAGCCTACAGAGAGGAGGTGCACACTCTGACATGCTGATGTCAGGAGCTCTCCCTCAACGTCAGCAAGACAAAGGAGCTTGTGGTGGACTTCAGGAGAAAAGACAGAGAGCACAGTCCCAGCACCACCAACGGAGCACCGGTGGAGAGAGTCAGCAGCTTAAAGTTCCTCGGTGTCCACATCACTGAGGAACTCACATGGTCTGTCCACACTGAGGCCGTTGTGAAGAAGGCTCATCAGTGCCTCTTCTTCCTGAGACGGCTGAGGAAGTTTGGAATGAACTGCCACATCCTCACACGGTTCTACACCAGCACTGTAGAGAGCATCCTGACTGGCTGCATCACTGCCTGGTATGGCAATAGCACCACCCACAACCGCAAAGCCCTGAAAAGTATGGTGCAAACTGCCAGACACATCATTGGAGGTGAGCTTCCCTCCCTCCAGGACATATATACCAGGCGGTGTGTGAAAAAAAACTCGGACGATCATCAGAGGCTCCAGCCACCCGAGCCATGGGCTGCTCTCACTGCTACCATCAGGCAGGCAGTATCGCAGCATCAGGACCCGTACCAGCCGACTTCATGACAGCTTCTTCCCCCAAGCAATCAGACTTTTGAACTCTTGATCTCTCAAGATCAATATACATCAGCACTGCACTTTATTAATCTTATTATCTCACACTGGACTGTCATAAATTATATTCTCTCTTAACAACACACTGGCAACTGACTATCAACCGACAGCCTGAATGTCAATACAATACAATACAACCTACTGTATATTTTATATATACTATATATACTATATTTTATTGTATAATGTGTATTCCATATTGTGTGTATGTATATTCTATATTATGTGTATTGTATACTGTACATTGTATATTATTATTTGTATATTGTGTTGTGTGTAATTATGTGTATATTAGATGTGTAAATTGTGTTGTGTAAATCTGATGTTTATTGTAAATTGGTATATGTCTCATCACTGTCATGACTGCTATGTTGCTCGGAACTGCACCCAAGACTTTCACCCACTATTGCACTTGTGTATATGGTTGTGTGACAATAAAAGTGATTTGATTTGAAAGAATAATGGCACCGACGAAGCACTCGTACATTGGTTAGCCATCACTCCATTGGGGAATATTCTCTTATTCCAGCCCCCTCGTTCTGTGGCAGGGCTCATGCATGATCCTATCCGCTGCGAGCAGTTCACTTCAAATGGGGAGGGGAGAGAGAGAAAGGCTGAGGCCGCTCCTCCATTGCCTTATTTATGTGCATTCTCCCAGAACAACACAGAAAAAGACAATAGGGACAAATGGGCCAATTTTTTCCTTTACCTGCAAACGACGAGTTCTCTCTTACAGCGTTTTTAATAGTGACGGCTCAAGACACACATGGTAACTCTTTCGCACACTTGTTCATCAGAGAATGGCCACCGAGCTAGGCTTCAAAGCATGTCTGACGAGACTCACACATTTGCTCAAGGGAAGGCGACAAACACGAGGAAGTATCCGATTTCCGTTAGCACTCCAATGTTCTTAGACACAAAGTTGAAATCCCAAACTGCCTCCGCACACAGATCTCCAATCTGGAGGCCATGGAACTGGAACAAGTGGGGATAATGCCTCGTTGTGGGAAATTGAGAGCCTCGAACAGTGCCACTGTCCCTGTCGGACTCATGTAATGTTTGAAAAAAAACATTACAACACGGACCAGACGAGATTGTGCACTGAAGAACAGAAAATCTGACTTGATGGCGCCAAAGTGAGCTCTATTACGGAGCCCATGACGTAGCTCCCTAGGGGCATCGCTTAAGCGCCATCAGCCAATAAATTGCCATGATTGTATTAGGGCTTCAGATCACGTGACACTCAGGGCGTGTCCCAGTGCTATTACGCAGCTCGAGTTCCTACGAAGGGGAACTACATACAGTATTTAAGAGCAGAATTGTATATTCTGTTTTGTTTTCAACATTATATCTATGAAATAATTGTTTATTATTACTTTTGGACAGAAACTCACAGATCACACATCCCGTTAAATTCTTAAGTTTTTTCACTTCAACTGTTCACAGAAACTGCCATGTCATATTTTGAATTAGTTTTCGTCTACACCTGTCTATTATTATGGTATCATCTATATCAAATTTACCCACCCCTACAGGTCTGCAACTTATGAAACCCCTTAGAGGACCCAGAGGGAATTTTTGTTCTGAAATAGCTTGCGTTCCCTCACAATAACTGAAAGGAACTCAAAGGAACTTTGCTTGGGTGGTTCAAGTCCTATCCATCAGGTAAGCCTTTCAAGGTAGCCTGGAGAGGTGAGGTGTCCAAGTCACAACAGCTTATTACTGGGGTACCTCAGGGCTCAGTGCTTGGCCCACTTTTCTTCTCAATATACTCAACATTAGTAGTACCCATCATTCAAGCACATGGGTTTTCGTACCACTGCTACGCCGATGACACATAGCTCTACTTATCTTTCCAGCCCGATGACCCTATGTTGACTGCTCGGATCTCGGCCTGCTTGGCAGACATCTCGGCCTAGATGAAGGAACACCACCTTCAACTCAACCTAGCTAAGACCAAGCACCTTGTCTTTCCAGCCAACCATGCTGTTGAGCACAACATCACCATTCAGTTGGGTTCATTTACAATAACACCATCCAAAGTGGTCTGAAATTTGGGGGTAACCATCGACAACAATGAATGACCTTCTGAACTCTATCCAAGAAGCAGACTCCCTACCTGTCTTCAAAGAATTGCTATAGACAAAACTGTTTCGTGATCACTGACACACTCATAATTAAAAATAAATAAAATAAATACATAAATAAAAACTTGTTGCACTCTAATCTCTGTCTTTACCGTCTACTTTCCTGATGCAATTGAAACTTTGTAATGCAGTACTTTTCATTCTCCTTAAATCGCTCATGATGTATCCTTCCTCATTCTGTAAGTCGCTTTGGATAAAAGCATCTGCTAAATGAATAAATGTAAATTAAATGTAAAAGTAGCTTTTTATACAATAAACTGCATCCACATTGTAACCATGGTTAATATTGTCATTATGGTTTTATTAAAAATACCATGGTAAAAGAACACAAAATTGTGATTTTTATTAAAAAAAATTGTTTTCCTGTATAATTACTGTGGTTTCACTATGAATATCATGGGTAAAATATGTTACTGTAGTAAAACCATTGTACATTTATTGCAAGGGAACTCAAACTATTGGGAGGGCATGCAAAACTTATTGCGAGGGCATGCAAAACTATTTCAGACAAAAAAATTTCCACCCAGTCTTCTAGAGCGCTCCGTAGCAACCCAACTCGAGCCGACGAGAAGGGTATAGCTGCAGGCATTGCTCCAAAAAGGGGTGGTCGCTCCAAATCACCACTGAAGATATAGGGAGCCCCTTACCTAACTCTTTCCCTAACCTCAAACATGAGTGGAAATGACACCCTCTTTTGAAATTGGTGTAACCCCCTTTTGGAGTAACCACACCCCTTTTGGGAGTAACCCTGCCCTCTTTTGGAGATTCCGCCCCCATTTGGGAGGTCTCCGGCCTGCAGCTATACCTACTTGAGACCGACGGGACTAGAAAAAAAGTATGTCTTTTATATGACCTGAAAGCAGTGACATATGTCATAAACACTTCAACATCTGACCATAGTTCTGAAGTTTCTGTTGGATTCCTTTCTTTAATCACATGATTATGTTTAATTCAGACGTCAAACAACTGATGATTGAACATTAATTCCTGCAAAATTCTTTGGGCATTCAGACACAAAGCTGACATCTTTTCAACTGCAATCGCACATATTTAACCCTGTAAAGCCTGACATATGAAAGAATTGTCTGAAAATATATATTTTTTTACATTAAACTGTTTTTAGTACCATTAGACAAAATCTAAAAAGAAATCATAAAAAAAAAACAATTTTTTAATTTTTTAATTTTTTAATTATAATTTTTTATTGATTCCTACAGTAAATAAAGAAAAGCAAAACATATATACATAGAATCAACATTTAAACCCCACAATTACCCCTCCCCCTCCCAATCCCCAACCCCGCCCCTCAACAAACATTCCTGTGGTCACGCGAGTATATACAGCAAAAAAGCAAACAAACAAACAAAAATATATAATAATCACACACATTTATACCTCTACCTCTCTCTCTACTGCCCCTCCCCGAGAGCCCTCCAAAAACTCTAAATAGTTGCCCCATTTCCCAACAAACAAATCTACGTTACCCAGTCTTCTAAATGACACTTCCTCAAAAGCCGCCACCCTCCCCATCAACGATGCACCACTCCTGAAATGGGGGCACCCCAGCTGACCTCCATCCCCTTAAAATAATTTGCCTGGTGATCATTACACTGGCCAGAACCCAATTTTTTATGTGTTTATTCCCCACATCAATGACCGCCCCATCGTCCAAAACACAGAGTCTGGGGCAAAACCAAACCAGAGTGCCCAATACATCACACACAAAACTCTGAACCTTCAACCAAAATTCCTGGATTTAAACACACCACCAAAAAACATGGGCCATGTCTCTATCCTCCGATTGGCATCGCCAGCAGGTGGGTGTGTCTTTAAGACCAAGCCTATACAATCTAGAGGGGGTCTAATAAAATGTATGTGAAATCTTGAATTGCATAAGGCGCACCCTTGCAACTCTAGATGCAGACTTGATGTTTTTTAGAATTCTAGCCCACACTCCCTCCTCCAATACCAAGTTTAAATCTTTCTCCCATAATCGCTTGACAGAAGTTAAAGCTCTGTTCCCCAGACTCTGAATTAGAAGGGAGTAATACACTGATGACTCATGAGCTTTTCCAAAAGCAGTAATCACCATTCCCAGAGTATCTGCCACTTTGGGGGGTGTATGCTACTCCCAAAAATAGTACAGAGCAGGTGGCACAACTGTAAATACCTATAAAACTGAGTTCTGGGAATCCCAAAATGTGAGCCAAATTTTCAAAAGATCTCATCACTCCACTCTCATATAGGTCACCGAGTGTATTAACCTCCCTCACAATTCACTCTGACCAGCAGAAAGGGGACTTATTAATACATAATTTTGGGTTCAGCCATATGCTCGAGGCAACATTTAAATAAATATCCAAATTAAACATTTTTGTCCATACCGACTGCAAATGCGAGATAACGGGGTGTAACTAAATTTCTCAGATTAGTCTGATAGCAAGGCTTTGCAATGGCGAAACTTCCTCTTCAATACAAAACCAGGGAGGGGTTTTCTCAGGTGGAAGCGACCAATGAGCCAAATGTCTGAGACCGAATGCATAATAATAATTTAAAAAAAAAATTGGGTAGGCCTAGCCCACCTTTGTCAATCAGCCTATGTAATTATTGAAATGTAACCTTCCCAATCATAGTTAAATGTAATGAAGCCCACCTGCCCACATTGCTCAAAAACCTTTTTATTAAGGGGTCAAAATTAACTCTAACTAAATCAGACAAATTTGCTGGTAATAAAATGCCCAAATACTTAATGCCCTGTTTGGGCCCACTGGAAGGCGCCCAGCTGAAAAGCCATTACTGGGCAGTAGGCTATCAGAGCCAAAGCTTCAGATTTAGACCAACTGACTCTGTATCCTGAGAAATTTGAAAAGGAATTAATAATTCTGTGGAGGCAAGACATAGATCTAGTAGGGTCTGAGACAAATAATAAAATATAATCTGCGTAAAGCAAAAGCTTATGTGCCATACCTCCCGCCACCACCCCTGGAAAATCTTTTTCCCTTCTTATCGCGGCTGCTAATGGTTCCAGGGCAAGACAGAACAATAATGGAGAAAGAGGGCAACCCTGCTGAGTGCCCCTATCCAGAGTAAAATAATCTGAAATTAATCCATTTGTTTGTACCGCCGCTACTGGGTGTCTATAAAGTAACTTAATCCATCCAATAAAAGTATTCCTGAACCCGTATATTTCCAAAATCTTAAAAAGATAATCCCATTCTACCATGTCAAAAGCCTTTTCAGCTTCAAGTGAGATGGCAGCAACCGGAGTCTGATCATTTGCCACTGACCACATGATATTGATGAAATGTCTAATGTTATCTGAATAGCTGAGGCCCCAAATAAACCCCACCTAATCTATATGTATAAGAGATGTCATAACTTAATTGGCTAGCCAGAATTTTTGACAATATTTTAACATCTAGCTGGATCAGGGAAATTGGACGGTAACTCTTACACTAGCTTGGATCTTTGTCCTTTTTAAGAATCAGACTGATCCAGGATTGTGTCATGGTTGGCGGAAGCTTTCCATTCTTTAATGATTCCACATAAACTTCTAACAAAAGTGGAGCCAGTTCTGTAGCATAAGATCTAAAAAATTCTGCAGCAAATCCATCTGGCCCCGGAGACTTGCCTGTAGGCAAGGCCTTAATTACATCTCCAAGCTCCTCCAAGTTTATCTCAGAATCAAGAGAATTTTTTTGCTCAGTCGTCAGTTTAGGGAGTTCTAATGGTTCCATAAAGTTTCTAATATCTTCATCTGTAGACGAAGATGTGGAACTATAAAGATCAAGATACAATTCTTTAAAAGCATTATCAATACCAATGGCCAAGGTAAAAATGTCACCACTAGCAGATTTCACTGAGGGAATGGTAGAAAAAGACTCACTCTGCTTTATAAATCTAGCCAAAAGCTTCCCTGCTTTGTCCCCCAACTCAAAGTATGACTGTCTTGCCCTGAATAGCCAAAACTCCACCTTGTGTGACAAAATAGTATTATATCTGTACTTCAATTGGGTAAATTCTCTGAGGCCATCAGACAACATTCGGCACTTCAGCTCTGCCTCGGTACTTTTAATATTCCCTTCCAACTCCAAGAGTTCTGGTGCTTTGGATTTTTTGATGAATGAGGCATACTGTCTGATCCGACCCCTAAGAACCGCCTTAAGTGCCTCCCATGCCATGCCCACAGAGGATACTGAGGACCAGTTGGTCTCCATATAAACATTGATCTCAGCCTTTAACATTTGTTGGAATTCAGGATTTTGCAAAAGGGATACATCAAAGCACCAACTATATGATTTATTTTTCTCTGTATGAGGCAACATCTCTAAACTCGACAGGGCATGATCTGAGACTAAGATGTTTCCAATTGAGCAATCAACAACATGAAATGAGGGACTTAGATAAAAAAAAAAAAATCTGTTCTAGAATAAATCTTATGGACTGATGAAAAGAATGTATAGTCCCTACCAGATGGGTTCAAAAGTCTCCAAATATCTGTAAGACCAAGATTTTTACACATCCTGTGAAGCGTCAGTGTTGCTCTAGTGGGCTTACTTACTTTTGCTTCACTATGATCAAGGATTTAGTCCATCAACTGATTAAAGTCTCCTCCCAATATTATATCATGAGGGGTGTCAGCAGCTTGCAACATCCCATCAAGATCTATAAAAAAGCCCTGATCATCAGTGTTAGGTGCATAAATATTAGCCAAATTCAACCTTTGCCCCTGAATTTCTGTTAAAACAATAATTACTCTTCCTAATTTATCTTTACTCCGTTTGAGACATTTGAATTGTAGATGTTTACTTATCAGTGCAATCAATCCCCTGCTCTTACTTGAGCCAGCACTAAAGAAAAATGCCCACCCCCTATCTTCCCAAATTTTTCAGTTTCCTGCAGGGAAATATGCGTTTCTTGAAGAAACACTATCTCATATTTCTTGTTTAAGAAAAGAGATAACCTTCCTTCTTTTTATGGGGTACCCCAACCCATTCACATTCCACATGGAGACAGACAATCCACTCATATTTGCATTTGACATTTTGACATATTAGAAAAAAAATGTGTGTCAAAAACAAAATTATAAAGACCACATTCCAACATTAGTGCAACAATCAAACCCCGAACTTCGACAGAACCAAACAAACAGAAAAAAGAAAAACTTGCACATTAACCCCGCGCATGACAGCATCAACCGCCGTCCATCCCTCTAAACTCAAACAGTCCATGTAAGCCTACGACAGCCCCCGCGACAACTTTGCCATTGGATTGCTCAAGTCCGGTGTTTCTATAAAAAATTTCTGAGAACAGAATTACATAACAGAAGAAAATCTATAAAACAAACTCCAGCCAATAGTCAGGATAAATACAAAGAACGTGTAGATTCATCCACATAACTGTCCTGAAGGTGTGTTCCTCCACAAAACAAGTTTCAGCCACTAGTGGAACCAGCACAAAAAAAATAAAATAAAAAGCCATTCAGTTTCCTCAGGCATTCAAACGAATGTTCAGTGAGCGGCTCATTCGACTGTTACATGGGTGCAACAGATGACCCAATCACTCCAATGTCCTGCAAGAAACACTCCAAAAACCAAACTCCAACCAATAGGAGGCATAAGCACAAAGAACGTGTAGATTCATCCACATCACTGTCCTGAAAAAGTGTTACTACACAAAATAAATTACAGCCGCTAGGCGGAACCAGCACAAAAAGAAACAAAAAAGGTGTCCAGTTTCCTCGGACGGTTAAGTGAATGTTCAGTGAGTCAGGCCCACTCGGCTACAATGTGAGTATCACACTTACTCCATTGCTTTTATGAAGGACATCGCTTGTTGGGGACATGTAGATACTTTATGGCCATCCTTAGCATCTATTCTCAATTTGGCTGGGAACATCATTGCAAAAGTGACCTTCCATTGATGTAAGAGTTTCTTGCATTCCTTGAATCGATCACGTTTCTCTCTTGTCAAATTCGCAATGTTTGGGAACAAGAAAATGTTGTCATTCTTCCAAGAAAGCCTTCCTTTACTCCTCGCCTCGCGTAACACAAGATCTTTATCAGATGATCTCAGAAATTTGGCCAGAATTGATTGGGGCCTGTCTCCCTCAGCGGATCGCTGAGCCAGAACCCTGTGAGCTTGCTCGACTTCCAGCTTATGGCCTGTTATGTCAAGCAGACTCGGAAAGAGCCCGTCTAGGAATTCCACCATATTCTGACGCTCTGCTCCCTCAGGAATTCCAACAATTTGGACATTGTTCTGCCGACTATGATTTTCCATATCCTCCAACTTTTCCCAGACATGCTCCAAGTCCGTTTTGGTCGCTAGCGGATTAGCAGCTAATTCCCTCTCCGATGACTCCAGATAATCTATCCATTTCTGGACATCCCCCACTCTTGAACCATCTCAGTGAATTTCGTCTCCATGGCAGTGATAGATCAACGTATTGCAGCAAGATCCTCCAAGTCAGCAACGACCTTCGTCAGCATTGTCGACACGTTCAGCAATTCACGCTGAATCTCATTCACCTCTCCGGCCAAATTGATTCCCTGGTCCGAGGCCCCCAGTGGGTTGTCAGCTTGAGTACGTAAGTGTCTTTTAATGTCTACAGAGCCCAACGATTTTAAATTCTTTGACATGTTGTCTTCCTAGAACAGTTCTGGATCAGGGTGTATCAAATCTCACCGGTTTATATCATTAAAAGTATCAAAATTAGCAAAGTGCGCAGAGCTCACCGTTGACATGTCCGTACCTCGCATGGTATCACCACCAGTCCAATTTGCAATTTTTTTTATTTTTTTTTTACATTTTTTTGTATGTATCATTTTTGATACATTAGGCTTTAAAGGTCATTTTCCTCCTGAGGCCCATCAATTCATAATAGCTTGTAATGTAAAATAATGAGACCTTTATAATGACAGAGCAGGCTGTATATATGAAAATACACAAAAAAATATTAGTTCACACTTTAAATATATCTTATAAAAGTACATGTCAGAATTGAATATATTGAATGGAATATAATGGTGATTGAGAGATTGTGGCAGCGGGGGCGTGGTCAAGCATCTCTCCGGAGAGAGAGAAAGCACACCCCTGCTGCCACAGAGATATACCTCAAAAGCCTATTGTATCATATATGATACATGTAATTTCAACATGCTTTTCATTAAAATAATATAAATTTTTTTAACCAAGCATAAGTTGCTTATATTCAGCAAATACTCATTTTAAACAATCATTAACATTACTGTCACTTTTACAAAGTCAAAATAAGATGTCATTTATCCCAACATAAGAGCCATTATTTTATAAAACGCCGCCATTTTAAATAGATCAATTTAAACATCGAAACATTTTTTTTTTTTTTTTACAAATAACCACTAGATGGTGCTATAAATGTGTGAAACTTACATACCATATGTGTTTTGGCTTTTCAGCTTGAATAGAGAAGGAGACAGGAGCCGTCATTCGTTGTGTATCATATTTGATACACGCGGCATTATAGGGTTAAGATGATATTATTGCTCTTGAATGGAAAAACATCAATGCATATTCCTTGTACCGTGTTCCACATTGGCAGGCACTGTAAGTGGCTTTTGTACAATTAGGGGCTGTTCACACCGAACGTCTTTTTGCACGTCTGTGCAGAAAGCCAAAAATCTGGCTACAAGAGAATATCTAACCTGAAAATAAATGCTAAATACTGTTGGGGTAAAGCAATACAAGGTATCATACAGTTGAAATTTGTTTGACTAATATTATATCCAGTCTGTATTACAAGTATATTCAGTCTTGGTGTTCAAAAACAGAGGAAGCACTGTTTCTGACTGTTCAACCTCTGAATCCTCCCTGAGGGCAAAAAGTCCCAAAAGATGCAGCATCAGACACTCCATGCACCACTGTAGGCTCTTCTGATCCTGACCACTCACCCTCTCCCTCCGTTCCTCTTTTCCCTCCCTCTTTTTGGAGCTGAGCCACTTGTTGTCTTCTGCCAGATCTGATAAACCATTATTTCAACATCCTTGCCTGTGCACCAAGTAAAAAGCGGCTCAGAATTATTTGTGTGTGTGTGTGTGTGTGTGTATACGGGTTTGGGTGGTTTACGAGGAAATTGTTTTAGGTTACAAACTGGTAATTTCAAGGGATATTGCTATAAATGTGGTTTATGAGGACATTTCTAGTGTCCCATAATTCAAATCGCTTAAAAAACATACTAAATAATGTTTTTTTTTATTTTATTTTATTTTATTTTATTTTATTTTTTTATGTAAAAATGCAGAATGTTTTTTGTGAGGATTAGGTTTTGGGCTTAGAATCTATAGTTCATACAGTAAAAAAATCATTATGTCTATGGAGAGTCCTCATAAAGATAGCCTCACCAACATGTGTGTGTGTCTATGTGTGAGTGTGTGTTTGTCTGTGATTGGAGAGGCAAAGGCTGAGAAACTCTGTTTAAGAAAAGTTTTAATAATAATAATAAAAAATAAAAGAAAACAGCAACAAGAAAAATACCCAGACAGCAATATAGCCATGTATCTAAGTAAGCCAACAGCCTTGAGGGTCAATGTTTGAATGAGATTATATCAATCCCACACGGACCAATGGAAGTGTTCTTACTCAGTGTTTAATAGTGGTTACAGCAGGAAAGAGAGAGCCTCTGAGCTCTTACTAAACATGTGCCAAGAGCTCAAACAAGATATTAGTTTAAATCCTACAACTTTTTAGTGTATGTTGTCTCTAAAACAGGGCTACACAGCTTTATTTACAAAAAAGTTTGTGTGCAGATGTGTTTGTCTTTAACAAAAAAACAAGGAAGGGACACAGAAAAAAACTGACTGTATTGGCTGTCTTTTGCAGAGAGAAACATTTACAGATCTATTTTCAAAGAAAGAAAGAAAGAAAGAAAGAAACAACAACTGGTTGTTAGGTTTCCCCCTTCTGAACTGGCCATACTGTAAAGAAGCAGATGAAAGTGTTGTTTATCATTTCCACATGATAAACCTGCTCTTTATCACAGAGCTGCAGCAGAGCTGCTATTAAAAAAGACTATCCAGAGAAAACGTAGGAAATATTCAGAAATGCACACAAGAAAAGGTATCATCCTTTTAATTTTCTGTCCCTTTTTAAATAAACACCTCAAACACCTCTCAGATGATAGTCATGATAATTATGGAAGGATGCGGGTAAATTAATGTATTTGTTCCCCAGCATGTGTGTGGTTTTCAAGTCAATTAAATTTGATTTGTATACCGCTTTTCACAACACACATCATTTCAAAGCAGCTTTACAGAAAATTATGCAGTAACATAAAATTATGCTGTGATGTCCCAAAGTCCTCATTGTGAGGTTTTGTATGGAAAAGTGTACAACTTCCAAATTTACACCAGTATGCAGTACTGGCAACAATGACAAAAGCACATCACAGTCCTGGCTGCAGCTCATGTGTGCCGGCAGCTCTTCTGTGATGTCGGTACTGTCGTCCGGGAGAACAACAGTGTTTTGATGACAACGACTTTTATTCCATTTGACACAAGTCATGAATAAAACGTCAGATTATCATTTCATAAACACTTTCCGCTCTGTTCCTTCCACAATGCGATCTTACACTTTTACTATAGCATATGACTTGTAAGGCAATACATTTTAGTGTTTGCACTAAGCAACTACATTTACAAACTTATTTGAGTGCAATCAAATTGTGCAGTATAGCTCAACTGATAGAGCATTGCAATTGCAATGGGAAGGACAGGGATTAGAGTCCAGAAGATCACACAAGTTGACACGTGAGCCAAAAGTGTCATAGATGCTCCACAAAATTACAGTGTTGCTTCAGCAGTTGAATTCAAGAAAAGAGTAAACACTGTGGCTTTGTGGCTCTTCCTGTAACGGTACACTAAGCATGAAGTCCTGAATGATCAAATGAGCCCACAACTTCACTGGCTGTCCTAATGTTCCAACATTTGTCAGTTATTGCTCTCTTTTCAGACTCTATTACATTTGTTTCTGATAGTGACTGATGTACTGTATTCTCCAGTGTCAGTGCATAATTGAGACACAGATAGAGATACTGACATATGCTCCATCTGGTTCACATATACTGTATATACTGTATATATACGCACACAGATGCCACAGACCAGACATATGTGACCCAAACTGATAAGCATGTGTGTACACACATGAACACACACACTCAAACACACACACATTTAATATCCCTTCTCTCTTAATGTCTCTTCTAGTCACACTCAACATGTATTACCTTTCAGATGTCAAAATTATTTGAATGATTTGAGAGATAGCACATTAATTGTCATTAAAGTCTGTGTCATTTATCAGGAATGCAAACTCTGGACATAATTTTCCCCTGCTTTTGAACAACACACACATACAGTACACATACATAGCGCCAAAGTGTTTTCCATCAGGTTCTTGGGTACTCATCTAGATAAGCATAAACAGGTGGAGGAGGTCATGCCCCTGTTAAATATGTTTAAATTTTACACTTCAATGGATTTATTAAGTCTGAACATCAGGCTCTATGGTTGGAGGATCTGGACCCATATAGAAAATGCCAAATCAGACATTAAACTTCAAAGTCATTTCTGCAACATTGACAGAAAATAATTATAGTTTTGCTTTTATTTCATCAGTATTCATGTAAAAGTGAACACACACACACACACACACACACACACACACACTCGCATATCATGCATGTGGAATAGACAAAGGCATCAAATAATCCTTAAGAAAAACATGTTGCTACAAAATGAACAGTTCCTTTTAATCTATGTATATTTTATATATACTATTTTTATTGTATACTGTGTATGCTATTGTGTGTATGTGTATTCTGTATTGTGTGTATTGTATACTGTACATTGTATATTATTATTTGTATATTGTGTTGTGTGTAATTATGTGTATATTAGATATGTAAATTGTGTTGTGTAAATCTGATGTTTATTGTAAATTGGTATATGTCTCATCACTGTCATGACTGCTACGTTGCTCGGAACTGCACCCAAGACTTTCACCCACTGTTGCACTTGTGTATATGTTTGAGTGACAATAAAGTGATTTTATTTTATTTATATTTGCATAAATCAAGAAATATGAAGCATGTCTTCCTGCATTTGTTTTCTTATTCAGGTTTACACCTAACAGGGCTACTTTCACTGATGTATACATGATGTCATGTGTTATTACAGATTATAAATAAATTACTAATTTAAAGAATACAAAACCTTGTAAAATATAAGTTAAAAATACACCTCTCACCCCTAAAGAAGAGCTACAACTGGAAAATGAGATTGTTAGAATGGTCATGATTATCTTCTAGACAATTTTTAAAATACACAATTATAATAATGATGCTCTGTTATTTTGTCAGTGCAAACCAGATCAACAATAACATCTTAGCCTCATGTATTTGTTCACCCTTAAGACCTCAAAATAATCAAAACACTGTACAGCTGAGAGAAAAAAAAAAATTGTTCTACATGGCTAATGATGAAAATATGCATGTGTACTGCTAAGCAGTTTGGTAATGAGTCTTTATGTGGGTCACAATGGATCAAAACGGCATATTCTTCTATGAATAATTCCAGCTCATAACTAGACGACTTGAGTTTGTCTTATGTATTTGAAGACATACAAATACAGAGATGACACTTCTCAGTTTGAGATGTGATAATCTGATTGCTAATATGTCCCAACATGCAGTATTGTGGAAGGTGAGGAGACCTATATTTCCATTCCACATTTTACAATCTGAGAACAAGTAAATAAAAAGGAATAACCCATTCTATTTGAGTACACAATACAGCACAGTACAGCAGTATGTAAATAGTGGAACATTACCAAAATACAGAGTGGTGAATTCAGAAGGGAAATGTTGCTTTGACATTGGCTTTGGAAAGTCATGGTTTTATAGGACAAAAATAATCCCACAGCGATAGATAGCATTAGTGCAGAAATAAAATATGAAAAAATCATGAATTATCAATATTTACGAAATCAGTCCCTGTGTGCGTGACAGATGGACAGACTCCTCTGTGAGATAGCTTACTTTATGACTGTCTCATGCCCGGTTGTAAACAGGTCACAACCCAAAACATACAATTTACTCAAACTTATAGGAAGATATTGATAAAGGCATTTTGAGATCATTTGAAGCAGCATGTTTGACAGGTTTGTGGATTTTTCCCTGCCTTTGAGCATATTGGGTTGACGCCAACAGTCTCATATTTACCAAACTATTAGCACCAACAGACTAGTTCACATTGACTAAAGCAGCCTTCGGTCAGCTTTGAGACATTTACAACAGTGAAGGAATCAGTTTTCAGAGCTGATATGACCTCAGGAAAACACACAATGATTATGAATTATTCATCTCACTAGGTTAAATAAGTATTTTCCTTTCATAACAA
Organism: Myxocyprinus asiaticus; assembly: GCF_019703515.2. Classification (NCBI taxonomy): domain Eukaryota; kingdom Metazoa; phylum Chordata; class Actinopteri; order Cypriniformes; family Catostomidae; genus Myxocyprinus; species Myxocyprinus asiaticus. The sequence goes on from NC_059344.1 coordinate 44,425,532, forward strand.
CATAAAATGTAATGCCAAATTTATCAAGCATTTTCCCCCCAAACTGCTGCAAGATTGTCACATATGTCAAGGGAAATGTGATAATTATACAGTAAATAGTATACTGTGGTAAAAATGTATGGATCCCAGTGATTTTTAAATGATGGGTAATTTACATGTATCATTGTGTAGTATGGTAATGAAGTTTGATGGACAGCTTTAAGCCATTTAAAAAGAAAGACACCCTCATTTAAAGCTCTGACCAAACAGGGTACAGATGTCACAGCCAATCAAATTCAGAACAAATTACACCATCATTTAAATCAAACCATATTGATTACTCTTTATCAATATGCTAGACTAGTTGTTGTTGTGGTCTCACACACACACACACACACACACACACACACACACACACACACAGGAAATGGTCCTTTTTTATGCTGTGTATAATGCAATTTGTTTAACCATTCATGTACATTTTGCAACAATGCCAAAACAGACAAGAACAATTTGCAAACATTTGTTTTTATTTTTGCATATATTTGGTTATTGACAGTATAAGGTAAAATATAGCTGCAAGCAGCATTGACGGTCCCAAGCACAAATGGTCAATTTCCACCCGGTGGCTTTCGGAAAACAATGCAAGGTGGACACATGCATTTGGAATTTGACATTATTCTAAAAAATTTTGAAGTAATTTGGGTAAATATAAGAGGACTATTTTAAGGTCTATTGTAAGAGCCACACTTCCTGCTGCCAGGTGGTGGTGCTATGACCATGACCCAAAATAGTCAAATCCATGTGATTAGCCCCCAAGACTAAACATACATCTCAGTTTTGATCTAAATCAAACATTGCACACAGAAGATATGAGACACTTCCTCTTTCCCATTTTTCGCCATTAATTTAATGCCTCGCCATGGCAACACTGTTTGATATATCAAAATCTGTTTGCAATTTAGCATCTTCAATGTCTTGGCATGATGTTGCACAAATTTTGTGCCAGTCACTTGTATCCCCTAGGAGGAGTATTTAAAAGTTCAGAGCCTTTGAAAAGTTCAGATTTTCAGAAAATCCAAAATGGCCGACTTCCTGTTGGGCAGAGTTAATGACTATTATTATGAAAGTTGTCTGCTAGGGGTGTGCAGCGCAGCCATTATCTGTATTTGTATCTGCATATGTTCATATGAACAAATTATCTGTATCTGTCTCTGTATTCGGATTGAACTGGGTGTGGGCGGGGCTTAAACCGGAAGAGTGTCAAAACTAAATGAAATGCCCATTTTTTATTATTACTCTTACATTTCTAATTTCTATTAATAAATTATGCCTTGTATATGCCTTGTCATAATAATAGCATAATAATTATTATAATAATAATAATATACAATCATTATTTAAAAAAGTATTATTTTATTTTTTTGTAGGCTACATTAACTGTGGAATATGTTGTTAACTGGGGTTTCTCCTGGTATTTCTGATATTAATATCTGCATGAAACAGAATTTTAGTTTGTCTGTGCATGCATAACATTATTCTTGTGGAAGGAGGTGTCAAGCAAAATGTGAAATGTCAAGCACACATTTTGCACTGAATAATAAATACAAATTCAAACATTAAAATAGATTAAAATAAAAACAATATAGCCTACAAACACGTGAAAGTCCCATAAGTCTATCAGGAATTTTTACAATAGGACACCATTATTTAGTTAAATAAATAAATAAATAATAATAATAATAATAATAATAATAATAATAATGTTAAATTTATATAGCGCCTTACCTGAGTTCAAGAACACTTAACATATTCAAATTATGCACATTTTAAAGAAGAAGAATAAAAGCATGTTTCAGATTCTTCGTTTCACATAAGGAGGAATATTCCGAATAGATAAATACTCTATGGAGCATTTAAACCTTCATGGAGCATTTTAACTTTTTTTCAGAATAAAGTCTTAACCAGTTAATTACGATGGTGGTGGGGACGTGGTTGAGCGCCAGCTTGTTATTGGAGAGCGAGATCAGTAGATGAGAATGACAAGGATCATCACCTGGCAATGACTGTCTCTAACAGCTGTTTGTCATTGCAGTGAAAGTGGAGAAGGGTTATAAGAGCGAGCCGGACGCCAGTGAGAGGAGAGCTGCCATGCACATGCTGAGACTGTATGTTATTAAGTTACGCTGGAAAGCGAGTTTGCGTGTTTATATAAAAATTAATAGTATATTTTTGAGTTCGATCTCGCTGTCTCCCGCTTCCTCCTTTCTATTAAGAAGAGACCTTTTACACTGGTGCTGTAACCCGGGTATTTAAGGGAGGAAGAACATCGCCATGGATGCCTCACCTCTGAAGGACGTTTTTAAGACCCTCGGCAGCATCCACAAGACACATCAGGCCCTCCTCGAGCTGCACACAGAACAGGAGCAGTGGTTCATTGCACTTCTCCAGGCCCAAGCGGAGGACCGAGAGGTGTTCCGGAGCTTGCTGCACCAGGAGGGTGCTGCCGCCGCGACCCCGGATCCTACGACTGCCCCGCCCCAGGTTCCACTAGTCAAAATGGGCCGCCAAGACAATCTGGAGGCCTTCCAGGAGCTCTTTGAGCAGAGCGGGGGTATGCAGATGGCTGAGCAGCCAGTGGGCTGTCCGGTTAATCCCACTGTTGTCTGGGGAAGCCCAACTTGCAGTGCAGCAGTTACCAGCAGAGAACCTCCTGGTGTATGCCCACTTGAGGAAAGCCATCCTGTAATGGGTCGGCCAGACACCCAAGCAGCAGCGCCAACACTTTCGCTCGATGACCACTGGCGAGCACAGCTGCCCCTTTGCCTTCGTCCAACAGCTCCTGGATGCTTGCCAGAGGTGGTTGCTGCCTGAGCAACGTGACGTCGGAGCTGTCATCGATCTGATGGTACTGGAGCAGTTTATCGCTCGACTTCCAAGAGGGAGTGTCGCTCCAAATGGCCATCTAGCTGGCAAAGGACCACATGGTGGCATATTCAGGAGCTGGCAAGCCCCGAGATCCTTCTCCCTCTCTCTCACTCACTTGTCTCCCCTCCTCCCCCTGCTTTCCATCCTGTTCCTCTTCCCAGAAAACGGGACCAATGCCCAGTGATAAAGTTGGGGACATTGGTTCGGGTCCCCGACGCACCGCAGGCCAGCCCATATTGAGCTAGGACGTACCGCATACCCATGAGTATTAAGGGGGTTATATACCAGGCCTTGGTGGATTCAGGTTGCAGCCAAACCTCCATCCATCAATGCCTGGTTCAAGACGAGGCTTTGGGTGCTAGTCACAATGTGAAGGTAAGGTGTGTCCATGGGAATATTTATCCTGTAGTGACTGTGACAATGCAATTCTAGGGACAAAAGCATAGTGTTGAGGCAGCGATTAGTTCCCGCCTCACCCATCCGCTAATCTTGGGCATGAACTGGACAGTGTTTTCCACTTTATTAAGGGAAATTTGTGTGTATGTGCGGGAAATGTTATTTCAGACGGCTCATTATAATCCGATGGTGGGTCACTTAGGGCAGGAAAAGACACTGAACCATCTAATGGCCCGTTTCTATTGGCCGGGCATTCATGGGGATGTTAGCAGATGGTGTACGGCATGCTGTGAATGTCAGCTAGTGAATCTGCCGGCCACACCAAGAGCGCCTTTGCGCCCGCTTCCTCTGATCGAGGTCCCCTTTGAAAGAATTGGTATGGACCTCAATGGGCCATTAGAGCAGACGGCACATGGGCATCGCTTTGTGTTTGTTCTGGTGGACTATGCAACATGATATCCGAAAGCAGTGCCTATGCGTAACATCTCAGCATGTAGTGTTGTGGAGGCACTCTTCAGAATTATCTCCCGAGTGGTTATTCCGAAAGAAATCCTCACTGCTCAAGGCACTGCTTTTATGTCACGTACACTACACGAGCTGTATGAATGATTGGGTATTAAATCAATTCGGACAAGCGTGTACCACCCACAAAACATGTGACATGTGAGCAACAGTACTTATGTTTCATGTTCTCCAATGACTGAAGAAAAAACAGCATGCATTTCATTGTGAGGGGCCACTGATAAAAATGCAACAACCACATCAGATTGGTTAAGTAACATTATTACCTCCTAGCTGAAGTTCTGTTAATATTTTTGCATCTGTGATTATTTGGCTGCTTTAATACCCTGAAATGTCCGCTAACATTATGCCAAATATTTTTAACGGAAGTGTATTCTACAGGATAAGCTTTTATGTTTGTAAATATGTTTGATGCTATTTGTTAAAATAAACTTATACATAATATAATATAAATCTGAATCTATCTATCTATCATCTATCTATCTATATTGTGGCAAGCAGGGCATAGCCGAGTGGCGTCAGAGCTGAGCAAGGCTGGAGAGATAAATGGTAAATGACTTTCACCTGTACGCCACACTGGTCTCGCATTCCAGGGAGGAGTGGTGGGAGTATTTAAGGAGAGAAGACAGCGGCAGACTGGGAAAGAGAGACGCACGGAGCTGTGTGTGTCTGTGTCACAGTGACTGCTGAAATGCAAGGCTGTTGAGTGTTGTTGAATGTGTTTGTTTATTGTTCTGAAAAGCACGTTTATGTTTTAATGTACACTGAAAAGTGTGGCATTAAAGTCTTACGTAGATTTTTCACCTGGCTCCTGCTTCCTCCTTCATAGGAAAGGCAGAGGTCTGACACACACACACACACACACACACACACATATAGATATATATATGTATGAAGACATATAGATCTGAAGATTATATTGTAATGAAGACATTTATCATTTTTATATATCCTTAAAATTGCTTTAAATTAAATTGACAAATGTAATTAAATGCATTAGGTGTTAAGTTGGTCTAAGTAGAGTTTAATATGAGCACAGAAGTCATTTAGCCTTGTAATTTCATTGCAATTATGTGGCAATAGGTCTCAATTACTTTTAATGTTGCATTTTTTCTCTGTTCTCTTTCAAAATAAATTAAGTACATTAACTTTTAGTCTGCATTCGTTATTCATACGCACAACTGTTTAAATAGCCTTTAAATTATTTTGGGAAATAAGGACATAAATTAGGTTAGACTACTGCATGTCCACCCATTGAATAATCATTAAAAGCAAACATTACCAACTGATAACCAACAAACAACTATTGTTCCTCGACATTGCCACAACGTCGTCATGATGGACTGGCACCGTTCCAAAGTTACATTGTGGCAACAAATACAAGAATTTCACTTTTCCGGTTGTCACAACGTAATCAGTTACATTGTCACGACGAAAGTTTGGTCATCAAATTATGGTGCAGTTAGGAAATGGCCATGTAATTTGGCTAGCTGGGATTACAAAATGACTGAATTTGCTGCTGCTTTTCCCAAATTTTGAGATGCAATTTGCTACATTTGTGGGGGTTGTTTTACAGTGAAAGCTCACAAATCATCATTATATACCTCTGTAATTGTGTTAATTACATTGTAAATGCAATTACATGTAAATAGTTTAGTGCATAATAACTGAATATGCAGTTAGCAACCAAAAAAATAAAAAAATAACACAAAAATACCATACATTTAGGTGAAAGCTGTGAGTATTGAAAGACCCTTAATTATTTTTGTATTAAAAATGTCTGCCTCAGAGAATGCAATAAAACTTAACCAAGTTTAAAATAGACGTACAATAAATCTGTAAGATAAAAACACATATGCAGATTCAATAATTAGGCCTGTTGCCATTATGACATTGCCCAATATTTAAATCTGTTATATGGCCATGTACGAACAAATACAATTAGAGTTAATATATTTGAGCATTTTTTTGTACACATTTAAAAGTGTTTAAAAAAAAAAAACATGATACATATATGAAAATTGTCATTTTTGTCATATTGTCATATTCTGTATATTGCATATATCTACTGTATATAATTGACATTTTTATATCAGTAAAAACATTTATGAACACTTTCAGCATACAAGTGTTCAGCATATATTGCCATTTTCAGATTCGTAGCCTACTGTATTAATAGCACTTCAAATTCTAATCACATTTTATTACACATCTAATAGGGATTTTAAGTGAATGTTAGGGATTCTTTGTATAAATGCGGGTTTTTGTGTCTCATTCTCAGCACGCAGGTTGAAGATTAAACGCTAGCTGTGATGTATGTGTGCTGTTTGCGGTCCCGCATGGCGACGCTACACTGTTACTATGGAGATGATCCAATAGCTGCTGTGCATTTGGATATGTTGCGACTGCTTCAGGCTTTTTAAGCATTTGTTTTGCCGCTGTCAAACATGAAGGAAAGTGATAAGATTCCCTCAGATTTACGTGTTTTTGCAGAAAATTTGTGGGAATTATAAAAAATGGCAAGCTACCATAAATAATGCAGAGATTAGTTGAATTCGCAAAATCGGTCGTGTCTATAAGGGATGCCTCTTTCGTCAACTTCTCGCACATGCGCAGTCTGTTATGTATGTCTAAATATTTGTAACTGTGTTCATCAGTTAACTGTATCAAAAGAATGACATATAAAGTTAAAGATCAGTTTAAGATGGCTAGCAAAATAACAATGGCATGCTCATGATACACAGCAATTGAAGTCGCACAGCAACGATGAGCGCTAGTAAAAGATTATTTTAAATGGTCTGCTTTGATAAAAATTAATTCTTGATGATCCATTCAAGTTCTAAAATAAATATTTAACATAATAAATTTGATAACTTCATCTCTATGTGTGCTATTTGTAATGTTGAATGTGTGTGTTCATGTATATCATGTCTTTTATTTTGTATTCTAGTTCCTGTTTCATGTCATGTGTTCCCTAGTCATGTGATGTCCTGTTTTCCCTCCATGTTCATGTGTCTTGTTTTCATTGGTTCATTGTTTGATTATCTTGTATAGAGTTCTGTTTGTTCATTGGTCTCTGTTCTCCCATGTCCAAGTATTTAAGCCCTCATGTTTTCCATTGTCCTTTGTTAGGTATTGTGTGTTTGGTAACGTGTCATGCTAAGTTCAAGTCAGGTCAAGTTTATGTTCATGTTAGTTGTTCATGTTTATGTTTTGTTTAGTTCAGGTTTATAGTTAGGATTTTGGATATCACTCATGTAAATAAATTGCACTTGGGTTCATCTTTATCATGTCTTCATTGCCTTCATCATTGCCAGCGCCAGCCATCATTATACTATTGTCGGTCATGAGATATTTTAAGTCAGTGGAGAAGTACATCAATCAGCTCCGGTAAAAGGAGTCTGAGTGGGTGGTCTAGGGATAATTAATTCGCTCATTGCATAAGAGGATAAAGGTTCTAATCCATCCATATGAAACTATATATTTGAATTAACAGAGATTGCATCCACACCTCAGTGGATATATAGGTCTATCTTGAGTGGGGACACATTTGTTTGCATTTTTACTATGGGATTTGACTGGAATAGAGTGCAAACTCATGAATTCGCAGCAACGTGGAGCACTCGCCACCCATTCTCGAGTCCTCAAGTAGGCTACATCACTGTGGCACATATGTTGCTATCTTATTAATACTGTATTATTCTGTATTAAATTGTTTAAAATTAAAAGCAGTTCATGAGCATGACGTTATTTTGCTAGCCATCTTAAAGGGATCTTTAACTTTATCTGTTATAATTTTGATAAATATAGTTAACTGATGAACTAGTTACACTTACTTAGACTACACAGAACACTGCACATGTGCGAGAAGTTGACGAACGAGGGATCCTTTCTAGACACGACTCGCAAAATCCTAAAGGGACTGAGAAGTGGTAGTTTGGGAATCATTCAACAATGGAGCTTGGTGTTGGACATTTCTGGTACTGTGTCTCAAGTTAATTGCCACTCAGGACTGGGTTAGTATTTTTACATTTCAGTAAAAAATTTTATTATATTTTATTTATATAAAAAAGTTTGTGCAGTACATTTTCATTACAAAAAACTTAGACTTCTATAGCTTTTTTATTTCACTTTAAAAACTGCTTTCACTTGCAATGGCAACAGTATTTATGATATAAAATATCCCATACAATTTTATGCCAAGTGTCTTTAAAAAGAGACCAGGCTTAGGTCTGTACTCCCTAGCATTTATGAGTTACAACCATTTAAGTTTACACCCAAATATTGGAAGAAAGGAATAACAACAATTAATGTGTTGCCATGGCAACACTATTTAATATATCAAATATCCCTTTACAATTTTGTATCAGCAGTGTCTTGACATTATTCTAAAGAATTTTGAAGCTGTTCACACACAAGAGGGCTATTTCAAAATCTGTTAAAATTGGCTTACTTCATTGCTGCCAGTTCGTGGCACTATGCCCGTGACCCATAATAGCCTCATAAATGTGATCAACCCCCATTACAAAACATACAACTGAATTTTCATCAAAATCATACAATGACCACTGAAGTTATAAGGAACTTCCTGTTTCACATTTTTGCCCTTAATTTATTGCCTCACCATGGCAACACTGTTCAAAATATCAAAACTCCGTGCACAATTCAGCATCTTCAATGTCTTGGCATAATATTGCTTAAGGTTGGTGCCTGTCACATGAATCCCCTAGGAGGAGTACTAAAAATTCAGGGCCTGCAATTTTCAAAAAATGCACATTCAATCCAAAATAGCCGACTTCCTGTGGGGTGGAGCTAATAACTGTAATTCTGAAAGTTGTCCAGCTTGATGAGTACAATATACAGTACATCTGGAAAGTATTCACAGTGCTTCACTTTTTCCACATTTTGTTATGTTACAGCCTTATTCCAAAATGGATTAAATTAATTATTTTCCTAAAAATTATACAAACAATACCCCATAATGACAATGTGAAAGAAGTTTGTTTGAAATCTTTGCAAATTTATTAAAAATAGAAAACAAAACAAAAATCACATGTACATAAGTATTCACAGCCTTTGCCATGACACTCAAAATTGAGCTCAGGTGCATCCTGTTTCCACTGATCATCCTTGAGATGTTTCTACAACTTGTTTGGAGTCCACCTGTGGTAAATTCAGTTGATTGGACATGATTTGGAAAGGCACACACCTGTCTATATAAGGTCCCACAGTTAACAGTGCATGTCAGAGCACAAACCAAGCCATGAAGTCCAAGGAATTGTCTGTAGACCTCTGAGACAGGATTGTATCAAGGCACAGAGCTGGGGAAGGGTACAGAAAAATGTCTGCAGCATTGAAGGTCCCAATGAGCACAGTGGCCTCCATCATCCGTAAATGGAAGAAGTGTGGAACCACCAGGACTCTTCCTAGAGCTGGCCACCTGGCCAAACTCAGTGATCGGGGGAGAAGGGCTTTAGTCAGGGAGATGACCAAGAACCTGATGGTCACTCTGACAGAGCTCCAGCATTTCTCTGTGGAGAGAGGAGAAACTTCCAGAAGAACAACCATCTCTGCAGCACTCCACCAATCAGGCCTGTATGGTAGAGTGGCCAGATGGAAGCCACTCCTCAGTAAAAGGCACATGACAGCCTGCCTGGAGTTTGCCAAAAGGCACCTGAAGGACTCTCAGACCATGAGAAACAAAGACTGAACTCTTTGGCCTAAATGGCAAGCGTCATGTCTGGAGGAAACCAGGCACCGCTCATCACCTGGCCAATACCATCCCTACAGTGAAGCATGATGGTGGCAGCATCATGCTGAGGGGATGTTTTTCAGCAGCAGGAACTGGGAGACTAGTCAGGATCGAGGGAAAGATGAATGCAGCAATGTACAGAGACATCCTTGATGAAAACCTGCTCCAGAGCGCTCTGGACCTCAGACTGGGGCGAAGGTTCATCTTCCAAAAGGACAACGACCCTAAGCACACAGCCAAGATAACAAAGGAGTGGCTCCAGGACAACTCTGTGAATGTCCTTGAGTGGCCCAGCCAGAGCCAAGACTTGAACCTGATTGAACATCTCTGGAGAGATCTGAATATGGCTGTGCACCGACGCTCCCCATCCAACCTGATGGAGCTTGAGAGGTCCTGCAAAGAAGAATGGGAGAAACTGCCCAAAAATTGGTGTGCCAAGCTTGTAGCATCATACTCAAAAAGACTTGAGGCTGTAATTGGTGCCAAAGGTGCTTCAACAAAGTATTGAGCAAAGGCTCTGAATACTTATGTACATGTGATTTTTTTTTCGGTTTTTATTTTTAATAAATTTGCAAAGATTTCAAACAAACTTCTTTCACGTTGTCATTATGGGGTATTGTTTGTAGAATTTTGAGGAAAATAATGAATTTAATCCATTTTGGAATAAGGATGTAACATAACAAAATGTGGAAAAAGTGAAGCGCTGTGAATACTTTCCGGATGCACTGTATGTAGCAAGTTTGGTGTCTGTAGAAGAAACTACAGAGGCACTACAGGCACTACAGAGCTCCCCAGCCATGCCCATGTGTAAATTTTTGCCCAGGCATAATGGCCAATAACTCTGATGTGTGTGCAAAATATCATGAAAATTCAAGAATGCCAAGTACCTCAAAAACATGTGAATATACATAAAAAGGAATGACATTTAATGCATTGCCATGGCAACAGTATTTAAGATATCAAGAATCCCTTCAGAATTTTGTCTGCACGGTCTTGACATTATTCCAAAAAAAATTTGAAGCAATTCAAGTAAATATAAGAGGGATATTTCAAAGTCTGTTAAAAGTGCCATACTTCCTACGCCAGTTGGTGGCACTACGACTGTGACCCACAATAGTCATATCAATATGATCAGCCCGCAAGGACAAACATTTGGCTCAATTTTGATGTAAATCACACCATGCACACAGAAGATATGAGACACTTTCTTTTTTCCCATTTTTTGACGTTACTTCATCATGTTGCCATGGCAAAATATTTTGATTTATCAAAAATCTGTTTGCAATTATGTTGCACACATTTGGTATCTGTAACATGACAACCCTAGGAGGAGTATTTCAAATTCCAGAGCATGCATTTTTCAAACAATCCACAATGGCCAACTTCCTGTTGGGCAGAGCTTATGACTGTCAGCACGAAAGTTGTCCGGCTTGATGAGATCTATATGTGTACAAAGATTGGCGATAGTAGCTCAAAAGGGATGTGTTACAGAGCCTCCCAAAAATGCCCATCTTCTAGGTGGTGCTACAGAGCCAACCCCCCCCCCCACACACACACACACAACTTTGCCAAGCCCTAATTGCCTACAACTCTGATGTGTGTGCAAACTTTCAAGAGTTTTCACGCATGTTATGTACCCCCAAAAGTACCGAAAACCTTGAAAAGAAAAATAACGAGGGGTCCCCGTCACAGGGGATGTAGGGCCCTCGCAAAATTTAGCCAGAGCAAACTGGCAAATATTTGAGATGTGTCTTGAGCAGGAGTCAGAGTGCTTGGAATGTCAACAAGAAATTAGAGATTCATCAAAAGAACTTGATGAGCATGTTGATATAATTCCTGATCTATCCATTCAAAATGAAAGAAGCAATCGATTTAAATCTAGTTTGAATGTATTGTGTATATCAGATGCTCTCAATCTACTTAGGTCTCTGAACTCCAAACAAAAATATATTTTCTATCAAGTAAGACTGGTGCTTAGAGAAATGTAGAGGCAAAAAGCCAGAGCCTTTCCATGTATTTGTTACTGGAGGTGCAGGAACAGGAAAGTCACATTTAATCAGTGCTATTCATTATGAAGCATCCAGATTATTATCCCAAATTGCAACTGCACCAGACAAAGTTTCTGTTCTATTGACAGTACGTACTGGAATTACTGCTTTCAACTTGGGTGCCAAGACCATCCATAGTACATTTTCAATCGGGACAGATGTAAAATTGCCTTACACACCTTTAGGAGAAGAAATATAAATACAATGCATGTGGTATTTAGTGACTTGCATATACTGATTATAGATTAAATTTCTATGGTAATCCACAGCCTAAAAGACTATGTCCACGGTAGGTAAATAAAGCAGACAGGTGACTACTCTCCATTTGGTAAAGTTAGTATAATTGCTGTTGGAGATTTTCTCCAATTGCCACCTGTGAGAGGAAAACCATTGTATTTGCAAAATGCTCCATTGGATTTGTGGAACAGCACATTTGCGCTGTCAGAATTAACAATCATTGTTAGACAAAAAGACTCAGCTTCTGCAGAAATATGATTAGATTGCATACACGTAGCAAGAGTTCCCCACTATCACTTAATGACTTAAATATGCTCAAAAGTAGGGAAACTGGGCAAACCTCTTTCGATTTACACATTTTCCCAACAAATACGCAAGTGGAAGAGCATAACATCAAACAGAAAATTGCATATTGCCCAGACCACATTTATGTAGAGGCTCAGAATTTTGAGAAAAATCAACAAACTGGACAAATGCAACTTAAAAAGGGACACTTTTCCAAAGTATTTAATTCCTGTTTACCAGAAACATTTCTATTAGGTAAAGGTGCACGAGTCATGTTAATTAAGAACACTGACATCGCTGATGGGCTAAATGGTGTCAGTGGTACTGTAACAGACATGGCCCTTAATACAAAAAACCCAATTGTGAATGTAGTATTTGTTCAGTTTGATGATGATAAAATTGGGACTACCACTAGAAAGCATATACCACCACACAGAAACATCATGAATTCCACTCCAATTACTTTAGAGGAAGAGTGAATTAACAGCAAGTGTGGGTTGCGTAAGCAGTTCCCATTAAAGTTGGCATGTGCTTGCACTGTACACAAAGTGCAAAGATTAACTGTCAATGAAGCAGTCATATCACTGAAAAAGATTTTTGCAGCTGGACAGGAATATGTTGCTTTAAGTCGAGTCAAGACTTTAAGTGGGTTGATCATTCAAGATTTCGTTGATAAAGCAATTTATTGCAAAAACAAAATCCAAGAATGTATCAACACAATGCCACAGTTTGAACTTTATAATATTTCACCACATAACACCAACAAATCTTTTTAAATTTTCCTAATGAATGTTCAGGGTTTACACTGCCATTTGCTAGATTTAACATTGCCTCAATCTACTCATATAACTATAGCTGTATAGCTGTAACAGAGACATTTCACAAATAATTTCACGGTGTAACGATGCTGCTGGTACTGGCAATGACGAAGATGATGACGATGAATTGAAGAACCCAAGTGCAATTTTATTTACAAAAGTGAAATCCAAAAAACCCTAACTATAAACATGAAACATAAACATGAACATGAACTTGAATAGACTTGACAAAAACTTGACTTGACATAAACCTGACTTGACATGGAACCAACATTACCAAATATAATACCTGACAACCAAAAATGGAAAACATGAGGGCTTAAATACTTGGACATGGGAGAACATAAACCAATGAACAAACAGAACTCCAAACAAGATAATCAAACAATAAACCAATGAAAACAAGACACATGAACATGGAGGGAAAACAGGACATTACATGACTAGGGAACACGTGACATGAAACAGGAACTAAACTTTTCAAAAAAAAAAGACATGAAATACATGAACACACACATTAAACGTTACATATCCCCTCCACTAGGGGTTGCTCCCGACGCCCAAAACATGAACACACACATTAAACATGACATAGTTCCAAAGTTCTGTAGGGAGCTGGGGGGGGGGGGGGGATGGGGGGACATTGAGTGTGGGGCATGGGACCAGGGAAGAGTCAATGGAAGGTGGGGCCCTGAGAAGCTCGAGGGGCGAAGCCGTGGAAGGTGGGGCTGTGAGAGACTTGAGGGGCGGAGCCATGGAAAGTGGAGCCGTGAGAGACTTGAAGGGTGACACCATGGAACTTGGTATCCAGAGAGTAGCCGAAGACTCGAAGGGCCAGGGTGGAGCCGATGGCAGGGAGGACCAAGGTGGCGCTGGAGGCTCGGAGGAGCAAGGCGGAGCTGGGGGATCAGAAGACTGAGGCAGAACCGGTGGGTCTGAGGTGCACCCAGACGATCGGAGAGCCAAGGCGGAGCCAGGTGACTGACAGACCAAGGAGGATCCGGAGGGACGAGGGACCCCGGCATAGCCAACAGGCTGAAGGACCGCAGTGGAGCCGAGGGAACACAGAGCTGACACAATGTCAAGGGACCGACAGGCTAAGGCAGAGTCCAGGGCTCGGAGGGTCCAGGCGGGGTCGGAGGGTTGAAAGTTCCCCTTGCCTGCTCAGGAGAACTAAGGGTGGGTACAAGGGCGGAAACCATCTCAAGGTCCAACTGCTCAGATGTGGCCATGACATGGCGTAGAACAGACTCTGGCGTGGCTGTGACATGGCATGGAGCAGGCTCAGGCATGGCTGTGACATGGCATGGAGCAGGCTCAGGCATGGCTGTGACATGGCATGGAGCAGGCTGAGGAGTTGCTGTGACATGGCATGGAGCAGGCCGAGGATCCGGGACAAAAGATGGCACTAGCTCAGTGTCCATGATGAGGAAATCTGGCTTGGCAGCCATGACGTGAAACTCTGGCTCGGCGGCCATGACGTGGGACGCTGGCTCAGCGGCCATGATGTGGGACGCTGGCTCGTCGACCATGACGTGGGACGCTGGCTCGTCGACCATGACGTGGGACGCTGGCTCGTCGACCAGGTCGTGGGACTCCGGCTCGGCATCCGCCTCCCCCACAGTGAACGTAGAACCAGTGATCTGCAGGGCAAGGTCAATATACTGAGCAAAGCTGAGGGAACTGCGACTGCCAGGCATCGAAGTGGAGATTTACTCACTCAATCCAAAACGGAAAATGTCTTTGAGGGCAACCTTATTAAAGTCTACCCAGCAGGCCAGATCGCAGAAGTCCTCTACATAATGCTCCAGGGGACGATTCCCTTGACGTAGGCGGATGAGTTGAATTGCTGGGTTCATTGTTCGGTCAGGTATTTCTGTAACGATGCTGCTGCTACTGGCAATGACGAAGATGATGACGATGAATTGAAGAACCCAAGTGCAATTTTATTTACAAAAGTGAAATCCAAAAACCCTAACTATAAACATGAAACATAAACATGAACATGAACTTGACTTGACATAAACCTGACTTGACATGGAACCAACATTATCAAACATAATTAAGACAACCAACAACGGAAAACATGATGGCTTAAATATTTGGACATGGGAGACCATAAACAGAACTCTAAACAAGATAATCAAACAATAAACCAATGAAAACAAGACACATGAACATGGAGGGGAAACAGGACATCACATGACTAGGGAACACATGACATGAAACAGGAACTAAACTTTTCAAAATAAAAGACATGAAATACATGAACACACACATTAAATGTTATACACAACTCCCAAAAGGTCAGTGTACTTTCTTTTTTACTTTTTAAACCCAAAAATGAAAAACGAAAAATGCAGTTTCTTCTTTATTGATTTTAACACTGATGAATAGAATAAACAGATACAAACTAATTTTCTGTTGATTATTTCATTTTCTATTTAAAATGGAATAAAGAGAAAGGGGGAAATGGCTAAATTTTCATTTTCTTTCATTATTTACATTTTTTTAATTTACGGCTTGAATATTTGATATGCACGTGAGCGACACTGAAATGCGCCTTTCTTCTGATTGGTCAACTTGCCCCATCGTCTGTAACCTACTGCCTTAATCCCATAAACTAGAATTAGAGTTGGGATCGCAAATTTGTCTCAATTTTCATTAAATATTGTCCAGAACTACCACTAACTGTAAACTATGCATGCTATATGTATTAGAATATTGCTGCTGGGCAATGGTACACATGGTGTTGTTGCGAGGTGTTGCCTCTAATGGACGACGCGTGAGAGATCGCAAGAGATTTATATATTATTATAAAAATAATATATAATAGACAAAGTCCCAGTCAGCATGCCAAGTGACGTGGCTTGCGATCTCTCATGCATCGTCCATTAGAGGCAACACCTCGCAACAACACCATGATGTGCCCAGCAGTAATATTCTAATACATATGGCATGCATAATTTACAGTTCGTGGTGGTTCGGGACAATATTTAATGAAAATTGAGACAAATTTGCAGAGCGATCCCAACTCTAATTCTAGCTGATGGGATTAAGACAGTAGGGTACAGACGATGGGGCAAGTTGACCAATCAGATGAAAGGCGTGTTTCAGTGTCGCTCACATGTGCATATCAAATATTCAAGCCGTAAACTAATTTTTAAACACTGAAGGAATTTTTTTTAATGCCTTTTCCCCAATCTCTTTATTCCTTTTTAAATAGAAAATGAAATGGTCAACAGGAAATGATTTGTATCTTTTTATTTTATTAATCAGTATTAAAACCAATAAAGAAATACACACATTTTTAGTTTTTCATTTTTGGGTTAAAAAAGAAAAAGGAATGGATGCAAAAGTACACGGACCCCAAAATTAATGTGTTATGATGTTTCTTTTAACAGCACAAATCACAAATTTATTTATTAGGCATGTTACGCCAGCAGAGAAGGCTTTGCTGGCCCTGAGAAATCGCCATTGGCCATATACAAATACAATTAGAGTTCATATGTTTGAGCATTTATGTACACATTTAAATTCCACAAGTATTTAAAAAACATGTTACATATATAAAAATTGTCATTTTTGTCATATTCTGTATATTGCATATATCTACTTTATATAATTTACATTTTTATATCAGTAAAAACATTTATGAACACTTTCAGCATACAAGTGTTCAGCATATATTGCCATTTTCAGATTCGTAGCCTACTGTATTAATCGCACGTCAAATTCTAATCACATTTTATTACACAACTAATGGGGATTTTAAAGGAATGTTAGGGATTCTTTGTATAAATGCGGGTTTTGTGTCTCATTCTCAGCACGCAGTGTGAAGATTAAACACAAGTGTGATCAAACTTTTCTACAGTTCTAGTCTTACACTGAGGGGCGTTCACATTGAGCACATTTATGTGTCCGTCCGCGCTGTTTTATAAATGATTTCAATGTAAACTAGATAGATGTCTTTGACGGCTTGTTCATGTTTTAGAGGCCATGTCAAGTTTAAAAGAGCTTAAACTGTTAAAAGTCTCAAGTTGAGACACATACGTTTTGCTCTTTTGTGCCTCTGCGTGTAATTTTAGCGTAAAAACAAACATATTCAATCATGTGAACGGCACATAACATGATTTCAAACATTGCGCTGAAATTTCAAAGAAGTATTTTGAATATTAGCTAATATATAGGACCATGCCATTACACAAACACCGTCAACACAAGTCGCGTCAGCTTCTAGCAGAATTAAAACTAATAAACGAATTCAGAGCTGAATAGCCTACTACACAACTGAATAAAACAGGCTGCATGACATTGATAAATGATTACTGCCAGAGTAACATTCGCATACAGCTGTGAGGGATGTCAGAATTTCACAAATAAAACAAAGAACAAACGTATTCCTCTCACTTGGTTTTGCTTGCGTGTCCCCTCCATGTGCGAATGATGAGCTCTATTGGGATTTTACTAAAGTTCGTCACTGAAAAGGTCTCAGTGCTCAAAGACTTGGCACTAAACAGCACACGCAGCCTCACGAATGGACGCGGATTTGCTGCATCACACTTTTCTTTGAGCATAATATTGCACTATTGAGGGCTAAGTATTTTATTTATTTATTTTTTCGAAGAGGAGAGAGAGAGACCGCACTTGCATGCAAGGTTGCCAGATTGCATAAATTAACTATGACAAAAGACGAAATATTTCCTATTTGTGCAAGTATAAATCTCTGCTTGGGGTGTTTTGCACTATTATCTGGCGACTCTGTGCATATTACAAGCTTGTGGATGCGCGATAGGTCCCAAAACCAGATAAATGAAAGATCTAATAAATTTTTTTTCAAGATAATTCGACCCGCGGGCAGTAGTTTGCCCTGGTCTGCAATTGAGGGTGCTGTGAGTAAGTAAAGCTTTATTTAGCACCCTCAAGCACCCCTGTAGAACCAGGCCTGAAATGAGAGTGAGTCACTGAGTGTTTGGGAATCATTCAACAATGGAGCTTGGCTGACCTCTATTGGACATTTCTTGTAATTGCCACTCAGAGCTGAGCAGAGACAAATGGCAGTATTTTCTAGTATTTTTACATTTCATTTGATATTTGTATTATATTTTATTTATATAAAGATAAGAAATATGTTTAAAAATAAACTTGAAATTTAAAGCATGGCAAATACCTCAAAATATGTGAATATACACAAAAATGAATGATGACATTTCATGCATTGCCATGGCAACAGTATTTAAGATATCAAGAATCCCTTCAGAATTTTAAATCTGCACTGTCTTGACATTATTCTAAATGTTTTTGAACAATTCAGGTAAAAAATAAGAAGGATATTTCAAAGTCTGTTAAAAGTGACACACTTCCTTCCGCCAGTTGGTGGCGCAACGACCGTGACCCACAATAGCCACATCAATGTGATCAGCCTGCAAGAACAAACATTTGGCTCAATTTTAATGTTTTTAATTTTCTGCATGCAGAAGATATGAGATATTTCCATATTCCAATTTTTTTATGTTAATTTATCACGTCACCATGGCAACACCGTTCGATATATCAAAAATCCTTTCACAATTTAGCATCATCAATGTCTTGGCATGATGTCGCCCACATTTAGTACCTGTAACATAAAATCCCTGGGAGGAGTACATCAAATTCCTGAGCATGCATTTTTCAAACAATCCAAAATGGCCAACTTCCTTTTGGGCAGAGCTTATGACTGTCAGCACGAAAGTTGTCCGGCATGATGGAATCTATATGTGTACAAAATTTGGTGACTGTAGCTCAAAAGGGATGTGCTACAGCGCCCCTCGAACAGGCCCATGTTTTAGGTGGTGCCGCAGAGCCCCTCCCTGCAATTTTGGTAAATGTAAGAGAACTTTTTCAAAGTCTGTTGTAAGTGCCACACTTCCTGCTGCCAGTTGGTGGTGCTATGACCGTGACCCACAATAGCCACATCCATGTGATTAGCCCCCAAGAAAAAAAATACAACTCAATTTTAATCTAAATCACACAATGCACAATCTATTTTTAATTGTAATTTTTAAAAAATTGCTAACTGATTAATTTGACATTTTTGCTATAATTTAATATCATTCTTTATTGAAAAATAAAATATGTAGATCTAAAGATTATATTGTAATGAAGTTATTTACCATTTTTATTTATCCATAAACCAGCTTTAAGTGAAATTAACAAATGTAATTCATGGCACTAGGTGTTAAGGCAGTCTAAGTAGCTTTTAATATGAGCACAGAAGTCATTTAGGTTTGTAATTTCGTTGCAATTCTGTTGTTGCATTTTTTCCTCCGTG
Organism: Myxocyprinus asiaticus; assembly: GCF_019703515.2. Classification (NCBI taxonomy): domain Eukaryota; kingdom Metazoa; phylum Chordata; class Actinopteri; order Cypriniformes; family Catostomidae; genus Myxocyprinus; species Myxocyprinus asiaticus. The sequence continues at coordinate 44,444,807 of NC_059344.1, forward strand.
CAATGTTAAAATAAATGAAGTACATTAACTTTGAATCTGCATGCGTTATTCATATGCACAACTGTTTAAATAGCCTCTAAATTAATGTAGGGCAAATGAGGACATAATTAGTTTAGAATACTACATGTTTGCCCATAGAATAATTATTCAAAGCATAAATTACCAACTGGTTACCAACAAACAACTATTTGTCACAGTTCCAGCATTTGTGCTGGCTCATACTGTTGTTTGTTTTTCTCTCTCCCTCGTGTCTCACAGGTGGAGCTGGCCACTGATCAGCGTTTCCATCGGAACAGCGATCAATCTCGGGGAGATGCTGATCACAGCAATGATTTACTCACCTGTTACCATCTGCTTCACTCTGATTGCACTCCCTACTTATTCCTTGTGTGTCACTTCGTGATTTGCCTGTTTATGGTTAACTGTCATGTTAACTGTGCTCTCTCGTGTAGTTGGAGCATGCTCGTGTGTCTGTTGGTTGCGCCTCTGTAGAGGTGCGGTTACCTTCCTGCTTGCCGTCACCCTCGCCAGTTCTGTGCGCAGTTCATGTGGAGGAGGATTCCTCGGTGTCTGCCCGCATCTCAGGGACTATATCGTCTGAGCTTTGCTTCACAACACACCAACTTCAACGGATTCTCTTCAGATTGTTCCTGACTTCCACAAAGCACACTTATCATACGAACACACCCTTCACTAGCCCATTGCGGCTCGCTGGATTTCAGCCTTCTGCAGCTGACACCAGGTGCGCCTTATCTTGACATAGAGAACTTTGTTAATAAAACCATTAAACCATCATCTCTGCTTTTGTGTCCTTTGTCCCCTCTGTGACACTACTGAACCACTACTTTGCCACAACGTCGTCATGAAAGACTGGCACTGCTCCAAAGTTACGTTGTGGCAACGAATACAGAAATTTTACTTTTCCGGTTGTCACAACGTAATCAGTTACATTGCCACAACTAAAGTTTGGTCATCAAATTACGGTGTAGTTAGGAAGTGGCCATGTAATTTGGCTAGCTGGGATTACAAAATGGCTGAATTTGCTGCTGCTTTTCTCAAATTTTGCAATGCAATTTGCTACATTTTTTGGGGTTGTTTTGCAAAGAAAACTCTCAAATCATCATTATATACCTCTGTAATTGTGCTAATTAAATTTGAAATGCAATTACATGTAAATATTTTAGTGCATAATAACTAAATATGTAGTTAGCAACCAAAAAAAAAAAAAAAAAAATGCACACAAAAATAGCATACATTTAAGTGAAAGCTGTGGGCATTGAAAGATCCTTAATTATTTTTGTATTATAATTTTCTGCCTCAGAGAATGCAATAAAACGTATCTAAGTTTAAAAAAGACGTACAATAAATCTAAGTTAAAAACACAAATGAGGATTAAATTAGGCCTGTTGCCATTATTACATTATCTTTAGGGTTATGGGGTTATTAGGCATGTTATGCCAGCAGAAAAGGCTTTGCTGGCCCTGAAAAATCGCCACTGTGAACAAATACAATTAGAGTTCATATATTTGAGCATTATGTACACATTTAAATTCCACAAGTGTTTAAAAAAACATGATACATATATGAAAATTGTCATTTTTGTAATATTGTCATATTCTGTATATTGCATAAATCCAGTGGCGATTTTAGGGGGTGGCCTGTGGTGGCCTGGGCCACCCCTGAAATCTCATTGGCCACTCTGTGGCCACCCCAGAACTGATTGGTAGTTCATCATGTTCATCAACACAAGAACGAAGAACCAATAGAAACACCTGTCAATCAAAGATGACATCTCAGGTCATTTGTTGATTTAGAGCCACACTGACCCAGGGTCAGTTTTATATTTCTGACAATTATAGTAGTGGTGAGACTGAAGCTGTGTGAGCTGATCTTTGATCAGTGATGGGAGGGGCAGGCCGCGGGTGGCCAGGCAGGTGCCGCAGGTCATGGGCAGCGGGCGCCAGGTTTGGAGTATAATGGTCGGTCAGAAGCATGAAGCTGACATGAGCTAGCGTCTACCTCCAACTTCCAATGAGTTGACAACGTCGATTTGTGGTCAAAAAGAAAGCTGTTATTTGAGAGGTATGTTCATCTAATCTAACGTATAATTTATCCCGAATTTCCATGTGAATGTGACATTTTTTTTCATTGTTACAGTAGCTAGGTTAAAGAGTAAGCTAGACCCTACACCACATTCAGCATGTTATCTTTATATTGACATGAAATATGAATTGCCATGTTTTCTGATTTAATGATGGAGGTGTGTAAAGAGTTTTACAGATGTACATGTTCAATAGCTAAAGTTATATATATATGGCTAACCTGTGTGTGAAATGGAAGGGTTTGTGCTGTGACTGTACTTTAAATCTTTACATGAGTTATTTATGAGCTCTTTATATGTATTATTGGTCAGTCAGACCAATAAAATCTTCAAAGTTTTTATACCTTATATGACATTTTAAATATGCAAAGGCAGGGCAAATTGCACTTAAATGCCGCAAATGATTTGACTAATTATTTTATTTGGTAATATTCAAAGTAATTGAAGCTATCAGAACATGTGGAAAATAAACCTGAGTAGACACTGTAAATAGAGTTTTGTTTTTTACTGTATTCAGAGCTCAGTCTGCAATTTTGGGGTTTCCAGACAGACAACTATAAGCCCTCTTAGCCAATTTCACACACTGATTTGTACCCAATTTAACAATATTTCTGCTGGACAGTGCAGTTATAGCTAATAAATGAATGAATAATTGATTGAATGATTGATTGAATTGCGCCTCAATCAGTTATCACCTGTACTTGTATCTTTTTATGATTATACACTATTCCTGATGTTATACGCAGATTAATTCTCTACAGTGAGAATAGCTCTTAAAAATGTGTAACTGACTTTTCCTAAACAATTACTGATTTAAAAATGGATGTTATGTTAAAATAGCCAGAGATTCCCAGAAACTGTAATAGGTTGAAATAGAACAGGAATAGAAAACTGTCAAATGTCAAAACAACAGTCTGATATTGAATACAAACAATTCAGTGAATGCTAACATGAGTTTAAGAATTCATTTATTCTACATGTGTAGATGTTGAAGCAAAGCAATGCGATATTTACACATTTTGATCATGTGCCATTCATAAAGTTTCTCCCGGTATCACCACCCCACACTAGGTCTGTGCCCCATCTTGGCCACCCCAGTAAAAATGTCCTGGATATGCCACTGCATAAATCTACTGTATATAATTGACATCAGTAAAAACATTCATGAACACTTACTTTCAGCATAAAAGTGTTCAGCATATATTGCCATTTTCAGATTCATAGCCTAGGGGAGCGCGGGGCACAAACTAACACAGGGTTAGTTATCACACACGTGGTTTAAACGTTTCCACACACGCTGGTGAGACGAAACTTGTTTACTTGTTACCATATCAACACTGTGCAGATAAAAAAATTGCGGAAAAAATTCAAAAAACGTTGGAAAATATCGCCAAAAGTTCATTTTAAGGTAGCAAAAGTAACAATTCCCATGAGTCAATTTTCACCTCTGTTTTTACTGTTTATTTAAAATGAGGCAAACTTGGTATTTTAATCTCCAATCTTTTGCTAGCAGCTTACATAGTATTTTAATTCTCAGATAGCCAGCAGAAGTGACCAGCCAGGTTTAAATCCCAGTTGCGCTGACGGGGCACGTTGTAACACTGCGTTACAATGTGCCCCAATTCCAAAAAACTATATGCAATTCCATGCAGTCAGATATGTAATTTACATAATTCCCCTTATTGTATGTGTGTGTGTTTTGTCATCAATTCATGCATTATTTCGGTCAATGCTGTGGCTTTGTTGTGTATTTATTGTCAAGTGTCAAAATTATTGTAAAAGTTAATAAATGGCTTTTATTTACATGAAAATTTAGTTTATCTTCTAGGCTTTTTAATTAGATCAGATACAGTTGTTAGAGGGGGGTTTTAAACTGTTATGTGGTCTTGTTACAACGTGCCCTTCCATTTCACTTTTTTTGCGAGGTAGATTGCGATAAAAGTACACGCTGTATTCATGAAACAAGACCACATATGTGTAATAGACACGTGTGAAATTAATGAGAACAAAGAAAAATACATCGAAACCCACGTATTTACACAAACGTAAGAAAAACAGTGTTAGTTTGTGCCCCGCTCTCTCCTAATGTATTAATAACACTTCGAATTCTAATCACATTTTATTACACAACTAATGGGGATTTTAAGTGAATGTTAGAGATTCTTTGTATAAATGCGGGTTTTTGTGTCTCATTTTCGGCACGCAGGGTGAAGATTAAACAAGAGCTGTGATGTATGTGTGCTGTCTGCGGTGCCGCGAATGTTTAGAAGGATACGCCGTTAATATGTAGATTATAAAAACAGCTGCTGTACATTTGGAAATGTTGCGACTGCTTCAGACTTTAAGCATTTGTTTTGCCGCTGTCAAACATAAAGGAAAGGGATTCCCATAATAACATAATACATTTGAAAACTTCATCTATGTGTGCTATTGTCGGTCATGAGATATTGTACGCCAGTGGATAAGTACATAAATCAGCGCTGATAAAAAGAGTCCGACTGAATTGGATACATTTTTATTTTGTGCTATTCGTTTGTAGATGAATTATGAGTGGAAAGAGGTCAATCAGAATGAAAGGATGAAAAAAATATTTATTTATTTGGCATGTTATGCAGCAGAGAAGGCTTTGCTGGCCCTGAGAAATCGCCACTGACCATATACGAACAAATACAATCAGAGTTCATATAGTTTAGCATTTATGTACATATTTAAATTCCACAAGTGTTTTAAAAAAAACATGATACATATGAAAATTGTCATTTGTCATATTCTGTATATTGCATATATCTACTGTATATAATTGAAATTTTTATATCAGTAAAAACATTTATGAACACTTTCAGCATACAAGTGTTCAGCATATATTGCCATTTTCAGATTCGTAGCCTACTGTATTAATAGCACTTCAAATTCTAATCACATTTTATTACACATCTAATAGGGATTTTAAGTGAATGTTAGGGATTCTTTGTATAAATGCGGGTTTTGCGTCTCATTCTCAGCACGCAGGGTGAAGATTAAATGCGAGCTGTGATGTATGTGTGCTGCCTGCGGTCCCTGAAAATTTAGAAGGATTTTGACAGTGAATGCAAAACATGGAAGAGATGCTACACTGTTACTATGGAGATGATACAAACATCATAACATATTCCTTTCTTGTAAACGACGGGTGGGTCAAAAATGACCCGCTTGCGTAGTTATTTACGTTTAATTTATGTTTAATGCACCTTTAACTCTAATGAGATCACACCGACCAGCAGAGCGCGCTATTCATACGGTAATGTGCTGAGGCGATCAATGCAAATGGTAAACGCCCCCAACAGTGCCTTAAAAAACATCAAGTTCATCATCAGATTCATTCACTTTCCTGAGCATTTGGAAGATGGCACGCTACACAGGCGAGGAAGCTCTACAGATGGTCCTGAATAGTGACAAAGAGTTCACATTTTCCTCAGAAGAAGAGCAGGACTCCGACGATGAATGTTTACATTTTGAAGAGCGTCTTGATCCAGCCAAGGATACAATTCCGGATGAGTAAGTAATTTAGTTTTACTTACATTTTATATAAACATGTACATATTTTACTAGCTGGACTATTTCCAGACTTGCCAGCCAGGATTCAGAGTATTGAAATTTGAATTATGTCCTAATAGGCAAGTTTTAGTTACATTTAAATGTTGTTTCGGCTAAAGCAGGTATTTAAATTGTATGCTGTATGATATCAATATGATATGTAACATGATATAAAAATAATATGAATGTTTAGATTATATTTTAACTAGTGTTTATGCTGCCTCATTATCAACAACGAAGCTTGTGCTCGCAAATATCTGTTCGGGTGTAAATGTGTAAAATGAGCTGTAAATATGCCCATATTAGAAAATCAGCATATTAGAATTATTTCTGAAGGATCATGTGACACTGAAGACTGCAATAATGATGCTGAAAATTCAGCTTTGATCACAGGAATAAATTGCATTTGACAATATATTCAAATAGAAAAGTTATTTTAAATTGTAAAAATATTTCACAATATCACTGTTTTTGCTGTATTTTGGATCAAATAAATGCAGCCTTGGTGAGCAGAAGAGTCTTCTTTTAAAAACATTTAAAACATTCTTACTGATCTAAAACTTTTAAATGGTAGTGTAGGTCTAAAGTAAAGTCTTTATGTAAAGAAAAATGTATAGTCAGATTACTTCTTTTAACTTAAACTTGATTTTGTGAATAAGCTACAAACATTCATTCTCTCTCAGGGGAGGGGTCTTTGTCTTCTCAGCTGTGAAAAACATCAATATTCATGATCATCCACGCCTCCTCGCATATGGCCTTTCTAACGCTAAAAGTGTTGTACAAAAGTTAAATGACTATACATATATATATATATATATATATATATATATATATATATTTTTTTTTGTATGAATGAGTGATCAGGATAGTTTTCACATCATTTTATAGCAAAAACTCTAGGCTACAAGATCCAGTTCTCAAAAGTCTTGTGAACAAATGTTTAGTATGTGTTATATGGCCTTATTTCATTGACTTAAAATTTGTGTTTTTTCAAAAACCGCGCATAAACGTTATTTTCTCAAAAATACAAACATGTACATATATGTTGCTCACATATTATTGTAGCCCCGTTTGTGCTGAATACAGTGTTATCAGACTTTAGCCATTAATATGTTTTTAAGCAACTGAAAAAAGCACAAATGCATTTTTCAAACAAACCAAAATGGCCGACTTCCTGTTGGGTGGAGCTAATACAAGCCAATGGGAAATATGTCTGTCATGGTGCGAACAATGTCCTCAACAAAACTTGTGAATATCAGACAAACTCTGTGGCAACCACAGCGATAAACTCATTCAAAATGTTAGGGGGCGCTCTGGAGTCCATTGGCCACACCCAAGACAAATGACAAAAGAATTGTAAAATCTTGCCAAACTTTGACGGGTGTGCCAAGTTTCAGGGGTTTTGAAAAATGAAATATGCATTTACGAACTAGGGGGAACTGTGGAACCGATGAGGCATGTCTATGCTGAACTGCAATATAAAATAAAAAGATGTCCTAAGACAAATGTATTTGTAAACTTTCATAAGTTTTCAGCCATCGTAAGCCCCTCAAAACACAGCGGGAAAATGTGAAAATCCCACATTCCATCCAACATGGCTGACTTGCTGTTGGGCGGAGTCAAATACAACCAAGTGAACTTTGTCTAACATGATGAGAGCAGTAACCATACCAAATCTTGTGCACATCTGAGCAACTTCATCCCAACCATTGCCTGCGTTTGGAGGCGCTGTAGAGCTCCTTGACCACACTCAAGCCTAAACATTACATAACTTTTTGATTTTATGCAAATCTGATGTGTGTGCCAAGTTTCTTGAGTTTTCAAGCATGATGAATGCCTAAGAAACAGGTGAATGCGTTACAAATAATAATAATAATTGTGAAAAATAATTCCAAAAACAATAGGGCTTTAGCACCTCGGTGCAGGCCTCTCAGCCTGCACCTTCGGTGCTCGGGCCCCAATAATCCTCAGAAGAACAATAAGGCCTCCACACTTTCAGTGCTTGGGCCCTAATTAAATACATTACCAAACAAATCTGTGAACATCCTCTTGACATCCTACTTGACATGGCAACATTTGTATGTACTGTATGAGGTATGTAGAACTTTAAGTGCACCAGGCAGCGAAACATTCCAAAGGACACACAAAGCAATAAGTGAACCTTCTGGAAGAATGACCTTATGGCCTTTCCAGGCCATAAAACTATGCATCTATACATTTGGTGCCAAAAGTCTCTCTTAGCTGCATCCTGTGGCCCTTCACTAAACAAAAGATCTGTGAGAAAGATTGCACTCCCCTCTGGGAGTACCTTGTTTGAGGGAGTGAAGCTCCTTTCAGGTTGTTGATTTGAGATAATTAATGGTTGTGCCAAATGGCTGGTCAGGAGATTAGCCGTTCTGCTAAACAGCAAAACAGCCTGATTTAAAACAAAAGGGCCATTGGTCAAGGAGGCCCTGCACCCAACAGGACAGTGACACAGGGCAGACTCCGTATGACCTTCTGTACTTTTCCACACAGCACTGAAATTTTGACTCTCTATGCATGTGTGACCAAATTCTAGGAACAAAGGAGGAGAGGTCCACCTCCTTCTCGAAGTACACTCAAGAGAGTGAGATCTGAAGCTGTGTAATTCCAAGACTGGGTTTACTAACATTTTACCCTCTTAAACACATGGAACTATCATTGTTATTGTCTTTCTCATATGTATATCTACCTTAGATATTGTCAGACTACCTCATGTAATGTTATCCTTGCTTTAACCATTTAATTTATTCTTGTTACTCTTTTAATCGCTTATCATGAATGTTATTACCATTGCAATTATTATTATTACCCTCGTGTTTGGTATCTATGAAGTCCATAGTTAATTTCCAGAAAGTTGTTGTTGTGTAAACTCATATAACTTGCATTGTATTGTTGCTATCAAAATTTAGGACTGAAATACCTGTAGTCAGAGCAGGAAACTAAGAAAAAGCATGTAACAAGAGAATGATATGCTAATTAACTTGAGGCAGGAAAAGCTGTTTATGCCCCATGGTTAAGTTAATTTCTGACTGGTCAGAAGTCTTCTGGGTTGTGCCCAGTCAGAAAGCTTAAAACCTCATTACACTGAACAAACCATTGAGTTGAGTCGAGTCGATTCTGAAAACAGATCCCATGCCTACTAAGAATCTACGCTGAACACTGAATCTACGCTGAACACAAAGTCTATGCTGAGTCTACGTTTTCTTTTGAGCTGTTAGCATTATCATCCAGTCTTTGTTTTCTGCAAAGTCTTTCGCAATAGTAGTTTACTTCGCCGCAACTGCCATCGGCCCTTGAACGCACCGCAGCAACCTGCCTGTGAATGAAACCCAGCTCATTCATCTCTTGACTCGTTATTCCCGATTGGCTTCTCTGACCCCTCACGTCATCTTTGGCTTGACTCCCAGACTGCGACACAACGAAAAAAACAACTCATCAACTGACCAAGTAACCAAGTACAGTATTTCCATGTCTCGCTAAACTGGTATATTAGATAAAAATCGATAATGCTATTGAGGGCTAATACGAAGGTGAAATGGATAGATTGATGGTTCATTCTGTCGTGGTTTGCTCAATTTCATACATTGCCATAACTCAATATTCTGCATTTCCAGTATTCCAGATCTTGTTTTCTTTACCGTTCACTTTGTGTGTTTGTGTGTGTGTGTGTGTGCACACTAGATTAGTTTATGTATTAGGTTTTAGTTTAATAAAGTCTTGTTTGTATTCAAAGAGAAGTGTCTTGTACTTCATGCTCATAAAGTTAATGCCTTAAACTGTCTGATCCTGTTACTTGCTTATAAATAGTGTTTACACTAAATTTAGGATATAATTTCGTTGGCCACGAGGTGATATTCCAGAATTGATAAAGACGCAAATTTAAAATATCAATGGACGAATACATTGATTGGGATTTAAATATTAATTCTGTTAGATTACCTAGAGATTAGATCATTATTCCCCTTTTAACCAACAATGAGCTAAAATTCCTACAGGTAAATAACAGAAAATTAAAAAAGTGGCTTATGGTAATTACTGTGGATTTTACATTCCTGTGTTAGATGGCCCATGTGATATTATAAGTGGCATTACTATTCCAATCAAATAACATCCTTTATCCTTTTCTTTGTACTGTCACCACAAAAGCACCAATTGCATACCCAACCTTCCCGGAAGGGGAAGTGCCTATTTGAGAGAGGACTCTTACCAGCTGACGGCAATCTGGTGGTGACGCCAACAGGTGGAGATGCTTAGAGATGCTCCGAACCAAGTGGAGAAGTGGTCACGCACCCCTGTACTTTGGGAAAAGCCATCCATTTTCCCCTCTTCCCCTATAGTTGTTGGGGATGAATACGACTATTTACTTGTGAGAATTTAATCCTCCCAATTTTAACTGCACATGCTGCTGGGGCTTGCCAACACCAAAGTCGGCACTTGGGCTCGGCGGGTACGCTAAGGTGAGATGAATGATACCCCCCACTTTAACAAAAATACACAACCACAAAGCTACAGTAATGGTAACACACAGTCTTTAATTTTAGTATGCCCAGCTATGTAAGTTCCCCTAGACAATGCAGCTGTAGTATTTGTGTGGTAGTTACTGTAGCTGGCAAGTTCGTAATAATTGTAACATGAAAAGAGGCAGTAGTGAGCCCCTTTTAACCAATGCATGTCAGAAGACATACAGTATACGTATAGGCTCTCCACCACTCAAAGGCTCCGTTTCCACCTGGTATTAAGATGTGTTTTTGGTGATTCAGTCACAAGTTTTCAGTGCTAAATACATATGGAAGTGGGGTCAAATCGTTTTATGATCGGATTTAAACTTTGCTGGTTACGAGTGCCTTTTAAAGGAAATAACCATCCGTTTGGAAAATTTGAAAAAGCATATACATACACAAGCACGAGAACTTCACAGATCTTTTTCAGTGTGATGTCTGATATCAACATGCAGGGACAGAGATGAGAAGCACAAACATGTGAAGCACCTTTATTTATACCGGTATTCCACTAAAATTATCAGAGAATTCTGCTCAAAATGTTGCATTTGTGCTATGATTGAATTTCAGCTGCATCTGGGAGAAACACTGTGCCCTGTTTTTTCACGCTTTCTTTGTCTTTTATGGTTTTTTGTTGCAGTTTATTATCATGCAGTAACACACTGACATAGTGATTGATGTATGTCATCATAAATTCAGAGACCCTCCCCACGAAATCCGAACACAAGTGGTCACAGAAGATGCATATGAGATGCATGGTAATACAGTGGAAACAGGAATGCATCTCGGCTGACCACGTGTGATCGGATCACCAAAAACGCAACTGAATACGAGGTGGAAACAGAGCCAATGTGTGATTACTCTGCAGTCTACATAGAAACCAAATTAGCAATGCAAATAGACTGCATTCCTTGCCTCTTCATTTGCTGCTACAGAAGGCCTCAGAGAGTTTGACACTAGACACTAGCATTCTCTCACAGAACAATAAAGTACTGCTGTGACTTCATAATTGTGTGCTTAATCGACATGGGTGCTGTAAAAGTATAACAGTATGTTAACAAATCGTTTTGATCCCATTCGTTACCAAGCCCATCATTTACTTTCAGCAAATTAATCAAAGAGTCATGTTTCCGAAAGTCTTTTAGTTTAGAAGGCTTTTCTTCATTTAAAATGTCTTATATGAGGGAAGAATTAGGCTCCACAGGCAAATGGCTTAGAGACACCACTGTCATGTTTATGTGTTCTGTTCTTGTTTTCATGACTTTTATTTTCAAGTTTAGTCTAAACCCACGACCCCAGACGACCCCAGAGGTCGTTCCTGAGACTCAGTCCATGCCCACGACCACAGAGGTTGCTCCCAAGACTCTGCTCATGTTCACGACCACTGAGGTCTTTTCCCAGTCATCCAGGACTCATAGTCTCGAGCCTACCATGGCTCTGCCTTCTACGGCTTCGCTCCTTGAGCCTCCCATGGCTCCACCTTCCACGACTTTGCTCCACGTCATGACCGCCAAGCGTGAGTTCCACGCCATGTCACAGCCACGCCAGAGTCGGCTCCAGGCCATGTCACAGCCACGCCAGAGTCAGCTCCAGGCCATGTCACAGCCACGCCAGAGTCAGCTCCAGGCCATGTCACAGTGCGGTCTGGAGGGATTCAACCTCCTAGCGCCTCTCAGGAACCTGATGATCAAGTCATGCTTCCCCAAATACCATCTACTGCATCGTGATGAGCCGAAATAGAGGCTACATACACCTTCAGAGTGGAGGGGGACAGCCGCCCCTCCAGCCTCTCCTGCAGGAAGGAAAGCACTGATCCGACTGCACATCTCTGGGGTCTTCGCGTCGGGAAGAACACCACTTGGCGAACAAACGCCACTTCAAGTCATACAGGTGCCTCGTAGAGGGAGCCCTAGCCTGAGTGATCATGTCTACCACTGCGGGTGGGGCCAGACGTGGAGATTCCAGAGGTCTGGTCGCGGGTGCCAGATGGTGTCCCGTCCCTGAGAAAGAAGGTCCTTCTTCAGGGGAATTCACCGGGGGTGGGGGAGGCTGTCGCGAGGAGTGTGAGATCCGAGAACCATGACTGGGTGGGCCAGTAGGGTGCTACTAGGATAATCTGCTCCTCATCCTCCCTGACCTTGCACAGGATCTGTGCAAGGAGGCTCATTGGGTGAAACGCGTGTTTGCGTAGTCCAGGGGGCCAGCTGTGTGCCAGTGCATCTATACCGAGGGGTGCCTCGGTCAGGGTGTACCAAAGCGGGCAGTGGGAGGATTCCCAGGAAGCAGACAGGTCTACCTGTGCTCGACCGAATTGACTCCAAATCAGCTGGATCACCTGAGGTTGGAGTCTCCACTCTCCCCTGAGGGTAACCTGATGTGACAGCGCATCCGCTGCGGTGTTGAGGTCACCCGGGATGTGAGTGGCTCGTAGCGACTTGAGGCGCTGCTGACTCCAGAGGAGGAGACAGTGGGCGAGTTGTGACATGCAGTGGAGTGTAGACCGCCATGGTGGTTGATGTATGCTACCGATACATGCTACCGTCCGGACCGACACGTGCTAGCCCTGGATCAATGGCCAAAACCTCCGCAGGGCAAGCAGTACTGCCAACAACCCTAGGCAGTTGATGTGCCAATGCAGCCGCAGGCCAGTCCAGGAGCCGGTGGTTGTGTGCCCATTGCATACGGCACCCCAGCCTGTCTTGGATGTGTCTGTTGTAACCAAGATGTGCCTGGAGACCTGCTCTAGGGGAACCCCTGCCCCTAGAAATGCAAGGTCGGTCCAAGGGCTGTAGAGGTGGCGACAGATTGGCACCATGCCCATCTTGGGACTCGAGTCTTAAGCCAGTGCTGAAGCGGTCTCGTATGCATCAACCCGTGCGGTGTGGCCACTGCTGAGGATGCCATATGCCCCAGGAGCCTCTGAAAAAGTTTCAGTGGAACCACTGATCTCCATCTGAATGCCTTCAGACAGTTCAGCACCAACTGTGCGCTCTCGTTTGTGAGGAACACTGTCATCGAGACTGAGACCAACTCCAAACTGAGAAAAGAGATGCCCTGAACTGGGGAGAGCTTGCCCTTTTCCTAGTTGACCCGAAGCCCCAGTCGGCTGAGGTGCTGGAGCACGAGGTCCCTGTGTGTGCACAGCAACTCTCGAGAGTGAGCTAGGATTAGCCAGTCGTCGAGATAGTTGAGGATGCGGATGCCCACTTCCCTTAGCGGGGCAAGGGCAGCCTCTGCAACCTTCGTGAAGATGCGAGGGGACAGCAACAGGCCGAAGGGGAGGACCTTGTACTGGTATGCCTGGCCTACGAAGGCAAACCACAGGAAGGGTCTGTGTCGAGGTAAGACCGAGACGTGAAAGTACGCGTCCTACCGCCTCGGCTACTGCCACGAACCAATCTTGATGCCGGACTTTCGCTAGAATGCGTTTTTTCATCAGCATCTTGAACGGGAGTCTGTGCAAAGCCTGGTTCAGTACTCGCAGGTCCAGGATTGGTCGTAACCCACCGCCTTTCTTCGGTACGATGAAGTAAGGGCTGTAGAAGCCTTTCTTCATCTCGGCTGGAGGGACAGGCTCTATCGCGCCCTTGCGCAGAAGGGTAGCAATCTCCGCACGCAAGGTAGCGGCATTCTCACCCTTCACCGAGGTGAAGCGGACGCCGCTGAACCTGGGCGGGCGCCTGGCGAACTGAATCGCGTAGCCGAGTCGGTCGGTCCAGGTCAGCCATCGCGACGGGTTGGAAAGCGCAAGCCATGCACCCAAACACCGGGCGAGGGGGACCAAGGGAATGATCACATCGGACGTACCGGCGGGTGGGGTCTCGTGGCGGGGCAGAGCTCGAGGTGCCACATCGAGGGGACTCGAGCCCCATGGCCATGCTGAGTCCAGGGACATCAAAGCACTTACCTGGCTCCTGCCGCCCACCATAAGATTGGCCGAGGAGGGGGTAGGAGGAATCTCGTCCCCGTAGTCCACTGAACCAATCCCGTGTGGGCGTGTTTGTGCCACAGCTGGGCGCACAGGGGCGGGGGGCCCTCTGCTGGAGCGCCATACCTGCCAGGAGACGAGGGAGCCATTCTTTTGTCAGGCTTTTGGGTGCCGCAGCCTCCTGGGCATGCGGCGACAAAAAATTCTCCTCCCGGCCCTCCACCGGGGGATGGAGTGGTCTGTCGACCAGCCCCAGAGAAGTGGGTCTCCTCACCCCTTGGTCGCCCATCTCGGGGGTGCTTCTAAGCCTTCCTTGGGTTCTTAGCGGCCGGCCGCGAGACGGGTGTCATCTGCTTCCTGCGGAGGGCCGTGCCACGGGGGTGGGCTGCGGTGGAGGCGGTGTTGTTGCTGCAGGAGGACGCCCTTGGCGACGAGCGGACAGGGTGTGGGGTCTTAAGCCACGCCTGGGCAGGATATGTTGTAAAACCTCCGTCTGCTTCTTCACCGCCGAGAACTGCTGGGCAAAGTCCTCGACAGCGTCGCCAAACAGGCCAACCTGGGAATGCACTTCTGGGAAGAAAGGAACGGGGGAGGGGCATGGCCATGGGTGGCACCCTGTGCCCAGGAACCGATCGTTGAGCCACGAGGGTTCAGGGGAGAGTGGAGGGTTCCACTCTAGCCCGAAGCTCGCGGCCGCCCGGGAAAGCATGTCCATCATTTACACGTCGGCGTGAGACTGGGCGACCGTTCCCAAAGGAGGAAGCCGAGCCAAAGCCTCTGCGTCAGACTGGACGAACCCACTCTCCGATGCTGTGCTCGATAACTCATCATCTTCCGGAGCTCCGAACGAGAAGTCGAACTCGCGCTGAGACGAGCCGCCGGTCTCGTGCGAGAGCCCGATCGGGGCAAGTGAGCGTGCTGGGGAATGGGAGGTCCGTGGGGGGATACCCGGTGGAGGTGGTCCCATTGATGTCCCCAAATCGCCCCCAGTGCTAACCGACGCGGCCTCAAACCCGTAGATAGAAGCCACTGGGGTGGCTAGCCGCAACCGCAACGTTGCCATGGTCATGTTGTTGCAATGAGGACATGACTCATCCATGAACGATGTCTCCACGTGGGCAGTGCCCAGACATGTAAGACAGCGATCGTGGCCATCAGAAGCGGAGAGATATCGACCGCAACCAGGAATAACACACAAACTTTAAAAAGATGTTCCGTGTGTGCCGCTCTTTTAGAAAGAAAATATACTCTTTTTAGAATATACTCTTTTAGTTGTTTCTGCCAAAGCGCCCAGGGGCGTTCTCTGCACTCCACGGGTGCAAAGGGGGAGAAGCCGCTGAAATGTGCCATAGAATCCAGCAGACGAGGTGAATGAACTTCGCGGATGAATTCAGCTTCAATGAATAGAACCGCTCGGCTCCGAAGAGAAAATCTGAATGAGTGGTTGCATACCAGCTCCTTTTATACCCGTATGTCTGGAGGAGTGGCATGCAAATTCCACTAGCCAATTCTCATTGGCCTTTTTTAAAAAAAGCAGAGGTGTTTGGGGCTCCCAAGAGTGACCCCTAGTGTCACTACATCGACACAACGTTGAGTGAGTGACAGATAGGGAACCTGTATTAACTGTAGTTTGTTCTTATTATTTATTTATCTATGTATGTAAGTATGTATTTATTTATTTATTTTGTGAAAGCAACAAACACTCAGACAAAATTATTTTCCAATATGTTATTAACATTCTACTTGTTTTATTTTTTTATTATTTGTTCTTCACACATCTATAAGGTTGAATAGAATGAAACAGAACTTATTTAAACCTTTGGGAAATTACTGTAAAAAAGGCTCAAATCAAGAAGCATATTATGAGAAGCATTACATCACTTTGCATTCTCTCATGCCTCCCCCCTACAACCCCGCCATATAAGCACACAGGCAGTGCTTTTTTTCTCGTCACCTCCCTCCAAATTACTGCACAAGAAATTGAAATACACCTGTGGGACAAGTTCCCCGCAGACTGCCTCACAAAAGGTTGGCACTTTAAACACAATTTCTTGTTTGTTTAACTAAAGGCTATGCAGCAAACCAAAGCCTTCTTCCATCCCTTGCCTTGAACAGCCTGATTCATTATGAATGCTCTCAAGCAGAACGCATACTCTTTCCCCAGGTGACAGATAGCAGGTTTACAGTTTGTTTGCTCAAATGGTGAATTGCCTTAATTTCAACTGTGACAGCGAACAGAACTCTGGGCTCTGCTGGTATTTGGAATTGTGGCCAACCTGTAGCCATGAACAATCTATTGCTCAAATAGCCTGGGCTGCATTTCCCAAAAGCATTACTTAAGTTGATCGTAGAGACCATTGGCTTCAATGGTTTCTACGATCTACTTAGGCTTACAGTGCTTTTGGGAAACATAGCCCTGGTTATTTATGAGGTAAATACATTGAACAAAATGTGGTAGCTTTCCAATATAATCTCCAGATGTTTGATGGACAATATATCTCATTAGATGTACGGCTTTATGTTAAATCATGCTTTTGAAATCAATGACTTTTTTTTCCCTCCAATTACTATCACAGTATAATGTAGCAACCTTTTTGCTCTAATTGATTTAGGACATTGATTAAGAAAATCAGTAACAATCCTACTTGATGTTGTTCTTTCACCTTACAATACAGAAAGTATTAAAATAAATTGTCAGCCAGAAGTGAATGCCTACCTCTTGACCTCTAGAAGCTCCTCCCATGGGGACTCTTGGGGCATAAATATAAAATATTTTGGTAATGATAATCTTTTTTAATGTCAAGTGATTGATAAACATATTTTTAATTAAATATGAAAAAAAAAGTTGCATGCAAATTTTTTCATATATAAGCACTTGGTGCCTATAATCTTGGAGCAAATTATACTGATCTTTAAATTCATCTGTGCTAATGTTTTGATTCTCTAGATTAAATTAAAACCTAATCCTGGGAAGAGCAGGATAATTTAATCGAGGGAATCATGATTTTGTAGCTTCGGTGGGGTGGTATGGAAAGGTGAAAGGAGACCGAATTAGTGTGCACAGTTCTGCCCAATATCACAGTGTGATGGTAAGATCAGATGGGAGTCAGTTGACACCTACCCGTAATGAGCACATGGTGTTATTATAGTTTTGGATTTTTAATGTATTATTTATTTCTATTTTATATTCCTTTTGTCATTACAATTTAGTTTCGTTTTCATTAGTTTTCACAGTTTGTCTGTTAGTATTAGTTTCGTTTTCGTTTTCTCAGTGTTTTTAGTTTCAGTTTAGTCATTTAGTCATTTAGTTATTTTAGTTTTAGTATTTTTTTATGGCTGCCAAAGCTGAGCGTTTACTGGTGTAATTTAAAAAGTCTAACATCATTACGTTTTTCTGGGCAGTCTTGTGTTATGTTTATCTAGTGGTATTTTCATGTTTAATGTGAATTGTAAATGTTGCAAATTTTATAAAATAGGGTGAATATGGGCAAAGCAACAAAAGACATTTAAGATTGATCCACATTGTATCCATATGTATTTCATTAAATGATTATAAATCATTATTAAACTAATCTTTGAGGCGTAAACAATTAAAGGGATAGTTCACCCAAAAAGTTCTCTAAACATTTACTCAACCTCATGCCATCCCAGATGCAAATGACTTACTTTCTGCTGCTGAACACAAATTAAGATTTTTAGAAGAATATCTCAGCTCTGTAGGTCCTCACAATGCAAGTCAATAGGGGCCAAAACTTTGAAGCTCCAAAAAGCACATACAGGCAGCATAAAAGTTATGCATATGACTCCAGTGATTTAATCCATGACTTTAGAAGTGATATGATAGGTGTGAGTGAGAAACAGGTCAATATTTAAGTCATTTTTTACTGTAAATCTTGGCATCAGCTGTCTCCTTGGCAATCATGATTTCAAGCTCATTTATATTTCCCAGTGCCATCTAGCAATCTGCGAACTGTACTAGTAAGTGTAATCGAGCTTAAAATCATGATTGTTCCTATAGACTGCTGTTGCAAGATGTGCAGTGAAAAAGGAGTTACATGTTAGTCTGTTCTCACCCAAAACAGATTAGAAAACTTCAGAAATCATGGATTAAACCACTGGAGTTTTATGGTTGACATTTATGCTGCCTTTCTGTGCTTTTTATAGCTTCAAAGTTTCAGACCCTATTCACTTGCATTGTATGGACCAACATGGCTGAAATATTCTTCAAAACATTTTCATTTGTGTTCAGCTGAAGAAAGAAAGTCTTATACATCTGGGATTGCCTAAGGGTGAGTAAATGATAAGAGTTGAAATTTTTGCGTCAACTATTCCTTTATCTTTATGAGGTTTAAAATTGATGATTTTCCTTTGGGATGTGTGGCAGAACTTATTTCATGACCACTGGTGGGAAAAGCAATGGTAAAGAAAATGACAAATTTGAGGTAAATCTAGTTAAGATTATAAACAAGTAAAAGTTAACTTAATGTTATGATGTGAAAGTGTAGACGAAAATATTAAAATGTATTTCAAATATATATATATTTCTAGAGAATAATTTTTCCTCTGTCCCTCTTTACCAGCAGGCCCTGCTGCTTAAACACATCTGGGGTTTGGTCAAAAGAGGATCTTCAAAGGTTCTACTTCTCAGTATTTTTTTTTTTTTTTCAATTACATTTTTTTTTTTTATTGATTCGTAGACATATAACAAAGAAAAAACACAACATATATACACTGAATCAACATTTAACCCCCACAATTACCAACCCCACCCTGACCCCCAACAAACACCCCTGTGGTCACAAATAAGAATACACACACACATACACACACGCACACACACACAAAAAAAAAAAAAGAAAAAAAGGAAAACAAAAAAGAAAATATAATTATAATATAATTAAAACTAAACTTCTCTTTCAAACAAATCCCAAAACCCCAGCCTTCTGCTTGACACCTCCTCAAAAGCTGCCACCCTCCCCATCTCCGCACACCACTCTGGAAATGAGGGCGCTCCATCCAACTTCCATCCCCTAAACACATTTCGCCTGCGAAATTTTTTATATGCTTATCCCCCAAATTTAGGACCGCCCCATCACACAAAATACAGAGTCTGGGGCAAAATGTAATTTGAGTGCCCAAAATATCACATATAAAACTCCAGAAACTTCAACCAAATTCTTGGATCTTAACACACCCCAAAAAAACATGGGTTGTGTCTCCATCTTCTGATTGGCATCGCCAGCAGGTGGGTGTGTCTTTAATACCAAGACTATACAATCTAGAAGGAGTCCAATAGAATCTATGTAAAATCTTGAATTGCATAAGGTGAACTCTTGCATCTCTAGATGCAGACTTGACATTTTTTTAGACTCCTAGCCCACACTCCCTCCTCCAATACCAAGTTTAAATCTTTCTCCCATAATCTCTTGATAGAATTTAAAGCTCTGACCCCCAGACTCTGAATTAGCAGGGAGTAATACACTGTCTCATGACCTTTTCCAAAAGCAGTAATCACCTCTCCCAGAGTATCTGCCGCTTTAGAGGGGTGTGTGCTACTCCCAAAAAACAATACAGAGCAGGTGGCACAGCTGTAAATACCTATAGAACTGAGATCTGGAAATCCCAAAATGTTGAACCAAATTTTCAAAAGATCTCAACATTCCACTCTCATATATGTCACCGAGTGTAGTATCCCCCTCCTCACAATCCACTCTGACCAGCAGAAAGGGGACTTATTAATACATAATTTAGGGTTCAGCCATATGCTTGAGGCAATATTTAAATAAATGTCCGAATTAAACACTCTGGACACTTTTGTCCATACAGAGTGCAAATGTGAGATAACGGGGTGTAACTTAACTTCTCTGATTAGTTTGATAGGCTTTGCAATGGCGAAATAGGGGCAAGAACTTCCTGTTCAATGCAAAACCAGGGAGGGGCTCTCTCAGGCGGAAGCGACCAATGAGCCAAATGTCTGAGACCGAATGCATAATAATAAAACAAAATCTTAGGTAGGCCTAGCCCACCTTTGTCAGTCAGCCTATGTAACTTATTAAAATGTAATCTATGCTATCAAATTGCTTGAAATAAGAGAGGGGTCATCTACAGGGAGAGACTGTAGCAGGTAGTTAAATTTTGGAATACAATTCATTTTAATAACATTAACCTTCCCAATCATAGATAAATGTAATGAAGCCCACCTGCCCACATTGCTCAAAAACCTTTTTATTAAAGGGTCAAAATTAACTCTAACTAAATCAGACAAATTTGCTGGGAATAAAATGCCCAAATACATAATGCCCTGTTTGGGCCAATGGAAGGTGCCGGCCGAAAAGCCGTTACTAGGCAGTATGCTGTCAAAGCCAAAGCTTCGTATTTAGACCAATTGACTCTGTATCCTGAGAACTTAGAAAAGGAATTAATAATTCTGTGGAGGCAAGGCATAGATCTAATGGGGTCGGAGACGAATAATAAAATATAATCTGCATGAAGCAAAAGCTTATGTGCCATACCTCCTGCCACCACCCCTGGAAAATCATCTTCCCTTCTTATCGTGGCTGCTAATGTTTCCAGGTAAAACAGAACAATAATGGAGAAGAGGGCAACCCTGCCGGATGCCCCTGTCCAGAGCAAAATAATCTGAAATTAATCCATTTGTTTGTACCACCGCTATCGGGTGTCTATAAAGTAACTTAATCCATCCAATAAAAGTATTCCCAAACCCGTATATTTCCAAAATCTTAAAGATAATCCCATTCTAACATATCAAACGCCTTTTTGGCATCAAGTGAGATGGCAGCAACCGGAGTCTGATCATTCGCCACTGACCACATGATATAGATGAAATGCCTAATGTTATCAGAAGAGCTGTGGCCCCGAATAAACCCCACCTGATCTAAATGTATAAGAGATGTTATAACTTAATCGGTTAGCCAGAATTTTTGACAATATTTTTACGTCTAGCTGGATCAGGGAAATTGGACGGTAACTCTTACACTCGCTTGGATCTTTGCCCTTTTTAAGAATCAGACTGAACCGGGCTTGTGTCATGGTTGGCGGAAGCTTTCCATTTTTTAATGATTCCGTATAAACTTCTAACAAAAGTGGAGACAGTTCTGTAGCATAATATCTAAAAAAATTCAGCGCCAAAGCCATCTGGCCCCAGAGCCTTGCCCGTAGGCATGGCCTTAATTACCTCACCAAGCTCCTCCAAGGTTATCTCAAAATCAAGATAATTTTTTTGCTCAGTTGTCAGTTTAAGAAGTTCTAATGGTTCCACAAAGTTTTTAATATCTTCATCAGTAGATGCTTTATATATCTAGCCAAAAGCTTCCCTGCTTTGTCCCCCGACTCAAAGTATGACTGTCTCTACCTGAATATCCAAAACTCCACCTTCCGCGACAAATTAGTATTATATCTGTATTTCAATCAGGTCAATTCTCTGAGAACATCAGATGACATTCGGCACTTCAGCTCTGCCTCGGCACTTTTAATATTCCCTTCCAACTCCACGAGTTCTCGTGCTTTGAATGTTTTGATGAATGAGGCATATTGTATAATCTGACCCCTAAGAACCGCCTTATGTGCCTCCCAAGCCACGCCCACAGAGGATACTGAGGACCAGTTGGTCTCCATATAAACATTGATTTCAGCCTTTAACATTTGTTGGAAGTCAGGATTTTGCAAAAGGGATACATTAAAGCGGCAACTATATGATTTCTTTTTCTCCGTATGTGGCAACATCTCTAAACTCACCAGGGCGTGATCTGAGACTAAGATGTTTCCAATTGAGCAATCAACAACAGATGAAGCCATGGAACTTGATGCCCGGAGAGTAGCCGAAGACTCAAAGGGCCAGGGTGGAGCCGATGGCAGGGAGGACCAAGGCGGTGCTGGAGGCTCAGAGGAGCAAGGTGGAGCTGGGGGATCGGAAGACTGAGGCGGAGCCGGTGGGACTGAGGACCAAGGTGGAGCCATAGGGAAGGAGGTCCCCGGTGGAGCTGACAGATCGGAGGGACAAGGCGCAGCCAGAGGATCGGAGAGCCAAAGCGGAGCCAGGTGACCGACAGACCAAGGAGGAACCGGAGGGACAAGGGACCCCGACAAAGCCGACAGGCTGAAGGACTGCAGTGGAGCCGAGGGAACGCAGAACTGAGGCAATGTCGAGGGACCGACAGGCCAAGGCGAAGTCCAGGGCTTGGAGGGTCCAGGCGGGGTCAGAGGGCCGAAAGTTCCCCTTGCCTGCTCAGGAGAACTAAGGGTGGGTATAAGGGTGTGAACCATCTCCAGGTCCAACTGCTCAGGTGTGGCTGAGACGTGGCATGGAGCAGACTGAGGCGTTGCTGTGACATGGCATGGAGCAAAAGATGGCGCTAGCTCAGCAACCATGATGAGGAACTCTAGCTTGGCGGCCATGACGTGAAACTCTGGCATGGCGGCGGCCA
Source organism: Myxocyprinus asiaticus (assembly GCF_019703515.2). Classification (NCBI taxonomy): domain Eukaryota; kingdom Metazoa; phylum Chordata; class Actinopteri; order Cypriniformes; family Catostomidae; genus Myxocyprinus; species Myxocyprinus asiaticus. Next base: position 44,467,376 of record NC_059344.1, read on the forward strand.
TGTCGTGGAACTCTGGCTTGGCGGCGGCCATGTTGTGGAACGCTGGCTCGGCGGCGGCCATGACGTGAAACTCTGGCTCGGCGGCGGCCATGTTGTGGAACGCTGGCTCGGCGGCGGCCATGACGTGAAACTCTGGCATGACGGCGGCCATGTCGTGGAACGCTGGCTCGGCGGCGGCCATGTCGTGGAACTCTGGCATCGGCGGCGGCCATGTCGTGGAAATCTGGCTCGGCGGCGGCATGACGTGGACCTCTGGCTCGCCATCCACCTCCCCCACAGTGAACTTGGAACCAATGATCTGTAGGGCGAGAACAATATATTGAGCCAGGCTGAGGGAACTGCGACCACCAGGCATCAAGGAGGAGATCGGCTCTCTTAACCCCACCCTAAAAATGTCCTTGAGGGTGACCACATTAAAATCCACCTGGCTGGCCAGAGCGCAAAATTCCTCTACGTACTCCTCCAGGGGACGATTCCCCTGACGTAGCCGTATGAGTCGAACTGCAGGTTCATTATTCGGTCAAGTATACTGTAACGTGTGCTGGCTGCTGGCAATGATGATGACGATGATGTGAAGATGAAGAACCCAAGTGCAGTTTATTTACAAACGTGATAACCAGTAACTAACTACAAACGTAAAACATAAACATGAACTTGACTATAAGATAACTTGACTATAAACATGACTTGACTATGCACATACACATTCAATACTTGACAAATGACAAGGGTGAACATGAGGGCTTAAATACATGGACATGGGGGAACATAAACCAATGAACAAACAGAACTGATAACAAGCTAATTAAACAATAAACCAATGAAAACATGACACATGAACATGGAAGGAAAACAGGAATGGCATGACAAGGGAAACAGGAACTAAGCATTTCAAATGAAAAGACATGAATCAACAAAATACACATGACAGTTGTAAAGAAACAACACAGGATACAAAAATACCTTTTTGAGGTTTTATTCTGATGGCTGTTTAAATAAATAAATAAAAAAACAGCAGTCAATGTATTTAAAAAAGAATATTGATAAGTTTAGCAAAATTAAGCATGATAGAATGAAAAAACGGTAATGAAATAAGGTACAATGAAATACAAAAATGAAATGTGTTTCAATGAAAAACAGTAGAGGCTAATGTCAAAAGAAAATACAAACAGGGCATTAGCCTACCCATATGCTTCGGCATACATCACCTTAATACTTGCTTATATCATTCTCAGCATTTTATGTATTCAACACTTGCTCAAATCACCCAAAGCATCTTGCCTATTTTTTTAACCAGGCTTTAAGGACATGTACAACAGTTTGAACCAATAGAATTCTCATATTTTCACATTTAACAAGTTACACTTATTTGGAAAACACTCTGGGATATAAATAATTAAATAAGATATGATTAATACTAAATATAAATACCCAGTTCTTGCACATGTGCACAAACGTGGTCAAACTCAACTTCTAACATACGACCCTTCTGAACACACATTCGATGCAATTTATAGGCATTTTGTGTAAAATTCAATATTTACCCAAATAATTGTCAACTGATGAACAAAACAGGGAGCTCTCTTGCACAACGTTTGTTTTCACATCTCTAACACAAGACAGTACCAGAAGAGGGTGTTGCAAAACTCTTAAATGGGTCACATCCAATTAATGACTAGAGTTAAATTACATGGAATTTCTCCACTTGGCTACAGATACAAAATGCATGGTTAAATAAATAAATAAATAAAAACACCAGACTAATTGAACTGCAGCTCATCGACATTATACTGCAGCCCAATATAATTTCAAACAGAAGTCTAAACCTGCTGATTTCGGAGAGCTTGTGATTTTTATACACAAATTCAATGAGTTCAACTGAGCAAATTCCAATTATGTAGAATTGATGAGAAAATTAGAAACATAATTAGAGTATTGTTGACATGGTGCATGGTACACATCTTTGCTTTTCACAATTGGATAAATAGCCAATTTTATTTTTTTTTTCCACAGTGTTTTGACAGTCACTTTGAAATATTAACTACTTTTACTAGAAATAACATTTAAACTACTAACTCTAGATTATTCCTTGCTCTAATCTGGACCCATTTCCCATAAGCATCATAAGCATAAATAGATTTACAGGCTGTTTCCCCAAATTATGATTCCTGTAACTTAAGTATTTGTCATACTGAAGAAATACAAATGCTCTGGAGGAATTGTAGCGCACTAAGCGCATCGTAAAGAGACCGACTAATGCAGCCACATGAATTTACGATGCTTACTATGTATATTGTGCTCAACATGACTAATATATAATAATGCTACACAAATATTTTACTGTATATGTTAAACAGAAAGCTACATTTATAAAGTTACAATGACAAACAATTCTATAAGGTATGGCTTATGCGTAAGGCCATTTTGAGAAATGTAAAAAGGAAAGAACATTTGTAACCTGTACTTTGCATTGCCTATATTATTTCTAAAAACAGACACATACTGTAAATAAAGTAAAAAAATAACAATAATCACATGCACCTGTTTATTCATTCAGTCATTGGATGACACATGAGACATTCCTCTACTCCAAAAGGCTGTATGTCTGCAGGATCCTGCCATCTGAAGATTAACGCCTTCATACAGTACATGCTGCCCACATTCATCCTCTGGTACTGTCAATGTACAGTCATGTGTCTGTACCTCTGTAACACCCAGAACAAATAAAATAAAAAATAAATTAAAATAAAACAGGTGCCCCGTCTTGTATATTATTTTTGCCATAATTAATGTTACCTATGATCATGGTTGGAAGGGTTACTTTTGAAATGTATTCAACTACAGATTACAGAATACATGCTGTAAAATGTCATTTGTAACGTATTCCGTTAGATTACTCAAAGTCAGTAACATATTCTAAATACTTTGGATTACTGCTTCAGCACTGGTAGATTTTTTCACTTGTTTTGACTATAAAAACTCTGCCAGTACAGTAAGACAAAATACACGTTAAAAATACATTCTCTGAAAAACCTAAATATCTTATGCAGTGTTGTTTCTAAAACAAGATCAATCAAATTGATCTTGTTTAAAGGATTTTTGATATTTTTTACAGGAAAACAATACAAAAATTATTATCAAGAATATGATTTTTGCCCTAATATCAAAGGTCTTACTAGAAAAAAGAAATTATGATCCAACATGAATATTCTTAATAAAAAAATATGATCGTGCTTGGTAACGTACATGTAAAATGGCTAGAAATAGCATTTTAGCTTAGCGTAAAGCTGACAATTTACACGAGGTTTATTTCTATTTCCTCTGTTCCAAACTTATTTCAAACTTACTTCTCTGCCTGCTTGTATGAATGTAACACATAAGAAAGTGTTTCACTGCTGCTCAAATGCACTTTGGATCACATCATTTATATGTATAAATTTTTCCATCTGAAAGGACTAAATATTAAATGAAACAAATGACAATAAAATGCAAAGTAATCTCTACAGTAATCAAAATACTTTTTGAATGTAACTTTATTCTAAATACCAATGATTTAAATTGTAACTGTAGTGGAATACAGTTACTTATATTTTGTATTTTAAATACGTATTCCTGTTGCATGTTACTCCCCAACCCTGCCTATGATGCCCAGCGAAGCTCAATTTGTTCAGTTTATGAGCTGCTTCAGAATACTTTAAGAGGCCATCCGATGCAGTGTTTCACCAGGTGTAAATCACATTCTTCGCAAAGTAGTCCTGCCATATTTATGAAGACTGTCAACAATAAAAGGTTCAACAATGTGCTGGAGATTTTATTGGCACTGTCAGAGTTACTTAAGCTATTTTAATTCGTCCTCAAATATAACACCAAAGAGTGCCCACAGTAAATCATTTAGGATTACCTTTTTTTTTTTCAAGAATGGAATACTAGTAAAAACAGGCCTGATGATTGAAGTAATTAAATTACCTTGTGAGTGATAAAATGTATTTGAAAACTTCAAAGCAAAACAACCATGCAAACAACAGCAATTATTACACAGATAATGCTGATATAGCATAAAAAAGGGCTCTCTTAATTGAATATGTAGTAATTAGTTTGATGTTGTCTTTTAAATCCAGCCCAGAGCTGCCGGGTGTAATTACTCCCTTTTCCAGACGCTGTTACAGTTCCACTCCAGGCTATAGCAGCAGAAAACAATTCAATGTTTACATATACATTGCAAATTTGGGCCTAACTGAAAGACTAGAAATACTTTACATTTAATAAATGTTCACCACGATTGCTTATATATTGCTAATTTATAGATATATTCATAATGCTATTTAAAACGCATAGTCCCTACATTGTGAGTTACAGTTCAGCATTCAGTGCCCCATTCAATAGAGACTTTGTTCAAATCCCCGGTGAGATGATATCTTCCTCTTTAGTTTTTTAGCTCATGCACATAACACACATATACGTGATGTGGTGAACTGCCCCCCTGGGACAGATGTAGTGCTAAAAAAGAGAGAGTCTTTTGATTAGCTCCATTTAATAATGTTTATTGTGTTCTATCATCCATCTAACATGAAAATGTATGCATATTTTTGCATTTCAAATTTATTAGTGGCTTTGTATATTCACTAAACTTGCTAACTCTGTACATAATAATCTCAAATGCAGTCGTGATAAAAACCCAAATTTTTTGCTTTAGTGAACATAATTTTGTACTTCATTCTCAGACTCCAGTTTTAATGCATTCTAGTGTCTGAAGTGTAATGGGCAGCTCATGCAGGCTCGTCACCTTCATTACAGATCTTTATGAGACATGGGCAGTATTGTGTGGGGGAATGCAGGCATCATTTATGACCTCATTCCAACCTTGGCCTGGGAGTGAGGCAGTAAGACACAGTAAAACAACTCTGTGACGGAAACCTGAAGAACGCTGGCTTTACTCCAGCTGGAGGGGCCAGGTAATGTCACAACAATAAACAGAATCTAAACAAGCAGGGGCACAAAAGCCAACTTGTACCAGCAGAGAGGCTCTCCTAACAAAATGACAAGGGATGAGAACCACAAACTTGCCACACATGCTCTTAGGTGAGTAAATGATTATGTATATGTTTGCAGAGAGTGACGTATTGCTGTAAAATGGTCTCAGAACAGCCTGAAAAGCACCTTATTTTCATCCTAAATCCGTATACAACTCCTGAAGGCAGCATTTTCCAGCTTTCGAATGCAGCCAGTGTGTGCCACAATTCAATCCCATTGGATGAATTTGACGGAAGGGGCAAGACAGATGTGTCTGTACTTTGAGGCAGCATTACACTATTGCAAAACACAATGTTTTCACCTACACTGTGGAATTATCTGTTGAAGCTCCTCTGTTGTTCTTTTTTTTAGAAAGACAATTATTTATACCCTTTTCTACACTGAATATAAAGTTCCTTATCTGTCACTCACTCGATGTTGTGTCAATGTAGTGACACTAGGGGTCACTCTTGGGAGCCCCAAATGAGAATTGGTGAGTGGAATTTGCATGCCACTCCCCCGGACATAGGGGTATAAAAGGAGCTGGTATGCAACCGCTCATTCAGATTTTCTCTTCGGAGCCGAGCGGTTGTATTCAGTGCATTGAATTCAATTCCCTCCAAAGACGCACCTCAAAACTGCTGGATTTATGGCGCATTTCAGCGGCTTCTCCCCCTCTGCACCCGTAGAGTTCAGAGAACGCCCCTGGGCACTTTGGCAGAGTGAAAATAAGAGAGTATATTCTAAAAGAGTATATTTTCATTCACAAAAAGAGTGGCACACACACGGAACGTCTTTTTAAAGATGTATTTCCGTTTGTGTGTTATTCCTGGTTGTGGTCGTCATCTCTCCGCTTCTGATGGCCACTATCGCTGTCTTACATGTCTGGGCACTGCCCACGCAGAGACATCGTTCGTGGATGAGTCATGTCCTCATTGCGAGAACATGACCATGGCAACGTTGCGGTTGTGGCTTGCTTTCGTAAGAAAGCATGCCACCCCAGCGGCTCCCCACACCGGTCCTTCTACCTACGGGTTTGAGGCCACGTCGGTTAGCACTGGGGGCGATTTGGGGACAACAATGGGACCACCTCTGCCGGGTATACCCCCACGGACCTCCCATTCCCCAGCATGCTCGCTTGCCCCGATCGGGCTCTTGCACAAGACCAGTGGCTCGTCTCAGCGCGAGTTCGACTTCTCATTCAGAGCTCGGGAAGATGATGAGTTATCGAGCACAGCATCGGAGAGGGGGCTCATCCAGTCTGACGCAGAGGCTTCAGCTGCACTTCCTCCTTCGGGAACGGTCGCCCAGTCTCACGCCGACGTGGAAATGACGGACATGCTTTCCAGGGCGGCCGCGAGCGTCGGGCTAGAGTGGAACCCTCCATTCTCCCTTGAACCCTCGCAGCTCGACAATTGGTTCCTGGGCTCGGGACGCCGCCCATGGCCACGCCCCGCCCCTTTCTTCCCGGAAGTGCATGAGGAGCTGACAAGATCGTGGGAGGCACATTTTACTGCCTGATCCTGGTCTTTCAGCTACTAGTAAACTGCTCTCATGACTGCTGAGAAAATATATGTTGGGGTTCCTCCACAGGTGTCTCCTGTCCACTTCTTAAAATAAACAGATTGGAGTCAAAGAATAGGAATGGTGACATGTATGGAATGTACTGGCCACTCCTTGGTAGATGATATGTATATAAGCAGGTGCAAATCGAGTTGTTGTAGTTGTTGTGATGGGAACAACTCGGCTTTTTTATCTCTGATAATAAAGTCTATCTTCTGGCATCAAAACCCAAGACTTCAATAGTGATGTTTCACAGAGGTGGCAGAAGCCACAACAGCAGCCAGCCGCTAAGAACCCGAGGAAGGCTTCGAAGCGCCCCCGAGACGGGCGAACCGGGGCGAGGAGACCCACATCTCTGGGGCTGGTTTTCAGACCACTCCATCCCCCAGTGGAGGGCCGGTCGGAGAAAATTTTGTCGCCGCATGCCCAGGAGGCTGCGGCACCCAAAATCCTGACAAAAGAATGGTTCCCTCGTTTCCTGGGTCACATATCCAGTGTGCACGGCCGTCGTCATGACCACCGTCCACCGTCCCATTCTGGCAGGTATGGCGCTCCAGCGGTGGACCCCCCGCCTCTGTGCGCCCAGCTGTGGCACAAACACGCCCACACAGGATTGGTTCCAGTAGACTACAGGGACTAGATTCCTCCTCCCCCCTCCTCGGCCAATCTTATGGTGGGCGGCAGGAGCCAGGTAAGTGCTTCGATGTCCCTGGACTCAGGATGGACACGGGGCTCGAGTCCCCTTGACGTGGCACCTCAAGCTCTGCCCTGCCGCGAGGCCCAACTGTCGGTACGTCCGACGTGATCGTTTCCTTGGTTCCCCTCACCCAGAGTTTGGGCACATGGCTCGTGCTTTCCAACCCGTCGCGATGGCTGACCCAGACCGTTTGACTCGGCTATGCAATTCAGTTCACCAGGCGCCCGCCCAGGTTCAGCGGCATCCGCTTCACCTCGGTGAAGGGCGAGAACACCGCGACCTTGCGTGCGGAAATCGATACCCTTCTGCGCAAGATAGAGCCTGTTCCTCCAGCAGAGATGAAGAAAGGGTTCTACAGCCCTTACTTCATCGTACCAAAGAAAGGCGGTGGGTTGCGACCAATCCTGGACCTGCGAATACCAAACCGGGCTTTCCACAGACTCCCGTCCAAGATTCTGATGCAAAAACGCACTCTAACGAGCATCCGGCATCAAGATTGGTTCGTGGCGGTAGACCTGAAGGACGCATACTGCCACGTCTTGGTCTTTCCTCGACACAGACCCTTCCTGCGGTTTGCCTTTGAAGGCTAGGCATACCAGTACAAGGTCCTCCCCTTCAACCTGTCCTTGTTCCCTTGCGTCTTCACGAAGGTTGCAGAGGCAGCCCTTGCCCTGCTAAGGGAAGTGGGCATCCGCATCCTCAACTATCTCAATGACTGTCTAATCCTAGCTCACTCTCGAGAGTTGCTGTGTGCACACAGGGACCTCATGCTCTGACACCTCAGCCGACTGGGGCCTCAGGTCAACTGGGAAAGGAGCAAGCTCTCCCCGGTTCAGAGCATCTCTTTTCTCGGTTTGGAGTTGGATTCAGTCTCGATGACAGCGCGCCTCATGAACGAGATGCTGAACTGTCTGAAGGTGTTCAGACGGAGTACAGCGGTTCCACTGAAACTTTTTCAGAGGCTCCTGGGGCATATGGCATCCTCAGTGGAGGCCACACCGCTGGGGTTGATGCATATGAGACCGCTTCAGCACTGGCTTCAGACTCGAGTCCCGAGACCATCACGCTGATCTGTCGCCGCCTCTTCAGCCCTTGGACCGACCTTGCATTTCTACGGGCAGGAGTTCCCCTAGAGAAGGTCTCCAGGCACATCGTGGTTACAACAGTCTCCTCCTCTGGAGTCAGCAGTGCCTCAAGTCGCTACGAGCCACTCACATCCTGGGCGACCTCAACACTGCAGCGGACGCGCTGTCATGTCAGGTTACCCGCAGGGGAGAGTGGAGACTCCACCCTCAGGTGGTCCAGCTGATTTGGAGTCGATTCGGTTGAGCACAGGTAGACCTGTTTGCTTCCCGGGATCCTCCCACCCCTCAGTATAGATGCGCTGGCACACAGCTGGCCCCCTGGACTACACAAATATGCATTTCTCCCAGTGAGCCTACTTGCACAGACCCTGCAAGGTCAGGGAGGACGAGGAGCAGGTCGTCCTAGTAGCAACCTACTAGCCCACCCAGATGTGGTTCTCGGATCTTATGCTTCTCGCGACAGCCCCCTGCCCCCCCCCCCCCCCGACGAATTCCCCTGAAGGAGGACCTTCTTTCTCAGGAACGGGGCACCATCTGGCATCCGCAACCAGACCTCCGGAATCTCCACATCTGGCCCCTGGACGGGATGTGGAAGACCTAAGTGGCCTACCACCCGTGGTGGTAGACACGATCACTCAGGCTAGGGCTCCCTCTACAAGGTGCCTGTATGCCTTGAAGTGGCGTCTGGCGTCTAAGAGGTGTTCTTCCCGACGCGAAGACCCCAGAGATGTGCAGTCGGATCGGTGCTTTCCTTCCTGCAGGAGAGGCTGGAGGGGCGGCAGACCCCCTCCACCTTGAAGGTGTATGTAGCCACTATTTCGACTCATCATGATGCAGTAGATGGTAAGTACTTTGGGAAGCACGACTTGATCATTAGGTCCCTGAGAGGCGCTAGGAAGTTGAATCCCTCCAGACCACACCTCGTCCCCTCGTGGAACCTCTCTGTAGTCCTTTGGGTTCTACAGGGAGCTCCCTTTGAGCCCTTGGAGTCAGCTGATCTTAAGGCACTCTCTTTAAAGACTGCCCTCCTGAATGTGCTCACTTCCATCAAAAGGGTATGGGACCTGCAGGTGTTCTCTGTCAGCGAATCGTGCCTGGAATTCGGTCCGGGTTACTCTCACGTGATCCTGACACCCCGACCGGGCTATGTGCCCAAGGTTCCCACAACCCCTTTAAGGGATCAGGTGGTAAACCTGCAAGCGCTGCCCCAGGAGGAGGCAGACCCAGCCTTGCCATTGCTGTGTCCAGTGCAAGCTTTATGCATCTATTTGGATGGCACACAGAGCCTTAGAAGCTCTGAGCAGCTCTTTGTCTGCTTTGGTGGACAGCGGAAAGGAAGCACTGTCTCCAAACAGAGGATCGTCCACTTGGTCATTGACGCCATCACGATGGTATATCAGGCTCAGGACGTGCCACTCCTAGCGGGGTTACGAGCCCACTCTACCAGGAGTGTGGCGGCCTCCTGGGCCCTGACCAGTGGCGCCTCTTTGGCAGACATCTGCAGAGCAGCGGGCTGGGCAGCACCCAACACCTTTGCAAGGTTCTACAATCTCCGGGTTGAGTCGGTCTCGTCCCGAGTATTGGCAGGCACGAGCAGGTAAGTTCCGGGACAGCTGGCCAGGTGTATCGCTTGTGCATAGCGCCTTTCCCCTCCCTTAAGGTGAAGACATGTGCTCTTGACTCCCAGTCATGTTCACAGACTGTGATCCCTGTACGAATTTCCTCCTTAGCCCTCTGGCAGTTGAGTTTGCGGAGAAACTCGCTAACCGGCCTAGTACATGCGCTAATGAGCCCCTGTACTGAGGTAGGTGCTCCACATGTGCTGGTTCCCCGAAGGCGACCCCATGTGATATTTTCATCAAAATCGTTTGCGTCTTCCTTGGGCAGAGGCCCCTCCACATGACATACTTCCGATAAGACTCGGTAAAACCATGTGACATATTCCACTCAAAATACCCCCCCCCCTTTTTGGACAGGGTGTGGTCTCTGCTGTGTCTTCCCCTTGGGAGGGACACCCCCCGACGCAGACACTTATGGCTCCCAGTCAGTTAACAAATTCCACTCTTTTTGGGGAGAAAAGAGAGGGAAAGAGGCCTCGGCTGGGCTAGCCTGTCCTTATAGTTGGGCAGTCGACTTGTTCCTGATGGACCATTCGACGCTCATAAGAGCGTTGGGGGAGGTTACGTGATGGCCTGGTGTGCTGGCTACGAGGCACACAGCGGTCTGCCCGTCACACACCACCAGTTCACGTAACACAGTTCAGATAGTTGTGGCATTTTGTATAGGGACCCCTAGTGTCACTACATCGACACAACATCGAGTGAGTGACAGACAGGGAACGTCCTGGTTATTATTTAACCAGGACGATCTAGACATCAGGGTACAACGGGGCTCCTTTGATTTTATTTTCTCTCAAAACACTAAATAGCATCAAAAACTACCACTGTTCTTTCCTAAACACCCATTTGTCACTATGAACTGCAAATTTTTCATCTTAAAAGTGTTTGTATAAATTGACTAATTGTGCCCTATAACTATTGCCCCGATAGTTATTTGGACTCAAGATGGCGCCGAGTATGGCTGCTGCGTTGCGAGCTCCGACATAACATAGCAATGGTTTGTTTGTTTTGTTTACAATTCTTATGTTTTTTGTCTTGGATGTTGTCTGCCTTATTGTCTACGACAGACAAACACTTTTGGACATTGGCTCAGCGATCTCACACCGTAAACCGGACTTCACATTCCTCAATGCCGACCCGCTGTTTACAAACACGCAAGCGGAGCCCTTTGTCTGGGCAGCACGGCCGCGGAAACGCAGGAGGAAAAGGGGAAACAGAGCCGGCGTTCTCATCAGAGTAAGACGCCGCGCAAATCGACCCCTGCTACCCACTATTCTACTGGCAAATGTTCAGTCTCTGGATAACAAGCTCTGCGAGCTGAAAGCGCGGATCTCTTTCCAACGAGAGACGAGGGACTGCTGCGTTATCTGCCTTACGGAAACTTGGATGTCTGCGGAGATTCCAGACTCAGCCATTGAACCCGCGGGGTTCTCCATGCTCCGAGCGGACAGAGCGAAAGACCTCTCAGGTAAAACTAGAGGAGGTGGTGTATGTTTTATGATCAACAAATCCTGGTGTGATCAGAGGAACGTACATTCCATCAAGTCTTTCTGTTCTCCTGATCTGGAATTTCTTATGCTTCTGTGTCGACCGATTCTGGCTACCGAGGGAATTCACAGCGGTCATTATCACTGCTGTGTACATTCCCCCACAAGCCGACACAGACCGGGCACTCAAGGAACTGTATGGGAGTATAAGTGAGCAGGAAACCGCGCACCCTGAGGCCGCGTTCATTGTGACCGGGGACTTTAATAAAGCCAGTTTAAAATCAGTCGCACCAAAATACCACCAGCACATTAGTTTCAACACACGAGGGGACCGGGTTTTGGACCATTGCTACTCTCCGTTCCGGGATGGCTACAAATCCCTCCCCCGCCCACCATTTGGCAAATCGGACCACTCTTCCATTCTGCTTCTGCCCGCTTACAGGCAGAAACTGAAACAGGAAGCACCCACCCTCAGAACGATCCAGTGCTGGTCGGACCAATCAGACTCTACGCTACAAGACTGTTTTGATCGCACGGACTGGGAGATGTTCCGGTCCGCCTCTGATGACGACATCGAGCTTTACGCTGATAGCGTAATGTGTTTCATCAGAACGTGTGTAGAGGAAGTGATTCCGACCAGAACTGTGCGAATCTATCCGAATCAGAAGCCGTGGATCAACAGCGATGTTCGCGCGGCACTTAATGTGCGGACCTCCGCTTTTAATTCCGGGAACGCGGAGGAGCATAAACAAGCCAGTTATGCCCTCCGAAAAACTATCAAAACAGCAAAACGCCAGTACAGGAGTAAGATTGAAGGACAGTTTAACACCACCAACTCTAGAAGCATGTGGCAGGGAATTAACATCATCACGGACTTTAAAGGGAATAAAAACTCCGCCATGAACACCGCTGCCTCTCTACCGGATGAGCTAAATACTTTTTATGCTCGTTTCGAGGGAAATAACACCGCCCTTGCGGAGAGAGCTCTCACGGCCGAAGCTACAGAGGTTAGTTCACTCTCCGTCTCTGTAGCGGATGTAACCCGATCCTTCCGACGGGTGAATATCCGCAAAGCCGCGGGTCCAGACGGCATTCCGGGCCGCGTCATCAGAGCGTGCGCGAACCAGCTGGCTGGTGTTTTTACGGACATTTTCAACCTTTCCCTCTCTTTGTCTGTAGTCCCCACATGCTTTAAAACATCCACCATTGTGCCTGTTCCAAAACAATCGAAAATAACTTGTTTAAATGACTGGCGTCCTGTTGCTCTGACCCCCATCATCAGCAAATGTTTTGAGAGACTAATCAGAGATTACATCTGCTCTGTATTACCACTCAATCTTGACCCGCTGCAGTTTGCTTACCGCAACAACCGCTCCACTGATGATGCCATTGCATCTACAATACACACTGCTCTCTCCCACCTGGAAAAAAAGAACACTTATGTGAGAATGCTGTTTGTAGACTACAGCTCAGCATTCAACACCATAGTGCCCTCCAAGCTAGATGAGAAACTCCGGGCTCTGGGCTTAAACAGCTCGCTGTGCAACTGGATCCTGGACTTCCTGTCAAGCAGACACCAGGTGGTTAGAATAGGCAGCAACATCTCCTCATCACTGACCCTCAACACTGGAGCCCCGCAGGGCTGTGTTCTCAGCCCACTACTGTATTCCCTGTACACACATGACTGTGTGGCAACACATAACTCCAATGCCATCATTAAGTTTGCTGATGACACGACGGTGGTAGGTCTGATCACTGACAATGATGAAACAGCCTACAGAGAGGAGGTGCACACTCTGACACACTGGTGTCAGGAGCACAACCTCTCCCTCAACGTCAGTAAGACAAAGGAGCTTGTGGTGGACTTCAGGAGAAAAGACAGAGAACACAGTCCAATCACCATCAATGGAGCACCAGTGGAGAGAGTCAGCAGCTTCAAGTTCCTGGGTGTCCACATCACTGAGGAACTCACATGGTCCGTCCACACTGAAGTCGTTGTGAAGAAGGCTCATCAGCGCCTTTTCTTCCTGAGACGGCTGAGGAAGTTTGGAATGAACCGCCACATCCTCACACGGTTCTACACCTGCACTGTGGAGAGCATCCTGACTGGCTGTATCTCCGCCTGGTACGGCAATAGCACTGCCCACAACCGCAAAGCACTGCAAAGGGTGGTGCGAACTGCCAAACACATCATCGGAGGTGAGCTTCCCTCCCTCCAGGAAATATATACAAGGCGGTGTGTGAAAAAAGCTCGGAGGATCATCAGAGACTCCAGCCACCCGAGCCATGGGCTGTTCTCACTGCTACCATCAGGTAGGCGGTATCGCAGCATCAGGACCCGCACCAGCCGACTCCATGATAGCTTCTTCCCCCAAGCAATCAGACTTCTGAACTCTTGATCTCCCACGATCAAAATACATCAGCCCTGCACTTTATTACTCTTTTATCTCACACCGGACTGTCATAAATTATATTACTGTCATTATATTATGTCTCTCTTAACAACTGACTATCAACCGACAGCCTGAATGTCAATACAGTACAATACTGTACATTCTATATATATACTTTTTTCATATATATTTTAATTTTTATTGAATAATGTGTATCTATATAGTATCTATATAGTAAAAAACAAAACAAAAAAACAAAAAAAAAAAAACAAAAACAGCATATTGTATACTGTACAGTGTATGTTATTATTTGTATATTGTTGAGTGTAATTGTGTATAACAGATGTTTAAATTGTGTTGTGTTAATTTGATGTTTTAAGTTGTGTAATTATGTATAACAGATGTTTAAATTGTGTTGTGTTAATTTGATGTTTTAAGTCGAGTTTAATTATGTATAACAGATGTTTAAATTGCGTTGTGTTAATTTGATGTTATTGTAAATTGGTATATGTCTCATCACTGTCACGACTGCTATGTTGATCGGAACTGCACCCAAGAATTTCACACACCATTGCACTTGTGTATATGGCTGTGTGACAATAAAGTGATTTGATTTGATTTGATTTGATTTTGATATGTACACGAAATCACTATAAACTCCCTGGTGTCTTTTACCCCAGGTGTGGCTTAAAAGGCTCCCATGTCACCTTTAAAAAATGAATTGTATTCAAATCAACCTTCTGTTGTTATTTCTTTTAACACAAATTATGTTGTTCCATCAATATTCAATCAAATTTAATGTATTTCTTGAATCTTGAGACACTTTGTGACCGGATGTTTGATGTCATTAAAATATTGTTTGTTTTATGCAGTGCAAAATAAATAACAAAATATTAATGTGTGTTTTAATGTAATTGGAGTTAAAATTATTACAATTATTTCTAAAGTAAAAGGTTGAACAGTCTCAAATATACAGTTGAAGTCAGAAGTTTATATACACTTAAGTTGAAGTTATTTGGTAAGTCATTTAGGACATCTACTTTGTGCATGTCACGAGAAATCTTTCCAACAGTTGTTTACAGACAGATTTTTTCACTTATAATTGACTATATCACAATTCAAGTGGGTCAGAAATTTACATACACTAAGTTAACTGTGCCTTTAAGCAGCTTAGAAAATTCCAGAAAATGATGTAAAGCCTTTAGCCAATTAGCTTCTGATAGGAGGTGTACTGAATTGGAGGTGTACCTGTGGATGTGTTTTAAGGCCTACTGTTACGACCCGAGAGCTGTGTTCTGTCCAATGTCTGTTCTTGCCCCCTGTAATTTCTTCGCTATCACACTCTCAGGTCCCGTTATTGGTTGTCTACCCTTACATCACTCATTGGTACACCAGTCGGGATGCAACACCAGCGTATAAAGACCTGGATCTAGAAAGGCGTGTGGGGAAGATCAATTTCCATATGCCACGTCTGCTGACTAGTGTGTTGCTAGACCTCGTCTAATGTGTTGATTGTATTCGCTTATTGTTCTACACTACCCGTTTGTTTTGTTTATTGTTGGTTACTTGCTACGTTTTGATCGTCCTTCGGACCTGTTCTCTCATACTGGCCACAGCCGGACTGTATCCTTGAACCAGAGGAGCGGATAGGAAAGTATGTCATGTGACCTACATTGTGCATCCTGTAGTGTGTGAACTGTTAGAGACATCAGGTGCGGAGCGAGTGCTACTCCCTGTATGTTTTGTGTTTGCTAGTTAGTGTAGAGTAACTAGAGCGCCACGTGTGCCGAAGACTGTTTTGTTTTCACCTTTATTTTATTTTATGTTCATAGGCAGTTTAGAGGTTTGTGGACACCTGTCACATCTGCACCCAGTTCTGCTCTCCACCACCAGAGGTCCTCCTCACCTGAATATTGACTCTCACTCCACACCTGTTCACTATCATGCTGATTACTCTCCCTGGCTATTAATACTCCACTCAATCTGTGTATATTTGCGAAGTCTTGCCAATCTCATAGCAGTTGTCATTTCTGAGCATTTGTCACAAGCCTGTATTCCTGAGTATTACCATTGCTTGTTTTCTTAGATTATTCTCTATTGCCTGTCGATTTGGATTTGTTTGAACTGTGTATTGACTGATTACCTGGTTATTACCCTTGCTTGACTCGACTACTCTTCTGATTAAAACTCTGTTAATGGATCTTACCTCCAAGCCTGATTCGTCACAATACCCAGATAGCGTGTGTTTTGTTTTGTTCCTTTCTTTGATTTTGCACCGCTCATGTCCCTCCCCTCTGTGCTCACATAATCACCATCATCGATACATCTTTCTGCCTTAATCATTTCCAGCAGTGAATATATAGCAGTGAACCCGCGTTTTTTTATTTCTTTATTTGTGAAACGTTCCTCCATACCACTGGTAACATCTGAGGGATGTAACAAATTGGGGGCTCATCCGGGATTTATTGATCAAAGAAAAGAAAAGCTATCAAAATTGATTTCAAATTGATCAGTAACTGTTATAGAATTTCCCCTATAACCTGTGTATGTGCTGGACTGAAATTGCAGAAGTTGAGCTGTGTGCAGTGGTGACTAGATTGGAGTTCATGTGGCATGCTGTGCTACCTCTTGTTGTACTTAGGATATTGCTAAGTGTAGTGATGGCATTCAATTTGAAACATTTCCTTAATAACCTTCTTTGGAGGAATTTGATAAGTGCAGGAAGGATGACTTGTTAGTTATTGCTACACACTTCTGTATTCCTGTGGCAAAGTCATCTTTAAAAAAAAAAAAAAAAAAGATTTTTGATCAGCTGATTGAGGTGGGAATTTTGGAACTGCCTGATGCAGATAGAGAGACATATTCGCTGGCTGATGTAGTGCAAATTGGGGAGAGTAGAGAGTTACGAAAAGAGGAGGCAGACAATGCTATGACAGAGGCTGAGGCCCGGGCGACTATGCCGCCCTTCGAACCTTTCTCACCCGCTACCCCCAGCTCAAGAGGGGATGTGCAAGTGAAAGTTCGACTTGCTAGACTCCATATGGAGGCTCAAGAACGCACACAAATATGCCAATCTGAGTTGAATTTGCGTCTCCAAATCCGCAGGCTTCATCAGTTGGAGGTAGAAGCGGTTAAAGGAATAGTTCACCCAAAAATGAAAATTTGCTGATAATTTACTCATAATTTAATATTTTATAATTTAAGAATTTCTTTCTTCATCAAAAAAGAATTTAAGATTTTTAGGATTTCATTTCAGGCCTCCTTTAAAAAATGCAAGTGAATGTATTTTTGACGGTCCAAAATGCATATTTAGGGTGCATCAAAATAATCCACACGACACCAATCGACAAATAAAGTTCTTCTGAACCCATATGATTGATTATTTTTAGAAACAAAACAATACTTATATACTTTTTAACTACAAATGTTCGCTTCTGTACATCTCTGTGATGCGCGCTCATGAGAGGGATGATGTAAGCTCACTGGTAATGTCACGTGTCACATGGAGGAGGAGGCAGGAAGCGCATCATTGTTTACAAGAGAAGGAGCGCTGTTCAAAAGTTTAATTGTCTTTGCTGAAGATTTGTATTTGTATAAGTGTATTGTTCAAAATGGTCATTTGGCGTGTGTATCCTGGATGCTTCAACCATCAGAAACCCCTAAGAAAATGCGTGCCGGGAAGAATATGAACTTTTCATCGATTGCGTATACATGATCATGAACGATTGAAGCTCTGGGTTATCGCACTGAACCTGGATATCAGTACACCCTTACATTCAAATATTGGAGGGTGTGCAGTGAACATTTTGCCCCGAGGATTTCAGACCATTGAAAGAAACAAAGGGTCAATATCTGAATTCATCAGCTGTGCCCATGCTGTTTTTCCAGCGAACTCAGGTATGTGTGAAAAGTTTGTGATTGTCACGCCTCCCTCGGGCTCTGCACATCCCTCAGCGCTCCGCTCCTCATCAACCAATTTCTAATTCACCGCACATGCACTCAATTCACTCGCTCATCACTGCCTGCATAAATAACTCACCTTCACGCCACTTCACTGTCAAGTCTCACACAAAGGACTCTAGTTTGACCACGCTGCTCTCATGTAGTGTTTATTTACCTGTCTGTATTTGCTCTTGATCTTTGTCGATATCTGTTTAGTGCTTACCCTGCTGTATCGCCTGTTACCTCTTCTACAGCTCTGTGGATTTTAAACCCTGTGAATCCCTCTTCAGTTTGTGAAGCTTCTCTTCTGTGTGATATCATCTGTACCATTGATCTCACTGTGTAAACCCTGTAAATCCTGTGAATCTCAATAAACACTTTCGCACTTGGTTTCACTAACTACAACTTGTGTGGATGAATTCCTGACAGTCATGTAGCCTATATATTTCTGCTAAAGAAAAAGCACAAGTAGATAACGCAACGGCATTGCTCTGAAATAAAGGATGGTTATTATTGCAGTAATGTTTTTTTTTATTATTATTTTGAAATTATTTTGTATTTTATTTTATATTATTTTGAAATTGTTTTGGACTGTTTTGGTTTGTGAATGGCGCTTGGTCTGTGGTCTGTGCAAGTTTCTCTTGTAAACAATGATGTGCTTCCTGCCTCCTCCTCGACATGATGTCATCACTCTCATGAGCGCGCACCACAGAGATGTACTGAAGCGACATTTATAGTTAAAAAGTATATAAGTATTGTTTTGTTTCTAAAAATAATCAATCGTTTGGGTTCAGAAGAACTTTATTTGTTGACTGGAGTCATGTGGATTATTTTGATGCACCCTAAAAATGCATTTTGGACCATCGAAAAAATGGAGTACATTCACTTACATTGTTTAAAGGAGGATGCCTGAAATGAAATCCTAAAAATCTTAATTCTGGTTTGATGAAGAAAGAAACTCAGATACATCTTGAATGGCCTGAGGGTGAGTAAATTATCAGCAAATTTTAATTTTTGGGTGAACAATTCCTTTAAGTCAAACTCCACTGACCAGCAATGTCTCGGTTCGGTGAGTACTGCAAATTCAAATGTTTCGACCTCACCTTCATTTGATGTGAGTAAGCACATTGCTTTAGTGCCAACTTTCAGAGAGTCAGAAGTGGATAACTGTAACACAACTTCAAAGAAGAAGGGAAGGAGAACACAGGGAAGGGGGTTTTCCAGGCTCAGGTAAGACTTTTAATCGGCCACTTCAGTGCTTCACAACTTTGCAAACTCATCAGCTTCACAGGCATGTAGACTTTTAAACACATTAGCTTCACAGGCACGTAGGTACTTAGACACATCAGCTTCACAAACACAACAGATTAAACGCAACAGCTTCAGGAGCACCGTGGCCTTCCTGTGCCAGACTCTCTCTCTCTCTCTGCTGGTGGCGTGGCTGCATATATATGTAAAACTCATCATGATGGCGCCGCGGATGGCTGCCTCAGTGTGGAGTTCGGTTCTTTTGTTGTTTATGTTTGTTTGTTCTGTGTTTAGTCATCATTTTCCAGTCAGTTTTAACAGAGATGAACTGCTGAACATTCGACAGCATGTACCAGACAATCTTTTCCCGGTTTTTGAATATTCAGATGTTTTGCTAGACATTTTAGTTGGAGGCGCAGCTCTACTGTTCAAGAGACGCAGGCGAGGGAGACGAGCCGGTGCGCTGGTCAAACTCCATCGGCACGGATTTCGAACAATGCTGCAGAGTATTCACTTAGCGAATCTCCACTCTCTTCCTAACAAAACGGACGAACTACATCTCCTCACCCGCACAGACAAGGACTTTTCAACCTCTGCTGCCTTGTGCTTCACAGAAACCTGGCTGAGTGAAGCCATTCCGGACAGCGCGTTACATCTGCCAGGCTTCCAGCTGTTCAGAGCAGATCGCATCGCGGCGTTAATGGGGAAAATGAGAGGCAGTAGAACATGCTTTTATATCAATGAAAGTTGGTGTACAGATGTAACAACTTTAAAGAGGATGTGCTGTCCTAATTTGGAAGTGCTCTTTATTAACTGTAAGTCTTTCTACTTTCCGCGGGAGTTTTCCTCGTTTATTCTGGTGAGTGTGTATATCGCACCAAATGCGTGTTTGAACACAGCGCTGCAACAGCTGGCTGATCAGATCACAGACATGGAACAACAATACCCGGACTCAGTTATTATTATTCTTGGGGATTTTAACAAAGCAAATCTCACACGTGAACTGCCCAAATACAAACAGCACATCACATGCCCCACCAGAGACAGGAACATACTGGATCATTGTTACACAACAATAAAGGATGCATATCGCTCTGTTCCTAGAGCAGCTTTGGGACTCTCTGATCACTGTCTTGTTCATCTTCTTCCAACCTACAGGCAGAAATTAAAATCAACCAAGCCATTAGTAAGGACTGTAAAGAGATGGACCAATGAAGCAGAGCGGGAACTACAAGCCTGCTTTGATTGTACGGATTGGAGTGTTTTTGAGGCTGCAGCAACAGACCTGGATGAGCTCACAGATACTGTTACATCTTATATCAGTTTCTGTGAGGATATGTGCATTCCTCCTAGGACTTATTTAAAGTTCAACAAAGACAAACTGTGGTTTACAGCAGAGCTCAGGCATATACTCCAGAATAAATTACACCAACACTCTGTTCCCATGTCTATCTGTCAGTGGATTACCAGCATTCTGACGGACAGGCAGCAGCTTGTGAGACAGGGTAAACTCACTTCTAGCACCTGTACAATCAGCACTGGTGCCCCCCAGGGATGTGTGCTCTCCCCACTACTCTTCTCCCTCTACACCAATGACTGCATCGCCAAGGACCACTCTGTCAAGCTCCTGAAGTTTGCAGACGACACCACTGTCATCGGCCTCATCCGAGATAACGATGAGTCTGCATACAGAAGGGAGGTTGAACAGCTGGCTGTCTGGTGCATTCTAAACAACCTTGCGCTGAACACGTTCAAAATGGTGGAGATCATTGTGGACTTTAGGGGAAGTCATTCAGGTTCCTGGGCACTACCATCTCACAGGACCTGAAGTGGGAGACCCACATTGACTCCATTGTGAAAAAGGCCCAGCAGAGGTTGTACTTCCTTCACCAGCTGAGGAAATTCAACCTGCCACAGGCGCTGCTGATACAGTTTTACTCAGCAATCATTGAGTCTGTCCTCTGCACTTCAATAACTGTCTGGTTTGGTTCAGCTACGAAATCAGACATCAGAAGACTACAAAGAACAGTTTGGACTGCTGAGAGGATTATTGGTTGCCCCCTGCCCCCCTTCAAGAACTATACATCCAGAGTGAGGAAAAATGCTGGAAAAATCACACTGGACCCCACTCATCCTGCCCACTACCTTTTTGAACTCTGCCTTCTGGCCGACGCTTCAGAGCTCCGAGCACCAGAACCATCAGGACAGGAACAGTTTTTTCCCTCAGGCTATCCATCTCATGAACAGTTAAATTGCCCCATTGAGCAATAACTATGTGCAATACACAGTTTAGTCTTTCTTATATTTATCCAACACACCCAACCTCTTCTGCCATTTCATTCCTCTAAATAAAAAAACATAAAAAAAAAAAACATTTGCACTGTACATAACAGATTTGTATTTGCACTGTACATAACATATTGTATTAGATTTGCACTACCCATGTGTATGTATGTACACTATATTGCCAAAAGTATTCGCTCATCTGCCTTTAGACGCATATGAACTTAAGTGACATCCCATTCTTAATCCATAGGGTTTAATATGACGTCGGCCCACCCTTTGCAGCTATACCAGCTTCAACTCTTCTGGGAAGGCTTTCCACAAGGTTTAGGAGTGCGTTTATGGGAATTTTTGACCATTCTTCCAGAAGCGCATTTGTGAGGTCAGACACTGATCTTGGATGAGAAGGCCTGGCTCGCAGTCTTCACTCTAATTCATCCCAAAGGTGCTCTATTGGGTTGAGGTCAGGACTCTGTGCAGGCCAGTCAAGTTCTTCCACACCAAACTCGCTCATCCATGTCTTTATGGACCTTGCTTTGTGCACTGGTGCGCAGTCATGTTGGAACAGGAAGGGGCCATCCCCAAACTGTTCCCACAAAGTTGGGAGCATAGAATTGTCCAAAATCTCTTGGTATGCTGAAGCATTCAGATTTCCTTTCACTGGAACTAAGGGGCCAAGCCCAGCTCCTGAAAAACAACCCCACACCATAATCCCCCCTCCACCAAACTTCACAGTTGGCACAATGCAGTCAGACAAGTACCGTTCTGCTGGCAACCGCCAAACCCAGACTCGTCCATCAGATTGCCAGATGGAGAAGCGTGATTCGTCACTCCAGAGAATGCGTCTCCACTGCTCTAGAGTCCAGTGGTGGCGTGCTTTACACCACTGCATCCGATGCTTTGCATTGCACTTGGTGATGTGTGGCTTGGATGCAGCTGCTCGGCCATGGAAACTCATTCCATGAAGCTCTCTACGCACTGTTCTTGAGCTAATCTGAAGGCCACATGAACTTTGGAGGTCTGTAGCGATTGACTCTGCAGAAAGTTGGCGACCTCTGCGCACTATGCGCCTCAGCATCCGCTGACCCCGCTCTGTCATTTTACGTGTTGCTGTCATTCCCAATCGCTTCCACTTTGTTATAATACCACTGACAGTTGACTGTGGAATATTTAGTAGCGAGGAAATTTCACGACTGGACTTGTTGCACAGGTGGCATCCTATCACAGTACCATGCTGGAATTCACTGAGCTCCTGAGAGCGGCCCATTCTTTCACAAATGTTTGTAGAAGCAGTCTGCATGCCTAGGTGCTTCATTTTATACACCTGTGGCCATGGAAGTGATTGGAACACCTGAATTCAATTATTTGGATGGGTGAGCGAATACTTTTGGCAATATAGTGTATGTGTGTGTCTGTAAGTATGAGTATAATTAGTTTTATTATTTATTATTAACTATGTCTTGCTGCTGTTTTTGTATTGTTTTTGTATTGTTGTACACTGGAAGCTCCTGTCACCAAGACAAATTTCTTGTATGTGTAAGCATGCTTGGCAATAAAGCTGATTCTGATTCTGATTATATGCCGCTCTCCCCATGCTCACTAGAATTAGAGACAGGTGTTAAACATAATCTAGCTCAGGTGCAAGCACCCTTACCGCTTTCTCTCTCTCCGGATGGATGCTTGACCAGGCCCCCGCTGCCACATATCCCCACCGTCCGACTCAGGCCAGGGAGACATTCGGCCTGTCTACCACTCCCCCCCATTTCTGGAAAGGAAGTCGGCGACAGCCATCTACGCTCCCGGTCTGTGGACCACCTTGAACTTAAATGGCTGAAGAGCCAGATACCAATGGGTGATCTGCGCATTGGTATCCTTCATGCGGTGGAGCCATTGAAGTGGGGTGTGATACAAGCAGAGGGTGAAGGCCCGCCCCAACAGGTAGTACCGGAGAGTGAGAACCGCCCACTTGATGGCGAGACATTCCTTTTCAACAGTGCTGTACTTAGTCTCCCTCAGTGAGAGCTTGTGGCTAACGTACAGCACTGGCGCTCCTCCCCCTCCACCACCTGCGAGAGCACAGCCCCCAGCCCTCTGTCTGAAGCGTCCATCTGCAAGACAAAAAGGAGAGAGAAATCAGGTGAATGTAAATGCAGCCCCCCGCAAAGTGTGGCTTTAACCTGCATGAACGCCTGTTGACACTGCTCCATCCACTGGACCGGGTCTGGAGCTCCGTTTTTAGTGAGATCAGTCAGCGGGCTGGTGACACCCGAATAATTAGGAACAAATCTCCTATATTAGCCATCCAGCCCCAGGAACTGTCTCATCCCCTTTTTGGTCTTGGGCCTCGGGCAGGTCGCAATTGCCGCAGTCCTGTCAAATTGGGGATGCACCTGCCCATGGCCCAAGTGGAACCCCAGATACTGTACCTCCACCCACCCAATCGCGCACTTCTTGGGGTTTTCTGTGAGTCCTGCTCGTCGCAGCGATCTCAGAAACGGCCTCAGATGATGCATGTGCCGCTGCCAATCATTGCTGTAAATGATAATGTCATCTAAGCAGGCAGTGGTGTAAGCCGAATGCGGTCTGAGGATTTGGTCCATGAGACGGTGAAATGTAGCTGGGGCTCCAAACAAACTGAATGGAAGCATCACAAATTGGTGTAATCCAAATGGCGTGGAGAAGGCTGTTTTTTCATGGGAAATTGGTGTTAAGGGGATCTGCCAATAACCCTTTGTCAAATCCAGTGTCGAATAAAATCGAGCAGTGCCCAACCGATCGAGCAACTCATCAACGTGAGGTATTGGGCATGCGTCAAATTTAGACACCGCGTTGACTTTTCTATAATCCACACAGAACCGTACAGACCCATCGCTCTTAGGAGCTAAAACAACCGGGCTGGACCAATGGCTGTGGGATTCATCTATTACCCCCATATCGAGCATTGCATCCAGTTCTTCCCGGGCAATTTTCTTTTTGTGCTCGGGCAATCGGTAGGGATGGCTACGTACCACCACCCCCGGCTCGGTCTCGATGTGGTGCTGGATGAGGTTCGTATGACCCGGTAGAGGGGAAAACACATCTGCAAATTCCTTTTGCAACTTGGCAACCACTGCGAGTTGATACGGTGAGAGGTGGTCTCCGCAAGTGACCAGGGTGAAATGATTGTGTTTTGTATTCACCTCCAGCCCGAGCTCCGCCCTCTCCGGGACTACCGTAGCCAACATCACAGGGACCGCCTCCCTCCACAATTTCAGGAGATAGAGGTGATATATTTGACGTGCCACCCCTCTATCGGTCGCTTTACCTCATAATCGAGATCCCCCACTCATTGTGTGACCTCAAAGGGTGGGAAAACTCAGTGGAGACTTGCAGGACCTCTCGCACTGCGAATAACAGGGGATCAAGCCATTTGTCCCAATTTCTAGCATCCTCGTGCACAAACTTACGAATCATATTTTTAAGGGTTTCATTAAATTGCTCCACCAGGCCATCTGTTTACGGATGGTAAACACTGGTGCGGATTGATTTAATGCCCAATAATTCGTAAAGCTCATGTTGTGTCCATGACATAAAAGTTGTGCCCTGATCGGAGAGGATTTCTTTCGGAATTCCCACTCGGGAGATTATTTTGAAGTGTGCCTCCGCAACACTGCATGCTGAGATGTTGCGCAGAGGCACTACTTCCGGATATCGTGTTGCATATTCCACTAGGACCAATACAAAGCAATGTCCGTGTGCTGACCGCTCTAATGGCATGACGAGGTCCATTCCAATTCTCTCGAAGGGAACCTCGATCAGTGGAACAGGGCACAATGGCGCTTTTGTGGTGGCCGGTGGATTCACCAGCTGGCATTCGCGGCATGCCGAACACCACCTGCGGACATCGCCGCCAATGCCTGGCCAATAAAAACGGGCTATTAGGCAGTTCAGTGTTTTTCTTTCCCCTAGATCACCCGCCATGGGATTATAATGAGCCGCCTGGAACACCATTTCCTGACGGCTCTGCAGTATTAAGAGCTGGGATGTATCTTCCTTTGTTTTAGCGTCCTGCATCACTCTATACAACCGCTTATTTATAATTGTGAAATAAGGATATGAAAGGGTGGCACCCGGCTGGAGTTTTTGACCATCGATCACTCTCACTTGGTCAAAGGTGTGCTTGAGGGTTTCGTCTTGTGACTGCTCCAAAGGGAAATCCCCATATCTCCGGCCCGATTGGGGGCAGCCTGCGGAGTGTAGGGGATCTGGACCACCATTCCCAGCACCATCACAGGGCATTGATCCCGGAAATGTCCCGGATCCCCACAACTCCAACAGACCGGCCCAGGCGCCAAGCCCGCACCCGCATCGGCGGACACTTCCACCTGAGGGGGAGAGCGGCGGGGCACTGCTGATGCTGTGGGCAACGGGAAACCCTGCGCGCGGGGAACCGGCTGCGGTGGCGGGACTCCTCACCTCCACGGGGCAGGAGTGGGCTCTGGGGAGAGAGCAGAGTGAGTGAGAAGAGGGGAGGGGGAAGAGAATGGGGAAAACATAGAGGGAGGGGAGAGAGAGTGGGAGGACTCTTCCGCCCTCGGGCACGCCATTATCTGGTCCTCCGCCAATTGGACTGCTTCCTTCAGCGACGCCGGGCGGTGACACTGGACCCATTCTGCCGTCATCTCCGGTAGTTGACGGATCAGCTGCTCCAGCGCCACCTGGTCGATAATTACCTCGATGCCGTGGTCCCCCACCAGCATCAATTTTCAGCAAGCATCTCGAAATCGTTGGGAGAAGGCAAACAGGCGGCTGGACTTTTCCAATTCCATGGACCGGAAGAGCTGCCGGTACTGTTCTGGACTTCTGCCAACCCGTTGCAGTATGGTCTTCCTTAGGACACTGTATTCCAGGAGACTAGCCTCCGGCATTTGTTGGGCTGCGAGATGGGGCTCCCCAGCAGTCCACTCAAAGAGGTCCAGGAAGGCTTCTGGGTCATCCTCTGCCCCCATATTCATGAGCATGGGTGGGGGCATGGGGCTAATGTTGTCCGGGGTCACAGCCGGGGCTTTCCCCTGACTTAGGAGGCTCCGGATCGCCTGCTGGTCCTCTGCCTGAGCTCTGAGGATCTTGTGGAACCAACGATCTTAGTCCTGTCTGAGCTCAAGCAGGGCCTGTTGGTGGGAGTGGTGCAGGCCGGCGAGGGACTTGAGGACCTCGGCCAATGGTGAGGACTCCATGAGGCATACCATCTTTAGGGCAGTGGTGGCTCAGCGGTTAAGGCTCTGGGTTACTGATCAGAAGATTGGTGGTTCAAGCCCCAACACCACCAAGATTCCACTGTTGGGCCCTTGGGCAAGGCCCTTGACCCTTGACCCTATCTGCTCCAGGGGTGCTGTATCATGGCTGACTCTGACCCCAGCTTAGTTGGGATATGTGAAAAAAAAAAATTCACTGTATATTTGCAAAACGTATAATGTGTGATAAATAAATAAATATAATTAATCTTTGATCTTGATTCCCGGGTTTCGGCACCAGTGTAACAACTTCACAGAAGAAGGGAAGGAGAACACAGGGAAGTGGGCTTTCCAGGCTCAGTTAAGACTTTTAATAGGCCACTTCAATGCTTCACAACTTTACAAACTTGTCAGCTTCACAGGCATGTAGCCTTTTAAACACATTAGCTTCACAAGCACGTAGGTACTTAGACACATCAGCTTCACAAACACAACAGATTAAATGCAGCAGCTTCAGGAGCACCATGGCCTTCCTCGTGCCAGACTCTCTCTCTCTCTGCTGGTGGCGTGGCTGCTTATATGCCACTCTCCCCATGCTCACTAGAATTAGAGACAGGTGTTAAACATAATCTAGCTCAGGTGCAAGCGCCCTTACCGCTTTCTCTCTCTCCGGACAGATGCTTAACCACACCCCCGCTGCCACAATAACTATTTTAATGCTTTCGAGAGGATAGCTGCTTCCTTAGGTTGGCTGAAGGACGTTTGGTTGTTACTGCTCCAATGTATGTTTACAGGTAAAGCTCTTGAGGTCTGTTCTACCTTGTCTGTGGAAGACAGTTTAAAGTACGATGTAGTGAAGTTGACTATACTTTGTGCGTACGAACTTGTTCCAGAAGCCTACAGACAAAATTTTGAAATCATAAGGGAAACACTAGCCAAACGTTTGTAGAATTTGCATAGGAGAAAGGAATCCTGTTTAACAGATGGTGTGGTGCATGTAAAGCTGATGATTACACCCCACTTTGAGAGTTGATGTTACTTGAAGATTTCAAACAATGCCTACCTGAACGTAATGTATTATACTTGAATGAGCAGAAGGTGGCGACCCTTTTCTCAAACTGCAGTATTAGCAGATGAATTTGTGCTTATGCATAAGAATGTATTTTCCATGGCCCATACTGGAAAAACTTATGTTAAATCACCAGTAAATGTGTTGCAGCCTAAGCAGCATAGCAGAAAGCTAAACGACACCCATGAGTGTTTTTATTGTCATAAGCTAGGTCACATAATAGCTGATTGTTTCATATTTAAGCGCCGATCACAACAGAATCCGCAGCAGAAAGGTGTTGCGCTGGTAAATATTGTCTCTAGGCAGATTGAACAGAGTCTAGATTCCATGTATAGTCCATTTCTACTGAAAGGTTTACTTTAACTTTCAAGTAAAACTGAAGACCAAGTGGAAATACAAATGCTACGTGACACGGGAGCAAAGTCTTTTGTATGTTCTGATGTGTAATCTTTTTCAGAACAGACATCTGTTAACTCCAGCATGCTAGTACGAGGACTCAGTATGGAGGTAATGAAGGTCCCCCTACACCGTGTTCACCTGCAGTCAGAGTTGGTGACAGGTTTTGTGGAGGTAGGAGTACACCCATCTTTGACAGTGAAATTCATAGCTTTCATCTTAGGTAATGATTTAACCAGAGGTAAGGTGATGCCTGTGCTGGAAGTGCTGGATATTCCTCTAACTCAACTTGACTCTGACAAGTTAGTTGAGAAATACCCTAGTGTGTTTCCAGCTTGTGCTATCACACATGCTCAGTACAAGAAAATGGGTGATGTGTCATTGTCTAATTCTTTCTTATGTGCAGATAAAGAAAGAAATGTGACTGTTAAAACCCAGCCCAGTGAGGAATTTCAGAGAAAAGAAACTACAAAGTGTAGTCTGTTAACATTGCCTGTAACTAGAGAAGAAATTGTGGAGGCTCAGAGAAATTATCCTTCATTGTTTAAATGTTTCAGGGCAGTGGATAACTGTGAAGGGAATGATGCTTCATACATAATTGAAGATGGTTTACTCATGCGGATATGGCATACCCATAATATTATTGCATCTGAGTGGAATGTAGTTTACAAAGTGGTAGTCCCTTCTATTTACCGACAGCAAGTTTTGTCACTCACTCATGGTCACTTGGGTATAACCAAAATGTATAAGCGGATCTTACAAATTTTCTTTTGCCATGGTCTCATGAGGGATGTGGTACAGTATTGTAAAACTTGCCATATATGTCAAAACATGGGGAAGCCTAATCAGGTTATTCCACCCACACCTTTGTTACCAATTCCTGTCCTTGGTGAATGAACATGTAATTGTGGATTGTGTTGGGCCTCTGCCTAGGTCTAAATCAGGTAACCAGTTCCTGCTTACACTCATGTGTACCGCTACTAGATACCCTTTTTTTTTTTTTTTTTACGTTTGGGTTGCCAAAGGTTATCCAGTCTGTCCAAGGAACTAACTTTATGTCCAAGTTGTTTTCTCAGGTCCTGAAGTCGCTCAGTATCACTCACTGTGTGTCTAGTGCTTATCATCCTGAGAGCCAGGGAGCACTAGAAAGGTTTCATCAAAGGAAATGAGTGGGATGAAGGGGTCTCATGGGTATTATTTGCCATTTGTGAAACTGTTCAAGAATCTCTCAAGTTCAGAAGGTCTGAACTTGTTTTTGGGCATACTGTGAGAGGGCCATTGAAGGTCATGAAGGAGCAAATGTTAGGAATCAAAAACAGTGAAAAGATAAATGTGCTCGACTATGTGAGTAAGTTTAAGGAGCGTCTGCATGAAGCTTGCACCCTAGCTCGTGAATCATTGTCAGCAGTTCAAAAAGAAATGAAGAAGCATTATGATAAGTCTGCTGTGTCTCAATCTTTTGCAGTGGGAGACAAAGTGTTGGTGTTGTTGCCCATTCCTGGGACAGCATTTTCTGCATGGTTTTCTGGTCCATATGAAATTTATAAAGGAAAAGTGAGACCGACTATGTGGTCAAAACTCCTGACAGAAAACAACAGGAAAGAATGTGTCACATTAATATTTTAAAAGCCTATCATTCCAGAGAGAACTTATCAACAGAACACTCTACTAAACGAGATGAAGGGCCCATCGTCTCTCCCATAGCTGTGGCCTGTGAGGTGAGTCCATCCACTCTTGAGAGTGAGGTTGACCTAGATGGTCTGATGTTTTGTGATACTCCATCGCAATGTGCTAGATTGCTGAACTCAGATACACTGGCAGATTTGGCTAATTTTCTTGTTCATCTCACCTCAGATCAGAAACAAGATGTTACCAACCTCATTAATAGCTTCCCTACTATTTTTAGTGATGTTCCTACTTGGACAAAGTTATTAAAGCATGATATTAAAGTTACTAATGCTCTGCCAATCAAGCAACATCCGTACAGAGTTAATGCTGTAAAGAGAGCTATAATGAAAGAAGAAACCCAGTATTTAGTTAATCAAGGAATGTCGAGCCCCAGTCACAGCCCATGGAGCTCACCATGTCTTTTGGTGCAGAAAGGTGATGGTGCAGCGCGTTTCTGTACTGACTATTGACATGTGAACTCCGTAATGTTTTCCATTGTCCCACATGGAAGATTGTATCAATAGCTTAGGTTCAGCAAAGTTTGTCAATAAGCTGGATTTACTCAAACGATACTGGCAAGTTCCTTTGACACCACGTGCTTTGGAAATATCTGCTTTTGTGACCCCAGATCACTTTTTGCAGTATAATGTGATGGCTTTTGGTTTACAGAATGCGCCTCTCATATTCTCAGAGTTGGTCCGAACATGTGTCTTTACTTGAAATGTCCTGGTTACTTGCGTAACCTCCGTTCGCTGATGGAGGGAACGAGACATTGTGTCAATGTAGTGAGACTAGGGGTCACTCTTGGGAGCCCGAGACACCTCTGGTCTTTGATAAAAGGCCAATGAAAATTGGCGAGTGGTATTTGCATACCACTCCCTCGGACATACGGGTATAAAAAGGAGCTGGTATGCAACCACTCATTCAGGTTTTATGCTGAGGAGCCGAGACAAAGTTCCAGCCATTTCAGCGGGTAGTTCAGCGTTGTGGCAGGAGGGACACGACGTCTCATTCCCTCCATCAGGGAACGGAGGTTACGCAAGTAACCAGGACGTACTCTATCTGTCACTCACTCAATGTTGTGTCGATGTAGTGACACTAGGGGTCCCTATACAAAATGCCGCAACTGGCTGAATTGTGTTACATGAACTGCCGGTGTGTGATGGGCAGACCACTGTGTGCCTCATAGCCAGCACACCAGGCTGACACGTAACCTCCCCCAACACAGTTATGAGTGTCGAACGGCCCTTTGGGGACAAGTCGACTACCCAAAAGATAGAAACGGGCTAGCCCAGTCGTGGCCTCTTATCCCCTTTTTTCCCACTCACTAAAAAAAGGGGGATTAACTGACTGGGCTGACCAGGCGGAGAACACACCCCGCCCGGGGGGGGGTATTTAAGTGGAAATTCGTCACATGGTCTTGTCAAGCTATGGTGGAAGTATGCCATGTGGGGGAGTCTCAAGGTAGGTCCTGCCCAATGGGGGAGGAGTTACTACAAGCATGGTGACTGGGGCAGAGGGGTCTCTGCCCAAGGAAGACACAGTTTGCCAACAGGGAAATGAATTAGCGGAAGATATACGTCGCATGGGGTTACCTACGGGGAACCACCACATGCGGAGCACCTACCCAGGTACAAGGCTTAGTTAGCATGTGTACTGAGCTGGCAGTTAGTCTCTCCGCAAACTCGTCTGCCACAGGGCTCGGAGGAAATCAACCAGGTTACACAGTTTGTGAACACTACTGGGAGTTAACGGCGCACGTCTTCAGCTCAGGGGAGGTGAAAGGTGCTATGTAAGTGATACACCCGGCCGGCTGTCCTGGACTTACCTGCTTATGCATGCCACAACATGGGACGAAACCAGTTCCACCTGGAGATTGTAGAATCTCGCAAAGGTGTTGGGTTTTGCACAGCCCACTGCTCTGCAAATGTCTGTTAGAGAGGTGCTCCTGGTCAAGGCCCAGGAGGCCGCTACACCCCTGGTAGAATGGGCCCTAGCCCTACCGGGGTGGCATGTCCTGGGCGTGATATGCCATAGTTATGGCGTCAATGAGCCAGTGGGTGATCCTCTGCTTGGAGACAGTGCTTCCTTTCCGCTGTCCACCAAGGTAGACAAAGAGCTGCTCAGAGACTCTAAAACTCTGCGTGCGATCCAAATAGATGTGAAAAGCGCGCACCGGACACAGCAATGTCAGGGCTGGGTCTGCCTCCTCCTGGGGCAGCGCTTGCAGGAGGAGGCACCTGGTCCCTAAAAGGGGTCATGGGAGCCTTGGGCACATAGCCCGGTTGGGGTCTCATGATCATGTGAGAGTAGCCCAGACTGAAATCAAGTCACATTTCGCTGACAGAGAACACTTGCAGGTCTCCTACCCTCTTGATGGAAGTGAGCGCAGTCAGTAGGGCAGTCTTCAAGGAGAGTGCCTTAAGCTCAGCTGACTGAAAAGGCTCAAAGGGGGCTCTCTGTAGACCCCGAAGAACTACAGAGAGGTCCCATGAGGTAACGAGGTGTGGTCTGAAGGGATTCAACCTCCTGGCGCCTCTCAGGAACCTGTTGATCAGGTCATGCTTCTCTAAGGACTTACCATCCACTGTGTCGTGGTGTGCCGCTATAGTGGCTACATATACCTTCAAGGTGGAAGGGGACAGCCGCCCTTCAAACATCTCCTGCAGGAAGGAAAGCACCAATCCGACTGCACATCTCTGGGGGTCTTCGCGTCAGGAAGAACACCACTTAGCGAATAGATGCCACTTAAAGGCATACAGGTGCCTTGTAGAGGGGGCCCTAGCCTGAGTGATTGTGTCTACCACCGCAGGTGCCAGATGGTGCCCCGTCCCTGAGAAAGAAGGTCCTTTCTCAGGGTAATTTGCCAGAGGGGGGCTGTCACGAGGATCGTGAGGTCAGAGAACCACGTCTGGGTGGGCCAGTAGGGTGCTACCAGGACGACCTGCTCCTTGTTCTCCCTGACCTTGCACAGGGTCTGTGCAAGTAGGCTTACTGGGGAAAACACATATTTGCGAAGTCCAGGGGGCCAGCTTTGTGCCAGCGTGTCTATACCGAGAGGTGCCTCAGTATGAGAGTGGGCAGTGGGAGGATTCTTGGGAGGCGAACAGGTCTACCCGTGCTTGTCCGAATCGACTCCAGATCAGCTGGACCACCTGAGGGTGGAGTCTCCACTCTCCCTTGAGGGTAACCTGCCGTGACAGCGCATCTGCTGCAGTGTTGAGGTCGCCTGGGATATGAGTGTCTCACAGCGACTTGAGGTGCTGCTGACTCCAGAGGAGGAGATGGTGGGCGAGTTGTGACATACAACGGGAGCGCAGACCACCTTGACGGTTGACATATGCTACCGTTGCCATGTTGTCTGTCCTAACTAACACATGCTTGCCCTGGATCAATGGCCAGAACCTCCGCAGGGCAAGCAGAATTGCCAGCAACTCGAGGCAGTTGATGTGCCAACACAGCCCCAGGCCCGTCCATAAGCCGGCAGCTGCGTGCCCATTGCAAACAGTGCCCCAGTCCGTTTTGGAGGCGTCTGTCATAACCACAACGCGCCTGGAGACCTACTCTAGGGGAACACTTGCCCGTGGTCTGCTTACCAGCTGCAAGGTGGGTTTCGTCATCCCTGGGTCGCCTGTCTAAGGGGTGTTTCAAACACCATCACCCCGGCTCTGCTGCAGGACAAGCTCTCCAAGCTGAGTGTGCCTGAATCCACATGCAGGTGGATCACAGACTTCCTGACTGATAGGAGGCAGCACGTGAGGCTAGGAAAACATGTCTCTGACTCCCGGACCATCAGCACTGGTTCCCCTCAAGGCTGTGTTCTTTCCCCTCACTTTTCTCCCTGTACACTAACAGCTGCACCTCCAGTCACCAGTCTGTCAAGCTCCTGAAGTTTGCGGATGACACCACCCTCATTAAGCTCATCTCTGGTGGGGATGAGTCTGCCTACAGGCAGGAGATTGATCACCTGTTGACTTGGTGCAGTCAGAACAACTTGGAGCTCAGTGCTGTAAAGACAGTGGAGATGGTCGAAGATTTCAGAAAGAACCCAGGCCCACTCACCCCCATCATCCTGTGTGACTCTCCAGTTGACACTGTGGAGTCCTTCCACTTCCTGGGAACCATCATCTCCCAGGACCTCAAGTGGGAGCTGAACATCAGCTCTGTAATTAAAAAAGCACAGCAGAGGATGTACTTCCTTCAGTAGCTGAAGAAGTTCAACCTGCTGAAGAAATGATGGTGCACTTCTACACCTCCATCATTGAGTCCATCCTCACCTCCTCCATCGCCATCTGGTACGCTGCTGCCACTGCCAAGGACAAAAGCAGACTGCATTGTGTCATTCGTTTTGTTGAGAAAGTGGTTGGCTGCAATCTGCCATCTCTCCAGGACCTGTATGCCTCCAGGACCCTGAGGCAGGCAGAAAAGATTGTAGCCGACCCCTCCCACCCAGGACACAATCTCTTTGAGACACTCCCCTCCGGCAGGACTAAAACCTCACGCCACAGGAACAGTTTCTTCCCGTCAGCAGCTGGCCTCATAAACAAGGTCTAGGACCCCCCTGACACTGTCTCTTATCCCACCTCCATAGACACTACATGTTACATTAACATAGTTTCCACATCTGTCTTGCGTCAACTTAAAGAACATTTATCTGGTCTATTGCACTTTTTTTATTATACTCAAACTGTGAACTGTGAACAGCTGTAAACAATGAACATTTGCACATTCTATGGTTCATATCCTGCACATATTTTGTACATCCATGCACAACTGCACATATTTTGCACAACTGTACAGCTCCTTTATTAAAACCAGTCAGTTTACTTTTTCTCTATATATTGTATATTAATTATAGTTTATTATTTATCTATGTTTATTGTTTACTGTTATTGTATGCATCAAACACCAAGGCAAATTCCTTGTATGTGAAAACTTACTTGGCAATAAAGTCAATTATGATTCTGATTCTGAGAATGTGGTAGCCAATGCTTTAGCTAGAGTTTAATGGTATGTTTCAGGTTTACCTTTTTTTATAAGATATTTGTTCTTAAGGGTGGAGGTGTTACGACCCGAGAGCTGTGTTCTGTCCAATGTCTCTTCTTGCCCTGTGTTTTTTCTTCGCTATCACACTCTCAGGTCCCGTTATTGGTTGTCTACCCTTACGTCACTCATCAGTACACCAATGAGGACGCAATGCCAGTGTATAAAGACCCGCATCTAGAAAGGCGAGAGGGGAAGATCAACTTCCGGATGCCACGTCTGCTGACTAGTGTGTTGCTAGACCTCATCTCGTGTGTTGATTATATTTGCTTATTGTTCTACACTACCCATTTGTTTTGTTTATTGTTGGTCACTTGCTACGTTTCGATCGTCCTTCAGACCTGTTCTTTCATACTGGCCACAACCAGACTGTATCCTTGAACCAGCGTGGAGCGGATAGGAAAGTATGTCATGTGACCTACATTGTGCATCATGTAGTGTGAACTGTTAGACACATCAGGTAAGGAGCGAGCGCTACTCCCTGTATGTTTTGTGTTTGCTAGTTAGTGTAGACGGCGGGCGCTGTTTTGTTTTCACCTTTATTGTATTTTCTGTTCATAGGCAATTTAGAGGTTTGTGGACACCCAGATAGCGTGTGTTTTGTTTTGTTCCTTTCTTTGATTTAGCGCCGCTCATGACCCTCCTCTCTGTGCTCTGCCATATAGTTATTGTACATTGTATATCTTCACTGTTTGTATCACCATACTTACTTCAACTCTTTTATGAAAATATTTGTAAATATTTTGAGTAAAGTAAAAGAATCACCATCAATGATACCTCTGTTTCTGCCTTAATCATTTCCAGCACTCACAGTTATAGAAGTGAACCAATGTTTTTTTTATTTTTATTTTTATGAAACATTCCTCCATACCACTAGTAACATCTGAGGGACATAAGACCTACCTTCAAACTCAGTGATTCTTTGCTTGACATCATGGAATAATCAAAAGACATCAGCCAAGACCTCAGAAAAAAATTGTGGACCTCCACAAGTCTGGTTCACACTTGGGAGCAATTTCCAAATGCCTGAAGGTACCATGTTCATCTGTACAAACAACAGTATGCAAGTATAAACATCATGGGACAACACAGCCATCATACCACTCAGGAAGGAGACACATTCTGTCTCCTAGAGATGAACATAAATGACAGCAAATTACCTTGTGAAGATGCTGGAGGAAACAGGTAGACAAGTATCTATATCCATAGTATATGAGTCCTATATTGAAATAACCTGAAAGGCTGCTCAGCAGGGAAGAAGCAACTGCTCCAAAACTGCCATAAAAAAGCCAGACTACAGTTTGCAAGAATACATGGGGACAAAGATCTAACTTTTTGGAGAAATGTCCTCTGGTCTACTGAAACAAAAATGTAGCTGTTTGGCCATAATGACCATCACTATGTTTGGAGGAAAAAGGGTGAGGTTTGCAAGCCAAAGAACACCATCCCAACCGTAAAGCATGGGGGTGGCAGCATCATGTTGTGGGGGTGCTTTGCTTCAGGAGGGACTGGTGCACTTCACAGAATAGATGGTATCATAAGGAAGGAAAATGATGTGGATACACTGAAGCAACATCTCAAGACATCAGCCAGGAAGTTAAAGCTCGGTCGCAAATGGGTCTTCCAAATGGACAATGACCCCAAGCATACCTCCAAAGTTGTGGCAAAATGGCTTAAGAACAACAAAGCCAAGGTATTGGAGTGGCCATCACAAAGCCCTGACCTCAATCTGATAGAAAATTTGTGGGCAGAACTGAAAAAGTGTGTGCGAGCAAGGAGTCCTACAAACCTGACTCAGTTACACCAGTTCTGTCTGGAAGAATGGGCCAAAATCCCAGGCGTGTGTGTGTGTGTGTGTATGTATCAGTGTACCATGAGAAATGTCTTGATAAAATAATCAAAAGGCATTGCAGAGGTGAATTTTATGTGTGTGAATTTTCCTTTGTTTTCTATGAACAAACAAATACAAACAAAACCTAAGGAGCTGAAATCAACTTAACCATCTTTATTCAACACTCCTTTTCCAAGTTTTACCATCCACCTTAAAGAATAAAATTTTTGTGCAAGCTTCACATCAGGTTTTCTGGATGACTCTTCCCCTAAAAACCATCATTAAGTACAGAATATATCAAACAATTATTCAGTACTTAAGTCTTCACTTTTCTCTGTCTTTTCTTTAAAAATATAGTAAGTTTTTTGTTGTTTTTGAACCAACAACAAGCCTTGCATAAATGTGTGCAATTTGCTAACCACATAGCTAAATCTAGAAAATAGAACAAAGAATGCCAAACATAAGCAAAGCAGCCTATTTAAAATGTACATTTTTCATATAAGTGGAGGTGCATTACTCGGTCTCCACTCTCTGCTGTCACATCTCTAGCTCTCTCACCCAAGTGAGGGAGTGGTACCGTGGTGCGTAGCATTTGTTTCAGAGCTGACATTAGCTAACATTGATGGAACGTAACTTTATATACATTAACTACATAGTTTTATGTGGCCTGTCTCTTCATTGTTTATCACAAGCAAAAATTTAACTTGGGAACAACAATTTGTCACTACATGCCCTGTCCCCTCAATCTCTCACAAAGTTAACACTGCATTAGCTAC
Source organism: Myxocyprinus asiaticus (assembly GCF_019703515.2). Lineage (NCBI taxonomy): Eukaryota > Metazoa > Chordata > Actinopteri > Cypriniformes > Catostomidae > Myxocyprinus > Myxocyprinus asiaticus. Next base: position 44,504,699 of record NC_059344.1, read on the forward strand.
ATCCCTCAATTTATGTTAACTAAATTAGGTAGCTTGTGTATCTAGCTAGCAACTGAAAAAAACAAACAAAAAAAAACAGTAAATACATAGGTAGCTAATTTATATAGCTAATACTCACTAAATCTCTTTGGCAAATAGCTGGCAAGCAACTGAAACTAGCGCCCTAAATAATAGTAAATACATAAGTAGCTAATATGTATAGCTAATACTCACTATATCTCTTTGGGTGAGGGGTGAAGTTTAGGTACAGATGCTGCGTTCCATTCAAATCAGATGTGGGATATTCCACTTGATATCTCTGATCTCCGACTAAAGGCATTCCAATGCCAGATACTCGGAAGATGATGTTTAAGGAAACAAAACTGCAACGCTCCCGTCAGCTTAGCAGGTGTTTAACTGTCACCAGAGATGTCTCCTAACAACCAAATTCATAAACAATCTGCAATGCTAGCATTTGTGCTACAGGTTGTGTTTTGAACACCTTCTACTCTGCTAACGTTTGTTAAACAAGCTTTAATATCATGTAATGTAGGAACTTTGACTAGTTTATCGATATTATTTAATAATTGTTTATCACTTATTTTGTACATCTTCCTGGGTGCCGACAAGATTGTGTGACATCACGCACCTGCATCTCGGTGAAATCTGAGTTTAAAATTTCCGCACGGCTTTCCAAGTTGTAATTATGACTTCAAGTGGCGTTCCATTGCACTTTTCCCAGTAGGAAGTTGGATGGAATGCAACAAGAGGCAGATTGTTAACGTTAGCTAGCTAGCTTTGCTAGCATCACATACACTTAGCTTACCTTTCTTTTTGCCTTCTTTTCTAAGTGCCGATAAAAGTTTGACATGGTCCCAGCTGTCTGGTAAGCATTGCATTGCAGAATTTACATACTGCTGTGTTTTTTTTTGGACACTTTTTTGCAGATTAACTCTTTGTGGTTTAGGTCAGTGTTTCCCAACCTATTTTTTGCAATGGCACACTTTTTACGATTAAAAAATCCCATGGCACACCACCATCCCACATAACCATCATTGATAGTTTTCCTTTTCAAGAACTTGTCAATGATTTCTTAGTAGCGTGAACTCGTAATGTTTGAAATTCGGCTATGCAAATAACGCAAGTAACATAGGTACGCTGTATAATGAGGTCACAGATGCCAAGAGCGCAAATTGGATAATGAAAAAACAATAAATTTGTGTCTTTTCCATTTTGTAGATTTGTTCTTGCAAATTAATTCTTGCAACGGCAGAGCAAATACAGTTTTAATTATTTATTTATTTATTTACTGTATTTTCTGGAAATAAAGTCGCACCTGACTATAATTCGCACCGGGTCAAAATGGCGTTGTTGAAAGAGAGAAAAAAAAAACCCACATAAGTCGCACTGTCAGAGGTTGGATCCGGCAGGCACTAGGACCCGGGAGCAGCCACCCGGCCTCCATTCACTGGTTCAGCTGTCAAAGGCACTCCATGAAGATTATAGTACCTCAGAATCTACACATCGTATCATGGTGTTTTTGGGCTTGTTTAAAACAGGAGTGTTTGCTTTTAATAATTGTATGTAACAGTTTCTCATATTCTTTTTATGTTTCATGAGAGAAATGTGACAGTTAAGCCACATCTGTTCATAACATCTGTAACTCTATGCTGTGCACAAATAAACAGCTTTTAGTCTTTGAGTAAAACAATACACCTGTTGTATTCTATTCATTCATTCGATTCACTGACTGAATGTTTTACTACAAGTGTGATGATGAAGCATCATTTTGTGGGCATGTGAGGAGTTGCGTTTGACAGTGGACTAGAGTTTGTTAGAACAATAATGTTATGATGGACAAAATACTGGTTGCATTAAATACTTTGTAATGGAAAATATACTGAATTTATAACTTTAAAACTCTTCTACCGTCTCTATGTCTTAACTAAAATACCGGGAAAAAATGTATTTATTTATTTTGAGGAATTTGATAATTTTCCATGGCACACATCTGACAATCTTTCACAGCACACCAGTGGGCACAGTGGTTGGGAAACATTGGTTTATGTAGCCAAATTGTATTACAGAAGATTTGGCTGACATCTCTCAGACAGCCACAGTTTCTTCTCATGTCTCCCGCATTCACTTTCATGGAGTGCGTGTAAAGGGGGGCAGGGAGGGGTGACAGCGGTTAAGAGTAACAAAAATTTTAAATTAGAAATTAGTCAAGTTATTGCTTGCATTTGAAGCAGGAAGTTTTACATCCAATCACAGTAATGATGTTAACAAATAAATCAGACAATGCACAGGCAATTTAGTGATATCACCGCAGTTGTGGTCTTGACTGGTCTCGAGTACTTCAACACTGCACCTGGGTTCGCTAAAGTGCCAAGAGAAAAGCTGCGGGGATGCGGTCCTTCATTAAATACTGTGAACTCCATGTGTCAGCTAATCGGCAATGGAATATTGCAGACTTTCCAGACAAATAAATGAAAAGGCACGTCTTATCCTCTCCCACACACTCACACAGCTTGTGATTCACCTCATTTGTTAGGTCTCAATTGAAAGAGAGACACCCTTCTTTGGAAAGCTGAGGAAAATTGCTGTAGGTTAGGTGAGGTGAGGTGAGGTGAGGTGAGGTGAGGTGGGGTGGGGTGGGGTGAGGTGGGGTGAGGTGGGGAGGTGGGGTGAGGTGGGGTGGTGGCGTAGTGGGCTAAAGCACATAGGTGGTAACCATAATGTTGCCAGTTCAATCCCCACAGCCACCACCATTGTGTCCTTGAGCAAGGCACTTAACTCCAGGTTACTCCAGGGGGATTGTCCCATAATAAGTGCACTGTAAGTTGCTTTGGATAAAAGCATCTGCTAAATGCATAAATGTAAATGTAAAAATTGGATATTGCTACTTGTGTACATGAATTCAAAGACAGAAGAGACTGAGGGGAAAGGGATGACTGAAGGAAGAGATAAAGACACAATGTGGAAATGTTCAGGTCAGTGGTTTCATTTGATATCTGCTCAGGCAAATGTTTTGTGCATGATACAACTACTTCTCTGTGTCATCATGGGCAATGGTGTTTTGTACTACATTTAATTAATAAAAACGCTGCACATGGGACTCAGGGTGGTTACAGCAGTAATGTTGTGCACTGATGTGCAAATATGTTTGTTTGTGCTACACTCAGGTTTGTGTATCAGTGAACATTTAATTCATATGCCCTTGGGACATTTTGTGTTTGTGATGTTTGTATTTCCAGGACTTATGAAGTGGGTGTTTTGAATTTGTGGAAGGGGCCTGTAGGTCTGCTGGGATTGTGTCCGCCTTCCTGCCTCTGTCGAATACAAGAATGCTGACATCTCTCCCCCATAATCCTCAGCTGCAGGCAATATCATGATTCACCCTCGGCTGCTGCCAGCCACTCTGGCTAATATGTGACATTGCTGTATTTGTGTGAGGGTGGGTGGATGGGTGGGAAGCGGGATGGAAGCAGGCTACCTTTGTTCTGTATGCATTATTTTACTGAGACAGCTGTGTGAGTGTGTGATTGTACTGCTGCCAGAACATCAGTACAAGTACTCTCATATCAGCAGATGTGTTTCCAAGTGTCTATATAGCATAATCTTGCCACGGTCCAAATCATTGAGATCACATTTCTCTCCATTCTGATGGTTGATGTGAAAGTTCCTAACCAGTATCAGCGTGATTCTATGCACTGCACTGCTGCCACACGATTGGCTGATTAGATAATTGCATGGATGATTGTTGGTGCCAGAGAGGCTGGTTTGAGTATTTCTGTACCTGCTGATCTCCTGGGATTTTCATGCACAACAGTCTCTAGAATTTAATAATGGTGCCAAAAACAAAAAACATCCAGTGAGTGGCAGTTCTGTGGACGGAAATGCTTTGTTGATGAGATAGGTCAACAGAGAATGGCCAGATTGGTTCAAACTGACAAAGTTTATGGTAATTCAGATAACCGCTCTGTACAATTGTGGTGAGAAGAATATAATCTCAGAATGCTATTCTGAGATTCGGGTTGGCGCTGTTTTGCATGGTTTAGTTTATAAAGAATATGATTAACACGTAGACTATGCATATTTCATATATTTTTCAAGAACATGCAAACCTCATTGGAGTTAAGGTTTAACAAGAATATGGAAAACCTTAGTTAAAGAATTGTGTGCATGTGCAGTAATCACGGTCGATGAATATATTTATTGACTTATTCTATTTTTAAATTCATTACTGATTAAGAGTATAATATGTAGGAAATTTGCTAGTATAAATGTACACGGGATGGGTTAAAGTGCCCGCGTACCCCCACCATTATATGTAGGAAAACAGTATGTGTGAGTTAGGAATTAAATTAAACTGTCCTTAATCTACTATAGCTTTGAAGCAAAATCTTTTAAAAACAGGGATGAGATTATTTATTAAAATATACCACAGTCAAATTATCTTTGAATACAGACAAACTTTATTGCTATTCGAAACATAAAACTAATCTAACACATACAACATGAAACAGGTTGGTGAGTAAATTGACAGAATGTGAAATAAATGATCAATACAGAGAAAATGAAATTCATGGAGTCTGTTGACAATGCCTTAACAACCATTTATCCTTCTTTGAGTCTAAATCGATTTGCAATCGGATTACCCAAAGTATTTAACTAATACACCAGCACTTTGAGCAAAGTCTGGAGATGTACTTGCGTGTCGTTGCGTTTCCATGCGTTGCTTGGTTCTTTGGCATTTGAAGAAAGTACGTTCTGTCGATGTCTTGGACTCTGTTATGATCACTGATAGTTGTTTTCTAGATGGATGATGAGGTGGCTTTGAAGCGAGGCCTTCTGCAAGGAAGACTCGCGACTCCCATTGGGTGTGTGAACCGTAGAGCAGAGAGTGAGAGACTTCATTGGGATGAGTCCCGAGTTTTCCTTGGACACTACATGGCACGGAGGATGAGGAGCTGCAGTGAAGAACAGAAGACAGGACCAAGAGACTGTTCCAAGAGAGCAGAAGAGAGGAGAGAGAGGAGGAGTTCTTCCTGTTTTGGAGACATTTGAACTGAAATTGGCCGCACCCCAAAGGTGTCCTGAGCCAATCAGAAGTGACTTTTCAGAGTCACATGGTTGACTGGTCTGTCCTTTTCAAAGTTGATTTACAATCCTTTGTGTGAAGGATCCTTTCAACACCCGTTCAAAATAGGGAATGTTTAATTGTGAACTTTTTTATCTTGAAAACGGTGCAAGAGACATGACATTCGTTGTCATCAACATTCTCTACGTAAACAAGCAAGCATTTACATACTAAATATGACATATTTTCATGAATATTACACGTGTAAGTAACAAAACATGAAAATCCCTGATTACCAATCATACTGGTTAATTCATTGGTTTTACAACATGGATAATACATTACACGTTATGAGAAACCTGAATAGTTACCATTCTTAGTACAATGAGATGAATAAATACAAGATTGAAGATTATAATCATCGATTTGTCAGTTATAAGTGATTACAAATCACTATACATATTTTAAAAGGTACATCAGGCTCTAATCATTAATTTGTCAGCTATAACAGTGATCACAGGTCATAGTCATTTTCAGAATTTTCTAGCAAGGCTAGGTATTGTGTACATTGTAGGTTTAAATGCATTCTGTACATTTTAGAGGGTAAACTCAGTGAAATACAACGTTCATGGATTCCTTTTAGCTGCTGTTTGCAGAATAATCACGTCTCATGATCTGATGAGTCTAAGTGTAACAAATTGGTTTGTATCTGAGGACAAAACAGAGTGTGTTCTGAGTCTTTCTCGGGAATTCCAAGGAGTGTGTTCTCTATCTTTTATTGCCCGTAACCTTTGCACTTAGGGCCTCTTTGCAGAGAAGTTCTCAAGTCATGTGCGATCTGGACAAGTCACTTTTGCTAGTTTTATTGGCCAGATGTGAGTGTCAGCTAGGTTTCTTGATGCCTTAGTCAACAAATTCTTTTAATTTATGATGTTGAGGAATTGCAGGATTAAAAGATTGGGTTTTCTAGATTGAAGTCATATTGCCAGCAATTCTTCTGCCTCTAATATCCTACAAATATATGCTGTATAGTGTATGGTGTGGGATCTATAATCAATATATTGATAAATGTTTTCTTATTACTTTGCTGTCATTCCATGCACTGACCATTTTATGACATTCTCTATCTGTATTTGCCTGAGATAAGTGAGGTGTGGAATTTTGTGTTTCTGCAAGAAGGGACGAAGTGTGACAAATCACCGACCTTTGAGTGTATGTGTGTATGTGCAAACAGACATATCTCATGACTTGTGTGGTCACACCCGTGACCCATTTAGAGGGTATAAAGTACAGATGTTGTTTTGCAGATCTCTCTTCTTCTCTCCTTTGTGTATCAACTGATGCATGCTTGAGTGATAAAACTGCTTTAATAAAAGTTACTCTTTGGAGCCCTTCATCCTCTGTCTCCTGTGTCTCTTTCTGGCTTAAGAGAGAAACATAACACTGCTCCAACAATGGACAGAAAATGGAAAATATTAAGGCACCCATGGCCGCACACATTTTTTGGAGAACCTTGTCAACCTAATGACTAATTTGCACATGCACTTTAGTTTCACTCTGCCTCAACATATTAGAATATTTGTGGGCATTCTATTTGTGGAATTTGTGGGTGTTCTCACAGCCAAATAACAAAGGACACTGCATTTATGTGCACTTCCACAGTTAAGTCAGGATGGACTTCAAAGACATTTAGTTATTAAACTTACATACAAAAACCCTTTTGCTTAAAAAGTGGCCAACAACATCTACTCAGTTTTTGTGTTTTGCAGAAGAAAGAAAGTCACACACATCTGGTATGGCATGAGGGTGAGAAAATTATAAGAGAATTTTCATTTTTGGGTGAACTAAACCTTTAAGATGATTTGCAATTCATCCACATTTTTCCTGAGCAACCACTGGGCGGTGCCATGATGATTCTCATTACTGTTTTCTGTTTCTGGTCTTGAGAAGCAATGAACAAACTACCAAAATCAGCAATTCAGACGGAGAAACAAAACCATTCAAGTTTTTTTGGAGTAAAAATGAATTTCAGGCTTAACTTGTGCAGTTGTTGGCTGTCATAACAACTAACATAATGTGACAGATTTAAATGTATTCAAATTTAAGAACTGTCAACATAGTGTTTGATGAAGAAATTCATAATTAATGCAAATTAACTGTTTAGATACATTTAAAATATTTAAAATTAATATAGTTCATAACATGTGTTTAATAAGTGTTTAAAATGTGTATATCCAAAAATGTTGAAAGATCTCAAAGATCATTTCCAAGGTTTCCAGTAGATCTGCGTAGAGGTTCGTGATTGATTAGTTTTGCCTTATCATGCACTAGGGGGAGCTCTCGCGGGTTTGCCTCATTCCCACTTATATTTATTTATTTATTTTTATTGAATGCTAGACACAGAATACATATATATACACACACACACACACACACACACACACCCACAGCAAGACATACAGATAAGCACCAACATAAGAATACAAAACAACAACAACAGGGGGTTTACATAAATAAATAAAATAAAAACAGCATTTATATATATATATATATATATATATATATATATATATATATATATATATCCATAAACATAAAAAAAGTATATCATAAAAACCTTAAAACATGGTTTAGAGTTGCTCCCTTTGCTTTTGTGAATATGGAATTTTCCAAATAAAATAATAAGTTTCACCATGAAGTTAACAGGTATAAACTTTTATTCAAAATATATAAAAAACATCTTTGAAAGTTATATCAAAAATATGTCCAGATTTCTGTTAAACATATAAAGATAAATCTTCCCAAAAAATAAAAAATAAAATAATAACAAATAAATAAATAAATAAATAAATTTGGAATAACAACAACAATAAATTTTTTTTATTTTTTCTGGCTGCTCTGAACAAAACGAACAACTTTCATCAATGTCTGAAAATTTTGATAAAGTGTAATTACAAACATATATGTTATGAAGTATTTTTGTGTGTAATTCCCAAATCTTGTTAATTATACAGAAACAAGTGACCAAGCTTTTTTCCATATGATCTCTGGGAAACAAGTATTCCAAAAAAATGTCCCTCGAGGTTTAATAGACCTATTCCTATATAGGTGTTGTCTAATAAGTTTATTCATGATTTTTTTTTAGTAATAATATCAATATCAACAAGAACAGGTTAAATTTTTTACAGATATTAGAAGATTGCATATGGCTTCTCATTAGCATTAGTAAACCTGAGGGGATTACTTTTATTACTGAATAATATTCTTTAAATTTGATAGGAAACATTTACTCATAAAATCTTCATAAGTAAGTAGCTGACCTGATTGATCTAAAAGATCGACTAAGAAATATATTCCTTTATCTTTCCAACTTTGTGCAAAAAGAGATTTCCTGCTAATTGTAATATAAATGTTGTTCCACAAGATTGATTTTTGTGAGGAAAGGTTATGTACATAGCATAATTTCCAAGCCTTAAGAACTTGTTGATAAAATGTAGATAAATCCACAGGCAATTTGCTAATGAATAGTCGCAAGACAACAAAAAACGCAAGCCTCCAACCTTTTTGAAAATATTATACAGTATAATGAACCATATCGAGTCTGATTTAAGTAAACAATTTCTGAGCCATTTCATTTTAAAAGTGTAATTTAGATTTAAATAATCCAAAAGTTAGAAACCACCTTCATTCCTTGGACCCAGAAGAACTTACTTTCTTAAATGATGATGCTTATTCCTCCAAACAAAATTAAAGAATAAGACATACATTTTTTTTTACATGTTTAATCTTAAACGAAAAGAGATAATGCAGGATAAACAAATCTAGATACCCCTCTGCTTTAGTTAGTAGGACTCTACCTATAATAGACAAATCTCTTTGCAGCCAATTATTAAAAATAAGATTGAGATTTTTTCAATTTAGGAGAAAAATCTCGATCTTGCCTCTCATCTATGTCTTTAGAAATAGTTACCCTTAAATATTTAATCTTATTTTTAACTGGAATATTACACAAAACATCTTCTTTCGAATCATAAAGGCACATTATTTCGCATTTAGTTACATTAATCTTTAATCCAGAAACTTCAGAGAATGTATGTACTAGTCGCAAAGCTGCAGATAATTGTTCTTTTTCTTTCAAAAAGAGAACAGTATTGTCCGCAAGTTGAGTTACTCTAATTTGTTTGTTAAAAATAGTAATCCCTTGAATAGTCGGGGAGTTCAAAATTTTAATAAAAAGAAATTCCACTACAATAAGAAATAAGAAGGGGGATATAGGACAACCTTGACGCACTCCTCTACAAACAGGGGATCTTTTAGAGGTGTTTGAATATAGGTTAATAGAGCTATTAATATCTTTATTGAACATTTAAATTATAGAAATAAATCTATCACCAAAACCAAAAGTTTTAAGTGCATTATATATAAACTGATGCTCAATCGTATCAAAAGCTTTGTGGAAATGTAAAAACACGATCAGTGCCTCAGATTCCACTAAATTCGAATAGTCTAACAAATCCAAAATTAGTCTAATGTTCCAACTTATATGTCGGCCAGCCATAAATCCAGTTTGACATTCACTAACAATTTCAAATAAATCTTTTTTAAGCGATTTGCATATATATCAGATATCAATTTATAGTCTACATTTAATAGTGTTATGGGGCACCAATTATCCAATAGCAAATTATTTTTATCAGGTTTAGGGAGTAAGGTTATTAATCCTTGTTTCATTGAAGTCGGTATTTGGATTTGGATTTGGATTTGGATATTCTTTGGATTCAGTACATTCCTTGTACATTTCAATTAAGGGATTTTCAATAATATCCCAAAAGCGAAGATAAAACTCCACCGAAAGACCATCTGTACCTGGCGATTTATTCTTTTTCACTGAATGAATAGCTGTAACCATCTCGTGTTTCCATAGTTCATCATCACAAAGATCTCGAAATTGAGTAGAAATAGATGGGATAGAGTGTTTAATTGAAAAATCAGAACATTTGTCTTTTTGATATACAGATTTACATAACTGAGATAAAAAGATTCAACATAGTCTTTAATCAATTTCAGATCTGAAATAACTGCATCATCAACTTTAAAGGTGCTATATGTATAAGATTGACAACAAGCATTTGAAATGGGTACTGCAGTCCAAATTCAAAATATTGGAGAGTTGTCTGCCCCGCCCCAGACTCGAAGCTCATGCGGGTTGCCAGAATGTTGACACGCAAATTAGCGAACTCAGCATCCGTTTTAAAGGATTTCTGGGCTTTAAGCTGTCTCCATCTTCCAAAGGCATCTCCAGTATTTATCCTTGTTTTACTACGCCTCTGGTCATGGTGGTTTTTAGACGGATGGCGAGGCTTTTTAGGTCAGGTGGAATCTGTTATCTCTGATCCAGTTTATTTGCTGGTTTCCATGGCTGCAGCACGCAGTGTTGTTTGCCTTCAAACTTGTACAAATCTGGCAACCCGGTGGTGTTGAAATACTATTGGTGAGTGGGCAGTGGTCAGGATCACACAGGCCAAAACATAAACAGAAATTCCGGCCTGAAATGGAAACTTCAAAGTAGAATATACTGGCTGTAGCATTATTATCGGAGAAGCCAGTATTTCAACTTAGCATGTTTCGTAATTCTCTAATGACATATTTTGGTCATTTTATGATTTAGTACAGTACAAATATTACATATAGCACCTTTAGGAGAGGAAATCATTTGTCTTTTATAAGATCATTTTTCTAAAGGAAAGAAGTAACTTGTATTCCCCCCCCCCCTTTTTTCTAGCCACTTGGCTCTAGAACGAATAAAAGCACCTTTTGCCATATTAATATATATTTGATCAATTTGAATTTTTACTGTCTGCAGCCTAATCTGTTCATCCTCTGTAAGGGTGTCTTTTTTTTAAGAGAGAGTCTATTTCAGCCATAAGTGCCAGTTCTCTATCCAAATTACTTTTTTGAACTTGTTTACTAAAATAAACAGCCATCTTCCTGACTTTAAACTTAAATAATACCCACTTCTTAATATACTGTATGTCATTTGTTTAATCCCAAAAACGTGTCGTGCTATTAATTGGACCTGATTAATAAACCCCTCATTGTCAAGCATCTTATTGTTTAACTTTCAATCCAATATTTTTAAGTTTACAACCAACAAGTGTTTGAGAAACAATCTTTAAACCACTAAAAACAAAATCCGACATAAATAATCTTACTTGGATGTCAGATCAAAATGATATAAATCAAGAACCCTGAAACAGAACAAGTTTTACAAATCAGTCGGTATTGGTAAACTAAACTTCGAAGAGTAACAGCATCTGGGCGAAGGTTATGATTTAAAGACTGACCACACTGTTTACGACCAAATGGCCAGCCCGTGCATGATAAAGACTCTTTCTCAGTTAATATTCATATCTTGATAGTCGTTGACAGACAGTTTTATTCCCTCTATGAAGGAATCTGCTCCATGAAAGTAAGCTCTCTTCCCTTCTTCTCTCGCCGCTTTCACCCTTGGCCACAGCATCTTCCTCTGTTGTCTTCCTGCAAACATCAGGTCCTCTGCCAAGTGGACTCCTCTTTCCTTAAATGCAGGATTATCCCGTGCAGCTTTCCACACTTTATCCCTGTAAGTGCGCATCAAGAACTGGATGATGGGGTGGTTATTTTCACTCCCAGGACGTCCAATTCTATGAATTGTGTCGACGTAAAAGCGGAGATCATCTACCTCATCCGGAGTAAGAACTTTGAGGATTTCAAGCACTTTGGTTCTAATGTTCTCTTCAGCAGTTTCTTTAAGATTATTCAACCTCAAATTCCACCTCCTGCTGTAGATCTCGGCTTGATCGCATTTGCCTTGAACCATCCCGACAACCTGCTCTATTTGCGATACCCTTTTATTGTTTGTCTTGACCCTCGTAGATAGAAATTTCAACTCCTCGCCCACAAAGTCAACCATCTTCGAAAGATTAGCAATCCTTATTGAATTCGGGGTGATCTGTTGTCCCATTGATGCAAAGCGATCCGTGAGGACACTGATAGCACAGTGAATATCAGTGTTTGAAACATTGGAGTCTTCTCCCTGACAGAGTTTTTTTTTTTTTTTTAAAGAGGACTGCTAGTTGGAGTTTCTGGGGAAGAATCATATTCCTTAGATGTCCTCTCAACACCCAAGAGTGAGGAAAGTGATTTTCTGTCTTTGTTGTTTGGTATTTTTGCTAATTTAGCACGCTTGATAATCAGTATCGTCTTTTTATCTAAATAGCGTACAGTCCACAATTAAGCTTACTATCAACGTAAGAATTTGTGCATTCCAGCTTTTATAGGAGTTTTACACTCCCTACATTATGGCTAAAATCACATATTCGACCAGAAAACTGCAAACTCCTTGAAAATGCCTCAGAGCTCTAACCAACACAACTGCTCAGGTTGCCATCTTGCGCCGCCCCCCGCCTCATTCCCACTGATTTATGTATAGAACTGGATTGCTCATGATGTCATATCAGTGAAGCCACTGCCCAGCCATATTCCAATGTCCCTACTGACTTAATAGGAAATCATCTAATTTCAGTGAGAAAACATTAGTCATTCAATCACTGATTTTATATCTGAAATCTGCATGCATCCCTACAACGCAAACGTCTTACACATCTAATTATTTATTTATTTAAAGTCTGGAATTTTTCCTGTTTCTTGAAAGCCTGAGCAAGTTATGTATATCTACTGTATATCAAACAGTATCCACCTCTAACAAACTTCATCAGCGAACAGATCAGCTGAATGTAAACAAGTTTACTGAAACTGGGGTAAGATACAAACAGACATTTATAGACTTATTTATTGTGATCATCAAAGTGTTCAGAGTTACTCGTTTTATGTTTTTATCAAAAAGTGCCTTGGTCACTTGAATAAGAGCGCACTCTCTTGCTCCCTCTATCACACACGCAGCGGGAGCTGAGATTGAGAGAGACAAGCAAAGCAAATCTGGTTAAAATTAAACCGATACAGGTTCGACTGGAGGACAATAAATTAAACTGACTACAGAGAGCACTTCAATGTGAAACAAGCAAATCCCGGGCATTTAAGGCGATTTAGAAATCCCGGTCTGACTTTTTTAAAGTCCCTTTCAGGAGTAAGGATGTATTGTCACACTAAACAAGCAGATATTACAGCTTTTCCTACTTACATTGCAGACAGTTTTTCTGCTTCCTTTGTTGATTGTTGTGCTGCACTGATAGACTGAACACCAGGGCAGGTGAATGCTCTAACATCGCAATCCGCATTTATCTTCTCACTCGTGATGAATATTATCCATAACAAGCAAATTAAACATTAAACCTGATTGTCACTAGAGGGCGAAATGCAATAGTCCTATCCGCAGGTCGGAGATGGTGAAACGGGGTGTTTTCTCCTGTCAGTCATTGACACTCTTTGAGAGGTTTGGCATACTAAGATGGCCGCATGAACACTTCTGGTGGCTTCATCTCCTGCTGGCAGTTTAACGCTGCATCAGCGATCCAGTTCTATTTATACATCAGTGCTCATTTCACATAAAGTTTGCAGTGGGGAGACTTTGCTGGAGCATTTCTATTATTAATCTTCTCCCCCTTTTCAGGTCTGTTAGTCCATTTTTGGTTAATATAGTATAAAATAATCAAATATATAATGCTTTACTGTTTACAGAGATTACTGTAATGTTTTTGTTAGTTTAATCGGGGTAATTGAAAGCCTAACTGAGAGTATTGGTGAACAGTAAGTTCAGGGCTCCATTTTGAGCATAAAAGGCACGAGGCTCACATGTGGACATGCATGTAAGATGTCTGACATATAACCATGTACATTTGTTTACTTTAATTTTAACTGTTTTATTTGCTGTTATAACGTGAAGATATTAAGAAACATGAGATAAATACAAGATGTTTCATACAGGTATATATGCATTTTAAAGTATAAATATATCTATTTAATGTTTAAAAAGATAAATCATTGATGAAGGAAAATATCAAAGGGGTAAATATGGAGTTGATTATTTACAAGTAAAAGGAAAATGTCTTTCATAAATATAAATTCATGGATGTATTAATAATTATAAGTAATCTATGTACATCATAAAAACTGTAATAATTTCATGCATTTAAGAAAACAAAGCATTGTTGTTTTGAACGTGTTTATTGTAAATTGATTATTGTCAATTGCATTTCATAAAGATTCCACATAAAGCTTGCAGCGGGGAGTTTTTCTATTATTAATCTTCTCCCTCTTTTCGGGGTGCAACAATAACAAGTAGTTAATGATATCAATGTAACTAACCTCAGAACCTCACTTCGTGTAATCTACACACTCAGGTGAGGCACTGAAAAAACTGCCATCTCGACTCTGTGAAGTATCGGCACAATTGAGCTACAATAAGGCAATTTTTACAAACGTAATACTTTAAACGTCACATTAACTGCTGAGAATATACGCCGATGCGACCGAAAATACTGGAGACCGGAAATTGAAAACAGTAGAATTGTAGAATACTTCCACGTTCAGGAAAAAGGTGGTTAAAGCGGATGCATTTAGCAAACGTATGTCTTTGTAAATGAGGCCCTTGGTCTTTTCATGATTGAACAGGTACCGGATATATCGAATAAGTGACCAAGTGTACATATCCCCTGAGATGACCTGTTTTTCTGCCTGTGTGCCTGCTTCAGAAAGAGTACTGAGGCCATTTAATTAGTAGTGATGGAAGATTCTACTCACAATTTTGATGATTGAAAAACAGCCAACATCTGTTTTATGTTTCAATTTCTTTATTCCCCCATATTTTCCATGGTTAAAAAAATAAATAAAAGAGTTTTCGCTTGAGTAAGTTTTATGTTGCTGAAACAGTCATTGGAGACAGACCTTTGCTTTTTCACTCATCATCTCTCTACCATTTTCTCCCTCCTACCTCTTGGCACTCATTCCAGAAGTTTTGGTCAAACCCT
Source organism: Myxocyprinus asiaticus (assembly GCF_019703515.2). NCBI lineage: Eukaryota > Metazoa > Chordata > Actinopteri > Cypriniformes > Catostomidae > Myxocyprinus > Myxocyprinus asiaticus. The sequence goes on from NC_059344.1 coordinate 44,519,726, forward strand.
GACACATATGAAATCACAATGGCTCGCTGTGTAGAGGAACAAAAAACGGTGTCTTCTATTTACAATACAAGTGTAACGCTCCTGTTCTACCCGCTCCGTACGGGACTCGAACCGGCATCTCCGGCATGGGACACGGATGCACTAACAAGGAGGCTAAAGGCTCAACTATCAGTCACTAGTGCACCTCTGGAGGTCATTATAGTGAGGTTTATACACATTGCACAGCTATCTATCAGCTGGCTCCCATTACACTCACCCCCCAAAATCTCACTCCCATCCGGTCACGGCATCATTGTGATGCTCCTGTTCTACCCGCTCCGTACGGGACTCGAACCGGCATCTCCGGCATGGGACGTGGGTGCACTAACAAGGAGGCTAAAGGGTCAGTCGCTAGTGCACCTCTGGAGGTCATTAGAGTGAGCTATCTATCAGCTGGCTCCTGTTACACAAGCCCTCAGTTGCTCACAAAATAATTTGTACTTGATTTTAAATTTGAAAAATTCCTTTTTTGGTGTCACGGTTTATAATAAGTACAGACTGATCTGGACAGGACGATAGCTCAGTTATTTGTTGTTCTCAAAACCCACACATAAATCTTAATTACACATTCCTCCTACTTATTTACTGGGTGTAATATAACTTTTTACACACAAGATACATCATGATAAGTATGTTACAGCTCACAAATGTCAAATGGACAATTTGCTGCATCTTTGTAAACTTATGTTTAATTGAAAGCAATGAGATATATTGTATTTTAGGGAAGCAAAAGGCCAGAGAAAGATGTTTGTTTGTGGTCGCATGACTGTCTGTTAGTTCCCTTATCAAACAGGTTGCTGCTTGCTCATCCTGTGGTAACACTACCGGAGACATATATTGTGAAATCAATCCCAAAGGTGGTGCGGAATGCACATACTCATTGGTCTCTCTGAAAAGTTAAAACCCTTTTCAGCTCCTCAAAGCTCTGGATAGATCTGTTTTTCTCCTTCAGCAGCAGATAATTGAATTGGATTTGTCAGATGAGCTGATACAGTAAAGGCGTCCATGGGTATCGATCCCTTTGCAATAGGCTGGGACACAGCCGATATTGCAGCCAGGTGAAATGTGAAAAAAGACAGAAAATGCCTTATTCTCTTATGGAAAAAAAAAGATGGGTATCTATTTGTAGGCTTAAAAGCACTATCAGTGCCTAAATCGAGATGTCAGATTAAACTAACACAGGGCATGATGAAGACATTTTAGAAGACGTCTCAAACATTAGGCATGGTTAGACTTGATGATACAAGTAGAAGTTAAAAAAAGTGTAAACATTTAAAATCTGCTTACCTTTAAAGATAAGTTTATGTCAGTGAATGTAGCAAGTCAATTTTGAAACTTTTCTAATCTCTTTATATGTTTGCAACATGTTGTTATTAGTGCTGCATTAAATGTAAGACTGGATATTGATACAGTCTTCCCAATTTGATTCAGATTCACAAGTTTTCTATTTATTTTTCGATTCATTTCCGATTTATTTTAATCCGATGACCATTGTTCCTTTTATATTAAATAAATTCTCTCTCAGCTAATTCTGTTAATTATACAGGGTACTTTCTAACTTGGTACACTAGAAAAATATATATATATTTCAAATAAGGTACTTGGTACACTAGAAAAATATATATATAAGTCAAATAGCACATAGCATAAAAGTAATTTACTCACATTGTAGAGGGTTGCGCATCAAGTAAAAATATTAAATATACATGATCGTTCAAAAATTATGATTGCGATGCATTGGAAATTTTTTTCAATTTTTACCCAGTCCTAATTAGAAGTAACTTGTCATGTGTTGCTGGAACCAATTGGACCTAAGATAGTGCACCATATGCATGACCATTTCAGCTGACGATTTTATGGGAGAACAACAGATGCCATCAGGGAGCTTTCAAGTTAGACTTGAATAGGTTGCAATGTAAAGAGGGCATTCCCTTTTGTGGAACTCAAGCTGCGAATGATCGCTATGGGACACCATCCGAGTGTCACGTGGTCTGAAGCCCTTATGCAGTCATGCCAATTTATTGGCTGATGGCACTTAAGGGACACCCCCTAGTGTGCTAAATCACATGCTCAATTTCACGCCATCGAGCCAGATTTTCTGTTCTTCAGTTCACGAAGCCCGTTTGTTTCTAGCTACTCACGTTGAAGCAAGGATTGTTTTTCTCCCTTTTGAGTGGCATACACATAAGGATGTCATTGAATCAGCGTAAATTTCAGAGCAATTTAAATGTGGTTTTTCAAAACATTATTAGGGACTGACGAGGAAAACGGCGCTTCGTCGAGGCTCACAATTTTTTCACCACGAGGCGTTATCCCCACTTGTTCCAGTTCTATGGCCTCCAGATTTGCAGCTCTGTGTCTGAGAAGATAGAAGTGCAAACGGACACCAGAATCCTCCTCGTGTTTGTCGCCCTCTCCCTGAGCGAATGCATTTGTCTTGTCAGACATGCTCTGAGGCCTAGCTCTGTGGCCATTTTCTGATGAACAACATGTGTGAGAGACCATGCGCGTCATGCCATCACCATTAAAAAACGTTGTATGAGAGAATTCGTTATTGGATGGTAAGGAAACAAAATGGGCCCATTTGTCCCTGTTGTCTTTTTCTGTGTCGTTCTGGGAGAATGCTCACGGCAGAGGGGATCATGCATGGTAAGCCCGGCTGCAGAATGAGGGGGCTGAAATAAGATAATATTCCCCAACTGAGTGATGGTGAACCAACGTGCGTGCTTCGTCTGCCATTATTCTCTCGGGATTCTATCAGGAAATGCGAGGTATTTAAACTCGATTTTTTTCTTTCACCCGTTTCATGGATCATGTGGGCATTCTGGCAAGAGATGCTATCTCTGCTCAATTTTTTTCGATGGCAGCATGGATGTTGCTCTTTTCAGACAGCTATTGGATGTACACACGATGGTTTTGCAGTTCAACCAATTGCATCGTGTTAAGGAATGCCTTTTTGAGTTCACCGGCTCCGATTTGGACTATCCCTCGATTTTCCCCCATGGCTCGCACTGGGGAATGAGTTGGTCAAGGTGATGCTTTTGTCTGCGAGGGTGATAGACAACCGACTTTGTGCCTCCTACGAATCGAAGTTAGCAAACACTCCCCCCCCACATGTATCACGTCTCACAGATGAGTGCTTGGGGTTCATATCGGCGCCATTCAGAGGACCGAAGTCTTCTGACCAGCCGAAGCCCCGGTGAAGAATTTATTGATGAAGTGGAGTTCACTACTGAGTCAAGTTCGCCATTCTTCATGCCTCCAATGCTCAAAGTTGTGTCTGTCTCGAACCCCCCCATTCCCGTGAATAACGTAAAAAAACAAATAGTAATAATGTTGAGCATTCTCAACAACATTTTCTATCCAGTGTGCAAAAGCACTTTGTCTCAAGTACTGTACGTTGTTCTCCCATTATATACTAGGACAGGTTTTGTGTCTAACTCCTTTTTCAGTACACCAATTTAGCTCAGTTTCCCCCGTAATTTGTGCTGGCAAACAAGCAATGAATATTTTCAGCTTCAAATGTGCCTCTGCCTCCATGACCAAGGGTCTCTGGGCATGTGTAATATAACTCTAAATGTACAATAAAAATAGGTCTACACATGAGCCTGACGGGCTTGCTGTGTAACGAAGAGTGAGCCCCCATTCAGTGAATGAAATTGGACCATATAAACATACCCGTTTCTCCCCTGTTTGGCCTTCATCAGTATCGGGATGAGTTTGCCATTGTACATGCCTCAAAAGCCCAACAACCAGAATATAGTTCAGTTTCCTCCTGCAGTTTGCGCTGGGGAACGAACATTGAGAGTTTGCATCCCGAATTCAGCCCCTGTCTCCCTGACCAGGGGTCTTGGGACATGCATAACAGAATTCGATGTTCAACAAGCACAAGTGTACACAAAACACACAGTCACACAAGCACCACATGCTGTTCCCCCATAGGAATTCTGGGGCCGTTGTGGTAACCAGCTTGTTCCCAATACCCCCCATGTTCACACACTCTTCCCCGCTCAAAATGCCTGGTAAGAGATTTAACAATGAACGTCCCAGCTGTATACACACTTCAGGGCAGATTTTATACATACCAAGATAAAATAAAGGCAATTCTCCCTACAATCTTTCCCGTTTAACATGCCAGGGAAGATGTTTTATTCCATGAGCGACCCTGCTGTATGCACACTTCAGGGCAATTTTATATCAATGCATGCCTAGATATAATAAAGGCAATTCTCCCTATATTCTTCAACGTTCAATATGCCAGGGAAGTTGTTTTATTCCATGAGCGTCCCTGCTATAGACACTTCAGGGCATTTTTTATACATGCCTGGATATAATACAGGCAAAACATTATTTACTCTCATTCAGTCGGCCGCAGTAGTGAAGGCACAGGGGTCTCCTTCTGCTGTGCTGCTGATTGTAGAACAGTTGCCAAAAGTAAGCCAAGAGCGCCATCTAGTGGTTACATGTTGCGCTGCAGGAGAGAGCCATGCATTAATTCCTCTGTCTGCCCATCTGGTGGCTTGGCAGCATTTGCAAAAAGTTTCAAAATGGGTAATTTGAATGAGAGAGCATGGTTATATCACAGCGGCTTACATCCCATTCTGGATTTGAGACGTTTGAATTTCACTGTAATGAAATGTCAATTCAGAATGTTGATGCAGAAACAAATAATGTCACAAGTACAGCTGGGGGACTGGTTTGTGACAATAGATTTGAAGGACGCTTATTTTCATATTCAGATTGTGCTGAAGCACAGGCGCTTTCTCAGATTTGCTTTTGGGGGCAAAGCGAACCAATTTTGAGCCCTTCCGTTTGGACTTACTCTGGCACTATGCACTTTCACGAATTAAATGGATGCAGCTTTGACGCCCTTGAGGCTTCAAGGCATCTGCGTTTTGAATTATCTCGACGATTGGTTGGTGTTTGCTCACTCAGACAGTCTGGCTGCCCAACACTGAGATATCATTCTTTGCCATTTGAGCAATCTAGGGCTGCGAGTGAACCTAGACAAGAGCGTCCTGTGGCCAAGGCAACAGACTATGTTTCTAGGTATGGTGAAGACCAAAGGACGATGCAGGCATGCCTGTCTCCAGTTCGTGTTTTGTCATTACACCAGTATCTAGCGATGTTCAGACATGTTCTCCCTGCGAGAACATTTCACAGGCTTTTGGGACTCAAGATCATTGTGTCCGATGTCATTCCCCTGGTCTTGCATGCAAGACCTTTTTCAGTGCTGAATGAACTGAAAGGGACTTCAACCACTGAGTCATGTGCTTTGTCCCTTGATGTGTGGGTGATACCAGACTCTGTTGCCATGGAAACAGACCCATTTTCTGATATCAAGCATTCCATTGGGACAGGTGTGTCGCTGTTAAGTGGTAACTACAGACGCCTCCTCCGTGGGTTGGGGCGCTGTATACGCCAGCGGCTGGATTGACACAAATTGTCTGTAGATGGTCACGGTGCTGCTCGTGCCATGCTGAGACTGGCACATTGCATCCTTATGTTGGCACAGAAAAATATACTGTCTCTACAAGCCGTACATGTTCCGGGCCAGTTGAATTTAGGGGTGGATCTCCTGTCCAGACAGGGTCTGTTACCCAGAGAATGGACATCACATCCTCAGATTGTGAAACAAATCTTGAGGAAGTTCGGCAGAGTGGAAGTGGACCTGTTCGCTTCGAGCAAGATGTTGCATTATCCCCTCTGGTTTTCTCTCTTGCCCTTGACACCACTGAGAATTGATGCACATTTATGAAGTTATGGGTGTGGGTGGGAAGTAGGAGCCTTACGAGCTATAGACGTGGGAAGAGGAATAGATTAAATAATTTTCTGAAACTTTTCAGCGGGATCCTATTCCTATAGTACTCTTTGTGTCCTTCGCTCACAAATGAATTGTTATGGTAGAGAGGAAAAGAGATGGAGAGAGAGATTACAAGTCTAGGTTGTAAAATAGGGCAGAGTGTGTGGTGAGGAGAGCAGGTACACAAAAACCGAAATCTAGAGTGAAGCCCGACATGCTGATAGGGACAAAGCCTGGTGCTATAACCTCTGCTGTTACCCTAATCCATCTTAGTAATGCTAAGTGCCAGGGCAGAAGGCTCGTTGTACTATTTTTAAAACATTTTTGGTAATACTTATCAGGACAGCCTGAACCCCTCATCCCTTTGGTGTCAAGATACAAAAAGATCAGAGAATAGGTAACATTTGTGAGCCAGTATCATTTAGTGAGTATCCCAAAGCCATTGTGTTTAATAAAAGCATTTACCTTTTCATGAGTAGGGTCTAAATTCCCCTGCACTGCCCCCTGGAGTGAGTTATTTTTTACACTGCACAGCCGGTAGAGGGGGGCTGAGTGTAGAAGTATTTTTTTTTTTTTTAGTATTTTATTTAGATTTTTGATTTCTTGTCATAAAATAATATACTGTATATAATATAGGAAACATGTGAACAAATGGGTTATGTCTGCTATACTGTTTTTGTTTGATTTATTTCATTTTTAGAGCTGTAAAAAACAAATGAACAAATAATATCAGCTGTCCGGTTTGCCTATGCACTGTTTGACATCTCAGACTCTGTGTGTGTGTGTCTTAGTGGTTGACCGATATGGGTTTTTCAATGGCCCATGCCGATAGTTAGAGAGCAGGGTGGCCGATAGGCCAATACAATGCCGATATATTGTCCTGGTTACATTCGTAATCTCCGTTCCCTGATGGAGGGAACGAGACGTTGTGTCAATATAGTGACAATAGGGGTCACTCTTTGGAGCCCCAAACACCTCTGTCCCCCGGACATACGGGTATAAAAGGAGCTGGCTTGCAACCACTCATTCAGGTTTTGTGCTGAGAATCCGAGACAAGGTCCTGGCCATTTCAGTGGGTAGTTCAGTATTGTGGCAAGTGGGACACAACATCTCGTTCCCTCCATCAGGGAACAGAGGTTACGAAAGTAACCAGGATGTTCCCTATCTGTCACTCACTCGACGTTGTGTCAATGTAGTGACACTAGGGGTCCCTATATGAAACACCACAATAAGCTGAACTGTGTTACTTGGACTGGCGGTGCGAGACGGCAGACCGCTGTGTGCCTCGTAGCCAGCACACCAGGCTGTCACGTAACCTCCCCCAACATTCTTATGAGCGTCGAATGGTCCCTTCGGGGACAAGTCGACTGCCAAAAAATAGGGACAGGCTAGCCCAGCCATGGCCTCTTTTCCTCTCTTTTCTCCCCAGAAAAAGTGGAATTTGTTTACCGACTGGGGGCCATAAGTGTCTATGTCGGGGGGGTGTCACTCCCGAGGGGAAGACACCGTGGAGACCACACCCCACCCAGGGGGGGTATTTTGAGTGGAAATACATCACATGGTCTTACCGAGTCTTGTCGGAAGTATGTCATGTGGAGAAGTCCCATGGTAAGTCCTAGTAGAGTGGGCTCATAGCCCCATGGTGGGCAGCACGTCCTGAGCGTGATATGCCATCATGATGGCATCAATGACCCAGTGGGCGATCCTCTGTTTGGAGACAGCGCTCCCTTTCCGCTGACCGCCAAAGCAGACAAAGAGCTGCCTGGAGCTTCTAAAGCTCTGCGTGCGATCTAAATAGATGTGTAAAGCACACACCGGACACAGCAACACCAAGTCTGGGTCTGCCTCCTCCTGGGGCAGCGCTTGCAGGTTCACCACCTGATCCCTAAACAGGGTTGTGGGAACCTTGGGCACATAGCCTGGTCGGGGTCTCAGGATCATGTGAAAGTAGCCTGGACCGAAATCCAGGCACGTTTTGCTGACAGAGAACACCTGCAGGTCCCCTACCCTCTTGATGGAAGTGAGCGCAGTCAGGAGGGCAGTCTTCAAAGAGAGTGCCTTTAGCTCAACTGACTCCAGGGGCTCGAAGGGAGCTCCCCGTAGACCCCAAAGGACTACCGAGAGGTCCCACGAGGGGATGAGGCGCGGTCTGGGGGGATTCAACCCCCAGCGCCTCTCAGGAACCTGATGATCAAGTCGTACTTCCCCAAATACTTACAATCTACTGCATCGTGATGTGCCGAAATGGTGGCTACATACACCTTCAAGGTGGAGGGGGACAGCCACCCCTCTAGACTCTCCTGCAGGAAGGAAAGCACCGATCCAACTGCGCATCTCTGGGGGTCTTCGCGTTGGGAAGAATACCACATAGCGAACAAATGCCACTTCAAGGCATACAGACGCCTCGTAGAGGGAGCCCTAGCCTGAATGATCGTGTCTACCACCGCAGGTCCTTCCTCAGGGGAATTCCCCGGGGGGGGGGGGGGCTGTCGCGAGGAGTGTGAGGTCCGAGAACCACGTCTGGGTTGGCCAGTAGGGTGCTACTTCTCTCCTCGTCCTCCCTGACCTTGCACAGGGTCTGTGCAAGTAGGCTCATTGGGGGAAACGGATATTTGCGTAGTCCCGGGGGCCAGCTGTGTGCCAGCACATCTACACCGAGGGGTGCCTCATTCAGGGTGTACCATAGCGGGCAGTGGGAGGATTTCCGGGGAGCAAACAGGTCTACCTGCGCTTGACCGAATTGACTCCAAATCAGCTGGACCACCTGGGGGTGGAGTCTCCACTCTCCCGAGCATAACCTGTCATGACAGCACGTCTGCTGCGGTGTTGAAGTCGCCTGGGATGTGAGTGTCTTGCAGTGACTTGAGGCGCTGACTCCAGAGGAGGAGATGGCGCACGAGTTGTGACATGCAACGGGAGCATAGGCCGCCTTGGCGGTTTATGTACGCTACCGTCGCTGTGTTGTCTTTCTGGACCAACACATGCTTGCCCTTCTCTGAAAGTGTAGGTGCCGCAGCCCTTCAGGCATGCGGCAAATTAAAGAAAAGGCAAAGGATTCTCCTCCCGGCTCTCCACCGGGGGATGGAGTGGTCTGCTTACATCTCTAGGCCTGCAGTAGGTGTCCACGTGCCAGGGTTGCCCGTCTCAGGGGCGCTTCGAAGCATTCCTCGGGTTTTTGGGGCCGGCCGTGAGACGGGTGGCATCTGCTTCCTGTGGGTGGCTCCACACCGGGGCAGGGCCGCGGGGGTGGGCTGTGGCAGAGCCGGTGTTGTTGCGGCAGGAGGACTCCCTTGGCAACTAGCAGACGAGGTGCGAGGTCTTGAACCACGCCGATGCAGGATGTGCTGAATAGCCTCTGTCTGCTGTTTCACTGCCGAGAACTGCTGGGTGAAGTCCTCGACAGTGTCGCCGAACAGGCTGACCTGGGAGACGGGGCGTCAAGGAACCATACCTTGTCAGCTTCCCACATCTCGACCAAGTTGAGCCATAGGTGGCGCTCCTGGACCACCAGGGTGGACATCGCCTGCCCGAGTGTCCATGCCGTGACCTTCATCGCATGGAGAGCGAGGTCGGTCACCGAGCACAGCTTCTGCATCAATCCCGGGTCAGAACTACTCTCATGCAGTTCTCTTAGCGCCTTGGCTTGGTACACTTGCAGGAGAGCCATGGTGTGCAGGGCAGAGGTGGCCTGTCCAGCGGCACTGCAGGCCTCAGTTGCCAGAGACAACATAACCCTACAGGCACAAGTGCACCGCAACCACCTTATCCACCTGGGGAATCGCCGAGTACCCCCTGGCAGCCCCAACATCGAGGGTAGTGAGAGTGGAGGAGCTCAGATACCGGGTCGGGCAGTGAAAAGATGCCCGCCATGACCTCGTGAGCTCCTCATGCACCTCCGGGAAGAAAGGGACCGGGGCGGGGCACGGCCGTGAACGGCGCTCCGGGCCCAGGAACCAATCATCAGGCTGCGAGGGTTCGGGGGGGTGGAGGGATCCACTCCAGCCTGACACACGCAGCCGCCCAGGCAAGCATGGCTGCCAGCTGCACGTCAGGCTGCGACTGGGCGACCGCACCCGAAGGTGGGAGCCCAGTCGAGTCCTCAGCGTCAGACTGGACAGCCCGCTCTCCGATGCTGCAATCGAGAGCTCATCCACTTCGTGAGCGCTGAAACGAGATCGCGAACTCGCCCTGAGACGAGCAGGTGGTCTCATCCCAGCAGGGCAAACAAGCATACTGGGGAATGGGAGGTCCGTGGGGAGTTACCCGGTGGAGTGGCTCCCATTGGGGTCCCCAAATCGCCCCCAGTGCCAAATCGCCCCAAATCGCTACTGACGCGGCCTCAAACCCGTAGGTAGAAGGACCGAGGCAGGGAGCCGCTGGGTTGGTCTTTCCCTCTAACGAAGAAAAAACCACGACTGCAACGTTGTCATGGTCACGCTCTCGCAGTGAGAACATGACCTGTCCACGAACGCTGTCTCCGCATGGGCAGCGCCCAAGCACATAAGACCGTGGTCACTGGAAGCAGAGAGGTAATGACCGCAACCAGGAAATACACACAAACGGGGAGGCATCTTTAAAAAGATGCTCTCCGTTTATGCCACTCTTTTAGAAGGGAAAATATATTCTTTTAGTAGGAAGAATATACTCTTTTAGCTGTTGAAGCACCCAGGGGCGTTCCAACAGCTTTTCGAGGTGAATGGATTGGCAGAGTAATTCAGCTCACTGAACACAACCGCTCGGCTCTGAAGAGAAAATCTGAATGAGTGGTTGCGAGCCAGCTCCTTTTATACCCGTATGTCCGGGGGAGTGGCATGCAAATTCCACTCGCCAATTCCCATTGGCCTTTTTTCAAAATCAGAGGTGTTTGGGGCTCCCAAGAGTGACCCCTAGTGTCACTACATCGACACAACTTCGAGTGAGTGATAGATAGGGAACACACAATTTAATATAGTAACTAACATAAACATATAATTGCTCAAATAAATAAACTCTTATTTAGCACTATATTTACTCAATTTCACACAGAACTTTGTAAAAAAGAATCTTAAAAATAATACTGTATTTTAAATGGTATATAGCAGTTTCTTCTGATTTCTGTTTAGTCATCAAATTTTACTAATTTATTTGCACATGAAGAAATTGTTAATATATTAGGAAGAAGGAAATAACAGTACACACAGTAGTCCAGCAACCATGGATGGCATGTCCACATTAGCAATCGCATTTACTCAAAAAATACCAAATCAAACCAATTGTACATACAGTGCATAGTGAATAAGATATTTACTTATAGCACACGTGAAGCGCTTTTACCTTGAAGTTGCACCAGAGATGGGCTACTTCTATTTAAATGAAAGGGAGAAATTGGAACGCTAAGCCAAGAAGTTCTCGTGCCCAATGGTCAATGGATGTAGATAGGAAGTCCCACCTTACAGGTAAAAGAGCTAATCACCTTTTAGATACATACATCGCCTGTCAATCAACTCGAGATTACGCATGCGCATCCGCTATAAAAGCTGGGAAGATTTTGTTTTTTAGCGTAATCTAAGGTAAAGAATCACCATTTATGATACCAGTGTTGTCAGATTTTAATGTTGGTTTGAAATATCGCAGCTACTTCGGGCTTATTAACTGTATAAATCCACGTAAACATCCACGTTAAATGTAAATGCCTTTTGCTCTGCCGAACTTGTAATTGACAACTGGAGTGCGAACAGACAGCATTTCTGCACATGGTGCCCTTCACAGGCTGCGTACTCTGCATTTAGGGAGTGGCAGTACTGCTGTACAGAACTAATGATCTATATGACAATATGTCAAAGAACTCAAAATCCTCGGGCTCTGGAGACATTAAAAGACCTGAACAACAGGCCGAAAGCCCGGGACTCAATTTGGAGAGTGCAGTGAAGGAGATTCAGCGTCAGCTGTTGAACATGGTGGTGATACTGTCTAAGGTCATTGCTGACTTGGAGGAGCTTGCTGTAATGTCTATTGATCACTGCCATGGAGACTAAATTCACTGAGATGGTTACAAGAGTGTCAGATGTTGAGAAGTGGATCGATTATCTGGAGTCATCAGAGAAGAAATTAGCTGCTAATCTGCTAGCAACCAAGACGGACTTGGAGCTCATTTGGGAAAAGTTGGAAGACCTTGAGAATCGTAACCGGCAAAACAACGTCCGAATTGTTGGAATTCCTGAAGATGAAGAAGGCAGAGATATGGTGAAATTCCTAGGCGGGCTCTTCCCGAGTCTGCACGATATAACAGGCCATAAGCTGAAAATCGAGCAAGCTCACAGGGTTCCGGCTTGGATATCCTCTGAGGGAGACAGGCCCTAATCAATTCTGGCCAAGTTTCTGAGATCATCTGATAAAGATCTCGTGTTACGTGAGGCGAGGAGTAAAGGAAGACTTTCTCGGAAGAACCACAACATTTTCTTTTTCCCAGACTTTGCGAATTTGACAAGAGAGAAATGTGATCCATTCAAGGAATGCAAGAAACTCTTACATCAATGGAAGGTTGCTTTTGCACTGATGTTCCCAGCCAAAGTGTTTTGTGGGATAACACTCCTTCGGGACAGTTTGAGGATGAATCTGCATGTTGTTTGTGCTTATGCCTCCTATTGGTTGGAGTTTGTTCTGTGGAATATTTCTAGCAAAACACTGGAGTGATTAGGGCATTTTTTTCACTCATGTAACAGCCGAGTGGGCCTGACTCACTGAACATTCACTTGACTGTCTGAGGAAACTGGGTGCCTTTTTTGTTTCTTTTTGTGCTGTTCTGCCTAGCAGTTGGAGTTTGTTTTGTGGAGTAACACACCTTCGGAACAGTTATGTGGATGAATCTACACATCTTTGTGTTTATCCCACCTATTGGCTGGAGTTTGTTTTATAGATTATTTTTTGTTTCACAAAATTTGTATAGAAGCACCGGACTTGAGTATTCCAATGGCAAAGTTGTCGCGGGGGCTCATGTAGGTGTACGTGGACTGTTTGTGTTTAGAGGGATGGACGCCGGTTGCCGCTGTCATGCGCAGGTTTAATGCGCACGTTTTTCTTTTTTTCTGTTTCTGAGTAACACCAAAAACTTCACTGTAAATTGTAGCAACACCTCCTCCTCGACCCTTCAGATGAGGTTCATGTTTATAACAATAACCTGGGGAAGTAGATTCATTTAAACTAATATATTAATCCGGTTTAAGCCAGGTTTCAGTCAAACAGAGCGCATCCAAACTATGATCTGTAATAACTTCATTTACAATTAGTGCTTTGGTAGAAATAGATCTAATGTTTAGTAGCCCTATCTTTATATGATGTTTATCTTTAATTTGTTTGTTTTGTTCAAGTTTGACCTTAATCAAATTTTTTTCTAAATGATTTAGTGAGGGTTTTGTGTTTAGTATTTCGGGGAACAGACACGTCTCTATATGATATCTAGGTGATACAGTCTCTGTGTGTTTAGTTTATGTGACCTGTGTGACATCTCAAGGCAGCTATCAGACATTCGGATTAACCAGATTGTCTGCTTCCTGACCTGGGCCACAGTTAGTCAAATACTATCATTATTAAGACTATGAGCCAAATTACTAGAGAGGAGAGCGGCACCTTCCCTGGAGGGATGGAGTCCATCTCTCTTTAGCAGGTCAGGTCTACCCCAAAAACTCTTCCAATTGTCTATAAATCCTATTCTGTTCTCCAGACACCACTCAGACATCCAGCCATTCAGTGACACTAATCTACTATAAACCTCGTCACCATGATGAGCAGGGAGGGGGCCAGAGCATATTACAGTGTCTGACATCGTTTTTGCAAATTCACACACCTCTTTAACATTATCTCTAGTGATTTCCGACTGGCGAAGCCGGACATCGTTAGTGCCGACATGAATAACAATTTTAGAAAATCTACGTTTAGTATTAGCCAGCACTTTTTTTTTTATTTGATGTCAGACGCTCTGGCACCTGAAATGCATTTAACAATAGTGGCTGGATTCTCTATTTCCACGTTCCTTACAATAGAATCACCAATAACAAGGGCTCTTTCAAAATGATTCTCAGTGGGTGCATCACTGAGTGGGGAGAATAGATTGGAAACCCTAACAGGAACGGGAGAGTGGTGTCGCTTTGCTGTGCGAGTATGCTGCTGAGACATCACCCAAACGCCCTGCTGTGGGGGCTCTACAGCCGGAACCAAAGTGTGTGTGTTGCTCTCTGTACTGCCCGCATCCGAAACAGTATCTACTGGCTTCTCTTTCTCACTGACCTCCACTAGCGTTCAGATGCGTGTCTCTAACTCATTAACCTTCTCCGTCAGCCGGACTAATTCCTTACATTTATCACATGTGAATCCCTCACTGCTGACGGAAGAGGCTATTGTAAACATGTGACATGCAATGCAGGAAGAAATAACATGAGCAGATGCCATGACTTACTGCAGTGTTTGTTGTTGTTGGTTGTTCCTGAGCGGTGAGGTTTTGAGATCGATGTGAATCCCTCACTCAATTGTTTGTTGTTGTTGGCTGATCTTGATAAGCGGTGCTTTGAGATTGATGCAATAATCCGTGTAACACAGAGGAGAAAAAACGGGTGTGCACTGTAAAATGCACGCAGTTTAATAGCGATAAAAATAGAAAGCGGATGCACATGGAAAATGCACGCAGTTGAATCGCGATAAGAGAATAATGCAGGTGAAAACCCGATGCACGCTGCAAAATGGCAGATGTTAAGGATTAAAGGCTGAAAACAGATAGATAAGCGATGCTAAAAAAGCTAGCAGGCTACAAACACAGACTCGAGCTAGGTGCCAGCAGCAACAGGTTAAATACACACAGATGAAACAGTAGAAAAGCAGAAAAACCCGAAACACACAGTAAAATGACAAAGGATAAAATGACGAACGTATGAGAATAAGAATAAGCAATGCTAAGCAGGCTACAAACACTCATGCATGTTCCGTCAGCAACAGGAACAGAAGGTCCGATTGGGAAGGTTAATGTTATTAAAATGAATTGTATTCCAACATTTAACTACCTGCTACAGTCTCTCCCTGTAGATGTCCCCCTCTCTTATTTCAAGCAATTTGATAACATACTGAAGTCCTTCATTTGGAATGGTAAGCATCTCAGTTTACACTTCAATAAGTTACACAGGCCGACTGACAAAGGTGGGCTAGGCCTACCCAAGATTTTGTTTTATTATTATGCATTCAGTCTCAAACATTTGGCTCACTGGTCACTTCCACCTGAGAGAGCCCCTCCCTGGTTTTGTATTGAACAGGAAGTTCTTGCCCATATTTTGCCATTGCAAAGCCTTTCTATTAAACTAACTGGAGAAGTCACACCCCGCTATCTCGCATTTGCACTCGGTATGGACAAAAGTGTCCAGAGTGTTTAATTCGTACATTTATTTAAATGTTGCCTCGAGCATATGGAAGAACCCAAAATTACATATTAATAAGTCCCCTTTTTGTTGGTCAGATTGGATTGTGAGGGGGGTTAATACACATGGTGACCTATATGAGAGTGGAGTATTGAGACCTTTTGAAAATTTGGTTCAACATTTTGGCATTCCCAAAATGACAAAATGTTTTATAAGTATTTACAGCTGTGCCACCTACACTGCACTGTTTTTGGGAGTGGCATGCACCCCCCCCCCCCCCCCCATTGGAGGAGGGGGTGTTGTGGGCTAGGATTCTAAAAAATGTCAAGTCTGCATCTAGAGATGCAAGGGTTCGCCTTATGCAATTTAAGATTTTACATTGATTTTATTGGACCCCCTCCAGATTGTATAGGCTTGGTCTTAAAGACACACCCACCTGCTGGCGATGTCAATCAGAGGTTGGAGACATAACTCATGTCTTTTGGGGGTGTGTTGAGATCCAGGAGTTCTGGTTGAAAGTTCAGAGTCTTATATGTGATGTATTAGGCTCTCGGCTTTCACTTTGCCCCAGACTCTGTATTTTGGGCAATGGGGTGGTCATCGACGTTGAGAATTGGCACATAAAGAGTTGGGTCCTAACGAGCGTCATGATCGCCAGACAGGTTATTTTAAGGGGTTGAAGGTTGGTTGGAGCGCCCTCATTTCATGAGTGGTGCTTGGAGATGGGGAGGGTGGCGGCCTTTGAGGAAGGGATGTATAGAAGGCTAAGAAATCTGAGGTTATATGATAGGAAATGGGGCAGATATTTGGCCTTTTTGGAAGGCTTTCGGGGAGGGGTAGTGGAGAGGGATCTCTAGTTTTAAATATGTGTGTGCAATTTGATTGTTTTTTGAAAATATGCTTTTTATTTATTTATTTATTTATTGTGTGTGCGTGTTTTGTGTTTTTTTATTTATTTTTTTTATATATATTTATCACCACTTGGGTGTGTTTGTGTCGGGTGGGGGTGTTCGGGGGGAAGGGTTTAATTGTACATAATTTGATTCCGCATTTTCTGTGATGTTTATTTAATTTGTTGAATGGAATCAATAAAAATTGTTAATAACAAAAAAAAAAAAAAAAATCTTGGTATTGGAGGAGGGAGTGTGGACTAGGATTCTAAAAACGTCAAGTCTGCAAGGGTGTGTCTGATGCAATTTAAGATTTTGCATCGATTCTATTGGACCCCCTCTAGATTATATAGACTTGGTCTCAAAGACAAACCCATATGCTGGCAATGCCAATCAGAAGACTGGGACACAACCCATGTTTTTTGGTGGTGTGTTAAGATCCAAGAATTTTGGTTGAGGGTTCAGAATTTTATGTGTGATGTATTGGGTATTAAAATTTAATTTTACCCCAGACTCTGTATTCTAGGCGATGGGGCGGTTATTAATATAGGAGATGGGTTTGGAGGTAAGGGTTTAAGTTCATATAATTTGATTCCGTATTTTCTGTAATGTTTATTTAATCTGTCACTGGAATCAATAAAAATTGTTAATAACAAAATATTGATCTGTTTCTCACCCACACCTATCATATTACTTCTGAAATTATGGATTGAACTACTGGAGTCATATGGATTACTTTTATGATTCCTTTATGTGCTTTTTGGAGCATCAAAATGTTGGCACCCATTCACTTGCATTGTACTGACCTACAGAGCTGAAATATTCTTCTAAAAATAAAAATTCGTGTTCTGCTGAAGAAGGGAAGTCATACATATCTGGGATGCAGTAAATGATGAGAGAATTTTCATTTTTGGGTGATTTAATATTCCGTCATCATTTCTCTACCCTCATGTTGTTCCAAACCCATGTGACCTGTATTATGTGGAACACAAAATATGTTAGACAGAATGTTAGGGACTGACAGTCTCGGTCACCTTTCACTTTCAAAATATGGAGAAAAAAACACTGAAAATAAATGGTGACCAAGGCTAACATTCTGTCTAAAATCTCCTTATTGTGTTGCATGGAAGAAAGAAATTCATATGGGTTTGGAACTGCATTATGGTGAATGATGACAGAATTTCCATTAATAATAATAATAATAATAATAATAATAATTCTGTAATACATATTAAATGTGGATTATGTAATGGAATGTAGGGAGTTAACGTTCATTATGTCATTTGTGAAAGTAACGAGTTACTCACTACTTGAGTACTCTTTCAATTGGATACTTTCTTACTCTTACTCAAGTAATTATTTATGTTAGTACTTGTACTTGAGTAATTCTTTTTTAAAGTAATTGTACTTTTATTTGAGTAAAGTTTTTGGCTACTCTACCCACAAGTCACTTAGAGGTGCTAAGTGTCTTTAAGCTATAGCATGTTATGATGCACCATTGGACATATTCTAGTTTTTCTCTGTCTCTCTTTCTCCTTCTCAACCCCCCCCCCCCCCCCATTTGCATGTGGATTAAGTAAATCATAAGTTATTCCTGGCATTCTGCTGAAACCCCATTCTGCTGTTTTTATGATCTGAATGGCCCCTTGGTTGCTTGATATTGAAAGTGGAAAAAGCTACAAAGCAACTTTCGATTTTCTTGATCCATGTAAATTGTGTGAATCAATCAACATATCTTTCACTGGCCTAGCAGCTGTCTAGCCTTATCAGCTGATCACTCATAATTCTGAGTGCAGTTGAATGCTATCAGAAAGTCTGTCTTTCTCCTCCAACATATTTGCATTTTCAGTACGGGTGGTTTTAGAGATCAAGGCTGCAGAGAGGGATTTTGGCAATTGATTCCTGCTGCCATCATTACCAGCAGACCGTTACAGATAGCAGAGTAGGAACGGGGATTTAGCTAGAGCGTCACACTTCCTTGGTGATTTTGCCTGTTAGGGCAGTGTGAATTTCTTTCCTTTTTTTTTTTTTTTTTTTTTTTTTTTGGCATAGTGGCTAACGTCCCAGTGTTTCGGATGTGAAGTGGCTTTGCTTTTCAATGGAAGCCCTGATTTGATATGTTTAAAGTCTGCTTACGTCTTACATCTGCAATCACTGGACAAAAGGGTACTGGTGGACACAGTCAAGGAGGAAAGTGAAAATGAGAAGCAAAAGAATAGCCATGTTTAAAAATGGAAATGCTGCTGACAAAAAAAAAAAAAAAAAAAGAGCTTAAAAGAATATAAACAACTAAGTGGTATCGTCTACATAATTTTTATCAGTCACAATTAATTGAAATTTTATAATTGTGCCTGATTTTCATAGTGTGCTTTAAAATGTTACAATTGTTGTGACTTTGGAATGCTTGTCTGAACCAAAAAAATGAATAGTTGAAAAATACCAGAGACAATATCTATCTATCTATCTATCTATCTATATCTATATATGTATCTATCTATCTATATATATATATATATATATATATATATATATATATATATATATATAGGTTAAAATGTAAATTTAGCTTTATATATAAATATGTGAAATTGCTAAAAAAAACAACAAAGAAACGTCATGGTTACTTGTGTAACCTCCGTTCCCTGATGGAGGGAACGAGACATTGTGTCGATGTAGTGACACTAGGGGTCACTCTTGGGAGCCCGAGACACCTCTGGTCTTTGATAAAAGGCCAATGAAAATTGGTGAGTGGTATTTGCATGCCAGTCCCCCGGACATACGGGTATAAAAGGAGCTGGTATGCAACCACTCATTCAGGTTTTATGCTGAGGAGCCAATATAAGGTCCGGCCATTTCAGTGGGTAGTTCAGCGTTGTGGTAGGAGGGACACAACGTCTCGTTCCCTCCATCAGGGAACGGAGGTTACACAAGTGACCACGACGTTCCCTATCTGTCACTCACTCGACGTTGTGTCGATGTACTGACACCAGCGGTCCCTATACGAAATGCCACAATTGGCTGAACTGTGTTACGTGAACTGGCGGTGTGTTGTTGGCCGACTACTGTGTGCCTCATAGCCAACACACCAGGTCAACACGTAACCTCCCCCAACATATTTATGAGTGTCGAACGGCCCTTTGGGGACAAGTCAACTACCCAAAAGATAGAAACAGGCTTAACCCAGTCGTGGCCTCTTTTCCCCTTCTCTTTTTTCCACTCCCTAAAAAAGAAGGGGGATTATCCGACTGGGCTGCCAGGTCTAGTCAGGGGGTGTCCTTTCCAAGGGGAAGACACCGCGGAGACCACACCTTGCCCAAAGAGAGGGGGGATATTTAAGTGGAAGAATACGTCACATGGTCTTTCCAACCATGTGGAGAGTCTTCAAGGTAGATCCTAACCAATGGGGAGGAGCTACTACAAACATGGAGACTGGGGTAGAGGGGCTCTGCCCAAGGAAGACGCAGTTTGCCAACAGGGAAACGAATTAGCGGAAGATATATATCGCATGGGGTTAGCCTTACAGGGAACCACCACATGCGGAGCACCTACCCCAGAACAGGACTCTTAGTTAGCACGTGTACTGGACCAGCAGTGAGTCTCTCCGAAAACACGACTGCCACAGGGCTCGGAGGAAGTCAACCAGGGAACAAAACTTGTGAACACTACTGGGAATTAATAGCGCATGTCTTCAGCTCAAAAGGAGGTGGAAGGTGGTATGTGCAAGCAATACACCCGGCCGCTATCCCGGGCTTATCCGCTTGTGTTGCGTGCCGCTACCTGGGATGAAACCGGTTCCACCTGGAGGTTGTAGAACCTTGCAAAGGTGTTGGGTGTTGCCCAGACCGCTGCTCTGCAAATGTCTGTTAGAGAGGCACCCCTGGCCAGGGCCCAGGAAGCCACTACACCCCTGGTAGAATGGGCTCATAGCCCTCCCAGGGGCGGCATGTCCTGGGCATGATATGCCATAGTTATGGCGTCAATGAGCCAGTGGGTGATCCTCTGCTTGGAGACAGCGCTTTCTTTCCGCTGTGCACCAAAGCAGACAAAGAGCTGCTCAGAGATTCTAAAGCTCTGCGTGCGATCCAAATAGATGCGTAAAGCATGCACCGGACACAGCAACGACAGGGCTGGGTCTGCCTCCTCCTGGGGCAGCGCTTGCAGGTTCACCACCTGGTCCCTTAAAGGGGTTGTGGGAACCTTGGGTACATAGCCCGGTCGGGGTCTCAGGATCACGTGAGAGTAACCTGGACCGAACTCCAGGCATGTTTTGCTGACAGAGAACGTTTGCAGATCTCCTACCCTCTTGATGGAAGTGAGCGCAGTCAGGAGGGCAGTCTTCAAGGAGAGTGCCTTAAGCTCGGCTGACTGCAAAGGCTCAAAGGGGGCTTTCTGTAGACCCTGAAGATCTACAGAGAGGTCCCATGAGGGAACGAAGCACGGTCTGGAGGGATTCAACCTCCTGGCGCCTCTTAGGAACCTGATGATCAGGTCGTGCTTGCCTAAGGACTTACCGTCGACCGCGTCGTTGTGTGCTGCTATGGCGGCAACGTACACCTTCAAGGTGGAAGGGGACAGCCTCCCTTCCAACCTCTCCTGCAGGAAGGAAAGCACTGATCTGACTGCGCATCTCTGGGGGTCTTACCGTTGGGAAGAACACCACTTAGCGAACAGATGCCACTTAAAGGCATACAGGCGCCTCGTAGAGGGGACCCTAGCCTGAGTGATCGTGTCTACCACCGCGGGTGGTAGACCGCTTTGGTCTTCCGCATCCCGTCTAGGGGCCAGACGTGGATATTCCAGAGGTCTGGTCGCGGGTGCCAGAGGGTGCCCTGTTCCTGAGAAAGAAGGTCCTTCCTCAGGGGAATTCGCCAGGGGGGGCTGTCGCGAGGAGCGTGAGGTCCGAGAACCACAACTGGGTAGGCCAGTAGGGTGCCACCAGGACGACCTGCTCCTCGTCCTCCCTGACCTTGCACAGGGTCTGTGCAAGTAGGCTCACTGGGGGAAACACATATTTGCATAGGCCAGGGGGCCAGCTGTGTGCCAGCGTGTCTATGCAGAGGGGAGCCTCAGTGAGGGCGTACCAGAGCAGGCAGTGGGAGGATTCTTGGGAGGCAAACAGGTCCACCTGTGCCCATCTGAATCGACTCCAAAACAGCTGGACCACCTGAGGTTGGAGTTTCCACTCTCCCCTGAGGGTAACCTGCCATGACAGCGTGTCCGCTGCAGTGTTGAGGTTGCCCGGGATGTGAGTGGCTCGCAGCGACTTGAAGTGCTGCTGGCTCCAGAGGAGGAGACGGCAGGCGAGTTGTGACATACAACGAGAGCGCAGACCACCTTGGCAGTTGACATATGCTACCGTTGCCGTGTTGTCTGTCTGAACTAACATGTGCTTGCCCTGGATCAACGGCTGAAACATCCACAGTGCGGGCAGAATTGCCAACAACTCAAGGCAGTTGATGTGCCAATGCAGTCGTGGACCCGGCGGCTACATGCCCATTGCAAACAGCGCCCCAGCCCATTTTGGAGGTGTCTGTCGTGACCACGACACGCCTGGAGACCAGTTCTAGAGGAACACCTGCCCGTAGAAACGAGAGGTCGGTCCAAGGGCTGAAAAGATGGTGACAGACCGGCATGATGACCATGCGATGTGTCATTGGGGGCAGCTGTGTGCCACAGCTGGGCGCTCATGGGCGGAAAGACCACCACTGGAGCGCCAATCCTGCAAGAAAAAACCCGTGGACGCTAGTCGTGATAACGACCGTGCACACTGGGTATGTGACCCAGGGAGGAAGGAAGCTGCTTTTTTGCTGAACTGTTGGGTACCGCAGCCACTTGGGCATGTGGTGAAATCAAACAAAAAGGCAACAAAAGATTTTCCGCCCGGCCCTCCACCGAGGGATGGAGTGGTCTTCTTACCAGCTCCAGGTGAGTGGGTTCCTTTGTCCCTGGGTCGCCGTCTCAGGGGTGTTTTGATGACCTCCGTGGGTTCTTAGGTGCCGACTGCGAGACAGGTGGCGTCTGCTTCCTGCGCAGGGGGACACCCTTGGCGACGAGCAGATGGGGTGCAGGATCTTGAGCCGCGCCGGGGCAGGATGTGCCAGATTGCTGCTTCACCGCCGAGAACTGCTGGGCAAAGTCCTCAATGGTGTCGCTGAATAGGCCCGCCTGGGAAATGGGGGCAGCAAGAAACCGTGTCTTGTCGGCCTCACCCATCTCGACCAGATTGAGGCAAAGGTGGCGCTCCTGGACCACTAGTGTGGCCATCGTCCGCCCGAGAGACCACACCGTGACCTTCGTCGCTCGGAGAGCGAGGTCGGTCGCTGAGCGCAGTTCCTGCATCAAATCTGGGGCGGAACTACCCTGGTGCAGTTTTTTCAACGCCTTGGTTTGGTGGACCTGCAGGAGAGCCATGGCATGCAGGGTAGAGGCGGCTTGTCCAGCAGCGCTGTAGGCTTTAGCCGTCAGGGATGACGTGAGCCAACAGGGCTTGGATGGGAGCTTCAGGCGTCCGCGCCAGGTGGCGGCACTCTGCAGGCATAGGTGCACCGCGAGCGCCTTATCCACCGGGGGAATCACCGTATAGCCCCTGGCCGCCCTGCCATCGAGGGTAGTGAGAGCAGGGTAACTGCGGAATCGGGGCCGGGCAGTAAAAGGTGCCTCCCACGATTTCATCATCTCCTCGTGCACTTCCGGGAAGAATGGCACTGGAGCGGGGCGTGGCTGCTTTGAGCATGTCCGTCATTTCAGCATCGGCCTGGGACTAGGCTATCGTCCCGAGGGGGGAAGCCCAGCTGAGGCTTCTGCATCTGACTGGGCAAGCCCGCTCTCCGATGCTGCACTCGAGAGCTCATCATCTTCGTGGGCTCCGATCAAGAAGTCAGACTCGCTGTGAAACGAGCCGCCGAACTCATCCGGAAGCCCGATTGGGGCAGATGAGCGTGCTGGGGAATGGGAGGTCCGCGGGGGGATACCCGGCAGAGACAATACCATTGGGGTCCCCAAATTGCCCCCAGTGCTAGCCGCGCTGGCCTCATACCCGTAGGTAGAAGGACCGAGACCTTTTCTTACGAAAGCAAGCCGCGACCGCAATATTGCCATGGTCATGTTCTCGCAATGAGAACATGAGCCATCCACAAATGCTGCCTCTGTGTGGGTCACGCCCAGACATGAAAGACAGCAATCATGACCATCCGAAGTTGAGAGATAATGACCACAACCAGGAATAACACACAATCGGAAAGGCATCTTTAAAAAGACGCGTCTTTAAAAAGACGTTCCGTGTGTGCCGCTCTTTTAGAGAAATATATACTCTTTTAGAGAAAAAAAGCTCTTTCAGAAAATATACTCTCTTGTTTTCTGCCGAAGTGCCCAGGCGTTCTCTGCAGTGCACCAGTGCAGAGGAGGGAGAAGCCGCTGAAATGCGCCGTCAGATCCAGCAGAGGTGAATGAACAGTAGAATTCAGCTCAGTGAGCATCACTGTGATTAAATCAACATTTATATTAATTTTTATCTATTATTTTAAGTAGTATTAAAGGAAATATTAAGAGTGAAACAGGAAATCGGATGACAAAATGAGATTCCAACCGTGGTCGCTAGGACAACGCTACACATTCACACACCGTCTTTACACCCCACACCACTGCAATGATATCTGTTGGTGAGTTTGTCGTATATTTCTGTGGTTTCACCATACTTTTGGGGTGCAAATAGCTGCACTGTGTGGCAGATGCTATTTACACAGGGGTGGAAATAAACACTCCATTAATGTTTTTCTGCAAATTGTTTTTTTTTTTTTTTTGCTTGATTCTGATATTACAGTAAGGTAAAGATGTTTTTTTGTCAAGTGTTTGTGTAGCATTAAGAGTTTATCTTCCTGGGGCCTGGGTAGCTCAGTGAGTATTGATGCTGACTACCACCCCTGGAGTCATGAGTTCGAATCCAGGGCGTGCTGACTGACTCCAGCCAGGTCTCCTAAGCAACCAAATTGTCCCAGTTGCTAGGGAGGGTGGAGTCACATGGTGTAACCTCCTCGTGGTCGCTATAATGTGGTGCTCGGTGGGGCGCATGGTGAGTTGTTCATGGATGCCGCAGAGTATAGCGTAAAGCCTCCATACACACTATGTCTCCATGGTAACGCAACAAGCCACGTGATAAAATGCACGGATTAAGATGGGTCTCAGACACGGAGGCAACTGAGATTCATCCTCCGCCACCCAGATTGAGGCGAGTCACTACACCTCCACAAGGACTTAGAGCACATTGGGAATTGGGCAATCCAAATTGGGGAGAAAAGGGGAGAAAAGTTTATCTTCCGTTTGACACATCTACATTACTCTACACTCTGTTGAGGGCCAGTACAACATCATTGGCTCAGTGACCATTACACATATCTATACTGTAGCATGTAGTTGGGATATGTATATTTGCTAATACTGTATCATGGTACTGTATAATACTACACAGTTTAGCTTTCTGCAGCACTGACTGCAGATTTGTGTCAGATTTCCACAAAGCCCTGCAACATCCTTTCAGGACATTATACTAAGATTTATTTTATCCACCCTTAGTTTCTTTTTCCAAAAGTCTCAGGGCAGTTTAAAATATAGCTGCAAAAAGACATTTAGAACATTGCAGCTAAGTTAAAGGTTCACTAGCCTTTTCAAATTTAAATCACCATTGTATTCATGGAGAAAGATTTTTGAAAAGCCCAGAGAAAAAGACTACTGCAGCTTGGTATCTCAATGTGAAAAGACACTTAAAGACACTTAGCAAATCAGACCATCAGCTTTATAAATGCTCTTAATCTTACCCTCAACAACACTCACCTCTAAATAACTTGTGAAAAGAAATGAAATGTTCTTTTCATTTCGTAGACATCTACCACCTTCTTTTATGTGACTGTAGAGTAGTACATAGAACAGACTATTGTATTTGCTGTTTTGTTTTCATGGTTATATCATTTGTTTGAAAAACAAATATGCACACTCTTCAAAAACATATAAACACCACTTTTGCATTAACATAAACACATAAAAGCAGTATTCTCAGACAGAAATTGTGTGTTATAAAGCACTTTCTCTTAACAGCCTTTAATCCCTAAAACGGCTGTATTCACAATTATGCGATGTTTCAGATTGTCACTTTCTGCAAAACCCCGGAATAAGTTGTTTTCTTAAATGCATGTAAACGTGGTCAAAGTGTTGACAGAATGAAAGATATACAGCATATGGAATGTCAAATGATGTCCATACAGCTGTTTGCGAATGTTCGTTGGAACTACGGTTTCTGGAAACCAACTGCGACCATAGTTGGCTAACGATGCTTTTGGGAAACGCACCCCAGAGTGGTTGATTCATTGCTGGCTGAGCATGCAACTGTCTTGATAATGGCAGCTATTATTAGCATTATGAGATGTTATGGATCCGTCCTCCAGCACACCCTCCAGGGTCACACTATCAAATTGCTAATGGTCTGCAACACATACCAAAACATGCTCTCAGGCTTATTATTCAGACTGTCCGGTGTATGTGTATTGTGGTGCATATGGACTGTTTGTCTTGGATGGATTATACTGTATTTGGCAGGGCATTACATTGCCTAAAGGAGGCAGAGCATGAGAGCTGCATCAGAGAAAACCTACATGGTGAACCTCAGAAGAATATATGAAGCACAGTGATGCAAAGTACAGTAGAAAGTTTCTGGAGTGCTGGGGCTTTGTAACCCATGCGAAGCTTAAGAGCACACAGATCTGATGAAGCCCAGAACACAAAAGGCCCTTCCCCTGCCAAGCTTGATAAAGTAATCCCTTCTCATTTATATCTCCTCTCAGTTCTATACCTGCTTTGATTTCCTTTGCCTCTTTCTCTCTTTCTCCATCTATCTCACCTTGATTCTTCTGATCTGATTTGCTTGTGATCCTTACCATACTGGAATTGCTTTGCGACTGTAGTGATATCCCAGACAGACTGTTAATCTGACTTCTCTCTCACTTTAAAGTGTACCATAATCAGCTGCTGAAATGTGAGGGCCTTGCATTTCACTATAGCTGTGCGAGTGGTGTTTACATCTCACCCTTTCCCTTCCTCTCATTGTGTGGTGTTTAATGCACTAAGGCACTGCAGTGTGCTGTATATGTTGTCTATGTTGTTAATTGTGCAGTGTCCTCATTCTATCCTGCAAATATCTTAGGAAATGTCATGTATTTAGGACAAGCAGGGTATGATGACAGCCCTGAACAGTAAACAAGATTAATTATTGCCTCCTCCCTACATGCTAAAACATGACCTGTGTACTGCAGGGCCATAACTGCATTGGTGCAGGCTGTGCACCTCTGTGGGATTTTGAACCCCACAGGTGGTTTACCAACCAAACAAATAAATAATTAAATATGTTTGAGAATAGCATGCTTGCAGATGAGGGCAATTTAATCCTCCCTGATATAAAAATTCCATTCTGAAAAAAATAAATAAATAAAAAGCACTTTGTTATTAATTAAAATTTCACAGAACAGTGAAGACCCCAGGAGGGAAGGTCATGACAGCCATAGCCTATTTGCCCATTTTCAGATGATATATGTACAGGCTTCATGGTTGTGTCATCTTTTGGAATTAGGTACAATCCATTTTAAAATAGAAAAATCATGAATCGGATGTTTACCAATGGCTAGCTCATTCCTACCTCTCAGCAGCCCTGAGGCTTCTATTGGCAAATTTCTTTG
This sequence comes from Myxocyprinus asiaticus, assembly GCF_019703515.2. Lineage (NCBI taxonomy): Eukaryota > Metazoa > Chordata > Actinopteri > Cypriniformes > Catostomidae > Myxocyprinus > Myxocyprinus asiaticus. The sequence goes on from NC_059344.1 coordinate 44,546,553, forward strand.
TAATGGCCCACAGAGGTCACAATAACCCGTTTAGATATTAGATTACAAAAAGTCATCTGGATAAGCCTGAATGAATGCCCTGCCCCAGTACCCACATTGTGGTCTTGCTACTAAAAGCGCTGATATACTTCTGGAGAAGTTCCTTTTCGTTCTTCATTCAGGGGTAAAAAGAAGTTCTAAACAGCAACAGTATACTGTTTCCGAACATTCAGACACCCGCCACACCGCTGTGGGAGGGGTTTAGAAGTACATTTAAATTTGAGGACGCTACATGTAAAACCTTAAGCATAAATTGGATGTGGCCCCTTTAAGAACTCCTCGTGTTGCGCATGTTGGTTAAGAACTTGAGAGCATACCTTGTGCAGGAGAGTTCCCTGTTTTGTTCATCAGTTTATAATTATTTGGGTAAATATAATATTTTACACAAAATGCTCATAAATTGCATTAAATATGTGTTCAAAAGAGTTGTATGTTAAAATGTAGTGTTTGTTTTGGGTTATTTTTGAAGGATGCAAATGGTTTGCATGTGTGAAGTTTGACCACATTCTGTGCACATGTGTGAAAACTGGGTATGTAGATTTAGAATTAATCAAATCTCATTTAATGATTTGTAGCCCAGAGTGTTTTCCAGTTTAGTGAATAACTGTAATATGTGCTATATGTGAAAACGTGTAATGAGAATTCTGTTGTTTTAAACCGCAATACATGTCCTTAAAGCCTGGTTAAAAATGCATAAAATGCTTTGAGTTATTTAAGCATGTGTTAAATGCATAGAATACTGTGAGTATTTAAGCATGTGTTAAATGCATAGAATACTGTGTGTTTAAGCATTTGTTAAATGCATAAAATGCTGTGAATGATATAAACATATTAAGGTGATGTATGATGAAGCATATGGGTAAGCTAATTTTCTGTTTGTGTTTTCTTTTGACAATAGCCTCTACCATATTTCATTACTGTATTTCATTGTACCTTATTTCATTACCATATTTCATGAGCACAAAGACAGTTTTTGTATTTTCATTATTCTTTAAAAAAATAAAAAATACAATATGGCCCCATCGACCGCTGTTTTTCCCCTTTTTTAAAACAGTCGTCAGATAAAACCCTAAAAATATATTTTTTGTGTCCAATGTGGTTATTTGCAGCAAACCGGCTGCATACATACACCAATCAGCCACAACATTAAAACCACATGCCTAATATTGTGAATATCCCCCTCGTGCCGCCAAAACAGTGCCAACCTATTCTTTTCACCACAATTGTACAGAGCGGTTATCTGAGTTACCGTAGACTTTGTCAGTTCGAACCAGTCTGGCCATTCTCTTTTGACCTCTTACATCAACAAGGCATTTCTGTCCAACGGCTGTTTCTCGCACCATTCTCTATACACTCTAGAGACTGTTGTGTGTGAAAATCCCAGGAGATCAGCAGTTATAGAACTACTTAAACCAGCCTGTCTGGCACCAACAATCATCCATGCGATTATCTAATCAGCCAATTGTGTGGCAGCAGAGCAGTGCATAAAATCATGCAGATACGGGTCAGGAGCTTTAGTTAATTTTCACATCAACCATCAGAATGGGGAAAAATGTGATCTCAGTGATTTGGACCGTGGCATGATTGTTGGTGCCAGATGGGCTGGTTTTCACGCACAACAGTCTCTAGAATTTACTCAGAATGGTGCCAAAAACAAAAAAAAAACCATCCAGTGAGTGGCAGTTCTGTGGATGGAAATGCCTTGTTCAGGGTTCCAGTGGATCCTTAAAAAGTCTTAAAATTTCTTAAATTCAGTTTTCCAAAATGTATGGTCATAAAAAGTCTTAAACATTTTAAATGTTACAACAAAAGTCTCAACTATTATTTAAAGTGGTCTTAAAAAAGACAAGAATCTTGATATGACAATGTGATTATCAAACTTCAAAAGATTATGATCTGATTAAATAAATGCATGGGCTACGTCCTTTATAGTGAAAACACAGCACTGTTGTATTTTCTCCAAGCATGTGGGGGATTGTGAGTGTTTCCTGCTGTTGCAGAGCAGTTTGTTATCATTAGGCCATATCGGAAATTTATGACAAGCGATTATTAATGATCAGCTGTTGATGATGACGTTATAGTGTTGATGAAATATGACTGTGTTTACTTTTAATTGTTTATATTGTAATACGTTGTAGATTATTGTAGGAGTGCACTTTTTATTTCCCTTATCTGTTTGAATGAGCAGTTGGAAGCAGTAAAGCACATACATTTCAAAATAAGAGTTCCCCATGTATTTCAGCCTTTAAGGTTAAAATATCCACGCTATGAATCAAATCTTTTTATTTTCTCTTACTTTTTAATGTGAGATATATGTGGAAAACTTGTCTTGAGTATTTTAAACTTGCAAATATCCTACCCTGTTTTACTGATAAGAATTAAGGCCATGTTGAATGTGTGCCCCTGCCTGTTTAAGTTAGAGTCTGTGATACATGATTTATTTAAAAAGATCTTAAAAAGTCTTACATTTTATATTAAAAACTCTGCAGCAACCCTATTGTTGATGAGAGAAGTCAACAGAGAATGGCCAGACTGGTTTGAACTGACAATGTCTACAGTAACTCAGATAACCACTCTGTACACTTGTGATGGAAAGAACTGCATCTCAGCATGCTATTCCGAGATACGGGTTGGCGCTCTTTTGGCAGCACGAGGGGGACCTACACAATATTAGGCAGGTGGTTTTAATGTTGTGGCTGATCGGTGTATATATACACTACCGGTCAAAAGTTTTGAAACACTTATTCTTTATTATACTTTTTTTCTTCACATTTTAGAATAATAGTGAAGTCATCAAAACTATGGAATAACATAAATGAACTATGGGAATTATGTTATGACTAAACAAAATCCAAAATAAATAAAACTGTGTTATATTTTAGCATCTTCAAAGTAGTCGCCCTTTGCCTAGAATTTGCAGACATGTACTCTTGACATTTTCTCAACCAACTTCTTGACGTATCACCCTGGGATGCTTTTTAAACAGTATTGAAGGAGTTCCCATCTATGTTTGGCACTTATTGGCTGCTTTATTATTTGGTCCAAGTCATCAATTTCAAAAACTTTTTTTTATATATATAAAAAATGTTAGTTTTGTAATGAAATAAATTAATATGGTGGCACAATTATATTTTTGTCTACAAAACTAATTTCAAACATTTAAGCATACGCCTTCAGATCAAAAGATTTTTAAGATCTATATATATACACAGCTCTGGAAAAAATAAAGAGACCACTGCAAAATTATCAGTTTCTATGGATTTACTATTTATAGGTACTGTATTTGTTTGATTAAAATTAAAATTTTTGTTTTATTCTATAAAGTACTGACAACTTTTCTCCCAAATTCCAAATAAAAATATTGTAATTTAGAGCGTATATTTTCAGAAAATGACAACTTGTCAAAATAGCTAAAAAGATGCAGTGTTTTTAGACCTCGAATAATGCAAAGAAAACAAGCTCATATACATTTTTAAACAACACAATACTAATGTTTTAACTTAGAGTTCAGAAATCAATATTTGGTGGAATAACCCTGATTTTCAATCACAGCTTTCATGCATCTTGGCATGCTCTCTACCAGTCTTTCACACTGCTAATGCCACTCCTGGTGCAAAAATTCAAGCAGCTCGGATTAGTTTTTTAATGGCCATCTTTCTCTTGATCACATTCCAGAGGTTTTTAATGGGGTTCAGGTCTAGAGATTGGGCTGGCCATGACAGGATCTTGATCTTGTGCTCCTCCATCCACAGACATGGAGCATTATCCTGCTGGAAAAAACAATCTTCAGAGTTGGGGAACATTGTCAGAGCAGAAGGAAGCAAATTTTCTTCCAGGATAACCTTGTACGTGGCTTGCTTCATGAGTCCTTCACAAAGATGAATCTGCCCGATTCCAGCCTTGCTGAAGCAACCCCAGATCATCACAGATCCTCCACCAACTTTCACAGTGGGTGCGAGACACCATGGCTTGAAGGTCTCTGCAGTGATGATGAGTTGTCATTTTATGGAAATAAATGCTCTAAATAACAATATTTTTAATATTTATATTTGGAATTTGGGAAAAATTTTGTCAGTACTTCATAGAATAAAACAAAAATCTCAAACACATACCTCTAAGTAGTAAATCCAGAGAAACTGATAATTTGTGGTTTCTTAATTGTTTCCAGAGCTGTATATATATATATATATATATATATATATATATATATATATATATATATATATACTGTATATGTGTAATATATAGGCATATTCATTAAATTGTCAACATCTAACACATAATCAGACTGATCTCAAAAGAAATGTTCAGGTTTTAATCCAAACATCCGGATGATAATTAGCATTTTTCGAGTTCCCTCAGGATTTTCCTGTGGTTTTTATAATGTCAGTTTTGGATTCATGAGTAAACTAAGGTTTTTGGTAAAAAGATGCTGGGACATTTTGTTCTACAATATAACAACACAAAGTCATACCCCGAACGTGAAAATAAATAAATAAAAATGTTGCTAGCAGGTTGCTAGATAAGAACTACAATGGTTTTCAATTTCGTCAGGCACGTACACTCACATGCTTATAATACTGTAGTAGTAGTCCATATTTAGTAACTTGTTACAACATGCTATACAGTATACAAATAAAAAAAATAAAAAAAACACAAACCCACAGTGCTCTCACATTTGGGAGAATGTTTTTTTTTTTTTTTTTTAAATGCCCCCAAATAATTTTTACCACAGACCTTTTTTTACAAATTAAATAAATAAATAAATACAAGCCCATGGTAAATTCCTAAGGAAACCAATGCGAATTAGCCTTCTGGATTCACCTACAATTTGATGCCACAGCTGAACAACTCTGTTCAGCCACAGTAGGTTGAAAATTCTTCAGCTGAATTAATTCTGTGCTTACCTAAATTCGAACCGCTGGCCCCAGAGGCCAAAGCTGGAAGTGATGCTGAATGTCGAAGCACTTGTAAGCTGTGGTTTCTGGGTGAAAGGTCCACAGAAGGGTGCCAAAAGCGAGTAGAAAAGCAAGTTACTTTCAGTTTAAATGATGTACAGTAATACAGGAAAGAGGAATGCATATTTTATCAACATGCACCCAAATGCCAACCCAAAACATAACTGTTAGTGGAGAAATATGTCATTTTAGAGGGTACATGTAAACTCCAAATCGAACTCATCATTGTTTGTGAGAACGTGATTACTTCCTTTTTTCCACACGGGACCACAGCCCGTGTCTCTGATACCCCTTTTCCACCAACATGGTTCGGGAGCTGGTTCCTGGGCCGATGCAAATTCTTGAACCATTCTGTGCTTTACCACAGCAGAAAATGCAGTTCCAGGGTGAAAAAAAAACAACAACAACAAAAAAAAAACGGTTCCACCAGCAACAAAAGCTATCAGAAACAATTACTTCAGGGGGCAGAATGTGATATAATGTTTCATCACTAGGTCAAGTTTTTCAAAATTGCATAAGATATCAAGTCTTGTTTTCAGAGAAATCTGACAAAATTTTGTGTACTTTATACTTAAAACAAGAGTCCTCTGCAGCTGATCTTAGTAAGTCATATACATTTGCCAACTTTGTTAGCTTTCTTACACTTTTGTTGTCTTATTTATGTTATGTCTCCATTCGGTTCTCATGTCAGTTAGAGCTGCATGATTCATCATTAAAAGATTGCGATCTCGATTCAGACACCCACGCGATCTCATTTCTAAATGACACCAATTCTGCAATGTTTATTAACGTTCCCGTGGCATACTTTGTAAGGCGGTCAGATTTAAATGAGAAATTCACTTCAAGACATGTTTTAAATGTTGATCTTTTAAACTTTAAATGCCATCTACAAAACACAGCGCTCCTGCATGAGACGCTGAATAAACTAAAACATAACAGCCAAAGACGTTTGTCCAGCATAGTGGTTTACAAACTGCAGGGTGCAGCCACGATTAGCTAGGAGTGTGATGGAATCTCTGCTCAATTCAGTATTTTAATAGCCACCGACCGATGCTAAAAAAATACGTCATTACCCAGATCTGACTAAATTCGCTACCCGTGCACTGTTTGATCACTGCCGGCTGCTTTCAAACGCTCAAATGCATGTGTCTGCCCCAGAGCATGTGAGCAGAGCGGAGCATTGAGTGGAGTGGTGATAATTCCAACTGAGCGTAGAGCGCCTTTTTGAAGATTCCACTCCGCTCTCTCAGGCCGCTCAGTGCCACTTGCTCAACCCAGAATGCGCTTTGTGATATGCTGGTTTGGGAATGTGCGAAATAAGCAATGGGTCTGAGGTTATGGAGCTCAAACATTATTTTAGTGAAGTTGCAAACCTTATAGCCTAAAAAAATGCAAAGTAAAAATCAAAGTTAAGAACGAAGAAATCATAAGGGAGTGTGGAGATACCATGAGAATTAGCAAAGATTTATTTTGGAATCGTATGCGTCACATTGCCAGAGAGCACGAGGATGTTCTACGCGAACATGGTAGTGCAGCAAAAGGTGAGCTAGTAGGCTACACTACTATTCGATAATAAATGAATAGACAAGTAAGGTATCTTGTTGTTTTGCCATCACGTCAGTGCAGCTGCCAGCTAGATGCAGGCCCAGTGCTGCAGAGTTGCGAACGTTAGAGCACCCTCAGTTGAATATGTAAGCTCAATAATACTGTATATTGGCAAAGCATTTTTCCTTGAATCCCGGCAAACACACACAAAAAATCCCTGCATCAAAACCAATAAACATGTATGATCTTGCAGATCAGTGTGTCCTAATTTGCAGGAGCAGCATTCTGCTTTCATGCCTTCCATTATATAATTGAGCATTTGATTAGTAAAGAATTTCATAGCGGAATTATCTCACTTAATTGACCACCTGTTGCTTTCGATTTCTGCTTCGGGATAAAGTGGCACATAACTGCTGGTCAGTTTCCCAAATCCAAATCCACACCTTGACGATAAGTGAAACGTAAAAAAACGTACTCTAGATTAGTGGTTGCAGATAACATCTTCGTCATCGCTTGCTGCATTCATGCGCAGAGAAAAAGCTATAAATGATTGTATATTAGAAAAAAAAACATTTCTTAATGAAGGCAGTGTAATTTGTGAATTAAATAATTTTTATTTGTTTTGGGATCATTAAACATGATTTCATCTAATATATATTTTGGAAAAAATCTCACTTTATGTAGGACAAATATTGTTTATTTGTTAAATCCATGGTTAAACCCTGCTGTACATATAAAAAGCACATGCACAACACATGATCGTTTGATGCATATAAAGTCCATATTCACTTTATGCTGCTTTAAAAATATCAAGGAAAAACAAAGGGGGCACATGGTATCTACTAATATAATCATTATTATATAAATAACCACAGTCCTTTAGATTGCATATGATTCGTACATAGCCTATAAAATGGTAGGGAATATTAATAAAGCAACAACACTGAAAAAGAGAAAAACATAGACTGCTCTTTTCTGGATAACTTAATACACCCTTTAAAACTGAACACAAAATTAGGATGAGAAATTGCTCATTTTAATTTACAGACCCAAAGTCTGATAGCATTAAATCAGAAACCTATTAATGTATCAAATCTACAGAATAATCATTCCGTGGAGACAACTGAAAAACAATTATGAATTTTACTTTTACCTGCAATATTTTTCCTGGTACCAGTCCATGTTTTCATTATTGCCATAAACGACTCGAACAAACTTTAAAGTTGAAAAGATTGTGGTTTTCTGGGTCGGTTGTATCACTCGGGTCCAGTTTAAAATTTGCGCATATGCGAGCTCCTGTGCCAAAGCACATATGTTTTATCACATGTAGAGGCATGTTTGATGACTTGTTTAAAGTAAATAAAGGTAATTAGAACTGAAAACAAATGTTATGGCATTATTTGCTAATAGAAATATTTGACTGATTACAAATGATAAGGAAGGTCTGGTAGACCCAATTATCTAACAGCCGTTGTAAACCAGTCCAAAATAAACAGCGAGAATTTATATACTAAAACACAACAATACAATCGCATAATTTCAGATGTGTATGTTACTAAGCATTTGATAATTTAATAAATGTTGGACTATAGTCTATATTTCACCCAGAGGGGCAGTTGCTCGGGCCACAGTAGCGACCCCCTGTGTACGTGCTTGGAACCAAGCATACTACAGAAACATTTAAGGTCGGAGCGGGATTTGAGCGAACGCTTTTTTAATGTAGAGCGTGAGTGGTACTTGAGCTGAGCATCTGCTTGGGCTGTGAGCGGTTGAGTGGAGCGCACATGCATGGAGCGGGTTATTGAGCGGAGTGTCACACCGCTCTGTTTCGCTCACATGCTCTGGTCTGCCCGTGCACTTGTGTCTCATGATGAATGCAGGGCTCCTGCATGAGATATTAATGTAAACACAGCTGTTAATGAATTACCAGTGTAAACAGACAGAATTAAATCTTTTCTTGATGAGATAAAGCAAACACAGACGTTAATGTATAAGCAGACGGAACAAATTCTTCAAAGTGTTAGATTTGTGCAATGTCTAAATGTATATAAGCTGCATGCTGTCTGTTATAGGAATTCAGGCATTCTTACTGCATCAAATCAGTATAAATGTAAATCTATCACACAGTAAAGAGTGTCAAATATTTAAGTAGTTTCATTTTGCATTAAATTACTTTTTTAATATTTTTATGTTTAATTACTGTTGATGAAACACTTAAAGCAATGTTTCCTCTGTTGTCTATTTAATTACAGGCTCTTGAAAAATTCCTTTAAAAGCTTGAAGCTATTTTTACAAGATACACTGAAGGACACAACGTCTCGTTCCCTCCATCAGGGGACGGAGGTAACGAAAGTAACCAGAACATTATTTTACTTTACTTTTTTTATATATAAAAAAGTACAGTAAAATAACATCCTGGTTACTTTTGTTACCTCCGTCCCCTGATGGAGGGAATGAGACGTTGTGTCGATGGAGTGACACTAGGGGTCACCCTTGGGAGCCCCAAACACCTCTGATCTTTGAGAAAAGGCCAATGGGAATTTGCATGCCACTCCCCCGGACATACGGTTATGAAAGGAGCTGGCTCGCAACCACTCATTCAGGTTTTGTGCTGAGGAGCCGAGACAAGGTCTCGGTCATTTCAGCGGGTAGTTCAGTGTTGTGGCTGGAGGGATACAATGTCTCGTTCCCTCCATCAGGGAACGGAGGTTACAAAGTAACCAGGACATTCCCTATCTGTCACTCACTCAACGTTGTGTCGATGTAGTGACACTAGGGGTCCCTATATGAAACACCACAACAAGCTGAACTGTGTTAAGTGGACTGGCGGTGCGAGATGGGCAGACCATTGCATGCCTCGTAGCCAGCGCACCTGGCCGTCACGTAACCTCCCCCAATGCTCCTACGAGCGTCGTACGGTCCCCTGCACTTCGAGGACAAGTCGACTGCCCAAAAAAATGGGACAGGCTACCCCAGCTGTGGCCTCTTCTCTTTCCCCCCAAAAAAGAGTGGAAATTGATCGACTGGGGGTCATAAGTGTCCGCATCGGGGGGGGGGAGGTGTCACTCCCAAGGGGAAGACTCCGCAGATACCACACCCTGCCCGAAGGGGAGGTAATGTGTGGAAATACGTCACTTACGTCATGTGCCAGCAGTGTCGCACGTGGAGAAGTCCCGTGGTAGGTCCTACCCAGGGGGGATGGAGCTCTCAAACACGGCGACCGGTGGCAGAGGGGACTCTGCCCAAGGAAGACGAGGGTTTACCAACGGGGAAACCATCTCGCGTAAGATATATCACACAGGGTTACAGACAGGTAACCAGCGCATGTGGAGCACCTACCCCAGTACAGGGCCTACTAGCACACGTACTGGGCCGGCATCTAATTTCTCCGTGAACTCGCCTGCCACAGGGCTAAGGAGGAAGGATATCCAGGGTCCATGGTCTTGTGAACACGGCTGGGGGGTAAAAGCAAAGGCGCTATGTGCAAGCGGTACACCCGGCCAGTTGTCCCGTACACTTACCTGTTCGTACCTGACAATACACGGGACAAAACCGGCTCAACCCGGAGATTGTAGAACCTTGCGAAGGTATTGGGTGTCGCCCAACCCGCTGCTCTACAGATGTCTGCTAAAGAGGTGCCATTGGTCAGGGCCCAGGATGTCCACTTCCCTTAACAGGGCAAAGGCTGCCTCTGCAACTTTCGTGAAGACGCGAGTCGACAGGGACAGTCTGAAGGGGAGGATCTTGTACTGGTACACCCAGCCCTCAAAGGCAAACCGCAGGAAGGGCCTGTGTCGAGGTAAAACAAGATGTGGAAGTACACGTCCTTCAGGTCTACCGCCACGAACCAATTTTGATGCCGAACGATTGCGTTTCTGCGTCAGCATCTTGAACGGGAGTCTGTGCAAGGACCGGTTCAGTACTTGCAGGTCCAAGATTGGCCACAACCCACTGCCTTTCTTTGGTACAATGAAGTAGGGGCTGTAGAACCCCTTCTTCATCTCAGCTGGAGGTACAGGCTCTATCACGTCCTTCCGCAGAAGGGTCGTGATCTCCGCACGCAGGGCAGAGGCATTGTCGCCCTTCACTGAGGTGAAATGGACACCGTTGAACCTGGGCGGATGCCTGGCGAACCGAATCGTGTAGCCAAGTTGGACGGTCCTGGTCAGTCATCGCGTTGGGTTGGAGAGCGCACACCATGCCTCCAAACTCCGGGCAAGGGGGACCAAGGGGACAATCGCGTCAGACATACCGAAAGGTGGGGCCTCACGGTGGGGCGGAGCCTGAGGTGCCATGTTGAGGGAGCTCGAGCCCTAACTCATGGCCGTGCTGAGTCTGGGGACATCGAAGCACTTACCTGGCTCCAGATACCCACCATAGGACTGGTCAGGGACGGGGGAGGAAGGAAATCGTTCTCATAGGCCGTCAAAACCGCTCTGGCGTGGGTGTGTTTGTGCCACAGCTGGGCGCGCAGGGGCGGGGGACCCGCCTCCGGGGCGCAATGCCTGCCGTAAAGGTGTGGTGTCCGGCGGTCATGAAAACGACGGCCGTGAACACCGGATGTGTGACCCGGGGAATGAGGAAACTGCTCTTTTCTTGACAATGTGGGTACCACAGCCCTTTGGGCATGCGACAAAATCAAAAGAAAAGGAAACAAAAGATTCTCCTCCTGGCCCTGCACCGGGGGATGGAGTGGTCTGTTTACCACCTCACATGCAGCGGGTCTCCATGTCCCTGGGTCGGAGCCTTCCTCGGGTTCTTGGCGGTGGGCCATGAACCGGGGGCGTCTGCTTCCTGCGGGTGGCTCCACACCGGGGCCAGGCCGCCGGGGCGGGCTGCGGCAGAGCCGGTGTTTTTGCCGCAGGGGTTGCTTTTTTTTTTTGGCGATGAGCAGATGGGGTGCGGGATCTTGATCCGCGCCGGGCAGGATGTGCTGAATAGCCTCCGTCTGCTTCTTAACTGCTGAGGACTGCTGAGCAAAGTCCTCGATGGTGTCGCTGAATAGTCCAACCTGGGAGATGGGGGCGTCAAGGAACCGTACCTTGTCAGCCTCCCTCATCTCGACCAGGTTGAGCCAAAAGTGGCGTTAATGGACCAGGAGGGTGGACATCGCCTGCCTGAGAGTCTGCGATCTGAACTTCATCGCCCGGAGAGTGAGATCGGTTGCTGAATGCAGCTCCTACATCAGTCCCATGTCAGAACTACCCTCGTGCAGTTCTTTTAGCGTCTTGGCTTGGTGCACTTGCAGGAGAGCCATGGCGTGCAGGGTGGAGGCTGCCTGTCCAGCGGCACCATAGGCCTTAATCACCAGAGACGACATAAACCTACAGGCCCTGGACGGGAGTCTTGGAAGATTCCGCCAGGTGGCGGCGTTTTGTGAGTTAGTGCCACTCTTTTAAAAGGGAAAATATACTCTTTCATACTTTTTTTTTAGCTGCTGCTCCACCGGTGCACGAGGGGGAGAAACCGCTGTAATACGCCGTAAATCCAACAGCTTTCGAGGTGAACAGATCGGCAGAGTAATTCAGCTCACTGAATACAACCGCTCAGCTCCGAAGAGAAAATCTGAATGAGTATGTCCGGGGGAGTGGCGTGCAAATTCCACTCACCAATTCCTATTGGCCTTTTCTCAAAGATCAGAGGTGTTTGGGGCTCCCAAGGGCGACCCCTAGTGTCACTACATCGACACAACTTCGAGTGAGTGACAGATAGGGAACAGTGTTTTATTGCATATTTGCCTACCAGTGCAAAATGAAGTTGACATAAAACTGTTAATGAAGTTTTTTTCCACTCGTTTTGCTTTTTACTTGGCATGTGAGCAACAGGCTATATCGTATCATTTATTTTTTATGCACTTTTCAGAATTATTTTTATTTATTTATTTTGCAATAATAACAAGGTGCTGTTTAGTTTGTAAAGTATTCGTTGTTCCCTCTTATGGACTTGTGGACATTTTAAATGTATATTTTGATTTACAAATTGATTGCATTTTTGCATAGATTGAAGTAGAGAACATTTTGTATGAACCTCTAGTACATTACATGTTACTTTGTTTAGTACCCTTTTGTCCAGGTTTTGTAAATCACATAAGCATTTTTTTCTTCAGAATCATGAGAAAATCATGATCTTTATTCTAAGCAAAAAAATTGTGATTCTCAATTTATCCAGAATAGTGCAGCTCTAATATGAGTGGAAACGCGAGCTGGTTTGCAATAGGCTCCAGATTGCCCCAGCCAAGAACCAGCCGAGCACAGGCTCTGACACCAGAACCAGTGTCATTTCAGTGGGAAAGGGCTATTGCACAACAAACTATCAGTAGGCTCCTCACACAACACACCATTTGTAGTGCCACATAAAAAGTTAAACACATTTGAATTGATGCACAAAAGTCTAATGGGAGAAGGCTCTTGTCATTAACTTGGTAGAATGAGGTCAATGTCAGGATACTACAACATTAGGTACTGCAGCAACGTCAAATTCTTGTGTGATTATATTTTACTCACAATGTCATTGTAAACTGTGTATGAGCCCTCAATGGACTTTGGCATGTGCTTTATTATTTAATCATCTTTAGGAATGTGTATTGTCTTTTATTGCTTATGTTTATTGATTGTCCTGAGGAGCGTGCATGTATGCTGTGGACTACAAGGCAATCGGTTGTTGTTGTTAGATTGTATGTGTGCTGACCTTAGTGTTAGAATAGAGTTTAACTATGTCTCTCTCTCCATGCTTTTGAAAGAATGAATTATATAAATGAAATTTCACGCCTGTAAAATTCCAGAAATTCTTGAAAATATTTTTAAGGATAGTTCAAATACTAGGAAAAAATAATTGATTTTGGGAAGCTTATTTCTAACGAAATAATCTACATGTGTAATATTGTTATTTTGTATAGTTTCATTTGTTGTTGCAGTATATAATATTTTCCTGAATATATTTTTTCAGCCTTATACTTGACCTCTTTAAAACAGAACATAAAAACAGACAACAGAAAGACTGACTATTTTATCAATGTTGAGCCAAAGAATTTGTATCTTGCTCATGACTGTGTGAAGGACAACACTGCCTGAAGTTGCCCACCATTGCTGCCAATCATTTGCTTTCAGCATTATCACCTCGGTAATGAACTTCCTCTTTCCTTCCTTCCATACTTTTCTTCTTCTTTCAGTGTTTTCCCATCTGCAAAACTTTATTCATGATGGCTGAGTGGAAATCCAGCAGAGCATTTCACAGGTTCAATCTCACAGATGAAGTCAGGAAGTCAAGCAGAGCATTAGATGAAAGACAAATAATAATAACAAGAGAGAGAGAGAGAGAGAGAGAGAGAGAGAGAGAGAGAGAGATCCCAAATCCTTGCCCAGTTTAACTTCAGATCAAAACAGCCTCTAGATTTCCACTGGTACCTTAGTGACACCTTTCAATCCATGAATCCATTCAGAGATCCATTGCTTGTCAATACTCAGTAAGATTCTTAGCTTTCCCATAGGAACAACAAAAAGTGCCAAGGCCCATTCCTGCTTTAATGGTGCCGGGTATTAATCCTCGTCCACTGTTTCAAAGAGTCAGAAGACTATTACAAGTTTGACACTAATGAGCTGCACATTCATGAAATGAGGTCCAGGACTGCCAACTTCATTATCTAACAGCAGCTTCTTATTACACAGATGAGTGAAAAGCTCTGTTTTGGTGGTTCCATCCTACTAAAACAATGGTAAACCTCATGTACTGGTACTTGTAAAAATGTTCAGATACCAAAAACCATTACCATCTGACCTACGAATGTCATTACATAAACATTCACCCCACAAATTAAAATCACGTTATGTCTTAGTGAGATTATTTAACCGCAAAAACTGTGATTTAATTAGATAAATATATAGTTTGCATGTAATTCAAATGTGAGTGGTTGTGAATGTGTGGAGACAGTGCTGTGCTGATGCCGGCTGCTCATACCTTTCAAGGCCCCTATAAGTCTCATACAGGGAAAACACCATCATGAGCACTGTGCGCTCTGTTTGTAGCAGATGACATTAAAGAGAGTGCAAATTCACAATGTAGCTCGAGGCACATGCAGAGTACATACTTTTTTAACTAAATTGCAGCCTTTTGCTGATTAATAATGTCATTTAGCGACCGGCTGTTCCAGAATGGAAATCTGCCATCATAACGTCAGAGCTCCTTGGTCAAAACAACACAGAAACACTTCAAAATAAAAGCTCAGTCAAAATTAAAGGTACATTTATAGGAAAAAAGTATGACAGAAATATATCGCTACAGTAAAGTTATGTAATATTCACTGTAATACTACTACTACTACTACTACTACTAATAATAATAATAAAGTGGTAATTGCACTATACTTAATCAGTATCTAACATCTGTGATGCTCTGTAATGTAGCTTTTTATTTGACAAAATATAACTCCAATGTTGTATTGATTGTGCTGTGAGGTTCTGTATATAAGCACTTAATTTGATTAAAAAAAAAAAAAAAGTAAAATATTATTATGTTGAAAATTAATTGTTATTTTTTCATTTGACCAAAGTTTTAATGAATGAATTTATTTGAACACCATTTTGATGATACAATTGAAATAAACTGCTGATACGGAATAAAAAAAAAAAACAACAAAAAAAAAAAAAAAAAAATATATATATATATATATATATATATATATTTTTTTTTTATTTATTTATTTTTTTTTTTTTTTAAACGGTATCAGACTCTGTATCGGCAAGTACCAAAAATGAAGTATCGTACTCGTTCTCAAAAAAATGTGGGAATGTTTTAAGTTACTTGTTTCGGTTCCATTTGATACTTCCACACCAATAGACCTTATTCAGGGTAGCGACATATTTAATTTTTGATGGAAATGAAAATAAGGCTGTGAGGGATAGACACACATTCTTCACACTGCAGGGAAAATCTATTATTTTCTCAAATCAGATTTTTTTTAGACTGCTTAAACTTCAAGGTAATGTGGCCATATCTAATTCTTTACTGTTCAGACTGGAGTTGCTGTTGCTGGCACATCCACATTAGTTGTCGTAGTAACGATGCAAACTTTCATAGGTTCACCTTGCGTGAGAGTTTAGCAATGGATGTTTTGTCATTCAATATGTTTTTCATGAGGCCAGTATCCGAATATGAACACATTTGTCACAGACAACAGTGCAACAAATGGGAAAGGTGGCATATGCAGTGTAGGTTTGCCAACTGACCCACGTTAGCAGTGACGTCCAGTATTTTGGGCAGTATTATAGTCCTATATTTTAGTGGGCACAAAAGATCCAGTACTGAAGGATCTGTGAAAAAAAAAGGATAAAGGGGACCCTGTTGGATGCCAGAATGCATGGATGGTGACCCCTGTCCCATACTGAAGTGCTCAAATTGCTCAAGGTATTTGCATAAGACATTCACTACCTTATATGGTGACACGCAACCGGTGTGGGTTACCATACCTTAGCACATCACTGGTTGGGTAAAGCCATAGTCTGTCTTATTGTAAAAGAGGTTTGCACTGCTTTGTCTGCCTAATAACACATATATATATATATATATATATATATATATGACATATGTGTGCATTCCATTCAGAAGTTCCCTGTGCCCTGTTTCCCTCAAAGATTTTCCCTTCCACTGAGAGAGTTTTGGAGGGCTGAAAGGTGTAATAAAAAATGAATTATGAACTAATTTTTTTTAAAGGGTCATATAAAAAGGAATCAAATTTCCCTTGATATTCTGACATATAAGTCCATTGTACTATAAAAACATACCGTAAGTTTCAGAACTCAAAGCTTTTTCCAGAATTTATTGTTTTCACCCTGCAAAAATGACTAATTTTGAAATCTGCCCCATAGTGAGGTAGGAATGGGATGTTTATTTGAATAGCCCAGCCTCCACATCATACATAATCGTCACGGTAAAAAGATAGAGCGGCTGAGGTACTATTGTTACAGTAGATGCTTTTAACCAACAAAAAGATTGTGTTTCTGGTTGTGGAAAAACTTCATCTCTGCATAGCCTTCTGATGGAACCCAACATCAGGAATGATAGGCTTTGTGACAAGTAGGAGGGCGGGGCCGGTCTGTGAGTGCACACGGCCAGCCCCCAGTTGGGATAATCAGCCAAGGAGAGGGATAAAGCTGAGCCGGATGCGGCAATTCGGGAGAGAGAGAGAGCCACATGCAGCTGCTATGTTTGTTTATGTTTGTGTCTTTTTAAGTTTTCATTAAACATTATTTTGACTGTTCAGCCGGTTCCCACCTCCTCCTTGCCCATCCTAACCCTGTTACAGGCTTATTTAAACAAAGTACATGAACCTGTCAGTGTGGGTTTATATGATTTGTTTGGCACATTTATCTAATGGTTCTTTTGAGAACTATTATGATTTAAACTTTGCAAAGAAATTTATATTAAAAGAGGTAGCAGTGCCAACTATAGTGGACACGACAGTAATGCAGGTGAGTAACAAATAAAGGAATGTTCTGGGTTCAATACAAGTTAAGCTCAATTGACAGCATTTGTGGCATGATGCTGATTACCACAAAAATGTATTTTGACTTACCCTCCTTTTCTTAAAAAAAAAAAGAAGCAAAAATCGAGGTTACAATGAGACACTAAAAGTGATAAAAGTGAATGGGGGCCAAATTTATAACTTTAAAATACTCACTGTTTCAAAATTATAGCCACGAGACATAAACAATATGTGTCTAAACATGATTTTAGTGTGATAAAATCACTTACTAACCTTTTCTGTGTAAAGTTATAGCCAATTTTACCACTTCTTTGCCATGACGATGGAACGTCAACCAAACCTAAAACCTCAAAATGACTGTAAAAATTATGATTTAAACAACTTTACAGATCAAATAATACACAAGTTTTAATAGAAGAATTAATGAAAGTGCTTTTATAAAATTTTACACTTCATATTTCTGGGTCATTCCTCAGAAACGTCCACATTTGATGTAGCAAAATGCCTGAAAATAAATTTTGTTTTTAAACATTTAAACTTAGCTTACAATTTTGGTTAGCCCCTTGGCTGTATGAATCCACATAAATGTCAGATTAACAGATGTTATTTTTTACAAAAATATTGACTTAAAGAAAGCTTGTGCCATCTTTTTGTCACTGGTGTTACTTTATAGTTTCTTGAACAAAAATAAATTTTAGAACTGTTATTTCTAAATCTATTTTGCACATGCAGTTACAGACAGAAGGACTATTATAATGCAAAAATTAATATTTTAAAAGAGATTTAGCTTATACTCATTTTCTGTAAATCAGGTTTGTGAAAAGTGTGATTGTGTGGCGTTTACTCATTTGCACCATCATATCTTTGCTACAAAAATAAAAATATTTGAAGGACAGTCATAAAAATAGAATGATACAATCCTTAATATCCTTACTCTTGAATGAAGTAACAGTAAATTAATTTAAAATCAGTTATGTCAAATATGACAAAAAACACCACCCTTACGAAAATTGAGAGTTAATGGCAAATTTGCCGCAAACTTGTCGCAGATTGTCCATTGTTGCCAAATGTTTGCCGGAGGTTCACCACTACCAGCGAATAGCTGCAAACTTCTGGCAAACATTTGAATCAAAAGGTCATTTGTAGGTGAAAATAACGAGCTGCGAATTTGCGGATAGTTTAGATTTTTTTTTGTAAGGGCGGTAACACCAGAACCCCTACTCAATCTGAACTGATCACTTGATCAGTGCCAGGGGCTCTGGAATTAAGCAAATAATCTGTTTGTCACCATATCAATAACATAATCTCTAGATCTTGCTAGAAGCACCTCTATACCACGTTTGGTCATATACTGTATAGGACATGACTAAAAAAACAATGACAAATACAAGTTATTATCATAAAATGTGTGTTAATAAGTGCTATTTTAAGCATAATAACTTCATGAAAAGCTTTTATTAAAGATTATTCACACAAAGTTGTCACTGGTGTTACTGATCATCACTGAAGAGTGGTAACACCAGTGATGATTTTCATGAAATATGCATTTTATAAATGGCAGTTGCAGTACCTCAAACCACATGTTGCTAATCATGCTGAACTCTATAAATCATGTCATTTTATCCATCTGTATTATTTTTTTTAACAATTCCATTATAATAAAATTGGTCATACCAGTGATGTCATCTAAAAGCCTCAAATGAAATTATGGAACAAATGAGGACATTTCTGATTATTGAAAAGGGACAGAAAACTTAGAATGTGCCTTGATTGAACTTCAGCATGTAGGATGCAGGATTTAGTAAGTGATGTCAAAATTTGGATATTCTTTTCCAATAAGGTTTTTTTGTTAAGTGGTAACACCAGTGACATGACTCCAGGGGACAACCATTTCCATCACATTATAAATAATTTTTATTTAAATTTTATTTAGTTGTGTCATCCATTTAATAAATGGGATATTGAGGTATACATTATTGCATTTAAAATGAGAGAGACATTTATTTTTAAACACAAAATAGAGCCCTGAACCTCGATACAAGACATTTTATGGTACTTGGAATTTAATATAATTGATTAAAAACAAATATTGCCTAATTCATGGCTAAAATAGGTATAATTGTTCAAAGAACATCTTATATTATTTAAGTATGTGAAAAACAATTATGCCTAAACAGCATATTTAAAGTGTATACTTTCTGTAAAGTCTGGGGAAAGAAATGTGGACGTTTCTGTAGAATGAGCCTTCTGTCTTTAAATCCTCCAAAAATTGGCCACATTCGCTTCCATTGTAAGTGCCCCACTGTAACCTCAATTTTTGTTTTGTTTTTTAAGAAAAGGAGGAACAAGATGAAATACATTTTTGTGGTAATCAACATTATGCCACAAATTCTGTCTATTCAGATGAACTTGTATTGAATCCTGGAAATTCCTTTAATTATACTGTTTCTGTCTGTGTTTGTTTGATATGTAAGGAATTGTATAGTCAGCCGTTCGGGAGCAACAGTATGCCAACTTTAAGTTTTTAAATGTTATTGCAGTTGGAACAACTGTAGTAGTTTGATTGTATACTTCACAGCAATTGAGACATAGCATGTAGCTTTTAGAAGCTAACGTCAAAGTTAACATGTTAATGCGTGCGTAAATTTAAGCGATTTAACGTGTTAATTTTTTGTAATCACAATTGACGCATTTTCAGATTTGACATGAGATTCTGACATTTTATTCTGCTCCATGTGAGTTCTAATCACTGGTTGGAGTAGGGCGGAACCTTTGTGATGTGTCCACCCTGTGTCAATACTCTGACACACACACAACAGCGATTAAGTGTCAATGATCAAGTGGACCTCTTAATGCTATTTGTTGTATAAAACAAGAGCAGATGGGACTTCGGAGCCTCAGTAAGGCACAATTTAATTACAGCAGAAGCATGTCTAGTCTTAACTACGTATCACCAAAACGCAGAATGTGATGTTGTCTTCAAGCGCTTTTCATGTGGAGTTCAAAGTGGCACTTGACACTGGTGTTGACGCCCTGACGCGAATTGTGAATTCAGCTTCACGACTGTTGTAGCAAAGTGGAAAGTCACAGTCTGTATGCATATTCATATTGAAGAGGATTAGTGTTTACACACTGAAATGTATACACAACCATTGGGACTACTGTTAGTTCTTTCAAGTAGTCAACCTTCCACTTAGACTTTGGGAAACATTTATTGTTACTTTAATTAGTGCCATTTAAGTGAATTTCTATCTTTATACTGTGGAAGGCTTTGTTTGAAAAATTTTAATAATGCATTATTGTTACATATTGTTTTGTTTTCTTCCAAAAGAAGGAGATACATTTATTTTGACAAGAAAAGGAGTATTTACAGTCAAATTTCAGCACTTTAAAAATCTGCAATTAATTTCGACTGACTGAAAAATGTATAACAAGGATACATATTGGAGATGCCTTTGGAAGATGGAGACAGCTTTTTTTTTTATGCCACAAATGCTGTTGATTGCGCTTTTCTTGTACTGAACCCAGAACATTCCTTTGACACTATTTACTATTTAACACTTGGGACTTACAACAAGTTACTCAATAGCCAATACTAATATTTTGTTTATGTTTTGTATTGTTGATTCTTTTCTTATACCAATGCTTTTATGGAGGCATACATCCCTTGACAAAAAGCCCCTGGTCCAGACCCATTTTCATGGAGCCCTTAATAGACTGTAGATTTGTAAACACTTGAGTAGACAAGTTAATGGAACATCTCAGTTCCATTAAGACTTGCTCTGTCACTTAGCTACCATTGTCTCCTGCAGAGAAAACAGACTTCAGTACCTCTAGGGGCCATGACCTGTTACATGGGGATTTCTTACTCTAACATTTTACTTGAAGGTGCAGTATGTAAGATTCAGAAACCCTTGTTATTAATGACACCTGTGGCCATTAAGTGAACTGCAGCCAGCTATCTGTTGCTCATGCTCGCGCTCGTGCACACACTCCATAGGGACGCAAGCGAGCAAGCATCGACCAAAACAATGACGTAACAAACAAAGAGACAACTTGATTCACCAGCATCATGTTGACATAATTAAAATTACACAGTTATGATTGTTTTACTACAAACTTTGAGACTGTATATTATATTTGACTCTCCAGTGCTGGAACAGGGCTAAAACAAAGTGTGGATATAGGTCTGACTATGCGAGACTATAGTTTGAAGTAATCACTTTTCTTTGCATGATACATTGACTGCATTTATATGATAGCCTATGTCGGCATTAGCTAGCTAGCCAGCTTTATCAATAGCTGTTAGCTAAATTTGGTGGATGATGACAGTAGCTGTTTATAAAATAGACTATACATTATAAATATGTTGACACAATGCAGTATTGATGTGATTCCATCACAACTGTCATTTTCATATATCGATGCACTATTGTTTTATAATAATAGAATGTATATATTTTCTGTATAACCAAGTTACGTTACACTAATAAATGGGTCTTTTTGCATTATCTTGAACATTGTCTAGCATTCATTTCATGAGTTATTATAGTTTAGCTAAAATTACACAGATCAATCCTCATGGCACTATATTTCACATGCTTTGCAGTTATGTAAGCTTACCTGTCCAATAAGAAGAACGCCAATTCAGGGGTGGTTTTGATCCCCAAAACCGAACGAAGATCCCTCCAGGAATCAAATGCCCTGCCGAAGTTCATTCTAGATTTCGCTCGACCACGATCATGTTCCCGCTCAGCCAGATGGGATTCAGTAGATAAATGTTTTTTTTTTTTGGGGGGGGGCTAACTCAGAGTTTGTGTAGGTGTCGGTGTTGTGCTGGGAGCCGGACATTTGCTGGATTCCATCTATAAGATAACATTACCTAGTGTTGCAGTTTGTTGTCGCTGGTGAATAGTGGAAGAGAAGCTATTACTGTCTGAGGCAAGGCTCTCGGGAGCGCACATAAATGTCACATCCTTTGGATTTTCCCGGCAAAAGCGACCCGCTCCCTTCGCATGAAAATCAGTCTACAGGTTTTAATAGGCAACCTAGGGAATCCGGGAAGGGCTCATTTTTTAAGTTGCGTTACAAGCCATTCACACATTGCCAAAAAAAAAAAGGGCGAATATTACATGAAAATTGTTACACAAAGTGGCCCATACAATGTGTTACCCCCTAAAAGGGTTAGTTCACCCAACAATTAATATTTATCATTACTCACCCACAGGCTTGACATTAACAATCTGCCAAATGCGGGTAGAAATCGTCAGTGGCGGGTAACTCCGTCACCCTTAGTTGCCTCTTTGGCGGGTAGCCGCAGAGGAAGCAAATTTTATTGTATACATCTCATGTTCAGCTCCTTTTAACCCTTATGCCTTGTTCATTATTGAATCACATTACAGTTGTTCCCAGATTGTGATTGTAATGTTCCCAGAACATTAAGTGTGTAATTTTATTTTAATTGCTATGAAAGAAATGTAACAACTCTAACTTCAGTTGTGTAAAAGGATTAGAGTTGTGCATTTTGAGTGGGTTTTTGGGTATTTAGACCTTATTATTTTTGTTTTATTTACTAATTTATTTACCTATGTGACCTTAAACTTGACATTGAAAATTGAATTTTTTTATGAATATTTTCTCAAATACTGAACCAATCCTCATAAATCATATTCCATTTGAAAGCTTAAAGTCTCAAGAATCAAGCTGTGGTGTCCATTTTTAAAATATAAAAATATATGAAAAACAGATGAAATTCCAAGTATAAACACTAGGTGGCTGCAGAGAGCTACTTATTCATCACTGGTTGAAGATAAGATCATTTCTAGATTTTGTCAAGTTCTGCATTTAGATATCAGAATTAGAATAAGCTTTATTGCCAAGTATGCTTACACATACAAGGAATTTGTCTTGGTGACAGAAGCTTCCAGTGCACAAACAATACAGCAAAAAAAAAAAAAAAAAAAAAAAAAAACACGCGTATTGTATACTGTACAGTGTATGTTATTATTTGTATATTGTTGAGTGTAATTATGTGTATAACAGATGTTTAAATTGTGTTGTGTTAATTTGATGTTATTGTAAATTGGTATATGTCTCATCACTGTCACGACTGCTATGTTGATCGGAACTGCACCCAAGAATTTCACACACCATTGCACTTGTGTATATGGCTGTGTGACAATAAAGTGATTTGATTTGACAAGACAGAGATAATAGTAATAATAATAATAATAATAATAATAATAAAATAGATAAAAAATAAAAAGTGAATAGAAAATAAAAGTATATATAGATATAAACAAAAAGACAATATATATATATATATATATATATATATATATATATATATATATATATATATATATATACTGTATGTACAAATACAAATGCAAATCTGTTATATACAGATGCAAGGGAATGTTTGGCAGAAGAGGTAGGGTATGTTGGATAAATATAAATAGACTAAGCTGTGCCTGTACCTGACGGTTCTGGTGCTCAGTGCTCTGTAGAGCCTGCCAGAAGGCAACAGTTCAAAGAGGAAGTGGGCTGGGTGAGTTGGGTCCAGAGTGATTTTTCTAGCCCTTTTCCTCACCCTGGAAGTGTACAGTCCTTGAAGGGAGGGCAGGGGGCAACCAATAATCCACTCAGCAGTCTGAACTGTTCTTTGTAGTCTTCTGATGTCCGATTTCGCAGCTAAACCAAACCAGACAATTATTGATGTGTAACTAGTATAGATGCATTTGAAATCGACTAGGACAAATCTTTAAGACATCATTTTTATTATGAATTATTATTCTGTCATCATTCATTCACCTTTGTCTTGATCCAAACCTGTAGGACTGTCTTCCATGAATAAAAAATAAATAAAAAATAAAAAATAAAAACATTCATGTATTTTTCCATTTATGGAAAAAGATGCAATAAAAATGAATGGTATGTGAGTTTATTAAATTGGATTATCTCCACCCTCTCCTCGCAGGGCATCACAGGAACTGTGCTTGACTGGTTTCATTACTATCTCTCAGGTAGGTCCTTCAAGGTAGCCTGGAGAGGTGAGGTAGCCAAGCCACATCAGCTACTTACTGGGGTACCTCAGGGATCAGTGCTTGGGCCACTTCTCTTCTCTATATACACAACATCACTGGGACCCATCATTGAGACACATGGTTTCTCTTACCACTGCTACACTGATGACATGCAACTCTACTTGTCTTTCCAGCCCAACGACACCACAGTGACTGCTCAAATCTCTGCCTGCCTGGCAGACATCTCGGCCTGGATAAAGGAACACCACCTGCAGCTCAACCCAGCCAAGACCAAACTCCTTGTCTTTCCAGCCAGCCCTGCTGTTGAACAGAACATCACCATGCAGCTGGGTGCAACTACAGTAACACCTTCCAAAACGGTCAGATATCTAGGGGTAGCCATCGATAACAAACAAAATTTCACAGACAACATCTCAAAGACCGCAAGATCATGTAGATTTACACTCTACAATATCAGGAAGATAAGACCCTTCCTCTCTGAACATGCCACACAACTGCTTGTTCAGTCACTTGTCATAACTAGACTGGACTACTGTAATGCTCTCATTGCAGGCCTCCCTGCATGTGCAATTAGACCCCTGCAAATTATCCAGAATGCAGCAGCATGTCTGGTCTTTAATGAACCAAAGAGAGTGCATGTTACACCACTCCTTGTCTCTCTCCACTGGATGCCGGTTGATGCACGTATCAAATTCAAGGCTCTGATGCTGGCATACAGAACAGTCCCTGGGTCTGCTCCAGCATACCTAAAATCATTTCTGCAGAGCTACGCACCCACTAGAAGCCTGCGGTCGGCTAAGGAACGTCACCTTGTTGTATCAACACAAAGAGGCACCAAAGCACTTTCCCGGACTTTAGCTTCATCATACCACGTTGGTGGAATGACCTTCCCAGCTCCATCCGTGAAGCTGACTAACTCTCTGTCTTAAAAAAAAAGTGACTAAAAACACATCTTTTCCATGAGCACTTAACCAGTCACTAAAAAAAAAAAAAAATACTATTCTGATGCTCGTGAAACTTTGTAATATGGCACATTTCGTACCACTGTCTCCTTAAGATGATTTGCTTATATTTTCCTCTTTTGTAAGATAAAAGTGTCTGCCAAATGAATAAATGTAAATGTAAATGTATTTATTTAAATTTTGAATTGAATTTATATAATGTGAAATAATGTGGAGCAATCCATGGTCTGACCTGTACTTATGGCCTTATTATTACAAATGCCACAGAAAAACTTTGGAAGAACAATGGTTAACTTTCATTAAGGCCAGTACAATTTATTTTTAGTTAATATATAGTATAATATTTAGTTATATTTAGTTAAAGGAGTTAAAAGGGGTTAACATCTGGACTTCCATGGACAAATGGACAAATAAACTGTAAGTTTTCACCTGTTCTATCATACTCCTGTTATTGAAGTGCAGAGGAGAGATTCAGTGACTGCTGAGTAGAATTGTATCAGCAGCGCCTGTGGCAGGTTGAACTTCCTCAGCTGGCAAAGGAAGTACAAACTCTGCTGGGCCTTTTCATAATGGAGTCAATGTGGGTCCTGTGAGATGGTAGTACCCTGGAATCTGAATGACTCCACTGCTGCCACAGTGCTGTTTAGAATAGAATATATTTAAACATTATCAAAGATTACTTTTGTCAAAGATTAGCATTTTGTTTGGTTTGTTTGAGGCTATTTTTTATTTTGTTTTTTCAGTTTTTGCAATAATGCCACATTATTATTACAGTCAATAATGTGTGTCAATCAGAGTGTAAACTTTCCCTTTGACCTGTATATGTCTTTAATCTGTGTGTGTGTGTGTGTGTGTGTGTGTGTGTGTGTGTGTGTGTGTGTGTGTGAATGTGTGTGTGTGTTTTGCACTCTTGATGTTTGGTAGTCTCACCCCTTCATGTCTGTGTATTTTCTGCATTGTGGCTGTTTTTTAGATTTTATATAATTTATTATGCAAAAAATTAAATTCATTTTTATTATGCAATTCATTTCCTATGGCGGTCACTTTTGACCGGCAACAGTACAAGTGTGATTTTGTTTTTCTTTCTACCACTTAGAATGATCAAATCATTTTGGTTTGTGTTCAGATATTTAATGGACCGACCCGGTCCCTTTCTTTCCAGAGGTGCATGAGGAGCTCACGAGGCCGTGGCGGGCACCTTTCACTGCCTGGACCCGGTCTCTGAGCTCCTCCGCTCTCACTACCCTTGATGGTGGGGCTGCCAGGGGGTACTCGGCGATTCCCCAGGTGGATAAGGCGGTTGCGGTGCACCTGTGCCTGCAAAACACCGCCACCTGACGGGGCCGCCTGAGACCCCCCCGTCCAGCACCCGTAGGGTTATGTCATCTCTGGCGGCTGAGGCCTGCGATGCCACTGGACAGGCCACCTCCGCCCTGCATGCCATGGCTCTCCTGCAAGTGCACCAAGCCAAGGCGCTAAGAGAACTGCACAAGGGTAGTTCTGACCTGGGATTGATGCAGGAGCTGCGCTTGGTGACCGACCTCACTCTCTGGGCGACGAAAGTCACGTCGCGGTCTCTCAGGCAGGAGATATCCACCCTGGTGGTCCAGGAGTGCCACCTATGGCTCAACCTGGTCGAGATGAGAGAGGCTGACAAGGCACATTTTCTTGACGCCCATTTCCCAGGTTAGCCTGTTCGGCGACACCGTTGAGGACTTTGCCAAGCAGTTCTCGGTGGTGAAGAAGCAGACAGAGGCTATACAGCACATCCTGCCCCGGTGTGGCTCAAGACCCCGCACCCCGTCTGCTCGTCGCCAAGGGCAGCCTCCTGCAGCAACAGCACCGGCTCTGCCGCAGCCCGCACCTGCGGCCCGGCCCCAGTGTGGAGCCCACCGCAGGAAGCAGACGCCACCCGTCTCACGGCCGGCCACCAAGAACCCGAAGAAGGCTTTGAAGCGCCCCTGAGATGGGTGACCCAGGGACGAGGAGACCCACTTCTATGGATCTGGTGGACAGACCACTCCATCCCCCGGTGGAGGGCTGGGAGGAGAATCTTTTGTTTCATTTTTCACCGCATGCCCAAGAGGCTGCGGTACACAAAACTTCAACAAAAGAGTGGTTTTCTTGTTCCCTGGGTCACATGTCAGGTGTGCACGGCTGTCGTCACGACCACCATCCACCATCCCATTTTGGCAGGTTTGGTGCTCCAGCAGCGGAACCCCCGCCCCTGTGCGCCCAGCTGTGGCACAAACATGCCCACACTGGGTTGATTCCTCCTCCCCCCTCCTCGACCAATCTTATGGTGGTTGTCAGGAGCCAGGTAAGTGCTTCGATGTCTCTGGACTCAGCACGGCCATGGGGTTCGAGCCCCTTCGACGTGGTGCCTCAGGCTCCGCCACACCATGAGGCCGCACCCGCCGGTACGTCCGACGTGATTGTCCCCTTGGTCCCCCTCGCCCGGAGTTTGGATGTGTGGCTCGCGCTTTCCAACCTGTCGCGATGGCTAGCTCACTCTTGGGACCTGATGGTAGCAGTGAGAACAGCCCATGGCTCGGGTGGCTGGAGTCTCTGATGATCCTCCGAGCTTTTTTCACACACCGCCTTGTATATATTTCCTGGTGGGAGGGAAGCTCACCTCCGATGATGTGTTTGGCAGTTCGCACCACCCTTTGCAGTGCTTTGCGGTTGTGGGCGGTGCTATTGCCGTACCAGGCGGAGATACAGCCAGTCAGGATGCTCTCCACAGTGCAGGTGTAGAACCGTGTGAGGATGTGGCGGTTCATTCCAAACTTCCTCAGCCGTCTCAGGAAGAAGAGGCACTGATGAGCCTTCTTCACAATGACTTCAGCGTGGACGGACCATGTGAGTTCCTCAGTGATGTGGACACCCAGGAACTTGAAGCTGCTGACTCTCTCCACCGGTGCTCCATTGATGGTGATGGGACTGTGTTCTCTGTCTTTTCTTCTGAAGTCCACCACAAGCTCCTTTGTCTTACTGACGTTGAGGGAGAGGTTGTGCTCCTGACACCAGTGTGTCAGAGTGTGCACCTCCTCTCTGTAGGCTGTTTCATCATTGTCAGTGATCAGACCTACCACCGTCGTGTCATCAGCAAACTTAATGATGGCATTGGAGCTATGTGTTGCCACACAGTCATGTGTGTACAAGGAATACAGTAGTGGGCTGAGAACACAGCCCTGTGGGGCTCCAGTGTTGAGGATCAGTGATGAGGAGATGTTGCTGCCTATTCTAACCACCTGGCGTCTGCTTGACAGGAAGTCCAGGATCCAGCTGCACAGCGAGCTGTTTAAGCCCAGAGCCCGGAGTTTCTCATCTAGCTTGGAGGGCACTATGGCGTTGAATTCTGAGCTGTAGTCTACAAACAACATTCTCACATAAGTGTTCTTTTTTTCCAGGTGGGAGAGAGCAGTGTGTATTGTAGATGCAATGGCATCATCAGTGGAGCGGTTGTTGCGGTAAGCAAACTGCAGCGGGTCAAGATTGAGTGGCAAGACAGAGCAGATGTAATCTCTGATTAGTCTCTCAAAACATTTGCTGATGATGGGGGTCAGAGCAACAGGACGGCAGTCATTTAAACAAGTTATTTTTGATTGTTTTGGAACAGGCACAATGGTGGATGTTTTAAAGCATGTGGGGACTACAGACAAAGAGAGGGAAAGGTTGAAAATGTCCGTAAAAACACCAGCCAGCTGGTTCGCGCACGCTCTGATGACGCGGCCCGGAATGCCGTCTGGGCCTGCGGCTTTGCGGATATTCACCCGTCGGAAGGATCGGGTTACATCCGCTACAGAGACGGAGAGTGAACAAACCTCTGTAGCCTCAGCCGCGAGAGCTCTCTCCGCGAGGGCGGTGTTATTTCCCTCAAAACGAGCATAAAAAGTATTTAGCTCATCCGGTAGAGAGGCAGCGGTGTTCATGGCGGAGTTTTTATTCCCTTTAAAGTCCGTGATGATGTTAATTCCCTGCCACATGCTTCTAGAGTTGGTGGTGTTAAACTGTCCTTCAATCTTGCTCCTATACTGGCGTTTTGCTGTTTTAACTGGCTTGTTTATGCTCCTCCGCGTTCCCGGAATTAAAAGCGGAGGTCCGCACATTAAGTGCCGCGCGAACATCGCTATTGATCCACGGCTTCTGATTTGGATAGATCCGTATTGTCCTGGTCGGAATCACTTCCTCTACGCACGTTCTGATGAAACACATTACGCTATCAGCGTAAAGCTCGATGTCGTCATCAGAGGCGGACCGGAACATCTCCCAGTTCGTGTGATCAAAACAGTCTTGTAGCGTAGAGTCTGATTGGTCCGACCAGCACTGGATCGTTCTGAGGGTGGGTGCTTCCTGTTTCAGTTTCTGCCTGTAAGCGGGCAGAAGCAGAATGGAAGAGTGGTCCGATTTGCCAAATGGTGGGCGGGGGAGGGATTTGTAGCCATCCCGGAACGGAGAGTAGCAATGATCCAAAACCCGGTCCCCTTGTGTGTTGAAACTAATGTGCTGGTGATATTTTGGTGCGACTGATTTTAAACTGGCTTTATTAAAGTCCCCGGTCACAATGAACGCGGCCTCAGGGTGCGCGGTTTCTTGCTCACTTATACTCCCATACAGTTCCTTGAGTGCCCGGTCTGTGTCGGCTTGTGGGGGAATGTACACAGCAGTGATAATGACTGCTGTGAATTCCCTCGGTAGCCAGAATGGTCGACACAGAAGCATAAGAAATTCCAGATCAGGAGAACAGAAAGACTTGATGGAATGTACGTTCCTCTGATCACACCAGGATTTGTTGATCATAAAACATACACCACCTCCTCTAGTTTTACCTGAGAGGTCTTTCGCTCTGTCCGCTCGGTGCATGGAGAACCCCGCGGGTTCAATGGCGAGTCTGGAATCTCCGCAGACATCCAAGTTTCTGTTAGGCAGATAATGCAGCAGTCCCTCGTCTCTCGTTGGAAAGAGATCCGCGCTTTCAGCTCGCAGAGCTTGTTATCCAGAGACTGAACATTTGCCAGTAGAATAGTGGGTAGCGGGGGTCGATTTGCACGGCGTCTTACTCTGATGAGAACCCCGGCTCTGTTTCCCCTTTTCCTCCTGCGTTTCCGCGCCCGTGCTGCCCAGACAAAGGGCTCCGCTTGCGTGTTTGTAAACAGCGGGTCGGCATTGAGGAATGTGAAGTCCGGTTTTCGGTGTGAGATCGCTGAACCAATGTCCAAAAGTGTTTGTCTGTCGTAGACAATAAGGCAGACAACATCCAAGACAAAAAACATAAGAATTGTAAACAAAACAAACAAAACATTGCTATGTTGTGTCGGAGCTCGCAACGCAGCAGCCATACTCAGCGCCATTTTGAGGTTACATCTTTACTTTACTTTTACTTTACTTTAAGAGTAGGGTCGAAACCCGTCCTGTATAATACATGATCGTCCCGTATTTAAAGTTGAAATGATGTGTCCCTTATACAATCAATACGGGATGCGATTTGTCCCATATTTAAGCTGGTCAGATGTTGTCATGGCTAAATCATTCCAGATCGTTATTTTACCGTTGATATAAATTGGAAATGTTGTCTACGGTGGGTAAGGGACCATCTGAAAAGTCCACACATTGTGCTAAAACTGTGGATTATTTTTATTTTTATTGAAAAACAGAAGGTTCAATGTAATTTTTCAATAAGGTGTACAAAATTACATAGATCGAACAATATATGAATACAATCACGTCATAAAGACAAGTACAGATGACAGAAAAAAATTAATTAAAACAAAACATAAAAATACATATAAACCAACAAAAAAGTATACATAAATAAGATAAAGAAGATGAATAATCGAAGAAATAAAAATGTATATATTTTTTATAAGTCATGTATTAGGAAAGTTTTAATTTTAGCATATAAGAAAGGATGTACATTTTGTATTATGAATTACTCTCAAAGCATTTTTTGCTAAAACTGTGGAGGATGTTGTAAGGGACAATCTGAATACATAACATGACTGTTAGCCAGCAACAGGGGCCTCTAATGGTCTGTTTATCAACATCTCAGCTGCCTATCAAAACATATGTCACTGAGCACAAAGACAAATGCACTTGGCAAATGGTACATGAGTGCAAGACATGTGACACCACAGAGGCGTGCTGCCAGGGATACAAATGACAGTTCACGAGTTCGTTTGCCCATATAATCTTTAAGCTATTAAGGTTAAACTTATTTGGCTTGCTGTCCACGGAGGGGCTCGATGAAGCAGCTTCAACTCAAGCTCTGAAGTATTCCCCCTGGGAACTATTAATAGGAGATGATTAAGTGGGGCAAGATACCTAGGGTAAAGGTGGAGTTGGGGAGGTGGAGGGATGCTGGAAACAGCTGAGACTGAAGAGAGGTAAACAGCTGCTTATATACTCTGGCTGTTAATTGAAAGATTAGTTGGACACGCTCCTCCCGAACTTAAGTTTAGGAACTTCATTTCACGAGTTTGTTTGCCCATATAATCTTTAAGCTATTAAGTTTAAACTTATTTGACTTGCTGTCCATGGAGGGGCTCAATGAAGCAGCTTCAACTCGAGCTCTGAAGTATCTCCCCAAAAAAGATGCAGGAGGAGTTTAGGACAGCAAGTTGGATGCTTAGATTTTGAATAGATGTAGATGATCATTAGACTTGGTAGTACGGAAGAACCCCCCCCCCCCCCCAAAAAAAAGAGTGAAATGAAAGGGATGAAGATATATGATGAGGGAAGGTGATTGCCTAGTTTCTGTGGGAGCTGTGGACAGGGCAACTGTTGCACATTGGCGGTAGTTATTGCGGGAGTTTGTACTGCAGTGGCAGTGTCAGCTGGGGATGCATCAATATGAAAGGCTAATGCGTCTTGCCGCTATGTTTATTGACCTGGAGTCGTGAGCAGGCAATGCTGCTGCTTAGGCTGGACCGATGTCTCCTTACTATGTCCACCATGTGGAGCTATGAGTTCGGTATTGCTGCAGCAGTATAATTTTTTTAAAGGGGCTCCGGCGGGAGATACATTTGGAAAGCGTGTCCCAGCGAAACGTTTGTGGCAAAAGCTGTGACTGAGGTACTGCTGCGGCAGTTTGAAAGGCAAGAAGCTCAAGGGGCTGCATTAGGATTTCGTAAGCTTAGTGCTGGGATGCATCTCGCTGCTGCATTTATCGACCAAGATTCGTGAGCGAGTACTACTGCGGCAGTGACACTCTGAAAATGCTCCTGCGGGAGCAGCGTTAGGACTGGAGGGTTTAAAAGTAGTAGAACTGGAGTATGTCCCGCCGCAGCATCCATGACATGGAGCCCATGAGTCAAAAGTGCATGGGCTTTCAAATGTCGCAGACGGGGAAGGAGGCCCTCGTCCCCAGTGGAGCGGGCCAAATGATATCCCAAGCAAAACCTCCCTGTATCAGAAGGAGGGAGCCTACGGTATATAGATACGACGCAGAGCTACAATCCTTCCGAAGCAAGGGCCTGGATCATATAAGAAAAACGGGGGGCCCGCTGCGCTTTTGGAACAAACAAATCCTGGTACCTCCAGCCCACTGTTCAGATAGGAGGGCCCACACTGCAATCCGAATGGGAGATCCCTCGTGGTCGAGAACACGAAGGATCACTCTGCGATTCGGAAGAGGAGAGACCCATGGTGCCTGAACGAAGGGCTCACACTGTGATTCGAATGGGAGAGCTCCCGCTGCACTTTGAAAGAGAGAGCCCCTGATATATAAACGGGAAAGCTCACTCTGCGATCGAACGGGGAAGCCCACACTTCAATTCGAATGGGAGAACCCGCGTTGCATCTGGTCGGGAGGGCCCACATGGCGATTCGAATGGGAGAGTCCATGCCAGGTGTGGTAGCTTACGTGCACTCGAACGGGAGGGCCCTCACTGCATCCAGATGGATATGAGCCCGGTGGGGCTAGGTTAGCAGCGAGGTGCGTAATAGTAGGGAGGCATGGTCCGAGCCTAAAAAGATGTGAGTGTTTGGTGTGCTTGTCTGATGTGATGGAGGTTGGATCGAATGTATGTTTCAAAGGTGTGGGATGACCACCGACCGAGCATTTAAATTGGTGCTCGGATAGACCTTTCTGGGTGGCTGAAGTAGTGGCCCCTATGCAGAAGGAATGGGAAGAGAAATGTTTGGTAGGAATGCCGGATCTATTGAGGATAATTTTTTGATAATTTTGAAACCAATGTATAGATGCGGGGAGGTTTCTGTCATCAACAAATAGAGGGTCAAGTGGAGAGGTGATTTGGGAGTTTCTCTGGAGTAGAAAAAAGGCCAGGGACTGGTATGGTTGAATGGGGGTTGGCAGATTGAAAATGAAAACTGAATGACTGCTCGGTTTTACTCTGTTTGATGTAGAAACGGATTACGTCATGGTTTAAGATTTGAAGGTCGGAGAAGGTGGGTGGATGGCTGGGATGAAGGTGGAGTTAATGATGAGTTCTGAGACTCTGAGGAAGCCGAAGAAAGCCAAACTGAACATGGCGTCTAGGGTTCTTGTTTTGTTGGGGGAAAATAGACTGGAGCGAAGAGTAACAAGGCATTTGGTTAGGATGTCGATGGTTAGTGGTTGTCTGGTGTCTGGACGGGTGGGATTCATTTTGTGTAAACCCTTGATAAGGAGAGCTATCTGGGGTTTGTAATGGAATGGCATTGTTGGCTGTGGATGAGTATAAAGGAGAAATGTACACCGCTGAGGTAGACTTTGATTGTTCCTGGCTAAATTGATTTGGTATTATGGAGATGGGATATGATGGAGGATATGGAGAGGAGGGTAAAAGCTGGAAAACTAAGCTGTATGCTCTGTGGAAGTTTTGTCCAGTAAGTTTGTCCAGTAAGTTTGGAATGTTCTGGGAGAGATTGATTTTAGTATTGAACCCATAGATAGGGTGTGGAATTGTCTAGGAGGGTGGTCTACAGGAGCTAGATTTTGGTAAACTGCATTGAAGCAGCCGGCTTGTGGAGGCAGCCTCACGTGAGGGCCTGCTCTGGGTGGAAGGTTTAGCTGAAGGACACTTATGCAGCTAAAGGGGCAGTACCATTTATATATTTCATTTAATCAGCCAGCTTGTGGAGGCGGCTTCACGCAAGGGCCTGCTCTGGGTGGAAGGTTTAGATTAAAGGACATGTGTATGACAATTGGGAGTTGTACCATAGGTATACTGTCAAATCAACTCACTTGCAGCAGTAGCCTCACTCGATGGTCTACAAGACAGGGAAATATGGTGCTTGAAATTAACAGGAGGAGATGGTGACTGCAGCTGTAATGCTCATTACAGCTGTAGTGTAGTAAAGACAAATGGCTTTAGTGGAAGCATGGTAAAACACTGCTGCGGCCGTAGAGTAAAGTGAGCCTCCCACAGGAGCAGAGTTAAGGCAGTGAAGTAGAGGAGATGGAATATTAAAAGGGGGGGGGGCTCCTGTGGGAGCGGAGTTTAAACCACTGCTACAGCAGTGGATTGAGTATTTGGGGGCATAGTGAAGGAGCTCCTGTGGGAGCACTGCTGTGTTTCCATTGCTGTAGATGCACTGCTATAAAAGTAGTGAACTTAGACATTGAAAGTGCCTGTGGAAGGTACTGTATCAAATGGGGCACTACTGCGGCGGTACCAAGTGGGGCGCTGCTGCGGCAGAATCAAGTGAGGCACACATGGCTTTATTACATTTACACATGTCTGTAAGGAAAGCACAAGGTTATTTTGGAGGTTATATCAGGCTCTGTTTATTGTGTGTTGGGCTCATTTTAACCATGAGCAAAAGAAATGCCAATGCAAAGGCTAACAGGAAATGCTAATGGCTCCTAAGATTACTGCACCACTACTGCACTCGAACGGGAGATGGGAGAGCCCATGGCATGAATGACATGAAATCTCACACTGCATTCGAATGGGAGGGCCCACACTGCGATACGAACGGTAGAGCCTGCGACCAATGCGCTGAGGCCCACACTGTAATTCACATAGGAGAACCGGTATCCAAATTGCATAGGCTCACACTGCGTCCAAACGAGAGAGCCCACACCGCATTCGAATGGTGGGTGGCACAGAGTAAAGAACCTTGCTGAATTGAGGTTTGCAATGGGTATATATTTATGAGCTATGCCCCTAGACTTTCTAAGAGGAAGCAGGAAACACGGTTGCGGTGTTGTGGGAGATTTAGTGGCACGGCCTAAATGTTTCTGCAGTTGTGGCACTGCTTTGCAGTGTCGTGGGAGTTGTTGCATGACCTGAAAGATGCCACAGTTGTGGCATGTGGACAACACATTTGTGCTGCTTAGGGATTTTTTTTGAGCCAATGGCAGGAGCACCGCAGTTGTGCTTCCTTAACTAAAATGTTTGCCATCTTGGCTCCTCGGTAGGTAATGGTGAAGTCTTGGAAAGACACCTAGATAGAGAAACCTCCGTACAATCCAGTGACAGGAATTTAAATGGGCTCTTGCAAAGACCTGCTGGAAATAATATTGGCAAAACCCCTGCGGAAGGCGCAATTTCAGGCGTTGCTGTAGAAAAGACAAAATAGTAATTTAGGTGAAACTTATACTAGCCAGACATTTCACAACCCTGTGAATAAGAAATAATCTGTGAAAAGTTAGATCTATGGCCACTGGAGAGTGGGATGCACTTGCACTGGTAGAGGGAACACTTCTGCTAATACTTATTTAAGGGGAAAGCATGTGGCCAACGTTTCGGGGACATAAGTCTAGAGAGAAGAGAAAATGAATATTAGTGGCATTTAGAAACAATAATGTGACCAACAGCATACAATTATCTAAGATTAAAGAGGGCTTCCTGGGAAATACAGTTTTAACAACAAAGTGAACAACAGCATAAAATTATCTGAGAAAGAGCGTTAGCTCTGCACTGCGAATGGAGAAAATGGACTTGCAATCATTGTTCACTTGTGGCCATTCTTTCCTTAGGAGTACTGCATGCCCGCCACCTGCTGTACAATATAGGTCTTGCATGATTGATGTATCTGCATTGCAATAGTTTTGTGAGGAGATTCTCCATACTACCCACAGAAAATCAGAGAAGCGCCGTTAAGAGGAAACACCTGTGCGCTAGAACGGGATTTAAACAATTAAGCGTATGGGAATAAAATGTAAACAGTTAAGATGAAAGGACCTGTGCACAGCCATATGAAGCAGCAGCACTGGTATATGGCGAAGCAGTGGCCAGTTTTGCGGAGGCAGCCTCAACGCAATAGGATCTGTTTCGGCGAGTAATGATAAAAAATAAATAAATAAATAAAAAACACAGAGGTAGAAAACCACAGTTAAAGTGACAACCGCCATTATCACGATGTGCGCAAATAGTGATCTGCTGTGGCAGCTTTGTTGAATAACATAAGGATTTGGATAAAATAGCTTATCTGACAAGGAGGACGAATGCTTCACTCAGAGTAATAGGATATCGCATGGCTCTGTCGCGGATGGGCGGGGCCAAATGCTGGAAACAGCTGAGACTGAAGAGAGGTAAACAGATGCTTATATACTCTGGCAGTTAATTGAAAGATTAGATGGACTCACTCCTCCCAAATTTACATTTAGGAACTTCATATAGCAGACTGATAGGTATCCCTGTACCATCACTGAATGCAGAAAACCATCTCTCTCTGTATGTTTTAATCATTCCTCCCCAAGTATGGCTTCCTCTGGTATTCAGAAACATGTGCAGTAAACAATAGCAATTTCATAAAAAAAATAAATAAATAAATAAAAAAAAATAAAAAAAACTCCACTAATTTCAACAGAGATAAAGTTTTTTTGTTGTTGTTGTTGAACCCAGGAAATGAATGGAGTGCATTTGAGTTTGTGTGCTCATGATTTGTTGAGGAGATTGTCTCAGGAAGGAAGTGAAGCTAGTTGTGTCAAACTGTGAAATGCCAGCTGTTTTCAAACAATCCTGTTGATTTGTACAGTAGCCCCCCACAAAATGGCTTTGCTTGGTGCTGGTTCCGCTGGAGCTCTGAACGCTGTTATTACCTAGCCATATCTGTGGAGAACCTGTGGCCCTAGATTTGTGTTGCATGGTGATCACAGCTGGAGAAGGAATCTTTTTTTTATTGCTGGCAGAGTTATTCAGTTAATTAGCCATCTAGCTCCATTTTACCAGTCTCCCAACCACATGTAAAGGATGCCCCTCTGAAAATAAAGGTATCAATTTTCACCCCATGATGGTCCAAACCAGACCCACAATCACACAGCCCAATGTTTCATCAGTTACCTACAGAGATAAAAAGAAGCAGGGGAGCTTTCAACATGTCATCTGGTGTGAACACACCACATACACACTGTGCAGGATCTGACTGAATGGATTGGGGAATGAAAAAGGACAAATACTGTAGGCCTTCGAGATGTGAAGGGGAAAATGTAATAGCAAACACAAACCTATTACATTCTAAAGTAGCAAAGTGTATTGTTGTAAATGTTTTATCAGGTACCCTACAAAATTTCCTTTTTGTGGTAACATTTTGTGGTTTTGTGGTTTTATTGAAAGGGATAAAACAAAACAAAAAATTCTATCATCGTTTACTCACCCGTTTGCCATCTCAAATGACTTTCTTCCTTCCAGGCTCATAAAGCTTCTCTCATGAACACACATGAACACTCATTAACAAAAAATAAAAATAAAAAATAAAACTTTTACAATTTACCATTTCAGCTTTAGGTTTGATTAGAAAAGGATAAATGACAGATTATCAGATCCAATGTCCTTTCTCTTTAAGACGACATGTTTATCTCATTCAATATACAGTCTACGTTACAGTCTATTTTTTTTTACTATTAATTCAACAACAGATGCATACAATTATTTTTTTTTATCATAAACAGCAAACAAATTGAGCATGATCGTGAGACCAGCTTAGACCAGCTACCAGCTTGTCATACCAACTCAAGGTGGTCAAGCTGTTTTTTGGTAGATGGTAGCTGATCGACCAGCTCATGACCAGCTCATGACCAGCTTGGACCAGCTTAGGACCATCTTGGACCAGCTAAGAACCAGCTTGGATCAGCTACCATGTTCCAAAACACAGCTACCAACTTAAGCTGGATTTTCCAGCAGGGAGGGCAGCAATATTCTCCACCAGGAGGTAAGTAATTTCACATCTGAATCAATAAAATCTGACAAGTAATCTTGATGATTTGTTATGTTGTTATTTACTTTTCCTTGCACCTAGAAAACATGGGAAAAAAACAAAATAAGTTTACAGGAGCACATCAGAGCCAAACATTGAATTAAACCGACTGAACTGATATAAAGAGATAAATCGAGCTCTATTCAATAGAATAGGTGTGTCCCAAACCACACACTTCTGCACTATTCTCCATTTTGTAATGGATAGTAAGAAGTACAAGTGGTAAGTTAACACTGAAAATGCAGCAAAAAGAAGTGTAGTTTAAGTACCCGGATGATGCACTTTTTCAACAGTCAAAACAGATTGTGGCGAGATGTTGGACACTTCATGCACTCAGAACACGTGGCTTGCCGTACATAGCAGAAGGGGCGGATTTACGTGGCTGCACTTCTGGTCTGACAAAACAGATGTAGATAATGAAGAATGTAGCAGCTAGCAAAACTTCAGTGGATACAGCACCTTACAAATGTGAGTTGAATTTGTATGTATTATTTAGTCCAAATGTATATTTTAATATACACTAAAGTGAAATATCAGCAATTGTGTCTTTATTAATGGAGGAAGACCAATCAACTTGAGTTAGAGAATACGATTGGCCAAATGTGCTCAGAAGTGCAGGGCTTCCAACTCTCATGCATTGAGCTTAAGAGTCACGCAATTGACACTGTTCTCACGCTCTCATGCCACATGTCACATTTCTCACGCAGTGATAATGTCGTGGAGCAAAGAGGGCACTTACAGCGCATGGACCGACAAGACAGAGCAGGCAGCACCGTGGAGCAGCGAGTTATTCAGACCAATCACGGGAAAAGCAGCAGCACGGGGTCTGTGCTGCCCCAGCAACTCTCACGCTGAGCTGAACTCAAAAGTTGGCAGCCCTGGAAGTGTATTACACACAGGAAATCAGGCCAGAACAATGTTTTTGTTCATTCTTCAAACTTGGCAACAGCATTATCAAATTAGTACCAAATAACAACTTGTACTCTTACAGCTATTTTGTTGTTGTTTGTTGGTCTGAAGACATAAAATAATCCCCGCACACACTCACACACGCATACACATGCATAAATGCATGCCTGTTCTAAAAGTGACCCAAGTCTCTTATTTCACTCACTTGTTTCAGTTTCTGTACATCTCACTCACCATCTTTTGTCGACTTTGTCCATTTTGTCAGACTTGCCAAGTTTTTTGCATTGAGACTGTCAAAAGCTTTCAGTTCTGCCTACAATCAAACTCAGTGTGCTCTGGTTCAATTTATATTCATATGAATTAATGCAGCCACACACATTTCTGGATTACAAATGTTGTATACGTTTTGTAAAAAAAAAGTCTAGTGCTTGTTACATACAGAGAGAGAGAGAGAGAGAGAGAGAGATAGAGAGAGAACTGCTGAGTGCAGCCCAATATTCTTGGGTGAAAAATGGATTTTGCTATTTAAAGAAACGGATGAAAAGAAAAATCAAACTGCATAGTGGCATGTGCCTGCACTCATACATTTGACAATATCTGACAAAGCACTGAATATACAGTATCTGCCTGCCTGTTTGTGTATATATATATTTAAAAAAATTGTTGTGTTGAGACTGGCTTTTTTTAATTTCATCTCAGCAACATGAACATCTCTGAACCCTTCTCAGCAGCTCTGGTTAATTTGAGTCGTAGATCAATCAACACTGAGTCAGACAAGTACATCTGAATGCATTAACATGACTGCAGCAATCTTAACTGTTTGTGTCAAAAATCATTTGACATTTGTAGAACACTGAATGGATCTGTCTGAACTCTTGAACTGCATTCAAGAGTTGGGAGCTCTGCTTTGCTTCAAAATGAGGTTCATTTAAATAATTTAAAGGTACATTTGCAGGAGATTTGACAGATTCCACCAAAATTAGATAATCAACAGCCACTAATGTAATGTGTTGTAAGCTTACATTTTATTGATAAAAGGGAGTTATCTAAGAACATTTTAATGTTACTTGATTCAAAGATTAAAGCAATTATTAGGGCCCAAACCCTGGAAGTGCGGAGACGCTATTGTTCTTCTAAGGATTATTAGGGCCCAAGCACTGAAAGTACGGAGACCCTATTATTCTTCTAAGGATTATTATTATTAGGGCCCGAGAGGCCTGCACCGGAGGTGCTAAAGCCCTATTGTTTTTGGAATGTTTTTCACAATTATTATTATTATTATTAGGGCCCGAGCACCGGAGGCATTTATCATGCTTGAAAATTCAAGAAACTTGGCACACACATCAGACCTGCTTAAAATCAAAAAGTTATGTTGTGTTTAGGCTTGGGTGTGGTCGAGGAGCTCTACAGCGCCTCCAAACGCAGGCAATGAATGGTTGGGATGAAGTTGCTCAGATGTGCACAAGATTTGATATGGTTACTGCTCTCATAATACAAGACAAAGTTCACTTGGTTGTATTTGACTCTGCCCAACAGGAAGTCAGCCATGTTGAATGGAATGTGGGATTTTCACATTTTCCCGCTGTGTTTTGAGGGGCTTACGATGGCTGAAAACTTATGAAAGTTTACACATACATTTGTCTTAGGACATCTTTTTATTTGATATTGCAGTTCAGCAAAGACATGCCTCATCGGTTCCACAGCACCCCCTAGTTCGTAAATGCATATTTCATGCCTTTCAACTCTTGAAACTTGGCACACCCGTCAAAGTGTGGCAAGATTTTATAATTCTTTTGTCATTTGTTTTGGGTGTGGCCAGTGG
Source organism: Myxocyprinus asiaticus (assembly GCF_019703515.2). Classification (NCBI taxonomy): domain Eukaryota; kingdom Metazoa; phylum Chordata; class Actinopteri; order Cypriniformes; family Catostomidae; genus Myxocyprinus; species Myxocyprinus asiaticus. The sequence goes on from NC_059344.1 coordinate 44,587,457, forward strand.
ACTCCATAGCACCCCCTAACATTTCCAAATGAGTTTATCACTGTGGTTGCCACAGAGTTTGTCTGATAGTCACACGTTTTGGTTTGTTCTCACCATAACAGACATATTTCCCATTGGCTTGTATTAGCTGTCCCAACAGGATGTCGGCCACTTTGGTTTGTTTGAAAAAATGCATGCTCCGGAATTTGAAATACTCCTCCTAGGGGATTTATGTGACAGGCACCAAACGTGGCCAACATCATGCCAAGGCACTGAAGATGCTAAATTGTAAAATATCGAACGGTGTTGCCATGGCGAGGCGATCCATTTATGGTGAAAAATGAGAAACAGGAAGTGCTCATATCTTCAGCATGCATTGTGATTTAGATAAAAATTTAGATTTATATTTGGTATTGGGGGCTGATCACATGGATGTGACTATTATGGGGCTCCGCCCAACAGGAAGTCGGCCAGGAAGAGGGTATAACTTGGTCATGCTTGGTCTGATCAGCTTCAAATTGTGTGTGGTTACCAAGGGGCCATTCCTGATTACACCAACATGGCAATTACGAGTCATAGTTATAGCGCCACCTATATTGAAATAGTTATGCTGCACTTTGTAGTAGAGTTTATATGGATATGTTTATCTGGGGTACCAGAGAGTTTATGTAATTTACCTGAAAAGTAGTCACCAAACCCTACAAATTAAGGTGCAATATTAATCTGAATACGGTCTGTTTATGTGTCATTAAGGGGTTGCTATGGCAGTGAATGATGGCATGCCAAATAGGAAGTGGTAATAACTCTGTGCTGGTTAGGATGATGGGTCTCATACTTCAAGCAGTTACTAAATAGCCACTCCTGATTACACCCATTTGGCTTTCATGAAAAATGCTTATAGCGCCACCTATATTGGAAAAGGTGTTCTGCACTTTGATCCACTAGTAGACGTTTTGTCCGATTTGCTTCAAAGTTGCCTACACAAATGCCCAATAGTCTACTGTTTTGTAAAGGCATACTTGATATGTTAAACTGGATTTCCATGGCATACATGCTTTGAAAAATAGTCCACAAACTTGTATGTTGAAGCTATTCCTGGTCACACACAGTGATTTCAATGAGGTATAGTTATAAAATGATTGACATTTAATTTGATGTCATTTATTTTCTCTAGCTTCAGTAATACATTAAGAAATCACTGATAAGGTGCAAGTGATTTAAATGTTGAGTTATGAACAGATATACATCATAAAAATCTTGGTCACCACAGGGAGTTGAACCCTATCTCAATAACTGAGAGTACCATTACTGGCGACTTTGGTTTTTTTAAGGCTAAATTTTATGGATGTATATATATATATATATTATATATATATTTATTTATTTTTATTATATATTTGTGCTATGTTGCTGTGGGCAGAACACAGGAACTGTTGTGTTCTGGTACTGGTTTAACAAGGACCCAGAAGCACAGTCTAATACCATGATCGTGGTCCATTGATTCAACCACCAGGTAGTCAGACCTATTTTGTATATTACCAAGAACATTTTTGTCAAACTAGCATTGCAGATTTTAACATAAATATTTAGGAGTATTTTTTGAGTATGTTTTTTAAGTTGTTGTGGACAGAACACAAGAACTGTTATGGTCTGTTACTGGTTTAACAAGAATCCAGAAGCACAGTCTTATATCATTATCATGGTCCATTGCCTCAACCACCAAGTAGTCAGACCTATTTTGCATTTTACCAAGAACATTTTTGTCAAACTAGCATTGCAGATGTTAACATAAATATTTAGGAGTATGTTTTGAGTATGTTTTTACGTTGTTGTGGACAGAACACAAGAACTGTTATTGTCTGGTATTGGTTTAACAAGGATCCAGAAGCACAGTCTAATACTATGTTCGTGGTCCGTTTGCCTCAACCACCAAGTAGTCAGACCCAAGTTTTGTTCATGTTATATATGAAATTTGTACCAGAATAATACTGCAGATGTTAATATAAACATTACCCTGTTACCATGCACATTTGTTAGGCAATATAAGTTGGAATAAATTTAAAGCTTATACTTTAGTATTTATGGATATGATTTTGGCGTTTGGCAGATGCTGTATTCAGTTACACAATTTGAAATGTTATAGAAACACGGTTATGTTTCTGAAAATGTACAATGAATTGTTTCATGTGTACTGAAATATACTGGCATAACTTGTGCAATGGTAGTATATTTAGATGTCATTTTCTTGTACACATGATAAATCAATGTTCCATTTTCAGTGGTAGGTTCTTTGACACACTGAACATAGCCTAGGTTTGCCATGAATGTAGACATTGTGTGTTTTCAAATCATCATGGTTCCAATCACCAATTAAAAAGATAATATCTGACATATTGTTTAATGTATTGCAGAGTTTGGTAATATATTTTTGAAACAAAGTTAAGCGATATTGTGGTGGCCTGTAAATAACAACTATGATTATATCAAGTTTGTTTAGTTGACATATTATGCACTCTATGTTAACATTGGGAATGTCCAAAATATTGTAATCAATATTAGTTCTATAGTATATGCCAACACCACCATGTTTTTGGTGTCGAATTGAGTTTAACAGAGGGTTGTCTGTACTGTATGCAAAACAACGTGGAGCACTATGAAAGTGGTATCCTTCAATGCAAGTGGATTCACTTGATATGTTTGCAGGCAGCCATGTCTCTGTTACAGCTATAATTATAGGACTGGATTGAAGCCGTTAAATCAGCAAATGGCAGTGTAAATCCTAAACATTCATTAGGAAAATTGTAAAAGAGTTGTTGGTGTTATGTGGTGATATATTATAAAGTTCAAAATGAGGCATTGTGTTGATACATTCTTGGATGTTGTTTTTGCAATAAATTGCTTTATCAGCAAAATCTTGAATGATCAACCCACTTAAAGTCTTGACTCGACTTAAAGCAACATATGCCTGTCCATCTGCAAAAATAATTTTTAGTGATATGACTGCTTCATTGACAGTTCATATTTGCACTTTGTGTACAGTGCAAGCCCATGCCAACTTTAATGGGAACTGCTTATGCAATTGTAACACTTAAGATGGTAAGGAGGAAGCTGGGACAGGCTTGACAAACACATTTACATTTAATGACACTTTTCAGTGTACAAAGAAACAAAAACACACACTGCTTTTCAGCCAGCTGCGTCAAATCATAAAAACACTCAGACACGCGGACAAGCTTCGTACATCTCTCTCCCATCTGCCGCTGTCTCTTCTCATTAAATACTCCCGCCTCCCCTCGCTGGAGCACTCTGCCTAGACGACGCTCGGCTCCACCCTGCAACCACCCTTGCTGTTAACTCGCTCTTCCTCTAAAGTAATTGGTAATTCATGATGTTTCTATGTGGTGGTGTATGCTTTCTAGTGGTATTCCCAACTTTATCATCATCAAACTGAACAAATACTGCATTCACAATTGCTTGGTTTGTATTAAGGGCCATATCTGTTACAGTACCACAGACACCATTTACAAGCCCATAAGTGACGTCAATATTCTTAATTAACATGACTTGGGCACCTTTACCTAATAGCAACTTTTCCGGTAAACAGGAATTAAATACTTTGGAAAAGTGTCCCTTTTTAAGTTCATTTTCTTGATTTTTCTCAAAATCCTGAGCCTCTACACACATGTGGTCTGGGCAATATGCAATTATCTGTTTGATGTTATTCTCTTCCACTTGCGTATTTGTTGGGAAAATGTGTAAAGCGGAAAAGAGGTTTGCCCAGTTTCCATACTTTTGAGCATATTTAAGTCATTAAGTGATAGTGGGGATAGTGGGCAATCTATTCAATATTTCCGCATAAGCTGAGTCTTTTTGTATAACAATGATTGTTAATTCTGACAGTGCAAATGTGCTGTTCCCCAGATACAATGGAGCATTTTGCAAATACAATGGTTTTCCTCTCACAGGTGGCAATTGGAAAAAATCTCCCACAGCAATTATACTAACTTTACCAAATGGAGAGTAATCACCTGTCTGCTTTATTTGTCTAAGCCTACCATGGACATAGGCTAGTAGGCTGTGGTTTACCATAGAAATTTCATCTATAATCAGTATATTCGAGTCACTAAATATCACATGCATTGTATTTACTTTTTCTTCTCCTAAAGGTGTGTAAGGCAATTTTACATCTGTCCCGATTGAAAATGTACTATGGATGGTCTTGGCATCCATAGTACACAGTTGAAAGCAGCAATTTCAGTAGGTGCTGTCAATAGAACAGAAACTTTGTCTGGTGAAGTTGCAGTTTGGGATAATAATCTGGTCGCTTCATAATGAATAGCTCTGATTAAATGTGACTTTCCTGTTCCTGTATCTCCAGTAACAAATACATGGAAAGGCTCTGGCTTTTTACCTCTAACTTTATCTAAGCACCACTGCCTTGATAGAAAATATCTTTTTGTTTGGAGTTCAGAGACCTAAATAGATTGAGAGCATCTGATCTACACAAGACATTCAAACTAGATTCAAATCAATTGATTCTTTCATTTTGAATGGATAGATCAGGAATTATATCAACATGCTCATCAAATTCTTTTGATGAATCTCTAATTTCTTGTTGACATTCCTAGCACTCTGACTCCTGCTCAGGACACATCTCACACCATACATCTTCAAGGCCGCATGCATCAATTAAAACATTGTCGACTTTAGAAAGAATTTCATTTTCATTTTCAAATAAATGCCTATTTCCATCCACTACACTTTTGACATCTTGAACAATGTCATCATTAACACATTGCCCATTACAATAGTTGTCTCGTGATTGACTATTGCATTTTAATGTTAACATTTACATATTTACACATTTGCTGTAAAAAAAAAAAAGGACAACATAATCACATTTGCCCAGTGAAAATGTGCGGGGGACGAACTTAGGTTTTATCAGAAGTGTAGGGGACACATCCCCACATCCCCCGCAAATTATACGCCCATGCTTCAAACCATATGATAACACTCCACAATAAGGTTCAATTTATTAATATTAGCCTTGCAAGGGCACAAAGTATGTGTTGTTTCTCGATTATCTTTTCTATTATGCATTTTATGCACATATTTCATTCATAGACAGCCGTTTCCCCCCAGAATGATGATCAACAGAATACCTACTAGCATACCCTCATGTCATCCCCAAACAGTTGACATTATTTTAGTTTTAACATGTACAAGTTTGTTTGACAACATGTTTTGTGCGTTTTTCCTGTTTTTACTCATCTCTGACATTTTGAGATGACAAACTTGTCATCTCAAAACAAGTTTTGATAATTTTTATTATAGTCACTGAGAATATATTTCCTTTAGTGTTTTGATTAAACCTGTTCTTATTCAGCATGGAGAACCACAAGGTGACAAAATTGACCCCTCCATTTTTACAGAAGGTAATATACAACTTTGGCTCTATTTTAAAGACTTTGGGGTAAATTGACATTCTGGCAAGGTGTTCTTCCCCCATGGTGTCTTTAACCTGCATGTTTAAAAAAGCATGTTGTATGATGCCATTTTTATTTGTTGTTCTTATTGAAAACATTTATCTATTAAAACTAAACATTTCTTTGAATTACATTCTGTTTAAATTGTAATTCCTTAAAAATGTCCATTTAAAATGTTTAACTCTGTCTCCAATTTGATACAAAGACAAAAATGAAGGAATTTATCTGTGCTGTGCATGATTCGAACAGATTTTAATATTTTGTTTATTAGGTCTGGAGAGGACAAGATAGGGATTCTGTTTATTGTTACTTCAGTAACAAAATTGTAATTTACATTTGAATAAATTTGAATGAATTAAATGTTAAATAAATTGTTTTACATGAAAAAAGGATACATTTCTTTAACCTTTAATGGACTGTACCTATTAAATAGTACTGTAAGTACTAAAGTGATTTTACTCTATAGCTGTAAACACACTTTAACTGTTAAATTTACACATCTGCAGTGATTAGTTCTACAGTACTTTATATATACTGTAATTTTAATATAATGTCTGAGCTGAAATTTAAAGTAAACAGCAAAAACAGTTAAAATTTATGACATACAATGAACTACTGTAATTATTTTTGCTGTAGAGTAAATATAGTATATTTTAATATACGTTATGCAGTTAACTACCGTAATTAATTTTGCTGTAAAAAAATATACTGTATTTTAATATACTGTATGCAATTAAATATCATAATTTATTTTACAGTAACAATATACTATAAATCATTATACAGTATGAGGTAAATTACTGTTGTAAGTTTTACATAAATTTTACTGTACTTTGAAATACAGAACCCTAGTACAATAATCACCCACTCATCTGTCTACACAAATCAATATTAGCACCACACTTTAAAACTGAGACATATGTTTGGCAGTTTTCCCTGGATACAATTTGCGAGGACCCCTCGTTATTTTTATTCTTTTCAATGTTTTCGGTACTTTTGGGGTACGTAACATGCGTGAAAACTCTTGAAATTTTGCACACACATCAGAGTCATCGGCCATTAGGGCTGGGCAAAGTTGGGGGGGGGGGTTGAAGAGGGGGCTCTGTAGTGCCACATTGAAAATGGGCATGTAAGGGGGGCTCTGTAGCACCTCCATTTTCACCTACAGTCACAGAAATTGGTACATATATAGTTCTCATCAAGCCAAACAACTTTCATACTCACAGTCATTAGCTCTGCCCAACAGGAAGTTGGACATTTTGGATTTTCTGAAAATCGCAGGCTCTGAACTTTTAAATACTCCTCCTAGGGGATTCATGAGACTGTCGCCACATTTAGATAACATTATGCTAAGACATTAAAGATGCTATATTGCAAACAGATTTTTTATATTTTGAATGGTGTCGCCATGGCGAAGCAATACATTTATGGCAAAAAATGGGAAACAGGAAGTGCCTTATACTGTATCTTCTGTATGCATTTTGTTATTTTGATGAAAATTCAGCTGTATGTTTGGTAATTACTTACCAAACATACAGCTTACTGGACTTTCACCTGTTTCTAGGCTATATTGATTTTAGTTTCATTTATTTTAATGTTTGAATTTGCATTTATTATTCACTGCAAAATGTGTGCTTGACATTTCACATTTTGCTTGACACCTCCTGCCTTCAGAAAAATGTTGTTATACATACACATCTGTTTCATGCAGATATTAATATCAGAAATACCAGGAGAAACCAAAGTTAACAACATATTCCTCAGTTAATGTAGCCTACAAATTCAGCTTCATCTGGTAAGAAAAAAAGTAGAAAATAATATTGTTTTAAATAATAGTTGTATAATAATAATAATAATAATAATAATTATTATTATTATTATTATTGTGCTGATAAGAGGGCTCTGCGGCACCACCTAGAACATGGGCATGTTTGGGGGGCTATGTAGCACATCCCTTTTGAGCTACAGTCACCAAACTTTGTACACATATAGATCTCATGAAGACGGACAACTTTCGCGCTGACAATCATAAGCTCTGCCCAAAAGGAAGTTGGCCATTATGGATTGTTTGAAAAATGCATGCTCAGGAATTTGATATACTCCTCCCAGGTATTTTATGTTACAGGTACCAAATATGGGCGACATCATGCCAAGATACTGACGATGCTAAATTGCGAAGGGATTTTTGATATATCGAATGGTGTTGCCATGGCGAAGCGATAAAATAACGTTCAAAAAATTTATATTCTGCATGCATGGCATGATTTTACATAAAAATTTAGCCAAATGTTTGTCCTTGCAGGCTGATCACATTGATGTGGCTATTGTGGGTCACGGTCATAGCACCACCAACTGGTGGAAGGAAGTGTGTCACTTTTAACATACTTTGAAATATCCCTATTATGTTAACCTGAATTGCTTCAAAAGATTTTAGAATAATGTCAAGACAGTGCAGATTTAAAATTCTGAAGGGATTGTTGATATCTTAAATATTGTTGCCATGGCAATGCATTAAATGTCATCATTCCTTTTTATGCATATTCACATGTTTTGAGGTATTTGGTAAGCTTGGTTTTTAAAGTGTATTGTTAATAAACAAATGTCTTAATTTTTATATAAATAAAATATAATAAAAATATCAACTGAAACGTAAAAATAATAGAAAACTGTCATAATGTGTATATGTAATGAGTGGCAATTACAAGGAATGTCTAGTAGAGTGTATCCAAGCTCCATGAATGATTCCCCAAATAACAGAAGATATTTGGTGTCCTGTCTAAAAGGGATCCCTGTTTTGTACCGTATGTATATGAAGTATGTGTAACTACATTCTTCAGTTAACTATATTTCTCATTTCATGTGTTAAACATCTCCAGTTCTTGAGATGGAGTTTGATTCATGTGATCTGTGTATGTTTTGATTGCCGATTCAGCGCTGGAATGTGTTATTTTGAATTTATGATAAATGTTTGTTTTGGCTGTTATCAATGTCATTTAGTGTCAGCAGTGTTTTCTGCAGCTCGCGCTCTATTCCAGGAAACAGAAAAGCAAAATATGTTCCCCATTGTGATCGCCTTCTCGGCCGTATTGTTTGTGTGTACGTAGAGCATGTGTTTTGTCTTTATCTCTCTCTCTCTTAATTGCTCTCAGGAGTGGGGTAATCAGATGATCTGGTTGTTAATGTGCAGCGCCGGCACGCAGTGTGTTTTCTTACTATATAAATCGAGTGTTTCATCGCTCTGTTGTACCATGGGGGTTCGTGAGCTGTGCCATCTTGGTCACCAATGCTCTCGTGCAAATTCCTGGAGCGGATTTTCACGCAATTTTTTTTTTAATCTACGCAGAAATTGAATGAAATTCGTCTTACAAGCGTGTGTGACAACTAACCCTGCATTTGAGTTTGAGCTCTTTTCCATTCGAATCCCATAGAAAAATGCAAACAAATGCACTTCCTTTCCGCTGTGCACCAAAGCAGACAAAGAGCTGCTCAGAGATCCTAAAGCTCTGAGTGTGATCCAATAGATCTATATGTATATCTTCCGCTAATTTGTTTCCCTGTTGGCAAACTGCATTTTCCTTGGGCAGTAACACTGGACACAGCAACGACAGGGCTGGGTCTGCCTCCTCCTGGGGCAGCGCTCGCAGGTTCACCACCTGGTCCCTAAAAGGGGTCATGGGAACCTTGGGCACATAGCCCGGTGGGGGTCTCAAGATCATGTGAGAGTAGCCCAAACCGAACTCCAGGCACATTTCGCTGACAGAGAATGCTTGCAGGTCCCCTACCCTCTTGATGGAAGTGAGCGCAGTCAGGAGGGCAGTCTTCAAGGAGAGTGCCTTAAGCTCAGCTGGCTGCAAAGGCTCAAAGGGGGCTCTCTGTAGACCCTGAAGAACTACAGAGAGGAAACGAGGCGCGGTCTGGAGGGGTTCAGCCTCCTGGCGCCTCTCAGGAACCTGATGATCAGGTCGTGCTTCCCTAAGAACTTACCATCCACTGTGTTGTGGAGTGCTGCTATAGCGGCTATGTACACCTTCAAGGTGGAAGGGGACACTGCAGGAAGGAAATCACCGATCCGACTGCACATCTCTGGGGGTCTTCCCATCGGGAAGAACACCACTTAGCGAACAGATGCCACTTAAAGGCATACAGGCGCCTCGTAGAGGGGGCCCTAGCCTGAGTGATCGTGTCTTCCGCATCCCATCCAGGGGCCAGACATGGAGATTCCAGAGGTCTGGTCGCGGGTGCCAGATGGTACCCCGTCCCTGAGAAAGAAGGTCCTTCCTCAGGGGAATTTGCCCGGGGGGGGGGGGGTGTGCCAGTAGGGTGCTACCAGGACGACCTGCTCCTCATCCTCCCTGACATTGCACAGTGTCTGTGCAAGAAGGCTCACTAGGGGAAATGCATATTTGCGCAGTCCAGGGGGCCAGCTGTGTGCCAGCGTGTCTATACCGAGAGATGCCTCGGTCAGGGCGTACCAGAGCGGGCAGTGGGAGGATTCTTGGGAGGCGAACAGGTCTATCTGTGCCTGTCCGAATCGACTCCAGATCAGCTGGACCACCTGAGGGTGGAGTCTCCACTCTTTCCTGAGGGTAACCTGCCATGACAGCGCGTCCGCTGCAGTGTTGAGGTTGCCCGGGAAGTAAGTTGCTCGCAGCGACTTGAGGTGCTGCTGACTCCAGAGAAGGAGACAGCAGGTGAGTTGTGACATACAACGAGAACGCAGACCACCTTGGTGGTTGACATATGCTACCATTGCCGTGTTGTCTGTCCGAACTAACACGTGCTTGCCCTGGATCAACAGCCAGAACCACTGCAGGGCGAGCAGAATTGCCAGCAGCTCGAGGCAGTTGATGTGCCAATGCAGCTGCGGGTCCATCCACAAGGCGGCGGCTGCATGCCCGTTGCAAACGGCACCCCAGCCCGTCTTTGAGGTGTCTGTCGTGACCACGACGCACCTGGAGACCTGCTCTAGGGGAATGCCTGCCTGTAGAAACGTTAGGTCGGTCCAAGGGCTAAAGAGGCAGTGACAGACCGGCGTGATGACCATGCGATGTGTCCCGTGGTGCCATGCCCATCTCAGGACTCGAGTCTGAAGCCAGTGCTGAAGCGGTCTCATATGCATCAACCCGAGCGGAGTGGCCACCACTGCGGATGCCATATGCCCCAGGAGCCTCTGAAAAAATTTCAGTGGAACCACTGTTTTCTGTTTGAACGCCTTCAAACAGGTCAGCACCGACTGTGCACGCTCGTTCGTGAGGCGTGCCGTCAACCAGACTGAATCCAACTCCAAACTGAGAAAAGAGATGCTCTGAACCGGGAGGAGCTTGCTCTTTTCCCATTTGACCCGAAGCCCTAGTCAGCTGAGGTGCGAGAGCACCAGGTCCCTGTGTGCACACAACACATCCCGAGAGTGAGCTAGGATTAGCCAACCGTCAGGATAGTTGAGGATGCAAATGCCCACTTCCCTTAGCGGGGCAAGGGTTGCCTCTGCGACCTTCGTGAATACGCGAGGAAACAAGGACAGACCGAAAGGGAGGACCATGTACTGATTTGCCCGACCCTCGAATGCAAACCGCAGGAAGGGTGTGTGTCGAGGTAGAATCGAGATGTGGAAGTACGCATCCTTTAGGTCTCTCGCCGCGAACCAATCTTGATGCCGGACGCTCGCTAGAGTGCGTCATTGCGTCAGCATCTAGGACGGGAGTCTGTGTAAAGCCCAGTTCAGTACTCACAGGTCTAAGATTGGCGCAACCCACCGCCTTTTTTCGGTACAATGAAGTAGGGGCTGTAAAACCCCTTCTTCATCTCGGCCAGAGAGACAATCTCGTCATATGTACCGGCAGGTGGGGCCTTGCGGCGGGGCGGAGCCTGAGGTGCCACACCGTGTCGTGGCCGTGCTGAGTAATTGCAGAGCAATTAAATGCAAAGGTATCAAAAGATTCTCCTCCCGGCCCTCGACCGGGGGATGGAGTGGTCTGCTTACCAGCTCCAGAGCAGCGGGTTTCATCGTCCCTAGGTCGCCTGTCTCAGGGGCGCTTCGAAGCCTTTTGCGGGTTCTTTGCGGCCACGAGACGGATGGCATCTGCTTCCTGTGGTGGGCTCCATGCCGGGGCCGGGCCACAGGGGTGGGCTGCGGCAGAGCTGGTGCAGTCACCGCAGGGGGACACCCTTGGCGATGAGCAGACAGGGTGCGGGATCTTGAGCCGCGCCGGGAAAAGATGTGCCGGATAACCTCCGTCTGCTGCTTCACTGCTGAGAACTGCTGGGCAAAGTCCTCGGTGTTGCCGGACTGGCCAACTTGGGAAATGGGGGCAGCAAGGAACCGTGCCTTGTCGGCCTCTCCCATCTCGACCAGGTTGAGCCAAAGGTGGCGCTCCTGGAACACCAAGGTGGACATCGCCCGCCCGAGAGACCGCGCCATGACCTTCGTCACCTGGAGAGTGAGGTCGGTCACCGAGCACAGCTCCTGCATCAATCCCGGGTGGAACTACCCTTGTGCAGTTCCTTTAGCGCCTTGGCAGATTTGCAGGAGAGCCATGGCGTGCAGAGCGGAGGCGGCTTGTCCAGCGGCACCGTAGGCATTGGCCGTCAGAGACGACGGAAACCTACAGGCCTTGGACGTGAGCTTTGGGCACCCATGCCAGGTGGTGGCGCTCTGCGGGCATAGATGCACCGCGAGCGCATTTATCCACCTGGGGGATTGCCGAATAGCCCTTGGCCGCCACACCATCGAGGGTAGTGAAGGTGAGGAAGCTGAAAGATTGGGACCGGGCAGTAAAAAGTGCCTCCCATGACCTTGTCAGCTCTTCATGCATATTCCAGGAAGAATGGCATGGGGGCAGGGTGTGGCTTTGAGCGGCACCACAAGCCCAGGAACCAATCATTGAGCCGCGAGGGTTCAGGGGAGAGCAGAGGGTTCCACTGTAATCCGATGCCCGGGAAAGCATGTTGTCATCTCCGCATCAGCCTGTGACTGGGTGACCGCACCCGAAGGGAGGAGCCCAGCTGAGGCTTCCGCATCCGACTGGACGACCCCGCACTCCGATGCTGTGCTCGAGAGCTCATCACTTTCACGGGCTCCGAATAAGAGGTCGTGAGACGAGCCGGCAGACTCATCCGGAAATCCGATCGGGGCAGACGCGCGTGCTGGGGAATGGGAGGTCTTTGGGGGGATACCCGGCAGAGGTGGTCCCATTGGGGTCCCCAAATCGCCCCCAGTGCTAGCCGCGCTGACCTCATACCCGTGGGTAGAAGGACCGAGGTGGGGAGCCTCTGGGGTGGCTTGCTTTCTTACGAAGGTAAGCCGCGACCGCATCGTTGCCATGGACATGTTCTCGCAATGAGTACATGACCCATCCACGAACGCTGTCTCCATGTGAGCAGTGCCCAGACACGAAAGACAGTGATTGTGACCGTCAGAAGGCGAGAGATAACGAGTGCAACCAGGAATAACACACAAAGGAAAGGCATCTTTAAAAAGATGCATCTTTAAAACGACGTTCCGTGTGTGCCGCTCTTTTAGAGACATATAGTCTTTTGTTTCTGCCGAAGCGCCCAGAGGCATTCTCTGCAGTGCACCAGTGCAGAGGAGGGAGAAGCTGCTGAAATGCGCCATCAGATCCAGCAGTGGTGAATGAACAGTCATGGGAATTCAGCTCAATGTGCATGACCGTTCGGCTCCGAAGATAAAATCTGAATGAGTGGTTGCATACCAGCTCCTTTTATACCTGTATGTCCGGGGGAGTGGTATGCAAATACCACTCGCCAATTTTCATTGGGCTTTTATCAAAGACCAGAGGTGTCTCGGGCTCCCAAGAGAGACCCCTAGTGTCACTACATCGACACAATGTCGAGTGAGTGACAGATCGGGAACTTCCTTTTCAACACAAAATCAGGGAGGGGCTCTCTTAGGTGGAAGTGACCAATGAGCCAAATGTCTAAGACTAAATGCATAATAATAAAACAAAATCTTGGGTAGGCCTAACCCACCTTTGTCAATCGGCCTATGTAACTTATTGAAATTTAACCTGGGACGCTTACCATCCCAAATGAAGGACTTCGCTATGCTATCAAATTGCTTGAAATAAGAGAGGGGGACATCTACAGGGAGAGACTGTAGCAGGTAGTTGAATTTTGGAATACAATTAATTTTAATAACATTAACCTTCCCAATCATCGATAAGTGTAATGAAGCCCACCTGTCCACATCATTCGAAAACCTTTTTATTAAGGGATCAGAATTAACTCTGACTAAATCAGACAAATTTGCTGGGAATAAAATTCCCAAATACTTAATTCCCTGTTTGGGCCACTGGAAGGCACCCGGCTGGAAGGCCATTACTGGACAGTACGCTGTCATAGCCAAAGCTTCGGATTTAGACCAATTGACTTTGTATCCTGAGAACTTGGAAAAGGAGTTAGTAATTCTGTGGAGGCAAGGCATAGATCTAGTAGGGTCGAAGACGAATAATAAAATATCATCTGCATAAAGCAGAAGCTTATGCGCCACACCTCCTGCAAGCACCCCTGGAAAATTATCTCCCTTTCTTATCGCGGCTGCTAATGGTTCCAGGGCAAGACAGAACAATAATGGGGAAAGAGGGCAACCCTGCCGGGTGCCCCTATCCAGAGTAAAATAATCTGAAATTAACACATTTGTTTGTACCGCTGCTACAGGGTGTCTATAAAGTAACCTAATCCAACCAATAAATGTACTCCTGAACCCGCACATTTCCAAAATCTTAAAAAGATAATCCCATTCTACCATATCAAATGATTGATCATTCGCTACTGACCACATGATGTTGATGAGATGCCTAATATTATCAGAAGAGCTACAGCCTCGAATAAACACCACCTAATCTATATGTATAAGTGATGTAATTTACTTAATCGATTAGCCAGAATTTTTGACAACATTTTTATAACTAACTGGATCAGGGAATTGGGTGGAAACTTTTACAGTCGCTTGGATCTTTGTCCTTTTTAAGAATCAGTCTGATCCGGGCTTGTGTCATGGTTGGAGGAAGCTTTCCATTCTTTAATGATTCTGTATAAACTTCTAACAAAAGTGGAGCAAGTTCTGTCACATAAGATTTGAAAAACTCAGAGGAAAAGCCATCAGGGCCCAGAGCCTTGCCTGTAGGCAAGGCCTTAATTACCTCATCAAGCTCCTCCAAGGTTTTCTAAGAATCAAGATAATTTTTTTGCTCAGTCGTCAGTTTAGGAAGATCTAATGGTTCCACAAAGTTCCTAATATCTTCATCAGTAGACGAAGATGTGGAACTATAGAGATCAAAGTAGAATTATTTAAAAGCATTATTAATATCAATGGCCGAGGTAAATATTTCACCACCCGCAGATTTCACAGAGGGAATGGTAGAAAAAGACTCTCTCAGCTTTATATATCTATCCAAATGTTTTCCTGCTTTGTCCCCTGACTCAAAGTATGACTGTCTTGCCCTGAATAACCAAAACTCTACTTTCCGTGACAAAATAGTATTATATTTCAATCGGGTCAATTCTCTGAGGCCATCAGATGACATACGATATTTCAGCTCTGCCTCGGCACTTTTAATATTTCCTTCCAACTCCACAAGTTCTTGTGCTTTGGATTTTTTGGTGAATGAGGCATACTGCATGATCTGACCCCTAAGAACCGCCTTAAGTGCCTCCCAAGCCATGCCCACAGAGGATACTGAGGACCAGTTGGTCTCCATATAAACATTGATTTCAGTTCTTCCTTCTTTTTATGGGGTACCCCAACCCATTCACATTCCATGTGGAGAGACATAGTACACTCATATTAACATTTGACATTTTGATATAGTAGGAAAAATAAATTGTGTGTCAAAAACAAAATTATACAGACCACATTCCCCATTAATGAAACAATCAAACCCCGAAATCCCCCCGAAAAAAAAAACAAACAAAAAAAGAAAAACATGCGCATTATCCCCGCTCACGAAAGTGGCAATCCCTCTAAACTCAAAAGGTCCATGAATGCCCACAAGCCCCCACGACAACTCTGCCATCGGATTGCTCAATTTTGCTTCACAAATTTGTGAGGCAAAATTACATAACAGAAAACACTTTGTAAAATAAACCCCAACCAATAGGAAGAATGAACACAAAGAACGTGTAGATTCATTTACAGCACTGTCTCAAAGGTGTGATCTTCCACAAAACAAATTCCAGCTGATATAAAACCGTTCAGATTCCTTGGACAGACAAACAAATGTTCAGTGAGCCGGCTGTTATGAGTTCAGCAGACGACGTAATCATTCCAATGTCCCATAAAAATACTCAACAAAACAAACTCCAGCCAGCAGGAGGAATAAGCATGAAGAACGAACAGATTAATCCACAGCTCTTCCAAAGGAGTGTTATTCAATAGAACAAGCTCCAGCCGCTAGGTGGAACCAATACAAAAAGAAACAAAACCGGCATCCCGGTTCCCTGGATGGTCGAGTCAATTCACTCGGAGGCCGCATAAAAGTATATACCATGACTTACACAATCCGTCAACTTTATAAAAGACATCCTTTGTGTGAGCATGTAGATATTTTGAGATCATCCGTAGTGTCCACTCTCAAACTGGCGGGCAAATTCAATGCAAAAGTAATCTTTTGTCAATGCAAAAATATCTTTAAGGAAAAGTGTTATTCACAAAACAAACTCCAGCCACTCGGCGGAGCCAACACAAAAAGAAAAAAAGAAACCAAAATGATGCCCAGCTTCCTCAAAAGCCAGAGTAAGTACAGCAAGTCGACCCACTCACATGAGAAACACCCAATGGTTTACTCACCCATTGATTCAATAAAAGACATTGCCTGATTGGGACATGTAAATACTTTGCAACCGTCCTCTGTTTCTATTCTCAGTTTGGCTGGAAACATCAGAGCAAAAGCGATCCTTCGCCGATGCAAGAGTTTCTTGCATTCCTTGAACCAATCGCGTTTCCCTCGTCGATCTCGCAAAGTCCGGGAACAAGAAAATATTATGGTTCTTCCAAGAAAGCTTCCCTTTGCTCCTCGCCTGGCACAACACAAGATCTTTATCGGATGATCTCAGAAATCTGGCCAGGATTGATCGGGGCCTATCTCCCTCAGCAAATCTGTGAGCTGGGACTCTGTGAGCTCGCTCGATTTCCAGTTTATGGCCTGTTATGTCGAGCAGACTCGGGAAAAGCTTGTCTAGGAATTTCACCATATCTCTGCCCTCTGCATGCTCAGGAATTCCAACAATTCGAACGTTATTCCTGTGGCTTCTATTCTCAAGATCTTCAAGCTTTTCAAGGAGATGTTCCAAATCAACTTTGGTTATGGGTGGTGTAACGTCTGTGTAAGATCAGTGATGGTTAATTACACTTTGTTTAAAAAAAACCTTTTAGCCTTTTGACATTTGCATATAAATTACTGACCTGGCCTCCGCGTTTACATTTATATGGGTGCTAAATTGCAGATGGTCTTTATCACTATCAAAAGGATGCTAAAACAGGTCGCCTCTGGAGTGTCTCCATCAAGCTTCAAACACATTCCACAGAAAGGGGGGTGACCCCCCCCGTGCCAGGCACCAGAGCAGTTGTCTGTCTCCAGTAATTCCAATACACGTCACACACACACCTAAAGACATTTTCTCTATTTAGGCCATAGTAAGCAGTTATAAATGTATCTGCTATATGCATGTGTTGTATGTATATTCCCCTATTATATTAACTTACTTAAAACCCTTTACTTGTATTAGTTAGACGTTAAACGCCTATATTCAAGTGTATGAGTGTATCTCTGCTTTAATATCGTCTGGAGGTTACCTTCTTGGTATCAAAATGATCTTCTCTTTATTTCTCACACCATAATGGGTGACCCCCCCGTGCCAGGCACCAGAGCAGTTGTCTGTCTCCAGTAATTCCAATACACGTCACACACACACCTAAAGACATTTTCTCTATTTAGGCCATAGTAAGCAGTTATAAATGTATCTGCTATATGCATGTGTTGTATGTATATTCCCCTATTATATTAACTTACTTAAAACCCTTTACTTGTATTAGTTAGACGTTAAACGCCTATATTCAAGTGTATGAGTGTATCTCTGCTTTAATATCGTCTGGAGGTTACCTTCTTGGTATCAAAATGATCTTCTCTTTATTTCTCACACCATAATGTACACCATGTGATCGTGAAATGCATCGAACAATTCTTACTATGTTTTGAATTAAAAGCTGCAATAGCGGTCCAGATCAGCAATAAAATGCGAATGGGCCATAAACGGAGACAAAGGATGTCTCTCCCGCTCAAAATGCATGCCTCTGATTGGCCACTCCACCCACAAAATGGGTGCGGCAATGAACTATCAAAACTCCAGAACGCAGACTAATCATCGCTCAAAACTCTTCTTCTTGAGACCAACACACTCCAAAACTCTCCTCTTGAGTTTAACCTTCTGGCAATGTTTACCTTCAAGTAACTTTGTGGATTTCCTGTGGACTTCTTCAACTCACTCCTAAAGAAATCGTCGAGAACCTCGTCTACCGCATCAAGACTCTTATTCAGCAACAAACCAATGCAAGTAACCATTTACAACTGATTAGATGCGTGTTTAAGTTTGAACCCCTTTTAAGGTGAATTGTGCCTCTGATGATTCTCATTTAGGTTGTGGTTAACTGATGTGAAATACTGCCTTCTTTCTTTGCTCTTCTCTCTCCTTTCCTTACTTTCCTTCATTCTATATATGTATGTTTTGCTTAGTTTGTTTGTATGTTAGTTATAGTTTCATTTATTAAATCCCTTATATTCACAATTGATTGTCTCTGTGTTCCACTCACAATTCAAAGTCACTGAATGTTGCTCCTTGCTACATGCTAAACTACTGTTAGCACTGTATAAGTAGGAAGGCTATCGTTCCTTGGCCAGGAAAGTAATCTTCCTAGAATTGATAAATAATTATATTGTCTGCTCGGTGGACAGACAGATCAAGTAATTGTAATATCGATTCTGCTACAGTTAATTCTAAGATCTAATCTAAATATTTGTTATTAATTATAACCAGTTATAATTAATTATAAATAATTCCCTTTATAAGCTAATTTGCTACAGTGGATTAGCGGTTAATTCCCTCTCCGAAGACTCCAGACAATCAATTCGTCTCTCAACATCAGACACTCTTGTAACTAACTCTGAGAATTTTATTTCCATCGCCGTAATCGATCAACGTATTACAGCGAGATCCTCCAAGTCAGCAAGAACCTTCGTCAACATCACCGACATGTTGGACAACTGACACTGGATCACCTCTCCTGCCGTGCCATCCAAATCGATTCCCCGGTCTGTAGGCCTGTCGGGGCTTTCATCCTGAACACGTAAGTGTCTTTTAATGTCTACAGAGCCCGAGGATTTTGACTTCTTTGCCATGTTTTGCCTCAAAGAGCAAATGTGTAACTGGGTGTATCAAATTTCACCAGATTACAACATCGTCGCTCACACGTCTGCTTCTTGCATGGCGTCATGTGACCCCTAAATTTGATATCTTAAATACTGTTGCCATTGCAAGTGAAAGCAGTTTTTAAAGTGAAATAAAAAGCTATAGAATTCTAAGTTTATTGTAATGAAAATGTACTGCACAAACTTTTTATTTTTATATAAATAAAATATAAAATTTTTAGCTGAAATGTAAAAATACTAGAAAATCAAAGCCATATATCTAACCCAGTTCTGAGTGGCAATTAACTTTAATCAGACGCATGTCCAATAGAGGCCAGCCAAGCTCCATTCTTGAATGATTCCCAAAATACCACATCTCAGTCCCTTCCAGGATTTTGTTGTGTCTAGAAGGGATCCCTCTTTCGTACATTATGAATAGTCTAAGTATGTGTAACTATGTTCCTCATTTAACTTTGTTTCTCATTTCAGGTTTTAAACATCTCCAGTTCTTGAGTTGGAGTTTCTATTTCATCTGATCTGTGTATGTTTTGATTGAGCTGGAATGTGTTATTTTGAATTTTATGATAAATGTTTGTTGTGGCTGTTATCAGTGTTGTTTAGTGTCAGCAGTTTTTTCTGCAGCTCACCTCTTTTCCGGGAGCTAGAAAAGCTAAATATGTCCCTCATTGTGATGACCTTCTCGGCCATATTGTTTGTGTGTATGTAGAGTGTGTGTTTTGTCTTTATCTCCCTCTCTCTTATTCGCTGTCAGGTGTGCTGTAACCAGGTGAGCTTATTTTTAATGGGGAGTATCGACATGCAGTGTGTTTCCTTCCTATATAAACCGAGTGTTCCATGGCTGGGTTGTGCGATGGGAGATGGGTGTTCGTGAGCTGTGCCATCTCGGTCACCAGTGATCTCGCGCAGATTCCTGCTGCTGGAGCGGAGAGTTTGTGGTTGTTGCTCTCTGAAATTCTAAGTTAGCTGTACAGAACGGTCAATAAATGTGTCTGTGTTTCTGCTACTCTCGTCTCCCCATATCTTTTATTGCATTTTATTTTTAAAGTGTAACACATATAGATGCAATCTAGGTTTATTACAATAAAAGTTATACTTGGGTGAATTGGAAACCAGAACCTCTAAAAACTAGATGCACAAAGTAACCATTAGACCAATCAGTCATGGTCTTGCTTAAACTGCTGATCTATGTGTTCATCTACTGACTAACAAAATCCTAAGACTGATAGTGGCAGATGTAGTAATAACATTCCATATTATGTGAAATATCTGAGTGCTTGAATTGGTCATTAAGAATGACTGTTTATCAAAAATGGTGATTTAAAAGAATCTCTTATTGTGCATAAAATAATTAATATTCATGAGTTTCACAGTACTGCCACCCAAAGTACAGTTTTCCTAGAGTTTATATTTATTTATAACTAACTTTGTGTTAATGTTCCTTTTCAAATGGCTGAATCCAGCTGTTACAAAGTTGATAGGTCTACAGGATATTATTAGCAGAATAATATTGGGTATGTGTAATGATGAGTCAATGGTGTTGAGATCCGTGTGCAGCTTTAATAATAATAATAAATGTAGTAATACAGACAGGCATGGGTTCAATCACCAGCAACAGTAATATCCAAGGTCATCCAGAGAGGTGATCAATAAACAGGTAAGAGGTCAGGGCAGGCGGCAGACAATCACAGGTTATATCCAGGAAATCAAGGCAGTAATAGTAGGCAGGCAGCAATGGGTCAAAACAGGGTAAACAGTCCAGGATCAAACACAGGAAATGCAATAAACTCAGGGAACGCTCAGAAATGTCAGCCAGGGCAAAACAAGACTTTGCAATGACACAGCGTGAGTGTGAGAATTAAATCGCTGAATAGATTGGAAACAGGTGAACAGGTAATCATTGCCAGGTACGGGGATTATGGGAAATGGAGTCCAGAGAGTTAAAGTTGATCCCCAGGTGATGGAGCCATCTGGTGGTGAGTGGGAGGAACAACAAAGGCAGGATTCATGACAGTATGCATGCACTCTCCATCCATGGGTACACTTAACAAAAATAATTTGCATAATGTGATGAAGATTATTCCAGATTGCTAGTTTTATGTCAAGCTAAAGCACACTGAGAATTTGTTGATGTGTTTAATAGACAATGTCTTGATACTTTGGAGATTTTTGTATGTGGCAAATTAGCAGCAAAATTGTTACTATGTGGTTCCTGTGGAAATGGAGTTGTATTGCAAATTCATGGATATTTATAACTTGATAGTGACTCCAATTAATGAACTAATAGGTGTTGCAATGAAGCTTGGTACCTTAATCTGTAAGAACTATGCATGGGCACTTGCTTTGGTGTTGCCAACCCTCAGAGTCTGCATGCCACCCCCTTGCCACCCCATGTAAAAATTTCTACATCCGCCCCTGGTAAGCGTCTCCTCCACGTTGTGCATTCACTATCAAAATCCTTCTAAACTTTCACGGGACTGCAGACAGCACACATACATCACAGCTAGCATTTAATCTTCACCGGGCGTGCTGCGAATGAGACACAAAAATCCGCATTTATATAAAGAATCCCTAACATTTACTTAAAATCCCCATTAGTTGTTTAATAAAATGTGATTAGTATTTGAAGTGCTATTAATACAGTAGGCCACCAATCTGAAAATGGCAATATATGCTGAACACTCGTATGCTGAATGTAAATGTTTTTACTGATATGAAAAGGTCACTTATATAGATACATTTGTGCTCAAAAGTTTGCATACTCTGGCAGAAATTGTAAAATTTTGGCATTGATTTTGAAAATATGACTGATCATGCAAAAAAACTGTCTTTTATTTAAGGATAGTGATCATAAGAAGCCATTTATTATCACATAGTTGTTTGGCTCCTTTTTAAATCATAATGATAACAGAAATCACCCAAATGGCCCTGATCAAAAGTTTACATACCCTTGAATGTTTGGCCTTGTTACAGACACACAAGGTGACACACATGGGTTTAAATGGCAATTAAAGGTTAATTTCCCACACCTGTGGCTTTTTAAATTGCAATTAGTGTCCGTGTATAAATAGTCAATGAGTTTGTTAGCTCTCACGTGGATGCACTGAGCAGGCTAGATACTGAGTCATGGGGAGCAGAAAAGAACTGTCAAAAGACCTGCGTAACAAGGTAATGGGACTTTATAAAGATGGAAAAGGATATAAAAAGATATCCAAAGCCTTGAAAATGCCAGTCAGTACTGTTCAATCACTTATTAAGAAGTGGAAAATTTGGGGATCTCTTGATACCATGCCAAAGTCAGGTAGACCAAGAAAGATTTCAGCCACAACTGCCAGGATTGTTCAGGATACAAAGAAAAACCCACAGGTAACCTCAGGAGAAATACAGGCTGCTCTGGAAAAAGATGGTGTGGTTGTTTCAAGGAGCACAATACGACAATAATTGAACCAAAATGAGCTGCATGGTCGAGTTGCCAGAAAGAAGCCTTTACTGCGCCAATGCGTAGTACATCACTATAGAAGGAATAACCTTGCTGTTAAAATGGATGCAAGAAGGGATGTCATAACACAACACAAGTGTTTTAATCATACGCGGAAATCCCACATCTTCATCAACAGAGTAAGGGCAACATAACTTTGGCAATGAACATCCCAAGTGCTTTAGTTCTTGTTTCATGTCTGTCCGAACTAGCACCGAGTGCCTGTTTAAAGACAGAAGGGATTGTGTCTGTGTGCAGTTTCGGGCTCACCTGTGGCTCTGTGCGCACTGCACACTATCTATCCTCAGGTGATATCAGCATAAATAAATAATCAAACATTGATGTTTTTCCAGTATACGGCACTCGCGACAAGCAATGTCTGCAAAAAGTGCCTGTTTTGTAAAGGTTTTATGACCATCGCTGTTGTGATTGATCGCAAAAAGAAAAAGTTCCCAGACAGGAGACTTCTATCTTGCAGCTTGTTTTCTCAGCTTGCCGTTTTCAACTTCACACTAATGCATGCAGAACTGTGATGGCATCAACTGATTTAACATACTTACAGTTAATAGAACAGCTTCTCTCTGTAGAAAGTTGACCCACATGAAACACAGGCAGAGTGTGTCCATCTACAGAGCCATGCAGGTGCATTAGCATTGGTTAGAGATGAACCGCAGAGCAAATGCTTACCGAACCGTGGGTAGTAAACCGTATGTTTTTTTTTTTGTTTTTTTTTTTTTTTTTTTGCAGAGAACCATTACACCCCTAATAGATAGATAGATGCATGTTGTTTTTTCATCAGTCATTGGATTGGATCATAAGCAGAGAACATGAAACATAAGTACTGTCGCTCACATGTTTTAAAAATGCACACTTTTAACATTTTAAAATATGTTTTCACTGTCATTTTCTAATTGCAAAATAGACTGCAGAAGATGAAAGTTGAGTTTTTATATTTAATTTGATACTAAGTTTGTGAACATTGATGAAGTTTTTTATATAAAACATCCAACCTGATGGCCAGTGACAGTTAACAGGTTTAAAATGGGTGTGTAAGACCTCTGTAACACTCCCATTTTCACCAAAATTGGTACATATATAGTTCTTATCAAGCTGGACAACTTTCAGAATTATAATTATTAGCTCCGCCCAACAGGAAGTTGGCCATTTTGGATTTTTTTAATATTGCAGTCTCTGAACTTTTAAATATTCCTCCTAGGGGATTCATGAGACTGTCACCACATTTAGACAACATTATGCCAAGACACTGAAGATGCTAAATTGCAAACAGATTTTGAAATATCGAAAGGTGCTGCCATGGTGAGGCATTAAATTAATGGCGAAAAATAGGAAACAAGAAGTGTCTCAAATCTTCTGTGTGCAATGTGTGACTTAGATCAAAATTGAGATGTATGTTGGGGCTAATCACATGGATTTTACTATTTTACCCAAATTGTTTAGAATAATGTCAAATGCATGTGTCCACCTTGCATTGTTTTCCGAAAGCCACCGAATGGAAATGGACCCATGGTGCTCGGACCCATCATTGCTGCTTGCAGCTATATTTATTATTATTATTCTTTTCAAAGTTTTCGGTACTTTTGGGGTACTTAACATGTAAAATCTCTTGAAGGTTTGCACACACATCAGAGTTGTCAGACATTAGAGCTTGGCAAAGTTGCGGGGGGGGCTCTGTAGCACCACCTAGAAGATGAGCATGTTTGGGTGGGCTCTGTAGCACATCCCTTTTGGGCTACCATCACCAAATTTTGTACACATATAGATCTCTTCAATCTGGACAACTTTCATGCTGATAGTCATAAGGTCTGCCCAACAGGAAGTTGGCCATTTTGGATTGTTTGAAAAATGCTCTGTAATTTGAAAAACTCCTAGTGATTTCATGTTACAGGTACCAAATGTGCCAAAACAAGGACGATGCTTAATTGGAAATGGATTTTTGATATATCAAACAATGTTGCCATGGTGATGTGATACAGTAATGCATTGCGTGATTTACATCAAAATTTATTCAAATGTTTGTCCATGCGGACTGATTACATTTATGTGGCTATTGTGGGTCATGGTCGTAGCACCACCAACTGGCAGAAGGAATTGTGCCACTTTTAACAGACTTTGAAATATCTCTCTTATATTTACTTGAATTGATTCAATTTTTTTGGAGGGGGAGCTGTGTAGCGCCACCTTTTTTAAGTGGTGGGGTCTGTTTCTTCTACGGTCACCAAACTTGTTACATATATTGTTCTCATCAAGCCGGACAACTTTCAAAATTCCAGTCATTAGCTCCACCCAACAGGATATCGGCCATTTTGGATTGAATGTGCATTTTTTTTTTAATTGCAGGCCTTGACCTTTGAATACCTCTCCTAGGGGATTCATGTGACTGGCACCAAACTTAGGCAATGTTATGCCAAGACACTGAAGATGCTAATTTGTGAACAGATTTTTGATATTTTGAACATTGTTGCCATGGCCAGGCAATAAATTAAGGGCAAAAATGTGAAACAGGAAGTTCCTTATAACGTCTTTGTGTACTGTGTGATTTTGATGAAAATTCATCTGTATGTTTGGTAATGGGGCTGATCACAGTGATGTGGCTATTGTGGGTCACGGTTATAGCACCAACAACTGGCAGCAGGAAGTGTGACACTTTCAACATACTTTAAAATAGCCCTGTTATTTTTAACTGAATTGTTCATAAATTCTTAAGAAAAATGTCAAGACACTGCTGATGTAAACCTGTTAAGAGATTTTTTATATCTTAAATAGTGTTGCCATGGCAACACATTAAATGTTATTTTTCCTTCATATATTTGGGTGTTTTGAGGCACTTGGCATGCTTTCATTATATTCAGCACACACATCAGAGTTGTTGGCCATTAGGCCTGGGAAAATGTTAACACATGGGTGTGGCTGGGGGGCTGTGTAGTGCCACCTTCTTACTAAAGTAGTGGGGTCAGTTTCACCTACAGTCACCAAACATGGTACACATATTGTTCACATCAAGCCGAAACTTTCAAAATTATAATCATTAGCTCCGCCCAACAGGAAGTTGGCCAATTTGGATTTTTTGAAAAGTGCAGGCCCTGAACTTTTAAATACTCCTCCAAGGGGATAACGAGACTGGCACCAAATGTGGACAACATTATGCCAAGAATTTCTGCCAAAAAATTTTTGCCAAAAATTATGCAAAAATTATTTTATATATTGAATGGTCTTGCCATGGCGATGCACGTAAGTAATGGCAAAAATATGGAAACAATAAGTGTCTCATACCTTCTGCATACATTGTGTGATTTAGATCAAAGTAGAGATGTATATTTTGTCTTGGGGGCTAATCACAGGGATGTGGCTATTGTGGGTCAAGCTCATAGTGCCACCAACTGGCAGCAGGAAGTATGGCACTTACAACAGACTTTGAAATAGTCCTCTTACATTTACCCAAATCACTTCAAAATTGTTTAGACACTACTGATGGAAAATTGTGAAGGGATGCTTGAGAGCTTTACTAGTGTTGTCATGGCAATGGAATAAATTACATGAAGGTGTAGTCAAACTGGAATGGTGGCATATATCTATAACAGACTTTATGATTAGGGTCAAAGTTTACATTGACATTTAATTGTTGTTGTGTCCATCATGCATTGTTTAATGAAAGCCACAGAGTGGAAATGGACCCCTGGTGCTTGGGTCTGTCATCGCTGCTTGCAGCTATATTAATTATTATTATTATTTTCAAGGTTTTTGGTACTTTTGGGGTACTTAACATGCATGAAAACTCTTGAAATGTTGCACACACATCAGAGTCATCGGCCATTAGGGCTAGGCAAAGTTGCAGGGGGGCATGCAGGGGGGCTCTGTAGCACCCCCTTGAAAATGGGAATGTAAGGGGGTCTCTGTAGCACCCCCATTTTCACCTACAGTCAACAAACTTGGTATATATATATTGTTCTTATCAAGCCGAACAACTTTCATACTTACAGTCATTAGCTCGCCCAACACGAAGTCAGTCATTTTGGATTTTCTGAAAATTGCAGGCTCTGAACTTTTAAATACTCCTAAGGATTCATGAGACTATCACCACATTTAGACGACATTATGACAAGACATTGAAGATGCTAAATCGTGAATGGTGTTGCCATGGCGAGGCATTAATTAATGGCGAGAAATGGGAATCAGGAAGTGTCTCATATCTTCTGTGTGCAATGTGTGATTTAGATCATAATTGAGATGTATGTTTAGTTTTGGGGGCTAATCACATGGATTTTACTATTTTGGGTCATGGACATAGCGCCACCACCTGGCAAACTTTAACAGACTTTAAAATAGTTCTCTTATAGTTACCCAAATTGTTTAGAATAATGTAAAATGCCAAATGCATGTGTCCACCTTGCATTGTTTTCTGAAAGCCACTGGATGGAAATGGACCCATGGTGCTTGGGCCTGTCATCGCTGCTTGAAGCTATATTATTAACATTAGAATTGTAGTCTCATTAGAATTCATAAATATACATACGTAAAGTGATTTTACGTTAACCCTTTCAGGTGTCAGCAACTTTAGAGAGATAAAAAAATATATATATTATTGATCCTTTGAGGAAAAATCTTAACTTTCAGAACTATAGTGACAGCACACACACACACACACACACACACACACACACCACATCAGGAAATTATGTGCATTTTTAATGTTACACCATAATATCGAAGTATTTCAGTTATACTTTTTGAGCTTAGATGATACGGTAATTATATTTCTGCCAAACAATAAGTGCAAATGATTATGCTTTTATTAGTCCCATCTGGATGCGATTAATACATGCTATTTAAATTGTATTTCTCACATTTTCTAAAAAAAAATTAAAGTCCCACTGTGGGATTGTGTCTGAGTATTAAACTCGTTCACCTAAAGCATATCCTCATAGGTTCCAGGAATTTCTTTTCCGACCAGTAATAATAGGATTTGTAAAGATTTGTATGTCTCTAAAGCTCTGCATAGGCAAAAGTGTTTCTCTTTTAGATGCTGTAAATATGTTCATATTGTCGGTTTAAATGTCTATCTAAACTTACAAAAATGTATGTGAACACGCTACGTATAAATATCAACAATTTCTAATAAGATCATGCTGATTTTTCACTCTGCATTACACTTAGCATGCATAGTCATTTTTTTTCTTCAGTACTACCATTAAAATTATTACACTCATTGATTGCATTTCCCAATATTCCTTAGTTCTTCGATGATAAATGCATAGTAATTGGTTCAAAATCTATTAAACATATTCTGACTTGGTGTCTCTAACCTTCATCACACAACCTCTCCAAGGTCAGACAGGAGTGACACTGTGGTCCTCTGGTCTCGTTTATGATGTGGTGCCAGATGATTGAACCCCTCCCTTTGGAAAGCCCATGCTAGTGCAGTTTGAGTGTAATGAACAGACACGTGCCAGGGTCTGAGCAGGCCGGCAGGTGTGTGGGCAGATGGATTGTAAAGGTTATCTCTCATGTCTGCCCTGATTAATGGGAAACTGTTTCTCTTAACTTTTGCTGAGGATGCAGTCTGCTAAGTAGCACATTCGGTCCAGAAGATGTGGAGCAGCCTCTCAACAGGACACATGGCTGTTCTTTAAAACAAATTCTCGGCCTCACACAACCCTTCAGCTGCAGTCAATGCTAAACAGGGCAGCAGCATTCCAGGTGTGTGTTTTAGTTGCCACAAAAAGGCAAGGAGGTGAGAAGCAAAGGAGTAATCACATTTAGTTGTTTTTATACCAGTAGTCTTTATGAGTTCTGTCATAAAAGATTCAGTATTATTATTTAGAGCTGGGGTACTCGAGTTTGGACTCGGACTCATGTCCGAGTCACAAGTCCAATTTTAATGTACTTGGACTTGTCACGGACTCGGATGCATTTTTACTCTGACTTGACTCAGACTCGAGCCTTTCGGACTTGGGATTTTTTCCCAAGTCCGGCCGAGTCCATGGCATTTGTGATGCAATGAAAAACAAACTAACAAACAAACAAACAAAAAAATTATGTAACATAGGGTGACCATACGTCTTCTTTTCCCCAGACATGTCTTCTTTTCCAGACCTGAAAAAAGTGTCCGGCTGGAATTTCAAAATTGCCTCTAAATGTCCAGGATTTGGCTTTGTCTTCATATTGATGTGCTCTCTACAGTTAGTACTATCATACATTCTGTGTATTTGATACTGTGCATCAGTTTTCACATGTATATTTCCTTAACTGTGATTATTCTGGCTGAGAGCAGCAGCAGCACGCACTCTTTCAAAGTACTTTTTTAGCTCTCTCCCCCACGCGCCTGTGCTGTATGTGTGTGCGAGAAAGAGATCGCCAGATGTGCTCTGCTGCTCTCATCCAGAAATATCAATAACGTAAGTACACTTTAAAAAGTACGTTCCCCAACTCTGCAAATTATTAAATAGAACACGTTTTATCAGACTTATGCTTACCACGCAAAGTCATTTCTAACTGAAAATGTTTACTATATCGAGACAAAATCAAATTTACTACATATCAGGGACATTTAAACTAATATAATGGATGAAATAGACCATGATGGAAATTTTATAACTCCATCACATATTTGTAGCACAATCCCTGTGTGTTACCTGTAAAGCTGGTACTTGCATTTCAATGGCAAAAAAGTCAGAAAATACACTGAAGAACACAAGTGAGGGGAGAAGTCTCTATTCACCTATTATCTATACTAAATATAATGTGAAAAGAACGAAATGTCAGCCTAAGGTGTGTTTGTCAAAAATTGTATCTTGACTTTAGGGAAGTAGGCTACACCTAGACACAGCAGGAGGACTGAAAAGTGCGAAGTGTAGTACTATAGTATATAAATATTGTTTAATGGTATCTGATCTCTTCTGTTTCTATTTTATGTTGTTGTATTTAATTTTATGGGCATTATTAAATGTTTTAATATTACCATTTATTAAATGTATTAAACACATTAAATGTATTTAATTAATTACATTAAATGTATTTCACCCATAATTTGAGATAAAACTAAATTGGATGGACAAACTGAAAATGAAATAGAAATAAAAACAAAATTAAAATTTGAAATAATAATAACTCTGTTTGTAATGACTTACGCAGCTTTCACTTTCTTTGGTGTATGTTTGAGTGGAGGGGAAAAGCAACAAATAATTGAAATGTCAACAGAACACAATAAGAAGTGTGTTGAAGGACAGTTTTGTCTTCATACACCTAAAGCATATGCTTTCATTCTGAAACCACTTTGAAATTTGTTCAGCAGGATACCAATCATTTGTTTTCTGGATTTATATTGACAAATTGTATTTCGTAGTTGTGTAGGTTAAAATAAGTTTAAAATATGTTGAGTTTACGGTTACAGTTTTAATCCAGATTCTTGAACAGATCTATTCGGACTCGACTCAGCCTTTTATGGAATCGGGCTTGAGTCCGACTCTGCCCCTTTTGGACTCAGACACAACTCGGACTCGATTATTTAAAGACTTGGACTTGACTCCGACTCAACTATGGTGGACTCGAACCAAACACTATTAGTAGTAGTAGTAGTAGTAGTATTGTGGTATTATTTATACTTTTCACATCAACAAATATTGTTCAGAGTGTACTTGCAAGTTTGGGTAAGGTTATAATTCAGTATCGCTTAAGAATAAAATGCATTTAGTCTCTGGTAGCCATTTCCCATAGCCCTCTATATTTCCAACCATGTGTCTGTGTTGAAGGGAAGAAGAGGCCCAGCTGGTGCAAACAGTGCCATGGGATCAACAGAAAATTGATCAGCTTTTCACATGACAGCATCCATCACCCTGTCAGGCTGCGCTAGCATCAGCCCTGCTCTGTAGGGCTCAGATCAGCTGAGCCTAGCTTTATGTAACCCAGACCAAGGCACCTCTTTTCTTTTACAATGCACTGAATTAACAGACAAACAGCAGGAACTTGTAATAGAAAACACAATGTGTATTGTCTTTTTTAATTTTTTTATTTCTTGTATTATATTTGCTCATCTACAAAACCTTTTTAAACAGTAAGAGCTTTAGCAAATTATGTCATTTAAAAGAAGTAATTCACATCCCAAAAATGTATTCCTCATTGTTGACTCACCCTTATGCCATCTCAAACTCATTTGACTTTGTTCTCTGGAACATAAACAGACACTTTTTATGGAGAGAGGATGTGAATAAATTCATACAATGCAAGTCAATGTGTTCCAACATTTCCAAGCTCCAAAAAGGACACAAAGGCAGCATTAAGGCAATCCCTACAACTGGAGTGGTTCATGTTTTCTGAAGCAATATGATTGGTTTTGAAAAAAAAAAAAAAAAAAAAAAAATCACTATAAATCTTGACATCTGCAGTCACTTACGCTTCCTCACGCTTGATGCATGCACCGAGCACTGGACGCTGCCCATTAACACGCTCTTCCCATGACTTGAGTCATATGGATTACCTTTATATTGATAATAAGATTTTCACACACCAAATTCTCTCAATCTGAGCATAGTTGATTCAAACCCATCTGTTACTGTGCACATAATAGCCTAAAGCTTAGCATAATAGCCTAATTTCGGTCATAACTTAATTTTGACCATGTGTAGTAACTGCATTTTTCCTTTGCAATGTAGTATTCTTCAGGTCAGATATAATCCAGGCTGTGCTAAATAGTGAATAATTTTGCAGGGCACAGTATTAGAACAGAATGATGAATGGACTATATCATGGTGCAATATCATGGTATTGCATTTGTGTAGAGGTGAGCCACTCATAAAATAAAAGCATGTGGCCTCTATTTATACAAGAGTCATTAATTTAAACATTTTGCATCACATTTGTCTGTGCTGTGCTACAGTGAACAGTTGATAGGATTTCATTCATTGCACTGTACTTAACCTTCTATTCCAATTGGTTTTAGTTCATTTTATTAGAAAGTGATATGCATTCTCATGCCTTTATCAACAGAGATAGTGTTATGAAAGTGTTTTTAAGCTCTTTTTGGCTCCTGTCAAGGATTAGTAAGCATCTCAGCTGTGAACCCCTGCCTGAGTGCTTTGCTGCCTCTTTGGCTTAATACATTTATGGTTATTTAGAGAAGAAATTACTGAACACTCTCCAATCACTCACCTGCCTTTGGCTCCACTGCTTTTAATAAATAAATAACAATACCAACTGGGACTCACGGAAGAGGATTTATGTAATTTAAAACAGGCACAAATATAGTTACTTGGCACTTAATGGACCCATTCGGTGCAAATGGGTCCCAGTTCTCAAAATGACACTCAGAGTGTGAGAAGTATTCCTAAGTGCTGCACAATGAGTCCAATGCCATTAAATGGGAAGGGATTTCATAATTCAACCAGTCTGATTTATTTCCATGTGAGTACAGTATATGACCTCGATTCCAAAATGAGCTCTATGCGCATTTGGAAACGTCTGTATTTGTTACAGTATTGTTCTCTGGGGCAGGTTGATGTGGATCTGAGTAGACACTTGAGGAACAGTTCCACCCCCTTTCACTCCCTTCCTCAAGCCTGTGAGTGATTGTAAGAGAGAGAAAATGTAAAATGAAAGGAAATAAAAGATCACAGAAGGGTTTAGCAGCATTGACTCACAGTTAGATCTATTCATTTGTCAATGCTTAAGATGCAGCTTCCTCGGCCATTGGTCCTCCCTTAGGTTGCTAGAGAGGTAGGGCCTACTTTGCCAATGTAATACTCTAATATAATATAAATAAACTGGTTTGCTCTCTAAAGTAAACTATGTGTTTGTAAAGGCCTTTGTCTGTAACACTGCCAGCCTTAAGAAATGTTTCATCAAAGTATAATTGAAAACAGAAAAAAGTGACTATGAGAAAGAAATGGGAACAAAAAGTGGGGGGAAAGAGACAAAGATCTGACACTTATTTCTTTGAAAGTATTTTTCAAATTTTAGCTTTTTAACAGAGTGTGTCTCAATCAGTCCCTCACACAGTATAGAAAGAGAGGCTGTGAAATATGGGCTCCTTACAGTTGTGCTCAGAAATTTGCATACCCTTGGAGAATTGGTAATATATGTACCATTTTTAAAGAAAACATGAGTGAGCAGGCAAAACACATTTCTTTTATTTCTTATGGGATTCATAATCAACTGTAGGTTATAACAGAATGGCACAATCATAAAACAAAATATGGCAACAAAGAAAAATATTAAATGACCCCTGTTCAAAAGTCTGCATACTCTTAGTTCTTAATACTGTGCATTGCCCCCTTTAGCATCAATGACAGTGTGCAGTCTTTTGTAATAGTTGTCTAAGAGGCCCCAAATTCTTGCAGGTGGTATAGCTGCCCATTTGTCTTGGCAAAATGCCTCCAGGTCATGCAAAGTCTTTGGTCATCTTGCATGAACCGCACGTTTGAGATCTCCCCAGAGTGGCTCGATGATATTAAGGTCAGGAGACTGTGATGGCCACTCCAGAACCTTCACCTTTTTCTGCTGTATCCACTGTAGGGTCAGCTTGGCCTTGTGCTTAGGGTCATTGTCATGCTGGAAAGTCCAAGAGCGTCCCATGCGCAGCTTTCGTGCAGAAGAATGCAAATTGCCTGCCAGTATTTTCTGATAACATGCTGCATTCATCTTGCCATCAATTTTCATAAGATTCTCTGTGCCTTTAGAGCTCACACACCCCCAAAACATTAGTGAGCCACCACCATGCTTCACAGTGGGGATGGCATTCTTTTCACTATAGGCCTTGTTGACCCCTCTCCAAACATAGCGCTTATGGTTGTGACCATAAAGCTCTATTTTGGTCTCGTCACTCCAAATTACAGTGTGCCAGAAGCTGTGAGGCGTGTCAAGGTGTTGTTGGGCATATTGTAACTGGGCTTTTTTGTGGCATTGGTGCAGTAAAGGCTTCTTTCTGGCAACTCGACCATGCAACTCATTTTTGTTCAAGTATCGTCGTATTGTGCTCCTTGAAACAACCACACCGTCTTTTTCCAGAGCAGCCTGTATTTCTCCTGAGGTTACCTGTGGGTTTTTCTTTGTATCCCGAACAATTCTTCTGGCAGTTGTGGCTGAAAACTTTTTGGTCTACCTGACCTAGGCTTGGTATCAAGAGATCCCCAAATTTTCCACTTCTTAATAAGTTATTGAACAGTACTGACTGGCATTTTCAAGGCTTTGGATATCTTTTTATATCCTTTTCCATCTTTATAATGTTCTATTACCTTGTTACGCTGGTCTTTTGACATTTCTTTTCTGCTCCCCATGGCTCAGTATCTAGCCTGCTCAGTGCATCCACATGAGAGCTAACAAACTCATTGACTATTTATACACAGACACTAATTGCAATTTAAAAAGCCACAGGTGTGGGAAATTAACCTTTAATTGCCATGTGATAATAAATGGCTTCATTTTTTCACAGTTTTTCTTTTTTGCATGATCAGTCATATTTTCAAAATCAGTGCCAAAATTTCACAATTTCTGCCAGGATATGCAAACTTTTGAGCACAACTGTATGCTCCAGCACTCTGACAGAACTGTGAGTGTATTCCCACAGAAGAGAAAGGCTCTTCTTCCACATCGAACTGTAAAATAAATGTTATACAGAAGGCACTGGAGATCACTTTATTCTGAGAGTTGAGAGAAGGTGTTTGACATGTCTGTATTTGACTACAAATACAAGAGAGAAAGATAAACAAAAGCTCTTCACTTATGGGTATGCATGAAAAAGACATCCGAATTAAATAAAACAAGGTGCTTTTACATTCATTTCACAATTTTAATGAGAATTACATGATCATAAATTAAATCATTATAAAGACAATAATTGCATTTTTTATAGATGACTAGTTTACTTGTATTCTTTAGCGTGGCTCAGGGGAGAATATTTGAATTATGTTGAAGGTAAAGTCATTTTTATTTGCATAGCACTTTTCACAACAGATGTTGCTTCAGAGCAGCTGCACAGGAAATTATGTTATTACAGAAAATAAAGCTGTATTGTCTTAGTCATCCTTGTGCTATATGATATAAATGTGATTGTAGATTGTGCTTTAATAAGTAAATAAGATTTGTTTTTAGACCCCCAAGTGAGCAAGCCAAAGGCGACCGTGTCAAGGAACAAAAAAACTCCATAAGATGTTGGTTAATGGAGAAAAACAACCCTGAAAGAATCAAGGCTCATTGTGGGAGCCAGTACCCTTTTGGCTAAACAGCATGAATATAATGCCAGTATTAGTTATATGTGTAGAACTAGTCATGGTTTAAATTAGTAAACTAAGAAAATGTTTGGGGTCAATGTTTAAACAAAATGATGTTGTATGAAATGTAAGATTAGTGACAAAGTCTTTGAAGTCCATCCTGTATTAACTGTGGAAGTGCACGTAGATGCATTGTCCTTTGTTATTTGGTTGATGAAGGCTTTAATTGGCAGCTATTTCATTGTCTGTATATTCCATTTTAAAAGAGTGTAGTCCATCCTTTGAACAACACGATACAGGGAACATTCAGTGAGGGACATTGCAGTCTGGCTGGAAGCTTATGGCAGGCAATTTTGGTGAAGTCCATCCTGAGTCCAGGGTTTAGGCAGTGGCACATGAAGTATCCCGTGTTTTGGAGTTGGCATCAATTCATCCTCTGTGAAGTCCATCATAGTAGATTGAAGTGAAATCTGGCTGGCAAAGGCTGCAGTTAGTCGTCGTCATCGCTCAGTGACACGTAGCAAGTATAAATCTTTATTCAGTTGAGCTAACATGCAGTTTCATCACACTCATAGAAGCGTGTGTAAATGTAGTTGGATATCTAATGTAAACGTTAAAATGTCAGACTGATCTCACCGTGAAATCAGAAACAGTAGGTTGACTTATCTTTAGCTAAAATCAGTCTGTGCTTACTCAAATTCGAAACACTGTCCCCAGTGGCCAAAGCGGTAAGTGTTGTTGGGCATATGATCATTTGTGAGCTCCATTTTCCAGGTGTAATGACCATGGACGGGTGCCAAAAGCAAGATGTGAGTTGATTTTAGCAATACAGGCAGTAATAGAGTGAAGAGGAATGCATGTTTTAGTGGAGAAAATGCACAATGCAAAAAAAAAAAAAAAAAAAAAAAAAACAATTGTAATAAAAAAATGCAACCTCCGAATCACATTCATTACTGATTAACACTTTAAAGCCTGAGGACAAAATTCAGAAAATTCCATTCTGTGCCAGAATATGATATTCATATCCAAATTCATATTACATTCATATTCATATAACATCACACACCTGAACTGTATATACCATACTGAAGAGAAGAACTAGGGATTTCAAATGATATAAATATATGTATGATTATTTAAGGCTAATCGTCCTTTATCAATAAGATTTCACACAGCAATTTTTACAAAAATTTTCTCCAGCCACCATACTTCATCAGACAACTGCATTTTCAACCATTTTAATTACAAGCTAGAGGGAAACTTAGAGTGTATGAAATATATGTACATAATTTTGTGGGCAATGTAGAATAGCAGACAGATTAGAAATATAATCTATTGTTTAAAAGTTATGACCATTCTAGTGATTAGTGGGAAAACAGAATAAAACAAACATTTAGAATGTTAAGATACATTTCACATGACCCCTCCTGTAATAATAAATTGAGATTTCATCTGAAATTGAAGGACACAAACACTGAAATATACTTTTTATGTGTTCAATAAAATACACTTTATTTAATTTGAACATTAAAATTACACACGAATTACACAGAAAAACATACAAAATCAAACTTTCGAAATATCTATAGTAAATACATTTTTAATAAAGAGTGCAGGAACAGAATATATATAAATTCATAAATACTCAACAACTGCAATACCTGTGGAGAGAAGAGAGGGAGAAAAGAGGGGAGTGGGAGGACAACAACACCAGTAAACACAGCCCAACCTAGGCCTCTTCGCAAAACTGGTCACACAGTTCCTAACACGAACCAAGCAAAGTCTTTTGCTGTTACATTCCGGCGAACAACAAGCTACTTTAGTTTTATTTTCAGTCCTACTTTTCTGATAGCATAGCCAACATCTCTTAGAGGACTCTTCAAATTTAGGGACATGGGCTGTGTGGAGTGATGATGAAGGAGAGACTACAGGCTTTAGTGTATGCAAAGGGAAACTTGCGTGAATATCGATACCTCCCAGCTGAAGAGCCAATTTTTCTCTGAAATCTATCTGGGTTAAGTTCACCGGTCTATGCTCATCCCCTGGTGCCGCATGAATGTGTTGCCATTCCTTACACAATATGAAACTATTGATGACGGCAATGTCTATGAAGTGGAAAAAAAGAGTCTTCCACCACTTCTGAGTTTTTTGTAGGACATCGTAATATTTTATCATTTAGTCTGACCTATCAATGCCACCCATGTTTTTGTTATAATCGCTGATGACAGTGGGCTGGAGGGCTACTTTTTTTGTCCAGTTGCCATCATTTTTTTACAAAACTAGTAATTTTGGTTGAGCCATTCACATTGTGGAAATTGGAGAGGGATGTAACTGCACGCGTGTCCTTCCACTGAATTACAAGTATATTCCCCTCAATCCTACACCACCTCATATCCCCATGAGCTGTCTTGTGTTCCCATCTTTTGATGTCTTTAAATTCTGCAAGAAACAGTTTACGATTCACCCTGCATGTCCCACAGGCATTAGTTCCCATTTCTAACAACTTAACCATAAGAGCTGTTGCGGCCGACCTGGACTGACTGAGGTCTTTTTGTTAAAAAGTCCAGGATCCGATTACAGAGGGAGGTGTTGAGGCCCAGCAAATTCAGCTTATTGATGAGCTGTTGTGGGATTATTGTATTGAATGCCGAGCTGAAGTCAATAAACAACATTCTTACATATGAGTCTTTGTGTTCTAGGTGATTCAGGGCCAGGTGGAGGGAGGAGAATATTTCATCGTCCGTAGAGTGGTTTGGATGGTATGCAAACTGGAACGGGTCGAGCGTGTTAGGGAGACTGGACCTAATGTGATGCATGACTAACCTCTCAAAGCACTTCATCATGATTGGTGTCAGTGCAATGGGGCAGTAGTCATTCAGGCAGGTCACAGATGACTTCTTCGGTACCAGTATGATGGTGGTGGACTTGAGATGTGTGGGGACAACTGCCTGGATCAGCAAGGTGTTAAAGATGTCTGTTAGGACATCTGTCAGCTGTTCAGCACAATCTCTCTGTACATGGCCAGGTATGTTGTCGGGACCCGCGGCCTTGCGTGGATTAATCCTAGATAGGGTTTTCCTCACGTCGGCTGCAGAGAGGCAATACTGTGATCAGTTTTTGAACTGGTTTGGTGAGTTTCAGAAGTGGTCTGTATGCTGGGATTAGCATAACAGAGATGTGATCTGAGTGCCCGAGGTGGGGGCAGGGGACAGCAATGTATGTATGTTTGTTGCTCACTGATAGAGCTGTACAGTTCGCAAAGAGCATCCCTGGCGTTGACACAAGGGGGAATATACACAGCCACAATAGCAATGGCTGTGAACTCTCTCGGTAGATAGAAGGGGTGACACTTCACAATCATGAACTCCGCCAGCGATGTACAGAGTTTTGAGACTACCACAGCATTGTTACACCATACATTGTTAATATATATACACATAGGCCTCCTCCACGAGTCTTACGGAGCGTTGTGTCCCTGTCTGCTCGGTAGTAGGTTAGTCCGTGCAGCTGAATGGCGGAGTCCGGGATGTTGTTGTTTAGCCATGTTTCGGTGAAAATGAATACACAGCAATCCCTCATCTCACATAGTGTAGATCAACGGAGTCGAATATCGTCCAGTTTATTGTCCAGTGAGCTTACATTTGAGAGCAGGAGTGTTAGAAGAGCCGGTCTGGTGGGGTTAGCCTTTAGCCTAGCTCATATACCTCCACGCTTGCCGCGTTTCCGTCCTATCTCACACCGCTTGCGACGCCTCCTTGTGCGGGCAGCACCAGTGGGTGAGGCCGCTGTCTCAGGGTCTGGCTTCCGCAGTAGGCAAAGGCTCCGTAGCTTCTCTGTAGTCACCGGCAAAGGGTTATAATTACATGCACTACCGATTTCCAGAAGGCACTGGCGACCGTAGACATGTTGTAAAGTGGTTTCCTGATGTTTGAGCATTGAAGGAAAGCAGTTTGATGATGAAAGGAAGAGACTAAAAAGACACCGTTTTTAGGACCCGGAGTAGACGCTGCATCCGTCCGCGACACCATTTTATTATCTATGTTCCATCTCATCCTCCATCTCCTAGTGGTCCGGGTATTCCTGCAGTAGTTTCTGGTCCAGCAGATCTTCCTCCTGTGTGCTCATGCCCTCATGAGCCATGTCCTCCTCTGCTATGAACCTAAGCTCATCAGCAGTCAGCTGCCTCCTCCTCTTGAGGGTGTTGAGCAGGGAGCCATAGTCTCTATCCATCTCTACAACAGAAAAAAAAGTACAACAATTGGTAGCCAGCAGTGTGTTCTTCACAAATCCATACACTGAATAGTCACCAAAGGCTTGCAGACTAAGCAGAATGTCCAAATGCAGACAGCCCTCTCACACTTTCCTTGTGAACAGGAAGCTACACACAATCTAAAATCATGTCTGTGTGATGGATTGGTAAGGCTATATGCTAAATTATAGAAAGATATCTACCATTTTATTTTTATTACATGGGAAAATCAACAAGCTAGATAACTTATATAACTAGCAGGCCAGTTTCCAGGCAGGTCTGAACAGTGTCTGCTCTCTGCCTCACATTACTTCAGGCGGATTATTCACAAGCGTCACAATTGGCAAAACAAGTTATTGATATTTAGTTAAAAATGTACATAGTTTGCTAGCTAATGTTTATTTAGCAAGTTTCACAGAAACTGCCAAAAAAAGGTTGATATAAAAAGAGGCTCGCCGATGATGGTCACATACATTTTTCCAGAAAAAAAAACTAGCTAGCGCTACTCCTACAAATAAATGCTTCGTAACTAAAAAGGTTTGACTATCTTCCACAAGCGACAAAATTGGTCAAAAAGGTAATCACCCGGCGTATCCTCTCTGGCTCCGCTCAGGCAAATGGAGAATGACGCTGATGACGATACATTTATTATTCACACCCAGTAACCCCTTAACCAATCATATGTGCTTTTAGCTTATATTGTCATGAGTACCTGGCAGTTTTCAAAAATAAAATCGGTGATTGGACGGCGAAGATACTGAGACAGGAACCATGGGAATAATTGTTCCCAAATTTGAATGCTCCGGCTGGTAAGGGTTAAGTGTAGCTGGTGGTTGTAAAGAAACAACACAGGATACAAAAATATATTTTTACACATGCAATCCACATGCATCCCTCAAAAATGATCCACAACAAACACAACATACGACCCCTCTGAACACATACCCAATGCAGTCTACAAGCATTCTGTGCAAAACTTGACCCTTTCCCACGAACAATCTAAACTATGTGGCTGGGCTCAGACGCATACAATCATGCATTCATGCTGCTGTTCACCAGCAAAATCGGTCGCCACAATGACTGAAGCAGTTGTCATAATGAACCAGCTGCTCAAATAGTCTTTTCAACATCTCAATATCTTTATTTTTATATGTTACAAACTTTCAATCGCTAAATAAAAGTATAAAGCCGTTACCGTCGGAGAACACTGTTTAGAAGCAGCGCTGCGGCCATGTTTTTTGAGGTCAAAGAATATACAAACTAGTCAGTCCATTTGAGACTTGTCCCATTCCGTCCATCACAACCATTTCTGGGGCTGGGAGAGCGGAAGGGCTAGGTTTTTAGAACCTTCTATGCTCCTCTTTTTGTATGCTTCTATGACAATACAAACTTAGAATCCCATCTTGCATTAAAACGAAAATATGGCGGTACACATAGCCGGCAAGTG
Source organism: Myxocyprinus asiaticus (assembly GCF_019703515.2). Classification (NCBI taxonomy): domain Eukaryota; kingdom Metazoa; phylum Chordata; class Actinopteri; order Cypriniformes; family Catostomidae; genus Myxocyprinus; species Myxocyprinus asiaticus. The sequence goes on from NC_059344.1 coordinate 44,627,750, forward strand.
CATTCGCGATCGCATCTTATCAACATAATCAATCATTATAAACATCTGAAAACCACATTATATGTTTGATAATATATAAACTGACCTTCAGTGCACCCGCTGTGATATAATCTGTCCTCCAGTGCATCTGCTGTGAAGTGTAAGGCTAGATTTATTTTAATTACAGCGCACATTAAAGAACTCACGCTGGGGGATCCGTCAGTACAGGAGAAACTCATGTGTGAAAAGGTAAATATTTACCCAAAGAACTCTCAAACGATGAACAAAACCGGGAGCTCTCTTGCACAACGTATGTTCTCACGTCTCTAACATGAGAGAGTCCCGGAAAGCAGGTGATGCAAAACTCTTGTTCTTAAAGGGTCCATGTCTAATTTCCCCACTTGGCTACATAAGCAAACTCGACCACTTCCTGGTTTCAGCATGGTATCTGAATCTGGGTCTCCCATGCCGCTGAAGTGACGTGCATTCGGTTGCACAACAGGGGAAGGTTGATATGATGAATCCGATACAAACATGTGTGATAGGAGATGGCACTTGTCAGTTATTCAGCATAATGTCGCCGATCTTAGGGTACCAGAAGTATCAGAAATAACATGCCGACATCCCATGTGACCATGATGAAAATGTATCACCTTACAATCATGCACTATAGTAAAAGTGATTAGATGTTGATGTAGATGTGTGTAGAATCGAGTGAACGTGTTTATGAACTGATAAGCTGCTGTTTTACTCGTGATTTGTGCGAAAGTAAACAAAAGTCACTTTATATTTAAAAATGTATTATTGTAGGGCCTCTGGTTTTCATTTTACAAGGAAACCTTTGTGATATGTACAACGAGCCATGTAATTTTCATTTAGCAAAAATGTAGGTACAGGAATATGATTTGAGACCAGGTTGCGGACAGAAGTCAAACATTATAATCTTTGTGTATATTTTGTATTTGGAAGTTTCCAAGTTAGCATTTGCCCTTCTTCTACATTAGAATAGAGATACAAAACCTCAGGCCTGATGCTTCTGAAAGTAGAAACACTAGTATTTGCGTGCAAATGACACTAAACCATCCTGGTGACACAGGGCGAGATCCCTGTGTTAGAGGTTTAGACATAAATGTGCTGCCAATTTGAGTATGTTTGTAGATATGAGTGAGTATTTGCACACTTTTTTTATTATTTGTATTAAGGCTTAGTTACTGGGTGGTGGTATCATCTGAAACACCAAAATAAACTCCACATGGCCGTTTCTGGCTTATCTTGGACTTGCAGTAAAGATGGCAGTAAGCCTGGAGCAGAGGTGTATTGTTAGTGCCACCCATGACAGAGGCAGGCTTGAACATGTTTGTTATAATAAATACTTTGAAGAAAATAGATATAAATTAACAAAAAAAATAAAAAATAAATAAAAATGGACTGCATCACTGTTCAATTTGAGTAGCCTATGAATGTAAATCACAACATCAATATGAAATAATAAAATAAATGGCCTACATAAATCTCTAAGATTTAAGTAAATAAAACATTTAGATTTTGACCTTGTTATGATTTATTTATTTATTATTTTTAGTAAAATAATCTCTCTCTCTGTGCAGCCTTTTAAAAATAAGCTCTCTTGGTCTCTGTATCTAATCTTTTTGCAAAGATTTCAGTATGCCATTTGAAGTGCTGAGTAAAATCAGTTAATATAATCATGCTTTGATCCCAACAGTCAGGGATTCCAAATGAAAGAAAAACACATTCACCATAAGTACACAAGAAGATAATGCCAAAACAGATTCTAATTCAATTTCGTGCTTGGGCAAATATGTCTATAAGAACAGGTTGATGGAGAGTTCATAGGAAGCAGAAAGAAGGAGAGAGAGACAATCAACAATGAAAACAACACAGATAAAATCTTGCCACGCTACCTCTATTCAAAGTTGTCACATTGAATTGTCATTTAAGTTGTGTACACCAGCCCCATGCAATATATCCTGTCATCCACTTGTATTAATTTGAAGTAATTTTCACCTCTGACTTATCCACCTTTTTCCCGTGATGCTTAGCGAGAAATATGGGTGTTACTTCCATTGTCAAGTAAACACAGCTGTTGTTGCGGCGTACGTCCATTCATTCTTTCATTGTGGTGTTGGGATTTTGAGGAGAGCATGTCTGACTTTGTGTTACTGAACGATAATAAACTGCAAAAAAATCAGAAAGACAAAGAATGTGCAAACAAAACCAGCGCACTGTTTCTCCCAGATGCAGTTGAGATTTAATTTAAGCAAAAACGCAACATTTCTAGCTAAATTATCGGTTGTTTCAGTGGAGTACCTGTGTTAGTTCAGCTTCAGTTGTGTGTACTTGTCATCTTGTCACCCTGCATGTTCCAATCAGACAGACACACTGATGAAGAACCGTGTTTTGTTCGGCGGGTGATTGACTGGTGAGAAGTGGTGCTGCGCTGCCATCCGAGACACATCAGGACAGCATTTTAAACCTCAAATGCAATGTGTTTTTTGACTACCTCTGTATGTGTTTTTGTGATCCAATCACAAAACACTTTGCAAACCGTTTACAACTATATTTAGCACTGACCATTTGCGATCGGATCATCCGAAACTCCTCTTATTACCAGCTGTAAACAGGGTCTAAAATGATTGCAGCCAGAACTAGGGAATGCTATAGAACGACTTCCAGCGGAAGTCCCACGCACATTCATTTGTCCAGTAAGACCGCCAGAAAAAAGGTGGATAGTGAAGATTTACAGTCACAATAGGGTTATGTTGCTTGTGTGTGTGATAGCAACATTCCCATGATGCGTGGGACCATCTGGGTCATGCCTAATTTCAAATGCAGTTGAAGTCAATATCATCTAACATCTGAACAATAAGAGTGTGGCAGCGGGGGCGTGGTCAAGCATCTCTCCGGAGAGAGAGAAAGCGGTAAGGGCGCTTACACCTGAGCTAAATTATGTCTAACACCTGTCTCTAATTTCAGTGAGCACGGGTAGAGCGGCATAAATAGAGCGACACAGCACTTAGTCGGGAGAGAGACTGGATACAACAGAGCCGAGCCAGAGCAAGGATTCTTTAGTAGTGAAAGTTTATTTGTGAAAGCAGTGTGTGTTAGTGTTTAGTTTAGTGCGTAAAGGTAAACTGTAAAGTGGTGTCGTGAAGAGGGGAAAATAAAGCCTCACCTTAAGAAGGAAAAACTGCTTCTCGCTTCATCTTTTACAAAGAGAAAGACAGGGCAACAGCATGATATAGAATCTGAATGACGATAACCAAGTTTAAACACTGGACTTATTTACTAAAATCCTGAATTTAGAGTAGTAAATATATTTACTTAATGTAAAAATTTAAATCAGAGCCAGGTCTCGTGACCTTTTAAAGGGACAGATTGAGTTTGTGCAGTTTCAATAATCTTGGTCGTCTGCATGTATTTTGGAGACAATTCCATAAAAGTAAATAAAACAAGTGTTGTTATTGTTAATGAAAAATAAAGCAAAAACTAAAATATGTTTTAACTAAAACAAAATGTATTTTCAATTAAAATTAAAAACTATAAAAACATAGCTGGTAAAAGTAAAAACAATTTTCATGATGACTTATTACATTTAAACCTTAACACCTTCATTAAACATGAAACTGTTTTTGTTATCAAAAGCACAAAGTCAGTGGGCATGGTCATGAATTTTTTTTATTTTCATGCAAGCATGCGCTAAGTCTAGGCGCAAGTAGTTTTGGCGAAATCGCCCACGCAATGCGCAAATGGGCTGGATCAAGTGCAATTGAATTCTGAGGTTCTACTCAGGGTTCCCTATCCGTCACTCACTCGACGTTGTGTCGATGTAGTGACACTAGGGCTCACTCTTGGGAGCCCCAAACACCTCTGCTTTTTGAAAAAAGGCCAATAGGAATTGGCGAGTGGAGTTTGCATACCACTCCCCTGGACATACGGGTATAAAAGGAGCTGGTATGCAACCACTCATTCAGATTTTCTCTTCGGAGCCGAGCGGTTGTGTTCAGTGAGCTGAATTACTTTGCCGATCCATTCACCTCGAAATTATTTACGGTGCATTACAGTGGCTTCTCCCCCTCTTGCACTGGTGAAGTGCAGAGAATGCCCCTGGGTGCTTCAGCAGCTAAAAGAGTATATTCTTCCAACTAAAAGAGTATATTTTCCCTTCTTAAAAGAGTGGCATTAACGGAGAGCGTCTTTTTAAAGATGCCTCTCCATTTGTGTGTATTTTCTGGTTGTGGTCGCTACCTCTCCGCTTCCGATGGCCACGATCGCGGTCTTACGTGCTTGAGCGCTGCCCACGTGGAGACAGCGTTCGTGGACAGGTCATGTTCTCACTGTGAGAGCGTGACCATGGCAACGTTGCGGTCGCGGTTTTTCCTTCATTAGAGGGAAAGACCACCCCAGCGGCTCCCCGCCTCGGTCCTTCTACCTACAGGTTTGAGGCCGCGTCGGTTAGCACTGGGGGCGATTTGGGGACCCCAATGGGAGCCACTCTGCCGAGTAACTCCCCACAGACCTCCCATTCCCCAGTACGCTCGTTTGACCTGCTGGTATGAGACCTCGTGTCAGGGTGAGTTCGCGATCTTGTTTCAGCGCTCGCGAAGTGGATGAGCTCTCGATTGCAGCATCAGAGAGTGGGCTGTCCAGTCTGACACTGAGGACTCGACTGGGCTCCCACCTTCGGGTGTGGTCGCCCAGTCGCAGCCTGACATGCAGCTGGCAGCCATGCTTGCCTGGGTGCCTGCGTGTGTCGGGCTGGAATGGAACCCTCCACCCCCCGAACCCTCGCAGCCTGACGTTTGGTTCCTGGGTTTATCTTATGATGGGTGTCAGGAGCCAGGTAAGTGCTTCGATGTCTCTGGACTCAGCGCGGCCACGGAGTTCAAGCCCCCTCGACGTGGCGCCTCAGGCTCCATCCCGCCGCGAGGCCCCACCCGCCGGTACGTCCAACGTGATTGTCCCCTTGGTCCACCTTGCCCGGAGTTTGGACGCGTGGCTCGTGCTTTCCAACCCATCGCAATGGCTGACCCAGACCGTCAGACTCGGCTACGCGATTCAGTTCGCCAGGCATCCGCCCAGGTTCAGCGGCATCCGCTTCACCTCGGTGAAGGGCAAGAACGACGCTACCTTGTGTGCGGAGATCACTACCCTTCTACAGAAGGGTGTGATAGAGCCTGTCCCTCCAGCAGAGTTGAAGAAGGGGTTTTACAGTCCCGACTTCATCGTACCAAAGAAAGGTGGTGGATTGCGGCCAATCTTGGACCTGTGAGTACTGAACCGGGCCTTGCACAGACTCCCGTTCAGATGCTAATGCAAAAACACATTTTAGTGAGCATCCAGCATCAAGATTGGTTTGCGGCGGTAGACCTGAAGGACGCGTACTTCCACGTCTCGGTCTTACCTCGACCCAGACCCTTCCTGCGGTTTGCTTTCGAGGGCCGGGCATACCAGTACAAGGTCCTCCCTTTTGGCCTGTCCTTGTCCCCTCACGTCTTCACGAAGGTCACAGAGGCAGCCCTTGCCCTGCTAAGGGAAGTGGGTGTCCGCATCCTCAATTATCTTGACAACTGGCTAATCCTAGCTCACTCTCGGGATGTGTTGTGTGTGCACAGGGACCTGGTGCTCACGCACCTCAGCCGACTGGGGCTTCGGGTCAACTGGGAAAAGAGCAAGCTCTCCCCGGTTCAGAGCATCTCTTTTCTCAGCTTGGAGTTGGACTCAGTCTTGATGACGGCGTGCCTCACGAACGAGCGAACATAGTCATTGCTGAACTGTCTGAAGGCGTTCAGACAGAAGACAGTGGTTCCACTGAAACTTTTTCAGAGGCTCCTGGGGCATATGGCATCCTCAGCGGTGGCCACACCGCTCAGAATGATGCATATGAGACTGCTTCAGCACTGGCTTCAGACTCGAGTCCCGAGATATGCATGGCGCTGTGGGACACATCGCGTGGTCGTCACGCCGATCTGTCACTGCTTCTTCGGCCCTTGGACTGACCTTGCATTTCTACGGGCAGGGGTTCTGCAAGAGCAGGTCTCCAGATGCATCGTGGTTACGACGGATGCCTCCAAGACAGGCTGGGTCGCCGTGTGCAACAGGCACACAGCCGCCGGCTCCTGGACTGGCCCGCGGCTGCGTTGGCACATCAATTGCCTCGAGTTGTTGGCAGTACTGCTCGCCCTGCGGAGGTTCCGGCCGTTGATCCAGGCATGCACGTGTTGGTCCAGACAGACAACACGGCGGCGGTAGTGTACATCAACCGTCAAGGCGGTCTACGCTCCTGTTGCATGTCACTACTCGCCCACCATCTCCTCCTCTGGAGTCAGCAGTGCCTCAAGTCGCTGCGAGCCACTCACATCCCGTGCGACCTCAACACCGCGGCAGATGCACTGTCATGACAGGCTATGCTCAGGGGAGAGTGGAGACTCCACCCCCAGGTGGTCCAGCTGATTTGTAGTCAATTCGGTCGAGCACAGGTAGACCTGTTTACTTCCCGGGAATCCTCCCACTGCCTGCTTTGGTATGCCCTGACTGAGGCACCCCTCAGTGTAGACGAGCTGGTACACAGCTGGCCCCCGGGATTACACAAATATGTGCTTCCCCCAGTGAGCCTACTTGCACAAACCCTGTGCAAGATCAGGGAGGACGAGGAGCAGGTCGTCCTAGTAGCATTCTACTGGCCCACCCAGACATGGTTCTCGGACCTCACGCTCCTTGCGACAGCCCCCCCCCCCTGGCAAATTCCCCTGAGGAAGGACCTTCTTTCTCAGGGACGGGGCACCATCTGGCACCCATGACCAGACCTCTTGAATCTCCACGCCTGGCCCATGGACGGGACGCAGAAGACCTAAGTGGCCTACCACCCGCGGTGGTAGACACGATCACTCAGGCTAGGGCTCCCTCTACGAGGCGCCTGTATGCCTTGAAGTGGCGTCTGTTCGCTAAGTGGTGTTCTTCCCGACGCAAAGACCCCCAGAGATGCGCAATCGGATCGGTGCTTTCCTTCTTTATTTCTCAAGAAAATAGCAAATTGTGCCACTTCATTTAAATACAATACACCCACAGTTTGCGTGCATACACCCACAATAGCGCAAACAGTCCCACCCACCCCAAGTTGCACTTTGTGCTGGCACAAAAATTGCCCTTAGAATTAGAGCTCTCACGAAAATTGGAAAAGACGTTGCACACGATTGTAGCGCATAGCGCTGCGCTTAGCACACTCATGAAAATAGAGCCCTATAGACAAAATTAAAAACAAAATCAACTGAAACTAGAAAACACTGAAAAATTATTGCGAGCATATAGTGAAAGGTAATTAAAACTAAACTAAATAGAACATATATACATATATGCAGGATATATATTTATATATAGTATATATTTTTACCTACACAGCAAGCATTTGTTGAGTACACTGTCTCATACTGTGCAACACATCTCACCTTTGACAGCCACTGCAGGAGGAACCTTTGAGATAGCAAATATGTGAATAATATATTATGCAATATGCTTTTTGTGTCTTTCAATGTTTCTGCACAAACAGTGACATGAACCCCTGCATGGTCTCTGTGCTGTGGTATGGGTAGGATAACTCCATACTGAGGTTATCAGCTTAGGTATGAATATTTCATTTAGTGCTATCTGGCTTCCATTTGCCAGGGTTACATTTATCATGTATCGTATGTCCTCATACTCAATTATTCAGACATACTTGTCAAATTCATTATCATGAAGACCTATGAAGCCTTTCCTATAATGCCAAACTCATGAGTTACTATCTTCTCTTTCCTGCCTCTTTTTCCCATTGGAGAATGGTAGTTTAGTATAAAATGCATTTAAAATAACTGTAGTAATTAAAATAACAGTAGGAGTATACAACAGTTTCCTAGTTACAGATCCTGCTGTTTCCATTTTTAGGATAAACTCATTAATCTTCATCCCCATCTCACATTAACGAAAGGACAAAAGGGTGAGCAATACTGAGCTGTAAAAGGAATGTTAGCCTAAACTTGAAAACATTAGATAACTGTTAATATTATGCACTTTTGTTTGATAGATAGATAGATAGATAGATAGATAGACAGATAGATAGATAGATAGATAGATAGATAGATAGATATTATTATTATTATTATGATTATAATAATAATAATTATTATTATTATTTGTATTTGTATTTTTTTTTTTTATTTTTTTTTTTGGCAGGGTGGACATATTGGAGATTTTTCACTGCATTAGAGTTAGATCCATCTGGTAAACACGACATGGGACAATACAATATTTTCATGCTGTTTAAGAACATCGTGCATTTTTAATATTACTGAAAACCGCAGTCTATACGCTGCACAACTAGTGCCATCAAGTACACATACATTTAAATACTTTTAAAAATAAACTTACCATACATATTAGGAAGATGTGGTCCATCCAGTTCTTTTGTGTTGATAAATTAAAGATGAAGATAGATTTGTTTCAGATATTATTATTCCGGTCAAGTATGTTTTGAGCAGTGTGAAATGAAGGAGAATAAAGAAGACAAGAAAGGCCTTCATCCAAAAGGGCAGATAGCACACTCTGGTTTGAAAAGTAGGGCTGGGCGATTGTCTACATACAAAAATTTGATCTTGATTTTTATTTTAATTTTTGCCAAATGACAATATTTGACATACAGTGCATCCGGAAAGTATTCACAGCGCTTCACTTTTTCCACATTTTGTTATGTTACAGCCTTATTCCAAAATGGATTAAATTAATTCTTTTCCTCAAAATTCTACAAACAATACCCCATAATGACAATGTGAAAGAAGTTCGTTTAAAATCTTTGCAAATTTATTAAAAATAAAAAACGAAAAAAATCACATGTACATAAGTATTCGCAGCCTTTTCCATGACACTCAAAATTGAGCTCAGGTGCATCCTGTTTCCACTGATCATCCTTGAGATGTTTCTACAACTTCATTGGAGTCCACCTGTGATAAATTCAGTTGATTGGACAAACCAAGCCATGAAGTCCAAGGAATTGTCTGTAGACCTCTGAGACAGGATTGTATTGAGGCACAGATCTGGGGAAGGGTACAGAAAAATTTCTGCAGCATTGAAGGTCCCAATGAGCACAGTGGCCTCCATCATCCATAAATGGAAGAAGTTTGGAACCACCAGGACTCTTCCTAGAGCTGGCCGCCTGGGCAAACTGAGCGATCGGGGGAGAAGGGCCTTAGTCAGGGAGGTGACCAAGAACCCGATGGTCACTCTGACAGAGCTCCAGCATTTCTCTGTGGAGAGAGGAGAACCTTCCAGAAGAACAACCATCTCTGCAGCACTCCACCAATCAGGCCTGTATGGTAGAGTGGCCAGACGGAAGCCACTCCTCAGTATAAGGCACATGACAGCCCGCCTGGAGTTTGCCAAAAGGCATCTGAAGGACTCTCAGACCATGAGAAACAAAGATTGAACTCTTTGGCCTGAATGGCCAGTGTCATGCCTGGAGGAAACCAGGCACCGCTCATCACCTGGCCAATACCATCCCTACAGTGAAGCATGGTGGTGGCAGCATCATGCTGTGGGGATGTTTTTCAGCGGCAGGAACTGGGAGACTAGTCAGGATCGAGGGAAAGATGAATGCAGCAATGTACAGAGACATCCTTGATAAATGACAACGACCCTAAACACACAGCCAAGATAACAAAGGTGTGGCTCTGGGACAATTCTGAATGTCCTTCAGTGGCCCAGCCAGAGCCCAGACTTGAACCCGATTGAACATCTCTGGAGAGATCTGAAAATGGCTGTGCACCGACGCTCCCCATTCAACCTGATGGAGCTTGAGAGGTCCTGCAAAGAAGAATGGGATAAACTGCCCAAAAATAGGTGTGCCAAGCTTGTAGCATCATACTCAAAAAGACTTGAGGCTGTAATTGGTGCCAAAGGTGCTTCAACAAAGTATTGAGCAAAGGCTGTGAATACTTATGTACATGTGATTTTTTTTGTTTTTTATTTGTAATAAATTTGAAAGATTTCAAACAAACTTCTTTCACATTGTCATTATGGGGTATTGTTTGTAGAATTTTGAGGAAAATAATGAATTTAATCCATTTTGGAATAAGGCTGTAACATAACAAAATGTGGAAAAAGTGAAGCGCTGTGAATACTTTCCGGATGCACTGTATACAGCATCTTGCTAATTACGCATTTGCTCTGAAATGTCTTAAAAGTGATCTCTTAAGGCCAGGGGAGTGAGGTTTACACACTGTGTCAGTATTATTTATTAAACTTTGGAAAAACCCCACCAATCACATTAATGTATGTAATGATGTAACAAGAACGTCACGTGAAGTATGCAAGAGCGAAAACGCTGAACAGAGAAACATGTGAGAACCCCAATTTCTTTTGTTAATTAAATCAGATAAAGATTCTCCGCACGAAAACTCTTTACCTTTCATGTTGTCAGAAGTGGCCGAGCAAGGAGAGAGAACCATATGCCCAGGAATGCCATTGTTCAAACCGCCAGACAACTTTACATTCGAAAAACCAGGGGAATGACCATCATGGCGGCAAGGTTTTGTGAGATACAGAACGGCAACCAAGCTCACAGAAGAGGACAGGAGAGTTCATGCGAGTACATTGATCTAAGCGATGGACAATGAGGTGGAAAATATCTACAAATAGTTTGTTTTCAATGAAAGAGAGAAACAAGATGATTTTGAGACTGTTTTGAAGAAATTTGATGACTACTTTGTACCACAGACCAACGTCATACACAAGAGGGTGCAGTTTCACCAGCAAATTCAGAGGCCGGGGTAAAAGAGACATTTATTCGTGCACTGTATGAATTGTCAGAAACTGTGACTTTGGCACCAACAGAAACGAGAATATCAGAGACAGACTTGCTGTTGGAATAAGAGACTTTTCAAAAAGATTAGAACTAATTAAAGACCTAACTTTAGATGTGGTGGTACAAATGGTAAGACAAGCAGAGGAAGTTACTCACCAGGTCAGCCAGCAGGGGGACCCCACATACAGCGTTCAGGAGGCAGACTCGAAGAAGTCGCTACAGGCCAGTGCACAACAGAGACCTCCAGCCTTGTAAAACATAAACAGCAGTGAGGTCAAGTGTGGCCGATGCGGCAAAACATAAAGAAAAGAGAAATTCCCAGCCTTATGCATAGAATGCTGGAGATGTCACAAGAAAGGCCACTGGGAATGCATATGCAAGAGTAAATTAGTTCATGAAGTAATGAAGGAAGAAAGAGAATCTGACTCATTTTACCTGGGATCTGTAAATCAGGCCGAGGAAAGCAGCACAGAAACATGGACTGTCAGTCTGTGAATCTGAAACACACCAGTTCCATTTAAAATAGATATGGGGCAGACGTGATGGTGATGAGTAAAAAGACATTTCAAAATCTAAGACAGAAACAAGAACTGCGCAAAGCTAATTTCACACTTAACAGCTCTGGGGGACAGCTAAATTGTGTGGGACAATTTATAACTCACATAATACACAAGACGAAATAATACGTGGACATGGGACTCGGCACAAGAGCGAGCATTTCACCAGCTTAAAGAGACACTCATGACCTCGCCAGTCCTGGCATGTTATGATGTTGGAAAGCCAACAGCAGTATCAGCCGATGCCAGCAGTTATGGCTTGGGAGGAGTACTCCTCCAACAACACGGAGACTGCTGGAAACCAGCCGCATACTGCTTGCGAACACTGACCAGCACTGAATACAGGTATGCACACATCAAGAAAGAATGTCTCATGGGGGTCTGGGCATGTGAACACTTAAGCAAATATCTGAACGGAATGGAGCGTTTCAAGCTCATCACTGACCACAAGCCACTGGTCCCTTTGATAAACTGTAAAGATTTAGACAAAGTGCCAATTTGCTCAGACTAATGAGATTTGGAGTGACAGTCAAATATGCTCCAGGGAAAACACTGGTAGTAGCAGATACATTATCGCGGAGCCCACAAAGCAGCACAACGGACAGCATCACAGAAGAGGACATCAACTGCTACGTTAACGCGGTCATTGAAAATGTGCCCACATCTAAAAGTAAAATAGATACGATTCATGAGGCAACACAACAAGATGAAAAGTTGCAAAGTCCAGCCAGAACTGGATGGCCTGAGCACGTGCAAGATGTACACACCTCGGTAAGAGACTTTCATGCTTTCAATAGCGAGCTGTCTGAAACTAATGGCTTGATTATCCTGGGAAACCATATCATCATACCAGAGTCCCTTAGACAAGAAATGCTAGAACAAATACATGAGGGACATCAGAGTTTAATACACGAGGGACATCAGAGTTTAATTAAATGTAGAGAGAGAGGGCAGACATCTGTGTGGTGGCCAGGATTATCCTCTGAACTGAAACGTAAATTCGAAACATGTAAATTCTGCCGTGAACATACATTGATCAGCCACATCATTAAAACCACCTGCCTAAAATAGTGTAGGTTGCCCTCGTGCTGCCAAAACATTGCCAACCCGCATCTCAGAATAGCATTCTGAGATGCTATTCTTCTCACCACAACTGTACAATGTGGTTATCGTCGTTACTGTAGATTTTGTCAGTTCGAACCAGTCTGGCCATTCTCAACTGACTGCTCTCGTCAACAAGGTATTTCTGTCCACAGAACTGCCGCTAACTGGATGATTTTTTTTGCACCATTAGGAGTAAATTCTAGAGACTGTTGTGCGTGAAAATCCCAGGAGATCAGCAGTCACAGAAATACTCAAACCAGCCCATCTAGCACCAACAATCAAGCTATGCTGCAAATCATTGAGATCACATTTTTTTCCACATTCTGATGGTTGATGTGAACATTAACTGAAGCTCCAGACCTGTAACTGTATGATTTTATGCACTGCACTGCTGCCACACGAATGGCTGATTAGATAATCGCATGGATGATTGTTGGAGCCAGACAGGCTGGTTTGAGTATTTCTGTAACTGCTGATCTCCTGGGATTTTCACACTCAACAGTCTCTAGAATTTACTCAGAATGGTGCCAAAAACAAAAAACATCCAGTGAGTGGCAGTTATGCGGATGAAAATGCCTTGTTGATGAGAGAGGTCAACAGAGAATTGCCAGATTGGTTCGAACTGACAAAGTCTACGGTAACTCAGATAACCACTCTGTACGGTGAGAAGAACATAATCTCAGAATGCTATTCAGAGATGTGGGTTGGCGCTATTTTGGCAGCACGATGTGGACCTACTAAATATTAGGCAGGTTGTTTTAATGTTGTGGCTGATCGGTGTTGAATACAAAGGGAAACATTACATAGTACTTCTGGACTATTATTCCAGATATTTTGAAATCCTGCACTTACCAACTACAACAGCTGAACAAGATGTACCAAGCTCAAAGCAACATTTGCCCGATTCGGCATTCCCGATGTAGTCGTTTTGGTCAATGGCCCACAATTTACGAGTGAAATATTCCAGACATTCAGTCATGAGTTCAACTTTGAGCATGTCACTTCAAGCCCACATCATCCATCAGGTAACGGACATGCAGAGCGCGCAGTCCAGATGGCAAAGTAATCCTACGGCGGAATGATCCATTGCATTGCTAAGTTACAGAGCCACTCCATCTTCATCAACTGGCATGAGCATAGCAGAGCTTTTGATGGGACGAAAACTTTGTACAACACTATCAACTCTGGACCGCAATCTCACACAAGGAGTGTGACTAACGAACTGGATAAAAAAAATCAAAGTTAAACATTTTGTATTCACGTGGTGAAAAGTAGTTCTTAACTTGAGAAATGTTGTGACAGAGTTGTTACGTTGAGTTATGCACTCAGTTGAATCCTGCAAATAACTGAATACCTAAATATTCAAAAGTGGACAGTGTTATTCCAATATTATGTTGAAATGTGAAATGTACAGGCTTGTATTAATATACAGAGGTAGTGTCTTGGTTACTGATGTAACCTCTGTTCCCTGATGGAGGGAACGAGACATTGTGTCAATGTAGTGACACTAGGGGTTAGATCTTGAGAGCCCCAATCGCCTTTGCTTAAAATTAGAAAGGCCAATGAAAATTGGCGAGTGGAATTTTCATGCCACTCTCTGCCCCGGACATACAGGTATAAAAGGAGATGGTGTGCATCACTCATTCAGATTTATGCTGAGGAGCTGATAGAGAGTCCCAGCCATGTCAGCGGCCGGTTCAGCGCCGCGGCAGGAGGGACACAATGTCTCATTCCCTCCATCAGGGAACAGAGGTTACATCAGTAACCAAGACGTTCCCTGTCTGTCACTCTCTCTATGTTGTGTTGATGTAGTGACACTAGGGATTCCTATAGGAAATGCCACAGGTGTGTCACGAGGTACGGAAGAGTGGACACAGGCAAGCTGCTGTGTGCCTCGCAGCGAGCGCTCAAACACGTCTTGACCTTCCAGCGAGTTAGGTAAGGCGTCTCCCTAGTCCCATTAAGGTGGGTGGAGGCACTTACCCAAGGAGGCTACAGGCGGTGTCTTAACTGATTGCTGTTAAGCAATGTCCCATCGAGCACCTTTCTAGAATAGCGCTGGGAAGTGCTCTTCCCTCTCCAGGAAGGAGAGCACTACGGAGACCACATCCTGCCGAAGGGAGTTAAAATGTGGAGAATACCTCACATAGACTTACCAACGGGGAAGTTCCCATATGGAATGATACCATAGGAGGAACCTATCTATAGAGAGGGTACGCAGCACAGTGGATGAGGCAGAGAAAGCTCTGATGAGGGGAAACACAGTGTCCACCTAAGGGGAACCAAACAGTGGAAACACATCATACGGGATTACCAAGGGGGAATCACCATGCGTGGAGCACTGAACCCGAGCACACGGGCTCACCTGAAAAGGGGAATACCACGAGTACTGGGCCTGGTGGCATCACTCCTCCGCTGAGTTCGTCACCTGAACAGTGCTAAAGAATTAAAGAGGCATCCGGAGTTCGCCGGAACGGGGAACTGTTGTGGGGAACATTATCACCTTTGAAAAAGGGGAAAGGCGCAATGCAAGTGGTACACCCAACCGGCCGCCCGGTCTATCTGCTGTTACCACGTAACACTCGGGTTGAAACCGGGTCTATGTGTAGGTTATAAAACCTTGCAAAGGTATTGGGTGTAGCCCAACCCATAGCTCTGCATATGTCTGCAAGAGAGGCCCCCCTTGCCTGTGCCCAGGAGGACACAACACCTCTAGTGGAGTGCGCCCGGACTCCCAAGGGGCACGGCAAGTCCTGAGACTGGTATGCGAGGAAAATGGCATCCACAATCCAATGGGCTAATCTCTGCTTGGAGACAGCTTTCCCCTTCTGCTGTCCTCCACAACAGACAAAGAGCTGCTCCGAGCATCTAAAGCTCTGTGTGCGGTCCAGATAGATGTGCAGAGCGCGAACTGGATACAGCAACGACAAGGCCGGGTCTTCCTCCTCTGAAAGGAGCGCTTGCAGTTTCACCACCTGGTCCTGAAAAGGAGTGGTGGGAACTTTGGGCACGTAACCGGGCCGGGGTCTCAAGATCACGTGAGAGTGTGCCGGCCCGAACTCCAGGCATTCGCTGGTAACAGAGAGCGCCTGCAGGTCCTCCACCCTCTTGATGGAAGTGAGCACCACCAGGAGGGCCATCTTCAGGGACAGAGTGCTGAGCTCGGCCTGCTCCAGGGGCTCAAAGGGGGCTCTCTGTAGGGCAGGTAAGACCACAGAGAGATCCCAAGAGGGGATCAGGCGCGGTCTAGGAGGATTCAACCTCCTCGCACCTTTGAGGAACCTGTTGATCAGGTCGCGCTGTCGTGAGGGTCTCCCATCCAGTGTATCGTGGTGAGCTGCTATGGCAGCCACGTACACTTTCAGGGTAGAGTGCGCTGGCCCAGGGAATGAGGAAACTGCTCTTTTATTGACAATGTGGGTGCCGAGGCCCAGAGGGCACTCTTTGATGTTATACTCACCATGCACTGGCCCAGTTTCCACAATGCACGTGAACTGTTCTGAGACCTCTGAAAACAGCGTATCATGCAAGCTCCTTGGTATCAAAAGTCCCACACATGAACACAGCCATTCACCCATTCCCTCTGAAGCGCACACAGACAATGTATTCATGTCAAAAAGTCACAGCCTTTTGTGGTTTAAAATTTACATATGACTACATGTAACGTTGCTGGCACTGGCAATGATGAAGACGATGACGTGAAGAACCAAGTGCAATTTTATTGACAAACGTGATATATAAAAAAAAAAATAATAAAATAAAATAATTACATACGTGAAACATAAACATGACTTAACTTAAAACTTGACATAAACAGACAACGTTACATTCACAATTCCTGACCAAGCACAATGGGAAAACATGAGGGCTTAAATACATGGGAGAACACATGACAAAGATAACCAATGAACAAACAGAACAACAAGACAATAAACTAATGAAAACAAGACACATGAACATGGAGGGAAAACAGGACATCACCTGACTAGGGACACATGACATGAAACAGGAAATAAACTTTTCAAAATAAAAGATATGAAAAACATGAATCAACAAAATACACATGACATTACATCATGATTATGTTATTTTCATTAATTGTACAGTCGCGAAATAAGTCTAATGACGTTCCCTTTAGGAAATGCACTGGCCAAATAAAAGGTGCATTAAAATGATTGCTATATTCATGCTATTGCTTAATTTGATATCATCAGAAAAATCATCATGATAATATTGTGAATATTCAATATATTGCCCAGCCCTTTTTGAAAGCTGCCAGAGGGTCTGATAAGGTCTCACAATCCACACTGTAGTTTAAGGGTGCTTAAAGACTGAAGATAAAATACTGAAATATTTGATAGAATTATTAAATGTTAGAAAATAAGAAATATATTCTGAAGATTGGAATCCTCTAAACAAAAACAAATTAATAAAAGAGAGCAGAAATACATACACAAAATATCTATATTGGATGTGGTGTTCCAATCCTGTAGATTTTATTGGATGTATTCCATTCCAAAAAGGAATAGATTGTCATACCTGGCACCTCTCATATATCATCTTTCTCTTCAGATAACATAAATGGGTCTGATTATATAGTTCCCAGATCATGTGTTCAGCCTGTAATTTCCAATTGGTTTTGCACAGTTTCCTTTGTTTCAGTGAGCTCTGTCATAAGACAGTGGTTATTGTGACAATTTAGAGCAGAGACCTATGAGTGTGTGTGTCATTTGTGAGTAGGAAGCTCTCTCTGTAAGGTCTAATTCCTTATAAGTTACTTTGTACAAATGTGCTGCAAGGATCGCAGTCAATGGACTTTATTTTACAAAACAGATGCCTTTCAGCATAAAAAGAGTGTACATGGGGGATCGCAAAGTGGTAGCTGGGGGGTCGTGGAAAAACTGTAATTTTGAACATCAAACACTCACCTGATGGCACCACCTACCGGTGACCTGATATAACTTATTAACTGCTGATTGGAAGTATTCACATGGGTATAGCAATTTGTGGTTCATAGTCATCATAGCTGGACTGCTGATTAGACATGGAGCGATTTATAATTGGTGCAGATGCTAAAAAGCGTCCGGCCAAGAAAGAGTCAAAACAAGGAAAGAAGGCCAAAAGCAAGAAATATGACGATAAGTACTAGGAATATGGCTTTACTCAGACCAGCGATGGGGGGGATCCATGACCACAGTGTGTGATTTGTGGTGAGGCGTTGGCGAAGGAGAGCCTTAAACCTTCCAAAATGCTAAAGCACTTGACAACTAAACACGAATCACTGCAGACAAAGCCACTTGGGTTTTTCCAGCGAAAACTACAGGAGCTACATGGTCAAAAAATCACTCATGCAGAAAGCCGTTATGGTGAATTAGAGGGCTCTTCGTGCCTCTTTTATTATTTCTCATTGGACTGCCAAAACTGGGAAGCCACACAATTTAGGTGAGAAGTTTTTCTTACCCTGCGCTAAAGAGACTGTTTCTGTTATGTGTGGACAAAGCGCTGCCGATCAAGTAACATTGATTCCATTGTCAAATTATACTGTGGCTAATCGTATTGGGCTAATGGCAACAGATGTGAAAGAGCAGATAATCATGAAAATGAAATCGAGCGATTTTTTTTCTGTCTCCAAATTGACGAGATCACTGATATTGCTGGAGAAGCACAAGTATTGGTTTAATGTCAGATTTGTTGATGAAGGACAAATTAAGGAGGATTTTCTGTTCTGTCACCCTCTTCCTGAACGTGCAACAGGTGAGCAACTTTTTGCCACATTGGATTCATTTGTACGTGAACATGACATTGAATGGAAGAACTGTGTGGGAATTTGCTCTGACGGTGCGTGGGCAATGACCGGAAAACACAGTGGATTTGTGACAAAAGTGCAGGCCGTCGCTCCACTTGCAGTATGGACGCATTGCATGATACATAGACAAGCTCTTGCAGCCAAGAAAATGCCACCCGATCTAAAACTAGTAATGGATGAAGCCGTCCACACAGTCAACGCGATGAAAATGAGTGCAACAAGCACACGACTTTTCAAAGTTCTCTGTCAAGATATGGGTGCAGAACACCAGCAGCTGCTGTTCCATAGTGAAGTATGGTGGCTTTCCAGAGGAAAAGTTCTCAGTCGACTGTATGAGCTCCGAGAGGAGGTGAGGATCTTTCTTTTGGAGAAAAACTCCCCGCTAACTCCAGAATTTTCTGATGAAAAATGGCTGGCGCTTCTGGCCTACCTAGCTGACATTTTCAGCCGACTTAATGATCTAAACTTAGGACTTCATGGCAAAAATACATCGCTCTTCACTCTTTCTGATAGGATTGAAGCATGGAGAACATTTGGTCATTATGGCAAACACGCTTGGACAATGATATCTTTGATGCTTTCCCATTACTGGACGATTTTCTGAACGGGAACACTGTGCTAAAAGCCAACTTGCAGCTGGTTATTGGGGCTCACCTAAATGACATGCAAATGCAATTCCGTGAGTATTTCCCTGAAAATCAAGCCATGTCTGTAACAGAAGAGTGGATTAGAAACCCCTTTACAGAGACATCATTGACAGGAATGGCAATTGAATTGGAAGAGTCACTGGTTGACACGGCAACAGACATGGCCTTGAAGCAGAGGTTCACAGAAAAGCCCCTGGTGGATTTTTGGATATCTGTGCACGCTGAACACCGAGAACTGAGTGACATTGCTTTGAAAAAACTTCTCCCATTTGCATCGACCTATCTCTGTGAGACTGGTTTTTCAGCGCTAGTGTACCTGAAGAACAAGTATAGAGCCAGACTGGTGGTTGAAGATAGTTTGCGTCTTTATCTCAGCCCTACTCAGCCACGACTGGATCGCCTAACATCCTCTATCCAAGCTCAACCATCCTACTGATTGAGTAGTCGTAAAACATTGATGTTGTTTGATATTATAAAACTCTATTTTCATAAAGATGGGGGGGGGGGGGGTGTTGCAATACATTGTCGTTCTTGAAAGGGGGTCACACTTGCAAAAAGGTTAAGAGCCGCTGTTGTTGATTGTTGTACAATTAAAAAAAAATCATTATTTATACATCATCAGGGCATCCCTCCACGTTCATCAAAATCAAATAAGACATTACCAGTCATTTCTTCTAAAAAAACAACATAATATTCCAATAAAAAAAAGGTGAAGAAAGGATATATCTGGTGTATAGAATTAGATCTGTGATGTAACCACAATCATTTTGCCTTATCAGACATGCAACATGGGAGGTCAATGGCAAAGCATTCCCTATCTGCAAACACACAAAAGGAAATTATCCTGAAAAATGACATTATACCTTGACAGGTCTCCTAGCAGGTGGGATGTACTGTATGGCGCACACAGACAGTTCTCTTGTTTGTTCTACACTAAAAGCACAAAGCAAAGATGTTATCAAAGCATAAAAGGCTTAGGCTCTTATCTGAGAGTGCACAGCAGCTTTGAGAACATGACATAAGAGATATGGTAAAACACCACGACAATATTACAGTATGCATGTGTTATTGTCTCTCAACAAGACATATAGCGGTTGGATAGCGGTTAATTGTTTTTGTAAACCAGGAGGCAGCATGACTTTATCATGTTGAAAATAACTGAGGCATTTGGTGAAATCCCTTTACACATGAGGAGACTGAATAAACATCTTGGTTACATGAAACTTAACCCTGGTTACCTGAGTGGGAATGAGATGCTGCGTAATCGCACTGAACACGCACAAAGTGTCACATGGTCTGAAGCCCTTGTACAATCACGCCAATTCATTGGCTGGTGGCGCTTAAGCAACACCCCTAGGAAGCTACATCTCGGGCTCCATAAAAGCACTCCCTTTGGCACCATTGAGTCCAATTTTCTGCAGGAAGGCACGAGCCTATGCTGTTAGAGAGTATGGCCAGCTTACGCAGCATCTCAGAGAACCAGGGTTACATTTCACGTAACCGAGACGTTCCCTTTCGTAGGAACTCGAGCTGTGGAATCGCATTGGGACTGATGCTATGCGAACAGTAGCTGCCAACTGTCAATGTCCATGTGGCAAGCATATAGCGGTGCACAAGTGAGCTAAAGCCTCTGAATAAAATAGAGAAAATTATCAGTTTACTCCTGTTCCAACAGAGAGAATGAGTCAAACCCTCATCCAGACTATAAAATCTAACAAATGTATGCAGAGAGGACCACCCTGCCACTATACAAATGTTCTCCAAGGACACACCTCTAGCCAAAGCCCATGAGGATGCCATGCTCCTCTTAGAATGGGCTTGAATACCGGAAGGCAAAGGTAAACCACATGCTTCGTAAGCACTTGAAATTGCAGTAAGCCAATGAGACAGTCTTTGCTTGGACACAGAAACACCCCTGTTGCGGTCACCAAAGCACACAAACAACTGCTCTGACTTACGCAACTGGCTAGTACGGTCAACTTAAACTAGCACTGCCCGAACTGAGCAAAGCATATGCAGTCTTTCATGCTCTTCCAACTCAAATGGGGGAGGATAGAAAGCCTGAAAAATAATAGGCTGCGAGCGAAATGATGTAGAAACGACCTCTCTTAAAGTTATTAAACACCACTCTTTTTTTATTATGATTAAAAAGAAATTATTGATTCATACAGTAAATAAAGAAAAGCAAAACATCTATACATAGAATCAACATTTAACCCCCACTATTACCCCTCCCAATCCCCAACCCTGCCCTGACCCTCAACAAACATTCCTGTGGTCACACATGAGTGTATACACAAAAAAAAAAAAAAAAAAAAAAAAAAAATATATATATATATATATAAATATAATCACACACATTTATACCTATACCTCTCTCTCCACTGCCCCTCCAAGAGAACCCTCCAAAAACTCCAAATAGTTGCCCCATTTCCCAACAAACAAATCCAAGTTACCCAGTCTTCTAAATGACACTTCCTCAAAAGCTGCCAACCTCCCCATCTCCGTGCACCATTCCTGAAATGGGGGCCCTCCAGCCGACCTCCATCCCCTTTAAATAATTTGTCTAGCTATCATTACACTGGTCAGAACCCAATTTGTATGTGTTTATTCCCCACAATGATGACTGCCCCATCGCCCAAAACACAGAGTCTGGGGCAAAACGAAATCTGAGTGCCCAATATGTCACACATAAAACTCTGAACCTTCAACCAAAATTCTTGGATCTTAACACACCACCAAAAAAACATGGGTTGTGTCTCCATCTTCTGACTGCAACCACCAGCAAGTGGGTGTGTCTTTAAGACCAAGACTATACAATCTAGAGGGGGTCCAATAGAATCAATGTAATATCTTGAATTGCATAAGGCGCAAGATGCAGACTTGACGTTTTTTAGAATCCTAGCGCACACTCCCTCCTCCAATACCAAGTTTAAATCTTTCTCCCATAATCTCTTGATAGAAGTTAAAGTTTACAAGAGAAACTTGTGCCGTTCACAAACCAAAACAGTCCAAAACGATTTCAAAACAATATAAAATAAAATAAAAACTAATTTCCAAATAATAATAAATATAATTAAAACAAATTTAAACAATGACGTGCTTCCTGACTCCTCGTGACGCTTGACCCTACCAACGAGCTTACTTCATCCCTCTCATGAGCGCACTTCACAGAGATCTACGGAAGTGAACATTTGTAGTTAAAAAGTATATAAGTATTGTTTTGTTTCTAAATATAATCAATCGTTTGGGTTCAGAAGACCTTTATTTGTCGACTAGAGTCATGTGGATTATTTTGTTGCACCCTAAATGTGCATTTTGGACCATCAAAAAATGGAGCACATTCACTTGCATTGTTTAGAGGAGGTGGCCTGAAATGAAATCCTAAAAGTCTTAATTTCTGTTTTGATGAAAAAAGAAACTCAGATACATCTTGGATGGCCTGAGGGTGAGTAAATTATCAGCAAATTTGGGTTCAGCCATATGCTCGAGGCAACATTTATCCGAATTAAACACTCTGGACACTTTTGTCCATACCGAGAGCAAATGCAAGATAACGGGGTGTAACTTAACTTCTCCAGTTAGTTTAATAGAAAGGCTTTGCAATGGCGAAATAGGGGCAAGAACTTCCTGTTCAATACAAAATCAGGGAGGGGCTCTCTCAGATGGAAGTGACCAATAAGCCAAAAGTCTGAGACCAAATGCATAATAATAAAACAAAATCTTGGATAGGCCTAGCCCACCTTTGTCAATCAGCCTATGCAATTTACTGAAATGTAACCTGGGATGTTTACCATTCCAAATGAAGGACTTTGCTATGCTTGAAATAAGAAAGGGGGACATCTATAGGAGAGAGACTGTAGCAGGTAGTTGAATTTTAATAACATTAACCTTCACAATCATAGATAAATTTAATGAAGACCACCTGCCCACATCGCTCGAAAACCTTTTTATTAAAGGGTCAAAATTAACTCAACTAAATCACACAAATTTACTGGGAATAAAATACCCAAATACTTAATGCCCTGTTTGGGCCACTGGAAGGTGCACGGCTGAAAAGCCGTTACCGGGCAGTATGCTGTTAGAGCCAAAGCTTTGGATTTAGACCAATTAACTCTGTATCCTGAGAACTTAGAAAAGGAATTAATAATTATGTGGAGGCAAGGCATAGCTCTAGTAGGGTCAGAGACGTTTAATAAAATATCATCTGCGCAAAGCAAAAGCTTATGCGCCACACCTCCTGCCACCACCCCTGGAAAATCATCCTCCTTTCTTATCGCAGCTGCTAATGGTTCCAGGGCAAGACAGAACAATAATGGGGAAAGAGTAAAATATCCTATCCAGAGTAAAATTATCTTAAATTAATCCATTAGTTTGTACCACTGCTACCAGGTGTCTATAAAGTAATTTAACCAATGTTGGATTAACAAAAGTAATCCAACCAATAAAAGTATTCCCAAACCCGTACATTTCCAAAATCTTAAAAAGATGATCCCATTCTACCATATCAAACGTCTTTTCGGCGTCAAGTGAGATGGCAGCGACCGGAGTCTGAATAAACCCCACCTGATCTAGATGTATAAGAGATGACATACAGGTGCATCTCAATAAATTAGAATGTCGTGGAAAAGTTCATTTATTTCAGTAATTCAACTCAAATTGTGAAACTCGTGTATTAAATAAATACAGTGCACACAGACTGAAGTAGTTTAAGTCTTTGGTTCTTTTAATTGTGATGATTTTGGCTCACATTTAACAAAAACCCACCAATTCACTATCTCAAAAAATTAGAATATGGTGACATGCCAATCAGCTAATCAACTCAAAACACCGGCAAAGGTTTCCTGAGCCTTCAAAATGGTCTCTCAGTTTGGTTCACTAGGCTACACAATCATGGGGAAGACTGCTGATCTGACAGTTGTCCAGAAGACAATCATTGACACCCTTCACAAGGAGGGTAAGCCACAAACATTCATTGCCAAAGAAGCTGGCTGTTCACAGAGTGCTGTATCCAAGCATGTTAACAGAAAGTTGAGTGGAAGGAAAAAGTGTGGAAGAAAAAGATGCACAACCAACCGAGAGAACCGCAGCCTTATGAGGATTGTCAAGCAAAATCGATTCAAGAATTTGGGTGAACTTCACAAGGAATGGACTGAGGCTGGGGTCAAGGCATCAAGAGCCACCACACACAGACGTGTCAAGGAATTTGGCTACAGTTGTCGTATTCCTCTTGTTAAGCCACTCCTAAACCACAGACAACGTCAGAGGCGTCTTACCTGGGCTAAGGAGAAGAAGAACTGGACTGTTGCCCAGTGGTCCAAAGTCCTCTTTTCAGATGAGAGCAAGTTTTGTATTTCATTTGGAAACCAAGGTCTTAGAGTCTGGAGGAAGGGTGGAGAAGCTCATAGCCCAAGTTGCTTGACGTCCAGTGTTAAGTTTCCACAGTCTGTGATGATTTGGGGTGCAATGTCATCTGCTGGTGTTGGTCCATTGTGTTTTTTGAAAACCAAAGTCACTGCACCCATTTACCAAAAAATTTTGGAGCACTTCATGCTTCCTTTTGCTGAAAGATGCTGATTTCATTTTCCAGCAGGATTTGGCACCTGCCCACACTGCCAAAAGCACCAAAAGTTGGTTAAATGACCATGGTGTTGGTGTGCTTGACTGGCCAGCAAACTCACCAGACCTGAACCCCATAGAGAATCTATGGGGTATTGTCAAGAGGAAAATGAGAAACAAGAGACCAAAAAATGCAGATGAGCTGAAGGCCACTGTCAAAGAAACCTGGGCTTCCATACCACCTCAGCAGTGCCACAAACTGATCACCTCCGTGCCACGCCGAATTGAGGCAGTAATTAAAGCAAAAGGAGCCCCTACCAAGTATTGAGTACATATACAGTAAATGAACATACTTTCCAGAAGGCCAACAATTCACTAAAAATGTTTTTTTTATTAGTCTTATGATGTATTCTAATTTTTTGAGATAGTGAATTGGTGGGTTTTTGTTAAATGTGAGCCAAAATCATCACAATTAAAAGAACCAAAGACTTAAACTACTTCAGTCTGTGTGCACTGAATTTATTTAATACACGAGTTTCACAATTTGAGTTGAAGTACTGAAATAAATGAACTTTTCCACGACATTCTAATTTATTGAGATGCACCTGTAATCTTACTTAATTGGTTAGCCAAACTTTTTGACAATATTTTAACATCTAGCTGGATCAGGGAAATTGGATGGTAACTCTTACACTCACTTGGATCTTTGTCCTTTTTAAGAATCAGACTGATCCGGGCTTGCGTCATGGTTGGCGGAAGCTTTCCATTCTTAATGATTCTGTATAAACTTCTAGCAAAAGTGGAGCCAATTCTTTAGCATAAGATCTAAAAACTCAGCAGCAAAGCCATCTGGCCCCAGAGCCTTGCCTGTAGGCAAGGCCTTAATTACCTTGTCAAGCTCCTCCAAGGTTATCTCAGAATCAAGAGAATTTGGTTGCTCAGCAGTCAGTTTAGAAAGTTCTAATGGTTCCACAAAGTTTCTAATATCCTCATCAGTAGACGAAGACATGGAACTATAGAGATCAAGATAGAATTCTTTAACCATTTCCAACCGGAGCATTCAAATTTGGGAACAATTATTCACATGGTTCCTGTCTCAATATCTTCGCCGTCCAATCACCAATTTTATGTCTGAAAACTGCCAGATACTCATGACAATATAAGCTATAAGCACATATGATTGGTTAAGGGGTTACTGGGCATGAATAATAAATGTATCGTCATCATCGTCATCCTCCATTTGCCTGAGTGGAGCCAGAGAGGATATCCCGGGAGATTACCTCCAGTGTTGGACTTACTGCTTCAAATTGAAAACTGAGGTGATCTTTCGAGGTAAGACAAGTTATTTAACGTTGTCAATTGTCTATTGAAAGTCAAAACGTTTTAATTACGAAGCATTTATTTGTAGGAGTAATGCTAGTTATTTCTGGAAAAAATGACATGACTGTCGGCATTCATCGGACAGGCAGCTAGCCTCTATTTTTAAGCAAATTTCTGTGAAACTTGCTAAATAAACATTAGCTAGCAATACTATGTACATTTCTAGCTAAATATCAATAACTTTTTTGGCCAATGTTGTTGCTTGTGGAAGATAGTCAAACCTTTTTAGTTACGAAGCATTTATTTGCACTAGCTAGTTTTTTTTTTTTTTTTTTTCTGGAAAAAAACGTGACCGTCGTCGGCGAGCCTCTTCTTTTTATATAAACTTTTTTTTGGCAGTTTCTGTGAAACTTGCTAAATAAACATTAACTAGCAATACTATGTACATTTTTAACTAAATATCAATAACTTTTTTGCCAGTTTTGTCGCTTGTGAAAAATCCGCCAGAAGTAATGTGAGGCAGAGAGCAGACGCTGTTCAGACTTTTTTTTTTTGACGCTGTTCAGACCTGCCTGGAAACTGGCCTGCTAGTTAGATAAGTTATCTAGCTTGTTGATTTTCCCATGTAATAAAAAAATGGTAGATATCTTTCTATAATTTAGCAGATAGCCTTACCAATCCATCACACAGACATGATTTTAGGTTGTGTGTAGCTTCCTGTTCACAAGGAAAATGTGAGAGGGATATCTGCACTTGGACATTCTGCTTAGTCTGCAAGCCTTTGGTGACAATTCAGTGTATGGATTTGTGAAGAACACAATGCTGGCTACCAACTGTGTACTTTTTTTCTTTTGTAGAGATGGAAAGACTATGGCTCCCTGCTTTTGAGGGCATGAGCACACAGGAGGAAGATCTGTTGGACCAGGAACTACTGCAGGAAGACCCTGACCACCAGGAGATGGAGGATGAGATGGAACCTGATTCCCAGCCAAGACCATCAACTGGGTATATATGAATGTGTATGTATTGTTTGTTTCCATTTCTCATATGACTGATACTCACAGTAACACTAACACCTCAGCATCCAGTCCAGCTCCCTCATCCAAATCCCTCATAAAATGGTCCTGGTAGGCCTTGCTCAACAAGGACAATGTAACTTTGCACGGCTTTGAGGGAAGAATAGGCCTCGATTTCCATGTGGTTGCCAAAGAAGGAGAGAGATGGGCAGCCAACATCTCTTCCATCACTGGGAACGAAGTATATCCATGGTCAGAAGCTCGACACACATTAGAAAATTCCGAGGCCAATTAATTTGTGATCCTGGCCAAGTAAGGTTGATCCCAGGACTTCAAAATCTCATGATGGAAGTCCGGGGAAAAAGGTAGTGAACTACGAGGATTAGCTGCGCGTTGGCCCGCTAAAAAGCAGTCGTCTGAAATGTATTTACAATCCTCCGACTGCACTTCATCCAGCTAATCCAGGTTACGTCTTTCCACTGCAGCTGTAATAACCTCCAGCAACTCCAGCCTCCCACAAGTGCTCCCACCAGCATCTATCATCTATCGAGTTATTTGAAGGTGTTCAATCACTTTGTATAATGAACAGACCATAATTAAAGTCCATTGTTGGGGAAGCTACGTACTTTGAAAGTGTTGCTTCCCAAGACAAGCTACAAGCTACTCATAACTTAAAGTAAACTACAGTCAAGCTACTATTGTAAAAGTAGTTAGCTACACTAATATCTACTAACAAAAAGTAGCTAGCTCTTTACAATGTCAGAATCAGTTATCATTGCAGAATTGAATAATGTCACATGATTGTTACTCATTCTCTTACAACAAATTACCATAGTTTTACTAAAGAAAAAAATATAAAGCAAATACCTTTATTACAGGTATTTGTATTAAAACCATAGCAACCACAAAATTAACCATGGTTACTGAAGTCATGGTTACTACAAAATTACTATAGTAAAACCATGGTTAGTTGCATTAAAAACATGGTTTCCGACATTAAATCATGGCTATTACAATAGTAAAATGTCTCAGTTATGTATGTAACCCTTGTTTCCGGAGTAGGGAACAAGATGCTGCATCAAAGATCATGCGAGGGGAACACACAGGTGTTCACGAAGTTTGAAGCCCTATACAGTCACACCAATTTATTGGCTGATGGTGCATAAACAACACCCTTTGGCACCATCCTGTTAGATTTTCTGCAAGAGGCATGAATCTATGTGGCAACTAGGAAGTATGGCCAGCTACACAGTGTCTCGTTCCCTACTCAAGGAATCAGGGTTACAAACGTAACCGAGACATTCCCTTTCATAGTTCACTTCAATGCTGTGTCAGAGCTGAAGCCATGGGAACAGTATACCATAAAGCCATATGACCAGTAGCTGCCAACTGTAGTGGAGCACAAGCAGACTACACATACAAGAGTTATAAGTTCACCCCTGTTGCAGCAGACAGAACATGGGACCTTGGAGTTAAACCCTCCAGATTATAAAATCTGACAAAAGTAAGCAGAGATGCATCTGAAGCCAAAGTGCAAGAAGATGTCAGGCTCCTCATAGAATGAGCCTGAATACTCATAGGTCAAGACAAACTGCGCATCTCATAAGCACTCGAAAATGCATCCACCAGCCAATGAGACAGCCTCTGCTTAGTGACCGAAACCCTCTGTTGTGGCCAACAAAGCATATAGCTCTTGTAAAAACTCCAGCACTAAGCCTATAGGGCAGTGAACTGGATCCTCACATTGTGCCGAACACCAAGAGGCAAAAATGTGCCACTTAAGCATATATAGCCTTCCTGTAGACGGGGCTTTATCATTCAGAATGGTATCAACCACAGTGGAGGATAAACCATCATTCAAGAGAGTGCCAAGTTGAGAGGCCCAACCCATAACTTACATAAATCTGGCAGGGGTGCCAAATGCTTCCCCATGCCTGAGACGACAGATCTGTTCTGACAGGAATCTCCCAAAAAACCTCCTCCAGGAGAGAGATTAGAGTTGAGAACCACGTATGGTGGAGAATGACATCTCAGTGCTGGGCAGCCAGACTCTCTGAGTGGAATAACACCAACAATTGTCGATATAATTCCAAATGTGGATGCCTTGGAGCCTCAGAGGGGCCAGAGCTGCATCCATTCATCATGTGAATGTGCACGATGCCAGTGAATTGAAGAACGCAAAATTTGTACGCTTTGCCCCCAAAAGGGAATCTGAGAAAGTGCTTATGCTTCGTCGCAATCTGTACATTAAAGTAAGCTGTAGGAAATTAGCGACTTTGTGGCAGGGTATATTTACTACTGCCAGCATTCATCACCAATAATATGTAAGAATTGTATAATGGAACACTAAATGTAATGGGCAGATTTAAACATGGCCGCATTTATCCACCAATAATATGTATACTATAGATCACCATGGAATGCAAGTTTCAGAGGAAGATGGATTTGAAGTTGATTTCTTCTTCCATCTCAGGTTCGTTCCGGGACTTGAAGTAGGCTTGCCGTAGTCAATGGTAGTAGGCTTGTATGGTCTCTTTCAGACCCTGTTTGATGTTCAGAGCGGTAAACAGTTCTTGCTCAGACCCTGCAATATTCTCAGTCAAATATTCTCCTGCAATGTAATCTGTATGAAACTTAAGCAATGTACAGTTTCTCCTGGCTCAGCTGATTATCCCTAATGTGATCCCACACACCAGCAGAGCGCGCTATTCATACGGTAATGTGCTGAGGCGATCAATGCAAATGATAAACGTCCCCAACAGTGCCTTAAAAAGCATCAAGTTCATTCACTTTTCTGCGCGTTTGGAAGATGGCATGCTACACAGGTGAGGAAGCTCCTTGATAGTGATGAAGAGTTCACATTTTCCTCTGAAGAAGAGCGGGAATCCGATGAGGAACGTTTGCATTTTGAAGAGCAAATTGATCCAGCCGAGGATACAATTTCGGATGTGTAAGTCACTTACATATTAGTTGACACGCTATTTTTATATAAACATGCACATATTTTACTAGTTGGACTATTTCCAGACTTGCCAGCCAGGATTCAGAGTATTGAAATTTGAAATATGTCCTAATAGGCAAGTTTTAGTTACATTTAAATGTTGTATCGGCTAAAGCAGGTATTTCAATTGTATGTTGTATGTTATAAATATGATATGTAATATGATATAAAAATAATATGAATGTTTAGATTATATTTTAACTAGTGTTTATGCTGCCTCATTATCATCAATGAAGCTTGTGCTTGCAAATATCTGTTTGGGTGTAAATGTGTAAAATGTGCTGTAATATGCCCATATTAGAAAATCAGCATATTAGAATTATTTCTGAAGGATCATGTGACACTGAAGACTGCAGCAATGATGCTGAAAATTCAGCTTTGATCACAGGAATAAATTGCATTTGACAATATATTCAAATAGAAAACAGTTATTTTAAATTGAAAAAATATTTCACAATATCACTGTTTTTGCTGTATCAAAATAAATGCAGCCTTGGTGAGCAGAAGAGACTTCTTTTAAAAACATTAAAAAATCGTACAGATCTAAAACTTTTAAATGGTAGTGTAGGTCTAAAGTTTTTAAGTAAAGTCTTTATGTAAAGAAAATGTATAGTCAGATTACTTCTTTTAACTTAAACTTGATTTTGTGAATAAGCTACAAACAATACATTCAATCATTAAGTCTCCTCATATTTATTCTCTCTCAGTCACATGCCTCATTGATAGGCCCAGGGGAGAGGTCTTTGTCTCCTCAGGTTTCAGACAACTCACACAAAGTTTTACGGAGTGGCGCTTATACTTTCAGCTCGTTCAGAACAAGATTATTCTATATTTAAGCAGCAGGTTCACTGCGGCTGTCTAAACCACAGCGTAATTTGATCAGAGCGGATTTTCCTGTCAGTTTCTGGTTACACAGCAGGGTCTATCCACTGACGGTACACAGATTTACTGCAAATCTCTAGTGTGACCAAGCATTTACACTCCCATTCAAAATTACACGCAGACAATGATGCACATTGTAACACGAGTTATTTTCAAATTTGCAGTAAGCAGGCACAAAAATGGGAACATCACTACTTCAATGATTAAACCACAGACAGTTAAGATAGACTAGTTGAATGCACTGGAACATTGCAATGTCATCAATCTAGCTATAAAATAAGGCCATTTAGGAAGAGGTAGAGGAAAATCACTCATCTCTTTACCTTTACCGCACTGTGAGGAGAATCCTTCGTCCTGGCAGGGGGAAAATTTTAAGCTCCTTTCGAGGAGTTTTTACTTTAACTGGAACTTTATCCCATAAATTGTGTCTGGGTTTGTTTCATCAGAGTTAAATTCTATTCCTGTGCTCTTTTCATTAGTGTTGAAAGCAGCGTTAGACCTTTCACTCATAACAGGGAGGCAAATTCGAGCTCTTGCTTTTTGTTGTCATAACAAGCCGGCACACAATACACACGTCACAGACGAAACACTTTAGACTAGTTTCACGTGTTTCTTATCTGTTAACTGGATTCAAAGAAAAGAATGACTGTGTGTATAAAAAGACAAACAACTTGTTTAGATTCTTCCCGCATTCTAACACCAATAATATGTAGGATTTTATATATAATTTAGTTTAGGAGTCTTGGCTGTTGTAACATTGCTGGCACTGATGAAGAAGTAAAGAACCCAAGTGCAAATTTATTCCAACAGTGTATCCAAATCCTAACTACAATCATAAATGAACTTGACATAACATAAACTTGGCTTGGCATAACTAGACTAGACATATACTTGAATAATCCAACAAAGTTACATTCACAAACAATACCTGACAATGGACCATGGAAAACATGAAGGTTTAATACATGACATGGGAGAACACATGACAAAGATAACCAATAAACACAAAGAACTCTAAACAAGATAAGACAATCAACCAATGAAAACAAGACACATGAACATGGCTGAAACATGAAATCACATGACAAGGGAACCACATGTCATGAAACAGGAACTGGAAATTTCAAAATAACAGACATGAAAAACATGAACCAACAAAATACACATGACAGCTGCGTCCGACCACCATTATATGAAGGATACATGACAAATGATCAGATTAGAAATCTGAATAAAAATTATCCACCATTAAATATGTAATACATCAGGCTCGTTGTATCGGCTCACAATTTATATGTAAGGGATTTTAGCTCAAGAAGGGAATTATGATTAATTTGGGGAATACTGAAATAATTAAGGTGTATGTCTGATAACTTGGCCGTGCTGAGTTGATATGACACATCTTTAGAGTAATACTTTTCTCATGGCCATTGAAAATAATATCACAAATATGTTGAAATATTGTTTGAGCATGGAGCGTAGACCTTGAAGAATCAATTGATGAGATTATTTATCAAAATATACCACAGTCAAATTATCTTTGAATATAAACAAGAATTTATTGCTAATCTACAATATCAAACTAAACTAACACATATAGACAAACATAAAAACAGGTTGGTGAGTGAGCTGGAACAGAAGGTGAATGGAAATGATCTGTAACAGAGAA
This sequence comes from Myxocyprinus asiaticus, assembly GCF_019703515.2. NCBI lineage: Eukaryota > Metazoa > Chordata > Actinopteri > Cypriniformes > Catostomidae > Myxocyprinus > Myxocyprinus asiaticus. The sequence continues at coordinate 44,660,139 of NC_059344.1, forward strand.
AATTAAATTTATGGAGTCTATAGACCATGCCCTGAACCATTGATACTTCATTTAGTATACCTCGATTTGCAATCGGGTTACCCAAAGTAATTCAATAAAACACCAGCACTTTCTAGCAAAAGTCAGGAGGTGCACTTGTGTTTCGTTTTGTTGCTTTGGTTCTTTGGCTGGGTCCATAGAAAGTTCTGGTTGTTCTCCATTGATGTTTGTGGATGCCAAATAGTTCGGTGCTGGAATGATCAGGCGAGGCTTTGAAGCGAGGCTTCCTGCAAGGGAGCATTAACAGGCAATCACAGGCAAGCATTTACATATGAAGCATGACATACTTTCTCTTTATGGTTACTTCACTACACATTAACATTTGAATATACATTATTATACATTGTATAATTGAGCATCATGTATGCACGAGGTCAGAATAGTGCATTTTATAATTCTAACTACATTTAAGCATAATGTGAGTTTTTTTTTTTTTTTTAAATACATTTTAGCATATAAAACTTGGTTATGTGCATTGTGAAGTGTAAAGTCACAGATTGAGTCCAGCAATTGTGTCAAAGTTAATATATTTTTTGCTGCTGTTTGCAGAAAAATGATCGCGATGTCTCCTGATCTCCTATGAGTTTTAATTTTAAGTGTAGCAAACTGGTTTAAGAACAAAGAAGACTTAGTCTAAGAATCTATGCTTTCCATTGCAACCATGAGGGTTTCTTGGGAGAGTCTCTTGCAGATGGTCGAGATGGCCATGTCATGTGATTACCATTAAGTGTGGGGGTATTTCCTGATTTATAACATGAGTGAGGAGGGGTCTGAAGGAAGGTTATGTGCTATCCTGAAAAGTTTTCTTTGTTCAGATGATAGTTGAGAATAGGCAGATATGCATTCTAACACAAGGTTGATTACTTTAGGGCACCATCTTGGCAGAGTCTTTAACTTGATTAACCTGAGGGATTCCAGTGTGGCCTGCGGGCCTCTGTGTCTTAGTTTTTATATCTTGGAAGGAAATATCAGTTTACATCCCGTATTCAAGTCATTCCTCTGCATAGAAATTGTTAATTATTCTGCCCGTAAGATCCTACAAAACGTCCTTCAAATCTATTGTCACAAACCAGTCTTCCGACGGATTTGAGAAATTGTCTGTTTGTGCTTCAACATCCTGAAGCAACATTCAACTAGAGTGACATTTTTATTACCTCAAGTCCAACATTGGATGGAAGCCTTATCCTTTTTATGAACTAGGAAATAGCGGCTGCACAAACCGCTCTCCCTGTGAGAAGGGTGAATTTTCTCTATTGCGCCTTTCTGCAAGACAGAATTAATTTCCTGAACCAACAACAGTTTCCTAAGCAGAGACTACTGTAGGAATTGCCCCGTTGAATACAGGCAGTGCCTTCCTGAATGGAATGACATTACCATGCTTTATCATTCAAATTACCCAGTTCAAAACCATCTGTTACTGTTACCAGGCTGATAAACGAGCAAACAGTGGGGTTAACACAGAGATAGTATGATTATTTGTTATGCAATGGCACTGAGTAACCACAAGATTGGCTTAATTTTGCCAGCTGCTTTACATAAAATGACGTGGTGAAGGGGAACTCTTGTGCCCTCACTACTGCGGCTGGTTGGGGTGGGGGGGGGGGATTCATAATGATTTTGCCTTTTTTACACACAGGCCCTGTAAGAAGGGCCCTGAAAATGTATCTACAGCAGGGGAACTCACCTCCATTTTTTTTCCTTCATTTTAATGCTTGAACTTGGGGAAAATTGGAAACAGACTGGCCTATCACAATTGTCCCAGCAGACTTAGCCCACTAAAATGGTCCCAGCATGTACAATAGGGAACAACCTTTGGTGACTGTGCAAAGTGCTTTTGCACACTGGACAGAGTTACGTGCACCCCGAGATGCTCTGCAATGGGGCAGAGGTGAGATTTAAGTTGAGAATGCTCAACACTCTTTCCCCAGCGTGATTCATGGGAGCACACCACACACATTTTTGGCCTCTTTGCTGGGCCAGGGTGCTGGTCCATGCAGGAACTCATCCCCCATGAGACAGTGCTCCGAAGAGGAGAGAGAGAGAGGTTGAGGCCTCCGAACTGCCTTATCCATCTGCATCATCTCAGAACGACACAGAAAGACAATAGGGAAAAAGGACTTAAGTGAATCAGTGAATCATTTATGTAAACTAATTAATTTATAAGAACCTTCAGAAAAAAATGACTCACTTAATATACAGGAATGTTCATTCATTTACAAACAGGTTTGATGATAATGATGTGTCATCATATTAGATTTGCGCTCTGTTTACAATTATTTAATTTGAGAGTGATTAATGACTTACAGTATATGACGCACAATTTGCATTATATTGCGTGACTACTTTAATGATACTTTTGGATGCATTATTAAGTGTTAAAGTGAGTCTTTATGTACTGCCGTTGTATTGAATTAAGACACGGGCCATTCATGAAATGATTTAATTTTGTGTTCAACAGAACAAAGAAAGTCTGGGTTTATATAGGAACGACTTAATGGTAAGTAATGACAGACTTTTCATTTTTGGGTGAACTATTTCTTTAAGCTTCAGGGGCACTGAAATATTCATATTTTCTGTGTTATATTAACTATATGTTTTGCCATTCCTGTTCATGCAAACAAGCCAAAGAATATTGTGAATAGGGTCTAGATGAAACTGTGCATGCATGCGGTCCTTCACGGTGCACTGCTTGGAGGCAGGTAGTGAAAGAAATTACATGAACAATCCAGCCAAATATTAGCTGACCCGACCAAGCCAGAGGCTTTCTCCCGTTCCCTTTGGCGTGAAAAAGTGTGTGAATGTAATACAAATGCATTCATTGTAACCTTTTTTGAATGAAAAGAAGGGGAACATTTCAAGCAACTAAGGCTATTTCTAAACTGTGTACTGCTTTAAACTGTATACACAAATAATGGATATTTTGGCCATAAGTCTATGAAAGCAGCATATAATTGTCATGTATGGGTGGGGTGATATTAAGCATAAGGCAGTGTGCATGTTATGAATCTCAGCTTCTAGACAGGCAGGGAAACTATCTCCCTGGACAATTCCATTTTGCCCACATTTTTGCCCATTCAGGTCACACAGTGTCTGACCAAGTACAGAGAAGTGATGGCAGAAGAGAGAGAGAGAGAGAGAGAGAGAGAGAGAGAGAGAGAGAGAGAGGAAAAAGTGAGAGAAACTTGAGAGCAAACAGCCCTCGAATGCACACATTCATCCACACAATTCTGCTCCAAGGATCCTTTCCCTCACAGATAATTAAAGACCCATGGGAGTTCCCAGAAGGACTGCATCTGTAAGTCCAGAATTTCTCCTGAGCCATAGAAGCATAGGGAGATAGAGAAAGAGAGGCCTGAATATAAATTCAGCTTCCCAAACAGGCAAGCGCACTCTCAGATCAGAGCCATTAGTCAGTGCTCTAGTCATTTGGCACTGCTGATAGGATGTTAGATGAAGACTGTGGAAAGAGAAGCCTGGGGTCATGGAGGCAGCAAGGCAAATGACCATAGTCATCTCCTAATATAATTATCCAATCAATATGATTTGTGATGTGGCTTAGTTGTTTTAGTGCTTGATAGTCTGTGTGTGTGGATGGAGGCTTGAACTTGAAACTCTAGAGCAACTCTCTGCCCTATGGTCTGTGTAATATGAGGGAGGCAGTGCATGACAGGCACCATCTGCATTTATACGAAAAGGTTTCTCACTCTGAAGCAGTAGAGTAAGAGGTCCAGCTGGATTGAGATGTATATGTGTACAGTATGAGGGTGATGAGGAGGTTGGACAGGGGGATGATAAACATATGTGTGGCGAGCAGGGAAGATAAGTGGTGAGCAAGTTCCACCTGTGCGCCACACTGGTATTGCATTCCAGTGAGGAGCGGTGGTGGTATTTAAGGAGAGGAGATAGCGGCAGATGGGAAGAGAGAGACACACGGAGCTGTGTGCATTGTTATGTTATGTGTGACATTGAGAAGTGTAGTGTGTTTAAGTTGAGCATTAAAGTTACAGCTTGATAGTCTGTGAGTGTTCACCCGGTCCCAGCTTCTTCATTTCCACCCAACCACGAATGGGTACATTGGTGCCGAAACCCGGGAAGGAGGAAGCATGTGCTGTCATGGAGTCCTCGCTGCTGCTGTCTGCCAGGAGGCAGAGAAGCACGCTGCCGACTGCCACGAGGCGGAGGAGCCTGCTGTCGCGCTGCCGTGCTGCTGTCCGCCAGAGGCGGAGGTGCCCACTGCCATCCTCCAGGAGGCAGTGCAGCTGGCTGAGGACCATTTGACAGCGTGTTCAGGGGCCGACTAACCTGTCTCTCTCTCCTCTCTCTATCCCTTCCCTCATCCTGTTCCTACTCCCAGGCATGCACAAGTCAGACCCGGAGACCATCCTGCAGTGCAGTGGCTGAGGCGCCAACACTCCCTCCCTAGAAATGAAGGGGGGGGGAGGAAGTTGCAGGCCGGAGGACTCCCTGGCCTGAGTTTGGCAATGGGGGTATATGGCAAGCTGTGTGTGGCCAAGCAGCGTCTTGGCAGAGGGAGGCCAGGAAGATAATTGATGAATGAGTTCCACCTGTGCACCACACTGTTCTCGTGTTCCAGTGAGGAGCGGCGGGAGTATTTAAGGAGAGGAGACAGCAGCAGATGGGGAGAGAGAGACGCATGGAGCTTTGTGCGTCATTATGTTATGTGTGACATTGAGAGTGTAGTGTGTTTAAGTTCGTTGGAGTGTTCACCTGGTCCCAGCTTCCTCCTTTCCACCCAACCACGAACCTTGTTACAATATGAAAGAGCATGAGACACTAGTTAAAAGGATAGTTTACCCAAAAAAGAAAATACTGTCATCGCTGACAATTACTTTCTTCAGTGGAACATAAAAAGAGATGTGCTGCATAATGTTAGGTAATGAAATTTACCATTTAGTTTTATTGCATGCTTTTTCCGTATCATCTCCCTTTGTGTTCCACGGAAGGAAGAAAGTCATACAGGTTTGAAACAACATCAAGGTGAGTAAATAGTGACAGAATTATCATTTTTGGATGAACTATACCTTAACATTTGTTTCAAGGTTAGATGGACACAATGAGTGAAAAAGAAATTGGTCAGTTGAATTGTAACAAATGCTAGACCCATAAACACCATAAGAGGTTCATAATATTTTTCTAAATATAAAGTGTGTTTTTGTATATTAATGTATGCTTATTTTGAATATTAATACTGTATAATATAATTTAGTTAATATTATTTGGTCTTATATCTTGGCATTTGTGTTAGAACATTCAAATTAATATATTCCCTCTTTTTTTGGATCACATGACGGATGTCATTTTCATATGTGTATATGTAATAACAGTGAACTTTTGAATTAGATGAATCAGAATCGGAATCAGAATGAGCTGCTTACACATACAAGGAATTTGTCTTGGTGACAGGAGCTTCCAGTACACAACAATACAAAACAGCAACAGCAACTTTTAAAAAAGAATTAAAAATTTAATAAAAAATAAATAAATATTGAAAAGAAAAAAGTATATATAGAATACACAATAGACTATATATATATATATATATATATATATATATATATATATATATATATATATATATATATATATACACACACACATATATACACATACATACACACATACATATACATACATACATACATACATATACATACACACACAGACACACACATACATACATACACACATACACATATGTAGTGCTAATCTAAATACAAATCGGTTATATACAGTGCAAGGGAATGTAATGGCAGAAGAGGCTGGATGTGTTGGATAATATAAAAAGACTAAGCTGTGTATTGCACATTAATTATTGCTCAATGGGGCAGTTTTAACTGTTCATGAGATGGATAACCTGGGGGAATAAACTGTTCCTGTGCCTGACGGTTCTGGTGCTCAGAGCTCTGAAGCGTCGGCCGGAAGGCAACAGTTCAAAAAGGTAGTGGGAAGGGTGAGTGGGGTCCAGAGTGATTTTTCCAGCCTTTTTCCTCACTCTGGAAGTGTATAGTTCTTGAAGGGAGGGTAGGGGACAACCAATAATCCTCTCAGCAGTCCGAAATGTCCTTTGTAGTCTTCTGATATCCGATTTCGTAGCTGAACCAAACCAGACAGTTATAGAAGTGCAGAGGACAGACTCAACGACTGCTGAGTAGAACTGTATCAGCAGCGCCTGTGGTAGGTTGAACTTCCTCAACTGGCAAAGGAAGTACAACCTCTGCTGGGCCTTTTTCGCAATGGAGTCAATGTTCCCACTTCAGGTCCTGTGCACTTCAGGTAGTGCCCAGGAACCTGAATGACTCCACTGCTGCCACAGTGCTGTTTAGAATGGTGAGTTGGGACAGTGTTGGAGTGTTCCTCCTAAAGTCCACAATCATCTCCACCGTTCTGAGCATGTTCAGCTCCAGATTGTTTTGACTGCACCAGACAGCCAGCTGTTTAACCTCCCTTATGTATGCAGACTCATCATCATCTCAGATGAGGCAGATGACAGTGGTGTTGTCTGCAAACTTCAGGAGGTTGACAGAGGGGTCCTTGGTGATGCAGTCATTTGTGTAGAGGGAGAAGAGTAGTGGGGAGAGCACACATCCCTGGGGGGCACCACTGCTGATTGTACAGGTGCTGGAAGTGAATTTCCCCTGTCTCACAAGCATATGTCCGTCAGAAAGCTGGTAATCCACTGACAGATAGACGTGGGAACAGATAGTTGGTGTAATTTAGTCCGGAGAATAGCTGGGATGATGACGTTGAAAGCCGAACTGAAGTCCACAAAAAGGATCCTTGCATATGTCCTTGGTCTGTCCAGATGTTGCAGGATATGATGCAATCCCATGTTGACTGTATCATCCACAGACCTGTTTGCTCGATAAGCAAATTGAAGGGGATCGAGAAAGGGTCCAGTGATATCCTTTAGGTGGGCCAACACCAGTCTCTCAAATGACCACAGATGTCAGGGCAACAGGTCTGTAGTCGTTAAGTCCTGTGATTTTTGGTTTCTTTGGGACAGGAATGATGATTGAGCGTTTGAAGCAGCAGGGAAATTCACACTGCTCCAGTGATCTATTGAAAATCAGTGTGAAGATGGGGGCTAGCTGGTTAGCACAGGATCTAAGACATGCAGGTGAAATGCCATCTGGGCCCTGTGCTTTCCTTATCTTTTGTTTTCAAAAGACATGGCACACATCATCTTCAAAGATCTTAAGTGCAGGTTGAGTAGCAGGAGGGGGGAGGAGGGGTTTGCAGGAGGTGTTGGTGTTTGTATGAAGTGAAGGTCAGAGTGGGTGTGGGGTGTGAGATTTGGCCCTTCAAATCTACAGTAGAACACATTCAGGTCATCAGCCAGTTGTTGGTCCAACACAGGGTTGGGGGTAGGAGTCCTGTAATTCGTAAGTTGTTTCATGCCACTCCACACTGATGCAGGGACGTTAGCTGAAAACTTGCTTCTCAGAGTATCATCTTTTAGCCACTCTGTTTTCCTTATTCAGTGTGTTCCTGGCCTGATTGTACAAGACTTTATCCCCACCCCGTAAGAATCCTCTTTGGCCTGATGAAGCTGCCTGAGCTCTGCTGTAAACCATGGTTTGTCGTTGTTAAACGTTAAATAAGTCCTAGTAGGGATGCACATATCTTCAGAGAAACTGATATATGATGTAACAGTATCTGTGAGCTCGTCCAGATTGGTGTCTGCAGCCTCAAAAACACTCCAATCAGTGCAGTCAAAGCAAGCTTGTAGTTCCAACTCTACTTCATTGGTCCATCACTTTTTAGTCTTTACTACAGGTTTAGCAGATTTTAGTTTCTGTTTGTAGTTTGGAAGAAGATGAACCAGACAGTGATCAGAAAGTCCCAAAGCTGCTCTAGGGACAGAGCGATATGCATCCTTTATTGTTGTGTAGCAGTGATCCAGTATATTTCTGTCACTGGATGGGCATATAATGTGCTGTCTGTATTTGGGCAGTTCACATGTGAGGTTTTCTTTGTTAAAATCCCCAAGAATAATAATAACTGAGTCCGGGTATTGTTGTTCCATGTCTGTGATTTGATCAGCCAGCTGTTGCAGCGCGGCATTCAAACACGCGTTTGGCGCGATGCAAACACTCACCAGAATAAACGAGGAAAACTCCCACGGCGAGTAGAAAGGCTTACAGTTAATAAAGAACGCTTCCAAATTAGGACAGCACATCTTCTTTAACATTGTTACATCTGTACACCAACTTTCAATGATGTAAAAGCATGTTCCACCGCCTCTCGTTTTCCCCGTTAACTCCGCAATGCGATCCGCTCTGAACAGCTGAAAGCCCGGCAGATGTAACGCGCTGTCCGGAATGGCTTCACTCAGCCAGGTTTCTGTGAAGCACAAGGCAGCAGAGGTTGAAAAGTCCTAGTTTGTGTGGGTGAGGAGATGTAGTTCGTCCGTTTTTTTAGGAAGAGAGTGGAAATTCGCAAGATGAATACTCGGCAGTGCTGTTCGAAAGCCGCGCCGACGGCGCTTGACCAGCACGCCTGCTCGTCTCCCTCACCTGCGTCTCTTGAACAACACAGCCACGCCTCCAACTAAAATGTCCAGCAAAATGTCTGAATATTCAAAAAATGGGAAAAGATTGTCTGGTATATGCTGTCAAATGTTCAGCAGTTCGTCTCTGGTAAAACTGACTGGATAAAGATTACTAAACACAGGACAAACAAACAAAAAAAACAACAAATATGAGCGCTCCACACCTAGACGGCCATCCGTGGCGCCATCAAGATGATCAATTGAAGTAGATGAAGAACAAAGGAGGAAGAATTAGACAGTCTTTTTTATAGTGAAATCATATTTAATTTGAAGCTTGTTCACGTGTAAATAGTTATCAAGTTTGATTATTTTTTGTATTCTGACAAACGGAAAGTAAACTGTTACACTGCAAGTTTATGGCTTCACACGTGCAATTCTTATGTGTCTAGCCTCCATGGAAATGGCGGAGTTATGAAAAAAGGCTTAGACCACCATTACAATTATAGTCAAAATACTTTTTCACGTTGGAATTGCATGAAGTGGAAACCGGACTAGGACAGTTGGTGCCGCGGCGGTTATGGAAAAGGATTTACAAGCTGAGGATTATGGATATTTTTAACTTTTAAGTTTATAATGATAACGACAGTTGATGCTGCCAGTACGTGAGCTCAGTGCGAATTGTCTGTGACCAGATGGGGATCAGACATTTAAACTTGATGCTATAATTGAAACAGAACATTCCAAAGACATTATAAACAGATTTAAAGTCAATTTGTTTTGTTTTTTGAATATTTACAAAGACTATAAAACTGAGGCTGAATTTATTATTAAAGTATAGAGGACATGGAGGAAATGGCTGCTGCAGTGGAAAATACCGACCACAAGAGGGCAGTAAAGTACACTCACAAAGCGCTGAAGCAAGGTCTGAATTGGCTCATTAATTTGAGAAAGTCAAAAATGGGTCAAATTACCATCTTAATGAAAAAAATAGACAAACTCAAAGAAAATGAGGAAAATGTAGACAAAATAGAATAAAAAGTTCTCACAACACTTACCAAGTTATATCAGGAGTTTATTGATTTAAATGGAAATGTTCAAGAGCTACTGCCCAAGGATAAAAAAAAATCGATGATCAGCATATCTGGTTTGAACCAAAATCATCAAGCATCAGGGACTTTATTCTTTCTACTGGACAGTGTATTAACCAAACAAAGGATGCAGGGGCTGCAAAAATGAGGACATTGAGCCAGGAGACAGTGTTTCTGAAGTTGCACCAGTAGTAAGAAAAAAAGAGTAGCGCAGGTTCATCATCTGGACGTAGTTCTTCATCATCTTCAGCTACTAGTTCAAATTCAACTCTACGAAAGCGAGAGGAGCCTGAGAAAGCTGCTCTGTTAGCCAAAGCTGCCTCTTTAAAAAAGAAATAAGCCTTACAGGTGGAAGAGGTGAACATGAAAGCCAAATTGGAGAAAATGGAATTGCAAACCGCAATTGCAGCTTCAGATGCTAAGTTGAAAGTGTATGATGAACATGAAAATTCCTGTGATGGCATGAATTAATATGTCCAGTCACAGGGTGCAGTGGATCAAAAGAGCTCAAACCCTTGTGAAGAGCATGAGAGAGAAAATGCTGTTTTCATCCAAGCCAAAGGCTGCTGCTGACCATACCCAACTCATAGATTCAGTCAAAATTTTCCAAGACCTGAAATTCCAGAGCACAATTTGTTTCAAATCATAAAAAATAAAAAAATTAGATTACACTGATGCTTGTAAAGCAACAAAATCTGTCTCAGTTACCCCAGAAATGTGTTCCAGTCTTTCAGGGTGATTCTCTAAGCTACAGATCATTTATTAGAGCCTTTGACAATGCCATAGACAGCAAAACTGAGAATGCCAGGGACAAGTTGTTCTATTCAGAGCAATACACTAATGGGGAGTCACAAGACCTGATGAAAAGTTGTGGGCACATGAGTCCAGAAAAAGGATACAAAGAGGCAAGAAGGTTATTGCAGCAACACTACGGTGATTAGCTTAAAATTGCCTCAGCATACATTGAGAAGGCATTGAAATAGCCTCAGATCAAATGAGAGGATGGAAAGATGATGAATGCATATTCTCTTTTCTTGATTGGATGCCGTAATACTATGCAGGATATTGATTACATGGCTGAACTGGACAACTGTTGGACCTTATGTATTCAGATAGAAGACAAAGGCAGGCCTAACACAGTCATAAAACCTAACTCAGGCCCCCACATACCAGGTCATAAATCTTACTGATAAAAACCGTGCCAAAATCAAACAAAGGGAGTCCAAAACAGACTACAAATCCCATGAAGCCTTGCTCACTAAAGGATCGAACTCTCAACTTCTATTGGATGAGGCACACAACAGAACGCACCTCAACCATGACATCATCAGGAGTAGAAATACCTCTGAAATGCTTCCAGGATTTGCTTCCAGCAACTTTGCTCGCCGTGTGTAGACGCAGCTCATCGCTGCTCTCAGGTGCAGCCTCGTGGCACAAGGAAGTAACATCCGACTTGAAACTGTGGCCATACAATCTCCATCTCGCTGGACGAGTTGAGATTACTCTGTTCGGTGGAACACACTCTAACGGATCCGAAGGAGACCGCCGAGCAATCCACATCTTCATCCGTTTGCCTGCAGAAGTGAAGGTAGAAAAGATTTCTCTTCCATCTTCAATCAAGTCGATGTTGCTGATTTCTCCGCCAGCCCACCAAGAATTAGCAGCCGTACCGCCCACCGACAGAGCGAGGAAACATCCTCCCGTCATCACCCGAGCCTCGAGAAACCGAGTCTGAGTTAAAGGATGGATGAACACACATTCTGCATCCTCATGCGATTCAAGTAAGAGGTTTACGGGCAGAGATAGAATATTATAGTGTGTTATTCTTATGTACCAAGGTTATTGCTTGTACAGTTTATGGACCGCCATGTCCGCTCATTATTAATACTCAGGGTATTAATTATTTTTTAATTTGTTTTGCTGTATTGTGGTCCAACCACATTGGACTGTTGTGCATTTCCACCATCGCGGGTACGACCGGCAAACTGAGTTTATCCATTAAAGGGTCGGGGACCGCGGGACGGTTACGAGCCGTCCACCGTGTCTCCGAGTGATAAACTAACAGCTGCTTCCTCTCCCACGATCACAAAATCGACTTTGGGGCCGTCACTTTATTCTCTCCCTCTCTCTCTCTCATACTAACCACACACACGCGAGCGCGCGATCCCTCACAAACATTCTCGGACAAATTTTTGGCTAGTAGATAGCTTCGTGATAAAGCTCAGCTTTGTCCCTAAGCTATCGTACAAGCAGATACACGCGGTAACTGGTAGACGCCATTGACTGGTTTCTCTCCGCCCACATTCGCGGCCATATTCTCTGCCCGGAAGTCTCGCATGACATACTCTCCACGAGAGTCACGTCCGCCATTTTGTGTGCGTCCCTCCTTACACACACACACACACACACACACACACACACTTGCTCTCTCTCTCACACACACACACACCCTCATGTGTTATAGGATTATTTTGATTTCCATATCTAATCATATCACTGTTTAGTTTGTAGTTGTAAGTCGGAAGTTTATTGACTGCATTGTATTAATTATTAATTGATATTACTGCATAAATAAACTTTGTTATATTACAAAGAGAAGTGTTTTGGTTTGTTTTGCATATGTCTGTGTCATGCTGACGGGATGTCAGTGCTCAGATTCAAGCCTTCATTGATTGTTTTTTTTTCCCGAAAATGGATATTCTTCGAATGTTGATTTTCCTAAGAAAACAATCTAACATTGAGACCGTTATACTAACTGGTTATTAGTCCCTGATTCCAGGGTTGTGCCCCGTCAATGTTAATTCTTATTAATATTCTATTGATTTTTGATAATTGATAATTATCTTTGATGATTGTTGAATTTGAATGATCAATAAGCTAGTGTTAATTTGAATTAATGTTTCATCGATGTTAACAATTAACGATTATCTTTGATAATTGTTGATTTAAAGGATTAGAAAAAGCTAACATTGATTCTCATCAATGTTCTATTGATTTTAATAATTAATAATTGTCTTTGATAATTATTAATTATTGCTAATAACCAAATCCGCTCCTAAACGTAGCACACTACATTTACTGGAGCCCCATATGAGGTTTTAATGAGTTAGATTCAATTAATTAATTAAAATATTAATTAATAACTAAAGAAATAATTATCAATTATTTCTCATAGTATCTAAACAACCAGTAAAGCCCTACACAACCCTACTAACATGAGGGTTATCATTTCAAAACTCCCATACAAAATGAGAGAGAACTGGAGAAATGTTGCATATGAAATTCATGAAAGATCAGGCAGGAGAGCTAGGTTTTCGGACTTAGTGGATTTCATTGATCGCCAAGCCAAAGTAAAAAATGACCCTTTGTTTGGAGACATTCAGGAAATAACTAATACTGATGTAGGAAAGAAAGCCAAAACCTTAGACTCAAAGTTAAAAAGGATACCTCTAAAAGAAGTAGCTTTTTCACTAGTGTCTGCACTGGACAGAAAAAAGAAAAGGAGACATCTTCAAAGCAAAAAAAGAACAAACCAGTCTGACAAAACAACTTTTGTTGTTTGCATGTTCTGTCAAAAGAATTTTTTTATCGATTATTGTTTCAAATTCAAAGAACAAGCGCACAAAGACAAACTTGAATTCCTGAAAGCAAAAGGGCTGTGCTTTGGATGTCTCATTCAGGGACACTTAGGCAAAGACTGTAAGAAAAAGCTTATATGTCAGCAATGTTCCAAGATGCATCCAAGCATTCTACACATTCCAAAAGAGAACAGTTTCACATCCAGCAGTGGTGAAGCGAACAACATTATCACAAGTACCACCTCTACAATAGGACATGAAACATGTGGATACACTGGGGCAGGAGACAATAAATGCATTCTTGCTATAGTTCCAGTGAAAGTGAAATCCAAGAAAAGTGACACATTTTTAGAGACATATGCCTTCATTGATCCAGGAAGTTCGGCAAAATTTTGCACCGAGTCCTTAATGAGATGCTTGAACTTGAGAGGCAGAAAGACAGAGATTCTTCTTCGTACTATGGGACAGGAGAAAACTGTCCATAGTTACATACTATCAGACTTGGAAATAGGTGGTCTAAAATGCGCAGACTACGTAGAACTCCCCAAAGTGTTCATACAGAAAGAAATTACTGTCAAACACAAAAATATCCCTCAACAGAAAGATCTGGGAAAATGGCCTTATTGAAGCAAGTGAGTTTTCCTCATCTAGATGCAGAAGTAAGCCTGCTGATTGGTGCCAATGTACATAAGGCAATAAGCCATGGCAAGTAATAAACAGTGAAGGAAACTGACCTTATGCCAACAGAAAAGCATAAGCTGGATAGTAAACGGCCTTTTAAGAAAAGATGTGAACATAGAAACAAATCAGGTCAGAATCCAGAGTTTCAATGTGAACAGGATTTCAGTTGCAAATATTGAGACTCAGCTTGTGCAGTAATTTAATGCAGATTTTCCAGAACGCAACTGCAATGATAAAACAGAAATGTCACAGGAAGACCTTAAATTCATGCAATCTGTTGAGCAGTCAGTACAGTATAAAGATGGACATTACTGTATTGGATGCCAAACAATAGATTCATGGCAGAGCAAAGAGCCACTGTTCTCAAAAGAAAACTCAGCAGAAACCCAGATTTTCACAAGGACTATACTACTTTCATGGCAGACATTATTAACAAGGGCTATGCTGTGAAAGTGCCTTCAGAACAGTTGGAATGATCAGGCAGTGTGGTATATTCCACACCATGGTGTATATCACCCGAAGAAAAATAAGAGTTGTCTTTGATTGCACTGCAAAATACCAGAACATCTCACTGAATAACCAACTGCTACAGGGCCCTGACCTAACCAACACTCTCATTGGGGTCCTAAATCGCTTCAGACAAGAGCCAGTTGCAATCATGGCAGACATTGAGTCAATGTTCTACCAAGTGAGAGTACCAGATGAAGATGCAGATTTGTTGCGTTTTCTGTGGTGGCCCAAAGGAGATCTTAGTCAGCCTTTAGAAGAGTACAGAATGGCAGTACATTTATTTACATTATTTATTAACATCTCCCAGTTGCACTTGCTTTGCATTGCGAAAGACTGCCAAAGATGGAAAATCAGACAAAAACTGAAGCTGCCGACACTAACCTCAAAAACCTTTACATGGATGATTGCTTAAAATCCGTGGCCTCTGAGGATGCAGCTGTAGATCTCACACAAAGTTTGATTTCTCTGTGTTTGAAAGGAGGTTTCCACTTGACAAAATGGGTGAGCAATAGCAGAACTGTTTTGTTGTCGCTTCCATAAAAAGAAAGAGCCACAGAAGTCAAGGACTTAGATTTGAACAAAAGTAATCTGCCAGTTGAAAGAGCTCTTGGAGTCCAGTGGTGCACAGAATCCGACATGTTCAGATTCACCACAAATATACAAGAAAGACCCACAACAAGAAGAGGAATAATCTTAGTAGTAAGCTTTATATATGATCCTCTTGGTCTTTTAGCACCATGTATTCTTCAAGCAAAACTCATCTTGTGACAACTGTGCAAAGAAAAGCTAGGCTATGATCAGAACATTCAAGAGACACAAGCACAGAAATGGTTCATGTGGCAAAAAGACATACAACAACTGTCAAGCTTTAGTGTAAGCAGATGCTTCAAGTCAGACAATTTTGGTTCCCTATCTGTCACTCACTCGATGTTGTGTTGATGTAGTGACACTAGGGGTTGCCCTTGTGAGCCCCAAGCACCTCTGATCTTTAAGAAAAGGCCAATGGGAATTGGCGAGTGGAATTTGCATGCCACTCCCCCGGACATACGGGTATAAAAGGAGCTGGCTTACAACCACTCATTCAGATTTTTTCTTCAGAGCCGAGCGGTTGTGTTTCAGCGAGCTGAATTCCGTCACCATTCCATTCACCTCGAAAGCTGTTGGATTTATGGCGCATTTCAGCGGTTTTTCCTCCTCTTGCACCAGTGGTGTGCAGAGAATGCCCCTGGGTGCTTCAGCAGCTAAAAGAGTATATCCTTCCTAATGAAAGAGTATATTTTCCTACTAAAAGAGTGGCATAGATGGAGCGTCTTTTTAAAGATGCCTTTCCGTCTGTGTATAATTTCTGGTTACGGTCGTTATCTCTCCGCTTCTGACGGCCATGATCGCTGTCTCACGTGCTTGGGCGCTGCCCACATGGAGACATTGTTCGTGGATGGGTCATTGCGAGAACATGACAATGGCAATGTTGCGGTCACGGCTTTCCTTCGTCAGAGGGAAAGCCACCCCAGCAGTTCCCCGCCTCGTTCCTTCTACCTACGGATATGAGGCTGCAGCGGTTAGCACTGGGGGATATTTGGGGAACTCAATGGGAGCTTCTCTGCCGGGAAAACCCCCACGGACCTCCCATTCCCCAGTACGCTCGTGTGCCCCGGTCGAGTTCTGGGATGAGACCACCGGCTCATCTCAGGGCGAGTTCACAATCTCATTCGGGAGTCACGAAGAGGATGAGCACTCAATCGTAGCATCGGAGAGTGGGCTTGTCCAGTCTGATGCTGAGGACTCGACTGGGCTCCCACCCTCGGGTGCGGTCGCCCAGTCGCAGGTTGATGCGGAGCTGGCAGCCATGCTCGCCCGGGCGGCTGTGAGCGTTGGGCTTGAGTGGAACCCTCCACTCCCCCTTGAACCCTCATGACTCAACAATTGGTTCCTGGGCTCAGAGCGCCACTCACAGCCGCGACCCGCCCCGCCCCGGTTCCTTTCTTCCCGGAGATGCATGATGAGCTCACGAGATCGTGGCGGGCACTTTTCACTGCCTAGACCCGATTTATGGGCTCCTCCGCTACCCTTGACGGTGGGGCTGCCAGGGGTACTTGGCGATTCCCCAGGTGAATAAAGCGGTTGCGGTGCACTTGTTCCCGCAAAATGCTGCCACCTGGCGGAACCGTCCGAGACTCCCATCCAGGGCCTGTAGGCTTATGTTGTCACTGGCGACTAAGGCCTACAGTGCCGCTGGAGAGGCCGTATCTGCCCTGCATGCCATGGCTCTCCTGCAAGTGCACCAAGCCAAGGTACTGAGAGAACTGCACGAGGGTAGTTCTGACCCGGGATTGATGCAGGAAGCTGTGCTCGGTGACCAATCTCAGGAGGCTGGCCCCGGTGTGGAGCCACCTGCAGGAAGCAGATGCCACCTGTCTCACGGCCCACCGCTAAGAACCCGAGGAAGGAAGATGGGCGACCCAGGGAGACCCACTACAGACCTGGAGCTGGTAAATAGACCACTCCATCTCCCGGTGGAGGGCCGGGAGGAGAATCCTTGTTTTCCTTTTCTTATGATTTCACCGCACGCCCAAAGGGCTGCGGTACCCACATTTTTAAGGAAAGAGCGATTTCCTCACTTCCTGGGTCACACATTCGGTGTCCACGGGTGTCGTTATCATGACCGCCGGGCACCACACCTATATGGCAAGCATGGCGCTCCGGAGGCAGGCACCCCGCCCCCGCGTGCCCAGCTGTGGCACACTTGCACCCACGCCAGGACGGTTGCGACAGGCTGCGAGGACGATTTCCCTCCTCCCCCGTCCCGGTCCTATGGTGGGTATACGAAGCCAGGTAAGTGCTTCGATGTCCCCAGATTCAGCACTGCCACGAGTTTGAGGCTCAAGCCCCCCCAACGTGGCGCCTCAAGCTCCGCCCCCCCGTGAGGCCCCACCCGCCGGTACGTCTGACGTGATTGTTCCCTTGGTCCCCCTCACCCAGAGCTTGGGGGCGTGGCTTGCGCTCCCCAACCCATCACGGTGGCTGACCAGGACGTCCGACTTGACTACGCGATTCAGTTAGCCAGGCGTCCGCCCAGTTTCAACAGCGTCCGCTTCACCTGGGTGATGGGCGAGAACACCGCTGCCTTGCCTGCGGAGATTGCATCCCTTCTACAGAAGGACGTGATACAGCCTGTCCCTCCTGCCGAGATGAAGAAGGGGTTTTACAGGCCCTACTTCATCGTACCAAAGAAAGGCGATAGGTTGCGGCCAATCTTGGACCTGCGAGTACTGAACCGGGCCTTGCACAGACTCCCGTTCAAGATGCTGACACAAAAACGCATTTTTGCGAGCGTCCGGCATCAAGATTGGTTTGCGGCGGTAGACCTGAAGGACTTCCACATCTCGGTTTTACCTTGACACAGGCCCTTCGTGCAGTTTGCTTTTGAGGGCCAAGCATACCAGTACAAGGTCCTCCCATTCGGTCTGTTCCTGTCAGCTTGTGCCTTCACAAAATTCGCAGAGGCAGCCCTTGCCCTTACTGGTCCACCCAGACTTGGTTCTTGGACCCCATGCCCCCCCCCCCCCGGTGAATTCCCCTGAGGATAGACCGTCTTTCTCAGGGACGGGGCACCATCTGGCACCCACGACTAGAATCTCTGGAATCTCCACGTCTGGCCCTTGGATGGGACGCGGAAGACCTATGTGACCTACCGCCCGCGGTGGTAGACATGATCACCTATATGCATTGAAGTGGCATCTGTTCGCTAAGTGGTGTTCTTCCTGACGCGAAGACCCCCAGAGATGCGCTGTCAGGTCAGTGCTTCCTTCTTGCAGGAGAGGCTGGAGGGGTGGCTGTCCCCCTCCACCTCGAAGGTGTACATGGCCGCTATAGCAGCACACCACGATGCAGTTGATGGTAAGTCTCTTGGGAAGCATGACCTGGTCATCAGGTTCCTTAGAGGCACGAGGAGGCTGGATCCTCTCAGACCGCGTCTCATCCCCTCATGGGACCTCTCCGTGGTCCTTTGGGGCCTACAGGGAGCTTCATTTGAGCCCCTGGAGTCAGTTGAGCTAAAGGCACTCTCCTTAAAGACTGCCCTCCTGACTGCGCTCACTTCCATCAAGAGGGTAGGGGACCTGCAGGTGTTCTCTGTCAGCGACACATGCCTGGAGTTCGGTCTGGGATACTCTAACGTGGTACTGAAACCCTAACTGGGCTATGTGCCCAAGTTTCCCACGACCCCATTTTGGGATCAGGTGGTGAACCTGCAAGCACTGCCCCAGGAGGAGGCAGACCCAGCCTTGTCGTTGCTTTGTCCGGTGTGTGCTTTGCGCATCCATTTGGATCGCATGCAGAGCTTTAGACGCTCTGAGCAGCTCTTTGTCTGCTTTGGAGGACAGCGGAAAGGGAGCACTGTCTCCAAACAGAGGATCACCCACTGGGTCATTGATGCCATCACTTTGGCATATCACACCCAGGACGGACCGCCCCCCTTGGGGCTACGAGCACATTCTACTAGGAGTGTGGCGGCCTACTGGGCTCTGACCAATGGCGCCTCTTTAGCAGACATCTGCAGAGCAGCGGGCTGGGCAACACCCAATATCTTCGTGAGGTTCTACAATCTCTGGGTTGAGCTGGTCTCGTTCCGTTCGTTGTCAGGTACGAGCAGGTAAGTTGCGGGAAAGCTGGCCGGGTGTACCATTTGTGTATAGCGCCTTTCCCCTCCTGGAGGCGAAGACGTGCGCTTTTTACCCCCAGTCGTGTTCACGAAGTTATGGACCCTGGATGTCCTTCCGCCTTAGCCCTGTGGCAGGCGAGTTTGAGGAGAAACTCGTTGCCGGCCCAGTACGTGTTCTAACTTGGCCCTGTACTGGGGTAGGTGCTCCACATGCGCTGGCTGCCCAATGTAACCCTGTGTGATGAAACCCCGTTGGTGAAACCGTGTCTTCCTTGTGCAGACTTGAGTCACGTGTAGAATGTGTGTTCGTCTGTTGTTTGACTCCGACTCGATTCCTCGAAGCTCGGGTAATGACAGGAGGCATTTGCTCACTCTGTCAGCGGGTGGTATGGCGGCTGACTCTCGGTGGGCTGGCAGAGAAATCAGCTAAGTTGACTTGGTTGAAGAGAGAAGAGAAATCTTCTTTCTTCTTTCTCCTTCAGATCCGTTAGCTTCATTGGTGGAACACGAGAAATCTCAGCTCATCCAGCGAGGAGATTGTATGGCCAAAGTTCCGGTACGTATGTTACTTCCTTGGGCAGCGAGGCTACACTTGGTAGCAGCAGGGCTGAAACTAGATGCAGTGAATACCGTCGCTGGAAGCAAAGCTTCAAAGGAATTTCCGGGTTTTATACTCTCGATGATGTCATGGTTTCATGCAATAGGAGTTGAGAGTTTGAGCCTTCAGAATTTCACACATAGGTGTAAAGTGAGCAAGGCTTCATGGGATCTGTAGTCTGTTTTGGACTTCCTTTGTTTGATTTTGGCGCCGTTGTTGTGGCTGTGAGGTTTCTAGTGTTCCTACACTGCCGTGCAAAGGCAAAAGGTCGTAACTTCGTTTTTGGTCGAAAATGAGTTATTGATATTTTTGAGACATTCAAGACCTCCTTTATCATGTGGATAATTATCTTGAGTCAATTTTGCTATTTTTTCAAGAAAATAATGGGTGTCTTAACAGTAACTTCCAAAAGCCCAGGAGAAACCAAGGCAGAACACCGTAACTCCAATTACCGCTCTTTGACTTTGTTTTGAAATGCTTAAATTGAGTTAGGGTACTCTGCCTTTGTTTAGCCGTGCGTCAAAATGAAGTTACTGTGCCGGCGTGGAGTTACTGTACTCTGGCATTGTTTTTACATTAAAGTTTACCACGTTTAAATTATGGTGTAGCCTGTGTTCTGTCATACATCTGTCATTGAAGCAATCTGACACACACGATACCTGAATAAAAGTGTAGTAAAAAATATTGTTGAGTGTTTTTCTATAGCGTTTAAGGATGGCCTCTCGAGGGAAAATGATTGTTGAGATGGCTTTGAAACGCCGACATCAAGGTCAAGGTAAGAAATTGTGTAACACAAAAGACGCATTAGACAAACAAATTAGATAGATAGATCGCAATCTACTTCATTAAGCTAGCTAGCAGCCTATAGCATAAATAGGCTATTCGGCTATCCAATGAATAAGCTATCAATCTGCTCCATATAACAAAGCACTGTAAACAAGCAAAGACTAGATAACTTGCCAGCAATAAGTAATCGTAAATATTCTCATAGTTTTTTTTTCTCCATAATGCAGATTATTCAGTCAGTGCCAGCCTGTCAGTGACAGCTGTCAACATCCGTGTCAGTGACAGTCTGGGGCTGCCCACTAGTTGCACGAGTGTGGACTCGAATGCCATGACAGCGTGGCATGTAGCATGATCACACATAAAATCAGTAGTAACAGTTCACAATTAAATCTGTCCAACCTTTTCTAGTAACCCTATAAAATCCATGGCAATGAACTTCATCGCAGATGTTTAACCCATAACAGTCCACAAGCATTCTGATTACTGAGCATTATTCCTACTTGCTGGCGTTCATATCAATCCACAAGTCGATCTTTTAGTCTAGGCTACTTTCATTCAATTCGATGTAAAAGCACTTAGGCTAACTTATATCTTGTATCTTTCTACGTTAGTAAAACACTGCAATAAATAAATTGGTTTCAAAACGGTATCCAACCACATGTATAACTTTTTGTCTGGATATCAGTTACGGTCAGATTCAGAAAAACAATAAATATAGTCACATACTCTATATTATAGCCTTTGAGATTGGCCAATCCAGTCCACCAGTCCACCAGTAGCCAAACTTAACCCTTGATTAACCAGCTGTGGCACTACCTTGTAGGCCTGTGGCTGTATTTATTATCTCTTATACCAGTCCCATGCATTTTATATTTGTACATGATTTGTTATATCTTTGCATTCCATTATTAATTAAATTATTATGTTTACTCATTAGAATTATGCTTATCTTGTATTCATTCATATAATTAAGTGTCACCTATCTGCAGTCAACCTGTAAGTTTTGCTGCACACCAATTGAAGATACTCTTTACCGCTATGGAGGTATGTGTCATGTCTAATGTATTAAAAATGTCATCAGAATACGACCAAAGCACAGGATAGCAATAAGTACATGGCTATAAGTAATTGTAAATCATCCAAAATAAATGCCAAGATCACTAGATTTTATACAGGTGTTACTATAATGATTTTGTAAATGGTGATCAGCAACAAAATATTGATAATGTGGAAGTTACTGCCTTTTGCCTTGGCATGAATTCTCACTTTTTGCAGACATACAAAGGCAGAGTACAGTAACTTCAAAATAGGGGTCAAAAGTAAAGTTTGAGCTCAAGATGTAGATAAATGTCATTACTAAAACATCTAATTGCCAGATTTCCAGTGTCCTACCTATAATACATTTGGCTGGACAACTAAAAAATTTTAAAGTAATTTTTCTCAGTTCCACACTCTAGTGAGTTAAGGTCTTTTGCCTTTGTAGGGCAGTACAGGCCGCTGTCAGGCTTTATGACTGTGTGTATGCCTGCCTTTGTCTCTTATCTGAGTACATGAGGCCCAACATATTAACTAATATATAAACAATTAACTAATCAATAAGTATTATCAAATTGATGACTGTAGTAGTTCACTGTTAGCTAACCAATAATTACTACATTTTCTTTGTCTCATTGAGAACTATTAACTAACTATGGGTAAATAATGATAACTATTAATTGTTTACTCATCATAACATTAATTCATTAAAATCCTAAATGTTAACAATTATGTCTTAATAATTATGTATTATTTTTATAATTATTTTTCTTTATTGTCAACATGAAAATGCATCTTCAGCATGACAATGTTCCTGTGTTCTTGTTAGAGATCATAAAAAGGAACATTCCTTTATATATTCTGTTTACAATGCACAACCCGATCTCATTCCCTAAGCGACCAATTTTGACACTTGTGCAGAAGCCGTCCTTGTCTGCATGATGACGCCAAAGGTGCCTTCTGGCGTTCTCTCATTGACGCAGTGAGAAACCCCATTGTTTTTAACGAGAAAACTTTGTCCTCAGTTATCAATCTTTGAATATTATTTGATGTATTTAACCTGAATGTTTTATTATACTTATAAATATATTAGTGTGATATTACATTATTCAATTAAATATAATATTTTAGATCCCCTTACCCAACCCCATTTCTAAACCTAACCGATAATCAACAATATAAAACATGAAAGAGACACTTTGGTATACATAATTCCATATACATTACACTATTTATAGATATTTTTAAGCACCAAACCACACATTTATGCCTAAACCTAACCAGTTTTCAACAATAGAAAAGGCTTAACAAGCAGATAAAGTACAGTCACGATCATTTATTTAAAAAAAAAAAAAAAAAAAAAAATGCACTATAATAATATTCCAGACCATACGATGGCATTGTGTGAGTAACAGAGTGAAACTGAAAATATCCCCCCTCCGTGAAGGCATCCTGCTCCTGTGTCATCCTGATTCTGCTGGCACGTCTCATTAAAAAAAAAATACATGTACATCTGAACTTGAGGTCGTTGTACTCGGTCACAAGACACGCAAGAGCCAATGGTAAATACTTGAGCTTCTGACAATCGGTCACAAGACACGTGAGAGCGGTGTCATTACGCATGAGGTGGCAATTTTTGAATGTTATAACGAAACTTGTGCAGGATGTTGGACCATGATTGGTTACTAAAAACCTACATTTAGGTTTATTCTTCACATGACTGTAAGACTTGGAATACACCAGGAATGAAACGGGACACTTAAGCAGTGCAGGATGTGTACAGAGAGATTAAATAGACAGATAAACAACAGATTAAATATTAACCACTATGAATAAATCTTGCTGATTTCAAATTAAATGAAAATCATTCCCCCAACATAAGTCACGATGACAAAATTGTACCCCAATGTATAATTAAACAATGCTAAATTCTGCCCATCGCGTCAGTCAGTTGACGTCAAATGTTTCTCATTGAAAAGAACACACTTGCCGGATGCATTGCAAACTGACGCCAGAGGGTGCTTTTGGTGTCTGTACATTGACGCGCTGGGCGGTTCATGAGCATGCAGTAATTTTACCTGGATCAAACCTTTCACTCAACTCTCTGACCTTCATCGTGACCAAATCACTGTGAGGAAATCAACTTTATATTCATTTTATTTATTATTATATAGTTTAAAAAAAAATATTAAGAGTAGAGACAGGAAATAGGATGGGGAAAACTGGGTCAAAAGATGGATTTGAATCCAGGTCATCCGCATGGGATAAAAAAGTATTTTGGAGATCAGCGCACTTGTTTGTAGACACTTACACTGGCAGCCAAAAGATTGGAATAATGTACAGATTTTGCTGTTTCGGAAGGAAATTGGTACTTTAATTCACCAAAGTGGTATTCAACTGATCGCAAAGAATAGTCAGGACATTACTGATGTAAAAAACAGCACCATCACTATTTGAAAAAAAGTCATTTTTGATCAAATCTAGACAGGCCCCATTTCCAGCAGCCATCACTCCAATACCTTACCCTTGAGTAATCATGCTACATTTATAATTTGGTACTAGAAATTACATTTTTTTGGTGCCATTCTATCAAACACAGCTGAAAGCTATTTGGTTCGTTAATGAAGCTTAACATTGTCTCTGTTGTTTTTTTTTTTGTTTGTTTGTTTTTTAGTTTTTTTTTTAGTTGCCACAGTATGCAATAGACTGGCATGTCTTAAGGTCAATATTAGGTCAAAAATGGCAAAAAAGATACAGCTTTCTCTAGAAACTCGTCAGTCAATAGTTGTTTTGAGGAATGAAGGCTGTACAATGCTTGAAATGGCCAAAAAAACGTCATGGTTACTTCGTAACCTCCGTTCCCTGATGGAGGGAATGAGACGTTGTGTCGATGTAGTGACACTAGAGGTCACTCTTGGGAGCCCCAAACACCTCTGCTTTTTTGAAAAAAGGCCAATGGGAATTGCCGAGTGGAATTTGAATGCCACTCCCCCGGACATACGGGTATAAAAGGAACTGGTATGCAACCACCCATTCAGGTTTTGTGAATCGGGGGTAGTGAGAGCGAGGTAGCTGAAAGAACGGGACTGGGCAGTAAAAGGTGCCTCCCACGATCTTGTCAGCTCCTCATGCACTTCCGGAAAGAAAGGAACAGGGGTGGGGCGTGGCCATGGGCGGTGCCCCGAGCCCAGGAACCAATCATTGAGCCGCGAGGGTTCAGGGGAGAGTGGAGGGTTCCACTCTAGCCCGACGCTCGCGGCCGCCTGGGAAAGCATGTCCGTCATTTCCGTGTCGGCCTGAGACTGGGCGACCATTCCCAAAGCCCAGTCAAAGCCTCTGCATCCGACTGGACGAGCCCGCTCTCCAATGCTGCGCTCCATAACTCATCGTCTTCCCGGGCTCTGAACAAGAGGTTGAACTCACCCTGAGACGAGCCGGCAGTCTTGTCCGAGTGCCCAACCGGGGCAAGTGAGCATGCTGGGGAATGGGAGGTCCGTGGGGTGATACCCAGCGGAGGTGGTCCCACTGATGTCCCCAAATCGCCCCCAGTGCTAACCGACGCGGCCTCAAACCCTTAGGTAGAAGGACCGGTGCAGGGAGCAAGCCACGACCGCAACGTTGCCATGGTCATTTTCTTGCAATGAGGACATGACCCATCCACGAACGATGTCTCTGTGTGGGCAGCGCCCAGACACGTAAAACAGTGATCGTGGCCATCAGAAGCGGAGACATAATGACCGCAACCAGGAATAACACACAAACGGAAAGGCATCTTTAAAAAGACGTTCCGTGTGTGCCAGTCTTTTTGTGAATGAAAATATACTCTTTTAGAATATACTCTCTTATTTTCGCTCTGCCGAAGTGCCCAGGGGCGTTCTCTGCACTCCACGGGTGCAGAGGGGGAGAAGCCACTGAAATGGGCCATAAATCCAGCAGTTTTGAGGTGCGTCTTTGGAGGGAATTTAATTCAGTGCACTGAATACAACCACTCAGCTCCGAAGAGAAAATCTGAATGAGTGGTTGCATACCAGCTCCTTTTATATCCGTATGTCTGGGCGAGTGGCATGCAAATTCCACCGCTAATTCCCATTGGCCTTTTTTCAAAAAAGCAGAGGTGTTTGGGGCTCCCAAGAGTGACCCCTGGTTTCACTACATCGACACAATGTCGAGTGAGTGACAGATAAGGAATTGAAGATTTCATACAAAGGTGTACACTACAGTCTTCAAAGACAAAGGACAACTGGCTCTAACAAGGACAGAAAGAGATGTGGAAGGCCAGATGTACAACTAATCAGAGTCTCTAGTTTGAGAAATAAACGCCTCACATGTCCTCAGCTGACAGCTTCATTGAATTCTACCTGCTCAACACCAGTTACATGTACAACAGTAAGGAGAAGACTCAGTGGTGCAGGCCTTGTGGGAAGAATTGCAAAGAAAAAGCCACTTTTGAAACATAAAAAAAAAGGTTAGGGTGGGCAAAAAAACACAGACATTGGACAACAGATAATTGGAAAAGGGTGTTATGGATCTTAACCCCATTGAGCTTTTGTGGGATCAGCTAGACTGTAAGGTGCGTGAGAAGTGCCCGACAAAACAGCCACATCTATGACAAGTGTTTACAGGAAGCATGGGGTGAAATGTCACCTGAGTATCTGGACAAACTGACAGCTAGAAAACCTAGGATCTCCAAAGCTGAGCCTAGTTTCCATCCACTTTTTGCGCTACTTTGTTATTGACAAAGTGAAAATCCGTAAAACAAATTTAGCTAAATTTGCCGTCTTCTGCCTGTTTCCATTCAAATGGCCTTTTATCAATAAAAAAGGTGTGTGTGATGACGTCATGCCTAAAAAACACTTTGTCGCATAAGTTTTGGTTTATCGCAAAAGAAATCTGCCCTTCAGCCGTTTCCATACTGAAATGAGTGTTTATCGCTAATTCACCTCCCAGATGTCCCTAATTTTTTTCCTCCAAAGTTTTGGTAAAATGGGGAGAATATTGAGAAAATTTGTTGAAATTAGCCAGCTTACTGTCATTTTAATTTCACAAATAAATGCAATCAGAAGATGAGGAATTGCAATCAAAAGGGAGCAGTTGCCCTTCTGATAGGACTGTAATATTGGTCCTGATGTTGTGCATATCGCAGGTTGCCATCGGTTCTGACCCAAAAGTGAATCCTCATGGCCCTGTTCAAGCTGGCAACCTGCACCAAGTAGTGGGGGAAACATTCAGTCTTAGTACAAGGACCATACATCGATGTGTATATGATGTGTGCACAGCTATTAAAGAAGAACTGATGCAGTGTAATATCAGGGTTTACATATGATGCATTCCTGATATTCAATAGACTATTTTGAATAATCATCTAATCTAAAGCATTGCCATCACAACTGCATTATGTCCTGTATATTTGTCCAGCAACTTTTAATGACCAACTGAACTTGATTGTCATCTCAAATTAATTTTAGTGTCATAATGCAATTTACATTTTCTGAAGAAGCTCAGCAAATGCGATCCGAGGTAAAGAGAGCTAGATTTAAAATATTTAAAAGTTTTAAAATGTTCAAAAGCGTCATGGTTACTGCTGTAACCTCCGTTCCCTGATGGAGGGAACGAGACGTTGGTGTCGATGTAGTGACACTAGGGGTCACTCTTGGGAGCCCGAGACACCTCTGGTCTTTGATAAAAGGCCAATGAAAATTGGCGAGTGGTATTTGCATGCCACTCCCCCGAACATACGGGTATAAAAGGAGCTGGTATGCAACCACTCATTCAGGTTTTACGCTGAGGAGCCGATATAAGGTCCGGCCATTTCAGCGGGTAGTTTAGCGTTGTGGCAGGAGGGACCAACGTCTCGTTCCCTCCATCAGGGAACGGAGGTTACACCAGTAACCATGACGTTCCCTATCTGTCACTCACTCGACGTTGGTGTCGATGTAGTGACACTAGGGGTCCCTATACAAAACGCCACAAGGCTGAACTGTGTTACGTGAACTGGCGGTGTGTGGTGGGCAGACTTGCTGTGTGCCTCATAGCCAGCACACCAGGTCGACACGTAACCTCCCCCAACACAGTTATGAGTGTCGAACGGCCCTTTTTGGGGACAAGTCGACTACCCAGAGATAGAGACAGGCTTAACCCAGTCATGGCCTCTTTCCCCTTCTCTTTTTCCACTCCCTAAAAAAGAAGGGGATTATCCGACTGGGCCGCCAGGTCTAGTCGGGGGGTGTCCCTCCCAAGGGGAGGACACCACGGAGACCACACCTCGCCCCAAGAGAGGGGGGGATATTTAAGTGGAAGAACACATCACATGGTCTTTCCAACCATGTGGAGAGCCTTCAAGGTAGATCCTACCCAATGGGGGAGGAGTTACTACAACATGGAGACTGAGGGGCTCTGCCCAAGGAAGACGCAGTTTGCCAGTAGGGAAACGAACTAGCGGAAGATATAGATCGCATGGGGTTAGCCTTACAGGGAACCGCCACATGCGGAGCACCTACCCCAGAACCGGGCTCTTAGTTAGCGCGTGTACTGGGCCGGCAGCGAGTCTCTCCGAAAACTCGACTGCCACAGGGCTCGGAGGAAGTCAACCAGGGAACAACCTTTGTGAACACTACTGGGAATTAACAGCGCACATCTTCAGCTCAAAAGGAGGTGGAAGGCGCTATGTGCAAGCGATACACCCGGCCGGCTATCCCGGGCTTATCCGCTTGTGTTGCGTGCCACTACCTGGGACGAAACCGGTTCCACCCGGAAGTTGTAGAACCTTGCAAAGGTGTTGGGTGTTGCCCAGCCCGCTGCTCTGCAATGTCTGTTAGAGAGGCACCTCTGGCCAGGGCCCAAGAAGCCGCTACACCACGAGTAGAATGGGCTCGTAGCCCTACCGGGGGCGGCATGTTTTGGGCGAGACATGCCATAGTTATGGCGTCAATGAGCCAGTGGGCGATCCTCTGCTTGGAGACAGCGCTTCCTTTCCGCTGTGCACCGAAGCAGACAAAGAGCTGCTCAGAGAGTCTAAAGCTCTGCGTGCGATCCAAATAGATGCGCAAAGCGCGCACCGGACACAGCAACGCCAGGGCTGGGTCTGCCTCCTCCTGGGGCAGCGCTTGCAGGTTCACCACCTGGTCTCTAAAAGGAGTGGTGGGAACCTTGGGCACATAGCCCGGTCGGGGGTCTCAGGATCACGTGAGAATAGCCCGGACCGAACTCCAGGCACGTTTCGCTGACAGAGAACGCTTGCAGGTCACCTACCCTCTTGATGGAAGTGAGCGCAGTCAGGAGGGCAGTCTTCAAGGAGAGTGCCTTAAGCCCGGCTGACTGCAAAACTCAAAGGGGGCTCTCTGTAGACCCTGAAAAACTACAGAGGTCCGATGAGGGAACAAGGCGTGGCCTGGAGGGATTCAGCCTCCTGGCGCCTCTTAGGAACCTGATGATCAGATCATGCTTCCCTAAGGACTCACCGTCGACTGCATCATGGTGTGCTGCTATGGCAGCAACATACACCTTCAAGGTGGAAGGGGACAGCCACCCTTCCAACCTCTCTTGCAGGAAGGAAAGCACTGATCTGACTGCGCACCTCTGGGGGTCTTCCTGATGGGAAGAACACCACTTAGCGAACAGACACCACTTAAAGGCATACAGGCGCCTCGTAGAGGGAGCCCTAGCCTGAGTGAATGTGTCTACCACCGCAGGTGGGAGACAGCTTAGGTCTTCCGCGTCCCGTCCAGGGGCCAGACATGGAGATTCCAGAGGTCTGGGCGCGGGTGCCGGATGGTGCCCCTTCCCTGAGAAAGAAGGGCCTTTCTCAGGGGAATTTGCCCGGGGGAGCTGTCACGAGGAGCGTGAGGTCCGAGCACCACGTCTGGGCGGGCCAGTAGGGTGCTTACCAGGACGACCTTCTCCTCGTCCTCCCTGACCTTGCACAGGGTCTGTGCGAGCAGGCTCACTGGGGAAAACGCATATTTGCGAATGCCAGGGGACCAGCTGTGTGCCAGCGCGTCTATGCCGAGGAAGGCCTCGGTGAGGGCGTACTAGAGCGGGCAGTGGGAGGATTCATGGGAGGCGAACAGGTGCACCTGTGCCTGACTGAATCGACTCCAAATCAGCTGGACCACCTGAAGGTGGAGTCTCCACTCTCCCTTGAGGGTAACCTGTTGTTACGGCGCGTCCGCCGAAGTGTTGAGGTTGCCTGGGATGTGAGTGGCTTGCAGCGACTTGGTGCTGCTAACTCCGTTGGAGGAGACGGCGGGCGAGTTATGACATACAGCGGGAGCGCAGACCGCCTTGGCGGTTGACATATGCTACCGCTGCCGTGCTGTCTGTCCGAACTAGCACGTGCTTGCCCTGGATCAACGGCCGGAACCTCCGCAGGGCGAGCAGAATTGCCAGTAACTCGAGGCAGTTGATGTGCCAACGCAGCTGCGGGCCCGTCTAGAGGCCGGCAGCTGCGTGCCCGTTGCCAACAGCGCCCCAGCCCATTTTGGAGGCGTCTGTCATGACCACGACGCGCCTGGAGACCAGTTCTAGCGGAACACCTGCTCGTGGAAACGAGAGGTCGGTCCAAGGGCTGAAAAGACGGTGACAGACCGACGTAATGGCCACGCGGTGTGTCCCGTGGCGCCATGCCCGTCTCGGGACTCGAGTCTGGAGCCAGTGCTGAAGCGGCCTCATATGCATCAACCCGAGCGGGGTGGCCACCGGCGAGGACGCCATATGCCCCAGGAGCCTCTGAAAATGTTTCAGTGGAACCGCTGTTTTCTGTTTGAACGCCTTCAAACAGGCCAGCACCGACTGGGCGCGCTCGTTCGTAAGGTGCGCCGTCAAGGAGACCGAGTCCAACTCCAAACCGAGAAAAGAGATGCTCTGAACCGGGAGGAGCTTGCTCTTTTCCCAGCTGACCCGAAGCCCTAGTCGGCTGAGGTGTGAGAGCACCAGGTCCCTGTGTGCGCACAACACGTCTCGAGAGTGAGCTAGGATTAGCCAGTCATCGAGATAGTTGAGAATGCGAATGCCCACCTCCCTTAACGGGGCAAGGGCAGCCTCTGCAATCTTCGTAAAGACGCGAGGAGACAGGGACAGGCCGAAAGGGAGGACTTTGTACTGATACGCCCGACCCTCGAATGCGAACCGCAGGAAGGGTCTGTGTCGAGGAAGGATCGAGACGTGAAAGTACGCGTCCTTCAGGTCTACCGCCGCGAACCAATCCTGATGCCGGACGCTCGCTAAAATGCGTCTTTGCGTCAGCATCTTGAACGGGAGTCTGTGTAAGGCCCGGTTCAGTACTCGCAGGTCCAAGATTGGCCGCAACCCACCGCCTTTTTTCGGTACAATGAAGTAGGGGCTGTAAAACCCCCTCTTCATCTCGGCTGGAGGGACAGGTTCTATCGCATTCTTCCGTAGGAGGGTAGCGATCTCCGCGCAAGGTAGCAGCGTTTCCATCTTTCACCAAGGTGAAGTGGACACCGCTGGACCTGGGCGGATGCCCAGCGAAGTGAATCGTGCAGCCGAGTCGGACGGTCCAGACCAGCCCTCGCGACGTACTGGAAAGCGCAAGCCATGCACCCGAGTTCCGCGCAAGGGGGACCAAAGGGACAACGTCATTGGATGTACCGGCGGGTGGGGCCTCGCGGCGGGGCGGAGCTTGAGGTGCCACACCACATCGTGGCCGTGCTGAGTCCGAGGACATCGAAGCACTTACCTGGCTCCTTGTGACCACCCCCGGAACAGCCTGGGACGGGGGAGGAAGAGGCCTGTCCTCATGACCCGTGGAGACTGTCACATCGGGGGCGGATTTGTGCCACAGCTGGGCGCTCAGGGCGGGAGACCGCCGCTGGAGCGCCAACCTGCCAAATGGAGTGGTGGACGGTGGTCGTGATGCCAGCCGTACACACCGAATATGTGACCCAGGGAACAAGGAAACCACTCTTGCGGAGCTCTTGAGTACTGCAGCCACCTGGGCATGCAGCGCAATTAAATGCAAAAGGTAACAAAAAGAAGATCTGCTTACCAGCTCCAGAGCAGCGGGTTTCGTTGTCCCTGGGTCGCCCGTCTCAGGGGCGCTTCGAAGACCTCCGTGGGTTCTTCGGTGCCGGCTGTGAGACGGGTGGCGTCGGCTTCCTGCGGTGGGCTCCACGCCGGGGCCGGGCCGGAGGGGCGGGCTGCGGCGGAGCCGGTGCAGTCACCGCAGGGGGACGCCCTCGGCGATGAGTAGATGGGGGGATCTTGAGCCACGCCGGGGCAGGACAAGCCGGCTAGCATCCATCTACTGCTCTACCATCGAGAACTGCTGGGCAAAGTCCTCGACAGTGTCGCCGAATAGGCCCGCCTGGAAAATGGGGGCAGCAAGGAATCGTGTCCTGTCGGCCTCACCCATCTCGACCAGGTTGAGCCAAAGGTGGCGCTCCTGGACCACTAGTGTGGCCATCGTCCCCCCGGGAGACCGCGCCGTGACCTCCGTTGCTCGGAGAGCGAGGTCGGTCGCCTAGCGCAGTTCCTGCATCAATCCCGGGGCAGAACTACCCTCGTGCAGTTCCTTTAGCGCCTTGGCGGACTTGCAGGAGTGCCATGGCGTGCAGGGCGGAGGCGGCTTGTCCAGCAGCGCCGTAGGCTTTGACCGTCAGAGACGACGTAAACCTACAGGCCTTGGACGGGGGCTTTGGGCACCCACGCCAGGTGGCGGCGCTCTGTGGGCATAGGTGCACCGCGAGCACCTTTATCCACCGGGGGATTGCCGAATAACCCTTGGCCGCCCCACCATCGAGGGTAGTGAGAGCGGGGAAGCTGAAAAGATCGGGACCGGGCAGTAAAAGGTGCCTCCCGTGATCTTGTCAGCTCTTCATGCACTTCCGGGAAGAAAGGAACGGGGCGGGGCGTGGCTTTGAGCGGCGCCGCGAGCCCAGGAACCAATCACAGAGCCGCGAGGGTTCAGGGAAGAGCGGTGAAATCCACTCTAACCGACGCTCGCGGCTGTCCGCGTCAGCCTGTGACTGGGCGATCGACCCCGAAGGGAGGAGCCCAGCCGAGGCTTCCGACTGGACGAGCCCGCTCTCCGATGCTGCGCTCGAGAGCTCATCACTTTCGCGGGCTCCGAATAAGTGGTCGAACTCGCCGTGAGACGAGCCGGCGGACTCACCCGGAAGCCCGATCGGGGCAGACGAGCGTGCTGGGGAATGGGAGTTCCGCGGGGGGATACCCGGCGGAGGCGGTCCCATTGGGGTCCCCAAATCGCCCACAGTGCTAGCCGCGCTGGCCTCAAACCCGTGGGTAAAAGGACCGAGGCGGGAGCCTCTGGGGTGGCTCGCTTCTTTACGAAGGCAAGCCGCGACCACAACGTTGCCATGGACACATTCTCGCAATGAGAATGTGACCATCCATGAACGCTGTCTCCGCGTGAGCAGTGCCCAGACACGAAAGACAGTGATCGTGACCGTTAGAAGGCGAGAGATAACGAGCACAACCAGGAATAACACACAATCGGAAAAGCATCTTTAAAAAGACGCGTCTTTAAAAAGACGTTCCGTGTGTGCGCTCTTTTAGAGAAATATATACTCTTTTAGAGGGGAAAAATGCTCTTTCAGAAAATATACTCTCTAGTTTTTCTGCCGAAGCGCCCAGGGGCGTTCTCTGCAGTGCACCAGTGCAGAGGAGGGAGAAGCCGCTGAAATGCGCCGTCAGATCCAGCAGGTGAATGAACAGTAGTATTCAGCTCAATGAGCATGACCGTTCGGCTCCGAAGAGAAAATCTGAATGAGTGGTTGCATACCAGCTCCTTTTATACCCGTATGTTCGGGGGAGTGGCATGCAAATACCACTCGCCAATTTTCATTGGCCTTTTATCAAAGACCAGAGGTGTCTCGGGCTCCCAAGAGTGACCCCTAGTGTCACTACATCGACACCAACGTCGAGTGAGTGACAGATAGGGAACTAGTTTTCTGAAAGTGAACTCAACATTGGACAAATAGTTCTGATAGTTTATAGTCTTGAAAAAAGTCTAGAACATTCTGAGAATGTCATTCAGTCGACTTTTTTCGTCTACAGAACAGGATAATGCTAATTTAAGTTTGTGTAAAGAAAAGGCTATATAGGTCTAAAAATATATATATATATATATATATATATATATATATATATATATATATATATATATATTTTTTTTTTTTGTTTGGTAATTTATATTTGAATTTAATGCTTTTATCATTTGGTAATTTATTGAATTTAATACAGGGAATATTGCCGGCATTTTTTCAGAAGTATAAACAATAATTTTATAGAACTGGGCTATATGCTAGTGTTCCAAAAACCACACTGAAGCTTTTCTCCTAGTATTGTGTATTTATTTTTTATTTAAAACATCTTTGTGCACAGAAATGATATGTTTTTTTTGTATTGTGGGCTAATTCCGTGACTGCCATCTATTATTCTGAATGGTGTGTAAAAGCAACTTTAATAAATAAACGGATGTCTACCATGATTAAGTTAATCGCAAAGAGTGGCTATTCATTCTCCGTGTTCTCCGTGCACTTGTCGATGTGCATGATACGAGATATTTGTGTTGGCACTCCTGCAAGTGTCATGTTTGCAGCATCAGATCTATATTAAGATCAATCCATAATCATGGATGTATACCTTGTCATCATGATTAACACAGGCTAACGATTGGAGCAAATTCTGTCATGTGACACTAAATTTTTGTGTTAATGCAAATTTTCTTGACAAAAAGTGTTTACAAACCAGTTTTTCGTGACATTTGTATAAGTATCGACATAGAGTTTATGCACTAGAGTTAAACGGATAAATATTATGTCGACACTTGTGAAATTTCCATCAGCTTTAATTTGATGCACTAAAACTTTTTTCGCAAAAAATCACTGGATGGAAACGTAGTTATTGCTGCACATGGAGGATTTTTTGATGAGAACTCTTTGAAGTAGTTTAAGAAGTCCTGAACATTTTTTTCAAATTGTAATGGTATTTTTTCACTGACTATACATTGTGATCAGTTGAATGCCATTTTGGTGAATAAAAGTACCAATTTCTTTCCATAAGAGCAAAATCTGTACATTATTCCAAACTTTGGCCGCCAGTGTATATATACAGTACACACACACACACACACACACACACACACATATATATATATATATATATATATATATATATATATATATACACACACACACACAGTCAGGGTTGGGGAGTAACGGAATACATGTAACGGGATTATGTTTTTAAAATACAAAATATAAGTAACTGTATTCCACTACAGTTACAATTTAAATCATTGGTAATTAGAATACAGTTAAATTCAAAAAGTATTTTAATTACTGAAGAGATTACTTTGCATTTTATTGTCATTTGTTTCATTTAATATTTAGTCCTTTCAGATGGAAAACATTTATACATATAAATTATGCGATCCAAAGTGCATTTCAATAGCAGTGAAACACTTTCTTATGATGTGTTACATTCATACGAGCAGACAGAGAAGTAACTCTTAAGTAAGTTTGGAGCAGAGGAAATAGAAATAAACCTTGTGTAAATTGTCAGCTTTATGCTAAGCTAAAATTATATTTCTAGCCATTTTACATGCACGTTACCAGGCACGATCATAATTGTATATCAAGAAAATTCACGCCATCCTTAGTATCTATTCTTAATTTGGCCTGGAACATCAGTGCAAAAGCGACCTTCCATTGATTTAAGAGTTTCTTGCATTCCTTGAATCGATCACGTTTCTCTCGTCGAATTCGCAAAGTCTGGGAACAAAGAAATGTTGTGCTTCTTCCAAGAAAGCCTTCCTTCACTCCTCACCTCGCAAGGAGTAAAGATCTTAAGATCTGAGATCATTATCGGATGATCTCAGAAATTTGGCCAGAATTTATCTGGGCCTGTCTCTCTCCGTGGATCTCCGAGCCGGAACTCTGTGAGCTCGCTCGATTTCCAGCTTATGGCCTGTTGTGTCGAGCAGACTCAGGAAGAGCCCGTCTAGGAATTTCACCATATCTCGGCCTTCCTTGTCCTCAGGAATTCCAACAATTCAGACGTTGTTTTGCAGGCTATGATTCTCAAGGTCTTCCAACTTTTCCCAAATGCGCTCCAAGTCCATCTTGGTTGCTAGCGGGTTAGCAGCTAATTCCCTCTCCGATGACTCCAGATAATCGATCTGTTTCTCGATGTGCCCCCACTCTTGAAAACCAACTCAATGAATTTCGTCTCCATGGCAGTGATCGATCGATGTATTACAGCAAGATCCTCCAAGTCAGCAACGACCTTCATCAGCATTACCTTTATGTTCAACAGTTGACGCTGAATTTCTTTCACTGCACTGTTCAAATTGAGTCCCTGGTCTGCGGCCTTGTCAGGAGTATCAGCTTGAGCACATGAATGTCTTTTAATGTCTCCAGAGCCCGAGGATTTTTAATTCTTTGATATATTGTTTTCCTAGAACAGTCAAGAATCAGAGTGTATCAAATCTCAGCGGTTTATGACATAAAAAGGTATTAAAACTAGCAAAGTGTGCAGAGCTCGCTGTTCACACGTCTGACCCCCGCATGGTGTCACGCGACTCCACATTTAGTCACATTTAGACAGATGCAACATCAAGAAATCCAAGTGTTGCATTATAAGTAAATCATTGCTAAGTTATTTTAACTTAATAACACAAACCCTGAGTATCCAGAAAAAGAAAACTCTACACAATCAAAACTAGGTGGTATTATACTCACAAAGTAAGTACTTTATGCAGGTTATGCAGGCATATTACTGCAGACACCTTTTTTGAGGTATGTTTCTGTAGGCAATTCGTTTTTATAACATATTCAAATTCATTTTGATGCCAAATCAAATTCATTTTGATGGTAATGTGAAGGACAAATAAATACAGCATTGTCACCAAATACATGCCAAAATACATAAGTCATTGGTCAATACTCAATTCTGCGTTACATTTGCCACTCATTTTCAGCTCCTTCACAACAATTTGCTAGCCTATTAGCTTAATGAGCTCAGTTTAGTTATAATGTAACACCACCGCCTTGTCTTAATATAGCTTAAGTTGTCTAATATAGTTGTCACTAGTTGTCTTACTATAGCTTAAAAAACAACCTAACATTACCACCAAGATGTTAACCTACCTCTTTGTGGTTAGCCTTCATATCATCTTCTCTTTCCCCCAAGTCCAACTGTTGCTGTCATTATTTAATGAACATTAGCTTTCTGTAAACTGCTTGAAAGGTACTCCTCACTGTGCTTGCTTAGTCCTGATATGCCGCGCGCAGCACAGGAAAGGAAAGTGCTGCTCATGCCATCCAAAGAACAGGATATTTGGATTGTAATTAAAAAAAAAAAAGAAAAAAAAAGACTATAATATTTTGTCTCCTCTTTTTTTCTGACGAAAATAAAGAGAAATTTTGGTAAAGATTTTATTTTTTAAACTACATTGCAGTCTCGTCTTTTTTTGTCAACAATATTGCATGTTGATATAGTCACAGTTCTCGTGTTCATCGTCTCGTGTTAGTCATGGAAAAATAGGTCGTCGACGAACATTTTTCTTCATAGTTTTCGTTAACAAAATTAACACTAGTTCACAGTGAGAGTCGGGGGAGATAAAAGATGGCCCAGTCCTCGGTCTTCCGATATTTAAGCATTATTATTGGGCTGCAAATGTGAGGGCTCTCACTTTCTGGCAGCGGGGCTCTCCCGATGATGACCGGTCTGTTGTCTCCCCACTCTAGTTAAAAATTGAATCAATGTTAGTTTCAGAAACCTTTCCGGAGCACAGCTCTCTTACAAATTAGTTGGTAATAACTTCATTCTCAGAAATTCCCTGAGGATTTTGAATCAAATTAAAAAATCCTTTGGATTGGTAAATGTCTCAGTACACACCCCTATAATATACAATAATTTGTTCAAGCCAGCACTGATGGATGGAGTGTTTCTGGACTGGAGGAGGAGGGGGCTGTGTTGTATTGGCGATTTATATATAGATAATAAATTTGCTTCATTTCCTCAGCTCCAAACTAAATATCGCCTTCCTCAACAACATTTTTATCGCTACCTTCAAGTCAGGCATTTTGTACGGGAACGTATCTCAGAATTCACAATCAAACTAAAGAGTCACATTTTTTATGATTTACTTCTCTCACAGCCTGACTTTAAGTATTTGATCTCCTGATTTGTCACTACTTTCGAGACACCAGTAGAATCTGGTCATCTCAGAGAGGCCTGGGCTGCGGAATTGGGTGCTCTGGTGTCAGACAAACTGTGGGAGGAAGGTTTGTCCGGTATACAGAACTGCTCCATTAGTTCTAGATACAGATTAATTCAATTTAAAGTCCTACACAGACTGCATTATTCCAAAACCAAACTTAACAAGATTTTTGAATCAGTTTCCTCCCTGTGTGATAGATGTGGTACTGCAGAAGTATCACTGTCACACTTATTCTGGTACAGTCCAGTACTAAGTAATTTCTGGAGTGACATATTTAACTGTCTTTCCAAACAATGTCGAATAAATATTCAGCCAGATTGTAAGCAGACTGGCTATTTTTGGTTGCTCTGACAGTACAAAAGCCCTTCCTTCCCATCAGAAGTGTTGGGCCTCAAGTATTCAGATAGAAGACAAAGGCAGGCCTAACATATAACCTAACTCAGGCCCCCACATACCAAGTCGTAAATCTTACTGATAAAAACCGTGCCAAAATCAAACAAAATGAGTCCAAAACAGACTACAAATCCCATGAAGCCTTGCTCACTAAAGGATCGAACTCTCAACTCCTGTTGGATGAGGCACATAACAGAACGTCCCTCAACCATGACATCATCAGGAGTAGAAATACCTCTGAAATGCTTCCGGGATTTGCTTCCAGCAACTTTGTTCACCGTGTATAGACGCAGCTCATCACTGCTCTCAGGTGCAGCCTTGTGGCACAAGGAAGTAATGTCCAACTTGAAACTGTGGCCATACAATCTCCATCTCGCTGGACGAGTTGAGATTACTCTGTGTTCAACTGAACACTCTAACGGATCCGAAGGAGACCGCTGAGCAATCCACATCTTCATCCGTTTGCCTGCAGAAGTGAAGAGATTGAAGATTTCTCTTCCATCTTCAATCAAGTCGAAATTTCTGATTTCTCTACCAGCCCACCGAGAATCAGCAGCCGTACCGCCCACCGACAGAGCGAGGAAATGGCCTCCCGTCATCACCCAAGCCTCGAGGAACCGAGTCTGAGTTAAAGGACGGATGAACACACATTCCACCTGCATCTTCATGTGATTCAAGTAAGAGGTTTACGTCTGGGCAGAGATAGAATATTATAGTGTGTTATTCTTGTGTTTTAAGGTTTTTGCTTGTACAGTTTACAGACAGCCATGTCCGCTCATTATTAATACTCAGGGTATTAATTATCACAAATTTGATTTGCTGTATTGTGGTCCAACCACAGTGGGCTGTTGTGCATTTCTGCCATCACGGGTGAGACCGGCAAACTGAGTTTATCCATTAAAGAATCAAAGAACGCGGGACTGTTTACGAGCCGTCCACCGCGTCTCTGAGTGATAAACTAACAGCTGCTTTCTCTCCCACGATCGCGAAATCGGCTTTGGGGCCGTCACTTAATTCTCTCTCTCTCTCTCGTACTAACCACACACACACACACACACACGCGACCCCTCACAAACATTCTGGCACAAATTTTTGGCTTGTACATAGCTTCGTGATAAAGCTCAGCTTTGTCCCTAAGCTATCGTACAAGCGGATACACGCGGTAACTGGTAGACGCCATTGCCTGGTTTCTCTCCACCGACATTCGCGGTCATATTCCCTGGCCGGAAGTCTCGCGTGACATACTCTCCATGAGAGTCACGTCCGCCATTTTGTGTGCGTCCCTCCTTACACACACACACACACACACACACACACACACACACACCCTCATGTGTTATATGATTATTTTGATTTCCATATCTAATCATATCACTGTTTAGTTTGTAGTTGTAAGTCAGAAGTATATTGACTGCATTGTATTAATTATTAATTGATATTACTGCATAAATAAACTTTGTTTATATTACAAAGAGAAGTGTTTTGGTTTGTTTTGCATGCACCTGTGTCATGCTGACGGGATGTTTTTTTTTTTCCCAAAAATCGATATTCTTCAGATGTCGATTTTCCTAAGAAAACAATCTAATATTGAGACTGCTATACTATCTGGTTATTAGTCCCTGATTCCAGGGTGGTGCCCCGTCAATGTTAATCCTTATTAATATTCTATTGATTTTTAATAATTGATAATTATCTTTGATGATTGTTGAATTTGAATGATCAATAAGCTATTGTTAATTTTAATTAATGTTTCATCGATGTTAACAATTAACGATTATTTTTGATAATTGTTGATTTAAAGGATTAGAAAAAGCTAACATTGATTCTCATCAATGTTCTATTGATTTTAATAATTAATAATTAATAATTGTCTTTGATAATTTTTAATTATTGCTAATAACCAAACCCACTCCTAAATGTAGCGCACTTCATTTACTGGAGCCCCATATGAGGTTTTAATGAGTTAGATTCAATTAATTAATTTAATTATTAATTAATAACTAAAGTTAGTTAGTTACTGGTAGTAACACTGATCTAAACAACCAGTAAAGCCCTACAGAAGCAAATTCTTAGAGCAGGCATGGTTGCAGCCAAAAAATTAATATTACTTAATTGGAAGTCTCCACTGTCCCCATGTTTCAGGAGGTGGCTCAATGAAATGCTTTCTATTGCTAAGATGGAACAGATATGCTTTATCAAAGGGACTTCACAAAACTACTTATTGAAGGCGTGGAAACCATTTTTGATATTGCTTGATGAGACTTAAATGTCTGATTTGAGTGTTTGCTGCTATGTTATGTCCATATTTTGAACTAATTCTGATCTTGTACTCTGAATGACAATCTGGTAGTCCTCCACCTGTTTTTTTTTCTTTCTTTTTTCTATATCTATTGTGTGTCTGTTATGAGAAAATTTGAAAATGAAGTATTAAAAAAAAAAAAAAAAGATGGCCCAGTCCACTGAAAGGGGGAGAGAGAGCCCAGCTGAGAAGTTGTTTGTGTGTTGGCCGCTGCCATGTTCCAACGTTTGAGTGTTTAAATTGAAGCTTCACCATTGCGCTTTAAGCGAACGTGTATATTTTCTGTTAATAAAAAGTGACATTCCTGAGTTGGAATCGGCGTGTCCCGCTTCCTCCTTTTGATCCAAATATGAACATCTGTTACACTGGTGCTGAAACCCGGAATAAGGAGGAAGGTACGCTGCTATGGAGTCGTATTCGCCACTGAATGTACCGATCCCTCAACAGCATCCACCAGACCCTCATGGATCTGTGGGCAGAGCAGCAACAGCGCTTCAAGGCCAAGAAGAGGACCGACGGGCGTTGCGGAAAAGATGGGGGCGCAAATGACCCAGAGGCCTTTCTGGAGCTCTTCAAGCGCACGGCCCAAGCTCTGGAATGGCTGCGGGCACTATGGGTAGTCCACCTCCTACCGCTGCTGACAGAGGAGGCCCAACTCGCGGCCCAACAACTCCTGGTTGACAACCTCCTGAGGTACCCTGAGCTGAAGAAAGCCATCCTGCAGCGGGTTGGCCGCAGTCCCGAAGAGCATCGCCAGTGGCTCCGATCCCTGATGCTGAGCGAAGACGGCCGCCCATTTGTCTTAGCACAACAGCTCTGCGACACCTGCCAGTGGTGGGTGCTGGCCGAATAGCCCAGCGACTTCGGGGGTGTCATCGATCCTGTGGTTCTGGAACAATTTGTCTCCAAACTACCAAAAGGAACTGTGGAGTGGGTTCAGTGCCACCAACCGGCATCACTGGATGAAGCAGTGCAGTTGGCGGAGGACCATTTAGCAGCACACCAGGTGGCCAGTGTGCCCTGCTCTCTCTCCCTCTGTTGTCCCTCCCCCACCCCTCCCCCCTTCTTTCCGACCTATCCCGTTCCCCCGGAAACAGTGGAACAATCCTTTATTGTACTAACACTCCTGTCTCCCTCTCTCAGGTGGGGGAAGCTGCCGTCACTGGTGTGGGCGTGAGGTTTGGGCTGGTCTGTTGGATTTGCGGGGAGCCGGGACACGTGCGAAACAGTGCCCAGTGATGGAGGTGGGGACGTTGATCTGGGTCCCCTACACTCCACAGGCCACCCTGATTGGGCCGGGACGTACCAAATACCCATGAGTATTAAGTGGGGTACATACCAAGCCTTGGTGGATTCAGGTTCAGTCGTATGAATTACTTTTATACTGCCTCTATGTGTTTTTTGTAGCTTCAAAGTTCTGGTCACCATTTACTTGCATTGTATGGACCAACAGAGCTGAGACATTCTTCTAAAAATCTTAATTTGTGTTCTGCAGAAGAAAAAAAGTCATACACATCTGGGACGGCATGAGGGTGAGAAAATGAGAGCATTTTAATTATTTTGTGAACTATCCCTTTAATTTGATGCAAGAAAGACGTCATATGGGTTTTTAATAGCATTATTATTATTAGTAGTAGTAGTAGTAATCATTCTGTAATGCATGTTAAATATGTATCATGTACTGGAATATAGGAGAGTAAACATCCATTACACTATATGTGAAAGTAACTAGTTACTCACTACTTCAGCATTATTACTTGAGTAATTTGTTTTTTTTAAAGTAATTGTATTTTTACTTGAGTAAATTTCTGGCTACTCTACCCACCTCTGTGTGTATATATATATATATATATATATATATATATATATATATATATATATATATATATATATATATATTAGTTTTAATTTACATTGTAATGTAATGCTTTTATAGCCGATTGTGGAATTAATGTTTACACTTGGCGCCATGTATTAAACTTGTGGAAGGCCACTCGTTCACAACTCACAGCCTGTGAAATAGACTGCAGCTGTGAGCAACAGCCATCAAAAGCATAATATCCTGCTCTAGTTTAAAGTTACTGTACACCAGTAAAGTGTTTATGTAGTATAGGTTCAATGAATTTACTGTCACAAAAACATGCTTTGATATGTGTGAATGTTTATGTAACTGATTAATGAATCTGATTAAATGGATAAAATAGAGTACCAAATACATGTGTACAGTTTTAACTGACAGTTAACACCTCAGTTACTATCAATTGTTTATAATGTGTTTTCACTTTAGAATACGGTTCAAGATAACCATGAACTCATAAGAAAACAATAAAAAATGTGTTACCATGATTTTCACTTTAGAATACTGTTCCAGATCAGTAGTAATTCCTTTATATGAATGTGGTAACACTTGACTCATTACTAAGGGTTAACAAAGATTTTCATGTTACTATTCTAAGTAATTATTTAGAAGAAATAATTTATTATGTAACTTGCATAAATCATTAATTTGTAATGATTTGAAGAGATACCCCAAATAATACAGAGGTTGGACACATACAGTAGAACACCCCTTTATATAATGTAAGCTAACTCTACCACTCTAACTCATGATACTCTACTGTGGGGGCCCATATGTGACACGCAATAATCAATTGATAAATAAATCAATCAATTGAGAAATCAATAAATAAATTGAGCAATCAATAATCTACATGTGGATAAATAGATTAAAAGAATCAACAATTTGATAATCAAAAAATAACCAATTCATATTCTATTAATATTTTTTTGCAAAAAAAAATGCAATATTCTATTTAGAAATGTATAATATAGAATTTATGAAGAAATATATATTTTTTTAAATTATTAATATGTGATTACAGAGTGATTGATATTTGTATTTTTAATTTGCCTATT
Source organism: Myxocyprinus asiaticus (assembly GCF_019703515.2). NCBI lineage: Eukaryota > Metazoa > Chordata > Actinopteri > Cypriniformes > Catostomidae > Myxocyprinus > Myxocyprinus asiaticus. The sequence continues at coordinate 44,703,438 of NC_059344.1, forward strand.
CCTTTTTCTATTATCTATTGCCCTTTTATCGATTCCTGCTGAGACGGGAGGGGGCAGAGCCTAATCTGCTGCCATCACTCATTGCCCAGATGTTACAGAAGCTGTCATATTAACGTTTAAACCGTCAAAGATGTCTGGCTTTTCTCAGCTTCTAAGAGAAGCAGAGCGTCTGCAGCTCTACTACTACTTCATATCGCGGGGCCGTGGGAGACAGGCAACGAGTGCGGAGTGCGAAAGGGCATAGATGAAGCGTGTTCGGTGTTAAGTGTTATCCACGCCCCGGAGCGCTTGCAGTGTACACAGCTCCATTGTTTTGTCGCGCTGCCTAAAGTGTAGAAACGGTGAGATCATATGGGGCAACCACTGTCATGATGCCATATTTTTGCTGTGCTGCACGCGCTGAATTAAAGTGATAGCACATTGTTCGTGGTCAAAATGAACATGGATTGACATGAAAATGTAGTAATTTCACCATAAATGCATATAATTAAAGTCTACTGTGTTTCACAGTCACCATATGACTTTCAGCTAGAGTTGGGGTACTCGAGTTAAGACTTGGACTTGTCACAAGTCCAATTTTAATGGACTTGGACTTGTCACGGACTTGGATGCATTTTTACTCGGACTGGAGCCTTTCGGACTTGGGATTTTTTTCAGAGTCCGGCTGAGTCCATGGCATTTGTGATGCAATGAAAAACAAACAAACAAAATAGCATAACATAGGGTGACCATACGTCCTCTTTTCCCCAGACATGTCCTCTTTTTCAGACCTGAAAAAAGCGTCCGGCTGGGATTTCAAAATTGTCTTTAAATGTCCGGGATTTGGCTTTGTCTTCATATTGATGGGCTCTCTAAAGTTAGTACTATCATACATTCTGTGTTTTTGATACTGCGCATCGGTTTTCATGCGTATATGTCCTTACGTGTGATTATTCTGGCTGAGAGCAGCAGGGCGCACTCTTTCAAAGTACTTTTTTCAGCTCTCTCGTCCGCGCTCCTGTGCTGTATGTGTGTGCGGGAAAGAGATCACCATATGTTCCCCAACTCTGCAAATTATTAAATAGAACACGTTTTACCAGACTCATGCTTACTATGCAAAGTCACTTCTAACTGAAAATGTTGACTATATCGAGACAAAATCAAATTTACTACATATCAGGGACATTTAAACTAATATGACGGATGAAATAAACCATGATGGAAATTGTACAACTCAGTCCATCACATATTTGTAGCACAACCCCTGTGTGTTACCTGTAAATCTGGTACTTGCGTGTTCAATGGCAAAAAGAGACGAATAATAAAATATCATCTGCGTAAAGCAAAAGCTTATGTGCCACACCTCCCGCCATCACCCCTGGAAAATCATACTCCTTTCTAATCGCGGCTGCTAATGTTTCCAGAGCAAGACAGAACAATAATTGGGAAAGAGGGCAATCTAATCCCATTCTACCATATCAAATGCCTTTTCAGTGTGTAGTGAGTGGGCAGCGACCGGAGTCTCATTCGCCACTGAACACATGATATTAATGAAATGCCTAATGTTATCAGAAGAGCTGTGGCCCGAATAAACCCCACATGATCTGTATGTATAAGACATGTCATAACTTTACGTAATCGGTTAGCTAGAAGTTTTGACAAAATTTTAATATCTAGCTGGATCAGGGAAATTGGACGGTAACTCTTACACTCACTTGGATCTTTGTCCTTTTTAAGAATCAGACTGATCCGGGCTTGTGTCATGGTTGGCGGAAGCTTTCCATTCTTTAATGATTCTGTATAAACTTCTAACAAAAGTGGAGCCAGTTCTGTAGCATAAGATCTAAAAAATTCAGCGGCAAAGCCATCTGCCCCAGGAGACTTGCCTGCAGGTAAGGCATTAATTACCTTGTCAAGCTCCTCCAAGTTTATCTCAGAATCAAGAGATTTTTTTTTACTCAATCGTCAGTTTAGGGAGATCTAATGGTTCCACAAAGTTTCTATTATCTTCATAAGTAGACGAAGATGTGGAACTATAAAGATCAAGATAGAATTCTTTAAAAGCATTATTAATATCAATGGCTGAGGTACAAATTTCACCACCAGCAGATTTCAATGAGGGAATGGTAGAAAAAGACTATCTCTGCTTTATATATCTAGCCAAAATCTTCCCTGCTTTGTCCCCCGACTCAAAATATGACTGTCTTGCCCTAAATATCCAAAACTCCACCTTCAGTGACAAAATAGTATTATATCTGTATTTCAATTGGGTCAATTCTCTGAGGCCATCAGACAACATTCGGTGCTCCAGCTCTAACTCTGCACTTTTAATATTCCCTTCCAACTCCATGAGTTCTCGTGCTTGGAGTTTTTGATGAATGAGGAATATTGTATGATCCGACCCCTAAGAACTGCCTTAAGTGTCTCCCAAGCCACACCCACAGAGGAAACTGAGGACCAGTTGGTTTCCATATAAACATTGATTTCAGCCTTTGACATTTGTTGTAAATCAGGATTACATTAAAGCGGCAACTATATGATTTCTTTTTCTCCATATGTGGCAACACCTCTAAACTCAACAGGGCGTGATCTGAGACTAAGATGTTTCCAACTGAGCAATCAACAACAGATGAAATGAGGGACTTAGATATATAAAAAAAATCAATTCTAGAATAAATTTTGTGGACTGATGAAAAAAATTTATAGTCCCTAACAGATGGGTTTAAAAGTCTCCAAATATCTGTAAGACCAAGATTTTTACACATCCTGAGAAGCATCAATGTTACTCTAGGGGGCTTCCTCACTTTTGCTTCACTATGATCAAGAACTGAATCCATCAATAAATTAAAGTCTCCTACCAATATTATATCATGAGGGGTGCCAGCGGATTGCAACATCCCTTCAAGATCTATAAAATGCCCTGATCATCAGCGTTAGGTGCGTAAATATTAGCCAAAATCAAACTTTGCCTCTGAATTTCTGCTAAAACAATAATGACTCTTCCTAATTTATCTTTAATCTGACACATTTTAATTGTAGATGTTTACCTATCAATGTAATGACTCCCCTGCTCTTACTTGAACCAGCACTAAAGAATACATGCCCACCCCATATCTTCCCAAATTTTTCAACTTATTGCGGGGAAAGATGCGTTTCTTGAAGAAACACTATATCATATTTCTTACGTTTAAGAAAAGAAATAACCTTCATTCTTTTTATGGGGTGCCCCAACCCATTCACATTCCACGTGGAGAGAGACAAAATCAAATTAAATCACTTTTATTGTCACACAACCATATACACAAGTGCAATAGTGGGTGAAAGTCTTGGGTGCAGTTCCGAGCAACATAGCAAGTCATGACAGTGATGAGACATATACCAATTTACAATAAACATCAGATTTACACAACACAATTTACATATCTAATATACACATAATTACACACAACACAATATACAAATAATAATATACAATGTACAGTATACAATACACACAATATAGGATACACATACACACAATATAGAATACACATTTTACAATAAAATATAGTATATATAGTATATATAAAATATACAGTAGGTTGTATTGTACTGTATTGACATTCAGGCTGTTGGTTGATAGTCAGTTGCCAGTGTGTTGTTAAGAGAGAATATAATTTATGACAGTCCAGTGTGAGATAATAAGATTATTAAAGTGCAGTGCTGATGTATATTGATCGTGAGAGATCAAGAGTTCAAAAGTCTGATTGCTTGGGGGAAGAAGCTGTCATGAAGTTGGCTGGTAAGGATCCTGATGCTGCGATACCGCCTGCCTGATGGTAGTAGTGAGAGCAGCCCATGGCTCGGGTAGCTGGAGTCTCTGATGACCCTCGGAGCTTTTTTCACACACCGCCTGGTATATATGTCTTAGAGGGAGGGAAGCTCACCTCCGATGATGTGTCTGGCAGTTCACACCACACTTTGTAGGGCTTTGCTGTTGTGGGCGGTGTTATTGCCGTACCAGGCAGTGATGCAGCCAGTCAGGATGCTCTCTACAGTGCTGGTGTAGAACCGTGTGAGGATGTGGCGGTTCATTCCAAACTTCCTCAGCCGTCTCAGGAAGAAGAGGTGCTGATGAGCCTTCTTTACAACGGCCTCAGTGTGGACGGACCATGTGAGTTCCTCAGTGATGTGGACACAGAGGAACTTGAAGCTGCTGACTCTCTCCACCGGTGCTCCATTGATGGTGATGGAACTGTGCTCTCTGTCTATTCTTCTGAAGTCCACCACAAGCTCCTTTGTCTTGCTGACAATGAGGGAGAGGTTGTGCTCCTGACACCAGCATGTCAGAGTGTGCACCTCCTCTCTGTAGGATGTTTCATCATTGTCAGTGATCAGATCTACCACCATCGTATCATCAGCAAACTTAATGATGGCATTGGAGCTATGTGTTGCCACACAGTCATGTGTGTACAGGGAATACAGGAATGGGCTGAGAACACAGCCCTGTGGGGCTCCAGTGTTGAGGGTCAGTGATGAGGAGATGTTGCTGCCCATTCTAACAACCTGGCATCTGATTGACAGGAAGTCCAGGATCCAGATGCACAGCGAGCTGTTTAAGCCCAGAGCCCGGAGTTTCACATCAAGCTTGGAGGGCACTATGGTGTTGAATGCTGAGATGTAGTCTACAAACAGCATTCTCACATAAGTGTTCCCTTTTTCCAGGTGGGAGAGAGCAGTGTGTAGTGTAGATGCAATGGTATCATCGGAGGAGCGGTTGTTGCGGTAAGCAAACTGCAATGGGTCCAGTGAGGCAGGCAGCACAGAGCAGATGTAATCTCCGATTAGTCTCTCAAAGCATTTGCTGATGATGGGGGTCAGAGCAACAGGACGCCAGTCATTTAAGCAAGTGATTTTGGATTGCTTTGGTACAGGCACAATAGTGGATGTTTTGAAGCATGTGGGGACCACAGACAAGGAGAGGGAAAGGTTGAAAATATCCCTAAAAACACCAGCCAGCTGGTTCACACATGATCTGATGACGTGGCCTGGAATGCAGTCTGGACCCACGGCTTTGTGGATATTCACCCGTCGGAAGGATCGGTTTACATCCACTACAGAGACGGAGAGTGAACTAACCTCTGTAGCTTCATTTGCAAGCGCTATCTCCGCGAGGGAGGTGTTATTTCCCTCAAAACGAGCATACAAATTATTTAGCTCATCCAGGAGAGAAGCAGCGGTGTTCATGGCGGAGTTTTTATTCCCTTTAAAGTCCGTGATGATGTTAGTTCCCTGCCACATGCCTCTAGAGTTGGTGGTGTTAAACTGTCCTTCAATCTTGTCCCTGTTCTGGCATTTTGCTGTTCTGATTTTCAGAGGGCATAACTGGCTTGTTTATGCTCCTTCGCGTTCCCGGAATTAAAAGCGGAGGTCCGCACATTAAGTGCCGCGTGAACATCGCTATTAATCCATGGCTTCTGGTTCGGAAAGATCTGTGTTGTTCTGGTTGGAACGACGTCCTCTATTAGTATATTCCAGGTTTAATACAAGTTAAGCTCAATCAGCTGCATTTGTGGCATAATGTTGATGACCACAAACATGCTTCTTGAAAATCTTGGTTACAGTGAGGCACTTAAAATGGAAGTGAATGGGGCCAATCCATAAACCACACACTAGGGCTGCATGATATATCACATTTATCAAAATATCACAAATTTATATATTGTGATATGCATATCACAAGGGCTTACAAAAATCATTTAAAAAGTAAACTATGGCAACACAGTCTGCAGAGAAATGGCTGGGGCAATTGTCACATGGTGAGTGCGTGCATGTAGTGTGCATAAGTGCAGATTGCAATGCACAAGAAAAGCACAACCTATTATCCATTCATTTTCTTCATGTCATTTCAACATTAAAGGTATAGTTCACCCAAAAATGAAAATTCTCTCATCGTTTACTCACCCTCATGCCATCCCAGATGTGTATGACTTTCTTCTGCTGAACACAAACAAAGATTTTTAGAAGAACATTTCAGCTCTGTAAATCCATTCATTGCAAGTGGTGATCAGCACGTTCAAGCTCCAAAAAGCACAGACAAGTAAAAGCAAACAATATGACTTAAATTGATGTCTTCTAAAGCGATACAATCGCTTAAGCCGTGCGTACACAGTGCGAGTTCTGACACTCTGGAGGTCGTGAGCCCTAGCACACGTTACGAGTCAGTTCATCTGATAATTGTACAGGTACAGTCGTACATGACACAACTTCAGGACCTGGCGAATTCCAGAGCAATCGCATGAATTTTTACGCTATTTATCATTATAAGACATAAAGCCAGAGGAGGATATTGCTTCCTTGTAGCTTGCAATTTAGAAATAAGAAAGAAGACTGGCATGGCCTGGGGCTGCATTAGTTGAAAATTCATCTGCAGATTAAAAAAAATTAATAAATAATAAACACATTGTTAATATTTATAATTATTATAATTATTACAAATGCTGTCCAACATTTGACAGATTCAGATTTCGAAGGGAGGTTGTGTGATTTTATGACTACATACATCAGTCAGTGTGTTGCTGCTGCCAGTTATTGCATAATAATAAAGTACACATAATGAACAAGATTAAAAAGAAGTGCGGAAAATTCATGCACCGTTTCTGTCAGTTATACTTGGATTTAATTCAAGCGCAAACATGATGTTTAGTGCACAATTCAAAAGTTATTTTTGTGGAGTATAGGCTACCTGAACTATTCAGTTTAGATGTAGGCTACATCCTTCTTATCTGTGTCACTGCTTGCATGTTGATAGCAGACATTCTGAAGAAGATCCATGAGGCCTTGTCCATGTAAATGCGCTTTAAAGCCACACACAGCAAAGTTAAAAAATCTTGTTTAGGCGCAGCGGTTGATTGACATGTATAACTTTAAACCTAAAATCCTTGGTTTCACCATACAACTCACTGGGGGTTTAAAATTTGTTTATCACATATCCACTATCGTGTGCATATACAATTATAACAGATGCTATATCACCTTAAATGAAGCCCTAGAACTGAAACGAATGCAAGTATGATGAATAAAAATAGACCGTGACGGAAATGATAAAGATTGTTTTCTAGCACAACCTGTATGGCAAATTATTTGTTTGAAGAGCAGAGAACAGCATGGCATTTCTGTAGAATCCTTCCCAGTGATGTGGTCATGAATAATATGGGGAAACACAGTTTTAACACAACCATTTTCTCCAAATGTGTAAAAGCTTCATGAACACAGTTTTCATTGATCGTGTGAGTTGTAACACCTTCTCCTGATTGGTCCACTTCAGGTAGATTGCCAAATTGGCTCGTTCAACCGCACACACCTCACGAATTCAAGCCGACAGCGGGCAAATTTTTTAGACAGTTTTAAAAATTATTGGGAGGTCGTAATTCCTCTCACATGATGCGAGCCGTGACCACACAAGCTCCAACGATTTCCACGCGATCTCTCCAGACTGGAAAAAATCGGTTTGGAGCTCGCACGACAGCCAAAAATCGCACCGTGTACGCCTGCCTTTGGGTGAGAACCAGTTCAATATTTAAGTCCTTTTTTTACTATTAATTATCCTCCCTGCTCAGATTCAGATTCAAATTCTTATTCTTGTGTTTTTGTTGATTCACATTCTTCATGCATATCATCCCCCACTGGGCAGGGAGAAAAATTTCTAATTTAAATACTTAATGGTGCACTTAGTAACTTTTTGCCCATGTCCTCTTGGACTTACAGTGACAACAAGTGGTGTGGCTGCAGCATCATTCAAAATCAGTAATTTTCAGTTACAGATGCCATTGCAGAAATTCACTATTCGCAATCCAAAAGTGAAAGTGTCCAATAAACAGACAGTTGCTGAGAATAGTATTCAGTTGGTCATGTGATTCTAAAATGGCAGCCCCCATGAGGGCACCCCAGTCCCCTGCAGAATAAAACAGCTTTTATAAGGTTACTGTTAGACTAGAGTCCTCATCTCATGTGAGTGGTCATGATTTTATACATATGTTTCAAAATTACAATTAATTTCTTTAAGAGTAAAAATTTTTAATGGGGAAAAATTACTGATTGCACCTTTAAATATTGATCTGTTTCTCACCCACACCTATCCTATCGCTTCTGAAGATATGTATTAAAACAGTGGAGTTGTATGGATTACTTTTATGATTTTTGCGATTTTTGGAGCATCAAAATTTTGGCACCCATTCACCTGCATTGTAAGGGCCAACAGAGTTTAAATATTCCCCTAAAAATCATAATTTGTGTTCTGTAGAAGAAAGAAAGTCATACACATTTGGGATGGCATGAGGGTGAGTAAATGATGAGAAAATTTTCATTTTTGGGTGAACTATCCTTTTAAGGTGTTTTGCTATATATTTTCATAATGATTCAGGATTATCCTGCTTGCTTTCTCATGCTTTGAATCCAGCTTTGCAAAGTGTCCCTTTAGCAGCCTCCCTCTGCTCTTTCTCTTTCTTTCTTTTTTGTTTTTTAACAACTTGCTACACAATTTGAACATATACAATATGCACAACATGTACAGTCCTAGTATTGTTTAACATTAAGCAGAAAAAAATCCATGGTTACCTAACTGTTTTCAATTGTCTTCAAAGTTATTTATATTTACAGGACTGATTTTACATTATATAGACTCAATAGTTCAGCAACAGATCAAGGGCTAAATTTATTTTTATATTAAGGTTATGATTTAGCTGTGCAGCAATTATGCAGTAATTACTAATGTTAGATCTGATGGTTCACCTTTTAAATGAATGCACATTTTTAATGCATTTGGGCTGCTCAGTCATTGTCAATAAAATTAAAAAGCATATGGACTGCTCAAGTCATGTGTTGGAGCCCATTGTACATAGGAGCCACAGTTTTTTCCTAGCAGGCAGCAGATGCCCCAACCCCACCAACACCCCAATTTTAACAATATGGAGCCTGTAAGGCAAAGTAGCCTCTCAGGAACAACGGGTTGCATCTTTCTCCAATCATGCGCGTTGGACCCCGTGTCCACTGTCACTCCTGATCTGCTGCACTGCAAAACAGAGATGCGAGGAAACAGCCGAAAACGGCCATCTAGTGTATGTTTATATAATAAAAAAATATATATATATATGAATAAATTTTGCAGACCGTGTTTCACTAGTCATCATCTATAAAGTGCGTTGACGCTGTGGATAAAAAGCGTCTGCAAAATGAAAATATGCAAAATAATTACTTCCAGAGGGGCATATGGTGCACCACAGATGGGCAAAGGGACAGCAAAGGGAATGTTACTTATAGTTAATCATGATCATTGCTTTTGTCTTACCGAATGCAGTTTGCTGCCAGCAATAATCTGCCCGCTGTACGTGCGTCTTTTTGACTATTGTTAGTTTAAGTGCCGATGATGCTAATTATCGGGTGGAAGGGGCTGCACCCGTGCTCTCATTCACAATTATTTCACACACAGCAGACACAAAGCATTTTAACACATTGTCTAAACTGAATTATACACACAGACACTCAAAGGATAACTTTTCAATTGCTGATTTTTCATTTAATTATGTATATATAGCTTCAAATGTTATTTTTTTAATACAAAAATGTACGTGACTTCATAGCTGGTTACGGCCATGATTGTAGTCATGATTTGTGTGAAAGTGAATACAATGCACAGTTGTTTTAGCACCTCTATTGTTCATTTCACAAGAAAAATGCAGCAAAACAACTGAAAACAGACAGGTATATATACACACAGAAAGTAAGGGAAAACAGGTGGGAACAATTATCAAATGAGAGGACAATCAAGGAGTGCAAGTGGAGCAAATTAACAAATTATCAGGGAATGAGGGGCTGGGGCAATGAAAAGGAACAGGGAACAGAAACAAGCAGGGTGTCACATAGAAAACACAACAGAAAGTCAAAAACAACATGATATAAGTAGAGTGTCAGGATCCTGCCAGTAAAGAGAAAACAAGACTAGACAGAGATGACAGGATCCTGACAAAGTGGTTGCCAAATGAAATTTGCTATTTCCAGAAAAAATAGATCAATGTGCTTGGATGTTTCAAAAGAAGGTCTGTTTTAATTAGTTTTTACATTTGCAGTTTGGAGGTTTCACTTGCAGGTGGTAATAAAGTTCATGTCCAAACTCTGAAAATAATGTGGAAATTCAAATGATGTCTCTGACAATCGCTTTTTATGAAACAAAAAAATAATGAGATTTGTATTAAACTATCTATAGGTCATGGTTTATTTTTCATTTATTATTATTATTATTATTATTATTATTATTATTATTATTATTATTATGTTTATATTTACAATAGTATTTATGATCGAATTTGTATTTGTATTTTTCCACCTTTTGTCGTAAAATTATTTTTAAGTCACTGCTAAGGGCCTAATGAAAGAAGTTGGAGAGGGTAATATGTTTGGATTTGGTATTTGGTATTTTTTTGACCACTTTATTTTGATTATATTTTCACTTCGTTTGAAGTTTGGTTTCATGTTTCAAATGAATTTCATTTTTCAAAACCGAAATTGACCAATAGAATTGAAGTGCTTGCCAATACAATCACTATTAATACTAACCATGATTTGTGTGTCAGTAGATACGTAAGTGATGATGTACAGTCAGCCGGTTGTTATCGCACAATAAACCCCGACAGGGTGATCAGGACTTGTATCACCCTGAAGGGGTTTATTTTGTGAAAACAACTGACTGACTGTACATTATCCTGCTTCTTACATGGCTACTAACCAAATAAATAAATACATGGACATAAAATATTGATTAGCATTGAAATTATGTAATTTGAGTAGAAAGAAATCACTGAACAGCTGGAATCAAACTCTGGTTTGTGTCAGAGTTCTGTTGGTGTCTGACTCCTCAATAATCAGCCTATTACAAGACTACTTGCCAAATAAATAAATAAATGGACATGAAACATTGATTTTCGCTGAAAATATGTAATTATTTGAGAATAAATAATTCCCTAATTCCCTGAAATCCACCTCCGGTTTGCGTCTGAGTTCTGTTGGTGTTTACTTTGTAAAAATGACTGTCTGACTCCTCAATATTCAGACTACTTGCCAAAAAAATCAATAAATGCACATGAAACATTGATTTGAGTTTAAATTGTTTTATTAGTTTACTTGTAGAGATCGCACAGTGAGCCAGCTGCTTGCAGAACACGATGAGCGTGTAATGAGGTAGTTACAGAGCAATATCAGACCACTGGATGGCACCACTGACCAATAAGAATAAAGTATTCCAAAGAGCCGTGTAATAAAAATGATTAATAATACCAATATTTTCTATAATTTTACGGAGCTCAAGATGGCGCCAAGTATGGCTGCTGCGTTGCGAGCTCCAACACAACATTGCAGATTGCCATTGCATCTACACTACACACTGTTCTCTCCCAACTGGAAAAAAGGAACACTTATGTGAGAATGCTGTTTGTAGACTACATCTCAGCATTCAACACCATAGTGTCCTCCAAGCTTGATGAGAAACTCCAGGCTCTGGGCTTAAACAGCTCACTGTGCAGCTGGATCCTGGACTTCCTGTCAAGCAGACGCCAGGTGGTTAGAATGGGCAGCAACATCTCCTCATCGCTGACCCTCAACACTGGAGCCCTGCAGGGCTGTGTTCTCAGCCCACTCCTGTATTCCCTGTACACACATGACTGTGTGGCAACATACAGCTCCAATGCCATCATTAAGATATGACGGTGGTAGGTCTGATCACAGACAGAGAACACAGCCCCATCACCATCAATGGAGCACCGGTGGAGAGCATCAGCAGCTTCAAGTTCCTCGGTGTCCACGTCACAGAGGAAATCACATGGTCCATCCACACTGAGGCCATTGTGAAGAAGGCTCATCAGTGCCTCTTCTTCCTGAGACGGCTGAGGAAGTTTGGAATGAACCGCCACATCCTCACACGGTTCTACACCAGCACTGAAGAGAGCATCCTGATTGGCTGCATCACTGCCTGGTACGGCAATAGCACCACCCACAATGGCAAAGCCCTGTAAAGTGTGGTGCGAACTGCCAGACACATCATCGGAGGTGAGCTTCCCTCCCTCCTGGACATATATACCAGGTGGTGTGTGAAAAAAGCTCCGAGGATCATCAGAGACTCCAGCCACCCGAGCCATGGGCTGCTCTCACTGCTACCATCAGGCAGGCGGTATTGCAGTATCAGGACCCTTACCAGCTGACTTCATGACAGCTTCTTCCCCCAAGCAATCAGACTTTTGAACTCTTGATCTCTCACGATCAACATACATCAGCACTGCACTTTATTAATCTTATTATCTCACACCGGACTGTCATAAATTATATTCTCTCTTAACAACACACTGGCAACTGACTTTCAACCGACAGCCTGAATGTCAATACAGTACAATACAACCTACTGTATATTTTATACACTACCGGTCAAAAGTTTTGAAACACTTACTCATTCTTTATTATATATATATATAAAAAATTTTTTTTTTTTCTTCACATTTTAGAATAATAGTAAAGTCATTTAAACTATGGAATAACATAAATGGAACTATGGGAATTATGTTGTGACTAAACAAAATCCAAAATAAATCAAAACTGTGTTATATTTTAGCATTTTCAAAGTAGTCACCCTTTGCCTAGAATTTTCAGAAATGTACTCTTGACATTTTTCTCAACCAACTTCTTGAGGTATCACCCTGGAATGCTTTTTAAGCAGTATTGAAGGTGTTCCCATCTATATGCTGGGCACTTATTGGCTGCTTTTCTTTATTATTTGGTCCAAGTCATCAATTTCAAAAACTTTATTTTTTTTAAATTACTGTAGAGACGAGGAGGGCGGGGCCGGGCTGGAATAACGCACGCCTGGCCCCGCCCTCCTCGGCTCTACAATTACAATTTAGATTTATAATGAAATAAATTAATATGGTGGCACAATTATATTTTTGTCAACAAAACTAATTTCAAACATTTAAGCATACGCCTTCAGATCAAAAGATTTTTAAGATCATGAGAAACATTTTGGTCAAGTGTTTCAAAACTTTTGACCGGTAGTGTATATACTTTATATACTAATTTTATTGTATGTGTATTCAATATTATGTGTATGTGTGTTCTATATTGTGTGTATTGTATACTGTACATTGAATATTATTATTTTGTTGTGTAATTATGTTTCCCTATCTGTCACTCACTCGACGTTGGTGTCGATGTAGTGAAACAAGGAGCCCGAGACACCACTGGTCTTTGATAAAAGGCCAATGAAAATTGGCGAGTGGTATTTGCATGCCACTCCCCCAGACATACAGGTATAAAATGAGCTGGTATGCAACCACTCATTCAGATTTTCTCTTCGGAGCCGAACATTCATGCTCATTGAGCTGAATACTACTGTTCATTCACCTCTGCTGGATCTGATGGTGCATTTCAGCGGCTTCTGCCCCCTCTGCACTGGTGCACTGCAGAGAACGCCCCTGGGCGCTTCGGTAGAAAAACTAGAGAGTATATTTTCTGAAAGAGCAATTTTCCCCTCTAAAAGAGCATTTATTTCTCTAAAAGAGCGTACACACGGAACGTCTTTTTAAAGACGCGTCTTTTTAAAGATGCTTTTCCGATTGTGTGTTATTCCTGGTTGCTCTCGCCTTATAACGATCACGATCACTGTCTTTCGTGTCTGGGCACTGCTCACGTGGAGACAGTGTTCGTGGATGGTCATGTTCTCATTGCGAGAATATGTCCATGGCAACGTTGCGGTCACGGCTCGCCTTCGTAAGAAAGCCTCGGTCCTTTTACCCACGGGTATGAGGCCAGCACGGCTAGCACCGGGGGCAATTTGGGTACCCCAATGGGACGGCCTCCGCCGGGTATACCCCCGCAGACCTCCCATTCCCCAGCACGCTCGTCTGCCCCGATCGGGCTTCCGGGTGAGTCTGCCGGCTCGTCTCATGGCGAGTTCTACCTCTTATTCGGAGCCTGTGAAAGTGATGAGCTCTCGAGCGCAGCATCGGAGAGCGGGCTCGTCCAGTCGGAAGCCTCAGCTGGGCTCCTACCTTCGGGGTCGATTGCCCAGTCACAGGCTGACGCGGAGATGACGACATGCTTTCCCGGGCAGCCGCGAGCATCGGTTAGAGTGGATTTCACCGCTCTTCCCTGAACCCTCGCGGCTTGGTGATTGGTTCCTGGGCTCGCGGTGCCGCTCAAAACCATGCCCCACCCCCGTTCCTTTCTTCCCGGAAGTGCATGAAGAGCTGACAAGGTCGCGGGAGGCACTTTTTACTGCCCGGTCCCGATCTTTTCAGCTTCCCTGCCCTCACTACCCTCAATGGTGGGGCGGCCAAGGGCTATTCGGCAATCCCCCGGTGGATAAAGGCGCTCGCGGTGCACCTATGCCCGCAGATCGCCGCCACCTGGCGCGGGTGCCCAAAGCCCCTGTCCAAGGCCTGTAGGTTTACATCGTCTCTGACGGCCAAGACCTACGGTGCCGCTGGACAAGCAACCTCCACCCTGCATGCCATGGCCCTCCTGCAAGTCCGCCAAGGCGCTAAAGGAACTGCACGAGGGTAGTTCCACCCCGGGATTGATGCAGGAACTGCGCTCCACGACCGACCTCGCTCTCTGAGCAATGGAGGTCACGCGCGTTCTCTCGGGCGGACGATGGCCACACTAGTGGTCCAGGAGCACCACCTTTGGCTCAACCTGGTCGAGATGGGTGAGGCCAACAAGACACGATTCCTTGCTGCCCCCATTTCCCAGGCGGGCCTATTCGGCGACACCATCGAGGATTTTGCCCAGCAGTTCTCGATGGTAGAGCAATAGATGGATGCTAGCCGGCATATCCTGTCCCGGCGCGGCTCAAGATCCCGCACCCCGTCTACTCATTGCGAAGGGCATCCCCCCGCGGTGACTGCACCAGCTCCGCCGCACCCCGCCCCTTCGGCCCGGCCCCGGCGTGAAGCCCACCGCAGGAAGCAGACACCACTGGTCTCGTTGCCGCCCAGAACCCGTGAAAGGCTTCAAAGCACCCTTGAGACGCGCGACCCAGGGACAACGAAACCTGCTGCTCTGGAGCTGGTAAGCAAATCTTCATCTTTCTGTTACCTTTTGCATTTAATTGCGCTGCATGCCCAAGTGGCTGCAGTACTCAAGAGCTCAGCAAGAGCGGTTTCCTTGTTCCCTGGGTCACGTATCCGGTGTGTATAGCTGTCATCACGACCACCGTCCACCACTCCATTTGGCAGGTTTGGCGCTCCAGCGGCGGTCTCCCGACCCTGAGCGCCCAGCTGTGGCACAAATCCACCCTCGATGTGACTCTATGAGTCACGAGGACAGGCCTCTTCCTCCCCCGTCCCAGGCTGTTCCGGGGGTGGTCACAAGGAGCCAGGTAAGTGCTTCGATGTCCTTAGACTCAGCACGGCCATGACGTGGTATGGCACCTCGAGCTCCGCCCCACCGCGAGGCCCCACCTACCGGTACATCTGATGACGTTGTCCCTTTGGTCCCCATTGCACGGAACTTGGACGCATGGCTTGCGCTTTCCAATCCGTCACGAGGGCTGGTCCGGACCGTCCAACTTGGCTGCGCGATTCACTTCTCCGGGCATCCGCCAAGGTTCAGCAGTGTCCACTTCACCTTGGTGAAAGACGAAAACACTGCTACCTTGCGCGGAGATCACTACCCTCCTACGGAAGGACGCGATAGAACCTGTCCCTCCAGCTGAGATGAAGGGGTTTTTTCAGCCCCTACTTCATCATACCGAAAAAAGGCGGTGGGCTGAGGCCAATCTTGGACCTGTGAGTTCTGAACTAAGCTTTACACAGACTCCCGTTCAAGATGCTGATGCGAAAACGCATTCAGGCGAGAGTCCGGCATCAAGCTAGGTTTGCGGCGGTAGACCTGAAGGAAGCGTACTTCCACGACTTGATCCTTCCTTGACACAGACCCTTCCTGCAGTTCGCATTCGAGGGTCAGGCGTATCAGTACAAAGTCCTCCCTTTCGGCCTGTTCCTGTCTCCTCGCGTCTTTACGAAGGTCGCTGAGGCTGCCCTTGCCCTGTTAAGGGAGGTGGGCATTCGCGTTCTCAACTATCTCAACAACTGGCTAATCATAGCTCACTCTCGAGATGTGTTGTGCGCACAAAGGGACCTGGTGCTCTCACACCTCAGCCAACTAGGGCTTCGGGTCAACTGGGAAAAGAGCAAGCTCCTCCTGGTTCAGAGCATCTCCTTTCTCAGTTTGGAGTTGGACTCAGTCTCCTTGACGGCGTGCCTTATGAACGAGTGCACCCAGTCGGTGCTGGCCTGTTTGAAGGCATTCAAACAGGGAACAGCGGTTCAACTGAAACTCCCTCAGAGGCTCCTGGGGCATATGGCATCCTCGGCGGTGGCCACCCCGCTTGGGTTGATGCATATGAGGCCGCTTCAGCACTGGCTCCAGACTCAAGTCCCGAGATGGCCATGGCGCCACAGGACACACCGCGTGGCCATCACGTTGGTCTGTCACCGTCTTTTCAGCCCTTGGACCGACCTCTCGTTGCTATGGGCAGGTGTTCCTCTAGAACTGGTCCCCAGGTGCATCGTGGTCATGACAAACGCCTCCAAAACGGGCTGGGGCACCGTTTGCAACGGGCATGAAGCCGCCGGCCTCTGGACGGGACCGTGACTGCATTGGCACATCAACTGCCTTGAGTTGTTGGCAATTCTGCTCGCCCTGTGGAGGTTTCGGCCGTTGATCCAGGGCAAGCACGTGTTAGTTCAGACAGACAACACGACAATGGTAGCATATGTCAACCGCCAAGGTGGTTTGCACTCTCGTTGTATGTCACAACTCGCCCGCCGTCTCCTCCTCTGGAGACAGCAGCACCTCAAGTCGCTGCAAGCCACTCACATCCCGGGCAACCTCAACACTACGGCGGACGTGCCATCACAACAGGTTACCCTCAGGGGAGAGTGGAGACTCCACCTTCAGGTGGTCCAGCTGATTTGGAGTCAATTCGACAGGCACAGGTGCACCTGTTCGCCTCCCAAGAATCCTCCCCACTGCCCGCTCTGGTACGCCCTGACCGAGGCCTCCCTCAGCACAGACGCGCTGGCACACAGCTGGCCCCCTGGCATTCGCAAATATGCGTTTCCCCCAGTGAGCCTGCTTGCACAGACCCTGTGCATGGTCAGGGAGGATGAGGAGCAGGTCGTCCTGGTAGCACCCTACTGGCCCGCCCAGACGTGGTGCTTGGACCTCACGCTCCTCGCGACAGCTCCCCCCTGGCAATTCCCCTGATGAAGGACCTTCTTTCTCAGGGAAGGGGCACCATCCGGCACCCGCGCCCAGACCTCTGGAATCTCCATGTCTGGCCCCTGGACGGGACGCAGAAGACCTAAGCTGTCTCCCACCTGCGATGGTAGACATGTTCACTCAGGCTAGGGCTCCCTCTACGAGGCGCCTGTATGCCTTTAAGTGGCGTCTGTTCGCTAAGTGGTGTTCTTCCCGTCGGGAAGACCCCCAGAGATGCACAGTCAGATCAGTGCTTTCCTTCCTGCAAGAGAGGTTGGAAGGGAGGCTGTCCCCTTCCACCTTGAAGGTGTACGTTGCTGCCATAGCAGCACACCACGACGCAGTCGACGGTAAGTCCTTAGGGAAGCACGACCTGATCATCAGGTTCCTAAGAGGCGCCAGGAGGCTGAATCCCTGCAGGCTGTGCCTCGTTCCCTCATCGGACCTCTGTAGTTTTTCAGGGTCTACAGAGAGCCCCCTTTGAGCCTTTACAGTCAGCTGAGCTTAAGGCACTCTCCTTGAAGACTGCCCTCCTGACTGCGCTCACTTCCATCAAGAGGGTAGGTGACCTGCAAGTGTTCTCTGTCAGCGAAACGTGCCTGGAGTTCGGTCCAGGTTACTCTCACGTGATCCTGAGACCCTGACCGGGCTATGTGCCCAAGGTTCCCACCACCCCTTTAGGGACTAGGTGGTGAACCTGCAAATGCTGCCACAGGAGGAGGCAGACCCAGCCCTGTCGTCGCTGTGTCCGGTGTGTGCTTTACGCATCTATTTGGATCGCACGCAGAGCTTTAGAATATTTGGGCAGCTCTTTGTCTGCTTTTGGTGCACAGTGGAAAGGAAGCGCTGTCTCCAAGCAGAGGATCGTCCACTGGCTCATTGACGCCATAACTATGGCATATCTCGCCCAAAACATGCTGCCCCCGGTAGGGCTACGAGCCTGTTCTACCCGTGGTGTAGCGGCTTCTAGGGCCTTGGCCAGAGGTGCCTCTCTAACAGACATTTGCAGAGCAGCGGGCTGAGCAACACCCAACACCTTTGCAAGGTTCTACAACCTCCGGGTGGAACCGGTTTCGTCCCAGGTAGTGGCACGCAACACAAGCGGATAAGCCCGGGATAGCCGGCCGGGTGTATCACTTGCACATAGCGCCTCCACCTCCTTTTGAGCTGAAGACATGCGCCGTTAATTCCCACTAGTGTTCACAAAATTTGTTCCCTGGTTGACTTCCTCCGAGCCCTGTGGCAGTCGAGTTTTTGGAGAGACTCGCTGCCGGCCCAGTACATGCGCTAACTAAGTGCCCGGTTCTGGGGTAGGTGCTCCGCATGTGGCGGTTCCCTGTAAGGCTAACCCCATGCAATCTATATCTTCCGCTAATTCGTTTCCATGCTGGCAAACTGCGTCTTCCTTGGGCAGAGCCCCTCTGCCCCAGTCTCCATGTTTATAGTAACTCCTCCCCCATTGGGCAGGATCTACCTTGAAGGCTCTCCACATGGTTGGAAAGACTATGTGACGTATTCTTCCACTTAAATATCCCCCCCTCTCTTGGGGCGAGGTGTGGTCTCCACGGTGTCCTCCCCTTGGGAGGGACACCCCCCGACTAGACCTGGCGGCCCAGTCGGATAATCCCCCTTCTTTTTTAGGGAGTGGAAAAAGAGAAGGGGAAAAGAGGCCACGACTGGGTTAAGCCTGTCTCTATCTTTGGGTAGTCGACTTGTCCCCAAAAAGGGCCGTTCGACACTCATAACTGTGTTGGGGGAGGTTACGTGTCGACCTGGTGTGCTGGCTATGAGGCACACATTAAGTCTGCCCACCACACACCGCCAGTTCACGTAACACAGTTCAGCCTTGTGGCGTTTTGTATAGGAACCCTTAGTGTCACTACATCGACACCAACGTCGAGTGAGTGACAGATCGGGAACGTCATGGTTACTGGTGTAACCTCCGTTCCCTGATGGAGGGAACGAGACGTTGGTCCCTCCTGCCACAACGCTAAACTACCCGCTGAAATGGCCGGACCTTATATCGGCTCCTCAGCGTAAAACCTGAATGAGTGGTTGCATACCAACTCCTTTTATACCCGTATGTCTGGGGGAGTGGCATGCAAATACCACTTGCCAATTTTCATTAGCCTTTAATCAAAGACCAGAGGTGTCTTGGGCTCCCAAGAGTGACCCCTAGTGTCACTACATCGACACCAACGTCTCGTTCCCTCCATCAGGGAATGGAGGTTACACCAGTAACCATGACGGTATATTAGGCATGTAAATTGTGTTGTGTAAATCTGATGTTTATTGTAAATTGGTATATGTCTTATCACTGTCATGACTGCTATGTTGCTCGGAACTGCATTCAAGACTTTCACCCACTGTTGCACTTGTGCATATGGTTGTGTGACAATAACAGTGATTTGATTTTGAGCATACCGGAGTTATCCTGATGACAGCCACATTTTCCATGCACATAAAAGGAGCATGTCACTGTCATAGAAATATGCCTGACATTAATACTGGACACAGTTAATGCACAAAAGAGCTAAATCCATATTTCCATTCTTGCAATCCATTTACACTGTCAACTTCTTATGAATGTGCTACCGTTGTTTATTTCGCTGGTGCTTGACAGGGAATGGACTATATAATAGGACACAGACAGTGGAATAATCTGAGAAGAACCTCAGAATTAAATTGCACTTGACCTAGCCCATTAGCACATTGTGTGTGTAATTTCACGAAACACACTTGTGCCTAGACTTAGTTCATGCTTGCACAAAAATACCAAACCTTCATGCCCACTAACTTAAGTTCTTAAAATAGGGCCCAAAAAGTAAAAAAAATAAATAAAATAAAATAAAAAATAAAAAAAGAGAAAAAAAAAGAAACATGTGCATTATGTGTCAGGACCAGTGAACAAGAGGTCCCAATTGCAGTGAAAAAAATTAAGTCTTTGTTTAGAAAAATAGTAAACAAAAACTAGGACTGTCTGGGGCCCGGGGAGGTCGGTATTAGCAGAGCAGAGGCCAACACAGACAATTTCAAGCAGGGAGGGGTTGTGACCTTAATTAGGGACAGGCATCAATCGAAAACCGGGCAGACTGATATGGGCAGGGGCAGGTTAACTTTGAGTCCACAACAGGCAGAATTTAGAGACCAGAAAGACTGGAATACAGGCAGACAGAACCAGGAAGGAGTAAACAGAGAGATGAGTCAAATGGGCAGAGAAATTCTGGAGCCAACAGGAACACAGGAATCAGACATACTGACAGAACAGACTGGTACAGGCTGGATGCTGAATGCTGAAGGCACTGAGGCAAACAATGATCTGGCACAGGACAAAACCCATGAGAATAAATAGAGTGAAAACTAATCAAGGGGATAAGGAGCAGGTGACAAAAAAACAAGGACAGTTAAAACAAGACTAAACCTTGGCTGATCAGACCAGGGTCCTAACAGTACACCAGCACCCTTTGGCACAGCCCCCAGCCCGGAGAAGGTCCTTCCTAGCTCTCTTCCAGATGTGGTGGCACTGCTGAACAAAAGCATTGTCCGAGGGGATAGCAGTCTAAGGTTCCTTCAAAGGAGGTTGGTAACTGAGGCAACATTGGAAGGGGGAAAGACCAGTGAATGCAACAGACAGGGAAAAATGGGCATATTCATCCTACGTGAGCTGCTGGCAGCAGGAAGAGGGTTATTGGAGGCCAGGCAGCGGATCATCCACTGAAGATCTTGATTTGCCTGCTTGGACTGCCAGTTGGTCTGAGGATGGAATCACGATGATAGACTGACGAGTGGCAATCTGATGACAGAACTCCCTCCAAAATTTAGAAGCAAACTGGGGCCCACTGTAGGAAACCACATCCACCGGAAAACCATGAAAACGGAAGAGGTTGTTTACCACCACCAGTGCAGTCTCCTTAGCATAGGGGAGTTTGGGAAGAAGAATGAAATGGACCACCTTAGAAAAGTGATCCACCGCAGTCAAAATCACTGTATTGCCACTGGACGGAGGTAACCCCAAGGCAAGTTTGACTGCTAGCGGTCCCCTATTGACAAATTCATAGTCCTGTTCAGCTGGAGAGACATCTGAGGCATCCACCTCCACAATAAACTGCTGTTCCAGATTTGGAAAGTAGAGAATTGGTGCAGAACTTCTCACTTGCTGAGTCCATTCTGGCCAGATCGTACTGTCAGGACCAGTGAGGACCCAAATGCAGTGAAAACAAAGGAAGTATTTTTATTATATGATTTATATATTTTGCAAAAATGTCACCGCAGTCACATAATTTTCATGAAATTTGACTGTAAAGACAACTTGTAAAACATTGTTATGCAGAGGTGGGTAGTATTGTGCTATATTTACTCGTTACATTTACTTGTAACTTTTTTTGGGGAAAAAATTACTTTTAGAGTAGATTTAAAAGGTTTACTCTCACTCAAGTACATTTCTAATGAAAAAAATTTACTTTGTTACAATGGGCGGTGTTCATGTCATTACATTACTGGGTTTAATTTTAATTAATGTGTAATTTATTGAGAGATTATTGAATTACTTTTACAACAGCGGAAGTTCATACCAGCTGTGCGTGCTGTCACAGACTGGCTTAGCAGTCCATCACTGCTGCAGCATCAAGCTCTTCAAACTAAGTGAAACACATTCATCACTCCGCACAGTGAAAAAAGAATAGTTTTGTCATGCAATGCCATCATTTAACACCAAGACAAGCTGATATTTCAAGATTAAAATTGAAGCTCCAACTTAAGGCAACACACTGAGGTAAGTCGTGGATCTAATGATAATGCAGGCTTTTCTGTGATATGGTGATGGTCATTTTCATGGTGATTCTGAAAATATGGGCTCTTGTGACATCAGTTTTTAAGTGTACATTTTTTAATCTGCAGCAATATATCAGTACACTTTGTCCCATGTCCCGCATGTCATAAGCAGTATTTACGCATTTACCCCGCGTCTTTGCGGGGGTTTTGGAAACTATCACAGCTACTTTGGGCTTATTAAATGTGTAAATCCACCTAAACATCCATGTTAAGTGTAAATGCCTTTTGCTCTGCCGAGCGTGTAATTGACAACTGGAGCGCGAACAGACAGCATTTCTACGTGTGGTGCCCTACGCAGGCTGCGTACTCTGTGTTTAGGGAGCAGTGGTACTAATGATCTAAATTATTTTGACACTGAAAACTGTAACTACACTGAACTAAAAGCTATAAAATAGCGAAAGTATGCATTAATAAAACACGATCTTGCTTTGGTTTATATTTCAGCATTATATATAATGTCCCTGTGGGACATAGTTCACGTTTTCACCATAATAATTACTAGAAAGATTTCAAAACCTCTCTTCTTATTGACAAATTCACCCAGATCTGACAAGAGCCCTTAAAGGGATAGTTCACCCAAAAATGAAAATTCTCTCATTATTTACTCACCCTCATGCCAGACGTGTATGACATAATTTGTGTTCTACAGAAGAAAAGAAGGCAAACACATCTGGGATGGCATAAGGGTGAGTAATTTATGAGAGAATTTTCATTTTTGGGTGAAGTACCCCTTTAAAGTGATAGTTCAGCCATATTTAATATTCCATCATCATTTCCCTACCCTCATGTTGTTTAAAATACGTGTGACCGTCTGTATTCTGTTAGACACGTTGGGTTAGGGTTGGGTTACCCTTCACTTTCAAAATATTGAGAAAAAAACACATTTACTGAAAGTAAATGGTGACCAAGGCTTACATACTGTCTAAAATCCTTATTGTGTAGCATGGAAGAGAGAAAGTCATACGGGTTTGGAACAAAATGATGGTGAATGATGACAGAATTTCCATTAATAATAATAATAATAATTCAGTAATACATGTTAAATGAGTATTATGTAATGAAATATAGGGGAGTTAACATCCATTCCCTATCTGTCACTCACTCGACGTTGTGGAATGTAGTGACACTAGGGGTCACTCTTGTGAGCCCCAAGCACCTCTGCTTTTTGAAAAAGGCCAATGGGAATTGGCAAGTGGAATTTGCATGCCACTCCCCCGGACATACGGGTATAAAAGGAGCTGGTATGCAAGTACTCATTCAGATTTTCTCTTCGGAGCCGAGCGGTTGTGTTCAGCTAACTGAATTACTCTGCCGATCCATTCACCTCGAAAAGCTTTTGGATTTACACCGCATTTCAGCAGCTTCTCTCCCTCTTGCACTGGTGAAGTGCAGAGAACGCCCCTGGGCGCTTCAGCAGCTAAAAGAATATATTCTTCCTACTAAAATAATATTTTCCCTTCTTAAAAGAGTGGCATTAACGGAGAGCGTCTTTTTAAAGATGCCTCTCCGTTTGTGGGAATTTCCTGGTTGCGGTCGTTACCTCTCCGCTTCCGATGGCCACGATCGCAGTCTTACGTGCTTGGGCGCTGCCCACTCGGAGACAGCGTTCATGGATGGGTCATGTTCTCACTGCGAGAGCATGACCATGGCAATGTTGCGGTCACAGTTTTTCCTTCGTTAGAGGGAAAGACCACGTCAGCGGCTCCCTACCTCGGAAGCATACGGAGGCTACACAGCACATCCTGCCCCGGCACAGCTCAAGACCCCGCACCCCATCTGCTCATCGCCAAGGGCGTCCTCCTGCAGCAACAGCACTGGCTCCATCGCAGCCCGCCCCCACGGCCTGGCCCCGGCGTAGAGCCCACTGCAGGAAGCAGACGGCACCCATCTCACGGCTGGCCGCCAAGAACCCAAGGACGGCTTTGAAGCACCCCTGAGACGGGCGACCCAGGGACGAGGAAACCCGCTTCTATGGAGCTGGTGGACAAACCACTCCATCCCCGGTGGAGGGCCGGGAGGAGAATCTTTTGTTTCATTTTTGCTGCATGCCCAAGAGGCTGCAGTACCCAAAACTTCAACAAAAGAGTGTTTTTTTGTTCCATGGGTCACACGTCAGGTGTGATTGGTCACATCAATCTTATGGTGGGCGTCAGGAGCCAGGTAAGTGCTTCGATGTCTCTGGACTCAGCACGGCCACGGGGTTTGAGCCCCCTCGACATGGCGCCTCAGGCTCCGTCCCACCGTGAGGCCCCACCCACTGGTACATCCGACGTGATTGTCCCCTTGGTCCCCCTTGCCCAGAGTTTGGACATGTGGCTCGCGCTTTCCAACCCGTCGCGATGGCTGACCCGGACCATCCGACTCGGCTATACGATTCAGTTTGCCAGGCGCCCGCCCAGGTTCAGCGGCGTCCACTTCACCTCAGTGAAGGGCAAGAATGCTGCTACCTTGCGTGCGGAGATTGCTACCCTTCTACGGAAGAGTGCAATAGAGACTGTCCCTCCGGCCGAGATGAAGAAGGGGTTTTACAGCCCCTACTTCATCGTACCAAAGAAAGGCGGTGGGTTGCGGCCAATCTTGGATCTGCGAGTACTGAACCGGGCCTTGCACAGAGTCCTGTTCAAGATGCTGATGCAAAAAGGCATTTTAGCAAGTGTCCGGCATCAAGATTGGTTCACGGTGGTAGACCTGAAGGACGCGTACTTCCACGTCTCGGTCTTACCTCGACACAGACCCTTCCTGCGGTTTGCTTTCAAGGGCCGGGCTTATCAGTACAAGGTCCTCCCCTTCAGCCTGTCCTTGTTCCCTTGCATCTTCACAAAGGTCACAGAGGCAACCCTTGCCCCACTAAGGGAAGTGGGCATCCGCATCCTCAATTATCTCGACGACTGGCTAATCCTAGCTCACTTTCAGGATGTGTTGTGTGTACACAGGGACCTGGTACTCATGCACCTCAGCCAGCTGGGGCTTCGGGTCAACTGGGAAAAGAGCAAGCTCTCCCCGCTTCAGAGCATCTCTTTTCTCGGCTTGGAGTTGAATTCAGTCTCGATGACGGCGCGCCTCATGAACGAGCGCGCACAGTCGGTGCTGAACTATCTGAAGGCATTCAGACAGAAGACAGCAGTTCCAATGAAACTTTTTCAGAGGTTCCTGGGGCATATGGCATCCTCAGCGGTGACCACACCGCTCGGGTTGATGCATATGAGACCGCTTCAGCACTGGCTTCAGACTCGAGTCCCGAGATGGGCATGGTGCCGTGGGACACATCGCGTGGTCATCACACCGATCTGTCACTGCCTCTTCAGCCCTTGGACTGACATTGCATTTCTACGGGCAGGGGTTCCGCTACAGCAGGTCTCCAGTCGCGTTGTGGTTACGACGGACACCTCCAAGATGGGCTTGGGCGCCGTATGCAATGGGCACACAGCCGCCGAGTCCTGGACTGGCCCGCGGCTGCGTTGGCACATCAACTGCCTCGAGTTGTTGGCAGTACTGCTCGCCCTGTGGAGGTTTCGGCCGTTGATCCAGGGCAAGCACGTGTTGGTCCGGACAGACAACACAGTGACGGTAGCCTACATCAACCATCAAGGCAGTCTACGCTCCCGTTGCATGTCACAACTCGCCCGCCGTCTCCTCCTCTGGAGTCAGCAGCGCCTCAAGTCACTGCGAGCCACTCACATCCCGGGCGACCTCAACACCGTGGCGGATGCACTGTCACAACAGGCTATACTCAGGGGAGAGTGGAGACTCCACCCCCTACCAATGCTTGGTTGCATTTTGATGGTCCAGTCATCAAAAACACAAGTATCTACTGATGATTGCCCAATCAGACAAACAAAAGGTGTCTTTGCATTCAAGTCACAAGTCAAGTCTCAAGTCAAGAAAGGCAAGTCCTCAATTTTAAGCTTCAAGACTTAAACAAGTCATTAGAGCTCTTTGCAAAAATTAGTATCCGAGTATTAATTGCTATAGTAAATGTAGACTACTGTATATCAAGAAGGCTTTTAAAGCATGTTCATCACTTCCCAGTTCTATTTCATGTGAGATGAGGTAAAGACTATTTTCACTAAGGGCACCAATCTATCTCCATTCAATAGGTCTGCCGAGGGATGTGCTCGAAAGTTGCAAGTGTGTCTTAAAGGACTATTCCGGGTTCAATACAAGTGAATCTCAATCAACAGCGTTTGTGGCATAATGCTGATTACCACTAAAATTTATTTTGACTAGTCCCTTATGGGATCAAAATCCTGTCAAATCCTGTCAAATGTTTTGCGGTCACGGATTCAAAAATAATAAGCGTGAATCAAAATAATAAGCGTGAATCAAAAAATAATAATCATGAATCAAAAAATAGTAAGCGCAGATAAAAAAAAAATAAGCGCAAAAATAAATACAAAGCACAGATCAAAATAATTAGTGCAGATCAAAAAATAACAAGCATGAATCAAAAATATATAAACACATTTAAAATATGCTGGAAAAAAATAAAAAAAATAAAAAATAAAAATAAAGCAAAGTCATCAGAATTGCAAACAAAATCATGTTTTCCTTAGTTATATTGCTGTTTTTTTGTGCTCTGACAATTTTGCTCACATTTTTTTTTTTTTTTTTTTTTTTTTGTATGCTTATGCTGTATTTTTCTTTGCTTTTGTTTCCAAGGTCTGCGCTTGATTTTCCTAAACTTGTGAGTAGAGTTTCATGTAAATCAGTGGGCATTTTGCATCCCTATTGGTCCACTAGTTCTTGATCAACAGCTCCTCCTCTAGCCAATCATTCGAAGAGGGGAAGTGACATCACTCCAATGCAACTCCAATGGCTGCTGCTCAATATTATATTAATTGTGGTTGATAGATACGCTGCTTGTGTCTGTTTTGAGTATTTTCTGCCAGCTCTAGGAAACAATGTGTTGTCCGAGTAGGCCATTATCATAGTCCGTTAACACATATATCGAGTCAGCTGAATTTAGTTAGCCTTTAGTTTAGGCATTATTTAAGACTTACTTGTTTATAGGTTATTGGCTGCATATCTAAAACAAAAGCAAAAAAACAAGGCTGGGTTGGTGTAGATGTTTGATGCATGTTTTTACTAGCTGTACCAACGTAGTCACGAGTTCAGAACCCAACTTGATCCGCTTTTCCATGTTGTTGAATGTGCCGTTATGTACTGATCCTATGTTGGCATCGTTGGCATGGCTACATGTAGTTTCTTTTTCCACGATACTGCAGCGAAATCAGAAATGAGTGACCAAGCGTCCCCACGTAAATAAATAATGCAATAAAGTTGGCTTGACGTTGGACGTTCTTTAATCACAAATAGTCGCAAATTTAGGGATCGTCTCTTAAGACACAGGCAATATTGGAGCATATATATCCAAAACATTTACAAACATTTCCATAACACAGAGTATACAACTTCAGTAACATTTTAAGCAAATTACTTACAGGCATACAACCAAAATGTCCAATTATATGTAAGCATTTCTATATTCATCAGTATTGTAATAGGCCTTGATATCGGGATCTGGATTTTATTTAATGGAAAAGTGGATCAAGTTGGGTTCTGAACTCGCGACTACATTGGTACAGCTAGTGAAAACATGCATCAAACATCCACACCAACACAGCCTTGTTTTTTTGTTTTTGTTTTTTTTAGATATGCGTTCCTACAAACAGGAAGTCTTGAACTGCCTATTAACATTGTTTCCTAGAGCTGGCAGAAAATACTCAAAACAGACACAAGCAGCATATCTATCAGCCACAAATAATATAATATTGAACAGCAGCCGTCTGAGTTGCATTGGAGTGACGTCACCTCCCCTCTTCGAATGATTGGCTAGAGGAGGAGCTGTCGATCAAGAACTAGTGGACCAATAGGGACGCAAAATGCCCACTGATTTACATGAAACTCTACTCAAAAGTTTAGGAAAATCAAGCGCAGAACTTGGAAACAAAAGCAAAGAAAAATACAGCATAAGCGTACAAAAAAAAAAATAAAAAAAATGAAAATATGAGAAAGCACAAAAAAAAAAAATAATATAACCAAGGAAAACATGATTTTGTTTGCAATTCTGATGACTTTGCTTTAATTTTTTTTTTTTTTTTTTTTTGCAGCATATTTTAAATGTGTTTAAATATTTTTGATTCGTGCTTGTATTTTTTGATCTGCGCTAATTATTTTGATCTGCGCTTTTTATTTATTTTTGCGCTTATAATGTTTTTATCTGCGCTTATTATTTTTTATTTATGCTTATTATTTTGATTCATGCTTATTATTTTTGGATCTGTGACCGCAATACATTGGGATTTTGATCCCATAGTCCCTCCTTTTCTTTAGAAAAAAAGCAAAAATTGAGGTTACAATGAGGCACTTACAAATAAAGTAAATGGGGCCAATTTTTGGATGGTTTAAAGGCAGAAATGTGAAGCTTATAATTTTATTTAAGCACTTACAGTAATTCTTCTGTTAAATTTAATGTAATATTTGTGATGTAAAGTTGTTGAAATCATAATTTTTCCAGTCATTTTAGGGTTTGTTGACTACATCGTGATGGCAACGAAGTTGTAAAATTGGATATAACTTTACACAGAAAAGGTTAATAAGTGATTGTATCACACTAAAATCATGTTTAAATGCATATTGTTTATGTCTTGTGTTTTAACGTTAAAAAATTGGCTCCCATTCAATTGTAAGTGCATCACTGTAACCCAGATTTTTTAAACATTTATGAAAAGGTGAGGCAAGTCAAAATTAATTTTTGTGATTATCAACATTATCCCACAAATGCTGTCAATTGAGCTTAACTTGTAATGAACCCAGAATATTCCTTTAACAAGCACAAAAATTGCACTGTCACTTTAAGAGAGTAACAAGCATCTCACAGACTCACACAGGTGTCCTGGTTTATTAATGAGAAGTCTCTCTTTTTTAATAATAATAATAATTCCTGACATTTATATAGCACTTTTCTAGGCACTCAAAGCACTTTACATAGTATAGGGGGAATCTCCTCAACCACCACCAGTGTGCAGCATCCATGCTATTTGTAATTAAAATTAATATTTATTTTTTACTTTTTATCTGACTGTAAAGAACAGAAAGGTTATTAAAAGACAAATAATTCAATGAAAATGGAGTGTGGGATCACATCTTTGATGGACACATTACATGGAAGAAATTATCTGTTTTAATCTCAAGCACTTTTCAACAAAAAAGGCGATTTTGTACTTTTCTAAAAGCTAACTTTAAGCATTTCAAGGATATTGTGCGAAACCTGTAAACAGTGTAGAAAAAAGTGCAGTAGGGGTAAAATCAAGCAATAAAAGATTATGTTTGATGTTTGTTGCAAATTTCGAAAAATAAATGAAGAACCATTTCGAGCCTCGTGATATATCGAAATATGATTTATTCTCCCATCCCTAGTAGCTAGCTAGCTAACCCAGCTAACATGATAAGTTAAATACTACTGAACCATAGCTGAAATGTAACAGTTCAATATCAACATACCACTCTCTGTGGGTTTTCAAATGCCTAACAAAATTGAACCTTGTTGATAAAGCGTCTGAAATTTTTGAACCACAGGTTCTACATGTTGCAATCCTTTTGTTGCCTTTGATATTGTATTCTTTATACCCAAATGATATTACCTTTGGCATCATTTTGTCTGTCATCCTTGAATGCACAATCATCAAACTTGGTCCTACTCTTGTGGAAGTTGATTGGTTGGTTGAATGTGGAGCATTGAAATGCAGATTTGAAAATCAAATTAATTGTTTATTGGGGAAATTAATTGTTGATTTGCTGCATATTTTTTAATGTACAATCCCTGATCTTTGGTTTTAGAAGGTATAAAGTCTTTCCAAGTCAGGGCTCGGGTCCTAGTCAAGTCACAAGTCATTGTTGTCTAAGTCAAGTTGCAAGTCTTCTTTGATTATGTCAAGTAGAGTCGCAAGTCATCAAATTTGTGGTATATACAAATATCAATATATATACATATATATATATATATATATATATAAAATTAACTTTAAAACTGAGAAATCTTTAAACACAAAGAACTCATAAATAACTCTGAGGAGGAAGGGAGGAGTTGATCATGTGATATAGCATATTCTGACTGGCTCAAGACACCTTTGGGGTGCGGCCAACTTCAACTAAAAAAT
Organism: Myxocyprinus asiaticus; assembly: GCF_019703515.2. Classification (NCBI taxonomy): domain Eukaryota; kingdom Metazoa; phylum Chordata; class Actinopteri; order Cypriniformes; family Catostomidae; genus Myxocyprinus; species Myxocyprinus asiaticus. The sequence goes on from NC_059344.1 coordinate 44,733,689, forward strand.
CTCCCCACCTTAGCACTCTCTGGTGTTCTCCTGTTCCAGCAGATGAGTTTGAATGTTGTCACCACGTTAATTTCCAAGGCAAACTCCCTTGGGACTACGAGGCACAGCGCAGGTGTCCTCGTTCTCTTTGGTCTGCAGAATCTCTAGAATGTAGAAGTTGCAAACTTCTACAATCTCTAGGCTCTGATGGAATTTCCATCATCAGTCAAGTGTGCATAGTCGATTCCTGACAAAATCGACCCTCCAAAATCTTCAGCAGAATTCCAAACATCGAACTACACAAAACTTCCACAAGCCAAGCCAAAGGACGTCAAGGACTTAAATGCCAAACAACATAACGCAAGTACAGTTCCTCCAAACTTTCACTGAAAGTGCAGTTGTTCCGTTAATATAATTTGAGTAACTCGATCTCAAATCACGGTGTACTAAATGATATATTAAGGGTTCTAAAGGCATGGTGTCAGGACTCCATAAAGTTCATTTTTCTGTTACAGATTATTTCCATTCATTCTCTGTCAAAACTCATTCACATGAAATCCTGTTCATGTTTGTCTGATGTGTGTTAGTTTAGTTTTTATGTTGTAGAATAGTAAATAAAGTTTGTTTGTATTCAAAGAGAAGTTGACTGTGGTATATTTTGATAAATACATTTGTCACTTGAATTTAAGATCTATGCTCCATGCTCAAACAATATTTCAATAAACTTGTGATATTATTTTCAATGGCCATGAGAATAGTATTACTTTAAAGAGTTAACTGATACATCACAACTCAGCGCTGGCCGCAGGTTGATCGGACATAAACATTAATTCTTTCAATATTCCCTGAATTAAGCATAATTCCCTTCTTGAGCTAAATTACTTGCATATCAATTATTAGCAGATACAACAATATTTAATGGACAAGAATTTTAATCAGGGGCTGGTTGCATAAAACTTTTAGACTAGTCTTACTAGTTAGTCATCTAGTAAGGTTAAAATCACTACATTTGTTCATTAGAATAAATTTTGAAGCATTGTATTCTTCTAATAAGCAAATATTTTCCGCAAATGAAAACTCTATTGAGCATCCACAGTTGGCCATTTTTTTAAGTCATTCAGCATCTTACTTTTCCACAATGCAGTGCAAATTAGACTGTTTTACTAAAGACATCTGTGAGCTTGTTTTTTTGCAATAGGCTTTCTATGGCGTCTTTAGATAGTCAGACTAATTTTTAGACTTAAGTTAATGGCTATGTTTAGGCAACCTGCCTCAGATTTCTAATCTGCTCATTTGTCATTTATCTTGCATATATTTCCCTACATTATTTTGGTGGTCGAATGCGGCCAAGATTCTTAAACTAATTATTTACAAATAAAATCATACATATTATTGGTGAAGATACGCAGGCATTTTAATTTAAATTGTGAGCGGACTGCAAATCATTTCATTTTGTGCTGTTTTTGTGCTGTATTTTATATTTTCCTTACATTGCTATCTATTTCTGACTCTATCCTACACACACTAACCCTCCCTCTTTCTCTATGTCTCCAAGTTGTTTTAAATTCCCTATCCACTGATGTGCTCCCCGGGCCAGCACGGTATACAGGCACAGAGGCCTGGGCTTTATTCTCACTAAAATTACAGCAAAGAAAAAATGGCTTAAGCTGATGCCAGGGCAAAGTTGCCTTTCCTGCTCCGAGGCCCACACTGCAATTTCAACCAAATAACAAGACATGTCTCCCTTCCACACCAGTACCTAGGGGTTGATGTTAGTTTGTTCTTTTTCACTGTAAAGGAAATAGGACCAATTCTGATTTAATCCAAACTCACATTAATTAAAGTAACATAAATAATTGAAATCCCACATTTGAGATACCTAAACAAACATCAAAGTCATATTGAAAGATAGCTCCAGTGACATTCACATTAGAGCTAGTGCACTAATCAGAAACATGGTTATACATCCATGTCAGAAAGAGCTGTAGAATTTTTGTCATCTTTGTTCGTAACAGCATTCCAAGTTTCTAATCTAACAGACCATAGCACTTCTGTGTTCTGCTGTTGTTTTGAAAGAAACAGATCAATAACAATCTCTCTCCATAAGAAAGCTGACTGATTAGGACAGCTTGTGGGCACGGCTTCAGACTAGACAGCCCAAAATGAGTTTCCATGGCAGAGTTCATGTGTTTTCATAAAATAAAATAAAATAAAATTGTAATCGACACAGTGATATAATCTTGACCTGACTGGATAAGAGAAAAATTATAGCAAGTTTCGGCATGCCATTGAGATGGACATTGGACTGTTGCAATGTCTATTCATATGTTAATTTGCTATTATTCTAGCCATGCAATAAAAACATACTTTTTATTAACAAAACATACTTTTTGTTTTTGTCAACTTGTAAAAGTTGTTAGCTCAGTTGAATTACTGTTCATCCAGTGTGAACTAATCTATTGTATTCTAATAAGCTGAAATGTCCTCTGTTAAGACCAATTATCCACACTAACACAGCACTTGTTACTTAGAGGTGATAATGTATTTTCTTGGGGAAAGATTTCTTTCAGATGAATGCTGGCACATTATTCTGATAGTGGACAATAGATTCTTCAGGCCAATTGCAAATGGAGATAAGGGTCTGAAATGTGTTTTGCAGTAATGCAACTCACAGAATTACATACACTCAAGTTTTCACATTTCTTTATGTTTTTATATGAGCCTGTAATGTTGCTCTTCTTTCATCAGTAATCATTAAAATACTGGATAGATAACCAATTCGCTATACACATCTTAGAAATAAAAGTCTTAATGTTCAGATCAGTGGAAGAAGAGTGTATAATATCACAAATGTAATAATTATATTGCAATAATTATATTGCAAGTGACTCCTCTAGCTAGTTGTTAGTCTCACATGAGTGAAATAAGTAACTAACCTTATGCTTAATTTTCATTCCAGATGTTATAATGACTAATTGATGGAAATTAAAAGAGCTTCAAATATCTGTCTGAGGACATTTTTTTATCCCTCCAATGAAGATGGCAGTCAGTATAATATGATAAAAACGTTTGTGGACCTTTCAGGTCACTAATGTATTACATTATCACAATAAATAGGCCTATACAACCTACTTCAGAGGACCCCATCTATGAGAAATGGGGAGAAGGTTATCAACAGTGCTCAATGAATTTACCACAGAGGGATAGGCATCAACAGCCAAACCTTTAAAACAGAGGTGAATATCATTACAGAACTGATATTTTGCTGCTTTTTCAGGGCTTGCTTCCATTTGTCCTTCCATTTGCTAGCCTCTTTTATTCACTGTTAAACTAATAATTTAATGCTGATCTCAGAACACATTCACCCTTCAAAGACACTGCTTGCACATAGCTTAAGCATTAATGTACAATGAAAAAAGGTCCATTACCTTTTCTGTACTATTCTACCCTGTCTCTTTCCATATTGTAGGAATCCCTTATATTATACTGTACCTGGCTACTGTATTTGATTTCTCTAATGGATCAGCCTTTTGCAAATTTAGAGCAAAGGAAGCCAAAGAAAAGAGGAATAAAATAATTGGAAATGTAAAATATTAAAGGAGCCAACATTTCATTTTGCACTCTATATTGTCATCCAGATGTATCTACTAAGGTTTAGCTAAGAGAATAAAGTGATTGGACTGCAGAAATGATTAAACCCAACAAGAGGCCCTATTTCTGCAATGATTAAATTGATGAGCCTCGTTGGGGAGGAAGATTAGTATTAGAAAAGAACTTTCGATGCTTAAAATAAGTTTTCTTTTTTCTTTTTTTTTTTTTTTTGACTCTCTGAACAACCAATTTCCTCTACAAAATAGAAATTCTCTAAACACATACTGATTCCATAAATTTTGGAGTCTACTCTTATGTGATGAAAATGAAGACTATCCATTTCTCCTCATTATTTACATCAGCACTGTTTGGAGGGCTAAATCCTTTATGTGATACGCAGCATCTCTGATTAGAAAACGTTTTGCCAGACATCAGCATAAGTGCTTCTTTACTATACTTTACCATAACTGTTCTAGAAAGAGCTTTCAGGAAGCTAATTAACATCCAGAATTATGGTATTAATATTACGAACACGAGGGATTTTTGGCAGTTGTGATTTCCTGTTGAGTAATACACTGTGAGTGAATGACTAGCTCTTTACACAGAGCTATTCATGACTGCACTTTATGTACAGTATGATATTTATATAAAAGTGACTGATTAAAAGTGAGTGTATTAATCTACAGCAATATTTATTTAGCGATGTCAGCCTTTACTCACCAACTATGTGTCCTTGATTGTTAGATAAGCTGAATGTAATGAAAACTGTTACTAATTAGGAAGGGAGGATAGAAGGCTTTTTGAAATACATTAATATTGTTGCAATGAGGATGCAATGGCTCTGAAACCCAGTTTCCTATCTGTCACTCACTCGACGTTGTGTCGATGTAGTGACACTAGGGGTCACTCTTGGGAGCCCGAGACACCTCTGGTCTTTGATAAAAGGCCAATGAAAATTGGCGAGTGTATTTGCATGCCACTCATGTGTTCTCATTGCGAGGACATGTCCATGGCAACGATGCGGTCGCGGCTCGCCTTCGTAAGAAAGTAAGCCACCCCAGAGGCTCCCCGCCTCGGCTCTTTTACCCATGAGTATGAGGCCAGCGCGGCCAGCACTGGAGGCGATTTGGGGACCCCAATGGGACCGCCTCTGCCGGGTATCCCCCCGCGGACCTCCCATTCCCCAGCACGCTCGTCTGCCCCGATCAGGTTTCCGGATGAGTCTGCCGGCTCGTCTCACGGCGAGTTCGACCTCTTATTCGGAGCCCGCGAAAGTGATGAGCTCTCAAGCGCAGCATCGGAGAGTGGGCTCGTCCAGTCGGACGTGGAAGCCTCAGCTGGGCTCCTCCCTTCGGGGATGATTGCCCAGTCACAGGGACGTGGAGATGACTACATGCTTTCCCAGGCAGCCGCGAGCATCAGCTAGAGTGGAACCCTCTGCTCTTCCCTGAACCTTCGCGGCTCGATGATTGGTTCCTGGGCTCGTGGCGCCGCTCAAAGCCACGCCCCACCCCCGTTCCTTTCTTCCCGGAAGTGCATGAAGAGCTGACAAAGTTGTGGGAGGCACTTTTTACTGCCCGGTCCCGATCATTTCAGCTTCCCCGCCCTCACTACCCTTGATGGTGGGGCGGCCAAGGGCTATTCGGCAGTCCCCCGGTGGATAAAGTCGTCATGGTGCACCTATGCCCGCAGAGTGCGACCACCTGGCGTGGGTGCCCAAAGCCCCCATCCAAGGCCTGTAGGTTTACATTGTCTCTGACGGCCAAGGCCTACGGTGCCGCTGGACAAGCCGCCTCCGCTCTGCATGCCATGGCACTCCTGCAAGCCCGCCAAGGCGCTAAAGGAACTGCATGAGGGTAGTTCTGCCCCGGGATTGATGCAAGAACTGCACTCGGCGACTGACCTCGCTCTCCGAGTGACGGAGGTCACGGCGCGTTCTCTCGGGCAGACGATGTCCACATTAGTGGTCCAGGAGCACCACATTTGGCTCAACCTGGTCAAGATGGGTGAGGCCGACAGGACACGATTCCTTGCTGCCCCCATCTCCCAGGCTGGCCTATTCGGCGACACCATCAAGGACTTTGCCCAGCAGTTCTCGCACCCCGCACCCCGTCTACCAAGGGTGTCCCCCTGCGGTGACTGCACCGGCTCCACCACAGCCCGCCCCTTTGGCCCGGCCACGGTGTGGAGCCCACCGCAGGAAGCAGACGCCACCCGTCTCGCGGCCGCCCAGAACCCGTGAAAGGCTTCAAAGCGCCCTTGAGATAGGCAACCCAGGGACGACGAAACCCACTGCTCTGGAGCTGGTAAGCAGACCTCTCCATCTTTTTGTTACCTTTGCATGCCCAAGTGGCTGCAGTACTCAAGAGTTCAGCAAGAATGGTTTCCTTGTTCCCTGGGTCATGTATCACGTGTGCATGGCCGTCATCACAACCACCGTCCACCACTCTATTTGGCAGGTTTGGCGCTTCAGCGGCGGTCTCCCGCCCCTGAGCGCCCAGCTGTGGCACAAATCCGCCCCCGATGTGACAGTCTCCACAGGTCTCAAGGACAGGCCTCTTCCTCCCCCATCCCAGGCTGTTCCGGGGGTGGTCACAAGGAGCCAGGTAAGTGCTTCAATGTCCTTAGACTCAGCACGGCCACGACATGGTGTGGCACCTCGAGCTCCACCCCGCCGTGAGGCCCCACCTGCCTGTTCGTCTGACGACGTTGTCCCTTTGGTCCCTCTTGCGCAGAACTTGGACGCACGGCTTGCGCTTTCCAATCCGTCACGATGGCTGGTCCAGACCGTCCAACTCGGCTATGCGATTCAGTTCGCCAGGCGTCTGCCCAGGTTCAGCGGTGTCCACTTCACCTTGATGAAGGACGAAAACGCTGCTACCTTGCGCGGAGATCGCTACCCTTCTACGGAAGGGCACGACAGAACCTGTCCCTCCAGCCGAGATGAAGAAAGGGTTTTACAGCCCCTACTTCATCGTACCGAAAAAAGGCGGTGGGTTGCAGCCAATCTTGGACCTGCGAGTACTGAACCGGGCTTTACACAGACTCCCGTTCAAGATGCGGATGCAAAAACACATTCTGGCGAGCATCCAGCATCATGATTGCTTCACGGCGGTGTAGGGCCTTGGCCCACTTAAAATGGCAGCAGAGACAGCATGGCCCTTTGTTCTATGATCAAAAGGAGAGACATTGAACTCAGTTTCCCAGGATCCTTCACAAATTCACAACTGGATGCGAAGTCCCGCCCACGGACCCAGTCTCAAACACCATTGGTCGAGCGGCCTACGACCGATGACGTCATCTCATCAACAAAACCCGCGGACAGATGAAGTTCGGCCTCTCTGTGCTAAGCTCTGCCTGGCTGTTAAGGGACATCTCTACTGTGCACGTACTGAAGGAGTTTTCCCTCCGTTTGGACTGAGAACAAAGAGACCACGTTTTTCTAACCTCAACATTTGGCCACAGTAGAGTAATATTAACTTAGCTTTGTTCAAGTCTTATAGTATACTTATATCAACCGGTTCAGTTTCACTGTAAAGCAACAGTGAATTTATTTTGAAAAACGGAAAGGCGACCAGTTTCCCTTCTCCCTCTTTTTCATTCAACATTGACTACTTTCTGCATTCTTCTCCATCGCTGGATCCGAAGAATAAAGCAGAGACGCGTCTTTTCGCTGACGAGTGTAAGACAAGGAACCATCCAGACTGTTTCTCCTGACTGCTCAATGCAACAGGAATTCCAACGGACAACCCTACTGAAATCACACAGGATTTCCCAAGTAAGGCTTGATATCTGGGCAGATTTAGTTTAGAAACTGTGATTTTTTTCTTGTGAATCTAAATCGTATTTTTGATTCTAAATGCTGATGTTTTGAGTATATTTGTATGTTAAACTCTGCTCGCTGCTTCGAGTTGGGAGATTTGTTTTAGTTTCTTTTGGGGTTACGTTTGTTTTGTTGAGTGATTTGAACTAGTAATTCAGTCCCGCTGTTACGAGCGGTTACCCTTAACTAAACTGCATTCATTTTTCCTCTCTCTCTCGTTCTCATTCTCTCTCTCTCACTGATATTCATTGAGTGAGCGGCGCCTCGGTTAGTGTTCGACTCAGGCTGGTGAACCAAATTCTCCAGCCTGTTTCGTCAGTTCCTTTGTGTGTCCGCTCATTTCCACCCGCACGTGGTATCAGCTCCATTTTGGATTTAACCCTCCATTTTGAACCTGATCCTCCATTTTGATTCTTTTGTTACCACACTTGGACACACACACACACACACACACACAAACACACACACACACTAGCATATAGCTCTATTGTTTGTTTAGGATTTCCTTGATTTATTTTTGGATTATATTCGGATAGTATTGGCTGTGTTCACTGGCTGGCAAACCAAATTCTCCCGCCTGTTCCGTCAGTTCCTTTGTGTGTCCGCTCATTTCCACCCGCACCTGGTATCAGCTCCATTTTGGATTTAACCCTCCATTTTGAACCTGATCCTCCATTTTGATTCCTTTTTTACCACACCTGGACACACACACCCACACACCCACACACTAGCATATAGCTCCACTGTTAGCTTAGGATATCCTTGATTTTATTTTTGGATTATATTCGGATAGTATTGGCTGTGTTCACTACTGCTTGATTATAATAAATCTTGTTATATTATAATAAGTACTCCTGTTTGTTTTTGTTTGAATATTGTGTTGAAGCCAACCTCTGCCACGTGAAGAACTCCCAAGTTACCTCAGAGTACTATTATTTTATTGGTGTTAGAAACTAACTGTAAAATACTAGATTTGTATACCAATAATTTAACTAGTTTTTCCCCTTTTTGATTATTTTGATTAACAATTAAGATACTCAACCTACAGGGTAGATTTTGTTTTATGAGACTCAATCAGTAACTTGCTATCATTTTTCTCTTTTCAAAGAGTGGTGCCCTGAGAATAGTTTGAGTTAAATTCTGTTGAATTACAATAATTTAATTGTTATTTGATTATTCCATAATTAATAACAATTAATTATTGATTATATCTGGAGAATAGAGTTTAATGAGTTAAATTCTATTTAATTACTAATTTAATTATTTGATTGTTATTTGATTATTCCATAATTAATAACAATTAATTATTGATTATTTCTGATAGTAAAACTGATTTAAACAGACTTGAAGGACACGTACTTCCACGTCTCGATCCTTCCTCGACAAAGATCCTTCCTCGACAAATACCCTTCCTGCGGTTTGCATTCGAGGGTCAGGCAAATCAGTACAAGGTCCTCCCTTTCGGCCTGTCCCTGTCTCCTCGCATCTTCACGAAGGTCACAGAGACAGCCCTTGCCCCACTAAGGGAGGTGGGCATTCACATCTCGATGACTGGTTAATCTTAGCTCACTCTCGGGACATGTTGTGCACACACAGGGACTTGGTGCTCTCACACCTCAGCCGAATAGGTCTTCGGGTCAACTGGGAAAAGAGCAAGCTCCTCCCGGTTCAGAGCATCTCTTTTCTCGGTTTGGAGTTGGACTGCGCACCTCATGAACGAGCGCGCCCAGTCAGTGTTGGTCTGTTTGAAGGCATTCAAACAGAAAACAGCGGTTCCACTGAAACTTTTTCAGAAGCTCCTGGGGCATATGGCATCCTCAGCGGTGGCCACCCCGCTTGGGTTGATGCATATGATACCGCTTCAGCACTGGCTTCAGACTTGAGTCCCGAGATGGGCATGGCGTCGCGGGACACATCGCGTGGTCATCACGCCGGTCTGTCACCATCTTTTCAGCCCTTGGACCGACCTCTCATTTCTACGGGCAGGTGTTCCTCTAGAACTGGTCTCCAGGTGCGTCATGGTCACGACGGACGCCTCCAAAACGGGCTGGGGCGATGTTTGCAACGGGCACACAGCCGCCGCCTTGTGGACATGCCCGTGACTGCATTGGCACATCAACTCGCCCTGCGGAGGTTTCGGCCATTGATCCAGGGCAAGCACGTGTTAGTTCAGACAGACAACATGGCAACGGTAGCATATGTCAACCACCAAGGTGGTCTGCGCTCTCGTTGTATGTCACAACTCACCTGCCGTATCCAAGTCACTGCAAGCCCCTCACATCCTGGGCAACCTCAACACTACAGCGGACGCGCTGTCGCGACAGGTTACCCTCAGGGGAGAGTGGAGACTCCACCCTCAGGTAGTCCAGCTGATTTGGAGTCGATTCGGAAAGGCACAGGTGCACCTGTTCGCCTCCCAAGAATCCTCCCCACTGCCCACTCTGGTATGCCCTGACCAAGGCCCCCCTCGGCATAAACGCGCTGGCACACAGCTGGCCCCTTGGCATGCACAAATATGCGTTTCCCCCAGTGAGCCTACTTGCATAGACCCTGTGCAAGGTCAGGGAGGATGAGGAGCAGGTCGTCCTGGTAGCACCCTACTGGCCCAGATGTGGTTCTCGAACCTCACGCTCCTCACAACAGCCCCCCCGGCGAATTCCCCTGAAGACGGACCTTCTTTCTCAGGGATGTGGCACCATCTGGCACCTGCAACCAGATCTGCAGTGGTAGACACGATCACTCAGGCTAGGGCCCCCTCTACGAGGCGCCTGTATGCCTTGAAGTGGCATCTGTTCGCTAAGTGGTGTTCTTTCCGATGGGAAGACCCCCAGAGATGCGCAGTCGGATCAGTGCTTTCCTTCCTGCAGGAGAGGTTGTAAGGGAGGCTGTCCCCTTCCACCTTGGAGGTGCATGTTGCCGCCATAGCAGCACACCACGACACAGTCGATGGTAAGTCCTTAGGGAAGCACGACCTGATCATCAGGTTCCTAAGAGGCACCAGGAGGCTGAATCCCCCCAGACCGTGCCTCGTTCCCTCATCGGACCTCTCTGTAGTTCTTCAGGGTCTACAGAGAGCCCACTTTGAGCCTTTGCAGTCAGCCGAGCTTAAGGCATTCTCCTTGAAGACTGCCCTCCTGACTGCGCTCACTTCCATCAAGAGGGTAGGAGACCTGCAAGCGTTCTCTGTCAGTGAAACATGCCTGAAGTTCGGTCCTGGCTACTCTCACGTGATCCTGAGACCCCGACCGGGCTATATGCCCAAGGTTCCCATGACCCCTTTTAGGGACCAGGTGGTGACCAAGTGCTGCCCCAGGAGGAGGCAGACCCAGCCCTGTCGATGCTGTGTCCGGTGCGTGCTTTATGCATCTATTTGGATCGCACTCAGAGCTTTAGGATATCTGAGCAGCTCTTTGTCTGCTCTGGTGCACAGCGGAAAGGAAGCGCTGTCTCCAAGCAGAGGATCACCCACTGGCTCATTGACGCCATAACTATGGCATATCACGCCTAGGACATGCCGCTCCCGGTAGGGCTACAAGCCCATTCTACCAGGGGTGTAGCGGGCTCCTGGGCCCTGGCCAGGGGTGCCTCTCCAACAGACATTTGCAGAGCAGCAGGCTGGGCAACACCCAACACCTTTGCAAGGTTCTACATCCACTGGGTGGAACCAATTTCGTCCTAGGTATTGGCATGCAATACAAGTGGATAAGCCCGGGATAGCCGGTCGGGTGTATCGCTTGCACATAGCACCTTCCACCACCTTTTGAGCTGAATACGTGCACCATTAATTCCCAGTAGTGTTCACAAACTTTGTTCCCTGGTTGACTTCCTCTGAGCCCTGTGGCAGTCGAGTTTTCGAAGAGACTCGCTGCCGGCCCAGTACACATGCTAACTAAGAGTCCTGTTCTGGGCTAGGTGCTCCGCATGTGGTGGTTCCCTGTAAGGCTAACCCCATGCGATATATATCTTGTGCTAGTTCGTTTCCCTGTTGGCAAACTGCGTCTTCCTTGGGCAGAACCCCTCTGCCCCAGTCTCCATGTTTGTAGTAACTCCTCCCCCGTTGGGTAGGATCTACCTTGAAGACTCTCCACATGGTTGGAAAGACCTTCCCCTTAGGAGGGACACCCCCCGAATAGACCTGGCGGCCCAGTCGGATAATCACCCTTCTTTTTTAGGGAGTGGAAAAAAAGAAGGGGAAAAGGGCCATTCGACACTCATAACTATGTTGGGGGAGGTTACGTGTCGACCTGGTGTGCTGGCTATGAGGCACACAGTAGTCTGCCCACCACACACCGCCAGTTCATGTAACACAGTTCAGCCAATTGTGGCATTTCGTATAGGGACCCCTAGTGTCACTACATCGACACAACGTCGAGTGAGTGACAGATAGGGAACGTCATGGTTACTTGTGTAACCTCCTTTCCCTGATGGAGGGAATGAGACATTGTGTCCCTCCTGCCACAACGCTGAACTACCCGCTGAAATGCCCGAACCTTATATCGGCTCCTCAGCATAAAACCTGAATGAGTGGTTGCATACCAGCTCCTTTTATAGCCGTATATCCTGGGGAGTGGCATGCAAATACCACTCGCCAATTTTCATTGGCCTTTTATCAAAGACCAGAGGTGTCTCGGGCTCCCAAGAGTGATCCCTAGTGTCACTACATCGACACAACTTCTCGTTCCCTCCATCAGGGAACGGAGGTTACACAAGTAAAACCTGAATCTGGGGTATTGTATGATACTGACCATAGCCAGACAAACCCATTAAGATGTTAAAATTTTAGGATGTTAAATGCACATTTTATTTTAATGCCATCTGTCGTACAGTCTTAATTTATTTTTTGAAAATGTTATTCCTCATTTGAGTGAAATGAAGGCGGTAACTCGAAAGACAGACAGACAGACAGACAGATAGATGGCAAGCAGTGGAGTGCAGCCAGCCCCTACAAACCCTTCAGAGAAGGGGGTTGACATAAACTGAGATGGAAACATTATTCAAATAATGAACGTTCTTTCCCCCATTTATTTAACAATGTATGTGCTTTAAATAAATACATGCATTAAAATATATAAATATACAACTTCATAAACAATTTAAATGCAATGCAGAACATAAATATCTTCACATTTTTCCTGTTTGACAGACTATAATAGGTCCATGGCAGTATCTCTATGTTACTGCGCCCCCCATGGAGATTCTGAAGGATTCTGTAATTAATTTGTATTAGCAGAGCTAATACAGTTCCAATGAGAAGGTGTTACATTTTTAAAAGCAAGTCAGGAAAGTTTCCTTTCCTGCAGCTCTGTTTTCATCTCTACCTGAGGCTACAATGAACAGTGGGGCATGTCCAGCTACAGGTAGAACAGGCAATCTTAAATCCCTGGATGATTTACAGCGAAGAATCTGAATGACAACTTTCCTTGCACTGTGCGCAATCATAATTTATTGCCATGTCAAAGTCTGTTAACCATGCCAGTGGCCTCTGTTGAGTACACCTTCTGAATCGTTAAGGGTTGTAGGGTACCCTGTTTATGCACCGCATGCCACTGATAGATATGGATGGATGGGGATGGGTGGATGGATAAATGAATGGATGAATGGAAGGATAGATGTGCACTTCTCTGCCTCCAGAATGTTTTGTCCTTTTATAAATTCAATAGCAGTTTAATATTTGTTAAACAAATTACATTGGTACATTGTACCAGAATTACCGGCACTTTCCATTTTCTAACCTCATTATTTTGTTATTATTTCATTTTCCACTCAGAAACTTTGCATAACAACAGCAATTATCCTCTTCCCCATTTTGCATCATGAATTGCAGAGGCTTCCAACCATAAAGGATGAGAATAATGGCCAGTGTCAGTGGGTTCAAAATCAAATCAAAATCAAATCAAATCACTTTTATTGTCAAACAACCATATAAACAAGTGCAATAGTGTGTGAAATTCTTGGGTGCAGTTCCGAGCAACATAGCAGTTGTGACAGTGATGAGACATATACCAATTTACAATAAACTTCAGATTTACACAACACAATTTAAAATCTAATATACACATAATTGCACACAACAAAATATACAAATAATAACATACAATGCACATTATACAATACACACAATATAGAGTACACATTATACAATAAAAAAATAGTATATATAGTATATATAAAATGTACAGTAGGTTGTATTGTACTGTTGACATTCAGGCTGTCGGTTGGTAGTCAGTTGCCAGTGTGTTGTTAAGAGAGATATAATTATGACAGTCCAGTGTAAGACAATAAGATTAATAAAGTGCAGTGCTGATGTATATTGATTGTGAGAGATCAAGAGTTCAAAAGTCTGATTGCTTGGGGGAAGAAGCTGTCATGAAGTCGGCTGGTAAGGGTCCTGATGCTGCGATACCGCCTGCCTGATGGTAGCAGTGAGAGCAGCCCATGGCTCGGGTGGCTGGAGTCTCTGATGATCCTCCGAGCTTTTTTTCACACACCGCCTGGCATATATGTCCTGAAGGGAGGGATGCTCACCTCCGATGATGTGTCTGCCACCCTTTGCAGTGCTTTGCGATTGTGGGCGGTGCTATTGCCGTACCAGGCAGAGATGCAGCCAGTCAGGATGCTCTCTACAGTGCAGGTGTAGAACCATGTGAGGATGTGGCGGTTCATTCCAAACTTCCTCAGCCATCTCAGGAAGAAGAGGTGCTGATGAGCTTCTTCACAATGGCCTCAGTGTGGACAGACCATGTGAGTTCCTCAGTGATGTGGACACCCAGGAACTTGAAGCTGCTGACTCTCTCCACTTGTGCTCCATTGATGATGATGGGGCTGTGTTCTCTTTCTCTTTTCCTGAAGTCCACCATAAGCTCCTTTGTCTTACTGACATTGAGGGAGAGGTTGTGCTCCTGACACCAGCGTGTCAGATTGTGCACCTGCTCTCTGTAGGCTGTTTCATCATTGTCAGTGATCAGACCTAACACCGTCGTATCATCAACAAACTTAATGATGGCATTGGAGCTGTGTGTTACCACACAGTCATGTGTGTACAGGGAGTACAGGAGTGGGCTGAGAACACAGCCCTGTGGGGCTCCAGTGTTGAGGGTCAGTGATGAGGAGATGTTACTGCTCATTCTAACCACCTGGCGTCTGCTTGACAGGAAGTCCAGGATCCAGCTGCACAGTGAGCTGTTTAAGCCCAGAGCCCGGAGTTTCTCATCAAGCTTGGAGGGCACTATGGTGTTGAATGGTGAGCTGTAGTCTACAAACAGCATTCTCACATAAGTGTTCCTTTTTTCCAGGTGGGAGAGAGCAATGTGTATTGTAGATGCAATGGCATCATCAGTGGAGCGGTTGTTGCAGTAAGCAAACTGCAATGGGTCCAGTGATGGAGGCAGCACAGAGCAGATGTAATCTCTGATTAGTCTCTCAAAGCATTTGCTGATGATGTGGGTCAGAGCAACAGGACGCCAGTCATTTAAGCAAGTGATTTTGGATTGCTTTGGTACAGGCACAATGGTGGATGTTTTAAAGCATGTGGGGACTACAGACAAAGAGAGGGAAAGGTTGAAAATGTCCATAAAAACTGAACAGAATGCCGTCTGGACACGCGGCTTTACGGATATTCACCCGTTGGAAGGATCGGGTTACATCCGCTACAGAGACGGAGAGTGAACTAACCTCTGTAGCTTCATCCGTGAGAGCTCTCTCTGTGAGGGCGGTGTTATTTCCCTCGAAACGTGCATAAAAAGTATTTAGCTCATCCTGGAGAGAGGCAGCGGTGTTCACGACGGAGTTTTTATTCTCTTTAAAGTCTGTGATGATATTAATTCCCTGCCACATGCTTCTAGAGTTGGTGGTGTTAAACTGGCTTGTTTATGCTCCTCCACATTCCCGGAATTAAAAGAGGAGGTCCGCGCATTAAGTGCCGTGCGAACATCGCTATTAATCCAAGGTTTCTGGTTCGGGTAGATCTGTATTGTTTTGGATGGAACAACATCCTCTACACACTTTCTGATGAAACACGTGACACTATCAGCGTAAAGCTTGATGTCGTCATCAGAGGTAGACCGAAACATCTCCCAGTCCACGTGATCAAAACAGTCTTGTAGCGTAGAGTCTGAGTGGTCCGACCAGCACTGGATCATTCTGAGGGTGGTTGCTTCCTGTTTCAGTTTCTGCCTGTAAGCGGGCAGAAGCAGAACGGAAGAGTGGTCCGATTTTCAAAATGGTGGGCGGGGGAGGGATTTGTAGCCATCCCGGAAGGGAGAGTACCAATGGTCCAAAACCCAGTCCCCTCGTGTGTTAAAACTGATGTGTTGGTGGTATTTTGGTGCGACTGATTTGAGATTGGCTTTGTTAAAGTCCCCGGTCACAATGAACGCAGCCTCAGGGTGCGTGGTTTCCTGCTTGCTTATAATCCCATACAGTTCCTTGAGTGCCCGGTCTGTGTCTGCTTGTGTTGGGATGTACACAGCTGTGATAATGACCGCTGTGAATTCCCTCGGTAGCCAGAATGGTTGACACAGAAGCATGAGAAATTCCAGATCAGGAGAGCAGAAAGACTTGATAGAATTGCAACACTTCCCAGTGTAAGGAGGAGGCGAGAAGCAGCTTTCCTGGTTCAGGTAAGGATTTTTATTTTTCTCTCTGCAGCAGTAGTACAGTCTCAGAGTTTTTGTCTTGTTCACTAAGCTTGTCCGAAATCACACACACCACTTCACAAAATAAACTCTCAACATTTATAATAATAAACTCTTTGCTTCATACTCGGCTCTCTGGTGCCCAAGCTCTCTCTCTTCTACCTGTGGTGTGGCTCTATTTATGCTGCTCTCCCCGTGCTCACTGAAATTAGAGACAGGTGTTAGACATAATTTAACTCAGGTGTAAGCGCCCTTACCGCGTTCTCTCTCTCCGGAGAGATGCTTGACCACGCCCCTGCTGCCACAAGAATGTATGTTCCTCTGATCACACCAGGATTTGTTGATCATAAAACATACACCACCACCTCTGCTTTTACCTGAGAGGTCTTTCGCTCTGTCCGCTTGGTGCACGGAGAACCCCGTGGGTTTGAAGGCTGAGTCTGGAATCTCCGCAGACATCCAAGTTTCTCTCTTTGGAAAGAGATCCGCGCTCTCAGCTCGCAGAGTTTGTTGTCCAGAGACTGAACATTTGCCAGTAGAATACTGGGTAACAGAGGTCGATTTGCATGAAGTCTTACTCTGATGAGAACGCCGGCTCTGTTTCCCCTTTTCCTTCTGCGTTTACGGGGCCGGGCTGCCCAGACAAAGGGCTCCGCTGGCGTGTTTGTAAACAGCGGGTTGGCAATTACGGTTCAACTGGGACTAAGCCATCTGGATGGCAGTCAGGGCCTGAAATACTAATCTCTGTCCAGATCTGTAAGCTTCTCTGATGGATGGGTCATAAAAGCCACTGGTTCACATGCAGACATGTCATGGGTCTCGATCACTATATGAAGTGGCCTGCAGATAATGTATGATGGATGATCTAATTTGACAGGGCCAGAACACACACACACTCATGCAACAGCTTGGGTAAATATAGAACTAATAGCTGTCTTATTTTATTCTGTTAAGACAGAATATGCACAGGACGCTTTGTTCATGTGTTTCTACATTAGCTTATATAATAATAATAATAATAATAATAATAATAATAAACAATTACAATTTCATTGCAAAACATGCCTGTGATTTAATTTGGACAAAATCAGCCAAAATCATCACTTAAGCTAAATAACAGTCTTACAACAGAGTGTGAAAGTGACAGAGCTGCAAAGCTAAAAAAAAAAAAAAGCATGGTGGCACAATAGCTCAGTTCAGAGCAAGAGAGAGTCAAGGAATGTGTATGTGCACACATGCTTGCGAACATGATTTGTGATTTGTCTTTGTGAGTAAGTGTAGTTAAAAATGCTGCCACACTCTGAAACTGCCCATCAATGAATAGTGCAGAAAGGGTCTTTCATCTGTCTGTACTGATGGGCTCCTTTTCTTCTTCAGGCCAGTACCATCCCCTTCATCTATCAGAGTGTTTTAACAAAACATTTAAGCTGCCTGTCAAACAAATATAGGATGCAATCAAATAACATGAAATATTTCAGTCCACACAAAAAGCATTTTAGGAAATCGCTACGTTCATAAGACAATGCAAAAACGTTTTAAAACACTCCCTTAACCATGCCAGGCCAGGAGTTGGCGATATTATGTGGCTAAAGCTTTTATGTCAAAAACCACAGTAGAACATCATGCATATCTTAGTTCCTTTTTTCTGGATGTCAAACAGTAACAGGATGGTGAAGCAAAACAGAGGTGCTAACTCTGGAAGATAAACATGTCATATCATCAAACCAATGGCGTTTTCTCTTAAGAGGCAAGTGAGGTTGTGCCTCCTTCATAAATCTGGATGAGAAAATAATTGACTGTACGGAAATAAAACAAATCAAATATTGCGAAATGTGAGCACAAATAGTGTGTAAAGCACTGTTATTTCTAAAGTAAGCATCCAACAGCAGCACCAGCAACAAATAAAGTTTCTCGCTTCCCTTCAGCTGGTTGTGTTTTCATTGAGAAAGTGTTTTGTGAGTTTGATGGGGGGTAACCATGATATACAGCCAAAAAGCTACATGAGTGGAGGCAAATGGCTTATTATCAGTGCAATAATGCCCACCTGCCTCTATTGATCGGCTTGTATTGGGTTCATAAATTGCCATGAATTGAGCAAACTGGTGGACATGAACTAACCGACAAGGACAACATTACTTTTGTTCTTTGATCCGAATCAAAATGAACATTAAATGTCTTTAAACATGATATTGTCTGTGAGTGACCCAGTTTTTAGTGAGCACACATTCGCTCAAGTCCCACCTCCGTGCCATCATTACACCTGATGCCTGTCAATTCAAATTCAATATTTAGTGTCAAATTAATTGTCAAAGTTGTAATATTAGGAAAAATTGTGTTTATGATGCCACCATGTTCCAAAATCTGTTTCACTCATGCACACACATCATGGAAAACGTTTTCAGTGACCTAAATTTTAGTTGACTTGTGAATGGGAGGCCAAAACACAGAGAAAACATTTTCAGGAATATTGCATTCACGTTGACAGGCCTAAGACTGTCACTCCATCCTCTCAGCAAAGTGACTGCTTAGACAAAAGGGCAGGCAAGTAAGCAGTCACACAGTAGTGATGCAAAGCCCAAGATTACAGAGGTAAGTGATGAGTGCATTGTCTTCTCACTCACTCTAAACTGTCACCATCGATTCAGTTAATGACTTACCTCCCTGCTGTCTTTTAAATTCTATGAAGCACTGGACTGCCCTGAGACAAGTCTACCCTCATTTCAAGGTTATCTCTGCTGGACATTGCATAGGCCAGCGATGCTCCTGAAGTCTCCTGCAAGACCACACACATTTCAGTGCACACACAGACAAAAAAACTTACGTGATGTGACTAGATTAAAGGTCAGCTTCATCTTGGGGAATATCGTTCCTGCAAGGTGTTACTAGGCTTTGTTACTTTTACACCAGCATTCTTCAAAATCCAATCACTGTGAGCGGACACTACTGTCAGGTGTTGTTTTCATACCCACAGTGACTTTTGAATAATTCTCAGCATTACCCTTGAACTCCACAGAGCACAAAATGTCTATGCGAAAATGTGCTTCTGCAATGTGCAAGCAGCATGCAGCTATAAAAGAAAGCAAAGTGAGAGTAAAAGAATTTCATGTATTGCATCAGTCTTGTTTCACTTCATCATTACCTGCTAACAATAAATTACAAAGCTGCATTTTTTTTTAAGTATTGATGAATATGTCAACATGGATGACTGAGTGCAAAACCGATGACTATTGAACATGCGTTACATGTTATACACTGATGAAATATCAGTTTTACACAGGTGGGAGAGCTTCTGTTTATCAGAGTGTCAGGAACTTGCAACATCTGGTTAGATTTTAATGACCAATGTTGTCATGGAGACATGACAGCAACAGGTCTCTTGAGAGCTTGCGTCAACAAGCAGGATGATAAATGAATTTCTGTCTTAAGATATGCAGTAAATGTCAGATCAAATATATAAAATACCCATCATTGACTATGCTGTTAACCCCTTAAGTGTTTCAACACACAGACATGTTGGTGGTTATCAGAACCCACAGTTAAAACAGTTTGGTAAATACTAGAACATACTACTTGTATAAATAGTAAATACACATTTTGTTGATACACATTACATATATATATATATATATATATATATATATATAAATGCCATTGTGAAGCTTCTCTGTTGTGCCTTATGCAAATGTGTGTTTGTTGATGAGAATAAAGAGTGACATACCTGAGTATCACCGTCTCCCTCTTCCTCATTTATTGAACCTTGTGACAAAACCCTTGTACAATAATGCCAATCATCTGATTGGCAATGGTGTTTGAGCCCTGCCCTTTTGGGCGTGCATTTGATCTATATAAGCAGGCGCTCAATCACCATTACTTCAGATTTTACTTCCTTCATGACTACGAACATTCGACTTAGTCTAGGATACCCTCTCATTCTTCTCTGCGAGACACCAACAGGACGACTCATCACCTGTGCTCCTAGTGCTTGCAGCAAGACAGTTTACGGCTCCTCAGTTTTCTCTACCTTGCCATAGAGGACACTCTTGGTGACAGGTTCTTCACTTATGAGGCTCGCCGTCGAACAATGCTGTGCTTCAGCGAAACATCTACTCACTTCCTATAGTGCTCCGGCATGAGTTAAGTGTCTCCTTATAATATCCTTTATATATATATATATATATATATATATATATATATATATATATATATATATATATATATATAGATAGATAGATAGATAGATAGATATACTTTTGTAAAGAGACGCTTGCATGTTTGCGAAGCAGCTGTCATGGAGACAGACTGCCCTCACTGTGAGGGAATGAGTATCAGGATGGTACACTCTAGGATCCCCCTAATTCTGAGTTACGATCCAGCCTCATGCACCCTCCTATCCGCCTCCTCTGTGTTAAGTCCCAAGGGACAACATGAGGATGTACGGTGGGGCCTCAAGGTGGAGATGGATGAATCAGAGGAGGACCTCATGCCTGCACTAGCCCTGCAAGCCTCTCGAACATCAGACATAGTGTCCTCACCACTGCACTACAAACGTGACGACCGCTGTTCCTCTGCTGGAGCGCAAGGTCTGATCACATTTGGCGGCGCTGATGATGGGGATGATGCCATGTCCCTCGCAGCCTAAGGCAAGTGGTCCATGGAGGAAGTGAGGAGGGTGAGGAGCATGCACACACCACCGAAAAGGAGCTTCTTTGCGTCCTTGTGAGGGTGGTTGAGGAGCTCGGTCTTGAGTGGTCCCCTCCTGAAGAACCAGAGAAATCTCACCTGGACGAATGGTTCTTGCAGACCATCCGCCATCAGCAGACCAGAGAAATGCTCCATTCTTCCCGGAGGTCCACCAGGAACTTACTAAGACCTGGCGTGCACCCTAATCTTTGTGCATTCAGGTCGGAGGGGCTGCCATTCTTAATTCTGTGGACCACGCCGAGGAAAAGAGCTATTTGAAGCTCCACCTGGTAGAACAGGCAGTTGCAGCCCACCTCTGCCCGAACTCTGCCATGGATTGGAAATCCCACCCCGCACAACCCTCCAAGCCGTGTCAACTGACGTCTGCACAGGCTGGGCGAGCATACACGGCGGCAGACTAAGCTGGATCAGCACTCCACAGCATGGCAGTACTCCTTTCTACCTAAGATGAACAGTACTGCCTCTCTCCCAGCCCACTCCCAGTCTACCTCCAGTCAGCGGCCGACAAAGTACCCCACTCTAGCTGGCCACGTGCCACCATGGAGCCAGCAGTAAAGCCGTGTAAACCGTGGCTCAAGTGAAGGCACCCCAAGGGGAAAACCTCCCTGGGACAGCAGAAGTTTTTTTGATGGGTCCAGCCCCGTGAAGTGGAGCCCAGAGCCCGCTGTTCTACTCGGCACAGACCAAAGAAGACTCGAGTCAAGATACACAGTGTTTCTCCCCTCTTCCCCACCGCAGTTCGTCAGGAACGGGATATTGTTTTAACCCTCAGGGGTCAACAGACGTGCTGGTGCGTCCTGCTGGATTTTTTCCTCATAACAGCGGAAACAACTTAAAATAATCCGTCATTTTTGAGCGTACAGATAAGTGTAAGACATCATTAGAGACTAAAAAAGGGTCTACTTTTATTTGTGTACACTCACAATAACAACAAAACCTTGTGCTTTTGTAAAATAAAGAAAATAAAGAGGATGCGCTTTCAGCCGTCACTGTCTCCGCGAGCATCTTTCTGAAACATGTCACAAAAATGAACTGAAACTCAGTGAATACTTATCACACAAACATGAAACATATGTCTATAGAAAGCTTAAAATGTCTACTTTTAAATAAAACAATTCAAATTTAAAACAAATATTCTCCTGCAATGTAATCTGTATGAACTAAAGAGATGTACAGTTTCTCCAGGCTCAGATAATTATCGCTAATGTGATCCCACCCACGCACAGAAGGCACTATTCATACGGTAATGTGCTCAGACGATCTATGCAAATGGTAAACGCCCTCAACAATGCCTTAAAAAGCATCAAGTTCATTCACTTTCCTGTGCGTTCGGAAGATGGCATGCTACACAGGTGAGGAAGCTCCTGGATAGTGATGAAGAGTTCACATTTTCCTCAGAAGAAGAGCGGGACTCCGATGATGAACGTTTGCATTTTGAAGAGCGACTTGATCCAGCCGAGGATACAATTTCGGATGGGTAAGTCTTCACTTACATTAGTTGACATGCTATTTTATATAAACATGAACATATTTTACTAGTTGGACTATTTCCAGACTTGCCAGCCAGTATTCAGAGTATTGAAATTTGAAATATGTCAAATATGCAGCAAATAAGCATATTAGAATGATTTCCGAAGGATCATGTGACACTGAAGACTGCAGTAAAGTTTTTTTTACATTACTTTGTCTCATCAGGTGTGAATCACATCAGTATTCATGATCATCCACGCCTCCTCCCATATGGCCTTTCTAACACTAAAAGTGTCTTACAAAAGTTAAATGACTATATTGTTTTGTATGAATGAGTGATCAGGATGATTTTCACATAATTTTGTAGTAAAAACTCTAGGCTACAAGATCCAGTTCTCAAATGTCTTGTGAACAAATATTTAGTATGTGTTATATGGCCTTATTTCAGTGACTTAAAATGTTAGTTTTTTTCAAAAACCACACATAAACGTTATTTTCTCCAAAATACAAATATGTATATACATGTTGCTCACATATTATTGTAGCCCAGTTTGTGTTGAATACAGTGTTATTAGACTTTAGCCATTAATATGTTTTTAAGCAACTGAAAAAAGCACAAATGTCAAGGCATGTCAAAACTTCTCCAGGGCCCAAAACACCCTCAGAACCCAGAGGGTTAAATACTGCTTTTGTGTGAACTGCTTAAATAAAGAATGTTCTCACAAAAAAGACAAAAGCGTCCGGTGTAAAAACATGGTACACTCAAACATTCACAATAAAAGGACATTTTCCTCTTCATGTCTCTCACACACACACTATGATCAACCGTTTCCCTGTGGGGAGCGGCGTTCTGTCTCCTATTGCAAGCGAATCAATAAGCCTGCAGTCTCGTTGTGCGGTTTCATGGCGAGCCCTCACAGGCGTTTCAAATTGGGTGTTGCACACAATAGAACATGGTGACGCGATTCAGTTTGTGCACCGGCCACCTCGCTTCAACTGTGTTTTGCAATCTATGGTCCCACCACAGGATGCACCAGTATTGCGTGCAAAAATTCACAATCTCCTAGCGAAGAACGCGATAGAGACTGTCTCGGACTGCAATGCCCACATTGGGGTTTACAGCCACTATTTTCTTTTTCCAAAGAATGGCAGCGGGCTCCGGCCCATTCTAAATCTGAGATGCTTGAATCGTGAGCTTGCAAAGCGCCAATTCAAAATGATAAGCTAGAAACAGATTTTATCGCACATCCGTCCACAGGACTGGTTTGCATCAATAGATCTTAAGGACGCTTACTTTCATGTACCAATTGTGCCATGTCACAGGCAGTTTTTGAGATTCGCATTGGAGGGAACTCCATGTCCCAAGCCCCGCTGGGGGTGGACGCATTGGCTCACATTTGACCTGCTACACACAAATATGCACTTCCCCTGGTATGCCTCCTTCACTCTGTCATCAGCAAAGTTAGAGACGACAAGGAAATGTTATTTTAATTGTGCCGAAATTATAATTGGGCCTAACCAGTCCTGGTTTCCGGAGATGACAGGATTATTGGACGACCCTCTGTGGGAAATACCACTGAGGATGGACCTCCTTTCTTAAACACAAGGCACGATCTGGCATCCCCAGCCAGAACTGTGGAACCTGCATGTGTGGCCCCTGAACGGAGCACATCGTACCAGCCGGAACTGGCTCAGTCGGTGATAAACACCATTTTACAGGCTAGAGCACCATCCACGAGACACCTCTATGCACTAACATGGCAGGTGTTTGCAAACTGGTGCTCTTCACGTAGTGAAGACCCAGTCAATTACTCCATAGCTGAGATCCTTACATTCCTTCAAGAGCGATTAAATGCTGGTCTTACCCCGTCAACCCTTAAGATTTATGTAGTGACTATTTCGGTGTTTCATGTCCCAGAAGTGAGTTTCTCTATAGGCAGACATGATCTGATCATAAAATTCCTTAGAGGAGCGAGGTGACTGAACCCCCCTCGCCCTGCAATGGTGCCGACTTGGGACCTAAATCTAGTGCTGAAGGCACACACGAGTCCCCCATTCGAACGACTGAAATCTGTCGAGTTGCATGTGCTTTCATTAAAGACTGCACTCCTGTTAGTGTTGGCCTCATTTAAACAGGTGGGTGACATACAGGTGCTGTCGACTGACAGCTTAAGTCTGGAGTTCGGACCAGGTCTTTCAAAGGCCACAATTAAACCTAGAAAAGGTTTTATCAACACACTTCAGGGCTCAGGAGGCCCTGTGCAGGCATTACAAACATATGTTGAGCGCACCCACCAGTTTCGACCTGGATGTGGCATCTATCTCTTCACAAGTCCTCTCTGTTTAGAGCACTTTTTATATATTCGATGGGTATACCAAAACCCTCTGTTACAGGTAGGCTACCAGTTATAATTAATACATCCCCCAATATGTAAGCTTTGGTTATAATACCCACTATGAAGGCACAAGCACTCCCTATGAGAATAAAACCTACAAAAGGGTTAAAATTAAATCCTGTGTTACTACATAGATCCACTGACTATATTAACCCCCATTTGGTATTACCCATATGGGGTTATTCATGTGTGTGTGTGTGTGTGTGTGTGTGTGTGTGTGTGTGTGTATGTGTGTATATATATATATATATATATATATATATATATATATATATATATATATACACACACACACACACACACACACACACACACACTACTGGTCAAAAGTTTTGAAACACTTATTCTTTATTATAATTTGTTTTCTATATATATATATATATATATATATATATACACACACACACACACACACACACACACACACACACACTACTGGTCAAAAGTTTTGAAACACTTATTCTTTATTATAATTTGTTTTCTTCACATTTTAGAATAATAGTAAAGTCATCAAAACTATGGAATAATGTTGTGAAAATCCAAAATCCAAAATAAATCAAAACTGTGTTATATTTTAGCATCTTCAAAGTAGTCACCCTTTGCCTAGAATTTGCAAACATGTACTCTTGACATTTTCTCAACCAACTTCTTGAGGTATCACCCTGGGATGCTTTTTTAACAGTATTGAAGGAGTTTCCATCTATGTTGGGCACTTATTGGCTGCTTTTATTTATTATTTGGTCCAAGTCATCAATTTCAAAAACTTTTTTTAAATATTTTTTTTATTAAATTTTAGTTTTATAATGAAATAAATATGGTGGCACAAATATATTTTTGTCTACAAAACTAATTTCAAACATTTAAACATATGCCTTCAGATCAAAAGATTTTTAAGATCATGAGAAACATTTCAGTCAAGTGTTTCAAAAGTTTTGACTGGTAGTATATATATATATATATATATATATATATATATATATATATAGGCATATCTTACAAGTCATCGGCCTGTAGACCTGTGACTCCTTATACATATCTGTATTTAAGTGTATATACCCCTGGGGTGAGACGTCACGTAGTGCGGCGGGAAGGAATTCTGTTCCCCATAGCAATGTCGAGTGAATTGCTTTATGAATTGCATCTTTTTTTAAACACTTTTTTGAGTTTATACACTGTATATATACACTGATCAGCCACAACATTAAAACCACTGACAGTTGAAGTGAATAACATTGATTATTTTGTTACAATGGCACCTGTCAAGGGGTGTGATATATTAGGAAGCAAGTTCTTGAATTTGATGTCTTGGAAGCAGGAAAAATGGGCAAGTGTAAGGATTTGAGCGACTTTGACAAGGGCCAAATTGTGATGGCTAGACGACTGGGTCAGAGCATCTCCAAAACAGCAGGTCTTGTGGGGTGTTCCTGGTATGCAGTGGTTAGTACCTACCAAAAGTGGCCCAAGAAAGGACAACCAATGAACTGGCGACAGGGTCATGGGTGTCAGGCTCATTGATGCATGTGGGGAGCAAGGCTAGCCCGTATGGTCTGATCCCACAGAAGAGATACTGTAGCAAAATTTGCTGAAAAACTTAATGCTTGCCATGAAAGAAAGGTGTCAGAACACACAGAGCATCGCAGCTTGCTGCGTATGGGGCTGTGTAGCCACAGACCGGTCAGAGTGCCCATGTTGGCCCCTGTCCCTGTTTACCTGAGGAAAAGATGGCAGCAGGATGCCCCATGGGAAGAAGGCAGGCTGGCGGAGGCAGTTTGATGCTCTAGGTAATGTTCTGCCCCATTCCAGCCTTGCTGAAGCACCCCCAGGTCATCACCAATTCTCCACCTGGTCGTCTAATGGTTAGATGGAGACCTTGGAGAGGCCTTCAAGCCACAGTGCCTTCAAGCCACAGGGTCTCGCACCCACTGTGAAATTTGGTGGAGGATCGGTGATGACCTGGGGGTGCTTAAGCAAGGCTGGAATTGGGCAGATTCATCTTTGTGAAGGACGCATGAATCAAGCCACGTACAAGGTTATCCTGGAAGAAAACTTGCTTCCTTCTGCTCTGACGATGTTACCCAACATGGAGGACCACCGGATCAAGACCCTGTCATGGCCAGCCCAATCTCCAGAACTGAACCCCATTGAAAACCTCTGGAATGTGATCAAGAGGATGATGGATAGCCACAAGCCATCAAACAAAGCAGAGCAGTTTGAATTTTTGTGCCTGGAGTGGCATAAAGTCACCCAACAGCAATGTGAAAGACTGGTAGAGAGCATGCCAAGATGCATGAAAGATGTGATTGAAAATCAGGGTTATTCCACCAAATATTGATTTTGGAACTCTTCCTAAGTTAAAACATTAGTATTGTGTTGTTTGAAAATGAATATAAACATGATTTCTTTGCATTATTCGAGGTCTGAAAACACTACATATTTTTGATTATTTTCAGCATTTGTCATTTTCTGTAAATAAATGCTCTAAATGACAATATTTTTATTTGGAATTTGGGAGAAATGTTGTCAGTACTTTATAGAATAAAACAAAAATGTTCATTTTACTCAAACACATACCTATAAATAGTAAATCCAGAGAAACTGACCATTTTGCAGTGGTCTCCTAATTTTTTCCAGAGCTGTATATATATATATATATATATATATTTAATTTTAGGGATGTGCCTGAAGCTGAATACCGTATACGGAAATGCATGAATAATGAGAATTATTCAAAAAGAATAACGGATTCAGCCGAATAACATAAAATATATTCATTTGACTTATTATCCAAGAAGCATAAGGACAAAACAACATTTTAAATAGAATGTTAGAATGTCCAGAGATTAGTCAACCCAGCACTGCAAGATGCGGTCGCTGCTGTCCTCCGTCTCTCTGTAGAGGAGAGAGATAACCTTAACGGCTACAATATTATACGACTGAGAAAGTCCAGGCACAGGAAGATAATGCCCGGATGCAGGAGGAAAACGAAACCCTGCGCAGGCAGCTTCAAGCTGCTCAGCTAAGATTCGAGTCAGATCAGGTAAGTGCAGCTTAAACGCACAGCACAACATCTGACACAGAAGATGGCCCCCTCTTTAGTGCTACGCATAGGAATGTGCCCCAGAGAAACCCAGGGACACACGCTAGGAGCCGAGCTGCCCCTAGTGGTACAGTCTCTGACTTCGTCCTCCAAGACACCTTTCAAACTCCTCCAGCAGCCCGCTGGTTGGATGCAGGTGCCCCTCCTTACAGTTGCCCTCCTCAGTCAGTTTTCAGTCACGCCACAGTGCATTTCAAACCGACTGATTCCACACCACAGAGGGGGGACAATTATTTTCAAGCCCACAGTGGTGTAAGCGGCTCGAAGATCCCATTAGCCAGGGAGCTGTATGCAACCTGGGGTCCACCCCCACACGTCGACTGGACTCCTACCCCACCACGAAGGGGGAAGTCGCCCTCATCGCTATAGCGATCCGAGTGACTATGGTGTTTCGGATGACTCGGACGACCCGTGGTCATACAGACACCAATGCTTGCGCATCCGACAACTCGAGTCCCTCGCAGGGGACATAGACCACATTGACCAAAGTCAAACATCGACAATTATCTAAGGGAAATTGAGCACTGCCTGGTTGACTTGCCTCATGCTTCGTCGCGTGAAGACCATGGTAAGGAATGTCCATGCATTCATGGAAACGCTACTAACTGGTACACGAAACCGCTACTCAGCTCTGTGTAAAGCCCAACGCGAGGAGTATTCACTGTATATCGACGAAGCCTCCGCTAACATAGCTGCTTTCGCCATCACTCAGAAGAGGCACGAGCCTCCACGTGAGTATTATAGTCACCTGAGAACCACGTACTTCCAAGGAAGTAATGCACCAGGTCTGGAGGCCTGACACATGGGTCATTCAGCTCCCACGCACTACTCGACACTGGTTCCAAAATACTCTAATGGGTTCCAACACCTTCGTGGCGGTGGCTAGAGCAAAGCTCTCCCTTGGCAAACCATTATAGACAGAGACCTGCAACATATGCATCACAAGCTACACGCAAGATAGGTCGTCTATCACAAAACGGGCCTGGATTGACACCTTTCAAGGGATGATGCTAGTACACCCTGTTTACATATGTCCCATTAATACGGAACCACTGTTAGTTGGCCAGGACCTACAGAACCGATTGGCTCTGCTCATTGACTGCCGTCGTGGACAACATGGGCTCAGGTTGACATACCGAAACCACTTGGTCCAGAAAACAGTTTGCCAGCTTCAGATGGACAAGTCGCCACCATCCAAAAATCCAGCAGAGACGACGACTCCAATAAGAACAATTACAGGACCTTCAGGGTACTATAGTCATTGTAAATTTGCACTACGTTCTTATCAATAACACTGCACGCTTTAGGGACTTTGTCAGAGAATACAACTTATGTGCATATAGTTAGAGATCTAATGCAGGACCTCCTCAGGGAAATTAGCTCCTCAGTCAACAGTCTGAGTGATGGAAGGATTCCAGCTTACCTGGTCTCCCTAAACCTTGTCGAACAAATCCTTAGATCTGCTACTATCTCTGTTGTGCATCCTTCACAGATACACCCGCTATATAGTTTTGGCATTGAAATTCCAATCCATGTAAATCCTCAGAACCTCAAAATAGGATTTATCCTCAATCTACCATCATAGGCAGAATATATACAGACTAAAGTCCGTATTTAATGTTGGTTTTCAGAGAGGTAATGCACATATTCACCTCAAAACACCACCAACACTCGCCTACCATGATGAGGACACCTCGCTCTACCTTATCCCTAACCTAAACATGTGTACCAAGACAAAGGACATTCATTGGGTTTGTCCAAACGCAACCCCTTTGTTAGAGAGCTGACTAACCGAATTCCCTGAACAAGTGTTATGGTAGCATGTCCATCAAAGATGAAGGAACAAAGACAAAGGTAGAGCGAGCAGGCAATCGCTGGCTCGTTAACACACCAGCCACCAAAGTCCCAATGTCATACAACCGCCATGTTACAGCCACTAAACTAAGGCTACCAAACCAAACGGTGTTCTTAATGGTTCCCCAAGGAGCCACCGTGCACATTGATGATATTGTCCTCCATCATCTCAACGTCGACAAACATGACGCAGAAATTGAGATCATGGACGCATTTAGAGGTCACAACCTCATCATTGTTGACACCCTTCAACAGCAGCTTCAGGCTGAAGGGACAAAATTAGTGAAGTTCAGTCTCAAACCGACTGGCTTGATCACTATATTTCCTAGTCTACTGAGAACACCCTATCAGTTTGGTTGCCCTCTGGCTCCTCCTTAGTGGTTGGCTCATCGCAATTATTGCACACACCATGTACAGGTACATTCAACACCTACAGGCCAGACTGGACTCACTCCTCGTACAGCCGCGTTTTACACACCAGTCTGAGCCCATCCCACAGGTTAACCCCAATCATTTCCAAGGATAAGCCTTTTAACCTTTAACCCTCCTTTCCTCTAACATTTTGTTCCTGGTAACCAATGTCAGGTTCTACTTTGATTTTATGTTATGACCAAAGAACAACAAAGGATTATGTTATGGTTAATGCTGTGCCTTCCAATAACTTGAAATGTTTATGTGTGATGAATGTAGTTTTAGATTTAGCTAGAAGTTCTATGCCCAGATGTGCCTCGATCTCTGTCCAGATGATAAAGCCTCTGTGAACTCTAATGAACTGTATAGACTGTGCAACCATTTTCTTTCCTATCAGGAATACATGGATGGCGTAACCCACAGGTTACTGTGAACCGACAAGAACTGTTCGGCCCTTCAGTTGCTCTAAAGATGCTGGACAACAACCAACTCTTCAGACCAAAGGGGGGAATGTTGGGCCTCATGTATTCAGATAAAAGAGAAAGGCAGGCCTAACACAGTTGAAAAAACTAACTCAGGCCCCCACATACCAAGTCGTAAATCTTACTGATAAAAACCGCGGCAAAATCAAACAAAGGGAGTCCAAAACAGACTACAAATCCCATGAAGCCTTGCTCACTAAAGGATTGAACTCTCAACTCCTATTGGATTAGGCACACAACAGAATGTCCCTCAACAATGACATCATCAGGAGTAGAAATACCTCTGAAATGCTTCCGGGATTTGCTTCCAGCAAATTTGCTTGCCGTGTGTAGATGCAGCTCATCGCTGCTCTCAGGTGCAGCCTCGTGGCACAAGGAAGTAACATCCGACTTGAAACTGTGGCCATCTCGCTGGACGAGTTGAGATTACTCTGTGTTCCACCGAACACTCTAACGGATCCGAAGGAGACCGCCGAGCAATTCGCATCTTCATCCGTTTCCCTGCAGAAGTGAAGAGAGAAAAGATTTCTCTTCCATCTTCAAACAAATCGACATCGCTGATTTCTCCGCCAGCCCGCCGAGAATCAGCAGCCGTACCGCCCGCAGACAGAGCAAGGAAACGGCCTCCCATCATCACCCGAGCCTTGAGGAACCGGGTCTGAGTTAAAGGACGGATGGACACACATTCTGCATCCTCATGCGATCCAAGTAAGAGGTTTACATCTGGGCAGAGATAGAATATTATAGTGTGTTATTCTTGTGTTTCAAGGTTTTTGCTTGTACAGTTTACGGACCGCCATGTCCGCTCATTATTAATACTCAGGGTATTAATTATCACGAATTTGATTTGCTGTATTGTGGTCCAACCAAATTGGACTGTTGTGCATTTTCGCCATTGCGGGTGAGACCGGCAAACTGAGTTTATCCATTAAAGAATCAAAGAACGCGGGACTGTTTACGAGCCGTCCACTGCGTCTCTGAGTGATAAACTAACAGCTGCTTTCTCTCCCACGATCGCGAAATCAGCTTTGGGGCCGTCACTTAATTCTCTCTCTCTCTCTCTCTCGTACTAACCACACACACACACACACACACACACGACCTCTCACAAACATTCTGGCACAAATTTTTGGCTTGTAGATAGCTTCGTGCTAAAGCTCAGCTTTGTCCCTAAGCTATCACACAAGCGGATACACGCGGTAACTGGTAGATGCCACTGACTGGTTTCTCTCCGCCCACATTCGCGGCCATATTCCCTGGCCGGAAGTCTCGCGTGACATACTCTCCACAAGAGTCACGTCTGCCATTTTGTGCATGTCCCTCCTTACACACACACACACAAACACACACTCGCTCTCACACACACACACACCCTCATGTGTTATAGGATTTTTTGATTTCCATATCTAATCATAGCACTGTTTAGTTTGTAGTTGTAAGTCGGAAGTTTATTGACGGCATTGTATTAATTATTAATTGATATTACTGCATAAATAAACTTTGTTTATATTACAAAGAGAAGTGTTTTGGTTTGTTTTGCATATGTCTGTGTCATGCTGACGGGATGTCAGTGCTCAGATTCAAGCCTTCATTCATTGTTTTTTTCCCGAAAATCGATATTCTTCGGATGTCGATTTTCCTAAGAAAACAATCTAATATTGAGACTGTTATACTATCTGTTTATTAGTCCCTGATTCCAGGGTGATGCCCCATCAATGTTAATCCTTATTAATATTCTGTTGATTTTTGATAATTGATAATTGTCTTTGATGATTGTTGAATTTGAATGATCAATAAGCTAGTGTTAATTTGAATTAATGTTTCATCGATGTTAACCATTAACAATTATCTTTGATAATTGTTGATTTAAAGGATTAAAAAAGCTAACATTGATTCTCATCAATGTTCTATTGATTTTGATAATTATTAATTATTGCTAATAACCAAACCCGCTCCTAAACGTAGCGCAATACATTTACTGGAGCCACATATGAGGTTTTAATGAGTTAGATTAAATTAATTAATTTAAATATTAATTAATAACTAAAGAAATTATTATTAATTATTTCTGATAGTAACACTGATCTAAACAACCAGTAAAGCCCTACATAATAAAAAACAAATTTAATTTATCCAAAATTAAAATGAATTTATGAATCTGCACAACCAATATTTCTAAAGTGTAAACCTTTTGAATGCGCACAGGGTGATTTCAGATCAGATGGGTGTGGTCTCAACTCCATTTGCGGTCTCTGTTAAATGTGCATGCCTGGAACTTGTTGAGTGTAACATTAACTAAGATACAACATCATATACACTTTCCACTTGTAATGTTAATGTATTACATGATTCACACGTGACTCCCTTGTATTCATAAATAGCTGTAGCCAAGTGGAGAAATTTAATGTAAATGTACCCTTTAGGACCAGAGTTTTGCAATACCAGAGTTTGCGACTCCTGCTTTCCAGAACTGTCTTGTGTTAGAGATGTGAAAAGATACATTGTGTAAGAGAGCTCCCGGTTTTGTTCATTGTTTGAGAATTCTTTGGGTAAATATAAAATTTTAAACAAAATGCTTATAAAATGCAATAAATATGTGTTCAGAAGAGTTGTATGTTTAAACTGAGTGTTTGTAATGGATCATTTTTTAATGATGCATATGGATTGCATGTGTGGAGCTTGACAACGTTTTCTGCACATGCAAGAACAGTTATGTAAATTTAGAATAATCATATCTTATTTAATGATTTTCAGCCCAGGGGTTTTTCCAGTTTAGTGAATTAGTGTAATATGTGTTACATGTGTAGGGAGAATTCTATTGTTTTGGACAGTTGTACATGTCCTTAAAGCCTGGTTAAAAATTCATAAAATACGTTGAGTGATTTAAGCATGTGTTGAATGCATAAAATGCTCTGAATGAAGCATGTATTATGTATGTGTTGCGGCATGTGAGTAGGCTAAAGCCCTGTTTGTGTTTTCATTTGACATTAGCCTCTACCATATTTATTTATTTTTATTTTAATAATGTATATATATATATATATATATATATACAGTTGAAGTCAGAAGTCTACATACACTTAGAAGTGTCTCTAGAAGATCCTAAATCTCGTGTCACAAAATTAGTCAGCAACAGAAGTGTTGTGTCTGAGACTGCAGCAGCTCATTTCGCTGCTGTAGTTACATCTGAGAAAAACCCTGCTACTCTTGAAGAAGTTTAAAAACATTGTAGCAGAACAAGGAAATTCTATAGGAGAGCAAAGACAAGCAACTCACATTGCAACTCACTCATTTTGTCAGAACCTGTGGCTCATAGTAAACCCAAGATGCAGCCAAGGTTTGCAGATGATGATCAACCAATATGTTTAATGTGTAATGGTGTAGGACACATATTTAAGAGTTGTGTGAAGAAAAATAAACAGACTGTGACAGAGAATGCTATATCATCAGTGCAGCAGGGAAACTTGCACCATCGTTTGCTATGAGCCAGGCAGTGCGAGGGCAGTCCATAGGCTCAGCCAATATCGACACTTGTCATGACCGACTACTCCAGCATGCTGTGGGAAAATGTCCTGTCGATAATCTAAATATTAGTGGAGTAATGGCCTCTTTTTACTTGATACATTAAGCCAAGTCCGTACTATTTCTGAGAGTTTCTTCAGAGAACACCTGTCTGTGGAGGATGAAGATATGCTGTCCACAGAAGGATGGCTGAAGATTACAGCTGCCAACAGTTTAGACATACCTAGACATACCTTATACCTATATAAGGTATACCTATACAGCTAGTATACTGGTGTACTTGCACATTTTCCCTGAGCACTTGCAGAGCCTGGAAGTAGTCTTTAACAGACTAAAAGAAACAGGTCTCAAAGTTAAGCCTGAAAAGTGTCATTTCTTGCAGCAAGAAGTAACTTTTTTAGGTCATCAGATCTCAGCTCGAGGTATTGGTACTGACCCAGGTAAAGTTGAAGTGGTCAAGCAATGGAAAATTCCCAGTACAGTTAAGGAATTATGCATGTTCTTAGGGTTTTGTAGTTACTACAGAACGTTAATTGAGGGTTTTTCTAGAATTGTAGCCCTCTTCATGATAGAGTGAACATGTGTATCAAGCAGTTTGGTGCCACAAAGAGAGAGTTTAGTGCTTTGTGGTCATCAGAGTGCCAATCAGCGGTTGAACTACTGAAGGAGAAGCTAACTTCTGCACCTGTATTAGGGTATGCAGATTTCAGTCTTACTTTCATACTGGAGACTGGTGTGAGCAGTGAAGGCCTGGGTGCTGTCTTATACCAGCAGCAGGGTAAGTGTAGGATACTCATAGCTTATGACAGTAGAAGACTTCATAAAGCAGACATAAAGCAAATGTACAGTAGCATGAAGCTTGCACTACTGGCCCTGAGGTGGGTTATCTCTGAAAAATTCTGTGGTTATCTGCTGGGTTCCAAGTTTATGGACATCACAGATAACAACCCTCTGTGCCATCTAAAAATGGCATGAGCAAAGATGGATTGCTCAATTAGCCGTCTTTGATTTTGAGGTGAAATACTTCGCAGGACGGCATAATGCAGCTGCTGATACCCTCTCTAGGCAGCCATCAGCACTCCTGAGGATGCAGAATATGATGACTGTTTTCCCATCTGCAAAATCAAAAAAAACAAAAGAACAGCCTTAGAGCCTGACTTAGTGATGGCTGGTGAAAAATGTTGTAGGGTTAGACAGATTCGTGCTTTAGAGTGTGGAGTAAGGCAGTAACCCACGAGGAAGTACACCTACTCTGCCGAGTTCCCAATCTGTCACTCACTCAACGTTGGTGTCGATGTAGTGACACTAGGGGTCACTCTTGGGAGCCCGAGACACCTCTGGTCTTTGATAAAAGGCCAATGAAAATTGGCGAGTGGTATTTGCATGCCACTCTCCCGAACATACGGGTATAAAAGGAGCTGGTATGCAACCACTCATTCAGATTTTCTCTTCGGAGCCGAACGGTCATGCTCGCTGAGCTGAATACTACTGTTCATTCACCTGCTGGATGTGACGGCGCATTTCAGCGGCTTCTCCCTCCTCTGCACTGGTGCACTGCAGAGAACGCCCCTGGGTGCTTCGGCAGAAAAACTAGAGAGTATATTTTCTGAAAGAGCATTTTTCTCCTCTAAAAGAGTATATATTTCTCTAAAAGAGCGCACACACGGAACGTCTTTTTAAAGACGCGTCTTTTTAAAGATGCTTTTCCGATTGTGTATTATTCCTGGTTGTGCTCGTTATCTCTTGCCTTCTAACGGTCACGATCACTGTCTTTCGTGTCTGGGCACTGCTCACGCGGAGACAGCGTTCGTGGATGGTCACGTTCTCATTGCGAGAATATGTCCATGGCAACGTTGCGGTTGCGGCTCGCCTTCGTAAGAAAGTGAGCCACCCCAGAGGCTCCCGCCTCGGTCCTTTTACCCACAGGTTTGAGGCCAGCGCGGCTAGCACTGGGGGCGATTTGGAGACCCCAATGGGACCGCTTCCGCCGGGTATCCCCCCGCGGACCTCCCATTCCCCAGCATGCTCGTTTGCCCCGATCGGGCTTCCGGGTGAGTCCGCCGGCTCATCTCACGGCGAGTTCGACCTCTTGAGGCACTTTTTACTGCCCGGTCCCGATCTTTTCAGCTTCCCCGCTCTCACTACCCTCGATGGTGGGGTGGCCAAGGGTTATTAGGCAATCCGCCGGTGGATAAAGGCGCTCGCGGTGCACCTATGCCCGCAGAGCGCCGCCACCTGGCGCGGGTGCCCAAAGCCCCTGTCCAAGGCCTGTAGGTTTACGTCTTCTCTGACGGCCAAGGCCTAC
This sequence comes from Myxocyprinus asiaticus, assembly GCF_019703515.2. Lineage (NCBI taxonomy): Eukaryota > Metazoa > Chordata > Actinopteri > Cypriniformes > Catostomidae > Myxocyprinus > Myxocyprinus asiaticus. Next base: position 44,769,953 of record NC_059344.1, read on the forward strand.
GGTGCCGCTGGACAAGCCGCCTCCGCCCTGCACGCCATGGCTCTCCTGCAAGTCCGCCAAGGGGCTAAAGGAACTGAACGAGGGTAGTTCCGCCCCGGGATTGATGCAGGAACTGCGCTCGGCAACCGACCTCACTCTCCGAGCGACGGAGGTCACGGCGCGGTCTCTCGGGCGGACGATGGCCACACTAGTGGTCCAGGAGCGCCACCTTTGGCTCAACCTGGTCGAGATGGGTGAGGCCGACAGAACACGATTCCTTGCTGCCCCCATTTCCCAGGCGGGCCTATTCGGCAACACCGTCGAGGACTTTGCCCAGCAGTTCTCGATGGTAGAGCAGTAGATGGATGCTAGCCGGCTTATCCTGCCCCGGCGCGGCTCAAGATCCCGCACCCCATCTACTCATCGCCGAGGGCGTCCCCCTGCGGTGACTGCACCGACTCCGCCGCAGCCCGCCCCTTCGGCCTGGCCCCGGCGTGGAGCCCACCGCAGGAAGCAGATGCCACCCGTCTCGCGGCCGCCCAGAACCCGTGAAAGGCTTCAAAGCGCCCTTGAGACGGGCGACCCAGGGACAACGAAACCCGCTGCTCTGGAGCTGGTAAGCAGGTCTTCATCTTTTTGTTACCTTTTGCATTTAATTGCGCTGCATGCCCAAGTGGCTGCAGTACTCAAGAGCTCAGCAAGAGTGGTTTCCTTGTTCCCTGGGTCACATATCCGGTGTGTACGGCTGGCATCACGACCACCGTCCACCACTCCATTTGGCAGGTTGGTGCTCCAGCGGCGGTCTCTGGTCCTGAGCGCCCAGCTGTGGCACAAATCCGCCCCCGATGTGACAGTCTCCACAGGTCACGAGGACAGGCCTCTTCCTCCCCCATCCCAGGCTGTTCCGGGGGTGGTCACAAGGAGCCAGGTAAGTGCTTCGATGTCCTCGGACTCAGCATGGCCACGATGTGGTGTGGCACCTCGAGCTCCGCCCCGCCGCGAGGCCCCACCTGCTGGTGCATCTAATGACGTTGTCCCTTTGGTCCCCCTTGCATGGAACTTGGACGCATGGCTTGCGCTTTCCAGTCCGTCACGAGGACTGGTCTGGACCGTCCGACTCGGCTGCGCGATTCACTTCGCCGGGCATCCGCCCAGGTCCAGCGGTGTCCACTTCACCTTGGTGAAAGACGGAAACGCTGCTACCTTGCGCGGAGTTCGCTACCCTCCTACAGAAGGACGCGATAGAACCTGTCCCTCCAGCCGAGATGAAGAAAGGGTTTTACAGCCCCTACTTCATTGTACCGAAAAAAGGCGGTGGGTTGCGTCCAATCTTGGACCTGCGAGTACTGAACCGGGCTTTACACAGACTCCCGTTCAAGATGCTGACGCAAAGACGCATTCTAGCGAGCGTCCAGCATCAATATTGGTTCGCGGCGGTAGACCCGAAGGATGCGTACTTTCAAGTCTCGATCCTTCCTCGACACAGACCATTCCTGCGGTTCGCGTTCGAGGGTCAGGCGTATCAGTACAAAGTCCTCCCTTTCGGCCTGTCCCTGTCTCTTCACGTCTTTACGAAGATCGCAGAGGCTGCCCTTGCCCTGTTAAGGGAGGTGGGCATTCGCATTCTCAACTATCTCGACGACTGGCTAATCTTAGCTCACTCTTGAGACGTGTTATGCGCACACAGGGACCTGGTGCTCTCACACCTCAGCTGACTAGGGCTTCGGGTCAACTGGGAAAAAAGCAAGCTCCTCCCGGTTCAGAGCATCTCTTTTCTCGGTTTGGAGTTAGACTCAGTCTCCTTGACGGCGCACCTTACGAGCGAGCGCGCCCAGTCGGTGCTGGCTTGTTTGAAGGCGTTCAGACAGAAAACAGCGGTTCCACTGAAACCTTTTTAGAGGCCCCTGGGGCATATGGCATCCTCGGCGGTGGCCACCCCACTCGGGTTGATGCATATGAGGCCGCTTCAGCACTGGCTCCAGACTCGAGTCCCGAGACGGGCATGGCGCCACGGGACACACCGCGTGGCCATTACGTCGGTCTGTCACCGTCTTTTCAGCCCTTGGACCGACCTCTCGTTTCTACGAGCAGGTGTTCTCCTAGAACTGGTCTCCAGGCACATCGTGGCCACGACAGATGCCTCCAAAACGGGCTGGGGCGCTGTTGGCAATGGGCACGCAGCCGCCGGCCTCTGGACGGGTCCGCGGCTGCGTTGGCACTTCAACTGCGTCGAGTTACTGGCGGTTCTGCTCGCCTTGCGGAGGTTCTGGCCGTTGATCCAGGGCAAGCACGTGCTAGTTCAGACAGACAGCACGGCAGCGGTAGCATATGTCAACCGCCAAGGCGGTCTGCGCTCCCGCTGTATGTCATAACTCGCCCGCCGTCTCCTCCAACGGAGTCAGCAGCACCAAGTCGCTGCAAGCCACTCACATCCTGGGCAACCTCAACACTTCGGCGGACGCGCCGTCACAACAGGTTACCCTCAAGGGAGAGTGGAGACTCCACCTTCAGGTGGTCCAGCTGATTTGGAGTCGATTCGGTCAGGCACAGGTGCACCTGTTCGCCTCCCAAGAATCCTCCCCTCTGCCCGCTCTGGTATGCCCTGACCGATGCCTTCCTCGGCATAGATGCGCTGGCACACAGCTGGTCCCCTGGCATTCACAAATATGCGTTTTCCCCCAGTGAGCCGGCTCGCACAGACCCTGTGCAAGGTCAGGGAGGATGAGGAGAAGGTCGTCCAGGTAAGCACCCTACTGGCCCGCCCAGATGTGGTGCTCGGACCTCACGCTCCTCGTGACAGCTCCCCCTGGGCAAATTCCCCTGAGGAAGGACCTTCTCTCTCAGGGAAGGGGCACCATCCGGCACCCGCGCCCAGACCTCTGGAATCTCCATGTCTGGCCCCTGGACGGGACGCGGAAGACCTAAGCTGTCTCCCACCTGCGGTGGTAGACACGTTCACTCAGGCTAGGGCTCCCTCTATGAGGCGCCTGTATGCCTTTAAGTGGCTTCTGTTCGCTAAGTGGTGTTCTTCCCGTCAGGAAGACCCCCAGAGGTGCGCAGTCAGATCAGTGCTTTCCTTCCTGCAAGAGAGGTTGGAAGGGAGGCTGTCCCCTTCCACCTTAAAGGTGTACGTTGCTGCCATAGCAGCACACCACGACGCAGTCGACAGTAAGTCCTTAGGGAAGCATGATCTGATCATCAGGTTCCTAAGAGGCGCCAGGAGGCTGAATCCCTCCAGGCCGCGCCTCGTTCCCTCATCGGACCTCTGTAGTTTTTCAGGGTCTACAGAGAGCCCCCTTTGAGCTTTGCAGTCAGCTGGGCTTAAGGCACTCTCCTTGAAGACTGCCCTCCTGACTGCGCTCACTTCCATCAAGAGGGTAGGTGACCTGCAAGCGTTCTCTGTCAGCGAAATGTGCCTGGAGTTCAGTCCGGGCTATTCTCATGTGATCCTGAGACCCCCAACCGGGCTATGTGCCCAAGGTTCCCACCACTCCTTTTAGGGACCAGGTGGTGAACCAGCAAGCGCTGCCCCAGGAGGAGGCAGACCCAGCCCTGTCATTGCTGTGTCCGGTGCGCGCTTTACGCATCTATTTGGATCGCACGCAGATCTTTAGGATATCTGAGCAGCTCTTTGTCTGCTTTGGTGCACAGCAGAAAGGAAGCACTGTCTCCAAGCAGAGGATCGCCCACTGGCTCATTGATCCCATAACTATGGCATATCTCGCCCAAAACATGCCGTCCCCGGTAGGGCTACGAGCCCATTCTACCCGTGGTGTAGCGGCTTCTTGGGCCCTGGCCAGAGGTGCCTCTCTAACAGACATTTGCAGAGCAGCAGGCTGGGCAACACCCAACACCTTTGCAAGGTTCTACAACCTCCGGGCGGAACCGGTTTCATCCCAGGTAGTGGCATGCAACACAAGCGGATAAGCCCGGGATAGCCGGCCGGGTGTATCGCTTGCACATAGCACCTTCCACCTCCTTTTGAGCTGAAGACGTGCGCTGTTAAATCCCAGTAGTGTTCACAAAAGTTGTTCCCTGGTTGACTTCCTCCGAGCCCTGTGGCAGTCGAGTTTTCGGAGAGACTCGCTGCCGGCCCAGTACACACGCTAACTAAGAGCCCGGTTCTGGGGTAGGTGCTCCGCATGTGGCGGTTCCCTGTAAGGCTAACCCCATGCGATCTATATCTTCCGCTAGTTCGTTTCCCTGCTGGCAAACTGCGTCTTCCTTGGGCAGAGCCCCTCTGCCCCAGTCTCCATGTTGTAGTAACTCCTCCCCCATTGGGCAGGATCTACCTTGAAGGCTCTCCACATGGTTGGAAAGACCATGTGATGTATTCTTCCACTTAAATATCCCCCCCTCTCTTGGGGCGAGGTGTGGTCTCCGCGGTGTCCTCCCCTTGGGAGGGACACCCCCCGACTAGACCTGGCGGCCCAGTCGGATAATCCCCCTTCTTTTTTAGGGAGTGGAAAAAGAGAAGGGGAAAGAGGCCACGACTGGGTTAAGCCTGTCTCTATCTCTGGGTAGTCGACTTGTCCCCAAAAAGGGCCGTTCAACACTCATAACTGTATTGGGGTAGGTTACGTGTCGACCTGGTGTGCTGGCTATGAGGCACACAGCAAGTCTTCCCACCACACACCGCCAGTTCACGTAACACAGTTCAGCCTTGTGGCATTTTGTATAGGGACCCCTAGTGTCACTACATCGACACCAACGTCGAGTGAGTGACAGATAGGGAACGTCATGGTTACTGGTGTAACCTCCATTCCCTGATGGAGGGAACGAGACGTTGGTCCCTCCTGCCACAACGCTGAACTACCCGCTGAAATGGCCGGACCTTGTCTCGGCTCCTCAGCATAAAACCTGAATGAGTGGTTGCATACCAGCTCCTTTTATACCCATATGTCCGGGGGAGTGGCATGCAAATACCACTCGCCAATTTTCATTGGCCTTTTATCAAAGATCAGAGGTGTCTTGGGCTCCCAAGAGTGACCCCTAGTGTCACTACATCAACACAACGTCTCATTCCCTCCATCAGGGAATGGAGGTTACACAAGTAACCATGATGTTTTCTACAATTAAATGTCAGGAATTGTGAAAAACTGAGTTTAAATGTAAACTTCAGACTTCTGTCTGTAGATGAATGTCACAACACTTTTTTTTCACCCATGTATATTATCCAACTATCTCCAATGATACAGTATTTATCCCTCATAATAAAAAAATAAAAAAAAAAGTACAGGGAAAGTACTTGCTGTACCGGAGATGAAATTCAGCCTTTTTGTGAAAGTTTATCAAAGAACAAAGCAGTTTCAAGGTTTATAGCAGGATGCCTTAATGTGCTCATTTCAAGTTTATTCATGTGTATTCAGAATATAAAAGCATAGTTTAGCGAAAAAATTACTGACTGACAAAAACTTTTAGTTACCAACCCAGATCTTTTTACCATAAGGAAACATCATTTCACATACTTTTTTGAATTGATATTGAATTGTCTTCTTCTCACATATACAATAATTCTACAAGATAATTAATGATGCACTTTGTGCCTAAAAAATATCTCAAGTTGGATTCTATGTGGTTTGATTGAGCATAACAGTATTCAACTAAAATATCACACCTACCTATGAGGGGTCTAATGCAGTTTACTCCACTCCATGGTTATTATTTGGCTATTTGATAAGCTGCTTGTCAGAATTTAGCAGTTATGTGTGAGAGCTATCTTTTGGAGAACCAACCAACCAACCAAACAAACAGTGAGAGAGAATTAATGTGTACAGTCTGGGAACAGACAAATTGCTGACTTTCTCCACACAGATGGTTCCAAGTAAATATACTGAGGTGAAGTACCTTCACTATGCTTTCCTGTTTTTGAATAATTAAGATGAGATGAGGGTGTCAGTAACTTTTTATGAGTCAAAATCCTGACTTCTACAATGTATAGTCTAATTATCTGCACTTCAAGAATTGTATACTCTGCTAATTAACAGTTTATATCTGTAACTTCCGTATGTAACTTGGTTCTACATTACGTGTTGCCTGGAAACGTGACAGTGACAAATCTGAGAAGAGATGCACTAGATCCATTGCTGTGAGTAAACTTAGGGTGGATCAGAGACTGCAAGCAGATATACAGTGTAGGTCTGGGAATTGGTGTACTCTGGGAAGGTCTGTCATGCCAAGAGAGTCTATTCTTTCTAAAAAAAAAAAAAATTACAAGTTTTAACTTATGGTTGGAGATCAACTTGCCTCTGTCCATCATGAATTTCTTAATTGTTTTCAGTCTTATCTCAAAAAACCACAAGCACAGCCACTGGCACATACACAAGTTCAATTCACCTTGAATTTCTGAGCTATTCTTTGTACAAATGTATAAGGTTCATGGAGGTAGTCAGTTTATAACAATAGTTTTTTTTTTTTTTTTTTTTTTTTTTGTAATGTCACAATCAAGAACTTTTAAGTCATTTCATATTAAACTATGGGAATGTAGGAATAATAAAATCCTTTTTCCTTTTTCGGTCTCAAAATTTCATGCATGTTGTATGAGATATAAAATGTAACAGACAGAAAACAGCTTGGTTTTAAAACAAAATATTCTTTTGGCTCCCACATCACTTTGCTTTGGCAACTTTTGAAAGTCAATGCAGAGCAGAATGGCAGGAAGTACAAGCCCCATCAAAAAACCCTGTGGGTCTTACAAAGTCCCTGAATATGGCATAGACATCCCTCATTCATTTTTCAACTACAGTCCATTTTAAAGTTCACAACGTGATCCTCAACATTGCTTTTTTTTTAAAGTGGAAAACAGTTCACCATCCTCTCCATATTTGCGTTCTTTCATTTTTCATTTTTACCTCCACCTTATTTTTTTTTTTCTTCTTCTTTTAAATAAAGTACCATTTCAAAAGCACAATGCCATGAGCATTTGGAATGTGGTGGAAAAAGGGGAAGCTTTGGGTATTTTTTATACATTAGTGAAACAGCCTGGCCAAAATGACAAGCAAAGAGAAAAATGGTGTGAAGCTGGCAGAGACATTTTCCAGTTGGATGACAGTAAAAAGAGCACCTTGTAAAAACCGAGCTGTGCCATGGATCACAGAAGCAGGCAAGAGACTCCAACACCCACCTGCCTTTTAAAAGCTTTCCTAAATATATTTCCCTCCTCGGAGTGGCACACTGACCTCGTTTGGCTTGCTAGCAGACTGACGTGTAGACAAAGTGATAGTGGTGAGTGCTTTGAGACAAGACTGATGTCTGATGCCACTTTGTATATACAGTATGTAGAGCTGAACAAAATATTGTATTTTTTTGCATTTGAACATTTGTCTTACCTGTACCATTAGAAATATGAGCAAAGAGTTATTTGATTGATTGTCTACATTGAACCTTGTCATTTGTTAAAATAAGGTTTGTCCCTTTACAAGTTGTGATCATCTACAATTGTCAAAGTTTGTAAAACTTACATTTAAGGACACATACAATACAAAAGCAGCAATGCAAACACAAAGTGCAAATTTACAAGCAGCTTCACAAATTACATATTAAGTCATTTTTGCAATGGAACACAAACCATCAAACAGCAAGTTTTCAGTAGACATCAATGGTTCTTGGTTAAATACCACACATTACCTAAAGAAATAATGTAAATAGGATCAATTCAAATGATAGTCAGAGTGAATGAAATCACAAACAGCTAAATCATGTATTGATCTCTATTGTTTATATAGGATATAGGCAATTCATGTGTACATATTACTTTTCTTTCAGACTTACACTACCGGTCAAAAGTTTTGAAACACTTTACTGAAATGTTTCTCATGATCTTAAAAATCTTTTGATCTGAAGGCGTATGCTTAAATGTTTGCAATTAGTTTTGTAGACAAAAATATAATTGTGCCACCATATTAATTTATTTCATTACAAAACTAAAATGTAATTAAAAAAAAAAGTTTTTGAAATTGATGACTTGGACCAAATAATAAAGAATAGCAGCTAATAAGTGCCCAACATAGATGGGAACTCCTTCAATACTGTTTAAAAAGCATCCCAAGTCCTGAGACTGGTATGCGAGAGAAATGGCATCCACAATCCAATGGGCCAACCTCTGCTTGGAGACAGCTTTCCCCTTCTGCTTGGAGACAGCTTTCCCAAAACAGACAAAGAGCCGCTCCGAGTATCTAAAGCTCTGCGTGTGGTCCATATAGATGTGCAGGGCGTGAACTGGACACAGCAATGACAAGGCCGAGTCTTCCTCCTCTGAAGGGAGCGCTTGCAGGTTCACCACCTGGTCCTGTAAAGGAGTGGTGGGAACTTTGGGCATGTAACTGGGCCAGGGTCTCAAAATCACGTGAGAATGTGCCGGCCCGAACTCCAGGCATTCGCTGGTAACAGAGAGCGCCTGCAGGTCCCCCACCCTCTTGATGGAAGTGAGCGCCACCAGGAGGGCCATCTTCAGAGACAGAGTGCTGAGCTCGGCCTGCTCCAGGGGCTCAAACGGGGCCTCTGTAGGGCAGGTAGGACCACAGAGAGTGATCCCAAGGCCGTGAGTTGCACTCCGAGCCCAGAAACCAATCATCCTGCTGCGAACGCTCAGGGCAGGGTGGAGGGTTCCACTTCAGCCCGATGTTCGCAGCCACCCGGGCAAGCATGGCTGCCATCTCAGCGTCCGACTCATCCTGTGCTCTACCACCCGTGGGCGGGAGCTCAGAAGATTCGTCCATTTCCGATAGCAGAAGTCCACCCTCAGATGCCATGACCGAAAGCTCATCCTCGTTGCAAGCCGCGAACAACACATTAAACCCGCCCTTAGGCAGATCTGGACAGAACGAGCGTGCTGGGGGATGGGAGGTCCGCGGGGGCTGAGCCAATGGAAATGCTCCCATGTCCACATCCAGATTGCCCACGGTGCTTGCCGACCCGGCTGGCTGAGCGTCAGCCCAGGACGGACCGGGTTGGGGAGCAGCCGCGGTGGCTCCTTGCTTCATGAAGGAGGAAGTGAGCCGCGACCGCAACATTCTCATGGGCATGTTCTTACAATGAGAACATAACCCTTCCACGTAAGCCGCCTCGGCATGCTGGCACCCCAGACACTTGAGGCAGATTTCATGGGTATCCGGAGGGGAGAGATAACGTCCACATCCAGTAGCGCAAACATGGAAGGACATCTTTAAAAAGATGCCAAGCATTTGAGTGAGCTCTTTTAAAAGAAAATATACTCTTTCTAATATAATCTTTTAGCACCTGCAGACTCGGGCTGCCGAAGCGCCCAGGGAAAACACAGCACTCAGCCGTGTGAGGGTGACCTCTGATATGCGGCATAAGAATCCAGCAGCGTAACAAAGAGTGAGAGGACGAACACACAAGCATTTGGTTCCGAAGACAAAATCGAATGAGTGATGCACGCCATCTCCTTTTATACCCGTATGTCCTGGGCGGAGAGTGGCATGCAAATTCCACTCGCCAATTTTCATTGGCCTTTTCTATTTTAAGCAAAGGTGATTGGGGCTCTCAAGATTGAACCCCTAGTGTCACTACATCGACACAGCGTTGAGTGAGTGACAGACAGGGAACAAATGTTTAGTATGTGTTATATGGCCTTATTTCAGTGACTTTTTTTTCAAAAACCACACATAAATGTTATTTTCTCAAAAATACAAGCATGTACATACATGTTGCTCACATATTATTGTAGCCCAGTTTGTGTTGAACACAGTGTTATCAGACTTTAGCCATTAATATGTTATTAAGCAACTTAAAAAAGCACAAATGTCAAGGCATGTTAAAACTTCCCCAGGGCCCAGAACACCCTCAGACCCCAGAGGGTTAATGAAAGTGGCGAACAGGAGATTTTGTTTTGTTAAGGCCCTTGAATAGTTAGCTGTTTTCCAGTTCGCTACACTTTGTCTTTGGAAATGCCAAACCAGCCCCCGTCCAGATTGGACTATCCCACATCTTGAACTCTGTGCCACAGTGCTGGCTGTGGATATGTCTGACCTCATAATGTCAGAGTTGGACATTACATTTGATAAGGTGATCTTATTCACAGACCGCAAGTTAGTCCTCGGCTAAATACATAATGAGAAATGTAGTGTGGCAGGGCGGAGGGTGGGACCGGGTCATGATTCGGCACACCCGGCCCTAAATAAGGCTGATTAAGCCGGAGAGGGATAAGGCCGACCGGAGACAGCGGTGCGACAGAGAGAGAGAGTTACGGACAGCTGTCTGACACCTATGTGTGTGTTTGTCTTTTTGGTTCAGTTTATCATTAAATTATCATTTATATTGTCAAGCTGGTTCTTGCCTCCTCCTTTCCATTGAAATGTGTTACATGTAGGTTCTAGAAAATAAGGGGAAGTACTGAACCTCAACAATGGTGTCATGTACCAAGTAATCAGAATCCATCTGACCATGCAACAAGATCTGTTTCCGCAGCTCGTCTTAGAGATACAATGTGGCTTACGGGTCCAGCATTCTTGTCTCAGCCAGACTCAACACACCTTGGTGCAGACACATACAGTATGATCTTATCGATCCCACAGAATATGTCAATGAGGTAACACAAATCAGCACCTCTACTAGAAATAGCCATCTTGGTTCATTAAGCTTTGAGCATTCCTCCTGATGGAAAGCATTTATTTGGCCAGCTGAGTGCCTACTACACATTGCTCACTCTTTCAAAAAGAACTTGGCCAAAGACACAAAACTGCAAAAGCTGGCATTGTTGTGCAGCATCTTTCGAAGTAGATGTTTTAAAACAAGCCCAGAATGCTGTCATTCCAGCCGTGCCAGAAGAGGCTTTCGCCACTGAATTGCAGTGCATTAGAGGCAGCAAACATTTCTTGAAGGATAGTCCTCTCTATACACTAAATCACTTCATAGATGAAGATGGCCTCACGAGGATTGGAGGATGTATCTCTCAGGAAAACATTGGACAGGAAGAAAAGAATCCCATCATCACCCCGAGACACTATCATGAGCAATCACAGCATCAAGGAAGACACTTCACCAAAGGCGCCATCCGTATGGCAGGCTTTTGGATTGTGGGGGCCAAAAGATGTGTCTTCCCTTATCTTCAAGCGTGTGATTTGTCACAAGCTGCATGGAAAGTGTGAAGTTCAGAAGATGGCTAAATTGCCTGTGAGCAGAGTCAGTCACTTTGAGGTTCAGATTTACTTAAATGAATAGAATATAATAGGATCTTTATTTATCTCTGTAGGGAAATTGGTTTTGCAGTGTATCCTTTGGCAATTCACAATACACTCACACAGCAATAGACAAGCAATGCGACAACACAGTGTACATTTCAGACAAATAGTTGTAGTACTTAAGACAAACTTCATTCTATTTGTTTTGGATGTTGTGATCAAATACATTCTGCTCGAGGGAAGTAGTAAAAATTCTGCCCAGAAAAAAATCTGTTTAGGATCATCTAATATTTTAGTTACTTTGTTCATTGCTCTAGCTTTATAAATATTTTCAAGATCTAAAGCATTCCCCCCTATTTGTTTATGGACAGTGATGGTAATCCTTCTTTTTTATGTATTACGTTTACATTTCCAAACCAACAGATAATGCAGAAGGTTAGAACACTTTCTACAAAATATTTATAGAATAGGGTTAAGAGTTTATTGTCAACTTTAAAAATACATAATCTTCTGAGAAAGTGTAGCCTCTGCTGTCCTTTTTTGGCAATGTGTTCAACATGTCTACTCCACTTTAACTTGCTGTCTAGCACAATTCCCAGATATTTATACTCTTCCAGTGATTCTATAGTTTTTCCCTTAATAATGGTGCATGATGATTTTTTTTAATCAATTGTCATTTCCTTTGTCTTATCTGTATTTAAAACCAAGCAGGAGTTTTCACACCATTCAACAAACTCATCAAAAGCAGGTCCATGATGGTGTTCCTCATTTTGCAATAAACTCACTATTGCTATGTCGTCTGGAAATTTGATAAAATGTCTATCTTGAAAGTGACTATTGCAATTATTGTTATATAACAAAATTAAAGGGGAGACACAACACAGCCTTGTGGAGTACTGATATTAGTAGAAATTTTAGGAAATTATCTCTGCAAACTGTAAGGCTGTAGAACATGACTGTTCTGCACCATTGGTCCCTGACAAGGAGAAAAACGCCACTGTGGTGATGTTTCCCTATAACATCAGTTCCCTGTCTGTCACTCACTCGACGTTGTGTCGATGTAGTGACACTAGGGGTCACTCTTGGGAGCCCGAGACACCTCTGGTCTTTGATAAAAGGCCAATGAAAATTGGCGAGTGGTATTTGCATACCACTCCCCCGGACATGTATGCAACCACTCATTCAGATTTTCTCTTCGGAGCCGAACGGTCGATGTTTACTGAGCTGACTGTTCATTCACCTCTGCTGGATCTGATGCCGCATTTCAGCGGCTTCTCCCTCCTCTGCACTGGTGCACTGCAGAGAACGCCCCTGGGCGCTTCGGCAGAAAAAAGAGAGTATATTTTTCTAAAGAGTATATTTCTCTAAAAGAGCGGCACACTCAGAATGTCTTTTTAAAGATGCATCTTTTTAAACAAGCCTTTCCATTTGTGTGTTATTCCTGGTTGCGGTCGTTTCCTCTCTACTTCTGATGGTCACGATCGCTGTCTTTCGTGTCTGGGCATGACCCACGTGAAGACCATTCATGGATGGATCATGTACTCACTGCGAGAACATGACCATGGCAACGTTGTGGTCATGGCTTGCCCACGAGCGTTGGGCTAGAGTGGAACACTCCACTCTCCCCTGAACCCTCGCGGCTTGATGATTGGTTCCTGGGCTTGTGGCGCCGCTCAAAGCAGCCACACCCCACTCCAGTCCCTTTCTTCCTGGAAGTGCATGAGGAGCTGACAAAATCATGGGAGGCACCTTTTACTGCCCGGACCCAATCTTTCAGCTCCCCCGCCCTCACTACCCTCGATGGCGGGGCGGCCAGGGGCTATTTGGCGATTCCCCCAGTGGATAAGGTGCTCGCGGTGCACCTATGCCTGCAGAGCGCCGCCACCTGGCGCGGACGCCCAAAGCTCCCATCCAAGGCCTGTAGATTCACGTCATCCCCGACGGCCAAAGCCTACAGTGCTGCTGGACAAGCCGCCTCCGCGGCCAAGGTGCTAAAAGAACTGCACAAGGGTAGTTCCGCCCCAGATTTGATGCAGGAGCTACGCTCGGCGACCGACCTTGCTCTCCGGGTGATGAAGGTCATGGCGCTGCCTCTCGGGCAGGTAATGTCCACCTTAGTGGTCCAGGAGTGCCACCTTTGGCTCAGCCTGGTCGAGATGGGTGAGGCCGACAAGGCATGGTTCCTTGCTGCCCCATCTCCCAGGTTGGCCTATTCAGCAACACCGTCGAGGACTTTGCCCAGCAGTTCTCGACGGTGAAGCAGCAGACAGAGGCTGTCCGGCACATCCTGCCCCGGTGCGGCTCAAGATCCCGCACCCCGCCTGCTTGTCACCATGGGCGTCCCCCTGCGGTGACTGCACTGGCTCCTGTCCCTTCGGCCCAGCCCCGGCATGGGAAGCAGCTCAGCTGGCTGCCAAGAACCCGCAGAAGGCTTCGAAGCGCCCCTGAGACGGACGACCCAGCGACGACGAAACCCACCTTGGAGCTGGTAAACAGACCACTCCATCCCCCGGAGGAGAATCTTTTGTTGCTTTTTCATTTAATTTCGCTGCATGCCCAAGTGGCTGCGGTACCCAACATTTCAGCAAAAGAGCGGTTTCCTTGTTCCCTGGGTCGCATAACCGTGCACGGCCGTCATCACGACCATCGTCCACCTTTTCATCCTTGCAGGTTTGGCACTCCAGCGGTGGTCTCTGGCGAGTGTCCGGCATCAAGATTGGTTCGCGCCGGTAGACCTGAAGGACGCGTACTTCCATGTCTCGATTCTTCCTTGACACAGACCCTTCCTGCGGTTTGCATTCGACGGTCGGGCATATCAGTACAAGGTCCTCCCTTTCGCTCTGTCCTTGTCCCCTCGCATCTTTACGAAGGTCGCAGAGGCAGCTCTTGCCCCGTTAAGGGAGGTAGGCATTCGCATTCTCAACTATCTTGACAACTGACTAATCCTAGCTCACTCTCGGGATATGTTGTGTGCATACAGGGACCTGGTGCTCTTTCACCTCAGCTGACTAGGGCTTCGGGTCAACTGGGAAAAGAGCAAGCTCCTCCCGGTTCAGCGCATCTCTTTTCTTGGTTTGGAGTTGGACTCAGTCTCGTTGACAACACGCCTCACGAACGAGCGCGCACAGTCGGTGGTTGATTTCTTCCGAGCCCTCTGGCAGACGAGTTTTCAGAGAGACTCACTGCCAGCCCAGTACACGTGCTAACTAAAGCCCTGTACTGGGGTAGATGCTCCGCATGTGGCGGTTCCCCGTAGGTAACCCCATGCGATGTATATCTTCCACTAATTCGTTTCCCTGTTGGCAAACTGCATCTTCCTTAGGCAGAGGCCCCTCTGCCCCAGTTTCCATGCTTGTAGTAACTCCTCCCCCGAAGGGTATGACCTACCTTGGGACTTCTCCACATGGCATACTTCCGACATAGCTCAGCAAAACCATGTGACGTATTTCCACTTAAATACCCCCCCCCCCCCCCCTTGGTAGGGACACCCCCCTGACTAGACATGGTTGGCCCAATCGGTTAGTCCCCCTTTTTATTGGGGAGTGGAAAAAAAGGGGAAAAGAGGCCACGACTGGGCTAGCCCGTCTCTATCTTTTGGGTAGTTGACTTGTCCCAAAGGACCATTCGACACTCATAACAGTGTTGGGGGAGGTTATGTGTCGGCCTGGTGTGCTGGCTATGAGGCACACAGTGGTCTGCCCGTCACACACCGCCAGTTCACGTAACACAGTTCAGCCAGTTGCAGCATTTTGTATAGGGACCCCTAGTGTCACTACATTGACACAACATCGAGTGAGTGACAGATAGGGAACGTCCTGGTTACTTGCGTAACCTCCGTTCCCTGATGGAGGGATCGAGACGTTGTGTCCCTCCTGCCACAATGCTGAACTACCCGCTGAAATGTCTGGGACTTTGTCTCGGCTCCTCAGCATAAAACCTGAATGAGTGGTTGCATACCAGCTCCTTTTATACCCATATGTCCGGGGGAGTGGTATGCAAATACCACTCGCCAATTTTCATTGGCCTTTTATCAAAGACCAGAGGTGTCTCGGGCTCCCAAGAGTGACTCCTAGTGTCACTACATCGACAAAACTTCTCATTCCCTCCATCAGGGAACGGAGGTTACGACGGAGGTTACGCAAGTAACCAGGACGTGTTATGGTCATTCCGAACGATGGTAAATCCATCAGGTTCAACCTCGCAATTGGGGACACTTTCATCCAACCAGGAGTGATCGCCAACAAGCAAGCCATGCGTTATTCCTGATAAAACTGCAAGTTGGTAAGCTCTTCCATTTTCCCTCTGACTGATCAGGCATTTATTAGTAGTGTGGGTAGCAAGGGTAGCTTGTTTTTTAAATGCTTTCGTCTTTGTCTGACTCCTCCTTTACTTCCATATTCCCGTTTAAATGATTCTACTTTTCCTTTGTTAGCAAGGAAGTCAAGTATGGAGTTGATTTCATTAGTTTCAGTCCATGCAGGGTGCCTTAGACTAAGCAGAGTATTGAATGAGCAAAACCAGGCCACCATGCCACCAGTGTAAAGCCATGCTTACTAAAAATGTGTTTATATTAAAAATAAAACATAAAACATTCAAACATAAACATAGCAACATAAAACAAAGGCACTCGCTCAGAACAGCCACAATGTACACTACATGTTCCCACAGTGCAAGCTTCACCGTTGGGATGGTATTGCACAGGTGATGAGCTGTGCCTGGTTTCCTCCAGTCATGATGCTTGGAATTGAGGCCAAACAGTTCAATCTTCATTTCATCAGACCAGAGAATCTTGTTTCTCACAGTCTGAGAGCCCTTTAGGTGCTTTTTTTTGTCTTGCACTGAAGAGAGGCTTCCGTCTGGCCACTCTGCCATAAAACCCAGATCGGTGGAGTGTTGCAGTGATGGTTGTCCTTCTGCAAGTTTCTCCCATCTCCACACATGACCTATGGAGCTCAACCAGAGTGACCATCGGGTTCTTGGTCACCTCTCTTACATAGGCTCTTCTCCCCCGATTGCTCAGTTTGGCCAGGTGGCCAGCTCTAGGAAGAGTCCTTGTTGTTCCAAACTTATTCCATTTAAGAATTATGGAGGCCACTGTGCTCTTGGGAAACTTCAATGCAGCCAAAGTTTTTGGTAGCCTTCCCCAGATCTGTGCCAGATTTGTCTAACCAAAACACATTAAATGTTGAGAATTATGCTGATATGTAGTTCTCATTTTTATAGTTGGTGGGGTTTTGACTGAAAACCTTAAAAAAAAAATGATGTGTCTCTGAGCTGTGCATGCAGTTCCTTTGACCTCATGGCTTGTTTTTTGCCCTGATATGCATTTTCAGCTCAGACTTTATATAGACAGGTGTGTACCTTTCCAAATCATGTCCAATCAATTGAATTTGGACTTTTAATGGACTCCAATCAAAGTGTAGAAACATCTCAAAGATGATTCAGAGAAATGGGATGCATTGAGCTAAATTTCAAGTGTCATAGCAAAGGGTCTGAATACTTATGTCAATGTGATATTTCATTTTTTTTATTTTCACTAAATTTGCAAAGTTATTAAAAATCTGTTTTTTGCTTTGACATTATGGGGTATGGAGTATAGACTGATGTGAAAAAAAAAAATAATAATTTTAAGCATTTTAGCGTAAGGCTGCAACATATGTGAAAACAATGTGAAAAGGGGTCTGAATACTTACTGAATGCACTGTATATACAGTTGTGCTCAAAAGTTTGCATACCCTTGGAGAATTGGTAATATATGTACCATTTTTAAAGAAAACATGAGTGAGCAGGCAAAACACATCTTTTATTTCTTATGGGATTCATATTCAACTGTAGGTTATAACAGAATGGCACAATCATAAAACAAAACATGGCAACAAAGACAAAAATGAAATGACCCCTGTTCAAAAGTCTGCATTCCCTTAGTTCTTAATACTGTGTATTGCCCCCTTTAGCATCAGTGACAGCATGCAGTCTTTTGTAATAGTTGTCTATGAGGCCTCAAAATCTTGCAGGTGGTATAGCTGCCCATTCATCTTGGCAAAATGCTTCCAGGTCATGCAAAGTCTTTGGTCATCTTGCATGAACCGCACGACTGAGATCTCCCCAGAGTGGCTCGATGATATTAAGGTCAGGAGACTGTGATGGCCACTCCAAAACCTTCACCTTTTTATGCTTTAACAACTGGAGGGTCAACTTGGCCTTGTGCTTAGGGTCATTGTCATGCTGGAAAGTCCAATAGCGTCCCATGTGCAGCTTTCTTGCAGAAGAATGCAAATTGTCTGCCAGTATTTTCTGATAACATGCTGCATTCATCTTGCCATCAATTTTCACAAGATTTCCCATGCATTTAGAGCTCACACACCTCCAAAACATCAGTGAGCCACCACCATGCTTCACAGTGGGGATGGTATTCTTTTCACTATAGGCCTTGTTGACCCCTCTCCAAACATAGCGCTTATGGTTGTGACCATAAAGCTCTATTTTGGTCTTGTCACTCCAAATTACAGTGTGCCAGAAGCTGTGAGGCGTGTCAAGGTGTTATCGGGCATATTGTAACCAGGCTTTTTTGTGGCATTGCTGCAGTAAAGGCTTCTTTCTGGCAACTCGACCATGCAGCTAATTTTTGTTCAAGTATCGTCGTATTGTGCTCCTTGAAACAACCACACCGTATTTTTCCAGGTTACCTGTGGGTTTTTCTTTGTATCCCGAACAATTCTTCTGGCAATTGTGGCTGAAATCTACCTGAAATTGGCTTGGTATCAAGAGATCCCTGAATTTTCCACTTCTTAATAAGTGATTGAACAGTACTGACTGGTATTTTCAAGGCTTTGGATTTCTTTTTATATCTTTTTCCATCTTTATAAAGTTCCATTCCCTTGTTATGCAGGTATTTTGACAGTTCTTTTCTGCTCCCCATGACTCAGTGTCTAGCCTGCTCAGTTCATCCACGTGAGAGCTAACAAACTCATTGACTACTTATACACAGACACTAATTGCAATTTAAAAAGCCACATGTGTGGGAAATTAAACTTTAATTGCCATTTAAACCTGTGTGTGTCACCTTGTGTGTCTGTAACAAGGCCAAACATTCAAGGGTATGTCAACTTTTGATCAGGGCCATTTGGGTGATTTCTGTTATCATTATGATTTAAAAAGGAGACAAACAACTATGTGATAATAAATGGCTTCATTTGATCACTACCCTTTAATAAAAGACATGATCAGCATTTTTTGCATGATCAGTCATATTTTCAAAATCAATGCCAAAATTTCACAATTTCTGCCAGGGTATGCAAACTTTTGAGCACAACTGATATTATTATTATTATTATTATTTTGCATGTTTATTAGTGGCTACTAGATACAAATCAAAAATGGAAATGGAAAATGCACACAGCAGTCGCGTTTGGGTCTCAGGAGGACACAGTATTGCACTATGCTGTACCATGGCTTTGATAAACATCATGTGAATAAGTATTTTAGATGTATTGTCTATGATTGAATGCTCTGTGCATCTGGTCGAAAAATAAATAAAAAATACAGTAAGTAGCTTAAATGTAGCAAGCTTCTTTAGGCATGTAGGTTGTAGTGTAAACTGCTACTTTCTCTGATGTGTAGCTTTTAACAAATTTTTCTGTTGAGTAATTAGTAGCTTACTACATTTTTTAGTAGTTTGCCCAACACTGGACCCACCACAGTCTGCTGCTTCCTAACTAACAACATATACAGTACTACACATATTCTGCACCATTATACATACTTTGTATCCCTGTATCATATACTGTAATATCTTTCTATATATCTCTCTATTAGCGTTACCAACTTTCTGCCAACCAAATGTGGGAAAACCAAAAAGAAAAAAAAGAAAAAAGAAAGCATTGATGAGACATTCTAAGGGGCTGTTTAGACTGGACACATCTAAACACGTCGACACTCTCTATATGAGTTTTACAAGCTGTATAAAAATGTGGTCTCTTTTATGCGAGATGCTGAGAAAAACAGCAATATGCAGTGCAGCGTTCAAAGAGGTCCAGAGCATGTTTTCAAAGGAAAAGAATTGAAAAATAGCGTGGAGTCAGACTGACGCAAAAATGCATTCGTGTGAATGGCCCCCCAGCACATAAAATCAAAAACAATTAAAAACAACGACCATGGAGAGCCAGTATACATTGAGGATAGAGGCATGCAATGGAGCCATTATCTGTATTTGTATCTGTATCTGTTCATGACAAAATTATCTGTATCTGTCTTTGTATTCGGATAGAACCGAGTGTGGGCGGGGCTTAAACCAGAAGTGCGTCAAAACTAAATGAAACATTACATTTAACACAACACAACTTACATTTATAGTTTCTATTAATAAAATATGCCTTATATATGCATTTTCATAATAATAGCCTAATAATAATAATAATAATATACAATTATTATTTAAAAAAAATATTTTATTCTTTTTTTCTTACCAGATGAAGCTGAAATTGTAGGCTACATTAACTGTGGAATAAGTTGTGGTTTCTCCTGGTATTTCAGATATTAATATCTGCATGAAACAGAATTTTCGTTGGTCTGTGCATGTAAAACAACATTATTCTGGAGGCAAGAGGTGTCAAGCAAAATGTGAAATGTCAAGCACACATTTTTGCAGTGAATAATAAATACAAATTCAAACATTAAAATAAATTAAAATAAAATCAATATAGCCTACAAACAGGTGAAAGTCCTATAAGTCTATCAGGAATTTTTACAATAAGACACCATTATTTAGTTAAATAATAATAATAATAATGTTAAATTTAGCGCCTTACAAGAGTTTAAGAACACTTAACATTTTAAAATTTAGCACAGTTTAAAGAAGAAGAAGAAAAGCATATTTCAGATTCTTCATTTTACATAAGGAGAAATATTTCAAATAGATGAACGCTCTATTGAGCATTTAAACCTTTATGGAGCATTTTAACTTTTTTGTTTGTTTGGTTTTTTTGGAATAAAGTCTTAACCAGTTAATTACCTGAATCGCTGATGTGGATATAAATGTGATCAACAGACAGACGAGCTCCGATGTGAAATCATCACTTCAGGTCAGGAATTTAACATCGTACTCAGGTTTAGGCTATAAATAAACACATGAGAATCACGTGTGAATCATGTGATACATTAGCATAGACATTCCAAGAAGTGGAAAGTGTATATGATGTCGTATCTTAATGTTACACTTGATAAACTCCAGACGCACACAATTAACAGAGACCGCAAAGGAGTTGAGACTGCAGCCATCCGATCTGAAATCACAATGTGTGCATTTTCATTCATTACACTTTAGAAATATTGGCTGCACAGATTCATAAATTCATTGTAATTTTGGATATGTTTATTTAAAATGTCGCTTTATCCTTGTGCTTTTTGGATAATCAGTCAAACGAATATTTTTTTTTTATTATTCGGATTAATCCGTTAATCGTTTTGTCATTATCTGTGCCATTCCAAATAAGGTATTCGGCTTCGGGCACATCCCAAATTGAGGACTAACATTACACCAGATTTGTCTAACCAAAACACATTAAATGTAGAGAATTATGCCGATATGTAGTTCTCATTTTCATAGTTGGTGGGGTTTTGACTGAAAACCTAAAAAAAAAAAAAGTATAAAAGGTGATTCATGTGAGACCAGAAGATCTTTTCTGTATTAGGATTAACTGAATTAGTAATTTACTGATTCTTGTAATTGATGAAAGTGTGAATGGCAATGATTGTGTTATGATCCATACTATTCTCTGATGGGTCAAGAAAAGGATCAAATTAAATTTTATCCAATCTCAGAAATCAGCTCAAAACAAAGATCAGATAGGTGTTGTCATCCCTGGACACCCACTAAAGAGTCAGATAAAACATTACAAAAATGGGTGTGTCATATTCCATAATGAGGCCATAGCTACTGTATATATACTGAGTTATATAGTATATATGAGTATATATACTTTTTTGTCCTTGACTGTCCATTGTTATTACAGTAATGGCAGCAACACTACAACAACACCTCCAGTGGTGTAGTCGGGGCCATATGCAAATATGCGCCCTGTGTCTACTTTTTCCCAGGGCTGTTTGCGTTTAGCGACTTCTAAGGATCAATATTTTTGTATACTTTCGGTATACCCACTTGTTTTGCTGCTTCAGAGGTCTATAATCTACTGTCATGTTAGTTTCCCTTTAACTGTATTGGATGCTGTTTTGTGAAACTGGAGATTCTTTGTTGTAATTGGTGCATTATCACTTGAATTCTGCCATTCCCTGCCCCTGACAACTGTTGTCACTGCTATCATTAACTGAGGGAACTTATGACAGTGAGTGGACAGAGAGATTCACCCTCACGCTGAAGCAATATCAGGTCAAATGAAATATGCCAAATGTCCTGCAAAATAAGGAATCGTCCCATAATTACAGGAAAAAAATTGTGTTCTGTATGATATCCATATGCGATGCTGTTTGTCCCATATTTTAGCATCACACACCCAAACTGCTGAGAATGTTTCACAAATAGAGAGAAATGGACTTGAAACACACACCTTTCGCTTGAGTTGTGTGAGATATCAGATGTTGCTTTACACTGACACTACACTTGACAGAAATGGCTGGGGAAAAGATCAGTGACAATCAGTGCACGTTTGCTGTCAGAAGCAAGATAATTTTGTCAAAATCATATAGCATTCGAGTGCATGTTAATTGTTTCCCACCATTGGGATTTTAAAACAACAGTAAACGTACCTATTCATAACATGCAATTCAATTTTATTGCATATGTCAGAGCTCATTCTGGAAGAGAGAGAGAGAGGTAAGAAAAACTGCATTACTGCATTAATTCAAAATAAAAGTACAGTTGTACAGGTTTAGTTAAAACACATTTTCTTACATTTCCCTTATGATAAATGTACTGGAAAAACAACGACACAAATCCAAAGAGAAATACACTATTTTCATGTTAAGCCTTTTCTCTCCCTTTCTTTCTTCTTCCTGGTCATTGTATTAAAGCGTTTTCATTTTAAGTTTAGTTGGGGACGTTCGCATTTAACGCGTTTTTGCATCCATCCATGCTGTTTTTCAATGTTAAGCAGCGTCTCTCATAGGAACACCTGTAAATAAAACTCCGCCGTGAACACCGCTGCCTCTCTCCCGGATGAGCTTAATACTTTTTATGATTGTTTCAAGGGAAATAACACCGCCCTCGCGGAGAGAGCTCTCACAGCCAAAGCTACAGAGGTTAGTTCATTCTCCGTCTCTGTAGCGGATGTAACCTGATCCTTCTGACGGGTGAATATCCGTAAAGCCACGGGTCCAGATGGCATTCCGGGCCATGTCATCAGAGCATGCGCGAACCAACTGGCTGGTGTTTTTACGGACATTTTCAACCTTTCTCTCTCCTTGTCTGTGGTCCCCACATGCTTTAAAACATCCACCATTGTGCCTGTACCAAAGCAATCCAAAATCACTTGCTTAAATGACTGGCGTACTGTTGCTCTGACCCCCATCATCAGCAAATGTTTTGAGAGACTAATCAGAGATTACATCTGCTCTGTGCTGCCTGCCTCACTGGACTCACTGCAGTTTGCTTACTGCAACAACTGGTCCACTGATGATGCCATTGCATCTACACTACACACTGCTCTCTCCCACCTGGAAAAAAGAAACACATATGTGAGAATGCTGTTTGTAGACTACAGCTCAGCATTCAACACCATAGTGCCCTCCAAGCTTGATGTGAAACTCCGGGCTCTGGGCTTAAACAGCTCGCTGTGCAGCTGGATCCTGGACTTCCTGTCAGGTAGACGCCAGGTGGTTAGTATGGGCAGCAACATCACCTCATCACTGAGCCTTAACAATGGAGATCCGCAGGGCTGTGTTCTCAGCCCACTCCTGTATTCCCTGTACACACATGACTGTGTGGCAACACACAGCTCCAACCATCATTAAGTTTGCTGATGATACGACGGTGGTAGGTCTGATCACTGACAATGATGAAACAGCCTACAGAGAGGAGGTGCACACTCTGACATGCAGGTGTCAGGAGCACAACCTCTCCCTCAACGTCAGTAAGACCAAGGAGCTTGTGGTGGACTTCAGGAGAAAAGACAGAGAAGCCCCATCACCATCAATGGAGCACCGGTGGAGAGAGTCAGCAGCTTCAAGTTATGCAACTCTTCAAATCTTACTAATTTTTTATTGTATACTGTGTATTCTATATTGTATGTGTATTCTATATTGTGTGTATTGTATACTGTACATTGTATATTATTATTTGTATATTGTGTTGTAATTATGTGTATATTAGATATGTAAATTGTGTTGTGTAAATCTGATGTTTATTGTAAATTGGTATATGGTTGAGTGACAATAAAGTGATTTGATTTGATTTGATTTGAAATATGGGTCATTCCTACAATTCTGTGTCATTTAAGTCCCCATTTCAAGTGTGTATGGTATTTATATTGTTTAATTTCACCAGATTACAATTTTGATAGGCTTGTTAAAAATAATAAAGACTTTTTATAATGTTACACATTTCTGTGGGCTTAAAAGTTAAATGTTAAATAATTGAAATCATTTTCTATTTCACTGTGTCATTTCTTCATTTTCCAAAAACTGCACGTCAAACATCTTTGACAAAAATAAATGCTAAATCATTGGATTTCTATTTTTCCCCACATACAGTTAAGAGTTTAGTGTTACATTCTCTCACTAACATGTATTCATTTGTGGTAAATGTGTAATTTTAACACTGATAGTGGAGGTTATTTGTGTGTCCTTTGATTTATTGTGCACCCTGTTATGTGAAGATATCATGACCTTTCATTGAAGATATATGTTTGGAAATGACATCACACACACTGGAGGTGGACATCAGCCATTCTGCAATTTTTTAAATTTATTTAGTTATTTGAAGTTTATAACTCTATTTATTATTTTATCTTATTTTGTGGTGTTAGTCATATGTGGTCAAGCATAACATGTCCACCCTTTTATGGGAAGATATATGGGAAATTAACATAATTTAAAATTTCAATATACAGTGTTTATGTTAACAGAAATAAAATCATAAATATTAGTTTACAAATATGTTTCCTAGATATCATTCACAGACCATGTAGTGGCTAATTTATCCACTGAATATCCACCCTGTATTTGTCCACCCTGATGCTGCCCATTTAACTGGATGGACATCTGAATTTTTTAGTAATTTAGCTTGACCAGTATGACTAAAACAATCTTTAATATGTCCCTGTAATGATGAAACATGAAGAAACATGAAGAAATTTGTAAAAGGATGTTTTATTTTTCAAACGTTCCAAAGCCAGAATGTCACCGAATTGTAGGAATGACCCATTTATGATATGTACAGAGAGAGTTGCAGTTCCACCGCTCTCTATATGCAGTCTATACGCAGTCTAGAGTAAGAGTACAGTCTATAGTAACAGACACCTTGAGTCAGACGAACAGGGACTGGGCAATAGTAAACCACTTTTTTTGGTAGGACTACACCACTGACACAATTTAACATGTTAATTGCTCAGATTTTTGGAAGGACAGAAGTTAACAAACCTTTTAGAGACTCTAGAACACCAATGAATGCTTTGAGTGTTCCGTTTAATTTCTTCACCTATTTAGAGACAATGAATAAAAAAGTCCTATTTTTATGATTTTTTTTTTTTATACTTGCATATGGATGGAATTCTAGCAGCTGAACATTTGCCTCAATTAATGCACATTTTAAGCCTCAAATTAATTAGTGACAAAATGCTTAGTAACATTAGTTAAGTTCTGGCAATTTCAGATTGTGGTACTCTACAGATCAAAGAGGGAGTGATTTTTTATTTATTATTTATTTATTTTTACTGCCACACCAGCAGTGTGGCATTAAGTTGAGGATCAAAGCTACTTCAATAGAGTACTTAAAAGAAGATTTTACAAGACTCTAATGAACATTGCATCAGCTACATTTTAGCTTCCATGCCCCAGTCCTCTCGAATGGAAGCGATATTCTTCCTAATTGGAATGTATGGGGTCACTTCTTGATGAAGAAAGCCATGCACAGACTGGGTTCAAAGAAATGAAAACTATTCTAACCCATATGAAAAGATCAGCTCTAAGTAGATTATCAGTTATGTCCTCACTGTTTGAATATAATCCCACTTTATGTGCTACACATCAAAAAGCGACAAGAGAGAATTTTGTCATAATGCAGACATATCCCCCATCATGTCTTTACACTCTGAAACTGTGACTTTGATCAGTTTTTAGCAATCTAGGATACAAAAAATGCTATAGCTTTCTCTGTCCCATGACATATCCACTTCAATGAAGAGAGAGAAGCCCATAATCTAGCAAATTAACCCCTTGAAAGGGGTGTGCGGAATTTGTGGCTATCAGCAGATGTAGACTGTTATCACAGGCATCAGATGCTCAATCAGTAGGCTTCAAATTCAGACCAAAAGCAAATATCAATCAGAGAGACTTATAAGGGCTGGAGATGGTCCATGAGAACAAAGAGTGCTTGAGAAAGCAAGAAACCTACATCTGTAGATGTGAACTTCCCTGCTACACAGTATGTAAAAAGATGTATGCTGAATAAGTAAGATGTCTGAAAACTCAGTATTCATGATACAGTAGGTCATCAATACCCGGACGACCTTCTGCATATACCAAGATTTCTGAAGCATGCAACCAGTGAATACTTTGTTATCTGTGGTGGTCCTATGGTGCCTTAGACACTCCATTATTCTCTCATTATTTAATTACCTCCATAATATCCCAGGTGTGTATGACTTTTTCTTCAGCAGAAAACATTTGAAGAAAAATAAAAAAATATCTTAGCTCAGTAGGTCCTTAAAATGCAAGTGGATGATTAGACTTTTGAAGCTCCAAAATTAAAACACAGTCAGCATGGTTTAGAGTTAAAAATTACTTAAATGTTGATCTTTTTCGCACCAACAGCGACTGTATCGCTTTAGAAGACCACTAGAGTCCTATGGATGACATTTATGCTGACTGTATGTGATTTTTGGAGCTTCAAATGTCTGATCAACATCCACTTGCAGTTTAGGACCTACTGATTTAAGATATTTTTCTATTTTTCCTCAAATGTGTTCTGCTGAAGAATGAAAGTCATACACACATGGGATATCCTGAGGATGAGTAAATAATGAGATAATTTTTTTGGGGTGAACTATCCCTTTAATAATATTCCTATTAATGATAGACCTATTGGGCTCTATTTTTGTAAGCGAGCAAAATGCAAGTGGGCGTGGGTGGAAGTGCGCAAACTGTGGGTGTATTCTATGGCAATGAAGTGGCGCGAAGCAAAATTTGCTATTTTACTGATATATAAGTAATTGCGCTAAGACGTTTCAAAAGCAGGTCTGTTTTCAGTGCAGAGTCTAAATTCAGTTCGTACATTTGCATTTTGGAGATTCCACCTGAAGGTAGTAATAAAGTTCATGTCCAAACTCTGAAAATACTATGGAACATCAAATTATGTCCATGACAATCACTGTTTTATGAAACAAAAATGTATGAGCTTTTTGTTAAACTATCTAGAGGTCATGGTTTATTTATTTATTTTTTAATTATTATCATTATGTTTATATTTACAGTTGTATTTATGATCTAATTTGTATTTTTCCACCTGTTCTCGCAGAGAGATTTTTAAATCACTGCAAAAGAGGCTGGTGGAAGAAGTTGGAGAGGGTAAAATGTTTGGATTTGGTATGATTTTATTTTATTTATTTATTTA
Organism: Myxocyprinus asiaticus; assembly: GCF_019703515.2. Classification (NCBI taxonomy): domain Eukaryota; kingdom Metazoa; phylum Chordata; class Actinopteri; order Cypriniformes; family Catostomidae; genus Myxocyprinus; species Myxocyprinus asiaticus. The sequence continues at coordinate 44,796,854 of NC_059344.1, forward strand.
TTTTTTGACCACACTATTTTCATTTCATTTGAAGTGTAATTTGCATTTAAAAATAGTTTTGGTTTAATTGTTGTTTCAATAAATTAATAAAATTTTTACAAATCAAAATTGATCGGTAGAAGTGAAGTGCATGCCGATACAATCACTTTTAATAGCAGCCATGATTTGTGTGTCAGTAGTCTCTCCGAAAACTCGACTGCCACAGGGCTCGGAGGAAGTCAACCAGGGAACAAAGTTTGTGAACACTACTGGGAATTAATGGCGCACGTCTTCAGCTCAAAAGGAGGTGGATTGCGCTATGTGCAAGCGATACACCCGGCCGGCTATCCCGGGCTTATCCACTTGTATTGCGTGCCACTACCTGGGACGAAACCGGTTCCACCCAGTGGATGTAGAACCTTGCAAAGGTGTTGGGTGTTGCCCAGCCTGCTGCTCTGCAAATGTCTGTTAGAGAGGCACCCCTGGCCAGGGCCCAGGAGGTCGCTACACCCCTGGTAGAATGGGCTCGTAGCCCTACCGGGAGCGGCATGTCCTGGGCGTGATATGCCATAGTTATGGCGTCAATGAGCCAGTGGGCGATCCTCTGCTTGGAGACAGCACTTCCTTTCCGCTATGCACCAAAGCAGACAAAGAGCTGCTCAGAGATCCTAAAGCTCTGCGTGCGATCCTAATAGATGCGCAAAGCGCGCACCAGACACAGCAATGACAGGGTTGAGTCTGCCTCCTCCTGGGGCAGCGCTTGCAGGTTCACCACCTGGTCCCTAAAAGGGGTCGTGGGAACCTTGGGCAGGCCAGGGGGCCAGCTGTGTGCCAGCGCGTCTATGCCGAGGGGGGCCTCGGTCAGGGCTTACGAACGCCTGGAGACCAGTTCTAGGGGAACACCTGGCCGTAGAAAGAAGAGGTCGGTCCAAGGGCTGAAAAGACAGTGACAGACCAGCGTGATGACCACGCGATGTGTCCCGTGGCACCATGCCCATCTCAGGACTTGAATCTGAAGCCAGTGCTGAAGTGGTCTCATATGCATCAACCTGAGCGGGGTGGCTACCGCTGAGGATGCCATATGCCCCAGGAGCCTCTGAAAAAGTTTCAGTGGAATCGCTGTTTTCTATTTGAACGCCTTCAAACAGGCCAGCACCGACTGGGCACGCTCGTTCGTGAGGCGGGAACGGGAGTCTGTGTAAGGCCAGATTCAGTACTCGCAGGTCCAAGATTGGCTGCAACCCACCGCCTTTTTTTGGTACGATAAAGTAAGGGCTGTAAAACCCCTTCTTCATCTCGGTCGAAGGGACAGGTTCTGTCGCGCCCTTCCGTAGGAGGGTAGCGATCTCCACGCTCAAGGTAGCAGCGTTTTTGTCCTTGACCAAGGTGAAGTGGATACGGGTGGGTGCCTGGCGAACTGAATCACGTAGCCGAGTTGGGCGGTCCGGATCAGCCATTGCGACAGATTGGAAAGTGCAAGCCACACGTCCAAGTTCCACGCAAGGGGGACCAAAGGCACAACGTCGTCGGAGGTACCGGCAGGTATGGCTTCGCAGCGGGGCGGAGCTCAAGGTGCCACACTATGTCATGGCCGTGCTGAGTCTAGGGACATCAAAGCACTTACCTGGCTCCTTGTGACCACCCCCGGAACAGCCTGGGATGGGGGAGGAAGAGGCCTGTCCTCGTGACCTGTGGGGTCAGATTTGTGCCACAGCTGGGTGCTCAGGTGCAGGAGACCGCCGCTGGAGCACCAAACCTGCCAAATAGAGTGGTGGACAGTGGTTGTGATGTCAGCCGTGCACACTGGATACGTGACACAGGGAACAAGGAAACCGCTCTTGCTGAACTCTTGAGTACTGCAGCCACTTGGGCATGCAGCGCAATTAAATGCAAAGGTAACAAAAAGATTCTCCTCCTGGCCTTCGATCGGGGGATGGAGAGGTCTGCTTACCAGCTCCAGAGCAATGGGTTTCATCATCCCTGGGTCGCCCGACTCAAGGACGCTTTGAAGCCTTACACGGGTTCTTGGCGGCCGCGAGACGGGTGGCGTCTGCTTCCTGCGGTGGGCTCCATGCCAGGGCTGGGCCGAAGGGTTGGGCTGCGGCAGAGCCGGTGCAGTCACAGCAGGGGGATGCCCTTGGCAACGAGCAGATGGGTTGTGGGATCTTGAGTCGCGCCGGGGCAGGATATGCCGGATAGCCTCTGTCTGCTGCTTCACTGTCGAGAACTGCTGGGCAAGTCCTTGACGGTGTCGTCAAATAGGCCAGCCTGGGAGATGGGGGCAGCAAGGAACCGTGTCCTGTCGGCCTCAAACCATCTCGACCAGGTTGAGCCAAAGGTGGTGCTCCTGGACCACTAATGTGGACATCGTCCATCCGAGAGACCGCACTGTGACCTCTGTCGCTCGGAGAGCGAGGTCAGTCACCGAGCTCATTTCCTGCATAAATCCCGGGGCGGAACTAACCTCGTGCAGTTCCTTTAGTGCCTTGGCGGACTTGCAGGAGAGCCATGGCGTGTAGGGCGGAGGCGGCTTGTCCAGTAGCACTGTAGGCCTTGGCCATCAGAGATGACGTAAACTACAGGCCTTGGACGGGGGCTTTGGGCACCCGTGCCAGGTGGCGGTGCTCTGCGGGCATAGGTGCACCGCGAGCACATTTATCCACCGGGGGATTGCCCTTGGCCGCCCCACCATCGAGGGTAGTGAGGGCAGGGAAGCTGAAAAGATCGGGACCAGGCAGTAAAAAGTGCCTCCCATGAACTTGTCAGCTCTTCATGCACTTCCAGGAAGAAAGGAATGGGGGTGGGGCGTGGCTTTGAGCGGCACTGCGAGCCCAGGAACCAATCATCGAGCCGCGAGGGTTCAGGGAAGAGTGGAGGGTTCCACTCTAGCCGACGCTCGCTGCTGCCCGGTAAAGTATGTCATCATCTCCGCATCAGCCTGTGACTGGGCAATCGTCCCCGAAGGGAGGAGCCCAGCTGAGGCTTCCACGTCCGACTGGACGAGCCCGATCTCCGATGCTGCGCTCGAGAACTGATCACTTTCGCGGGCTTCGAATAAGAGGTCGAACTCACCGTGAGATGAGCCGGCGGACTCATCCGGAAGCCCGATCGGGGCAGACGAGCGTGCTGGGGATTGGGAGGTCCACGGGGGGATACCCGGCGGAGGTGGTCCCATTGGGGTCCCCAAATCGCCCCCAGTGCTAGCCACACTGGCCTCATACCCGTGGGTAAAATATACTTTTATTTCTGCCGAAGCGCCCAGGGGCATTCTCTGCAGTGCACCAGTGCAGAGGAGGGAGAAGCCGCTGAAATGCGCCGTCAGATCCAGCAGAGGTGAATGAACAGTCGTGGGAATTCAGCTCATTGAGCATGACCGTTCGGCTCCGAAGAGAAATTCTGAATGAGTGGTTGCATACCAGCTCCTTTTATACCCGTATGTCCGGGTGAGTGGCATGCAAATACCACTTGCCAATTTTCATTGGCCTTTTATCAAAGACCAGAGGTGTCTCGAGCTCCCAAGAGTGACCCCTATTGTCACTACATCGACACAACGTCGAGTAAGTGACAGATAGGGAACAATGGTTTTAGTATGAATGGAAAATACTACATGTCTGTATTTACACTACTGCATACCCAAAGAACTTACTTTATCAACAGCCCAGAAATAAGTTATTTATCAATTTCAGTACATACTCTGAAAGTACAGCAATTTGGACACAAATGAAGAACTGAAAACTGGCCATAGATTGGCCATAGTTCGGCCCAGGACAAATGCAGTAGGAATAAATGCAATTTTTTTTTTCTTCGCAAGAGGCTGATCTGATCTCTAATCTAAGAATTTGATATAGTGGTGTTTAGGATCTTAATTTCAGTGTGAGCAACCAAGAGCAGACATAAAGATTTTTATGAACTCATACACAAAGGCACATGCGCACACAACCCACGCTCAAACATGTTCCCTTAGCATTTTACCTGATACCGAGATCCTGACCATCAACCCATTTCAATAGGCAGGAGTTGTTTCAGGCCTCTGGGATGACACAGAGGCAAAAGATTCAAAATTGTGCACTAGCTCTATATCACTTTCGTAGAGTGCATGTCAGAGACACATTGTGCTTGTTGGTTTGGTAACTTCTGACCATGGGTGAGGTGCAAATTGAAAATATGGAAATATGAGAACAGCAACGGATACCTTGACAAAAAAAGTGCTGCTTTGATGCATCAATTTAAAAAGTACAGAAACAGGTGTTGAAAGAATACGTTGAGTGTGCATGAACATTAAAATATGCAGACAAATATTCCTCTAAGTTATGCAATTTTGTTGCTGAGGATGTAAAAATCAACTGGAACATGCATAATGAGATTAAAAGGCCACATCTTGATGGGTTTGCGTTCTGATTCCAGCATTATTGAACAGAGGAAATTAAGTTCCCTCCAGTTTTGGCTGTGTGATATTTCTCAGTGATTCAATGGCAGTTGATTGAAGAACTGAAGAGAAGTAAAAAGAGATTAGAAGATATAATAAATCATTGCTAGATTTAGTGAGTTCATGCTTTTACCTCAATTTTGCTAATGACAAGATTTGCACTTCTTTTAAAGACAAGAATGGAGGTAATATTTTCCCTTGTTGGAAGTGCATGATTAAAGGTGGATTATTTTAGGTGGAAACAGATTTATGGAATGAGTCATGAATGAGATCATAAATGAGTTTTCAGTAAAAGGATGTCAGTGCCTCAAAGTGTCAGTCTGTGGTGAATATTGAAAACTTTAAAGACAGTTTATGTGTATCAATTTATTTGTAATTTAATTGTCATTGTATTGTCAATTGATCATTTATTTGTGTGCAATTTGAGAGATAAGAACAACTAAATCAATTCAATTCATTATTGCTCAATTTCTTACACTAGTTCATTTGGTATCTCTTGTAATTACAGATAATCCCCAATTATCAGAATGTTTATCTTCAGAACAGTATGAGAGACTGTAAACAATCCTCTCTGCAGAAAAATGTATTTCCCTGCATGCACAATAAAATAATTTTATATTTGACCCCATGACACCTATATGTTTGCACATGGCAGTGGTATGCAGCAGCAAAGGGACTGTGATAACATTACTGAACGCTGTTTCCCTGTAGTGTTTTATGTTAGCCCATCATTTAGACTTCATTGTGGCTCACAGCTTATTCAGAATTATATGTGAATACACACGGGTTCATTCACAATATGTAGGGTACAATGGGACTAAAGGCTCCATGGGGTAAAAGGCTCCTTTGATTTTATTTTCCCCCAAAACACTAAATAGCAGCAAAAACTACCACAGCACTTTCCTAAACACCTGTTTGTCACTATACACTGGAACATTTTCCTGTTCCATGAGATATTTGCGTGTTGACTAAAGGTTGATTTTGAGGCAATTTGACCTAATTTGGATAATTTTTTAAATGTTGCAAATTTATGTAGCTAATGAAAATCCCTGAAATTAACACATTTCTTTTGAGACAAAATACTTATTTACCATTTTCAGTTTTGTTCAAGGTCATTAAATTAAACATTTTTTAAAGAGCTAAAGGCCCCAATAAAACCCTTTTTCTTTTTTTTTTTTTTTTCTTTTTTAAGTGGGGGAAATATATTTGTAATGAAAAATGTTCAAAGTAGGCTCACATTGACTCATCCAAACATAATAGAGATTAGTTTGTCTATAGAATACATGAGATGTAATAAAATGCCAAATGTGTTTGAAATGAACAGAAATGGTTGACTTTTTCTGAAGTAGTTATTGGACCATCATCATAATTTGTTACTCATAAAAACATCTTGCTGTCTCTAAATTATTTGCATTAGTTGACAAATTGTGCCCAATAACTATTGCATGGTATCTCACAATATCACTTTAAACCCCCTAGGGGCCTTTTACCCCAACTGAGGGAGCCTTTTAACCCAAGCGTGTTGCTCCATCAATATTCAATAACAATAAATAAAAATTTTTGACCTTGATACATTTGTGATATACAAAAATTCCTTAAGGGGTGCCTTTAGTCACATTGTACCCTACCTTCTGTACCAACTTTGAGCTTGGGGACTAAACATTGATAAAAAAGAATAATTGAAAAAAAATAAAATACTGTGATTAAATTGATGTACAGTATTGGCAAAATGACAGAACAACCCACTGCAGTCTGTAGGTTGTCTTCAGATCACCTGAGGTCTGACCAGCAGGTCAACAGCATCAAACTGAAACTTCACAAACACAGGCATATGTCCACACAAATGCCACAGAATAAAACACATGACTGGTGACATCCACATGGTGACATTTATATAACTGAAATTGTGGACTGTGTGGTGGGGTGGGCAAGAGACAGACACAATGGGTGTGACATGGGGCCTCAGAGAGCCATTTATTTTAAATAATAATAAGGGTCTATGTGAAGGACGGGTGGTGATGACAGGGTAGGGTCCAAGTATAATGGGTGGGGTCTGGTGGCCACAACACGCTTCCCCTCCTTCCTCTGGGGCGCGAGGGGCAGCACCTTCTTCAGAGCGGCCCTGCTTCCCTGCACCGTGGTGAGTGAGGAGAATAGCGACCCCGGATCCTGGCCCATCGGCCACAACGTGTGGTGCAATCCTTGGCGTTGCATCTAATTTGATCAAGGGGTTTGAGGTGCGAGTCTGGCGATGCATCTAACTCCAACCAGACCCTCCCCGCGCCGTTCCTGGACCTGCGAGGATGCCAGTATGTGCACACAAGGTGATAGAAGCCAACTTCCTGAGGGTAGGTGTGCTCTACTTTCTTATGGCAGCGGTGATGAGGTGTGCCACATCATCCGCTGCCCAAAGGAGGCCTATCTAATTGCAGCTCTCCTCTCTCCCCTCAGAGGTGGGGTGACGGTGATGAGAGGGAGGGGTAGGTCGTTCTGCCACAACTGTTATTTAAAACAGTTATTTAAATACACAACAGAAGAATTTGGTTTCATTATGGTTTGACCTCTCAAAGCTCTGTTCAGATTTAGAAACAGTAGCAGTGGTATAAAGAACATAAACCAATAAAAGAGATAGTGAGAGAAACTCTAACTATGAGGCAGAAATTTTACTGTTCCAGTATGTTGCTCAGCATCTATATGTGATCCTTCTAATTCGATCTTTGTCATTCTGTCTTAGTGTTAGTTTTGCAAATCCTTCATTGTTTTTCATCATGGCCTACAGTGTGTCTGGTACACAAAGTTTCTGTCATTATTCACTACTGCAAATGCAATGATTATAGTTACCTTCCCTGAATAACTGACAATTCAAGGGGCCAAACATGACTGGGTCCCTCTGTTCCATGAGCAGCTATATCTACCTTCAGAAAAGGAAAAAAGAAAAAATAATAGGACCGTACCCTTGACAAGACTGTCAAGCAATTTAAGGCATGACAAAAAAAATTTTTTGTTGCTGTTGCAGAGTTGATATCATGGAATTCAGGACATGACTTGCATGTTATTGTTACTTGTGTAATGCAGGCCTATTTCTCAATTTGTTAATAGCAAAATATTTTGCTTTGTGGAAATCACCACATTCATACAAGGCAAACTATTCAAGTTTAAAGGCTAGAATGCAAATCAATTATAATTCCTCTTGGTTTTTTAATTGCTTAGGGCATTTATTCTTTCCTTCACACAAATTTTCAAACAAGGAACACAAGCCTGCAAGCAAACAGGTTACAACAGTCAACAGCTCCCCTAGACATCACAAGCAGCTATTCTTTGCTGCATTTTAACCCTGTTCACAAAGACTGGGGGAAATTTTAAAACCACACTCCTCAACAAACAAATCCTGTCTTAATGAGGAACCGACTCAATTTGCTCTAATTATTGTATGCAATGTGGCACAAACAGTTTAGGGGATGATCATGGTTATTTAAGCTTTAAAAGACATTAGCAGAAGGAAAGAGCATGACCCAAGGGCTCACACCCCAGTTTGTCTGTTCGTGCAGAGGTAGCGGAGCATTTAACAGCCTGTTGATTTGCTCTTTAGGCAGGTTCCTCTAGCTCAGCTTCAAACAAACACCCTTGTCATAGCTAGCTTTGAAATTATACCCTAAAGGGCTCTGTCTCTGCCTTGATCTGCTCTCGGGTTACAATAAGAGTGCAATGTGCCAGAACATGTCCTTTAAATATGTTCAATTGTCTGAGATGCAAGCAAAGCATACAATGCAGAAGTGACCCAGACTGCGGGATGTTAGTGTGTGTGGATACATGTGAGTTATGTTTATGAACCATGAAATTAAATTTTTAATGATCATCCAACACAGTGGGTTAGTTTTTGAGGCCGTTTTTAACTAGAACGAGTGCGGTGTTGTCAGAATGTAAGGAAACCACAGAATCAAAGGGCACCTTTTTCATTTCGTTTTGTGCTGGTTCTGCTAGTGGCTGGAGCTTGTTTTGTGGAGGCACACACCTTCGAGACAGTTAAGTGGATTAATCTACACAGTTTTTTTGTGTGTGTTTATTCCGCTTATTGGCTGGAGTTTGTTTTATAGATTATTTTCTGTTATGTAAATCTGTCTCACAAAATTTGTATAGAAGCACCAGACTTGAGCAATCAGAAGGCAAAGTTGTCGCGGGGACTCTCATAGGCGTACATGGACTGTTTGAGTTTAGAGGGATGGATGCCGGTTGGTGCTGTTTTTCTTTTTTTCTGTTTGTTTGGTTCAGGGGGAAGTTCTGGGTTTGATTGTTGCACTAATGTTAGAATGTGGTCTTTATAATTTTATTTTTGACATGCAATCTATTTTTTCTAATATGTCAAAATGTCAGATGTTAATATGAGTGGATTGTCTCTCTCCACGTTGAATGTGAATGGACTGGGGCACCCCATAAAAAAAGGAAGGTTATTTCTTTTCTTAAACATAAGAAATATGATACAGTGTTTCTTCAAGAAACGCATCTTTCCCCGCAGGAAGCTGAAAAATTTGGGAAGATATGGGGTGGGCATGTTTTCTTTAGTGCTGGCTCAAGTAAGAGTAGGGAGTCATTACATTGATAAGTAAACAGCTACAATTCAAATATCTCAAACAGAATAAAGATAAATTAGGAAGTCAGAAATTAGCAGAATTTCAGGGGCAAAGGTTGATTTTGGCTAATATTTACGCACCTAACGCTGAGGATCAGTGCTTTTTCATAGATCTTGAAGGGATGTTGCACGCCGCTGGCACCCCTCATGATATAATATTGGGAGGAGACTTTAATCTTTTGATGGACTCAGTCCTTGATCATAATGAAGCAAAAGCGTGTAAGCCCCCTACAGCAACATTGATGCATCACACGATGTGTAAAAATCTTTTGAAACCATCTGTTAGGAATTATACATTTGTTTCATCACCCTCCCTCTGAGAGAGCTCTCCGGCCAGTGCCACAATGCAAGTTACATCTCGTCCTTCTTCTGCTCTCGATGAGCAACAAAAAACTGATAACAGCTGTTTTCGGGTGTATTGGGTCCCCGCTACGGTCACAGCAACACTCACAAATGTTTACAGATTCCCGCTGTGCCAGTAGCTTTTTCAATATCTGTTATGTTAAGTGACTAAGGCTTCTCAATACATATGGCAAACCAGTCTAAACTGTTGCATATTAGACGTAAATCCAACATTACTGTGGGGCCAAAAACAGATACTGTCAAGTTAGCAATTTTAAACATCCGCTCACTAAAGAAAAAGTAATTTCTAGTAAATGACCTCATCACCAAAAACAACCTGGATTTTGTTTCCAAATGAGACTTGGTTACATAACAGCTGCAGTGCAACTGTCCTGTGAGGAGGCAGGCAAGGAATGAGGATCTAAATGCAGCTTTTAATAGAAATCAAAGATAAACAAAGTACTCAGAATAAAACTAAACAAAACATGGGAAACCAGGCACAGAACGTGACAACACATGTGAAGACTGACAAAGAAACCAGGGGAAACAAGGCCTTAAATACAAATGGTCAAACAAGGAAATGAGGAACACCTGGGGAAAACAATCAGGGGAAAACCGATCATGAAAAGAGACTTTTATTTTGAAATTCTTGTTTAGTTCCCCGTTCCTGTTTCCTGTTAATTTTGTAGTCCTTTGTAGTTTAAGCAAAAACACAGGGAATATGTGACAGAGCCCCCCTTTTAAGGAGCGGATTCCAGACGCTCCAAAAACAAAACAAAAAAACAAATTGTCCATGGGGTGTGGGGGAAAACAGGTAGTTCGGGGGGCACAAGGGGCAAGGGGAGCAGAGGAAAAGTGCAAAGTCAGGGAGGCTTGGAACCAAGGCGGAGCCAGAGGGATGGAGAGCCAGGGCAATGCTGCAGGCTCGGAGGACCAAGTAGACCAGAGCAGATCAGGCAGAAGGCCAGGAGACCAAGGAACCCAGAGCAGATCAGGCAGATGGCCAGGAGACTAGGGAGACCAGAGCAGATCAGGCAGACGGCCAGGAGATCAAGGAAACCAGAGCAGATCAGGCGGATGGCCAGGAGACCAGGGAGACCAGAGCAGATCAGGCAGATGGCCAGGATACCAGGGAGACCAGAGCAGATCAGGGGCAAAGCCGTGGAAGGCGGAGCCATGGCAGGTTTGAGGGGCGAAGCTGTGGAGGGCGGAGCCATGGCAGGCTCAAGACAAAGAGTCCTGGATGAATGGGAAATGACCTCCATGGTCGCAAACATGGGAAGAGACTCAGGAACGACCTTTGTGGTCGTTGGCATGGGCAGAGACTCGGAAACGACCTCTGTGGTCGTGTTAATGGGATGAGACTTGGGAACGACCTATGTAGTCGTGGGCATGGGCAGAGACTCAGGAACGACCTCTGTGGTCATGGGCATGGGCAGAGACTCGGGAATGACCTCCATGGTCGAGAACATGGGCAGAAACTGGGAAATGACCTCTGTGGTCGTGGGCATGAGCGGAGTCTCGGGAACAACCTCTGTGGTCGTGGGCATGGGCGGAGACTCAGGAACGACCTCTGTGGTTGTGGGCATGAGCAGAGACTCAGGAACGACCTCTGTGGTCGTGAACATGGGCAGAGACTCGGGAACAACCTCTGTGGTCATGGGCATGGGCAGAGACATGGGAACGACCTCCATGGTTGTGTACACGGGAAGAAACTTGGAAACAGAAACTTTTCTTCTCCTTCTCCTCCTCCGGATGGCCGAAGTTGACAACGCTGGCTCTGGGATGGACGAGGCTGGCAACGCTGGCTCTGGGACAGACGAGGCTGGCAAAACAGGCTCTGGGATGGACAAGGCTTCTAGCTCGTTGGCCATGGCAGGCGTGTGCGTAGGCTCATTGGCCATGGCAGGCGTGGGCACAGACAATTTTTGAGGTAGGGTCTTCATGGACCTACACACCGACATCAGTGGCAGATCATACAACTTGGAGACAGAGGCTGTGGAAGGCTTCGAGACAGGGGCCGTGGAAGGCTTCGAGAAGGGAGCTGAAGATGAAGGTTTTGGCCTGGGGTTCCCACCATAATCCACTGTATAATGGGAACTGCAAAGTTCCAGAGCCTTTTCCACATATTCACCGAGGGTCCAGGGAGGATCAGCTGGAGGCATCAGTTCCCTCTGTGCACTATTCAGACCGGCCCGGAAGAAAACCACCAGAGAGCGCTCTAGAAAGTGCACTTCATTTGCCAGCTCTAAAAACTCATGGACATGATCCTCAACTGGACGGTCCCCTTGTTGAAGGAGTAGAATTCTGAAAGCTGCTAGATCCATTCCTACAACCCCAATTCCAAAAAAGTTGGGACAGTATGAAAAATGCTAATAAAAACAAAAAGGAGTGATTTGTAAATGATATTCACCCTTTGCTATATTGAAAGCACTACAACTACACATTATATGATGTTTTTCCTTGTGAATTTCATTTTTTTTTATTTTTTTATTTTTAAATGTACAGTAATTTCAAATTAGATGATTGTAACATGCTCCAAAAAAGTTGGGTCAGTCGAGTGTTTACCACTGTGTAACATCACCATTTCTTCTAATAACACTTATTGAGCATTTAGGCACTGAAGACACAAGTTTGTTAAGTTTAGAAAGTGGAATTTTCCCCCATTCATCCATTATGTAAGTCTTTAGCTGCATAATTACAGACACTGGCTTTTGGACCTGATGCTGATAACAGCTTGGATGACCCTTTTCCTCTTTGGCCCGAATAACACAACAGCTTTGTTTTTCAAAAGCTTTTTGAAATGTGGATTCTTCAGACCAAAAAAAAAAAAAACAGTTCCACTGTTCTACTTTCCATCTAAGATGAGACCGAGTCCAGAGAAGTTGGCAGAGCTTCTGGACAGTGTTGATTTAGGGCTTCTGCTTTGCACAGTAAAGTCTTAACTTGCATCTGTGGATGCAGAGGTGAGTGGTGTTGACTAACAGAGGTTTACTAAAGTTATCTCAAGCCCATGTTCATGATATCCATTACAGATGAATGATGTTTTTTAAGTCAGTGACGTCTGAGGGATCAGAGATCATGCACATTCAGAAGTGGTCTCATCTTACATGGAAAGCAGGTTTGACTTCGGCAGGTTTGATATTGCTGAAGGTCTTTTTTAAATAATTCTGGTAACCCATAAGTAATGAGTCGAGTGTTACCACATAAATATGAAGGAATAACTAATGATCTGGACAATTATTTTAAAGTGAGGGTCATGGTAGCGCATTATTATTATTTATTTTTTTCAATTAACATTTTTATTAATTCATAAATATATACGTTTCTTTTTTAGCTGAGTTTAGATGTTTACTTATCAATGGAATGACTCCCCGGCTCTTACTTGAGCTAGCACTAAAGAAAACATGTCCACCCCATATCTTCCCAAAATTTTCAGCTTCCTGCGGGGAAAGATGTGTTTCTTGAAGAAACACTATATCATATTTCTTACGTTTAAGAAAAAAAATAACCTTCCTTCTTTTTATGGGGTGCCCCAGCCCTTTCACATTCCACGTGGAGAGAAAAAAATCCACTCATATTAACATTTGACATTTTGATATAAATAAATTGCGTGTCAAAAATAACATTATATAGACCACATTCCAACACTAGTGCTAGTCAGACCCCGAACTTCCCCCAGAACCAAACAAACAGAAAAAAGAAAAATGTGCACATTAACCCCACGCATGACAGCGCCAACCGGCGACCATCCCTCTAAACTCAAAAAGTACATGTACACCTACGAGATGAATTTGTGAGACAGAATTACATAACAGAAAATAATCTACAAAATAAACCAGCCAATAGGCAGAATAAACACAAAGACTGTGTAGATTCATTCACAAAACTGTCTCGAAGGTGTGTTCTTCCACAAAACAAATTCCAGCTGCTAGTGGAACCAGCAGACAAAAATAAATAATAATTAAAAAAGAAAATATAAAAAAAATAATAAAGCCTTTCAGTTTCCTCGGACAGTCAAACAAATGTTCAGTGAGTAGGCTGTTCATGAGTGCAGGAGATGACCCAATCATTCCAATGTCCTGCAAAAAATACTCCACAAAACAAACTCCATCCAATAGGAGGCATAAGCACAAAGAACGAGCAAATTCATCCACAACTGTCCCAAAGGAGTGTTATTCCACAAAACGAACTCCAGCCACTAGGCGGAACCAGTACAAAAAGATACAAAAAAGGTGCCCAGCTTCCTCGGACGGTCAAGTGTATATTCAGTGAGTCAAGTTCACTTGGAGGCATGTGAGAAACACACCATGACTTCCTCAGTCCATTGATTTTATGAAAGACATCGCTTGTTGTGGGCATGTAAATATTTTGTGGCCATCCTTAGTATCTTTTCTCAATTTGGCTGGGAACTTCAGTGTAAATGCGACCCTTCATTGATGTAAAAGTTTCTTGAAGGAGTGTTATTCCACAAAACAAACTCCAGCCGCTAGGTGAAACTAACACAAAAAGAAATAAAAAGGTGCCCAGCTTTCTCAGACAGTCGAGTGTATGCTCAGCGAGTCAATTCACTTGGGGGCCATATGAAAATCACCAACTGGTTTACTCACCCCATTGTCTCTATGAAAGACAATGCTTGCTGTGGGCATGTAAATATTTTGCGGCCATCCTTAGTATCTATTATCAGTTTGGCCGGGAACATCAGTGCAAAAACGATGTTCCGTTGATGTAAGAGTTTCTTGCATTCCTTGAATCGATCACATTTCCCTCTTGTCGAATTCGCAAAGTCTGGGAAAAAGGAAATGCTGTGATTCATCCAAGAAAGCTTTCCTTTGCTCCTCGCCTCGCGCAACACGAGATCTTTATCAGATGATCTCAGAAATTTGGCCAGAATTGATGGGGGCCTGTCTCCCTCAGTGGATCTGAATCCATATGAATCCATAAGAATCCATGCCTTCAGAAGCGATATGATAGGTGAGGGTGAGAAAAAGTGTGTCCTTTAGCAAGGCACTTAACTCCAGGTTGCTCCAGGGGGATTGTCCCTGTAAGAAGTGCACTGTAAGTTGCTTTGGATAAACGCATATGCCGAATGAATAAATGTAAACAGATCAATATTTAAGTTCTTTTTTACTGTAAATCTCTACCTTTGACCAGCCCTGACCAGTAGGTGGCTCCAAGTGAAAGTGTAGATTTACAGTAAAAATTGACTTAAATATTGATCTGTTTCTCACCCACACCTATCATATCACTTCTGCAGACATGGATTTAACCACTAGAGCCTTATGGATTACTTTTATGCAACCTTTATGTGCATTTTAGACCTTCTGAGTTCTGGTCACCATTCACTTGCATTGTGAGGACCTACAGACCTGGGATATTCATTTAAAAATCTTTGTTTGTGTTCTGCAGAAGAAAGAAAGTCATGCACATCTAGTATTGCATGAGCATTAGTACAAGATAAGAGAATTTTCATTTTTGGTTCACTGTGTACTTGTAGCCTTTCTGCCATTATGCAGCATGCAATTTGTGACTGCCATGTAAACAGACTATAAAACTATTTGAACCAGCCATTGGATGAAGGAAAAAATAGGAGGGGGAGGATGTAGAGAGAGAGAGAGAGAGAGAGAGAGAGAGAGAATCACTCATTGCACACTCTCTCTATCTCCTCTGTTAACCATATTTTAATTATTTATTTAGGCCTATTTTTAAGTTTTAAACTGCAGGGTTACATTACTAATGTATGTCTTAAATAATCTGTTAAAGAAAATAAATTTTTCTTCTTTTTCCATTATAATTATGCTTATCAATTAAGGATAGTTTTACGATATACTATGTATCTTTTAAATTTAGACCTATCACTTTGTATGTGCAGACTGCGGAGACTGCCTATTTATTTCATAGCGATTTTTTCAATTTGGATAGAATTGACCCTTTGCTAACCTCCGCGAAGGGTCAATTGTACTAACCAAACTTACAGAGTATCTACAGACATAATGTTGTGCCTAAAATTGTTGCTGCTTGCTTTATGTTTGAAATATACACTTCACTTCACTTAAAAAAGCAGATAGAGGGTTCCCCTTCTGTCACTCACTCGACGTTGTGTCGATGAAGTGACACTAGGTGTCGCTCCTGGGAGCCCCAGAAATCTCTGATCTTTGAGAAAAGGCCAATGAGAAATGGCGCGTGGAATTTGCATGCCACTCCCCCGGACATACGGGTATAAAAGGAGCTGGAATGCAACCACTCATTCAGATTTTTTCTTCGGAGCCGAGTGTTTGTGTTCATTCAAACTGAACTACTGTTGGTCTTATGGCGCATTACAGCAGTTCTCCCCCTCTTGCACCGGCGTTGTGCAGAGTACATCCCTGGGCGCATCAACAGCGTACTTGGGTATGGTGGTCCAGTTGCAGGCGGACGCGGAGCTGGCAGACATGCTTGCCTGGGCAGGCTGGAGTGGAACCCTCCACTCCCCCCCCGAACCCTCACGGCTCGACGATTGGTTCCTGGGGCCGGAGCGCCGCTCACAGCCACGCTCCGCCCCCGTTCCTTTCTTCCCGGAAGTGCATGAGGAGCTTACGTGGTCGTGGCAGGCACCTTTTCTGCCTGCACCCGGTTCGCGAACTCCTCCGGTCTCACTACCCTTGACGGTGGGGCGGTGAGGGGGTACTCGGCGACTCCTCGGGTGGATCAGGCGGTCGCAGTGCACTTGTGCCCGCAGAGCGCCGGCACCTGGCGGAGTCGTCCGAGGCTCCCGTCCAGAGCCTGTAGGCTCACGTCGTCACTGACGGCTAAAGCCTACGCCGCTGCTAGATGTGCCACCTCCGCCCGGCATGCCATGGCTCTCCTGCAGATGCACCAAGCCAAGGCACTTAAAGAACTGCACGAGGGTAGTTCTGACCCGGGATTAGTGCTTTGATGCTCTTAGACTCGGCACAGCCACAAGTGGCACCTCAGGCTCCGCCCCGTCGCAAGGCCCCACCCGCGGAACATACGACACGGTTGTTCCCTTAGTCCCCCTCGCACGGAGCTTGGGGGCGTGGCTCGCGCTCCACAACCCGTCGCTTTGGCTGATCAGGACTGTCCGACTCGGCTATGCAATTCAGTTCACCAGGCGTCTGCCCAGGTTCAACGGCGTACACTTCACTGTGGTGAAAGGCAAGAATGCTGCTGCCTTGCGCGCGGAGATCGCCTCCCTCCTACGGAAGGACGCAATCGAGCCTGTTCCTCCAGTCGAGATGAAGAAGGATTTTTACAGCCCCTACTTCATCATACCCAAAAAAGGTGGCGGGTTGCGGCCAATCTTGGACCTGCGAGTTCTGAACCTGGCTTTGCACAGACTCCCGTTCAAGATGCTGATGCATAAACGCATTCTAGCGAGGTCGCAGAGGCAGCCCTTGCCCCGCTAAGGGAAGTGGGCATCCGCATTCTTAACTATCTCGACAACTGCCTGATCCTAGCTCACTCGCGGGACTTGTTGTGTGCACACAGGGACTTGTTGTGTGCACACAGGTACCTGGTGCTCATGCACATCAGCTGGCTGGGGCTTCGGGTCAACTGGGAATGAGCAAGCTCTTCCCAGTTCAGAGCATCTCTTTTCTCGGTATGGAGTTAGACTCTGTCTCAATGACGGCTCACCTCACAAACGAGTGTGCACAGTCGGTGCTGTACTGTCTGAATACGTATAGACAGAAGACATCGGTCCCACTGAAATCTTTTCAGAGGCTCCTGGGACATATGGCATCCTCAGTGGCGGTCACGGCGCTCGGGTTGATGCATATGAGACCGCTTCAGCACTGGCTCCAGACTCGAGTCGCAAGATGGGCATGGTGCCACGGCATACACCACGTGCTTGTCATGCAGATCTGTTGCTGTCTGTTCAGCCCTTGGTCCGACCTAGCATTCCTACGGGCAGGAGTTCCCCTAGGGCAGGTCTCCAGGCACGTTGTGGTTACAACGGACGCATCCAAGCGTGGCTGGGGTTCCGTGTGCAACAGGCACGCAGCCGCCGGCCCTTGGACTGGTCCGCGACTGTGTTGGCACATCAACTGCCTCAAGTTGCTGGCAGTATTGCTCGCCCTGCGGAGGCTTTTTCCATTGATCTGGGGCAAGCACGTGTTGGTCCGGATGGACAACTCGGCGATGGTTGCGTACATCATCCGCCAAGGCAGTCTACGCTCTCGTCGAATGTCGCAACTCGCCCGCCGTCTCCTCTTCTGGAGTCAGCAGTGGCTCAAGTCGCTGTGAGCCACTCATATCCTGGGCAACCTCAACAGCACAGTGCTGTCGTGGCAGGTCATGCTCAGGGGAGAGTGGAGACTCCACCCTCAGGTGGTCCAGCTGATCTGGAATCGATTCGGTCAAGCGCAGGTGGACTTGTTCGCTTCCCGGGAATACTCCCACTGCCCGCTCTGGTATTCTCTGACCGAGGCTCCCCTCGGCACAGGCACATTGGCACACAGCTGGCCCCTGGGGCTGTGCAAGTATGCGTTTCCCCCAGTGAGCCTACTTGCACAGACGTTGTGCAAGTTCAGGGAGGATGAGGAGCAGGTCATCCTAGTGGAACCTTATTGGCCCACCCGGACTTGGTTCTCGGACGTCACACTCCTCGCGACAGCTCCCCCACCCAGCAAATTCCCCTGAGGAAGGACCTTCTTTCTCAGGGACGGGGCACCATTTGGCACCCACGACCAGACCTCTGGAATCTCCATGTCTGGCCCTTGGAAAGGATGCGGAAGACTTAAGTGGCCTACCACCAGCAGTGGTAGACACGATCACTCAGGCCAGGGCTCCCTCGATGAGGCGCCTGTATGACCTGAAGTGGTGTCTGTTCGCTAAGTGGTGTTCTTCCCGATGCGAAGACCCCCAGAGATGCGCAGTCGGATCAGTGCTTTCCTTTTTTCAGGAGAGGCTGGAGGGGCAGCTCTCACCCTCCACTGTGAAGGTGTATGTAGCTGCTATATCGGCACATCACGATGCAGTTGACGGTAAGTATTTGGCTAAGCATGACTTGATCATCAGGTTCCTGAGAAGTGCAAAGAGGTTAAACCCCCCCAGACCGCACCTCGTTCCCTCGTGGGACCTCTCCATGGTCCTTCGGGTCTACGAGGAGCTCCATTTGAGCCCCTAGAGTCAGTAGATTTAAAGGCGCTCTCTTTGAAGACTGCCCTCCTGACGGCGCTCACCTACATCAAAGGGTAGGGGACCTGCAGGCATTCTCTGTCAGCGAATCGTGCCTGCAGTTCAGTCTGGGTTATTCTCACATGATCCTGAGACCCCGACCGGGCTATGTGCCCAAGGTTCCCACGACCCCATTCAGGGATCAGGTGGTGAACCTGCAAGCACTGCCCCAGGAGTAGGCAGACCCAGCCTTGGCGTTGCTGTGTCCAGTGCGTGCTTTGCGCATCTACTGGGATCACACACAGAGCTTTAGAAACTCCGAGCAGCTCTTTGTCTGCTTTGGGGGACAGCAGAAATGAAGCGCTGTCTCCAAGCAGAGGATTGCCCACTGGGTCATTGATGCCATCGCTATGGAATATCACGCCCAGGATGTTCCCCCCCTGCGGGGCTGCGTGCCCACTCTACCAGGGGTGTAGCAGCCTCCTGGGCTCTGACCAACGGTGCCTCTCTAGCAGACATTTGTAGAGCAGCGGGCTGAGCAACACCTAACACCTTTGCGAGGTTCTACAACCTCCGGGTTGAGCCAGTTTCGTCCCGTGTGTTGTCAGGTTCAAACAGGTAAGTCTCGGGACAGCTGGCCGGGTATACCGCTTGCGCATAGCGCCTTTCCCCTCCCTTGAGGCGAAGATGTGCGCTCTTTCTCCCAGTCGCGTTCACAAAAGTGTGCACCCTGGATGTCCTTCCTTCTTAGCCCTGTGACTGGCGAGTTTTCGGAGAAACTCGCCGCCGGCCCAGTAAGTGTGCTAATTAGGCTATGTACTGGGGTAGGTGCTCCACATGCACTGGTTACCCCATTGGTAACCCCATGTGATGCATTTTCCGCAAAGTGGTTTCCCCGTTGGTAAACCGCATCTTCTTTGGGCAGACGCCCCTCTGCCCCGGGTTACCATGTCTGTAGAAACTCCTCCACTTCCACATGACATGCTTCCGACTAGACCCGGTAAGACCGTGTGAAGTATTTCCACTTGAAATCCCCCCCTCTCTGGGTGGGGTGTGGTCTCCGTGGTGTCCTCCTCTTTGGAGGGACACCCCCCGACATGGACCTTATATGGCCCCCAGCTGAACGATTTCATTCCTTTTGGGGAGAAAAAAAAGAGAAAAGTGTGCAGCTGGGCCAGCCAGTCCTCATTTTTTTGTGCAGTCGACTTGTCCCTGAGATGTAGGGGATCGTTTGACACCCACAAGAGCATTGGGGGAGGTTGTGTGATGGCCGGGTGCGCTGGCTATGAGGCACACAGAGGTCTACCCATCTTGCCGCTAGTCCACGTAACACAGTTCAGTAGTCATGGCGTTTTGTATAGGGACCCCTAGTGTCACTTCATTGACACAACGTCTAGTGAGTGTCAGAAGGGGAGCGTCTCGGTTACTGTCGTAACCTCCGTTCCATGATGGAGGGAACGAGACATTGTGTCCCTCCTGCCACAACACCGAACAACACGCTGAATGGGCCGGGATCTTGTCTCGGCTCCTCAGTGCAAAACCTGAATGAGTGGTTGCATTCCAGCTCCTTTTATACCCGTATGTCCAGGGGAGTGGCATGCAAATTCCACTCGCCAATTCTCATTGGCCTTTTCTCAAAGATCAGAGATGTCTGGGGCTCCCAGGAGCGACCCCTAGTGTCACTTCATCGACACAACGTCTCGTTCCCTCCATCAGGGAAAGGAGGTTACGACAGTAACCGAGATGATTTCTGCTGCGACTTAATTTTTCTTCCATGGACACCTTGAAAAGCAGCAGTATAATGTAACAGAACTTACACTTTGGTTTAAGTTATTCTGTGTTTTGTTTCTTTTAACCACATTTACACTTGTTCTCTTGCCATGACAGCCGCCTTCATAATAGAGCAAAGGGGCCACTGCTCCAGGTCTTCTTTTTATTTGCTTTATCTTTCCTCATTCATTGACATGGATTGAAAGAGCCATTATTCTTTGAAATATAAATGTCTGTGCAGATGAGAAAAGCCTTTGAATATGATTAGAATACATTTCTGGAGGAGGGCTGTGGATGGAAAGGCTGTGTGAGAGTGCCAAATTCTTTCAGTGCCACCCACTACTGTCAGTGCCAACTGTGTGCTGTGCGAAATGTGCTTCATGGCACCTAAAAAAGATGTTGCCTGAGTGTGCATCCCAGCCCACTAGTTTATCCACCTCATTTAATCTAATCTGTAAACTCGAGCACTCACAAAACACAAGCTTCCTCTTTGCTATTTTACATTTTCCTATACATTACAATGTCAGGCAGAAGCATGTGGAATGGTAAAAAATAAATAAATAAAGTACTTTGAGTATGTGTTCATATAGTTGTCACCCCATTTTCAGTGCATTCCAGATGTTGGTTTAAAAGGTCTCAAACCTGTAATTGATTTTTCAAATTTTCAAATGTACATCTGGATGGATGGCTAATGGATTTATTGCTTTATATATCAGAGAGTGGAGACGGTTTGATTTTTAAAAGTTTGAACTCTGGTCGGTCACACTGATGAGGCATAAAAGAAATAAAAGAGACAATGCATGCATGACATTACATTACTCAGATTCTGCTATCACCATCAAAGCAACTCTCATCACAGAGTTGAAATACACCAGCAGCCACAGAGTATGAATTATACAGGTGCATCTCAATAAATTAGAATGTCGTGGAAAAGTTCATTTATTTCAGTAATTCAACTCAAATTGTGAAACTCGTGTATTAAATAAATTCAATGCACACAGACTGAAGTAGTTTAAGTCTTTGGTTCTTTTAATTGTGATGATTTTGGCTCACATTTAACAAAAACCCACCAATTCACTATCTCAAAAAATTAGAATATGGTGACATGTCAATCAGCTAATCAACTCAAAACACCTGCAAAGTTTCCTGAGCCTTCAAAATGGTCTCTCAGTTTGGTTCACTAGGCTACACAATCATGGGGAAGACTGCTGATCTGACAGTTGTCCAGAAGACAATCATTGACACCCTTCACAAGGAGGGTAAGCCACAAACATTCATTGCCAAAGAAGCTGGCTGTTCACAGAGTGCTGTATCCAAGCATGTTAACAAAAAGTTGAGTGGAAGGAAAAAGTGTGGAAGAAAAAGATGCACAACCAACCGAGAGAACCGCAGCCTTATGAGGATTGTCAAGCAAAATCGATTCAAGAATTTGGGTGAACTTCACAAGGAATGGACTGAGGCTGGGGTCAAGGCATCAAGAGCCACCACACACAGACGTGTCAAGGAATTTGGCTACAGTTGTCGTATTCCTCTTGTTAAGCCACTCCTGAATCACAGACAACTTCAGAGGCGTCTTACCTGGGCTAAGGAGAAGAAGAACTGGACTGTTGCCCAGTGGTCCAAAGTCCTCTTTTCAGATGAGAGCAAGTTTTGTATTTCATTTGGAAACCAAGGTCCTAGAGTCTGGAGGAAGGGTGGAGA
This sequence comes from Myxocyprinus asiaticus, assembly GCF_019703515.2. Taxonomy (NCBI): domain Eukaryota; kingdom Metazoa; phylum Chordata; class Actinopteri; order Cypriniformes; family Catostomidae; genus Myxocyprinus; species Myxocyprinus asiaticus. The sequence continues at coordinate 44,818,816 of NC_059344.1, forward strand.
AGCTCATAGCCCAAGTTGCTTGAAGTCCAGTGTTAAGTTTCCACAGTCTGTGATGATTTGGGTGCAATGTCATCTGCTGTTGTTGGTCCATTGTGTTTTTTGAAAACCAAAGTCACTGCACCCGTTTACCAAGAAATTTTGGAGCACTTCATGCTTCCTTCTGCTGACCAGCTTTTTAAAGATGCTGATTTCATTTTCCAGCAGGATTTGGCACCTGCCCACACTGCCAAAAGCACCAAAAGTTGGTTAAATGACCATGGTGTTGGTGTGCTTGACTGGCCAGCAAACTCACCAGACCTGAACCCCATAGAGAATCTATGGGGTATTGTCAAGAGGAAAATGAGAAACAAGAGACCAAAAAATGCAGATGAGCTGAAGGCCACTGTCAAAGAAACCTGGGCTTCCATACCACCTCGGCAGTGCCACAAACTGATCACCTCCATGCCACGCCAAATTGAGGCAGTAATTAAAGCAAAAGGAGCCCCTACCAAGTATTGAGTACATATACAGTAAATGAACATACTTTCCAGAAGGCCAACAATTCATTAAAAATGTTTTTTTTATTGGTCTTATGATGTATTCTAATTTTTTGAGATAGTGAATTGGTGGGTTTTTGTTAAATGTGAGCCAAAATCATCACAATTAAAAGAACCAAAGACTTAAACTACTTCAGTCTGTGTGCATTGAATTTATTTAATACACGAGTTTCACAATTTGAGTTGAATTATTGAAATAAATGAACTTTTCCACAACATTCTAATTTATTGAGATGCACCTGTACATACAGATAATGCTCATCCACTATCTGCTGTGTCAGTCTCGATTTGCTATATCAGCCCAAGCTTTAACAAATTGGATCTGTATTGGTTTTAGAGTAAGTAGTAATACAGGGGGACAAATGTCAAAATGATTGACGAGAGGGCATGTCCGGAAGTCATTGACAGATGTTTATGTTTGATAACAATAACCAGAAGTGTCTGGCTGGATGTGTGTTTGAAATATGAATTAAGATGTTTTAAGTGATAAAAGTTTTGCAAGTGTGCGGTTTAAAAGGTGTATGTCTTCCTTAGTGTTTATAACTCTCGACATTCAGAAACTATTCTGAACATTGCTGAAATGACTGTTTCTCTGTTGAGAAAGCAAGTTGAATTAACTGAAAGAATGGCTTTAGCCCCAAAGCGCAAGAATGGATCGAGTGTGCCAGAGTTAACGTCAGACATGGTGAAGCATGAGTTCCTCATAGCCTATGAGATTGTTTGTTGATTCGAGTTTAATAAAACAACAAGTACCGTCAAAATCTACCCTAGAGAAGTTGAGGATGACTCGTTCGACAATTGGCCTTTGTTTTTAAAGGAAGAAGACTGATGTCATTTCTATACTTAAGTCTGAAAGACTGCGACAACTGCCAGAGACACCCCTCTGTACATTATCGTATGAAATGGCGTGAACCCAAATGTCCGATTCAGAGTGGTCGGTGATTTTATGAACAAGAAGTCAGACAACTATGTCTCAATAGGCACTCCAGAGGTTGATGAGGAAGATTTTTCTGATGACGACTCTTCAGGAGACAGTGATACCGATTCGGGTTATAATACAGACTCTGAAGACAATGACTAAGAGCCAGTTTTAGACCTGGCGGTCTCAGTGTCTGACCCTGTTTTGGTCAAGTTGTGTGAGGCGTTCAAAACAAATTTTATTTTTTACTGGTCCGATGTACCAACGTTAAATACATTTTTTTTGTTGATTTTTTTTTCATCTCAACAGCCTTGGACACAAAGGAGCTGAGTAATGCTGATCTCCTGGAGGCACCAAGAGGGTTCTTGCAATCTGGAACACGCAGATATACAACCCTTATGTCGGTGCAAGATTCATCATTTGAGATACGCAGATGCACGAAACTTAAAGAGAAGGTTTGCTCGCCAGAGCTAAACCTTGTCGCTGTAGTTTTCAAAATAAGGAAAACAGTTGTTATCATTATCTCTCAAACAGACTTACTGTCAGATATTTCCAGTCATTCAAACATCAAACACACATCCGGCCAGACACTTCCGGTTATTGTTATCAAACATAAACATATGTCAATATTTCCAGACAAGCCCCCCCATCAATCATTTTGACATTTCCTCCCCTGTATACTATTAGTGTATGTAGATGCTGTAGACCTTGTTTTTACACTTTCCATTTTCTGCAGCCATTATTTTACATCTGTGTTGCTTTGCATTAAATTTGAACAATGTCTTGTCAATTTCAAATATTAAATATCAAATTATAACTCTGCGTTTAGTTTCTTGTTTTATAAACAAGAATTCCCTAAGTCTAAAAAATGCATTGGGCAAGCAGAAAAACTGCTTCTTGCAACTGTTATGGAAATGAGGGTTTTTGGACTAAATGTTTTGGAAGTTAAAGGAATTTTTCAAAAGGATTATTTAAAACAGATACAAATGTCAGTATGTCAACAAAAGACAGTGACTTTTGTCAGTGACATGCAAATACAGTGCCTGTTTTTAACAGAAACACTCGTCCATAAAAATCAGGCCACCTATATGCGAGTATGGACTAAAAATCTTAATTTTTCTCTGCGTAACCCATATCCATTATTAATGCATTTGCTTGCAGATTGCATTTTCTCAATATAAAGCTTTGTTTTCTCCTACAATAGCTGCTACAAAGCCAGAAAAATCCAATTGGAGGCACAAACTTGGTAAGTGAAAGAGCATGAGAGATCAAGCAAGACATTGAAAGCTAAAACAGCAAAGATGTTCACAGCATCCTTCATCAGTATATATAATTAAAAAAAAAAAAAAAAACATAAGCAGGAAAAAAAACTTGTGTTCTCTCTGTTTCAATTTTGATCAGTCAATGCCAAGCACACAATGTTCTCAAATTTGAAACAAGCTGGTCCTAGTTTTCTAATATACAGAAGTCTGTCTCTCCTCATTGCCCTCATCTCTGTTATCTCTTTGAAAGCTCAACATGATTGTGGGAACAGGCAGTAAGTTTGCAGAGTAAAGTTTACTGTATTATTACAGCTTTGGTTCCCCTGCATATTACCTCCCTCTGAGAAAAGCGAGACAGTGGAGAGAGAAGCTAAAAGAGGAGCTAGACTACAGTTTGCTGCTTTGTTTACTTCACAGATTTTATTTTTTCCCTCGCCCTGTCATATTACTTTTGTGTGAGCTAATGATGTTTAGCTGCCTTTGCCTGCAGTCAGAAAAGGGTTGGACAGCTGACCTGAGACTATGTGCTGCAAATGGCCTTGGAGATGTCATTTACATCTGTTAATGAAAATATCTGGGCTCCTTGTCAGCCCTCGATAAACATCAGACAGGAGATCTGAGCACCCGTGTTGTTCAAAGCTGATCCTGTCAAGGCAAAGCTGCAGGACATTTTGGCAATGGGCTGATGTTTAGCCCTGTGACAGGGGCTGCTAAATCCTGTGGTACCTATGCCCCCTCCAACCTCTATCTTCTGACATCTAAAAACTTTTACTATATTGCATGACTTGTAAGGCGATACATTTAACATTTGCATGTTATAACCAACTACCATTACAAGCTTGTTCGAGTGAAATCAAATTTCTCGGTAGGTCAACTGATAGAGCATTGCACTTACGATGTAAAGGACCTGTATATGAGTTCTAATGAGCATGCAAGTCAACACGTGATCTTAGGTTTATGTTTAACATTTAGGGTAAGGAGGTAGGTTTTGTTGATTTACAACTTGATAGAGCATTACCCGTAAAAACCTTGTCTGTCTTGGAAAAAAAAATTACTAAATTTTAGCACCACAAAGTGGACATTTCACATCAGAATGTACGGAACCACAAATCATTTTGCAAAAATGTCACCATAGTCACATTCATAAATTTTCATAAGATCATTCTCCACTGGGAAGTCTGATTAATTTGAGTAAATTGGTTCATATGGACATCCATGTAAATCACAGAACAAAGAACAATTCAAGAACAGTTCAAAAGAACAATTCATCAACTGAGTGAAGTCCCTGCACAGAAGTCTCTATATGGTATTTGTTTGAGTTGAATTAACGTACTGTGATACCATTATCTGTAGTGGCCAAGTGTTTTATTATTATTATTATTATTATTATTATTATTATTATTATTACTGCAATGAGCTGTTGTAGACCTGAATCTTTAATTCTGCTGGTATTTCCAGTTTGTAATTGTAAAGATGCCAAAGTGCATTGGTGCATATCAAACAAAACATTCTGTTTAAATAGATGAAACTTAAATAGAGTAATTTTGCATGACTGCACTTTCTGACAGTGTCACAAAAATACTGTGCAAGTACATATTTCCTTTTTGTTGTTAAATGTATCTAATTTCATTTCATTAGAATTTCTGTAAATGATCTATATTTCACTCCAATCTATCAGCTTACACAGCAAGGTGAGCCCTGAAAATGGCCACTGTATATAAACATGTATTATGCACATATCAAAGCTGTATCAGATGGATGTAGAACAATTGATGCTGCCAGATATCGGAATTATAGATTCTCCATGAGACTGTACTGGGCTCTCTCTCCTCCACCCAGTGGTGATTTGCGTGAGTGTCTGGTCACCAAGAGCTAACACTCCAGCCATCTCCAGCCAGCTTAAAGAGCACATCACACACTCAAAACACAGACAGAAGTAACACAATCAAAACTTTCTCTCAAGTCAACAGAGAAAGCAGATATCTACTGAGCCACAACCCTTTCCTTTTTAGTTTGTGGAGGAGCTACTATTCACATTATAATTGTAGTGGTTTGCAATAAAATATCTCCACAAGAAATACATAAGTGAATTTAATAAATACGGGTAAAAAATGTGCTTGGCTCTGAAGCTTAATGACAAGCCAGTTGTTTTTTTTTTTGTTTTGTTTTTTTTGTTTTTTGTTTTGTTTAGCATGGTGTTAATGCGTAGGTCTAGTTTCATCCTACAAAGTGACATTGACAGACACCTTTTGGGCAAGGTGAAGCAATAGCATTTACAGAAAGGATGGATTTTGTATAGCTTATTATTCATCATTCCCTGTCATCCCAATGATGTGCTTATTTCCCTGATAATAACTGTGATATCAGGATTCCGGTATTATATTAAACCAACCTTTAGATATTTGAATGACAATTACTGAACCGAGGGTTGATCACACACTTAGAGGAGTATTGAAACCTGCCTATTGGGGTTCAAGCTGACAGCTGTAGTATTGTAACTGAGAGCTGAATCTCCATGGTGGTAAATAAACCCTCTGATAAATCTTCTATTTGAATGGTGGGAAAGCGACTGCATTCATAGTGTTGCTTCTGTGAGGGAGATTATATAGAGGGGTGTCATTTAAAAAATCAGTGCCTCATTGAGGACTGTTTGAAAATGAGATGGGATTGTTTTATCCCTAAAATTTGCAGGTCAATAATGATCCATATTTTCTTCCTTTTAGATCATATATATATACAATATATCAAGTTCAGACTTATATTTGACAAGAAAGTAAATCGCATCCTGCCATTTATACTTGTGTTAAAAGACACAAAAAAAAAACTAAAATATTTACCTTTGTTTGGTACATGTTGAGATGTTATTATTATTATTATTATTATTATTGTGTATATATATATATATATATATATATATATATATATATATATATATATATATTACAGGGTTGGGAGAGTTACTTTTGTATTCCACTACAGATTACATAATACATGCCGTAAAATGTAATTTGTAACATGTTCCGTTAGATTATTCAAGGTCAGTAACGTATTCTAAATACTTTGGATTACTTCTTCAGCACTGGTAGTTTTTTCACTTGTTTTGACTATAAAAACTCAGTACAGTAAGACAAAATAAACATGTTAAAAATACATTCACGGAAAAACCTAAATATCTTATGCAGTGTTGTTTCTAAAACAAGATGAATCAAATTGATCTTGTTCTAAGGATTTTTAGATATTTTTAGAGGATAACAATACAAAAATTATCAAGAAAATGATTTTTACCCTAATATCAAAAGTCTTACTAGAAAAAAAAAAAAAGAAATTATGATCTAACGTGAATTTTCTTGATAAAAAAATATGATCGTGCCTGGTAACCTGTGCATGTTATATGGCTAGAAATAGCATTTTAGCTTAGCGCAAAGCTGACAATTTACACAAGGTTTATTTCTATTTCTTCTGCTCCAAACTTACTTCTCTGTCTGCTCGTATGAATGTAACACTTCATAAGAAACTGTTTCCTCGCTGTTCAAATCCACCTTTGATCGCATCATTTATATGTATACATTTTTTCATCTGAAAGGACTAAATTTTAAATGAAACAAATGACAATAAAATGCAAAGTAATCTCTTCAGTAATCAAAATACTTTTTTAATGTAACTTTATTCTAATTACCAGTTATTTAAATTGTAACTGTAGTGGAATACAGTTACTTATATTTTGTATTTTAAATACGTAATCCTGTTACATGTATTCCGTTACTCCCCAACTGTCATGTTTATGTGTTTTGTTCTTGTTTTCATGTCTTTTATTTTCAAGTTTAGTTCCTGTTCCTGTCATGTGATTTCCTGTTCCCTCATGTGATCTTGTCACGTGTTTCCCCTGTTCATGTGTCTTGTTTTCATTGGTTCATTGTTTGATTACTTTGATATTAGTCTTGACTTTTCATTGGTTTAAGTTAATTTAATCTTGTTTATAGTTTAGTCTTGTGATTGGCTGTCTTGTTTACCTGATACCCATGTCCTTGTATTTAAGCCCTCATGTTTGCTATTGTCTAGTGTCAGGTATTGTGAATGTAACCTTGTTGTTTTGTTTATAGTCAAGTCGAGTTTATGTTTTATTTCATAGTCAAGCCAAGTCATGTTAAGTTTATCATGTTTATGTTTAGTTCACATTTGTAGTCAGGGTTTTTGGATTCTACATTTGGAAAATAAACTGCACTTGGGTTTGTCACTTCATCGTCATCATCTTCATCATTGTCTTAGCCAGCATCGTTACACCAACTGTGTGTGTGTGTGTGTGTGTGTCATATATACATAATGAGAGAGTGAGTCAGAGTCGTTGCTATTTGCCTTTTCCCAACAACTAAGGAACCTCCTCCTTGTCATGTAAGATGGGCTAAAACAGACAAGAGGCAGCTGGAGGCACAAGCAGCCAGCGCAATAGGCACTGTCGGTTAAATCATCCACATCCCTTAATGACCCTAAACAACTGTCCTTCTATTGATTTTCTTCCTGAAAAGGTTTAATCGGATAGTTGCCAAGATTGGAAGAGGGCAAAGCCCCCTGTTTAACCCCATTGTTGTATCCTTAAGTTATCATTGCATCTCCTTTATCTTCACAGGAATTTCACTTGTTCTAATAAACATGAAATATAGGAACAGTACAAGAAAATAAGTATACTTTTTCTACAAAGAACCATTACATTTACATTTTTAAATTTTATATTTACTGTACATACAAACTTTTCTGAAAGAACACTTTTTGCGGTTGAGAGCTTGAAACAGTAATTCTCAAAGGTAAAAACCCTTTACACATTGCATATAATGCTTCTAAGAAATCTAGAATTTTTATTGTCATCTATACCTAGTATATTTAAGCAGTTAAAAGTCAGGCTCACAAAGAAATATTTTGTATTCATGATATTGTATATATCATATTATATTTAACTAAATTATATTTTAAACTGTAAAATAAGCTAAATCACTTACAATCACTATATATCTATAACTGTAACAGTAAAAGGACTTGCAGAGAGGAGGCAGGAAATGGCTGAACAGTCAACATAAACTTTAATGATATAAATGAACTCAAAACAACATAAAACATAAGGACACAGACACACATGCAGCGTGGCCATGTGCGTCTCTCTCTCCCTCGAACTGGCACCTCTGGCTCCCTTTTATCTCGCTCTCCCGTTGATCAGCTGATTCAGTCACTCCCCCTCGTCACACTCCTCCCCCGCCCGATTCAGGCCGGGGCACCAACGGACTGACTTAGTTGCCCCCACCTCTGGAGGCGCTGCCCTTCCGGCTGTTCCATCATCCAGTGGTCCACCCCACCTCCTGTGAACCTGTGGGAGAGACGAGGGGAGGCGTGGGAGTGGGAAAGGGTGAGCAGAGAAACATAGAGAGAGAGGAGAGAGAGAGAGAAGAACTTGCTTGCCGGCTCCCAGATACACTGTCGCCTGGTCCTCAACCGCTCCTCCACCCTCTGGCGGATGCCACCTCACTCCTCCCCTGGCAGACGGCAGTGAGTCCTCCAGCCCCTGGTGGACGGAACCGCTCCTCCCCTTCTTCGGCGGACAGCATCGTTTCCTCCAGCTCTCGGCGGCTGGCAGCGACCCCTCCGTCCCCAGGCAGATGGCCGCGGCTGCTCCCCTGGCCAATGGCAGCAGCGAAGACTCTCAACGGTGCATCCCTTCTCCCTCCCAGGTTTCGGCACCACCGTAACAGTAAAAGGATGGGCATTGAGGAGGCGGGAACTGGTTGAACAGTCAACATAAACTTTAATGATATAAATAATCTTAAAATAACATAAAACATAAGGACACAGACACACATGCAGTGCGGCCGTGTGTGTTTCTCTCTCTCTCGAACTGACGCCTCTGGCTCCCCTTTAACTCGCTCTCCCGCTGATCAGCTGATTCAGCGTCGGCCGTGCACCATCATGGCCTGGCCACGCCCTCCTCCTCATCACAATAAAATAATATATATCATTTATGCGGATGGAAAATGTGGATCTTGTCACGACTTGGATTATAGAGAATATAAGTATTATTAATCATATTAATCAAGTGACACACAAATCATGGCTAGTTTTAACAGTGATTGTATTGGCACACACTTCACATCTCTGCCCAAGTAAGACACAGTTTGCCAACAGGGAAACGAATTAGCGGAAGATATATATCGCATGGGGTTTTACCTTACAGGGAACCGCCACATGCGGAGCACCTACCCCAGAACAGGGCTCTTAATTAGCACGTGTACTGGGCCGGCAGTGAGTCTCTCCGAAAGCTCAGAGGAAGTCAACCAGGGAGCATAGTTTGTGAACACTACTGGGAATTAATGGCGCACGTCTTCAGCTCAAAAGAGGTGGAAGACGCTATGTGCAAGCAATACACCCGGCCGGCTACCCTGGGCTTATCCGCTTGTATTGCGTGCCAATACCTGGGACGAAACTGGTTCCACCTGGATGTTGTAGAACCTTGCAAATGTGTTGGGTGTTGCCCAGCCTGCTGCTCTGCAAATGTCTGTTAGAGAGGCACCCTTGGCCAGGGCCCAGGAGGCCGCTACACCCCTGGTAGAATGGGCTCATAGCCCTACCGGGGGCGGCATGTCCTGGGCATGATATGCCATAGCTATGGCGTCAATGAGCCAGTGGGCGATCCTCTGCTTTGAGACAGTGCTTCCTTTCCGCTGTGCACCAAAGCAGACAAAGAGCTGCTCAGAGATTCTAAAGCTCTGCGTGCAATCCAAGTAGATGCGTAAAGTGCGCATCGGACACAGCAATGACAGGGCTGGGTCTGCCTCCTCCTGGGGCAGCGCTTGCAGGTTCACCATCTGATCCCTAAAAGGGGTCGTGGGATCCTTGTGCACATAGCCCGGTCGGGGTCTCAGGATCTTGTGAGAGCCCTGACCGAACTCCAGGCACGTTTCGCTAACAGAGAACGCTTGCAGGTCTCATACCCTCTTGATGGAAGTGAGTGCAGTCAGGAGGGCAGTCTTCAAGGAGAGTGCCTTAAGCTCAGCTGACTGCAAAGGCTCAAATGGGGCTCTCTGTAGACCCTGAAGAACTACAGTGAGGTCTCATGAGGGAACAAGGTGCAGTCTGGACGGATTCAGCCTCCTGATGCCTCTCAGGAACCTGATGATCAGGTCGTGCTTCCATAAGGACATACCGTCGACTGCGTTGTGGTGTGCTGCTATTGTGACAATGTACACCTTCAAGGTGGAAGGGGACAGCCGCCCTTCCAACCTCTCCTGCAGGAAGGAAAGCACTGATCTGACTGCGTATCCCTGGGGGTCTTCCGTCGGGAAGAACACCACTTAGAGAACAGACGCCACTTAAAGGCATACAGGCGCCTCGTAGAGGAGGCCCTAGCCTGAGTGATAGTGTCTACCACCTTGGGTGGTAGACTGCTTAAATCTTCCATGTCCCGTCCAGGGGCCAGACATGGAGATTCCAGAGGTCTGGTCGCGGGTGCCAGATGGTGCCCCGTCCCTGAGAAAGAAGGTCCTTCCTCAGGGGAATTTGCCAGGGGGGGCTGTCGCGAGGAGCGTGAGGTCCGAGAACCACATCTGGGTGGGCCAGTAGGGTGCTACAAGGATGACCTGCTCCTCGTCCTCCCTGACCTTGCACAGGGTCTGTGCAAGTAGGCTCACTGGGGGAAATGCATATTTGCGCAGGCCAGGGGGCCAGCTGTGTGCCAGCGCGTCTATGCCGAGGTGGGCCTCGGTCAGGGTTACCAGAGTGGGCAGTGGGAGGATTCTTGGGAGGCGAACAGGTCCACCTGTGCCTGTCCGAATCGACTCCAAATCAGCTGGACCACCTGAGGGTGGAGTCTCCACTCTCCCGAGTGTAACCTGCCATGACAGCGCGTCCACTGATGTGAGTGGCTTGCAGCGACTTGAAGTGCTGCTGACTCCAGAGGAGGAGATGGTGGGCGAGTTGTGACATACAACGAGAGCGCAGACCGCCTTGGCGGTTGACATATGCTACCGTTGCCGTGTTGTCTGTCCGAACTAACACGTGCTTGCCCTAGATCAACGGCCGAAACCTCCGCAGGGCGAGCAGAATTGCCAACAACTCGAGGCAGTTGATGTGCCAATGCAGTCGCGGGCCTGTCCACAGGCCGGCAGCTGCGTGCCCATTGCAAACAGCACCCCAGCCTGTTTTGGAGGCATCTGTCATGACCACGACGCACCTGGAGACCAGTTCTAAGGGACCACCTGCCCATAGAAATGAGAGGTCGGTCCAAGGGCTGAAAAGACGGTAACAGACCGGTGTGATGGCCACGCGATGTGTGCATGGTGACATGCCCATCTCGGGACTCAAGTCTGAAGACAGTGCTGAAGCGGTCTCATATGCATCAGCCCGAGGGGGGTGGCTACTGCTGAGGATGACATATGCCCCAGGAGCCTCTGAAAAAGTTTCAGTGGAACAGCTGTTTTCTGTTTGAACACCTTCAAACAGGCCAGCACCGACTGTGCGCGCTCATGGACGGTAGTCGTGATGACGACCGTGCACACTGGGTATGTGACCCAGGGAAGAAGGAAACTGTTCTTTTGCTGAACTGTTGGGTACTGCAGACACTTGGGCATGCGGCAAAATCAAACAAAAAGGCAACAAAAGATTCTCCACCTGGCCCTCCACCGGGGGATGGAGTGGTCTTCTTGCCCATGAACCAATCATCGAACCGCGAAGGTTCAGGGGAGAGCGGAGGGTTCCACTCTATCCCGACGATCGCGGCTGCCCGGGAAAGCATGTCCTTCATCTCTGCATCTGCCTGTGACTGGGCAATCATCCTCGAGGGGGGGAGGCCAGCTGAGGCTTCTGCGTCTGACTGGACAAGCCCGCTCTCCGATGCTGCGCTCGAGAGCTCATCATCTTTGTGGATTCCGAACAAGAGGCCAGACTCGACGTGAGATGAGCTGGTGGACTCATCTGGAAGCCCGACTGGGGCAGACGAGCATGCTGGGGAATGGGAGGTCCGTGGGGGGATATCCGGCGGAGGTGATCCCATTGGTGTCCCCAAATCGCCCCCAGTGCTAGCCGCGATGGCCTCAAACCCGTAGGTAGAAGGACCGAGGCAGGGAGCCGCTGGGGTGGCTTGCTTCCTTACGAAAGCAAGCCGCGACTGCAATGTTTCCATGGTCATGTTCTCACAGTGAGAACATGAACCATCCATGAACGCTGCCTTAGTGTGGGTCGCTCCCAGACATGAAAGACAGCGATCATGACCATCCGAAGTCGAGAGATAACGACCGCAACCAGGAATAACACACAATCGGAAAGGCATCTTTAAAAAGACGTTTCGTGTGTCCCGCTCTTTTAGAGAAATAAACTCTTTCAGAAAATATACTCTGTTTTTTCTGCTGAAGCGCCCAGGGGCGTTCTCTTGTAGGGCTTTACTGGTTGTTTAGATCATTGTTACTATCAGAAATAATTAATAATTATTTCTGTAGTTATTAATCAATATTTAAATTAATTAATTGGATCTAACTCATTAAAACCTCATATGGGACTCCAGTAAATGTAGTGTGCTACGTTTAGGAGCAAGTTTGGTTATTAGCAATAATTAATAATTATCAAAGATAATTATTAATTATTAAAATCAATAGAACATTGATGAGAATCAATGTTAGCTTTTTTTAATCCTTTAAATCAACAGTTATCAAAGATAATCGTTAATTGTTAACGTCGATGAAACATTAATTAAAATTAACACTAGCTTATTGATCATTCAAATTCAATCAAAGGTAATTATCAATTATCAAAAATCAATAGAATATTAATAAGGATTAACATTGACGGGGCACCACCCTGAAATCAGGGACTAATAACCGAATATTAAAACAGTCTCAATGTTAGATTGTTTTCTTAGGAAAATCGACATACGAAGAATATCGATATTCGGGAAAAAAACAATGAATGAAGGTTTGAATCCGAGCACTGACATCCCGTCAGCACAACACAGGCGTATGCAAAACAAACCAAAACACTTCTCTTTGTAATATAAACGAAGTTTATTTATGCAGTAATATCAATTAATAATTAATACAATGCAGTCAATACACTTCCGACTTACAACTACAAACTAAACAGTGACATGATTAGATATGGAAATAAAATAATCCTATAACACACAAGGTGTGTGTGTATCAGTGTGGTTAGTGAGAGAGTGAGAGAGAGAGAGAGAGAGATTAAGTGACAGCCCGAAAGCTGATTTCGCTATAGCTAGAGATAAAACAGCCGTGTTCATCACTCAGAGACGCGGTTTTACGAGCGGGGCGCGTAAAAGTCCCTTGTTATTTGACTCTTTAATGGATGAACTCAGTTGCTGTCTCACCCGCGATGGCGAAAATGCACAACAATCCAATTCGGTTGGACCACAATACAGCAAAACAAATTCGTGATAATTAATACCTTGAGTATTAATAATGAGCGGACATGGCGGTCCGTAAACTGTACAAGCAAAATCCTTGAAACACAAGAATAACACACTATAATATTCTATTTCTGCCCAGACGTAACCTCTTACTTGAATCGCATGAGGACACAGGTAGAATGTGTTTTCCTCCGTCCTTTAACTTTGACCCGGTTCCTTGAGGCTCGTGTGATGACGAGAGGTCGTTTCCTCGCGCTGTCGGCGGGCGGTACGGCTGTTGGTTGTCTGCGGCCGGTACGGCTGTTGATTCTCAGAGGGCGGTACGGCTGTTGATTCTCGGCGGGCTGGCGGAGAACTCAGAAATGTCGACTTGATTGAAGATGGAAGAGAAATCTTTAATCTCTTCACTTCTGTAGGCCAACGGATGAAGATGCGAATTGCTCGGCGGTCTCCTTCGGATCCGTTAGAGTGTTCGGTTGAACACAGAGTAATCTCAACTCGTCCAGCGAGATGGAGATTGTATGGCTACAGTTTCAAGTCGGACATTACTTCCTTATGCCACGAGGCTGCACCGGAGAGCAGCAAAAAGCTACGTCCGTATTCGGTGAACGAAGTCGCTGGAAGCCACTTTGGAAGCATTTCAGAATTATTTGAAGTCCTGATGATGTCATGTTTGAGGGACGTTCTGTTGTGTGCCTCATCCAATAGGAGTTGAGTGCTCGATCCTTTAGTGGGCAAGGCTTCATGGATCTGTAGTCTGTTTTGGACTCCCTTTGTTTGATTTTGGCACGATTTTTGTCAGTAAAATTTACGACTTAGAAGGAGGGGGCTTGAGGAATGTTTTTGACTGTTAGGCCTGCCTTTGTCTTCTATCTGAATACATGAGGCTCAACACTCTGCAGTGCACCAGTGCAGAGGAGGGAGAAGCCGCTGAAATGCACCATCAGATCCAGCAGAGGTGAATGAACAGTAATAATTCAGCTCAGTGAGCATGACCATTCGGCTCCGAAGAGAAAATCTGAATGAGTGGTTGCATACCAGCTCCTTTTATACCCGTATGTCCGGGGGAGTGGCATGCAAATACCACTCGCCAAATTTAATTGGCCTTTTATCAAAGACCAGAGGTGTCTCGGGCTCCCAAGAGTGACCCCAAGTATCACTACATCGACACAACGTCGAGTGAGTGACAGATAAGGAATGACAGATAGTGTTTACTGTGAACCCGCCGACCTACTCCAACCCTCTCCAATTTACACACAAAACTTTAAAGTGACATTCAGTTACACAGCCATTCATGTTTAATAGTTTAGTAAAATGCATAACTGGGGGAGAGCTGGGGAATAGAACATACAGTACTGTTGCTGAAAGAGTCTCTGTGTTGCTGCCTCTAGTGGTGAAACACTTACTGTGTCCCTGTGGAGAGAGAAATAAGAGCAGTCTATGGGAATTCCTCTTAGTTCAAAAGAGCATGTATGTGATGTATTCTTTTTCTATACAGTAGCATTCTCTATTGCATTTACTTCTCTGTGAATGCTAAATGCTAACTCATTATTGCATTATGAGGGCTAAAGCCAGGTTAAAAAAGATGCACAGGAGTGCTGCCAAATTCAATAACACTATGGCAGATGGCTCTTAGGGACAACCATGCCAGCATTTTGTCAGACCCAGCCTGCAGACAATCCTTTTTGTGTACAAAATAACACAGCAGGTTGAACATCTGCTGAGAGCAAAGAAAATAACATAAAAGATAGTGATGCAGCAGGCCAAGAAAATATCCTATAAGCTCATGTTGTTTGTTGTCTCTGTGTTTGACATCTCACACACGAAGAGCTAATTTGGAGATTGCAATGTTTAACTAAACCAGATGCAAAAGGACAGCAGGTGATCAACAGACAGAGCTGTTTAAGCAAACGTTACCCAAATGATATTCGCTGGTAAAAAAAAAAAAAAAAAAGGAGGTAATTTCCAACAGTAAGCACTTGCTGCCTTTGCTTTATCTTGAGAGCACAAAGGGTTTACTAATTAAGAGTGTCTTTCGGAGAGACGGTGAGCTGAAATGGAGTAATGTTATATGGCCCTTGACGAACCGCCCCATCGGTATTTTGATGATTACCGTACTGCAAACTGGTTACATATCAGGCAGTATGCAAAATCAAAATGACGTTTAACTTGCAATAACATGACTGATATTTTAATTATCCATCCACATCTGTCACAGCTCCCTGGCATTTATGCTTCCCTGATAAAACAATAATGCATAGCCATTATGGAGATGATTGTTATTTAGAGAGAAGCACACCTTTTTCCAAATTAAAAAAAAAACAAACAAAAAAAAAACAACAACATTTTTTTGCTTTTTATTTCCTCCTTAAATCACCCTACTTCCTCATTAAAATAACATCATACAGCTGCCCTTTCATGGCTTACCAACACAAATCTGTACTTTAAAGGCATATTTCTGAGCCGATGGCAGACGTTATGTTGACATTTTATTATGTAACTTTATTTATTTATTATGTCATTTAGAAGTGGAGAGTGTAGAAAGTAAGCCAGAGCAAAGCAATTATATCAGCGCAGCCATTAAATGCACTCCAGCAACTTCCATTATTAAAGAGGTATTGGCATGTTTTATGCTTTGAAGATATTGCACATTGTGTAATTGATTTATTTCATCACATTCAACAACAACCCTTTATAATGATCTGGAATTCCAGGGATGTGCTTTTGATATAACACTTGTAAGGATAAAACATTAATCAAGTGGCTGGGTGTCCAAAGTCTTTCAGAAGTTGTCCTGTCTGATTGGGAGAAAGATTTGCTCACTCTACATCTTGTACACGGAATTCTTGAAATTGAAAATAAGTCTGCTGCCTGTTAGAGAAATAGAGAGAGAGGGAAAAAGAACAAAGTAAACTTTTTGGTATCCAGATAAAGCAACTGAAGTTTTGTGTATGATGCCAGCTCTAAAAAAAGGTTTATTTTGTGGATTTTAATAGCACTCATTCTATTTCGTATTAGTTAATATTACCAAAAAACCCTGTGCAGCTACATTCGCAGTGAGGCAACATAAACTTAACTTGAAGTAAGATAAGAAGTGGGCCTTCTAAAGTGGAATTTTTGCAGATAGATCTGCATTTATGGAAAACAGTTA
Source organism: Myxocyprinus asiaticus (assembly GCF_019703515.2). NCBI lineage: Eukaryota > Metazoa > Chordata > Actinopteri > Cypriniformes > Catostomidae > Myxocyprinus > Myxocyprinus asiaticus. The sequence continues at coordinate 44,835,077 of NC_059344.1, forward strand.
TGAAGCAGTCCCTGCATACATAATTAAGGATTGTATCACTTCAGATGTAAGGCATCTTTTTTTAGTTTGGTCATAGTCTGGTTTCCTAAAAAGTCCCACTTACAGGTATGTATTTTGCTTCAAGAATGCTAAAAGAACACCTTTAAATAGTTTGAAAAGTCTTGATGCTGAGTGTTGTTGATGTTGCATGGAAAGGGTTCAGCAGCCAGAAGGTTTGACTTTAAGGATTAGTTCACCCAAAAACGAAAATTCAGTAATTGTTTACTCAAACCTGTGTTGTTATAACACCATATGACTTTCTTTCTTTTTCTTAACACAAAGGGAGAAATTGTGAAAAAAACAAAACAAATTGTGCTCAGTGATGACATACAATGGCAGTTTATGGTGACCACCTCTTCAAGCTTCAAAAGGTTGCAAAAATATAAGTCTAATCAGTGGCGGTTGTTCAATAGGGGGCGCTGGGGTGCCGCCCCCTTCAAGTTATCCAGAGAAGAAGGCTACTTAAACATGTTAAACATAAGTTAATTATATATTGAAAAATAATTATGAAATAAAATTTAGTCGTACTATGCGCCTGGTAATGTTAGCATTTTTTTTTTTTTTTTTTTTATCAAAACATTTATTTGATTCATTTCTGTGTGAATACATAGGCTATAATTCAAGTCATTTTTATTTGTATAGCGCCTTTCACAACACACATTGTTTCAAAGCAGAAAACAGAAAATTAAACGGTAATATCCATAAAGTCTTAGAGTCATCATTGTGTAGTTTGATTAAATATAATTATGAAGTGTGTATAAAAATAAGTAATTAAATAATAATTGTATTTAGAAACCCAGTGAGAAAGCCGAAGGCAACTGTGGCAAGGAACACAAAACTCCATAAGATGTTGGTTAATGGAGAAAAATAACATTGTGAGAAACCAGGCTCACTGTGGGGGCCAGTTCCCCTCTGGCTAACAGCATGAATATAATGCCAATATTAGTTATTTATGTGCAGTGCAAGTCATGGTTTAAAATTATTAAACTAAGTAAGTGTTAAGGGCCAGTGTTTAAACAAAGATTTTGTAAGAACTATAAGATTAATGACTAATGTCTTTGAAGTTCATATAGATGCATTGTCCTTTGATAGTTGGCTGATGAAGGTTTTTGTTGGCAATTTATTTATAGTCTATGTATTCCATTTTAAGAGTGTAGTCCATCATTAGATCAAGGTGATGCAGGCAGAGATCAGTGAGGTGCTTCGCAGTTCAACCGGCTGGTAATTTTGTTGAGGTCTATCCTAAGTCCAAGGTTCAGGCAATGGCATATGAAGTATCTCATGTCTCATGGTTGGAGCTGGAATCAGTTCATCCTCTGAAGTCCATCGTAATAGACTAAAGTGTTGTCTGGCTGGCACAGGCTGCATTTAGTCATCATCACTCAGAGACATGTAGCATTGGAGTCCGCTACCAAGCAGGAATGGAGCTGGATCCGGCCGGTTCTGGTGACCTCGGGATGGAAACAAATAGAATAATATTACAGTAGATGCCATTCAATTTTTTGCAGAGTTATAGATCATGATCAATGTATCAGGTTCTGGAAGACCTAACTAAAGCAGCCTAATTGTGTGGTGAAGAATAAATTAGGTGTATGCCTGGCTAAATAGATGAGTCTTTAATCTAGACTTAAACTTAGTGAGTGTGTCTGCATCCCGAACAGTGTTAGGGAGACTATTCCATAGTTCAGAAGCCAAATAGGAAAAGGATCTACCTCCTTTTGTGGATTTTGATATTCTAGGAACTATTAACAGGCCAGAGTTTTGCGATCGTAATGAACGTGATGGAATATAGCGTGGTAGAATGTCACTTGAGTACTGTGGAGCTAGACCATTCAAAGCTTTGTATGTAGTTACCAGAATTTTAAAATTAATACAAAATTTAACAGATAGCCAATGTAACGACAATAAAATTGGGCTAATATGATCACATTTCTTGGTTCTAGTCAGCACTCTGGCTGCTACATTTTTAACCAATTGAAGTTTATTTGTTGAATTTGCTGGACATCCTCCCATTAATGCATTTCAATAATTTAGTCTTGAGGTCATGAACGCATGAATTACTTTTTCGGCATCAGAAACAGAGAGCATGTGTCGTAACTTAGCAATATTTCTTAGGTGGAAGAATGCTGTTCTGCAAAGATTGGAAATTAGATTTTCAAATGATATATTGGTATCAAATATAACACCTAAGTTCTTCGCTGTTGAAGACGATTTAATAGTACATCCATCAAGAGTCAAATTATATTTTAGCTGCTTATTTTTAGAGTTTTTTGGTCCAATAACTAGTACCTCTGTTTTGTCAGAAATCTAGTAGAAGGAAATTTCTAGCCATCCAATCTTTGATTTCATTGATACACTCTGCTAATTTGGAGAATTATGAAATTCGTCGGGTTTCGAAGAAATATAAAGTTGGGTGTCATCGGCATAACAGTGGAAACTTTTACATTTATGCATTTGGCAGACACTTTTATCCAAAGCGACTTACAGTGCACTTATTACAGGGACAATCCCCCTGGAGCAACCTGGAGTTAAGTGCCTTGCTCAAGGACACAGTGGTGGTGGCTGTGGGGATCAAACCGGCAGCCTTCTGATTACCAGTTATGTGCTTTAGTCCACTACGCCACCACCACTCACTTATTCAATGATTCCTGATAATATCTCCTAGGGGAAGCATATATAAGGAGAAAAGCAGAGGCCCTAAAACTGATCCCTGTGGCACTCCATAATTAACTTTTGTTTGATTTGACAATTCCTCGTTTACACAGACAAAGTGGTAGCGGTCTGCTAAATAGACCTAAACCATGCAAATGCAAGTCTACAAATGCCAACATAATTCTCTAGCCTCTTCAAGAGAATATCATGATCTATTGTGTCAAAGGCAGCACTAAGATCTAAAAGCACTATGTTGGGCCTCATGTATTCAGATAGAAGACAAAGGCAGGCCTAACAGTCGTAAAACCTAACTCAGCCCCCACACATTCCATGTCGTAAATTTTACTGATAAAAATCGTGCCAAAATCAAACAAAGGGAGTCCAAAACAGACTACAAATCCAGGAAGCCTTGCTCACTAAAGGATCGAGCTCTCAACTCCTATTGGATGAGGCACACTACAGAACGTCCCTCAAACATGACATCATCAGGACTTCAAATAATTCTGAAATGCTAAAAGAATTCGCTTCCAGCGACTTCGTTCACCGAATACGGACGTAGCTTTCTGCTGCTCTCCGGTGCAACCTCGTAGCACAAGGAAGTAATGTCCGACTTGAAACTGTAGCCATACAATCTCCATCTCGCTGGACGAGTTGAGATTACTCTGTGTTCAACCGAACACTCTAACAGATCCGAAGGAGACCGCTGAGCAATTCACATCTTCATCCGTTGGCCTACAGAAGTGAAGAGATTAAAGATTTCTCTTCCATCTTCAATCAAGTCGACATTTCTGAGTTCTCCGCCAGCCCGCCGAGAATCAACAGCCGTACCGCCCGCCGACAGCACGAGGAAACGGCCTCCCGTCCTCACACGAGCCTCAAGGAACCGGGTCAAAGTTAAAGGATGGAGGAAAACACATTCTACCTGTGTCCTCATGCGATTCAAGTAAGAGGTTATGTCTGGGCAGAGATAGAATATTATAGTGTGTTATTCTTGTGTTTCAAGGTTTTTGCTTGTACAGTTTACGGATTGCCATGTCCACTCATTATTAATACTCAGGGTATTAATTATCACGAATTTGTTTTGCTGTATTGTGGTCCAACCAAATTGGATTGTTGTGCATTTTTGCCATCGCGGGTGAGACAAAAACTGAGTTCATCCATTAGAGTCAAATAACGCAGGACTTTTACGAGCCCCACTCGTAAAACCACGTCTCTGAGTGATGAATACGGCTACTTTATCTCCAGCTATCGCGAAATCAGCTTTCGGGCTGTCACTTAATAATCTCTCTCTCTCTCTCTCTCTCTCTCTCTCACTAACCACACTGACACACACACACACTGTCACACACACACCTTATGTGTTATAGGATTAGTTTTATTTTCCATATCTAATCATGTCACTGTTTAGTTTGTAGTTGTAAGTTGGAAGTTTATTGACTGCATTGTATTAATTATTAATTGATATTACTGCATAAATAAACTTTGTTTATATTACAAAGAGAAGTGTTTTGGTTTGTTTTGCATACGCCTGTGTCATGCTGATGGGATGTCAGTGCTCGGATTCAAACCTTCATTCATTGTTTTTTTCCCCGAAAATCGATATTCTTCGGATGACGATTTTCCTAAGAAAACAATCTAATATTGAGACTGTTTTACTATTTGGTTATTAGTCCCTAATTCTAGGGTGGTGCCCCGTCAATGTTAATCCTTATTAATATTCTATTGATTTTTGATAATTGATAATTATCTTTGATTGAATTTGAATGATCAATAAGCTAGTGTTAAATTTAATGTTTCATCGATGTTATACTATTTCTCTGTAGAAATTAACATAGTTGGGAGGACACAACAATTTTTGACATAAACGGGAGATTTTAAATCAGTCTATAATTAGCCAATTCTCCAGGATCAAGTTGTAGCTTCTTAATAAGCGGTTTGATAACTGCCATTTTAAAGTTTCTTGGGACATGTCCTAAGGATAGCGAGTAGTTAATAATATTAAGAAGTGGTTCTGAGATTACAGGGAATATCTCTTTTAAGAGCTTAGCTGGTATTGGATCTAACATACATGTTGTGGCTTTTGATGTTTTGATACCAATATTTAGTTTTGTTAGCTCTTCATGTCCTATGACAGTGAAGAATTGAAGTTGGACGTGAGGAAAATTATGAGACAATGTTTTCTGAGGTACTGTGACAGATGACTGCATAATTCCATTTTTATTTCTGATTATTTAAATTTTTATCAGTAAAGAAATTCATGAAGTCATTATTATTGTGCTGCGACGGAATATCTGGTTCAGTTGAGGCTTTATTCCTAACCAATTTTGCCAGAGTACTAAATACTAAATACAACACCTAGGATTGTTGTGGTTATTTTCTATGAGTTTGCTAAAATATGCTGATCTGGCAGCTTTTAGTGCCTGTCTGTAACTACAGACACTATCCTTCTGTCATGTTTATGTGTTTTGTTCATGTTTTTTCATGTCTTTTATTTTCAAGTTTAGTTCCTGTTCCTGTCATGTCATGTGATTTCCTGTTCCCTCATGTGATCTTGTTATGTGTTTCCCCTGTTCATGTGTCTTGTTTTCATTGGTTCATTGTTTGATTACTTTGATATCAGTTCTAGTTTGTCATTGGTTAAGTTTATTAGTCTTGTTATACTGTTTATAGTTCTGTCTGTTCATTGGTTGTCTTGTTACAAATGTCTGTGTATTTAAGCCCTCATGTTTGCCATTGTCTCTCGTCAGGTATTTCAAATGTAACTGTGTTGTTTTGTTTAAGTCAAGCCAGGTCTAAGTTCATGTCAAGTAGTTTATGTTCATGTTTAGTTCATGTTTATATTTAGGGTTTTTTGGGTTTCCACATTTGTAAATAAACTGCACTTGGGTTCATCTTTACTTCATCATCTCCGTCATTGCCAGCAGCAGTGCAACATTATACCTTCCATGCACCGCGAAATACCTCTAATTTTTTATTCTTCCACTTGCGCTCCATTTTCCGAGCTGCTCTCTTGAGAGCATGAGTGTGATCATTGTACCATGGTGTGTTGCTTTTTTTCTTTAATTGAAGGGGGGCGACACTATCAAGACTGTTAGAGAAGGCTGTATATATATATATATATATATATATATATATATATATATATACTATCTGTTATTTCATCAAGTTCTTCTAGACTTTGGGTCTTACAGAGTGTATGAGATTGATCTGGAAGTTTATTAGTGAAGCTATCTTTAGTGGTCGAAAGAATTGTTCTACCTGAACAATAGCGTGGTGTAGATTGAGTAACATTAGCTGATCCCAGCATACAAGAGACGAGGTAATGATCTGAGATGTCATCGCTCTACGGTAGAATTTCTATAGTATCAACATCAGCTCCATATGACAGGACCAACTCATCGCCATAATTGTACGCTAGATTTAATTCTGTCACATTTTGTCTGACTCCAAGTGAGTTGAGAATATCGATAAATGCTAATCCCAATGTGTCATTTTCATTATCTACGTATGTGAATGTTGAAGTCACTGACAATTAAAGCTCTATCTACAGTAACTACTAGATCTGATTGAAAATTAGCAAATTCACCAAGGAAATCAGAATAAGGCCCAGGTGATATATCTACTGTAGCAAGGGCAAAAGACGACAGATTTTTTATTTATATCTGACGGTGTTACATTAAGCATTATTAGCTCAAAAGACTTAAACTTATATCCTGTCCTCTGAGTAACACCAAAAACATCACTATAAATTGTAGCAACACCTCCTCCTCAACCCTTCAGATGAGGCTCATTTTTATAACAATAACCTGGGGGAGCAGATTCATTTAAACTAACGGTTTAAGCCAGGTTTCAGTCAAACAGAGCACATCCAAACTATGATCTGTTATAATTTCATGTATAATTAGTGCTTTGGTTGAAAGAGATCTAATGTTTAGTAGCCCTACCTTTATATGATGTTTATCTTTATTTTTATTTATTTTTTCAAGTTTGACCATAATCCATTTTTTTCTAAATGATTTAGTGAGAGTTTTGTGTTTGGTAGTTCGGGGAACAGACACAGTCTCTATATGACATCTACGTGATACAGTCTCTGTGTTGTAGTTTATGTGACCTGTGTGATGTCTCAAGGCAGCTAGCAGACGTTCGGATTAACCAGTTTGTCTGCTTCCTGACCTGGACCCCAGTTAGTCAAATACTATCATTATTAAGACTATGAGCCAAATTACTAGAGAAGACAGTGGCACCTTCCCTGGAGGGATGGAGTCTGTCTCTCTTTAGCAGTTCAGGTCTACCCCAAAAACTCTTCCAATAGTCTATAAATCCTGTGCTATTCTCCAGACACCACTCAGACATCCAGCAATTCAGTGACACTAATCTAATATAAACCTCATTATCACAACAAGCAGGGAGGGGGCTAGAGCATATTACTCTGACATCTTATTTGCAAGTTCACACACCTCTTTAACATTATCTCTAGTGATCACCGACTGGCGAAGCCAGACATCGTTAGTGCCGACATGAATAATAATTGTAGAAAATCTATGTTTAGCATTAGACAGCACTTGTAAATTTGATCTGATGTCAGACGCTCTGGGACCCAAAATGCATTTAACAATGGTGGCTAGAGTCTCTGTTTCCATGTTCCTAACAATAGAATTACCTATGACCAAGGCTCTTTTAACATGATTCTCAGTGGTTGCATCACTGAGTGGGGAGAATCGATTGGAAACCCTAACAGGAACGGAAGAGTGGTGTCACTTTGCTGAGTGAGTATACTGCCGAGACGTCACCCAAATGCCCTGCCAAATGAGTGTGTATGTAGGTCCTTAAACTTTTGGCAAGCAGGTACCTGAGGCTGCTCTCTTATTGGTTGCTTCAGATTTTCCCATGGGGCACAGGACACTCCCACATTTGTTGGTAGCATATCAGTATTGTTTTAATTTTTTTGGCCTCATGTGATTGCACTTTCCCGCTCAGCAGCTCATTACTTGACTGATTGTTGGATTGTTAGTTGACTAATTGTTAGATTGTTAGTTGAGATTGTTAGATGACTGATTGTTAGTTGAGATCATTAACACCATTGAAGATGAACCACCAAGTTTCAGGTTGGTGCAGATTTCTTCCAAATGAAAGAAAATTCAGTTTTATCTTTACAAAAAAAAAAAAAAACCTTTCACAAGGTGTTCACCTGAAATAAATAAAAGGATAAAGGAGCTTGGACCAGATCAGCCCGATTTACAAATTCAGCAGTCATCAAGTGATTGAGGACGAGATTACACCCGCGCTTTCTCCAGCTCGTGTTATGGCAAACGGAGTTGGCTAGCTGGATGTGGTGTAAGTAATGCCTTTTATTGTTTTCCCTGTATGCTATTTCAAAGTCCTGGCACCGAAGCGTTGTGGACAACGACAGGGGTTCGAGACTTAAAACATCTATCTGAAAAATGCAAACGTCATGAAAGTAGCTGCAGCCATCTAGACAATGCTGTGTTTTTTGGGAAGCTTAGCATTGCTGAACAGCTAGATGAAGGCTACAGGGTTGGCATTGGAAGGCACAATGAAGAGGTGACAAAAAATCAACACATCCTGTCTAGAATAATAGACTGTGTGAAATTTTGTGGTGCCTCTGAGCTGGCTTTGCGTGGCCATGATGAGAGTGAGAGCTTGGATAAGCCCGGGATATTCCATGGGTTGGTGGATTTTATTGCTTCCCTTGATGGAGTGTTGAAAGACCACCTTGAGAATGCCTCTGTGTTTAAAGGAACTTCGAAAACTGTGCAGAACGAGCTACTGGACTGTATGTTGTCTGTTATGAGGGAATACATAATCAAAGAAGCACAGAGCAGCGGCTTTCTCTCAATTCAGGCAGATGAGATGATGGATATTGCCACGCAGTGCCAACTTGTGCTTGTGCTGCGCTACATTGATGCCAAAAACAATGTGCATGAAAAAAAAATAGTTTATCCCTCTGCAGTCAGCTACAGCTGATTCCATTGCTACAGCTCTAAAAGAGTGTCTTCCTGCCATCCTTCCTGAGGATTTAAAGAGTAAGCTCATCTGCCAGGCATATGATGGAGCCAGCGTGATGAGGGGTGCCACTGCAGGTGTTCATTGGAAGATACAAGATGTGTACTCAGATGCCCACTACATCCACAGCTATGCACATCAGCTCAATCTGATAATGCAACAGGCCACTTCTCACACAGCCAAAGTGAGAATTTTTTTTTTTTCTGACCTTGGTGGATTTGGCAGCTTTTTTTCCAGATCACCCAAGCGCATATGCGTTCTTGATAAAGTAGTGGCACATAGACTACCAACATCCAGCAACATTAGATGGAACTTTCACTGCTGTACCATCAAAACCGTATTTGAGCACAGAGAAGGCCTCATCTGCTGTTTAGAAAGCATACGAAACTCGGGTAAATTTGAACCCATTACTGTCAGAGAGGCATTCGCCATGCTGCTGGAGGATCAGATTTTAAGTTCTTTCAACTTTCAACTTTTCCACCATATCATGCTGCATGTGGACCTCTTCTATGCCAAACTCCAGAATAAGGACATAGATTCGGTCCATATCAAGGGAACATCCAGCAGTTGCAGCAGGACATACAAAAGATCAGGTATTAGCTGTATGCCTTCTTTTCCTATTGTTGTTGTTGTTGTTGTTGTTGTTATTATTATTTTTATGCTAAATTTTCTTTCTCCTTTGCAGAAATTCACTCCATTCCATGGTTGACCAAAGCAGTTTAGGTGGTTCTCAGCCAGCGAAGAGGTGTCAGTCACTCAGTCCAGAGGTCCATGAAAGGATTGCAGCAGAGGTGAGTTTTGTTGTAGAAATCAGTCACAGTCCATGTTACACTGGAATATAGTATTTTTATTTTAATCTTTTAGGAAATTGTGCTCCAACATTTATATTGAGCATCAGATAGAGAGTTGTTTACTATGCCATGTATGTATGATCAACGGGAGGAATTTAATTTATATTATATATATATATATATGTGTGTGTGTGTGTGTGTGTGTGTGTGTGTGTGTGTGTGTGTGTGTGCATGTGCTTGTGTCTTTAACTTCAGGATTTATTCTTTGCTACAAGATTTAAGCAACAATATCTTAAAATCATCAAAAACAAACACGTGAGAAGAAATTTACAAATGCCCATAGAAGGTAAAATAGGACAATGCAGTTTAACCTGAGGCATTTTCATCAGAAATAACAACCTTGTTTGTTTTTTCCCACAATTTATTGTATTTTTGATGTAGCATTGTTAGCTTCATCTGTTTTTAAGCAAGGTATTTTGTTTTATTATTCTGGTTGCACTGCACTTTATTAGGTGTGAAGATGGGTAAGAAATATTTTCTAAAATGTGTATAAGCTTGTCCCAAAAAACATCCCAAAATGCTATAACACATTTTGTCCTGAAGATGGCAGCATTTATAGAGTTGGCTAATTATTGAAATTTCTTCCTACTCTCTTTATGCCTTCATAAACTGTAACAGTGGCAGTAAAAATAAATTTAGTTGTTCCATATTTAGAAAGAATACTTGTTGGTTGGTAATTTTAAATGTTGCAGGTGAAATTGACATTTTGTCATTACTACATAATTTTTATGTTTTTATCCTTCTCTCTGTAGGTCTGCGATACCATACTGGGACACACCAGGGAATGGTTCTCCTTCACAAACCACCTTGTTAGTGCCACCCTGCTTCAAGGGGACAGGTTTGAACAGTACAAGACAGCATTTCCTGAAGGCCTATCCAGTACTCAATGGAAGTAAGCTGAAGACAGAGCTTAGTCTCATCTACAGCAAGGAAGAATTCAGAGCCTGTTGTGGTGCTGTGAACCTACTCCAGTTGTTTATGGAGAACAATCTTGAAGAAGTCTTTTCAGAGACTGTCACTCTCCTAAAGATCCTCATCACCACACCCATGACCACAGCGGAAGCTGTGAGGTGCTTCTCAACCTTGAAAAGAATTAAGACTTTTCTGAGAAACAGCATGACCCAGGAGAGGCTGAATGCATTGGCCATGCTGTCAATGGAAAAGAGACTGGTGACTGAGATGACTGACTTTAACCAGAAAGTCATTGAAAAATGTGCAGGCCAGAAGGAAAGCAGGGCAAAATGTATGTTCAAGTAGTGCTGGCCAGTGTTTAGGCAACATTACAGTCTGTTTTGTTTTTTTGGTTTGTATTGTTTGTTATAACAGGCCATTAAAATTTATATAATTAATATATTAATAGACATTCATAAGTTGATTTAGCAAAAATTAAGGTTTTGGCATTAAAAAGTCTTAAATTTGATGCACTGCACTGGCATTAAGTGTTTTCCTTTGAGTTTTCAAAATATACATTCCATCTGATCATTTGAATGATTTACATTTAATTCAGTTCTTTAAATGTAATTATTTTCTAAGGTTTCATATATTGTTGGTGCTTTTAAATGGGTTAAATATTGCTTTGAGTGGGTTTGGTGGTGTTGGAAAGAATTGTAAATTTGTTAGTTTTTTAGGTAATTTTCAGTTTGTTTGTTAAATTATTCCATGAGACTCATGAATCTTAGTTTAACTCTTTTTATTGATGCTTTTTAACAAGAGAGATAAAATAAAAATAATTTAAAAAAAATAAAATAAAAAAAAATAAAAAAAGGGAAAAAGACAATAAATCAACATGTTTCGACATGTTAACAGAAATATCAAGATGAGATCAGACAAAGGTATTTCTTACTCTGAATCAGTCACAAAATAGAATTATGTATGCTCACACCAAGATAAACAAATAAAAAGAATAATAATAATAATAATAATAATAATTATATATATATATATATATATATAAAATACAGCAATAATTGAAACAGTACTGAGAAAAGGAGAGGAGAGAAGAAAAAAAAAAACTTTGCACCTATGTATACAATCACTACCAACTGGCAGGAAAAGAAAATACAGTTTTTCTCGTACTCTCTGTTTATTAGTAAATCAGGGGCGAGGGAAAGGAGCAGCAAGGACCAAATGCTCAGAAAGGGTTACATATAGAAAAAATGATTATTCCATTAAAGTTTTTTTTTTTTTTTTTGATAGTATGATAGAAAAGATTGCCAAATAAAATTTTTCTGCATTGCCAAGCATCGTGAATCTATTTTTTTCTAATTGAATAAACTGCAACATGTCATGAATCCAATGAGAGTAGTTGGGTGGGGAAGGCTTTTTCCAGTTTATTAGTATAAGCCTTTTAGCAATTATCAAGCAGAAGGCTAGAGTATTTGATTGTAAATATGTCAGAGATACATTTTTGTGATTAAGTCCAAATAATGCCACTAGGGAGCATTGTTCAATATCTAAGAGAAAAATATCAGAAGTTGACTTGAAAATTGATGTCCAGAAAGAGGTCACTGCTGGGCAAAGCCAAAATGTATAACAAATAGTTGCTGGAGTTTGTCGACATCTATCACAAGTAGGATCAAATCCGGGTTGATTTTAATCAATTAAGTCTTTGTTCAGTAAATTCTGTGTAATAACTTAAACTGCATTAGTGAGTGACGGGCACAAATATAGGAGGTATGTATATGACAAAGGGTCCTTGACCATTCCTCGTTTGTAAAAACATGGTCTTTCCGATCTGATTACCAATTCTGCTTTATTTTAGAAAGGGTTGCAAAGTCTGATAAATAAATTACTTGTTATGATTTAATTACAATAAATGAAAAGATTGTTTTGTAAATATTGGAGTCAGCACCTTTAATAGATACTTTTGTTTCCAAAATGTATCAATCTCTTGCTTAGAAATTCACGAGCCTGGAGATATCGAAAGAAGTGAGTATTAGGAAGGCTACATTTTTCTGATAGATATGAAAAAGTTACAAATGTATTATCATGGGGGGCCTGGGTAGCTCAGTGAGTAAATATGCTGACTACCACCCCTGGAGTCATGAGTTCAAATCCAGGGCATGCTGAGTGATTCCAGCCAGGTCTCCTAAGCAACCAAATTGGCCTCCACACGCACTATGTCTCCACGGTAATGCGCGCAACAAGCCACGTGATAAAATGCGCAGATTGACGGTCTCAGATGTGGAGGCAACTGAGATTTGTCCTCCGCCACCCGGATTGAGGTGAGTCACTACGCCACCACGAGGACTTAGAGTGCATTGGGAATTGGGCATTCCAAATTGGGGAGAAAAAGGGGAGAAAATAAATTAAAAAATGTATTATCATGAAAAACATCATTAATATTTACAATGCCACTTCTAAACCATAATGTGAAAGCTCCATCTGAAATGGAGGGCAAGAAGGAGGGATTTCTATATTTAGGAGACAGGCCCGACATTGCCTGAAATCCAAAATGTTTTCTGAATTGTATCCAATTTTTTAGGCTGTGTAATACTAGAGGGTTGGAATAATAATAAGAAGGTTTCAATGGTAACGAAGAGCATAACAAAGCATGCAAGGAGACTCGGCTACAAGAATTACACTCCATTTCAACCCATGCCGGAACCCATTTACAAAGTCCATAGTGTGACTGACTCCAATTTAAAATGCTATGAATGTTAGCCACCCAGTAATAAACCAAGAAATTTTGAAGTGCAAAACCGACTATTCTTTTGGGATGCTGTAGAAATACTTTCTGAATTTTTACTGGGCCTCTGTTCCAAATAAAATCAGAAATCACTTGATCTAAAGTCTTAAAGAATGCTTTTGGTATAAATACTGGAGTATTTTGAAATAGAAAAAGAAATTTAGGAAGAATGTTAATTTTTATGGCATAATTTCTGCCAGCAAGTGAAATTGGGAGAGCTGTCCACCTAGCAAGGTCCTGTTTTGTTTTCTCCAAAAGTGGAATAAAATTATGCTTGAAGAGATCAACATGCTTCCGTGTTACAGTAATTCCCAGGTAAAGAAAACTATCTGAAGCTAGTTTAAATGGGGAAATTGATGTTGGGAGGGCGATGGAGTTAATTGGATAAAACTCACTCTAATGCAAGTTTAATTTGTTGCCTGAGAAATATTTAAAACATTGGGAAGACAGGCTTCTGGATCTGTGACAAATAACACAACATTATCAGCATAAAGGGAAATTTTCTGTTCTCTTCCTGCTCGATAAATACCAGTTATACAGTGATTAGTGTGAAAAGAGATTGCAAGAGGCTCCATAGCTATAGCAAACAAAAGGAGAGACGGGGGCATCCTGCCTAGTGCTGCGGTAAAGAGGAAAACAGTCAAAGCTAATGTCGTTTGTTTTCCAGATGCCAAGGGAGAATATAAGATTTTGACCCAGGACACAAATTTATCACCAAACCCAACTTTTTTTAACGTGTAGTATAAATAATCCCAATTATGTGGTCGAAAGCCTTCTCTGCATCAAGGGAGACCAGGGCCTCTGGCACAGATGAGTCAGACAAGGTGTAAATTATGTTCATCAGCCTTCTAAGGTTGAAAAAACCCATTCTATTTTTTATAAAGCCAGTTTGGTCTGGATGAATGATGTCTTGTATAACAGTTTCTAACCTTAAAGAAAGAACTTTAGCCAAGATTTTCACATCTACATTAAGGAGGGTAATCGGATGGTAAGACCCACAGTCTAAGAGATTTTTATCGGTTTTTAAAAGAAGAGAGATAGATGCCTGATGCAAAGAAGGTGGGAGACCACCATTATTTAGGGATTCTCCAAAAACTGAAAGAAGCAGTGGGGACCCGGGTATTTTCCACCCTGCATCTGTGTAATAGCTTGCAGAATTTCAGTTAGACAAATAGGATCATCCAATTTGGCTTTTGAATGCTATTAATTTGAGGGATGTAAAGATTTTCAAAAAAACTGTCAACAAGATTAGAATCTTTAAGGGAGACTGATAGTATGAAGAGTAAAAATGTTTAAATTGATTATTGATTTCTCGGCGGTCTGATACGATATTTCCTGCTGGGGTTTGGACTTGGGTGATAAAATTTTTAGCAGTTTGAAGCCTAAGTTACAGTACAAGTGCTTTACCTGGTTTATCGCCAAACGCATAGAAATGGTGTCGTGATTTAAGCAGAAGCTGATTTGGCATGGCTAGTGGAAAGAAGATTATATTCTGATTGCAAAAAAGCTCTTTCATTATATAATGATGGAGTCTGGCGTTGTGCGTAGTTCTGGTCCAATTTACCAATCTGTTCAGAGAGTTCGCAAAGCTAAATAAAAAAATTATCGATACGTGAATAAGTATGATGGATTGGAGAAAAAAAAGAGAACGCTTTAGAAGTCGGATTCAAAAGATGCCATATAACAGTCACTCCGTACAACTCCAAAAAGGAATTTGGACTGAGATAAGGAGATTGATTTGGGAGATGACCTATCCATTGCAGTGTTCAAAACACAGTTAAAGTCTCCTCCCTTTATCAGTTGGTAATGATTAATGTCTGGGAGCCAAGAGAAAAGTTTCATAAAAAAAAGCCTGTATTATCCCAGTTAGGTGCATAGATGCTTGCCAAAGCGACTTGATTATCATAGAGGGTGCCTAAGACTATCACATACCTACCATTAGGGTCTGAAATAACATTGGAAGAATTGAACGGAGTGTTCTTGTTAATTAAAATGGCTGTGCCTCTAGCTTTACAATTAAATCCCGAATGGAAGACCTGCCCCACCCATGGCCTCAACAAACTTTTATGACTTGAGTTTTTTAGATGAGTTTCCTGCAAAAAACATATATTGGCCTTTAATTTGTTTAAATGGAAAAAAAGTCTTTATGCTTTTCACTCGATTGTTTATGCCTTTGACATTCCAACTAATTATTTTAAAACTGCCCCCCTCCTTTGATGCACATTAAGCTTTGCCAGCTAATATGAGGTTTTAAGATGAGAGCATGATAAAAGAAAACATTCAAATAAAAGATATCTGAAGGTGCACCAAATAAACAAACAAAAACATAGATAACCCCCATTCCCCACATATGTCCAGAACGGACACAGGATCTTACTTCCGTAACAATAACAGAACTAACTGCAAAGAACATTACAGTCAGGTACTGAAGAAGCAAGCTAACTAGCACTTGCAACTTTGACTGCCCTTTCGGCAGCGCTCCGTAAACAGGAACACAATACAGAGTTTATCCTATCAGCAGTATATGATGCATGACATCAAACTTAAAGTCTCATTCGACTGTTATGAAACAGGAACAAGTATTACAAACTTCTAAAGTGTTCATTGTTGAATGCGGGCTGCCTCCTTATTCATGAGACTGTCTTAAAGCACGCTTACTCTATTTAAGAGGGGTGGCAGGCACATTCTAAATCTATTCTAGATTTAGTTCATATATATCCATCAAACCTTGCTCGTTGCAGATTTAATAGCAGTAGTGAAAAAATCCATCGCTGCCTGCAGAATTTGGAAAATATGACATTGCCCCTGGAAACTGACGCGGAGTCTGGCAGGATGCAACATTCCGTAGGTGATGCCTGCGTTACGGAGTGAAGATTTCATGTCCTTGAACTCGGCACGGCACCTCGCCACCTCAGCAGACATGTTTGGGAAAATGCGGACAATCACGCCTCTGAACTCCAAAGAGCCCCTCTCCTGACTAAGTTTCAGTATAAGTTCCTTGGTTTGATAATGGTGGAGTCAGACCAGCATATGTCTAGGATAAGCATTTGGTTGAGGTTTTTGACCAACACGATGAGCCCGATCAATATCCAGAGGTCTCTTAAAGGTGCTGTCCCCAAACAATTCAGTAAAGAATGAGGTGATGAAAGCAACTAGACTTTGGTTCTCCAATCCCTCTGGTATTCTCAAAGATCCTCAGGTTTTGCCTTCGTGAGCGATTCTCCAAGTCGTCCAGCTTGAGTTTTAAGCTGCTGTTCTCTACTTGCAATGTGGTGCACAACGTCTCAACTGCTGTCAATCGGCCATCCGAGTCATTAAGTGCCATTTCAATGTCCCCAATCTTTTGGGCTAGCGGTGAAAGGGTAGTTTGCAGAGTAGACATGGCAGAGCGAAGCTCAGAAAGAAATTCAGACCTCAATGTTGAAACTTCTGAGTGAATGGTGGAAGAGATTAAGTCCTTCAAAGAAGCTGGCATTAACTCATCCTCCGCTTGGACTGGAGCAGTAGCATTAGCATTAGCTAATTCCCTTTGTCAGACAGCATTTCCACAATGTTTCGCCCCTATTTTTCTGGTTTTGGCATTTTCCCAAAATCAAGTAGTTTTTAAATGGCTAGTGAGATGCAGGCTTCAATAAACTGTAATGAGAACGTTTTTGGACCTGTGCCAGTTCTCAGCAGGCGAGGCTGCACGGCGTGAATCGCGCAATGCTGAAAATAGAAACCAATTGATCGACAGAATGTACTGTTGCTCGTTACGGCTGGTTTGGACAAAAACTCTGATTAACATAGAAAATATACCTTTTATCATGTGTCGTTTGCCGTCAGGTTAGGACACAGTGTGACTGTAGCTGCCTTCAGCCTCCTCTGTCTGTCTCTCTCAGTTTGATTGAGAACTCTGTTTCAAACAAATAAAGCTATGCAAAGAAATGCATCAATTCTCTGACTACAAACTCATCGGACAAATTTAGTAAGTTCGGTTCGGTTCTTTGGTTTGTGTGCAGCTGTGTTGTGTTCTGTTGTTTCTATCGCTGTGGTAGTCCTGTTTTTA
Source organism: Myxocyprinus asiaticus (assembly GCF_019703515.2). NCBI lineage: Eukaryota > Metazoa > Chordata > Actinopteri > Cypriniformes > Catostomidae > Myxocyprinus > Myxocyprinus asiaticus. Next base: position 44,852,379 of record NC_059344.1, read on the forward strand.
GATAAACAAAACTCGTTTTCTCTTGAACACACCATGTTGCGAGGGGACTCCCTGAATTGTTTCTCTCATGCAGTCTCATCATGAACGCACAGAGGAGAGTAACAGTTGGTCAACAATTTCACTAAATAAGGCATTAGATTTTGGTTTGTTTCTCACCAAATCTCATAATATGCTTTCATAACAATCATGAGTCTCATTGAATAATTTATTAGACTTCTGAATTATGCTTTTGTGTCCTTTTGAAGCTTGAAGAGGTATTCACCATAAACTGCCATTGTATGACATCATTACTGAGCACAATTTTTTTTTTTTTTTCACAATTTCTCCCTTTGTGTTAAGAAAAAGAAAGAAAGTCATATGGGGTTATAACAACAATGGGGTGAGTAAACAGTGACTGAATTGTCATTTTGGGGTGAATTATCCCTTTAAAACTCTCTATACTCCATTACCTATTGTGAAGCAACTGGAATGTGATAGACATTTTTCTATTGTGTATCAATATATGTACTGTATGTAAGTAGAATAATTCCAAGTAGAATATGTTCATTCTGAAAACAATAAAAACTAAATAATATACAACTGTATTGATAAATAAATATATAGTTTAAAAGCATGTACAGTACATGCCAGTAAGGCTTCATATCAATTCTAATAAAGTTTTATTTTAAATTTTGATTTTGAATTATACAATGCATCTCTAAATAGTCACTGGGCTGATAGGCAATTCATAAACCAAATACATTGTCTGTTCAGTTTACATTTATAATTATGCAGCTATAAGAGAGCTTTTTCCTCCATTTTCTTTCACTTTTTGAAAAGGTGAGGGTTTAAATAATTGACAGTTGAAAAGATAAAGAAAGACTTGGATGCACTGAAACATTGCACAAAAAGGCTAAGCTAATGTAGTTGGACTTGAGTGGGCTCATTTAAACATGTTTTCAGTTGAGCAATCTTTACTTTCCTGATGACAGAGACAAGCACTCAGATGAATAGCTTCTGTTCTTAAACAACACACTTCTACAGCAAGACAGGACACAGAGCCTCTCACACTTTAAACTGATGCACATAGCAAATTAGGTTTATTAAAGGAGCATTCATTGTTGAGTGGGTGACGAATGTTTCAGAATAATAATCATGATTCCTTAGAGAAAGGTGCAGGTTATATTTAACACCTTTTAGGTGGCTTGCTTCCTTTGTTTGTGATCATTACTTTCATCTCAGCAAGAACATGTATTCATTTCATGTCCTCCATTTGCTGTTTCCAGAAGTTATTAATGGACATCAATCAAACTCCTGTGATTTACTAAAACAGGGATGATCCTGCACATGTGTCGAGTAAAGACTATTCCTCATTTTCCAGGTGTTTCATAAGGATTTAACAATTATCATGCATGAGCATGCATACTTTAACAAAACATCATGAGCTCTAGAACTGTATATAAATACTCTATAATTTATATAAAAAAAAACAATAATCAGACAAGAAATGGTGTTTAAGAAGTGCCCATGTGCTTGTGGACCATTTAATTTCAAAACGATAGTCATTCTTTTGCTGTTTGTCCTGTGTTTAGTAATGTCTTTTCGATCAGTTTCACCAGAGACGAACTGTTAAATATTTGGCAAATGAAGGAAAATGAGAGGTGGTGGAACATGTTTTTACATCAATGCAAGTTGGTGTACAGATGTAACAGCGTTGAAGAAGATGTGCTGCCCTAATTTAGAAGCGCTCTTCCTCAACTGTAAGCCTTTCTACTCGCCGCGGGAGTTTTCCTAATTTATTCTGGTGAGTGTTAATATTCCTCCACAAGCATATGTGAGCGCAGCGCTGCAACAGCTGGCTGATAAGACCACAGGCACGGAGCAACAACACCCGGACTCACTTATTATTATTCTTGGGGATTTTAACAAAGAAAACCTCACATGTGAACTGCCCAAATACAAACAGCACATTACATGCCCAACCAGAGACAGAAATATACTGGATCACAGTTACGCTACATTAAAGGATGCATATCACTCTGTCCCTAGAGCAGCTTTGAAACTCTCTGATCACTGTCTGGTACATATTCTTCCAACCTACAGGCAGAAACTAAAATCAGCTAAACCTGTAGTTAAGCCTGTAAAGAGAAGGACCAATGAAGCAGAGCTGGAACTACAAGTCTGTTTTGACTGCACTGATTGGAGTGCTTTTGAAGCTGCAGCCACCGACCTGCCTGGACGAGTTCAGAGATACTGTGACATCATATATCAGTTTCTGTGTGCATTCCTACAAGGACTTATTTAACATACAACAATGACAAACCATGGTTTACAGCAAAACTCAGGCAGCTTTGTCAGGCCAAAGAGGATGCTTACAGAAGTGGGGATAAAATCTTGTATAATCAGGCCAAAAACACACTGACAATGGAGATTAGAGCGGCTAAAAGAAGCTACTCTGAAAAGCTGGAAAACAAGTTTTCAGCTAATGACCCTACATCAGTGTGGAGAGGCCTGAAAGACATTACCTACAAGACATCATCACCCAACACTGTAGGGAATCAACAACTGGTTGATGACCTGAATGTGTTTTTCTGTAGATTTGAAAAGCCCAGTCTCAGACCCAACAACCACTATGACCTTCACTTCACACAAACACCAACACCTCCTGTAACCCCCCTCCTGCTACTCAACCTGCACTTAAGAGCTGTGAAGAGGATGTGTGCCGGGTCTTCCGGAAACAAAAGACAAGGAAAGCACAGGGCCAAGATGGTGTTTCACACATTGTCTAAAAGCCTGTGCTAACCAGCTGGCCCCCATCTTCACACAGATCTTCAACACATCACTGGAGCAGTGTGAAGTTCCCGGCTGCTTCAAATGCTCCACCATCATCAGTATATCTGTCTATACAGTATCTTTTCTCAGCTTAGCTTAAAGGGTTAGTTCACCCAAAAATGAAAATTCTCTCATCATTTACTCACCCTCATTATATCCCAGGTGTATATGACTTTCTTTCTTCAGCAGAACATTTGAGAGAAAAATTTAAAAATATCTTAGCTCAGTAGGTCTTTTAAATGCAAGTGGATGGTGATCTGACTTTTGAAGCTCCAAAAAGAACAGACAGTCAGCATAAACGTCATCCATATGACTCAAGCAGTTAAATTAACGTCTTCTAAAGCAATATGATCGCTTTTGGTGTGAAAAGATCAATATTTAAGTACTTTTTAACTCTATATGATCACTTCTGGTCAGCAGCAGTATGTGTGTGATGTAATCATATTGGCATGAGAGACATGCAAGAACTTATGTACGTACGACACACCCAGAAGAGCAGCACTGTTTACAACAAGTAGGAGGAATGGTTTTGGTTTAGACAGGGTTGGGGAGTAACGGAATACATGTAACAGGATTAAGTATTTAAAATACAAAATATAAGTAACTGTATTCCACTACAGTTACAATTTAAATCATTGGTAATTAGAATATAGTTACATTCAAAAAGTATTTTGATTACTGAAGAGATTACTTTGCATTTTATTTTCATTTGTGTCATTTAATATTTAGTCCTTTCAGATGGAAAACATTTATACATATAAAAGATGCGATCCAAAGTGCATTTGAACAGCGGTGAAACACTTTCTTATGATGTGTTACATTCATACAAGCAGACAGAGAAGTAAGTTTGAAGTAAGTTTGGAGCAGAAGAAATAGAAATAAACCTTGTGTAAATTGTCAGCTTTACACTAAACTAAAATGCTGTTTCTAGCCATTTTACATGCACATGTTACCAGGTACGATCATATTTTCATATCAAGAAAATTCACGTTGGATCATAATTTCTTTTTTTCTAGTAAGACCTTTGATATTAGGGCAAAAATCGTATTCTTGATAATAATGTTTGTATTGTTTTCATGTAAAAATATCTAAAAATCTTTAAAACAAGATCAGTTAGATTAATCTTGTTTTAGAAACAACACTGCATAAGATATTTAGGTTTTTCAGAGAATGTATTTTTAACATGTGTATTTTGTCTTACTGTACTGGCAGAGTTTTATAGTTAAAATAAGTGAAAAAAATCAACCAGTGCTGAAGAAGTAATCCAAAGTATTTAGAATATGTTGCTGCCCTTGAGAATACGTTACAAATTGCATTTTAGAGCATGTATTCTGTAATCTGTAGATGAATACATTTCAAAAGTAACCCTCCCAACCCTGGGTTTAGATCTGTGTTTGTATCTGTTTATTTTTTTTGTTGCTCAAAATGATGTGTTTGTGTGCTTATCCTGGATGTCTCAACCTAGAAAAGAACATGAGATTACGTCCGTAACATGCCAGTGCGAATATGTCACACGAGAGACCAAGTGAACTCAGCGCTCTCGTGAAGCTTACCGGAAGCGATGGATTATAGTTAAAAATACTTAATATTGATCTTTTTCACACCACAAGCGATCTGATCACTTTAGAAGACATTCATTTAACCGCTGGAGTTGTATGGATAACGTTTATGCTGACTGTCAGTGTTGGGGGTAACGTGTGTTATGTAATCAGATTACTTTTTTTTCGAGTTATGAGTATAGTAACACAGCATTTTTTTTTTTTTTAGACCATAATATAGGAGTTACTTTTTAAATAAAGTAACTGCTTTTTTACACCTCTACTTTCTCCCCTTATTGTGAGAAATCAGGAGTAAAAGGGTACAAACTTTGGGGAGGAAACATAGTGCATGATGGGCATTGTAGTTCTATAGCGTGTGAGGCTAGCCTACCAGAAATGCATAGACAATGAAGTTTTAGTATTGTGTGCATGATGGGTATTGTAGTTCTAGAGCATATGAGTCATGCTTATCAGTGATGGACAGAGTACAATAAGTCTTCTTTTAGCCCACCTTGAGATTTATGTTTTAAAAACTGCAAATGGTAAAGGAATGTAAATCTGAACGCTTTGGTGACATCCAGTTGTACACATCATTTGCAGCAGTAGATTTGTTGTGCACTGTGTCCTCATAAGTGAAAGTGGTAAGTGAAACATAGTTTTTTTTTTTTTTTTTTTTTTTTTTTTTTTTGTGATTGATTCATGTATGCTGCATTTAAAAGTGTGTAAACACAAATTTTTGTGGTATAATATAGCCTGGAGAAGTCTTCCTGTGGTCACGGCATGATTATACATTCACATACAATGTGGAATGATCGCTGACTGTTTGTGCATCCAAAATTCCGAATTGCTTTGTTATAAAACTGCCCATTACCACTGCTCTAGGAACAGTTTCCATCCAAACTGCTCCACGTTAAAGCATTTAACATTCAACATTCTGTTGAGAGAAATGCGATTGATTCATGACACACACTGCATTAAAAAAATCAGTAAACTATTATAAAACTATTCATCCACTGGACACGACAAGATACACAGGGCGCAATACTCGCTCAATTCACTGACTTATGCAGCCAAATAGCTCCGTGTTACAGCTCCCCGTAACTGGGAGAACAGTGTTCAAGTTGACTCTGAATGTAACACCTGAGACTTTTGCCCTAGCGGCCACCAGAGGTCGCTAGGAATTTAGTGACTTTTAGTTTGAAGTTTTGCGTTTAACTTCTTGTGTCTCTGTTCCTGGTTCCTGCCCTGATTATTCCCAGCTGTTTCTCATTTACCTTGTTTGCTCCAATGTATATAATATCCTTGTGTTTGCTTAGTCTTGGTCAGTTGTTGTTCCTGTTTACTTTCATGGATGTAATGTTTGTTCTGTTCCTAAGGTTTGGTTTGGTTTGGTTTGGTTTGGTTTGGTTTGGTTTGGTTTGGTTTGGTTCCTGTGTTTTCCAAGTTTTGTATCTGGACCTGTTTTTCTTATTAAATATAAGCTGCACTTAGATCCTGTTCTCTTGACTTCTTGCAATTGTTACACTGACATTGCCAACTGGCACACCACATGATGACATATATGATGCAGGTTCAAGTGTTGGACTTTGCTGTTTTAGGTAAAACAGTGGTTATTCTTCATTATTTATATTGGCTGCCATGTTGATGGAAAAACAAATCATGTGAATTCTTGTTATTGATTCTTTATTATAAATATGACATTAATACCTACTTTCTAAATATCTGTTTGTTTACTATGTCGACATGAGTGTTGTACAGTAGCTAGCATGACCTGTAATGTCTCTTGTATGTAATGCATGGCTTATTTGTAGGGAATGCAAAGCATAGCAGAAGAGAAACATTACAGAAGTAATGTAGCCTTTAATTTCCATAAATGTATTTTTTTTTTTTTTTTTTTTTTTTTTTTTTTAAAAAGTAACGTTACCTAACACTACTGACTGTCTGTTCTTTTTGGAGCTTCAAAAGTTGGATCACCATCCACTTGCAATGTATGGACCTACTGAGCCTAGACTTTTTTCTTCAAATGTGTTCTGCTGAAGAAAAAGTCATATACATCTGGGATATCATGAGGGTGAGTAAATGATAAGAGAATTTATTTTTGGGTGAACTATCCCTTTAACAGTTTCTGCCTTACTTGTCTTGGTATAAGGCCACAGAAACTGTCTACAAAAACTTGGAGTCAAAAAGTCAAAATGGTCTCTCTTTATGAGTGGAAGAAATAAGTTTTGTAGGATTTTCTGGATAATTCAAGGCCTTCCAAGCCTTGTTGGAACAAAACAAATTATGCAAGAAATGAAACTGTCAACAATGAATATTGGTCTGAGCTTGCTCTTTTTTTTTTCTGGCCAAATATACTAAAGTGTTCTGCAATTTCAGCAGCAGGCAGATAATTTCCATGTCAATCTGCAGAATGAATATTAGAATATCTACACTGTTATGACCCCTTTCTCAGAGCTGGGGCATCACTTTGACTGAATGGAGCTCTTTGCTTTGCTCCTATGATCTGTTAAACAAACCATTTTGCCTATCCATGGGTGAGCAGACGGCCCCCTCTCTATGATGAATTTAGCTGGTTTCTCAGTGAATCATAAGAAGCAGATTGGCCCTGCCAGCCTCCATACAGGCAGAGATATTTCAGCCAGCCATCATCACTGTAGTGCCAGCAGATGTTTGAACCTCTTTGGCTCATTCATCCATCTGCCCACTGCTTACATCTGTCCTTGTCAACCATGTAACCTTAACCAATAAGCCAAACTGTTACATCTCAAGTGTTAAGAAGAACAAATGTATTGCACCATTTCATCTTGGGTGTTAGGAGGCATGCACGTTTACTCTTCCTGTCAAATCTCCAAAAGAGTAAGCCCTTTACATCAAGGGTCAGCATGTCCATCGCAACACATTCCTACCAGACTTGACCTGCAAACCTTCCCCACTATGGTGTACTGCAAAATTACACTGTAGTATGCAGTATGTATCTGTACTGTGTGTGTATATATAGGTTTCAAAGCATTGTGCCATTACTGCTGTGATGCACTAAAGAATGCCACTTGGGCATTTTCCTTCTGACGCTTGTCTTATCAATGTCAGTTAAAGCTGATTTTCTGCTCCATTATAAATCCTTTAAGGGGTTTTAGCAGGCATGGGGAAGACTGTTGCTTCAGCATTATTAGTGTGATGCATGACTTTTTTTTTTTTTAATGATTTTTCCTATGCATGGTAAAAAGAGGCCTCTTGCACGTCAACAGTGTAGCACTACTGTGCAATGCTTGTTATCACATATTTTAATGTAATGAATTGCCATCGTTTATATTCTGTACAACATCATACTCAACATCGACCAAAACCTTTAAATAATTTCCAGCATTTCTTGTAAGGAAATTTTAATGGTATGTTATCTAGAATAGATAAAGGTAAAGGTCTAAGTCTAGTGTGGAACTAAATTAACATACAGTAGTCCTAAAAGAAGGTGTAATGCAACAAAAAGTCAAACAAAAACGTATGTCACTTCAATGCAATAAAATCAAAACTTGTTACTGTCATTTAAACCCTAACATTTTGTTGTCCTACACAATGATTGGGACTGTTAAAATTGCTAAGTGTTAAATTCAGTCCAAATACACCGGACATGTTTTAGTTTGCATGCTATTTCAAAAGGAAGCGATCAATTTCATGTTCAAAATTGGTAGTAAAGATTTATTATATATTTTTTTTTTTTTTTTTTTGTATTGGTTATTTTGATTTTTATTGTAGAACTTTCATATCAAAAAGATGGAAGCTATTCACAGAAATGTTAACATGCAAGAGTGTAAGAGAAAATGACTGCCACAGTTGATTTTAGTGGTAAAATGCCACTTTCAAGCAATGTGTCTAATATTAGATGAGGTTCAAAATGTAGGATTGAAGTTACATGAAAGTTAATTGAATCCTACTGTAGTGGGATAGACAGCTGTCTGTCTTTATCATCTCCCTGGTTTTATTATTTGTGTTTGTGCGAGACTTGTATCAACCTTCGCTGGCTGACTGCTACCTTCCTCCAGTCTGCTTGTGCCATGGGCGTCTGTGTATTCATGGCTATAGCTTCAATATTTCCGGTATGTAAAATCATTAGTCCTACATTATGGCTTTTTTTTTTTAATTGTAATTGTTTGACCTTTTTCAGATGAAATAATTTGTCTGTCTGCATTAATGTTGCAGGGCTGAATTCCTGACACTGCTGTTTTTTTTTTGTTTTTTTTTTTTCCTGACTGTTTTTGCGGTTTTGTTTTTGTTTCTTTGCTGGTTTCCCTTCAAAACCCTGTGCCTGGCTCTAAAAACGTTGTTTTGGGACTCGTTGAGAATTGTGATCATTTTCTCTGGACATTTATGTCTGGAGCCAGTAAGACAGTCTTGAGTTTGGAAACAGTGTTTATTTTGTTCCGATTGGAACTATTTACTTTTGTTATTGTTTGTGTGAAGTTGATCATAGCAGGTTGATTTGTCATTAGCCTCCCTCTCTCCTGCTTTTCACAACATATGTTTTGTGTGGGTTAAGACCTTCATTTAAGTTTCTGACTTTTTGTTTTGTTGGGTTATGTGGCAGGGCAGAGGGCGGGGCCGGGCCGTGATGCTGCACACCCGGCCCCTAATCAGGCTGATCAAGCCCGAGAGGGATAAAGGCGACCGGAGGCGGCAGCTCGAGAGAATTACAGGCAGCTGCCCTGTATGTGTGTGTTTGTGTGTCAAGCCGGTTCTCGCCACCTCCTTTCCCTTTTACCTTGTTACACTGGTGCCGAAACCCGGGAAGGAGGTGGGATGCGCCGTAGTAGAGTCCTCGCCACTACGGAGCAGCCGTGGCCATCCGCCGGGGGACGGAGGAGCCCGGCCGCCTGAGAGCGGAGGAACGGCCACCGACCGCAAGGGGAGGAGGGGCTCCTAGCCGACCACATGGAGCGGTCAGGGCCGCTTCCAGGGACAGAGGAGACCCCTACCAGCTGCTAAAATGCGGTGGGGTCGAGAGGACTGCCGACCACTAGCATGGAGGGGCTCCTGGTCGACCGCCTGGAGTGGGAGAACTGCAGGGGAGACCCCTTCTGTCCACCGAAAACGCGGCAGGGCATTCCATCCGCCAGGGGCCGGAGGACTGCCTCCAATCCACCCGGGGAGGCGTGGCTGTCATCTACTAGAGGGTGGAGGAGTGGCCGAGGACCAGGCTACGACGTATCAGAGAACCGGCCAGTAAATTTTTTTTTTTTTCTGCTGTCGCTCCGTGTTGGCCTTTCCCTCTCTTTCTTTTTAAATATTATTGTTTTGTTTCCCTCCCCTTGTCCCCTCCCAGATCCAGAAAGGCGGAGATGACCTGCTGGCAGATGGGGCTGGAAGCTAGCCGTTCCTCACTTATGATGGTAGTGCCCCTGTCACCGAGTGCTGTGTATTCACAACTGATTCACCTGTGTGATATTTTACACCTGTGGAAATCACTGCTTTCGGCTAGCCTACCTGCTCCTGGTAAGCCTCAGCCCTCTGTGAGGTACAGCAAATATATACTGTTTTTTGTCCTGAGTGTGTAAAGCCTATTGTGAACCACACAATAGATTGCCTGTACTCATTTTATATCACTTATTCCATCATTTAAGAGTGTCCAGTGCCTTTCTGATTTATTTGTCGGTAATAAAGAACTATTTTTGTACATTTGTATCCACATCTCTTGACCCTTTTTGTTTGGAACTTCGAACCTGTGTGCCCTTTCTGTTTTTCTGATTGGGTTAGTATTTCCCTGTGTATAATAACAGTGTGGTGTAGTCAGCTTTCCTTTTGGGATTCCCTAAGATATTTCATTTCTCCCCCACATTTCTCTCCTGCTGGTGCTACTTTTTCTCCCTTTTCTCTCCCTCTGCACTCTGCCAAACTATTTTACACAAAATTTTTGAAGTTTGCAAATGATTCCGCAATTGGTAAAAAAATATGAAAAAATAAAATAAATTGTCTGTCCTTTTTAAATCAAAAAAGTTTATTCTTTATATAACAACATAATATAAAAACACAGCCAAACTCCTAAACAGTGAAACATAATTCACTGTTGGAAAATTCACTAAGAGGGAGATTATCCCCTCCAGTGAGTCATAATTGCACAAACATACATACCACAGACACTCTTATATAACATGAAACTCCTTTTGTAGACTAAAAAAAAAAGAGTAGAGACTCCAGCCAGGCTTTTGGTGAACAAATAAATTGGCCTGACACATCAATGCTTCATCCTAAAATTCCTGCATTTATATTCAAGTTGATTATGTCTCAAACTTCTTGAAATCTATGTACTGAATCCATTGTTTAAGGGCCTACTCAGAGAAAAACACTTTGTGCTATTTGGTTGGAAAGGGAGAGGCAACTAATTGGATATGACGATGAGTTCAAAGAAGTGTTAATTACTCTGATATAAACAAGATTATAGAGTCCTGCTGAGAGCCCCGTCCCGATCATTCAAAGAGCGGCTTCTTTCTTCCTCTGAGGGCAGATATAAAGGACTATAGAGCATGGACGAGAGATGGAATGGGGGCAAGCAGAGAGAGAAAGAGATACATTGAAGCTACTAGTCAATGGCATACAGAAGAGCAAGGAAGAGGACCAAGGCCTCAGAAACATTAAGCAAATCCTGGTGAAAACAAACCAATACAAGAGGTGGCTAATAAAATGATAGAAAGAGATGCAAAATTGAAGTAATGGCACAGAGTGATTGTGCATTGAATAGGGGAGTGGCTGTAGGGTGACTCTGGGCGCTGTTTTCCTCCTTTCTACTTTTGCCGAGAGGATGACTCAGCTGTTGTTTTCTGTTGATTGACAGGATTAATGAAGCTCTTCACAGCCCAACCCGTAGATCAGCGCCTGCTTGTGAGAACACAAAAGCTCATGGCACACAAGAAGGAAGAGAGACTTTCATTAGGTTTATTATTCTCTAGCCCCCCATGTCAACCTCGCTCTCCAGCTTCACTTCAGAGTGAAGAGTCATTTAGGCTCCATTCTTGGCACCCGGTGCACATGTGGGCACGGTGCACACTGCCACATGCAGAGGGTTGCTTTAGTGGGGCTTTCAAAGCTCCAGCTGCAGGCAACACTGCACCATAGTATAAAAGCAGAGATCAATTTCCCCTAATGATCTGACAATTTCTATGTGATGTCTCATTTCCACCTATTCACTCTCATGCACATATCAGGGGGCTGGGGTGTGACAAAAGGGAATCTCTGTCAATTTCTCCATTCTTGGCTTTTAAAGCCCACTATCATAATGCACACAGAGAGAGTGTATTACAGTTCCTGTAATACATCTTAAATACACTGTGTACAGAAATAGTTTCACTCAGGACCATAAGGACAAAAATGTCACCATTGAAACCCATTAAAACTGCAATATTTGATCCCAGTGCCAGTAATGCATAAAATCATGAATTCTATGATATTATGCTTTCATTCCGGAACCCTGGTTTCAAAATTTAAGATTGTACAATTTTCCACCAGATGGCGCAATTTTTCTCATGTTTAGCCAATGTTTAGGCAAATACATGTTTTTTGTTTTTTTTTTCCAATTTTCTGTTTGCTGTATGATAGAGCACTGCAGGCCAATTGAATAAATAATGCAGCTAAAATTGTGTGGGTGTGTTGGTATGGATGTCAGAGTGTGTTTTGTATGTGTGTATTGAGAAATGTGTGTGTGTGTGTGTGGTGGGGGTGGGCAGGTTTAAGGACTTTTTTTTTAGGTTACAAACTGGTAATTACAAGGGTATTATGCTATACATGTGGTTTATGAGGACATTTCTAGTGTCCCCATAATTCAAATTGCTTAAACATACTAAACTATGTTTTATTGAAAATTTAAAAATGCAGAAAGTTTTTTTTTTTTTTTGAGGGTTAGGTTTAGGGGTAGGGTTAGGGTATAGAATCTATAGTTCGTACAGTATAAAAATCATTATGTCTATGGAGAGTCCTCATAATGATAGCTGCACCAACGTGTGTGTGTGTGTGTGTGTGTGTGTGTGTAAAAACAACAGTGGCATAATGTAAACAAACTGGCATTTAAAGGGTTAAAATCCTAAAAAATGAATGAATATTTGGTAGTTATGATCAGGACTGATGTTGTTTATAATGTCAGTGAAAGTGGAAAATAATGTTAATATATAATATTTTTATGGCAGTTTTTGATGCAGATATTTTTGTCCTCTAAGGACATCTGAGTAACTTTTTTAAATTGACGCACAAGGGTTAAACTCTTCATTGTAGGCTTTAATAACCTCAAAAACATCCTCAAGGCTATGTCATGTAGATTTCTGGTGTTTATAACCAAGATCAGAGGGCTATATGTACATCATGAAATTCGGGGCACTGATAAATCAGTAAATGCTTCTGTTGGTTTCATTCTCAAAGGGTTAGTTCACCCAAAAATGATTCATGATTTACTCACCCTCATGCCATACCAGGTGTATGACTTTCTTTCTTCTGCAGAACAGAAATTAAGATATTTAGAAGAATATTTCAGCTCTGTATGTCCTCACAATGCAAGTGAATGGGTGCCAAAATTTTGAAGCTCCAAAATCAACATAAAGGGAGCACAAAAGTAATCCATATGACTCCAGTGGTTAAATTCATGTGTTCAGGCATGATATGATAGGTGTGGGTGAGAAACAGATCAATATTTAAGTCATTTTCTTGTCATAAATTATCCTCCCTGCCCATTAGGGGGTGATATGCAAGAAGGATGTGAATCACAAAAACAGAAGGAGAATAAGAAAGTGAAAGTGGAAATTGACTGAGCAGGGAGAATTTATAGTAAAAAAGGACTTAAATATTGATCTGTTTCTCACCCACACCTATCAAATCACTTCAGAAGATACGGATTTAACCATCAGAGTCGTCTGGAGTACCTCTATTTTGCCCTCATGTGGATTTTGGAGCTTCAAAATTTTGGCACTCATTCACTTAAATTGTATGGACGTAAAGAGCTGAGAAATACTTCTAAAAATCTTCGATTGTGTTTAGCAGAAGAAAGAAAGCCATACGCATCTGGGATTATTTTTGGGTTAACTAACCCTCTAACCAGCATGACCTTATAACCAATCATAGACATTTTTGGAAAACTACTAGAAACAAAATGTTAATTGTAAAAGCATCATTGATGAAACTGCATATTTGAGTAATGGCAAATTATCAATATTGTTTCATAGGCATAAGCCATAATATGTTGAGAGCTAAATGATTCTAAAATGTGCAGTAAAATGCTTCTTGCAGTATAATTCCAGTTCTTTGTCATAAATATACAGGTGCATCTCAATAAATTAGAATGTCATGGAAAAGTTCATTTATTTCAGTAATTCAACTCAAATTGTGAAACTCGTGTATTAAATAAATTCAATGCACACAGACTGAAGTAGTTTAAGTCTTTGGTTCTTTTAATTGTGATGATTTTGGCTCACATTTAACAAAAACCCACCAACTCACTATCTCAAAAAATTAGAATATGGTGACATGCCAATCAGCTAATCAACTCAAAACACCTGCAAAGTTTTCCTGAGCCTTCAAAATGGTCTTTCAGTTTGGTTCACTAGGCTACACAATCATGGGGAAGACTGCTGATCTGACAGTTGTCCAGAAGACAATCATTGACACCCTTCACAAGGAGGGTAAGCCACAAACATTCATTGCCAAAAAAGCTGGCTGTTCACAGAGTGCTGTATCCAAGCATGTTAACAGAAAGTTGAGTGGAAATAAAAAGTGTGGAAGAAAAAGATGCACAACCAACCGAGAGAACCGCAGCCTTATGAGGATTGTCAAGCAAAATCGATTCAAGAATTTGGGTGAACTTCACAAGGAATGGACTGAGGCTGGGGTCAAGGCATCAAGAGCCACCACACACAGACGTGTCAAGAAATTTGGCTACAGTTGTCGTATTCCTCTTGTTAAGCCACTCCTGAACCACAGACAATGTCAGAGGCGTCTTACCTGGGCTAAGGAGAAGAAGAACTGGACTGTTGCCCAGTGGTCCAAAGTCCTCTTTTCAGATGAGAGCAAGTTTTGTATTTCATTTGGAAACCAAGGTCCTAGAGTCTGGAGGAAGGGTGGAGAAGCTCATAGCCCAAGTTGCTTGAAGTCCAGTGTTAAGTTTCCACAGTCTGTGATGATTTGGGGTGCAATGTCATCTGCTGGTGTTGGTCCATTGTGTTTTTTGAAAACCAAAGTCACTGCACCCATTTACCAAGAAATTTTGGAGCACTTCATGCTTCCTTCTGCTGACCAGCTTTTTAAAGATGTTGATTTCATTTTCCAGCAGGATTTGGCACCTGCCCACACTGCCAAAAGCATCAAAAGTTGGTTCAATGACCATGGTGTTGGTGTGCTTGACTGGCCAGCAAACTCACCAGATCTGAACCCCATAGAGAATCTATGGGGTATTGTCAAGAGGAAAATGAGAAACAAGAGACCAAAAAATGCAGATGAGCTGAAGGCCACTGACAAAGAAACCTGGGCTTCCATACCACCTCAGCAGTGCCACAAACTGATCACCTCCATGCCACGCCGAATTGAGGCAGTAATTAAAGCAAAAAGAGCCCCTACCAAGTATTGAGTACATATACAGTAAATGAACATACTTTCCAGAAGGCCAACAATTCACTAAAAAATTTTTTTTATTGGTCTTATGATGTATTCTAATTTTTTGAGATAGTGAATTGGTGGGTTTTTGTTAAATGTGAGCCAAAATCATCACAATTAAAAGAACCAAAGACTTAAACTACTTCAGTCTGTGTGCATTGAATTTATTTAATACACGAGTTTCACAATTTGAGTTGAATTACTGAAATGAATGAACTTTTCCATGACATTCTAATTTATTGAGATGCACCTGTATGTAGGTTGAATAAGACATGTGCCAAATTATGTCACTTGTGATTGACACTTTTGGTTTATCAAAAATAAAGTCATACTTTGTCATAAGAGATGGCACAGATTAATAAACAGATTTAATTATATTTGTGGAATAGATGCATTAGCAGTCATTCTTAATAAAGAAAAGAAAAACTCATTACTATGTTAAGTTATGCAAAACAAGTTCAAATGAATTTAGGGGAGCCTAATAAATCTTTCATCGTAATCTGATCACCCCAGAGACAAATGGGGGATTATTACATTAATGTGACACACCAGATAATAGGAGAGCAAAAAGAGAGAATTTTAAGCTAATTGTCTTGGTTTTCTTGTGCCGCAGTCAGATACCCTTTTTAAAAAAGTAACAGTTCCAATATTTTAATCATCATGTGCCTCAACCATAGGCTTTGAAGGGATCAGTTCAAACTATAAAGAGATGATCAACAAAGCAACAGCAGTGTGATATGAGCGTAGATTAGAATGGCAGATTTTGTCTTTGTCCTGGATTTTACCTCATCTACTGTACTTGATTTCATTCAATATAATGAGAAGAAAATGTCTCATTTCAATCATACAAGTCTCTGTATCACATTCAAAAATTGAATCTCAAGTAATTTGTCAAAGTATAACAATATCACTTGATTCTCCCTTTGGAGTGATTTGTATTGTCCCTACAGGGAACTTGTGAATTATGCAGTCCAACTCAAATGTAAGAGCATACGTGCATCTCAAGCCAGTGGAAACCAGTCGAGACAAGTAGAAAAACAATTAACTCTTGAGAGACTGAATAAACAATAGGTGTTGATTTTTTTTTTTTTTTTTTTTTTCTCCTATACTGACATACATTTATTGTAATCTAGTACAAGTTTCAACCAGCCTTACCAGCAGTCAGTGATTGATGGCCCCTGAATTTGACGAATGGCTGAAATTGGCTTTTCAGAGGGAAAATTTGCCCAAAAATTAGCCCAATTAAGAGGTCTATTGGTTTCTAAACAAGTGTGTTTGGACCAGGGATCTCCATGATTTCCGGCTGGTACACTACATTTTCCTGACATTCCCTGTGATATTATCATTCTGTCAATGAGGTCTGTATGTCGCCAAAGCTAATGGCAGGCAGACCTGGCACAGATTTGAGGGCAATAGGACAAAGCAGGTTGCATGTCAAAAGTGGCGAGTGCCCTTGGGCACCAGAAGGAAGAGAAGATGAAAATCCAATGCATTAAACTGATCAAAATACCCAGAGCTGCATGTTGCTGTCAAAGACATAATAATGATTATTAGGTATAGCAGACCATTGTCCTGGTCTAAAAACGAAATCACTGATTGTGCTGGGTCCAGGCGACTACCCAGACACATTCAGAAAATGTAAATGTTTTAAAAAAAGACTAGGTAGTAATAGAAGTAATACGAGTACTGCAGTAATAAAAAGCATTCTGAATCTGGCATTTGTTAAATTAAAAAGAATGGTTTGGATGAAGCAAATGATTTGTGCCTGTGCCTAGTGGCACCAATGCTGTATTATGGTGTCACCTCGACTGTCTTCCGAAGCCCTGGGCTCAGGAGCATGTTGACTCTTAACCTGGCAACATGTCTGATGTCTTTATCAGACCAGTGAAATGCAAAAAAAAAAAAATAAATAAAATAAAATAAAAAAATACACTACATATCTGTGGCGGGGTGAGCAAGAGACAGACACAGTGGGTGAGCAAGAGACAGACACAGTGGGTGTGGCGTCAAGCCTCGAAGAGGCATTTATTGGAAAATAATAATAAACATAACATTTTCATAAATGGGAAAAATAATGTCCAAGGGGAAAAGTGTCCAAAATAAAGGTGAATCTGGCATTTACACTAAGTGTAAAAAGCAACAAAAAGCATCTTTGCACTACTCTAGTGCAAATAGTGGCAGATACTCTTACACCCCTTTTTAAATAATAACATACAGTAGAGTGGCATCACTGCAGCATTTTTATTGTGTTTATTTGAAGTCCCACAGACACCCTACACCAACTCCTAACCCTACCTTACAAAAATTAACCATGGTTTTACAACAGTAACCATAGTATCACCATGGTATTTTTCTAGAAAAATCATAGTAACCACAAAATGAAACATGGTTACTATTAACTACTATTAACAACATGTTACTGTAGTAACACCTTGTTAGTACATCAGAACTATATTGTTTCCACCAAAACACATGATTACTACAATATTACTACAGTAAAAACATGGTTAATTTTATCTGGATCAAATCCTTCTCTCAAGCCCCTGACCTTCACTGTGACCAAATCACTGCGATTAATCTCTTTTATTTATGACTATAAGTAGTATTATAGGAAATATTAAGAGTAGAGACAAAAGTAGGGAAAAAGTATGTCAGTGGGTTGGATTTGAACCCAGATCTCAAGCGTGGCAACTCAAACACTTACCATCATTACACCCAGAGCTACTACAGCTGCACATGAGGGTGCTTTTTGTCATAAAATCCTGTTTCCACCAGACTATTGGAGCACAAATAATCACTTAGTTATCCAATATTTTAATATACTAAATGTCTAACCCTTTAAACAGTTTAATGTCTCTGCCCCATCGCAAAAAATTCAAATATGCCCATCTTCATTTGATCAGCAGTTGACCCCAAATAAATCTGTCACAGCTGTCTTCAGTTTGGTCTGAGCAGTGGTGGGCAGAGTTAGTGTAAACAGCCTCTGCCAACAAGATGGGCTATTTGCACTTAGTGTAAATAGACACTACAAATGCTTAATGTTTTACCATTTTGGGCTTGGCTCATTTTTTTAATTATTTTTTTTTTTTTTTTGCCCAGGAGTGTATTCAAATAATATGTGGATCAAATAAATGCTACAGGTACAGTTTACCAGTCACTGAATGTGTTAATTGCTTTAGCTGCTAAAAAAAAAATAAAAAAATAAAAAAAACAATGTTGTAGTAAAACAGTCTGAACCTGTACTTCTAAGCAGAAGAGCATGGCGTTTTAACAAAGCAAGTCCACATGGAAACCAGTTGTGTGATTCTAATGTAAACAGACAAGATACAACATGTGTGAGTTCCTGAAAATTCAAAGAAAAATTCACTACGTTCGCTTGAGATTGTTATGCTGCTAATAAAAACCTGAAATGCATAACCCTGCTTAACATTGCAATTTTAATTTAAATGTAATGTATCAATAGGATCTAAAAGATCGTATTCATTTAGTTCTATTTCAACATCTTGGTTTATATCATTTGGGTGCATACAGTGCATCCGTAAAGTATTCACAGCGCTTCACTTTTTCCACATTTTGTTATGTTACAGCCTTATTCCAAAATTAATATCATTCTACAAACAATACCCCATAATGACAACGTGAAAGTAGTTTGTTTGAAATCTTTGCAAATTTATAAAAATTAAACAAAAATTAAAAAAAAATCACATAAGTATTCACAGCCTTTGCTCAATACTTTGTTGAAGCACATTTGGCACCAATTACAGCCTCAAGTCTTTTTGAGTATGATGCTACAAGCTTGGCACACCTATTTTTGGGCAGTTTCTCCCATTCTTCTTTGCAGGACCTCTCTAGCTCCATCAGGTTGGATGGGGAGCGTCGGTGCACAGCCATTTTCAGATCTCTCCAGAGATGTTCAATCAGGTTCAAGTCTGGGCTCTGGCTGGGCCACTCAAGGACATTCACAGAGTTGTCCCGTAGCCACTCCTTTGTTATCTTTGCTGTGTGCTTAGGGTCGTTGTCCTGTTGGAAGATGAACCTTCACCCTAGTCTGAGGTCCAGAGCGCTCTGGAGCAGGTTTTCATCAAGGATGTCTCTGTACATTGCTGCATTCATCTTTCCCTCGATCCTGACTAGTTTCCCAGTTCCTGCTGCTGAAAAACATCCCCACAGCATGATGCTACCACCACCATGCTTCACTGTAGGGATGGTATTGGCCAGGTGTTGAGCGGTGCCTGGTTTCCTCCAGGCATGACGCTGGCCATTCAGGCCAGAGTTCAATCTTTGTTTCTCATGGTCTGAGAGTCCTTCAGGTGCCTTTTTGGCAAACTCCAAGCGGGCTGTCATGTGCCTTTTACTGAGGAGTGGCTTCCGTCTGGACACTCTACCATACAGGCCAGATTGGTGGAGTGCTGCAGAGATGGTTGTTCTTCTGGAAGTTTCTCCTCTCTCCACAGAGAAACGCTGGAGCTCTGTCAGAGTGACCATCGGGTTCTTGGTCACCTCCCTGACTAAGGCCCTTCTCCCCTGATTGCTCAGTTGGCCAGGCGGCCAGCTCTAGAAAGAGTCCTGGTGGTTCCAAACTTCTTCCATTTACGGATGATGGAGGCCACTGTGCTCATTGGGACCTTCAATGCTGCAGACATTTTTCTGTACCCTTCCCCAGATCTGTGCCTCGATACAATCCTGTCTCGGAGGTCTACAGACAATTCCTTGGACTTCATGGCTTGGTTTGTGCTCTGACATACACTGTTAACTGTGGGACCTTATATAGATAGGTGTGTGCCTTTCCAAATCATGTCCAATCAACTGAATTTACCACAGGTGGACTCCAATCAAGTTGTAGAAACACCTCAAGGATGATCAGTGGAAACAGGATGCACCTGAGCTCAATTTTGAGTGTCATGGCAAAGGCTGTGAATACTTATGTACATGTGATTTTTTTGCGTTTTTTATTTTTAATAAATTTGCAAAGATTTCAAAAAACTTCTTTCATGTTGTCATTATGGGGTATTGTTTGTAGAATTTTGAGGAAAATAATGAATTTAATCAATTTTGGAATAAGGCTGTAACAACAAAATGTGGAAAAAGTGAAGCGCTGTGAATACTTTCCGGATGCACTGTATATGCAGCAACAGCGTACTGTGCGTACAGCCTCTTTTGGCTTTCTGCTTTTATTAGTGTCAAGAGCACAATGATAAATACACCACTGTTAAAAAAAAAAAAAAAAAACAGTAAAGCTTACTATTAACAATTAGCTAAATAAATCTTTCTTCTGCAAAATAATGTAGTTCATTTTCCTAACTCTAGGCTGTTTGCAGTTACTAAGCAATGTAACAAGTTAACGCATACATATAGAATGTTCCCTCACAGGTGTGCATTTATAGTCATTTTACTATGGCTTCGAATGTTGCTCATTAGGGGTGGGTAAATATATAGTTTTTCCGATTAATCTCGATATTGATTTTTAAATCCCAATATCGATCTTTCACACAATGCTCAACCCTGTACTACAATGAGAGAAAATCACTCGCATTTGCAACCAAATTTCGTGCTATGTGACTAAAGTGAATATATTTGACAGCTGGCTGGTAAATGTTTACATTTCACTCATCAGTAATTGTGTAGTTTAGTCCTGAAGTGTTCAGTAGCAAGATCCTTTCACAGCGTGTTGAGAGTAAAAGTTGTTCCATGTAATGTGTGTCCAAGACGAGATCCACACAACCCATTTGTCATTGAATACTGTCTCTTTTAATACCCTTTCTGTTATTTAGTCAGCTGTTGATCAAAAACAACTACAAAAAAACATTTAATTCTAATCATGCATCGCACAGATGAGGTAAAGCAATTCAAGTCCTTTCGTTAACATATGCTCATTTAAATTGTTTTTTTGTTTTTTTTGCTAAAGAGAGACAGGTTTTAGCATGTGTTCAACAAATCAATGTAAATACTTGTATATAGTATAAATTATGCAATTTAACAAATATGTAATAAACATAATATATTAAATATAATATCTTATTGATTGAATACATTTACGGTTGAAGTCAATAAAAAAATTTTTTTAACCACTTCACAGATTTCATATTAGCAAACTATAGTTCCCTATCTGTCACTCACTCGACGTTGTGTCAATGTAGTGACACTAGGGGTCGCCCTTGGGAGCCCCAAACACCTCTGATCTTTGAGAAAAAGCCAATGGGAATTGGCAAGTGGAATTTGCATGCCACTCCCCCGGACATAAGGGTATAAAAGGAGCTGGCTCGCAACCACTCGTTCAGATTTTCTCTTCGGAGCCGAGCGGTTGTATTCAGTGAGCTGAATTACTCTGCCGATCCATTCACCTTGAAAGCTGTTGGATTTACGGCACATTACAGTGGTTTTTCCCCCTTGTGCACCGGTGGAGTGCAGAGAACACCCCTGGGTGCTTCAGCAGCTAAAAGAGTGGCACAGACGGAGAGCATCTTTTTAAAGATGCCTTTCCGTTTGTGTTTAATTCCTGGTTGCAGTCGTTACCTCTCTGCTTCCGACGGCCACGATCGCTGTCTTACGTGCTTGGGCGCTGTCCGTGCGGAGACAGCGTTCATGGACGGGTCATGTCCTCACAGCGAGAACATGACCATGGTAACGTTGTGGTCACGGCTTTCTTTCGTCAGAGGAAAAGCCACCCCAGCGGCTCCCCGCCTCGGTCCTTCTACCTATGGGTGTGAGGCTGTGTCGGTTAGCACTGAGGGCAATTTGGGGACCCCAATGGGAGCCACCCCGCTGGGTAACCCCCCACGGACCTCCCCTTCCCCAGCACGCTCGTTCGCCCTGGTCGAGTTCTGGGATGAGACCGCCGGCTCGTCTCAGGGCGAGTTTGCGGTCTCATTCGGGGCTTGCGAAGAAGATGAGCTGTCGATTGCAGCATCGGAGAGTGGGCTCGTCCAGTCTGACGCTGAGGACATGGCTGGGCTCCCACCTTCGGGTGCGGTTGCCCAGTCGCAGGCCGACGCGGAGCTGGCAATGTCCACCCTCATGGTCCAGGAATGCCAACTCTGGCTCAACCTGGTCGAGATGAGGGAGGCTGACAAGGTACGGTTCCTTGACGCCCCCATCTCCCAGGTTGGCCTATTCGGCAACACCGTCGAGGACTTTGCCCAGCAATTCTTGGCAGTTAAGAAGCAGACAGAGGCTATTCAGCACATCCTGCCCTGGATCAAGATCCCACACACCGTCTGCTCGTCGCCAAGGGCGTCCCCCTGTGGCAAAAACACCGGCTCCACCGCAGCCCGCCCCGGCGGACCAGCGTGGAGCCACCTGCTGGAAGCAGACACCCTCCGTCTCACGGCCTGCCACCAAGAACAGGAAGCAGGCTTCAAAGCACCCCTGAGACGGGCAACCCAGGGACGTGGAGACCTTAGCATTGGAGTTGGTAAGCAGACCACTCCATCCCCCGGTGGAGGGCCAGGAAGAGAATCTTTGGTTTCCTTTTCTTTTGATTTCGCCGCATGCCCAAAGGACTGCGGTACCCACATTGTCAAGAAAAGAGCAGTTTCCTCATTTCCTGGGTCACACATCCAGTGTTCACGGCCGTCATTATTACGACCGCCGGATACCGCACCTGTACGGCAGGCATGGCGCTCCGGAGGCGGGCCCCCCGCCCCTGTGCGCCCAGCTGTGGCACAAACACACCCATGCCAGGGCAGTTTTGATGGACTACGAGGACGATTTCGCTCCTCTCCATTCCTGACCGGTCCTATGTTGGGTATCCGGAGCCAGGTAACTGCTTCGATGTCCCCAGACTCAGCACGGACATGAGTTTGGGGCTCGAGCCCCCTCAAAGTGCTGCCTCAGGCTCCGCCCCTTGGTCCCCCTCGCCCGGAGTTTGGAGGCATGGTGTGCGCTGACCAGGACCATCCGACTTGGCTATGCGATTCAGTTCGTCAGTCATCCGCCCAGATTCAATGCCGTCCTTTTCACCTCAGTGAAGGGCGAGAACGCCACTGCCCTACGTGTGGAGATTGCGACCCTTCTGTGGAAGGACGCGATAGAGCCTGTCCCTCCAGCCGAGATGAAGAATCAGAATCAGCTTTATTGCCAAGTATTCTTACACATACAAGGAATTTGTCTTGGTGACAGGAGCTTCCAGTGTACAACAATACAAAAACAATACAAAAACAGCAGCAAGACATGGATAATAATAAAAATCAAAAAAATTAAACTAATTATACACATACGTACAGACACACATACATACATACACACATACACGTGGATAGTGCAAATCTGATACAATCTGTTATGTACTGTGCAAACACAAATCTGTTATGTATAGTGCAATTTTTTTATTTATTTTTTTATTATTATTTTTTAGAGGAATGAAATGGCAGGAGGTTGGGTGTGTTGGATAAATATAAGAAAGTCTAAACTGTGTTTTGCACATAGTTATTGCTCAATGGGGCAATTTAATTGTTCATGAGATGGATAGCCTGAGGGAAAAAAACTGTTCCTGTGCCTGTCGGTTCTGGTGCTCAGAGCTCTGAAGCATCGGCCAGAAGGCAACAGTTCAAAAATGTAGTGGGCAGGATGAGTGGGGTCCAGAGTGATTTTTCCAGCCTTTTTCCTCACACTGGAAGTGTATAGTTCTTGAAGGGGGGCAGGGGGCAACCAATAATCCTCTCAGCAGTCCGAACTGTCCTTTGTAGTCTTCTGATGTCTGATTTTGTAGCTGAACCAAACTAGACAGTTATTGAAGTGCAGAGGACAGACTCAAGGACTGCTGAGTAAAACTGTATCAGCAGCACCTGTGGCAGGTTGAATTTCCTCAGTTGGCGAAGGAAGTACAACCTCTGCTGGGCCTTTTTCACAATGGAGTCAATGTGGGTCTCCCACTTCAGGTCCTGTGAGATGGTAGTGCCCAGGAACCTGAATGACTCCACTGCTGCCACAGTGCTGATTAGAATGGTGAGGGGGGTCAATGTTGGGTTGTTTCTCCTAAAGTCCACAATGATCTTCACCATTTTGAGCATGTTCAGCTCTAGGTTGTTTTGACTGCACCAGACAGCCAGCTGTTCAACCTCCCTTCTGTATGCAGACTCATTGTCATCTCGGATGAGGCCGATGACAGTGGTGTCGTCTGCAAACTTCAGGAGCTTGACAGAGGGGTCCTTGGCGATGCAGTCATTGGTGTAGAGGGAGAAGAGTAGTGGGGAGAGCACACATCCCTGGGGGGCACCAGTGCTGATTGTACAGGTGCTAGAAGTGTCCATCAGAAAGCTGGTAATCCACTGACAGATAGACATGGGAACAGAGAGTTGGTGTAATTTATTCTGGAGTATAGCTGGGATGATGTTGTTGAAAGCCGAACTGAAGTCCACAAAAAGGATCCTTGCATACGTCCCCTGTCTCTCCAGATGTTGCAGGATATGACGCAATCCTATGTTGACTGCATCATCCACAGACCTGTTTGCTCGATAAGCAAACTGAAGGGGATCTAGAAAGGGTCCAGTGATGTTCTTCAGGTGGGCCAACAGCAGTCTCAAATGATTTCATGACCACAGACGTCAGGGCGACAGGTCTGTAGTCATTAAGTCCTGTAATTTTTGGTTTCTTTGGGACAGGAATAATGACTGAGCATTTGAAGCAGCATGGGACTTCACACTGCTCCAGTGATCTATTAAAGATCTGTGTGAAGATGGGGGCCAGCTGGTTAGCACAGGATCGAAGACACACTGGTGAGATGCCATCTGGGCCTGAAGCTTTCCTCGTCTTTTGTTTCCGAAAGACGCGGCTCACATCATCTTCACAGGTCTTAAGTGCAGGTTGAGTAGCAGGAGGGGGGTTGCAGGAGGTGTTGGTATTTGTGTGAAGTGAAGGTCAGAGTGGGTGTGGGGTGTGAGATTGGGCCTTTCAAATCTGCAGAAGAACACATTCAGGTCGTCAGCCAGTTGTTGGTTCTCTACAGGGTTGGAGGTAGGAGTCCTGTAATTTGTGAGTTGTTTCATGCCACTCCATATTGATGCAGGGTTGTTAGCTGAAAACTTATTTTTCAACTTCTCAGAGTATCTTCTTTTAGCCACTCTGATTTCCCTGTTCAGTGTGTTCATGGCCTGATTGTACAAGACTTTATCCCCACCCCTGTAAGCATCCTCTTTGGCCTGACGACACTGCCTGAGCTCTGCTGTAAACCACGGTTTGTCATTGTTGAACTTTAAATAAGTCCTAGTAGGAATGCACATATCCTCACAGAAATTGATATATGATGTAACAGTATCTGTGAGCTCATCCAGGTCTGTGGCTGCAGTCTCAAAAACACTCCAATCCGTGCAATTGAAGCAGGCTTGTAGTTCCTGCTCTGCTTCATTGGTCCATCACTTTACAGTCCTTACTACTGGCTTGGTTGATTTTAATTTTTGCCTGTAGGTTGGAAGATGAACCAGACAGTGATCAGGGAGTCCCAAAGCTGCTCTAGGGACAGAGCGATATGCATCCTTTATTGTTGTGTAACAGTGATCCAGTATATTTCTGTCTCTGATGGGGTATGTGATGTGCTGTTTGTATTTGGGCAGTTCATGTGTGAGATTTGCTTTGATAAAATCCTCAAGAATAATAATAATAACTGAGTCTGGGTATTGTTGTTCCGTGTCTGTGATTTGATCAGCCAGCTGTTGCAGTGCTGTGTTCAAACACGCGTTTGGTGCGATATACACACTCACCAGAATAATCGAGGAAAACTCCCGTGGCAAGTAGAAAGGCTTACAGTTAATAAAGAGCACTTCCAAATTAGGACAGCACATCCTCTTTAACGTTGTTACATCTATACACCAACTTTTATGATATAAAAGCATGTTCCACCGCCTCTCATTTTCCCCCGTTTACTCCGTGATGCGATCCGCTCTGAACAGCTGGAAGCCCAGCAGATGTAACGCGCTGTCCGGAATGGCTTCACTCAGCCAGGTTTCTGTGAAGCACAAGGCAGCAGAGGTTGAAAAGTCCTTGTTTGTGCGGGTGAGATGTAGTTCGTCCGTTTTGTTAGGAAGAGAGCGTAGATTCGCTAAGTGAATACTCGGCAGCGCTGTTCGAAATCTGTGCCAACGGAGTTTGACCAGCGCACCGGCTCGTCTCCCTCGCCTGCGTCTCTTGGACAGCAGAGCTGCGCCTCCATCTAAAATGTCTAGCAAAACGTCTGAATTTTCGAAAGCCGGGAAAAGATTGTCTGGTACATGCTGTCGAATGTTCAGCAGTTCGTCTCTGTTAAAACTGACTGGAAAAAGATTACTAAACACAGGACAAACAAAAACAACAAAAGAACTGAGGAGCTTCACACCGAGGCAGCCATCCGCGGCGCAATTCAAATCATGTATCATGTAGAGCCTGTCCCTCCAGCCGAGATGAAGAAGGGGTTCTACAGCCGCATCATCATCGTACCGAAGAAAGGCGGTGGGTTGCGTCCAATCTTGGACCTGCGAGTACTGAGCCGGGCCTTGCACAGACTCCCATTCAAGATGCTGATGCAGAAACGCATTTTAGCAAGCATTCGGCGTCAAGGTTGGTTCACGGCGGTAGACCTGAAGGATGCGTACTTCCACGTCTCTGTTTTACCTCGACACAGGCCCTTCCTGTGGTTTGCCTTTGAGGGCCGGGCATACCAGTACAAGGTCCTCCCCTTCGGTCTGTCCCTGTCGCCTCTTCACGAAAGTCGCAGAGGCAGCCTTTGCTCCGCTAAGGGAAGTCGGCATCCGCATCCTCAACTATCTCGATGACTGGCTAATCCTAGCTCACTCTCGGGATTTGTTGTGTGCGCACAGGAACCTGGTGCTCAGGCACCTCAGCCGACTGGGGCTTCGGGTCAACTGGGAAAAGAACAAGCTCTCCCCGGTTCAGAGCATCTCTTTTCTCGGGTTGGAGTTAGACTCAGTCTCGATGATGGCGCGCCTCACGAGCGAGCGCATACAGTCGGTGCTGAACTGCCTGAAGTCATTCAGGCGGAGAACGGCGGTCCCACTGAAGCAATTTCAGAGGCTCCTGGGGCATATGGCAACCTCGGCGGTGGTCACGCCGCTCGGGTTGATGCATATGAGACCGCTTCAGCACTGGCTTCAGACTCGAGTCCCGAGATGAGCGTGGCGCCACTGGGCAAATCGTGCCGATCTGTCACCGCTTGTTCAGCCCTTGGATGGACCTGGCATTTCTATGGGCAGGCGTTCCCCTAAAGCAGGTCTCCAGGCGAGTTGTCGTCACGACAGATGCCTCCAAGTCGGGCTGGGATGCCGTGTGCAAAGGACACACAGCCGCCGGCTCTTGGACTGGGCCGCGACTGCGTTTGCACATCAACTGCCTTGTGTTGCTGGCAGTGTTGCTCGCTCTGCGGAGGCTTTGGCCGTTGATCCAGGGCAAGCACGTGTTGGTCTGGATGGACAACACAGCGATGGTAGCATACATCAACCACTAAGGCGGCTTGTGCTTCCGTCACATGTCGCAACTCGCCCACTGTCTTCTCTGGAGTTGTGGCGAGCCACTCACATCCCGGGTGACCTCAACAGTGCTGTGGACGTGCTGTCGCAGCAGGTCACGCTCAGGGGAGAGAGGAGACTCCACCCCCAGGTGGTCCAGCTGATTTGAAATCGATTCGGTCAAGCGCAGGTAGACCAGTTTGCTTCCCGGGAATCCTCCCACTGCCCGCTCTGGTCCGGCCTGACTGAGGCTCCCCTTGGCACAGATGTGCTTGCAAAGCTGGCCCTGGGGGCTATGCAAGTATGCATTCCCCCCAGTGAGCCTACTTGCACAGATCCTGTGCCAGGTCAGGGAGGACGAGGAGCAGGTCATCCTAGTAGCACCCTACTGGCCCACCCTGACTTGGTTCTCGGACCCCACACTCCTCGCAACAGCCCCCCCCCCCCGGCGAATTCCCTTAAGGAAGGACCTTCTTTCTCAGGAACAGAGCACCATCTGGCACCTCTGGAATCTCCACGTCTGGCCCTTGGACGGGACATGGAACACCTAAGTGGCCTACCACCCACGGTGGCAGACACGATCACTCAGGCTAGGGCTCCCTCTACGAGGCATCTGTATGCCTTGAAGTGGCATCTGTTCGCTAAGTGGTGTTCTTCCCGACGCGAAAACCCCCAGAGATGCGCAGTTGGATCAGTGCTTTCCTTCCTGCAGGAGAGGCTGGAGGGGCGGCTGTCCCCCTCCACCTTGAAGGTGTACGTGGCCGCTATAGCGGCGCACCACAAAGCAGTTGACTAAGTCTCTCAGGAAGCACGACCTGATCACCAGGTTCCATAGAGGCACGAGGAGGCTGAACCCTCCCAGACTGCGCCTCATTCCCTCATGGGATCACTCCGTGGTCCTACGGGGCCTGCGGGGAGCCCCGTTTGAGCCCCTGAAGTCAGTTGAGCTAAAGGCACTCTCTTTGAAGACTGCCCTCCTGACTGCGCTCACGTCCATCAAGAGGGTAGGGGATCTGCAGGCATTCTCTGTCAGCGGCACGTTCCTGGAGTTCAGTCCGGAATACTCTCACGTGGTCCCGAGACCCCGACCGGGCTATGTGCCCAAGGTTCCCAAGACCCCGTTTCAGGATCAGGTGGTGAACCTGCGAGCACTGCCCCAGGAGGAGACAGACCCAGCCTTGTCGTTGCTGTGTCCGGTGCGGCATCTATTTGGATCGCACGCAGAGCTTTAGACACTCTGAGCAGCTCTTTGTCTGCTTTGGAGGACAGCGGAAAGGGAGCCCTGTCTCCAAACAGAGGATCGCCTACTGGGTCATTGACGCCATCGCCTTGGCATATCACGACCAGGACGTGCCGCCCCCTTGGGGCTACGAGCACAATCTACCAGGAGTGTGGCGGCCTCCTGGGCCCTGACCAATGGCGCCTCTTTAACAGACATCTGTAGAGCAGCGGGCTGGGCAACACCCAATGCCTTCGCGAGATTCTACAATCTCCGGGTTGAGCCAGTTTCGTCCCATATATTGTCAGGTACAAATAGTGTGCGAGACAACTGGCCTGGTGTACCACTTGCACATAGCGCCTTTCCCCTCCTGGAAGGGAAAACGTGCGCTTTTACCCCCCAGCCGTGTTCACGAGACCATGGACCCTGGATGTCCCTCTGGCAGGCAAGTTCGTGGAGAAACTCGATGCCAGCCCAGTACGTGTGCTAGTAGGCCCTGTACTGGGGTAGGTGCTCCACATGCACTGGTTGCCTGTCTGTAACCCTGTGTGATGTATCTTCCGCGAGACGGTTTCCCCGTTGGTAAACCCACATCTTCCTTGGGCACAGTCCCCTCTGCCACCAGTTGCCATGTTTGTAGAGCTCCGTCCCCTCTGGGTAAGACCTACCACGGGGACTTCTCCACATGCGACACTGCCGACAAAACTCGGTAAGACAATGTGACGTATTTCCACACGTTACCTCCCCTTCGGGCAAGGTGTGGTCTCCGCTGTGTCTTCCCCTTGGGAGTGACAAAACAACAGCAAAGGACCTTGTGAAGATTCTGGAGGAAACAGGTAGACAAGTATCTATATCCATAGTAAAACCTATATCGACATAACCTGAAAGGCTGATCAGCAAGGAAGAATCCACTGCTCCAAAACCACCATAAAAAAGCCAGACTACAGTTTGCAAGTACACATGGGGACGAAGATCTTACTTTTTGGAGAAATGTCCTCTGGTCTGATGAAACAAAAATCTGTTTGGCCATAATGACCATCGTCATGTTTGGAGGATAAAGGGTGAGACTTGCAAGCTGAAGAACACCATCCCAACCGTGAAGCATGGGGGTGGCAGGATCATGTTGTGGGGGTGCTTTGCTGCAGGAGGGACTGGTGCACTTCACAAAATAGATGGCATCATGAGGAAGGAAAATTGTGTGGATATATTGAAGCAAAATCTTAAGACATCAGCCAGGAAGTTAAAGCTCAGTCACAAATGGGTCTTTCAAATGGACAATGACCCCAAGCATACTGCCAAAGTTGTGGCAAAATGGCTTAAGGACAACAACATCAAGGTATTGGAGTGGCCATCACAAAGCCCTGACCTCAATCCGATATAAAATTTGTGGCCAGAACTGAAAAACCGTGTGTGAGCAAGGAGGCCTACAAACATGACTCAGTTACACCAGTTCTGTCTAGAGGAATGGGCCAAAATTCCAGCAACTTATTGTGAGAAGCTTGTGGAAGGCTTCCCAAAATGTTTGACCCAAGTTAAACAATTTAAAGGCAATGCTACCAAATACTAACAAAGTGTATTTAAACTTCTGACCCACTGGGAATGTGATGAAAGAAATAAAAGCTGAAATAAATAATTATCTCTACTATTATTCTGATATTTCACATCCTTAAAATAGTGATCCTAACTGACCTAAGACAGGGAATGTTTGCTACGATTACATGTCAGGAATTGTGAAAATCTGATTTTAAATGTATTTGGCTAAGGTGTATGTAAACTTTTGACTTCAACTGTATTTGTCAGCCAAAATGTGACCAAAATGATGAAAAAGTAGTAAAATATAATTAGTAAAATTAATATTTTCCTAATATACCTAGTTAAAAGGTCCCCTGTATAATTAACAGCATTAGCTGGGAGATAATTCCTTTTATATGTAAGCAAAAGGGATATTATAACTGAAATAAACCCATATGAATCGATTTTGAATCGAATCGAGAGCTTGTGAATCGGAATCAAATTGAATCGGAAAATCTGTATCAATACCCAGCCCTATTCAAAATCTAATCAAAATTTAGAATCTTATCCGTTTTATCATTTTTTGTAAAATGTGGTTGTACAACAGGTGTTGCACAAATGAACACAGCATCAATTCATCCCTTCTAACAATGTGTGAATAGGACCTTTATTAAACAAAAAAACAAAACCTGAGAGCACTAAAGCAATACTTGTCTCTCCATTGCTCTATCAAGAGAGACATCAAGGACATGAAGTGTGGGAAGTCCAGACGTGTTGGCCAGGTTTAACTTTCTTAATCACTACTGCTCATGTTAAGACAGCATGAGAGGTATGCACATTTTCTCTACTTTCCCCTAGGCACAGCGGATGTACAAATTTGAACCGCCAGCACCATATGATACCTCTCTATTAATGAAAAGTAAATACAAATTAAAAAAAGTTTTACTCAAAAGAGATAAATCTGCACGAGGTGGACATTTCTAAATTAGTAGTGAATGTTAATATATGCAGTTTTTATGTTAGACTGTTTGAATTTTCTTAAGCTTAAAATTCATGATCTTTATCAAGTTTATAGTTTAACTTTTTATTTGCAGCATACTAATACTTGTTACATTCTGGTGCTCTGTTTAAGTTTTAGGTGTCATTTTGGGAACTAATGTGTGTCACCCTAAAAAAGGCTTTTAAAAATGTGAAGGTACAGTGTATGTGTGAAGCTTTTATTCAGTTTACATCTTAGAGCTCTGTCTTCTCACAGTTTATTAGGAATATAGCATGCAAGTTTATTTTTAACATCCATATATTTCACATTTGCTGTACTTATCAGGTTCCAATAAAACCTAGCCATAATAAAAAAAATTAACATTCATCACTGTTTGTGGAAAAAAAAAAAAAGTATGTTTCACAGTATCACAGCAATCTGTCACCTTGAACATTGTATCATTGCTGGAGTTCTGTTGAAGTAATTACATTTTGTTCACCAACAAATGAAAAACACCCTGCTGCCACCATCCCTTATGACTTTCTGCTGTTCAAAAATTTCCAAGCCTTTGACCTTTTTCTCTTCATATTATAAGTTATTGTCTATAGCAGAGATCTAATTTCCTCCTTATGTGGATTACCTACATTGCATAAAACAATCAGCCCATGTAATTGTCAAGAAAACTTGATTTATATGTTGAGCCTGAATAAATAACACTGACTGAGGCTTTCTAGAAGATAAAATACACATTTATTACTTACAATTAAGCTTTCTTAACCACTGAGTCAATGTAGATAATTTGTGTCTAAAACAAGATGGGCAAAAACAGACCAGGAAAGAACAGATTCAGCGTTGATCATAGATATTATTAGAGCATAGTCCTTTCCTTTATCCTACAATCACTGTTTCATCATCTGGGAATTCGTAGAATGGCACCTCCAGATTGAGTGGAGCAGGGCCTTTTCTAATGCGACCAGATGCATCGTAATGAGAGCCGTGGCAGGGGCAATAATAGCCACCATAGTCACCAGCATTAGCGATGGGCACACAGCCCAGGTGGGTGCACACACCGATGACGATAACCCAGGACGGGTTCAAAACTCGGTCTTTGTCATGCTGGGGGTCCCGAAGCTCAGCAAGATTAACGTCAGCCTCAACTGCAATCTCCTTTTCTGTTCTATGGCGGACAAACAGGGGCTTCCCTCTCCATTTGAAGGTCATGTTCTTACCCTCAGGGATGTCTGATAGCTTGATTT
Organism: Myxocyprinus asiaticus; assembly: GCF_019703515.2. Classification (NCBI taxonomy): domain Eukaryota; kingdom Metazoa; phylum Chordata; class Actinopteri; order Cypriniformes; family Catostomidae; genus Myxocyprinus; species Myxocyprinus asiaticus. The sequence goes on from NC_059344.1 coordinate 44,884,739, forward strand.
CAATCTTAGACAAAGCCAGCACGTCAGCTGAAGCACTCATGGAGGAGACAAACTGTGTGACGACTGTCTTGGCAGCGTAGACTCCAATCACAGCTGTGGAGCCTGTGATCAGATAAGAGAAGGCCCGCCGGGCCTCACCGCTCTCTTGTGAGGACTTCTTTGGGTCCAAAACTTCAGGCCGACGGTAGTCAGAGAAATCAGGAACCTTGATGTCTGTGTGGGCGAAACGCACTCCACAGTGAGCTAAGAAGAAAATAATGAGTGAGACACTGCATAGAAGAAAAATGGAATATGAGATGCATTGACCCGGCTGATTAATCAAACAATATTTGAGCATTTCCAATTCTCAAATATTATTGAATGATTTTAGAATAAAAGTTATGTATAATAAATGACCATTTAATTTCAGCAATTACGTGTATGCCTCGGATATTATTACTCAACTGTATACATATATTATTGAAAAACCCATAGGCTAAATCATTGAAAAACACATTTATCAACCACTTATCCAGGGCACAACAATAAGGATTAAACTTAAACATCTGGATTCCTGTGATGTACTGAACATTGTTATTGTGAATTCTGCTGATTTGAACTTACCACCAAGGCAAAATTACATTTCTGGCTAACATATAGGTAATGAGGTTTTGTTGAAATAATCAGAATGACTGGTCATAATTTTAAAGGATTCAGTAAGAACAAGCTGAAAATGACAAACCAATCAGTAATGTTTTTACTTTGTTTTCTTATATACAGAAAACAACGTTTAATGGATTTTTAAAAAATGCTTGCGTATAGGACACATGCAAAATTACAATATAATGTTAAATGTGTTATAACTTCATATGTTATGTCAGTTTATTATCTAGAGCAGTGTTTCCCAACCAATGTGCTGCGAAAGATTGTCAGGTGTGCCGTGGAAAATGATAAAATTCCAAAAAATAAATGCATGAAAAAAAAATAATTTCAGAGATCCAAAATTCCTCACCTTTCGGAGAAATTCGCCGTTATCCATAATCGGTCACTTTTGTGAATGTGAAGAGCAATGATTAATGTGCAAAAGTGAGTGATATTTATACACGTTAAGGGTCTTTCACATGACTCGCGTCAGCGCTGCAGAATACACTGAAGTCTATGAAGTGAAGCCACTTTACACCAAAGTGTTTTTCACACACGTTTTTGCTTCACCAATAATGTCTTTGAGAGTACTAAGCAACAAGAAATATTTAAAAACTGTCAAAATTTGTGGAGACATTGAATGTCTCAATTTCTTTTAATTAAACATTACCTTATTGTTTACGAATATCAGAGACCCCAGTTATTGAACTAATTTAAATTCACCAAGAAAAGGCTAAGACCTAAACGAGTCCTTTTATTACTTTCTGTTATCAAAGCAACTGCAAGCTTTTTTTCTCTCTTCCAAATACGTTTTCAATGTTTATTGTGCACACCTCCCACTTTCTTGCACGGCAAGCTCGTAAAATCGCCCCCCTGTGACTCTTTCTGCAATGCTCATCATGTGGAGGGCAGAGCGCCGCTTGACGCTGGCGCTGAACGGAGCCTCGACTCAACTCATGTGAAATGCACTTTACAATGACGAAAGAACATTATTGAAAGTCAAAATTATTATTATTTGTCTATTATTGTGGTCTTTTCTGATAAAAGCCATGCTCAGCAGTTTAAATAGGCTACTGAAGGAAAATGATACTGTAGATCTGCTTTGTGTTTATAATTCTTATACTGAAGTCAGTAGATTTGTAGCCATGCAAGTTTTAATAAAGGAGAAGGTAAGGATATTACTGAAACTCATTATTAACCTATTATTGTTGTCTTTTTGGATGAAAAATAATGCTCAGACTGAAGAAAGACTATAGATCTGCTTTGTTCTTTTAATGCTTAAACACTACAAAGTCTCTTGGTAGATTTCGGTCATGAACGACTCAAAATGATTCACTGACTCACTCATAGCACATAAGATGCTCATTTGTTGCCACCTAGTTACATTTCCAGAAGGGGTCACTGAATTAATCAGTTAATAAAATTGAACACTTTTGTGAAACAGAAGCCTCACCAAAATACTCTTTATTTTGCTGCTAATTCTGCACAATTGTAAACTTGAATAAACTCGAATCACTAAAATAGCTGGAATTGGTGCTTGTAGCTTATTCTTTAAAAAAAATATCCCCAGAAAAAATGTTTGTGGACCCGTGATTGTCTTACCTTTTTCGCCCCTCATGAGTTTGCATCCCTGTAATTTGTTGTCACATTGCAAGAACAAATCTACAGATTAGAAAATCTAATATTTTTTCATTACCCATTTAGCGCTCTTGCCACCTGTGACCTCACGCAGCATAGCCTGCCTCTGTGATTTATTTTTTTTTTTTTTGCATAGCCGAATTTCAAACATTACAAGTAAACACGCTACTAAGACGGACAGAAAACATGGACAAATTCTTGAAAAGGAAAAATATTGATGATGGTTAACCTATGTGTGATGTAGAATTTTTTAGTTGTGAAAAGTGTGCCGTGGCAGAAAAAAGGTTGGAAAACACTGATCTAGAGGGTACAAAAATGTTAAGACTGTAATGGCAACGTACAAATATCCACTACTCGATATAGTTGCGCTGTACTCATTAACTTGTAATTTGTATCTCATTAACGGTACCTTGACATTTTATCTATTAAATACCATCTTAGGGTACGTTTACAAGACAACGATGTACTAAAAACTGAAAAGTTTTTCCTTTGCGTTTTTGAAAAGTTTCACGTACAGACAACATCATTTTCAAAATGATCCCTGTGCACACAGATCCGCGAAAACAACTAAAAACGCTGTATTATGCATGCCTGGCCAGTAGATGGCAATGTCACTTTGTAAAGAAACACTAGGCACCTGCGCACATAAGCATTCTTCCACAGAGCGGTGAATACAAACAATGAAGATGGCGATTGTTGGTCGTAGTAATGATGCAGTAAATTTACACTTTGCTGGAGAAGCGTCAATAAACTCAAAATCTTGAGCAGCACAAACACAGTCCTGTAGTCCGCCATTGTAGTTTTGAATGTCTTGCGCGTTATTTTGAAGTACTCGCGTGCCTACAGACTGAACTCTCAAGATTATTCAATAAACTCTGCTCATTTTTACCATCACTTCATCTCCTGCCTTCTTCTGTATTCCCCCTGCTGACTCTTGGGCTGGTAGGAGAGTAAGTTAACACAAGCTGTTGATGTTGACTGGTTTTGGATATCAGACATAACTCTGATATATGTATATCTTCTGATGGAGAGGTCTTGTGTACACTGGATCTAACATGCATTTTCACTGCCTCATGTTTTCATATTCTAAGCATATCATTGAATACTGTACATGGCATCACATCTCTGTCTATAGGCTATATACATAAGCAGTGGGTGAATGAATTGCAGGGTGAAGGTACATCAAATAAAAGTAAATAAATAAATGAATAACATTTAAAATACAAATACATTTTTCCCGTCTGAATCCATACATTAATTTCAAGATTTACAAATTGCAGGTTCTGACTACTGTTCAATGTTCACACTACATACAAAACACTCCAAAATGAATAAATTGTTGATTATTGTTATTTGCACAGACACCAGTATTCATATTGATAATTATACATCTCAAACTGATGCCGATCAATCCATCATTCTTTATATAACACGTAATACGTGTGCGCATGACGTCATTGTTTTCACAAATTCGCGTTTTTGTATGTTTCCACGGAGACGATAACGGCATCATTTTCAAAAACTTGCACTTCGAAACCAGTTTTCAAAAGTTTGCGTTTTCAAGCCCCAAAACGCCGTTGTAACCGTGTAAACGAACAGCCAAAACTCATAAAAGGTTTCCTTTTTTAGTTGAAAACTATGTCGTGTAAACGGTCCCTTATATTTACTTATTTTATACAAGTAAATTTCACCTGTCACAGGTCTGCCTACCTTGGTAGGCAAGTAAGGGCTTATAAATGCTTTCCAACTTTTTCTATAAATCATATAAATCCTATCATATATTCTTAAACCCAACATAGCAGGTCTTAAAAGTGCAACTGTTTTACTCATCCACACAACCCACAGACTGCTTACTCCAGCCAGCTGTGGCAAGGACATTAGCGAGACCTCGGCTAAGCTAACTGCGCTAGCATGTGAGCTGCTGTTTGTAACTACAGATTAAATTCAGTTCAGATGAACAATTAGTGCAACATTATTTCAGTACAAAACTACGAGCGCCTTAAACCTTTTTAGACACACATTAAACACAAAGTAAATTGTGCCCTTGAGTGCGCTCGCTCTACACGGCCTGCTGTCGCTCAGATGAGACCGGGACCCTCGATTTCATAGTGCGCCGCGATGACACTCACCGTTGATGCTGACGGACACGGCGAGCCCGATTTTAGCGCTCTGGCAGGACAAGGACTCGCGGCGCAGGAATGGTTTTTTCGTGTCCATCAAGAGTTTATCGCTCTTCGTAACGACGCCCGGTATCAAAGCCTTCAGTGGACCTGCCACGGCATGATTTGTAGTTAGTAGGTAAGGGGAAAATGCCCCCGAACGGGCGGCAAGGGACATCATGTTTGTCGGTTAACAGGGCTGCAACCGACCTTCCTGAGTTAATCTACCGGCGCCTCTGGCGCGCAGGCGCGCTTCCGCTGTCAACGTAGCGCCTGCATGACGTCACGCTCATAGCCTTTTAAATAGTTCTTAAAGAATATTACAGGTTCAATACAAATTAAGCTTAAACGACAGTATTTGTGGCACAATATTTATTACCACAAAAATGAATTTCGACCACCTGCTTTTTTTTCTCCTTTTTTATCAGAAGTATTAATGTATTCCTTTTAAAACTTTGTGTGCATTAAATCCAAACCATTTTGACTTCACTTAAAGGAATAGTTCACCCAAAAATACAAATCCTCCCATCATTGACACCCTCATGCCATCCTAGATGTGTATGACTTTCTTCTGCAGAACACATATGAAGATTTTTTTAGAAGAATATCTCAGCTCTGTAGGTTTTTACACTACAAGTGAATGGGTGCCAACATTTTGAAGCTCCAAAAATCACATAAAGGCATCATAAAAGTAATCCAATAGACTCCAGTGGTTAAATCCATATCTTCAGAAGTGAAATGATAGATGTGGGTGAGAGACAGATCAATATTTAAGTCAATTTTTGTTGACTTCTCCCTGCCCAGTAGGGGCGTATGCATGAACATTAGCTGCGTTTCCATCCAACTAATTTTATATTTTGTAAAGCGCGATGGTACTGCACACGTCGGATGGTATAGGTGTGACGTGACTGGCTCAACGAAAGACCCGACCATGGCACACAATTCTTCAAACATAGCCGTGGTTAGTCGAAAGTGCTTCACCCACAGATCGTCGTTAAAGTGTGTCCTCACAATCCACCAGAACTGTTTTGAGCGCGGGTGCTCCCAGCTATATGGAGGCTGTTGGTGAATGGGAATAGCCATTTGAGCCATCATTATGTGAGCTACTGCACTTCTCTGTGACGTCTCCTGGCAGCATTTAATATCATAATGTGTAATTGCTTTATTACAGCAAATACAACTCTCTCCGAAGCAAAGAGGTCATTCAGCTGCTCCATGACAAAAAGGTGGGCTTCCTCAAGATAATGCGAATTTACAGTTCATGGAAACACACAATGTTTTGCATTTCTTTAGTCTAATTTTCAGAAATGTGCATTAAAAATACGAAACATTTTAATGGAAACCCTGCTACTGTGAATCACCAAAAACACAAGAAGAAGAATGTGAAAGTTAAAGTGGACACTGACTGAGCAAGGAGGAGAATTTATAGTAAAAATTGACTTATATCTGTTTCTCACAGGTGATTTTGCTTCTGGAGACATGGATTTAACCACTGGAGTCGTATGGGATATTTTTATGCTGACTTATGTGATTTTTGGAGCTTCAAAATTTTGCCACCCATTCACTTGCATTATATGGACCAAAAGAGCTGAGAAATTCTTCTAAAAACGTCATTTGTGTTCTGCTTAATAAAGTAAGTCATACACATCTGGGATTGCATAAGGATGAGTAAATGATGAGATAAAGGAATAGTTCACCCAAAAATTTAAATTAAGACTGTAAACCTGTGATTCCTATTTACATTATTTTTTATAAGTGCTGTACATTATTAAATGCATACCTGTATTTTATGTTGTACTAGTCTGGTAATAACACTGAATACAAACACTGAAAAAATAAATAAATAAAAATAACTTTGTTTTAATATGCCATTTCATGAGATTAAAACATTGCGATTGATATCAGACCTCTAATTAATCATTATAAATAGAATTTATGTTCTGGATAATTGACTAATATTTTTCTGTAGAGATTTCTAAAACTGATATTATGTGGTGAAAACCACAGGTTATAAAGAAGTATAAAACATCCCCCCTCCCCCTCCTTTCTTTCTTTCAATACTCCTGTAGTGTGTTGTATCAGTGTAACAGAAGACCCATTTGTATGTTTCTTTTTATCTTCAGGTACTGTACTTACAGCTTGTCAAGTTCTTCCAGCCCATTTATCTCCCCAATTTGGAATGCCCAATTCCCAGTGTGCTCGAAGTCCTCATGGTGGCGTAGTGACTCGCCTAAATTCGGGTGGTGGAGGACGAATCTCAGTTGCCTCCACGTCTGAGACCATCAATCAGCACATCTTATCACGTGGCTTGTGGATCGCGTTACCGCGGAGACATAGTGCGTGTGAGGGCTTCACGCCATTCTCTGCGGCATCCACGCACAACTCACCACGTGCCCCACTGAGAGCGAACCACATTATAGCGATCAAGAGGAGGTTACCCCATGTGACTCTACCCTCCCTAGCAACTGGGCCAATTTAGTTGCTTAGGAGACCTGGCTGGAGTCACTCAGCACGCCCTGTATTCGAACTCGTGACTCAGCGGTGGTAGTCAACGTCTTTACTCGCTGAGCTACCCAGGCCCCCCTTCCAGCCCATTTTAATATATCCAGTAAGTACCTCTAATTTCACTGCCTGCTGTTGCCACCACATCAGCTTTGATCGATGTGATGCAGTTAGCCTGCAATTGAGCCTCAGCTATTTGAGGCTGCAATTCCTTCTCTGTCAACTGAAAATAAAGTCTATTGATATTTTTAATCTATGAGAATGCAGTTTAGCTCTGGCCTTCTCCATACTGTATCCGCTGTATCACTCTTGACATTTGGCACTACTTTTTCCACAAGCCTGCTTATTAGTTTCATTAGAGAGGGGCAAAAGGGATGTCTAGAGGACTCTGCAGTGTGACTTTGCCCTGCCATTCAATATACTTTTTCAATGTGAGACAGCAATAAAACTGTATTCCTTTTTAACAACTGCAACAAACAGGGCCAATATGGTACAGTAGGTAAATAGATGAAGAAACCTGCTGTTACTGTTTGATGTACAATGCAATTTCCCCCCATATATACTCTAAATAAATAAAGACCCTTGCACATATACTTTATATAAGCTGTGATCAGACACATGATAGAAGGACACGAGGCTGCAGTTTGCAATGCTGTATCTCTATAACCTAGGCTTGCAAACATGGGCCTGAACATGTTCCTCCCCCAAGGTCAGGCTGAACTTCCTGTCCTTTAGTTGCAACAGAAAGCGAGTTTAAACTCTAAGAGAGGTAATCCAGAGGGCAGGATAGGAGAGCCACACTCAGAGCACAGGGCACTTTAACAGAGACATATTAAGTCCCTTGTATCATGCTGCTACTTCTACACTGCTAACAGCACATTAAAAGCTGACAGGCGACCACTGACCCCTTGCGTCAGACCCAGCTATCCATTGATGTATTCTACTAGCACAGCTGGACACTGGCTCTTTATGAAGGGGATTTTGTCACATGCATTTTATGACAAGTGCCATATCTGGTCAGTGCCAGAGTGAACACACACATTCTGAGATATATACCCACCCACACCCACCCAGAGAGAGTTTGCAATGATAGTGTCACTGCCAAAGCAATTAAGTTGCCTGTCTCTTTAGATTTCAAGTGATGTGTGGATTTCCAGTGTTAAACTCCTACTTCAAAAGCACTTTGCAATGCCCACATGAAGACACTGAGAAGGATATGCCTCTCCCCACAAAACTGCTACTATAATGAGGATTGAAATAAATGATCCCCAGAGTTCCCCCTTCACTGACACTTCAGATATAGATGAGAGTGAGAATCAGGTCAATGCTGCTTTAAAGGTGCTATATGTAAGATTGACAACAAGCATTTGAAATGGGTACTGCAGTCCAAATTCAAAATATTGGAGAGTTGTCTGCCCCACCCCAGACTCGAAGCTCATGCGGGTTGCCAGAATGTTGACATGCAAATCAGCCAACTCAGCATCCGTTTTAAAGGATTTCTGGGCTTTAAGCTGTCTCCATCTTCCAAAGGCATCTCCAATATTTATCCTTGTTTATACTATGCCTCTGGTCATGGTGGTTTTTAGACGGATGGCGAGGCTTTTTAGGTCAGGTGGAAACTTGGACTCAAATTGGCGCTCAAGATGGTGCTGAGTATGGCTGCTGTGTTGCGAGCTCCGGCACAACATGGTAGTGTTTTGTTTGTTTTGTTCACAATTCTTATGTTTTTTGTCTTGGATGTTGTCTGCCTTATTGTCTACGCCAGACAAACACTTTTGGACATTGGTTCAGCAATTTCACACCGTAAACCGGACTTCAAATTCCTCAATGCCAACCCGCTGTTTACAAACACGCAAGCGGAGCCCTTTGTCTGGGCAGTCCGGACGTGGAAATGCAGGAGGAAAAGGGGAAACAGAGCCAGCCTTCTCATCAGAGTAAAACGCCGCGCAAATCGACCCCCGCTACCTAGTATTCTACTGGCAAATGTTCAGTCTCTGGATAACAAGCTCTGCAAGCTGAAAGCGCGGATCTCTTTCCAACGAGAGACGAGGGACTGCTGCATTATCTGCCTAACAGAAACTTGGATGTCTGCGGAGATTCCAGACTCAGCCATTGAACCTGAGGGGTTCTCCGTGCACCGAGCGGACAGAGAGAAAGACCTCTCAGGTAAAAGCAGAGGTGGTGGTGTATGTTTTATGATCAACAAATCCTGGTGTGATCAGAGGAACGTACATTCTATCAAGTCTTTCTGCTCTCCTGATATGGAATTTCTCATGCTTCTGTGTCGACCATTCTGGCTACCGAGGGAATTCACAGCGGTCATTATCAAAGCTGTGTACATCCCCCCACAAGCCAACACAGACCGGGCACTGTATGGGAGTATAAGCGAGCAGGAAACCGCGCACCCTGAGGCCGCGTTCATTGTGACCGGGGACTTTAATAAAGCCAGTTTCAAATCAGTTGCACCAAAATACCACCAGCACATTAGTTTCAACACACGAGGGGACTGGGTTTTGGACCATTGTTACTCTCCCTTCTGGGATGGCTACAAATCCCTCCCCCACCCACCATTTGGCAAATCGGACCACTCTTCCATTCTGCTTCTGCGCGCTTACAGGCAGGAACTGAAACAGGAAGCACCCACCCTCAGAACGATCCAGTGCTGGTCGGACCAATCAGACTCTACGCTACAGGACTGTTTTGATCACACAGACTGGGAGATGTTCCGGTCCGCCTCTGATGACGACATCGAGCTTTACGCTGATAGCGTAATGCGTTTCATCAAAAAGCGCATGGAGGACGTCGTTCCGACCAGAACAACACGGATCTATCCAAACCAGAAGCCATGGATAAATAGCGATGTTCGCGCGGCACTTAATGTGCGGCCTCCGCTTTCAATTCCGGGAATGCGGAGGAGCATAAACAAGCCAGTTATGAGTTATCAGAACAGCAAAACGCCAGTACAGGGACAAGATTGAAGGACAGTTTAACACCACCAACTCTAGAAGCATGTGGCAGGGAATTAACATCATCACGGACTTTAAAGGGAATAAAAACTCCGCCATGAACACCGCTGCCTCTCTTCCGGATGAGCTAAATACTTTTTATGCTCGTTTTGAGGGAAATAACACCGCCCTTGCGGAGAGAGAGCTCTCGCGGCCGAAGCTACAGAGGTTAGTTCACTCTCCGTCTCTGTAGCGGATGTAACCTGATCCTTCCGACGGGTGAATATCCGCAAAGCCGCGGGCCCAGAAGGCATTCCGGGACGTGTCATCAGAGTGTGCACGAACCAGCTGGCTGGTGTTTTTACAGACATTTTCAACCTTTCCCTCTCTTTGTCTGTAGTCCCCACATGCTTTAAAATGTCCACCATTGTGCCTGTTCCAAAGCAATCAAATATAACTTGCTCAAATGACTGGTGTCCTGTTGCTCTGACCCCCATCATCAGCAAATGCTTTGAGAGACTAATCAGAGATTACATCTGCTCTGTGCTGCCTCTCTCTCTAGACCCATTGCAGTTTGCTTACTGCAACAACCGCTCCACTGATGATGCCATTGCATCTATACTACACACTGCTCTCTCCCACCTGGAAAAAAAGAACACTTATGTGAGAATGCTGTTTGTAGGCTACAGCTCAGCATTCAACACCATAGTGCCCTCCAAGCTAGATGAGAAACTCCGGGCTCTGGGCTTAAACAGCTCGCTGTGCAGCTGGATCCTGGACTTCCTGTCAAGCAGACGCCAGGTGGTTAGAATAGGCAGCAAAATCTCCTCATCACTGACTCTCAACACTGGAGCCCCACAGGGCTGTGTTCTCAGCCCACTCTTGTATTCCTTGTACACACATGACTGTGTGGCAACACATAGTTCCAATGCAATCATTAAGTTTGCTGATGACACGACGGTGGTAGGTCTGATCACTGACAATGATGAAACAGCCTACAGAGAGGAGGTGCACACTCTGACACACTGGTGTCAGGAGCACAACCTCTCCCTCAATGTCAGTAAGACAAAGGAGCTTGTGGTGGACTTCAGGAGAAAAGACAGAGAACACAGTCCCATCACCATCAATGGAGCACCAGTGTAGAGAGTCAGCAGCTTCAAGTTCCTGGGTGTCCACATCACTGAGGAACTCACATGGTCCATCCACACTGAAGTTGTTGTGAAGAAGGCTCATCAGCACCTCTTCTTCCTGAGACGGCTGAGGAAGTTTGGAATGAACCGCCTCATCCTCACATGGTTCTACACCTGCACTGTAGAGAGCATCCTGACTGGCTGCATCTCCGCCTGGTACAGCAATAGCACAGCCCACAACCGCAAAGCACTGCAAAGGGTGGTGCGAACTGCCAGACACATCATCGGAGGTGAGCTTCCCTCCCTCCAGGACATATATACCAGGCGGTGTGTGAAAAAAGCTCGGAGGATCATCAGAGACTCCAGCCACCCGAGCCATGGGCTGTTCTCACTGCTACCATCAGGCAGGCGGTATCGCAGCATCAGGACCCACACCAGCCGACTCCATGACAGCTTCTTCCCCCAAGCAATCAGACTTTTGAACTCTTGATCTCCCATGATCAAAATACATCAGCACTGCACTTTTTTACTCTTACTCTTATATCTCACACCGGACTGTCATAAATTATATTATTATTATATTATATTCTCTCTTAACAACTTACTATCAACAGACAGCCTGAATGTCAATACAGTACAATACAACCTACTGTACATTCTATAAATACTACTATATATACTTTTTTTTTATTTTTATTGAATAATGTGTATCTATATTGTGTGTATTGTATACTGTACAGTGTATGTTATTATTTGTATATTGTTGTGTGTAAGAATGTGTATATTAGACTTTAAATTGTGCTGTGTTAATTTGATGTTATTGTAAATTGGTATATGTCTCATCACTGTCACGACTGCTATGTTGATCGGAACTGCACCCAAGAATTTCACACACCATTGCACTTGTGTATATGGCTGTGTGACAATAAAAGTGATTTGATTTGATTTGATTTTAACTGTTATCTCTGATCCAGTTCATCTGCTGGCCTCCATGGCTGCAAACTTGTTCAAATCTGGCCACCCGGCGGTGTCGAAATACTATTGGTGAGTGGGAAGTGGGCGGGATCACACAAGCCAAAACATAAACAGAAATTCCGGCCCGGAATGGAAACTTCAAAGTAGAATATACTGGCTGTAGCATTGTTATTGGAGAAGCCAGTATTTCAAATTAGCATGTTTCCTAATTCTCTAATGACATATTATGGTCATTTTATGATTTAGTACAGTAAAAATATTACATACAGCCCCTTATATATGCATGTATATACTGTATCTTAAGCCTTTTCCATGCGATTTATTGATTTTCTCATTCTAACATCCACAGACCTAATGAAGGCCTTTGATTTTTTTGATTGTGTAACCTTTCCATTTATGGCACCACGCTCTGATGTCATCTATCTTTCCATGATGAATCATGAATCTCAGAGGACTTAATACATTTGAATAAATTGCCTTTTTCTGGTATTGATTAGTAGCAGAAAGGAAGAAGCTGTGGCATTTGGTCTTAAAACATTGGATAGAAATGGCATCATATTTGATTGGTTTGTACAATTAAAGGCTGAATTAATGAGCAGAGATAAGACACCCTCCTGGACCATGGTGATCATAGAGTATGTGTCTCATCCATGCCCCTTAAGCTCAATATACAACTGCTGTGCCCTTGAACAAGTCACAAAGCCATCAAATGTCTCATGGACACTGATGTTTTGTTGGCCTTGTCCTTTTCTACAAAACCTGAAAAACTCCAGCCAACTTATACTCACTTTCTACAAGTTGTGAAAAGAAACAGAATTCAACAGTCCATGCCTTGAAGTTATAATTAGTTGTAGTCAAACTGGCTTGTGTTATCACAGGAAGTAATCTTGTCTTCAATCTTCTTCAATTTACAGGAAACAGATAAACAGAATTCACTTTCGGGATGTTATTTGCCTCATACAAATGAACAAGTCAGTGGCATCACAACAGCAAATGGCAGTAAGTATTACATAAATACAGTGTAAGAGCAAATCAGTTAGATACATTCAGAGACAATACTGGATGAGACGAAATATATTTTATGAATGAGAGAAACTGTAATGCTGAATATTGTGGCTGATCTTACAGTCAAAATAGCCAATCTCCTTTCTGATAGAGACTTAGCCTGTCAGTTTACTCGAGAATGTGCCATTTAGCATTCGCTAGACCAGCCTGAAAAACAGTTGTATTTTATTTTTAATTTTTCGTGTGTGATCTGAGCTAAAGAAACACAATTTATAGTACCATTGTTTTGAGATTTTACTGCTGATTTGAAAAATGTTATTTGATCACAGTCTTGACTTACCATTTTGGAGATTTCAGTCTTTCCCTGTTCAAGTAGATGGGAGCTCTAATTTTATGCTGCTTACATAGAAAATGGCTGCCAGGAGGCCTTACGAATAACCTCACTTGCAGTGTCCTGATATGCCTAAAAAAGACTTTGGAACATTACACTGCATGAAGAACGAAAATGTTTTCCCTGCACATATAATACAAAATACGGTATGTGTTTATTTGTGTCGTTCCATAAACAATGATAAAAATATAGCCTCGCAGATCATGCTGACACACACAAACAAAAAATGTGCCAGCTGCTAATTTTAAATAATCTCTACTCCTCTGCTTTTATTAAGATGCAGATCTTGTCTTGGTCCCAGATTGTGCTCAAGGGCAATAATGTGCATCTCTCCCTTCAATAGCACATCACCCACAGACTCAATAATGCATTAACATCCAATTAACTGGGACTTAAAAGTGGCTTTGTAATTGACAGAAGGCGTGGTGACATCGAGATGGGATGCTATTATCTAAATGGAAATCTTAGAGACAAAGCTAAAACAAAGATAGTGATAAAACAGTTGAGTTATTGTCAAACGAGTTGTGATTTTTTATTTTATTTTTTTTATCTCAATATGAATTACTCTCCCTGACCTTTCTTTGCAGCCCTATTATACTGATTAATGGGTGTGATAGAAATAAGTTTAGTGAATGCACTGTTGCATCATAAAAATATATGCAGTTGCATTGCATCCATCCAAAAACATGGTTTTCATTCTAAAAAAACAGTTATAAAACTTTCATATATGGCAGAATTGAAAATTCAGTTTGGCTCAGAGGCAATGTTCTTCTATGAATAAGTTTTTTTTATTTATTTATTTTTTTTTATTATCTAATGTTTATCTAATGTTTATTTTGCACAGACAGTTTAAAGAATTAGCAGATCCTGAATTAGTTATGCAGCTGATGCTGCTTCACCCGTCTGATATGTTCTTCCTCTGTCAGCACAGGTGACCGATCAGCAGCACAGGGACAATGTCATCAGATGCTCCAGGGAAAGAGAAAGCAAGCAGAAACCCAGATAAGGTCATCCCTGCCATTCAACAATTTCACGCCGTGCTCGGTTCAGATGTCACAGTCCGATAAGCTGTCACCGATGCCAGTTCTTTTAACTCTTAACCAGATGCTTGGCTGGCCCCTTCACTCCCTCCCCAATGCACTCGGGATGTCTCAAGCAGCACAGTGATGGGACAGGGCAGCACTGCCTCTGGGACTTTCTGCACTGATGCGAAGCTGACGGCCTGATCTCAGGACAAAGGTCTTTGTCTTTAAGCGAAGTCTGGGAACTTTGTTCACTTTACCAACACTGTCTGGGGATTGCAAAGAGACAAGGATGTCTGGTAAAGAAGAAAGAATAAACCACGTATGAAACAATGTTTTTATACCCTTGGGTTAGACAGGGTAGACAAGGATATGTACAGTTTGGGCCCATCCAAAAGCTTCAAAGGAATGAAACATAAAATAAACGCTTTTTGGTAATATTTCCCCATTCAATTTAGGTTCTAATTATTTTTATCTTGCATTAAATGTTCTGCATTTGTTAGAGCGACATGCTTTTTTTTTTTAGGATAACTTGCTTAGCACATCCAAATGTAGCAGTAGGTGGGTGCCCCGCTTGATATTTACCACAGGAGTGGATAGTTAATTAGTTTTGCTCCACGGGGGTATAAATAAGCCGTATGTTTGCCACCTGGAAGTGCGTCACCATCATCACATTGCTGCGTTTTCGAAGTGGCCCGTGGGTGCTTGAGAGGTATGAGCTGTTAGCTGTTTGGCTATATTTCAGGCTAGCTTAGGTGTCCGAATTGGATCATATGGTTATCTGTTTTAGTGGGCTGAGGAAATATCCTGTGAGGCATTTGGACTGCCTGTTTCCACTCGGAAGCGTTATCATCTGTATTTGTGTACAAGGTATCCATTCGCTCCAGGTATGCTCTCTCTCTCTCTCTCTCTCACTCTGACGCTGAATTCCCTCTTCACTCATGGCTGTTCGCTGAGTTACTGTTATGTATTTTCTCTTCTATGTTTTCTTCTAGTTGAGATTGGAGTGTTCCTGTATGTCTAGAAATGTCACGAACCCCCGGTGGGCTGACGATTGACCATCGGCTGACTGTGTTGCTGATCTTACCGATTCTCTAGCCATTTTACGGGCTTCTCCAGATTAGGATGACATAGTGAATTAAATACACTTGTGCGGCGTGTTCTTGTGCCCTGCTGGATACTCATCATTGTCCTGAACTTCCTGGAATGAGTTTACTTATTTTGCATAATTATTTCCCTTTTTTTGTATTTATCTGTTTGTTTTTTATGTATGTGTCCTATCTGGCCTAGGTGGCTCTGAATTATTATTTTGAGCTTTGTGTGTTTATTTTGTTTTTGTTCATGGTTCAAGTGAATTGTCTGGTTTATGTGTTTCTTTTTGATTTGTCTTGATTGCATTGTGTTTTGTTCCTATTAATTTTCTTTGTTTGTTTGTGGCTTCATTGATTATGTGTGTGTTTGATAATTAATCATTTGGTTGATTCTTTTTCTTTCTGTCTTGAAGTGTGTGTGTGTGCTTGTCAGCGCTGAGTAGTGCACTGAGCCCGAGGCCTCGGCTGATGATCTACGGGCCGAGAGCGAGCAGAGGAACTTGGGTTGGATGATTACGTTCCAGCTCGAACTGCTAGGGTTTTCCTTTTGTATGTTTTTTTTTTGTTGTGATTGTCATACTTCTCTGTGATTCCTACATACATGGCTTTTTCTTCATCATGTGAAGTCATTTGAGTATGTGGAGTGTATTGTTTATGTGCAGGTACATGTGAGCAGTTTGTATGCATGCAATTGGTTTTGTTTTTGCTTCTTTCATTGCAGAATTGGGGCAGTAAGAGTAGGGAAGCAGGCTTCTCTTTTTTTCCCCCCTCCTAGTGGTGGTACTTCTCACTGATTGCTGTGCCCTATATCGAGGTCCAGGGTGCCTTGTGTGGTGTGAGTGCATGATTAGATGCTGTGCTCCGTTGTAGGAGATTTAAGTGACACCTTTGGTGGGTGATTTTCAGCTGCCGGCCCCAAATTCTGCCAAGTGTGTTTATTGGGTTGACTTATTTCTTTTGTGCATGAGTGTTTGTTTTTCTTGAGTTGTGTGTGTTTTGGTTTTTCTTTGTGTGTGTGTGTGTTTTTTAACATTCTTTGGAGTCCAGACATGATGGCTGGTTGAGTTTTTAATGCTCTGCTGTCTATTAAATAAATTATTTTTTTGGTATTTCTTGACTCACGTCTCATGCCTTTCCCAATCCGGATGAACCTGTGAGCCTTGTGTCTCAAGTAAGGGCAATTCCCCAGGTAATAGGCTTGGGGTGGCGTAGTCGGACCACTGAGGTGCGGAGTCATTGTCGCACTTGTAATTCTGTTTTCCCTCTTTTACCATCCACATCCCATCTCATCATTATTTTTCCCCTTTTGTTTATTTTAGCATTATTGTTTTTTGCTCCTTTTTCTATTTATCCCATCCCCCCCACCCCGACTCGCCACACAAACATGCAGTAGATTAATCGTAGTGTAATCCTGTAAAACTTGAAAGTAATGAGGAGTTACCATACCATACTAGGCAAAGGCATATCATTTTATTGGATTAATGATCTGTCAGTAAATTCAGCATCTAAATTCAACAGCTAATCTGATTCAGATCCCTTCTGCACAGGTAGTGCTTAAACCGGAGGATGTCTTTTTAATTACCTTTAATTGTTTGAATGTACAGACAGATGATTAATTATGTTTATTATGCACTCAGGGAAGAATATTTGTGCATTTGATCTTGCTGGCACTAATGCGATGATGGCCCAATTGATTTTGAGGGTATGTTGCCCTACAAAGTGTGTCTGCAAGGTTAATATTTGGCACAAATTAATTTGATTGTATACACATAAATCACACAAAGCAATGTTTATACTTTAGGATCTTGGATTTCAGAAAATTAGAAATTTCACTGCACAACACCTAATTAAGAAACTGACAGTAAATTTACATTTAGCAGACGCCTTAATACAAAGTGACTTATAAATGAGGAGTGAGTTACATTTATGCATTTGGCAGATGCTTTTATCCAAAGCGACTTACTTATTACAGGGACAATCCCCCTGGAGCAACCTGGAGTTAAGTGCCTTGCTCAAGGACACAATGGTGGTGGCTGTGGGGATTGAACCAACAACTTTCTGCTTACTAGTTCAGTGCTTTAGTCCACTACACCACTCCATACAAATAGATGGAGTTACAGTTACAAATGAGGACGTCCAAAAAATGAACATGAACCAAATAATACAATAAATATACAAGACTTAAATGCAGGAAAACAAACAAACAAAAAAACAAACATTTATTTTATTCAAAAGTATAAATGAAATGGACAAAAGTACTCTATGCAAATCAAGTAAATTATGTTATGAAACCAGTGTTTGAATTGGTGTAGGGTGTGTGGGCCATATAAGAACAAAACAAATTGAACTTAGGGGGTCCCAAGACCTTAGACTCTCTGAAAACGTTCAAATACTTTATGCAAAACATTTGTGTGATTCATTCTGTTTGATCTAGTGACAGTCCATTGCCAGGCATTAAGGCCCTCTCCACACAGATTATCCAAGCTGTTAAGTACAATACAGCTAACATTAAAGCAGTAATTTCTTCCTACCTGTTCAGTCATTTATCTTACTTCAGCTCTGCCAATTTAAAGCTCCTCGTCTGCATATTCTGCCTGCTAATTGAGTAAAAATACACACCAATTACAGTCTGATTACTGCATATCACCTCTCAAGAGCAGCTCTGTAAATCAAGTAAGACTGCTTTATTGCATTTCCAAATGTAAATCTTCCAATGCTTTTTCTTCTATGAGATTTATGAGGGAGTTCTCTGACTCATCTGTAACAGGTTTGTTCCAGAGGGACTCTTCTTGCAGTTATGTAGTTAAAGTTGCTTCACTTAAAAATGGCTGCTTAATGACAAGTTTTCAAGTACATATGTAGGCATATATCACTGACATGTAAAATTAATTATTAATTGCATCCTTTAAAAAAGCAAATAAAAATAATAATAATCTACATCAAATATGTAGTAATTCTCAGCTGTACATAGGTATGATTGATGTAAAATTGTTAATTTGTGCAGTAAGAAGTGCAAGCAAGCAATTAAGAGCATGTTGGGAATGCATCTATACACTATTTGGAATATTAATAAGGATTAAAAAAACATAATATTGTTGGGACTCATGTACTCAGATATGAGACAGAGGCAGGCCTACATATAGTCATAAAGCCTGACTAAGGCCTGCATACAGTCATAAAGCCTGATAACAAAAAAATAAAGGGAGTCCAAAACAGACTACAGATCCCATGAAGCCTTGCTCACTTTACACCTATGTGTGAAATTCTGAAGGATCGAACTCTCAACTCCTATTGGATGAGGCACACGACAGAACGCGTCCCTCAACCATGACATCATCGGGAGTATAAAAACCTCTTTCTGGGCGTTACTTCCAGCGACAGTGTGTACCGCGACTAGTTGCAGCTCTGCTGCTCCCAGGTGTAGCCTCGTTGCCCAAGGAAGTAACGTACACACCTGAAACTTTGGCCATACAATCTCCATCTCGCTGGATGAGTTGAGATTTCTCCGTGTTCCACCCAGCATGCTAACGGATCCGAGGGAGCCTGCTGAGCAATCTGCGTCTTCACCCTTTTGCCTGCAGAAGTTAAGAAAGAAGATTTCTCTTACTTCTTCAACCGAGTCGACTTCGCTGTTTTTCTCCGCTGACCCACCGCGAATCAGCTGCCGTACCGCCCACCGACAGAGCGAGGAAACGGGCTCCCATCATACTCAGCAGTCGTTGAGTCTGTCCTCTGCACTTCAATAACTGTCTGGTTTGGTTCGACTTTGAAATCAGACATCAGAAGACTACAAAGGACAGTTCGGACTGCTGAGAGGATTATTGGTTGCCCCCTGCCCCCCCTTCAAGAACTATACACTTCCAGAGTGAGGAAAAAGGCAGGAAAAATCACTCTGGACCCCACTCACCCTGCCCACTACCTTTTTGAACTGTTGCCTTCTGGCCGACGCTTCAGAGCTCTGAGCACCAGAACCGTCAGGCACAGGAACAGTTTTTCCCTCAGGCTATCCATCTCATGAACAGTTAAATTGCCCCATTGAGCAATAACTATGTGCAATACACAGTTTAGTCTTTCTTATATTTATCCAACACATCCAACCTCTTCTGCCATTTCATTCCTCTGAGAGAGAAAAAAAAAAAAAAAAAAACATTTGCACTGTACATAACAGGTTTGTATTTACACTGTACATAACATATTGTATTAGATTTGCACTACCCATGTGTATGTATGTATGTATGTGTGTGTCTAATTGTATTGTAATGTGTGTGTATAATTAGTTTTTTTTTTTTTTTTTTTTTTATCTATGTCTTGCTGCTGTTTTTGTATTGTTGTACACTGGAAGCTCCTGTTAACAAGACAAATTCCTTATATGTGTATGCATACTTGGCAATAAAGCTCATTCTGATTCAGAGTAGTATTAGGATCCATGTGCAGATTTATTGTAAACAACAGAGGATATATATATATATATATATATATATATTAATAACAGTCCAAGGAAATAATCCAAAACAGTAGAAACATGCAGAGGTCGGTACACAGGGAAATCAGTCCAAAGGGGTAAATAATCCAATATCGGAAGACTGGCGAGAGATCAAAGCACAGGGAGATCAGTCCAATCAATACATCAAATCCAAATTGCAAGGCCGAATAAACAGAATCCAAAACACAGCAGGGTCAAACACAGAAGATATAAGTCATATAATGAATGCTTGCCAGGGCAGAACAATACTTGGCATTGATCCTATAGCATTCAGTGCTTAAATAGTCCACAGGTGATTAAACTAATGAGAAACAGGTGTGACAGTTTTAGAATTCGGGTGAAGGAGCCCTCTGGTGACGTTCAGGAGAAGTGACTCATTCCAAGGGTGTTACAATAATAAATGCCTAATACATTGTGCACTGTAATTCAAGGAGCATCATCTGCGTAAAACATTAGAGGCATTTCAGCAATGCAAGTAAAAGGAAGTTAAAGACTGCTTGAACACACACACAAAAGTTTTTTTTTTTTTTTTTTTCTGTGAAATTAGTGTAATAGCATGTAGGTACACCTGAGGTCCAAATGAAAAGGAGCAGGAAAAAAGTACCGATTTCTCACATGTGTGGAAGCACTTACTAAAAGTGAGATGAAATGAAAAAATACAATGAAAAAAGAAAGAAGGAAGGAAAGGTAAAAAAAAATCTGAATGATCCATGAACATAAAAGTAATGTAGTAAAATGCTTTTAGATCCATGGAAGCTGGTCTTATTAGTCTATCCTCGCTAACTGGGGAAGGTTTGCCTCCGACAAAGGCATACACACAATGTGGGAGATTATCAGATCTTACTACACCAATGATCCTGTGCTTATTTAGAATCAGAATCAGAATGAGCTTTATTGCCAAGTGTGCTCACGTACACGTCTTTTTTTTTTTTTAGTGATAGGAGAAACAAGTACACACAGAACATTACAGTGAGACACAGAATATAAAACAAGTTAAAAGTATAAATAGATATACAAAAAATAGGACATATAGAATGGCGTATGTACATGTGCAAGTGGTAATATATGTGCAAGGTAGGGGTATGTACAGTTATTGAATTAAATATGAGTGAATTTACATATATACCTGAGATATTTATTTACATTATTACACTATGGGGAGTCCTGAAGGCAGTTTGATTGTTCATGTGGTAAATGGCCTGAGGGTAAAAACCGTTCTTGTGCCTGGATATCCTGGCGCTGAGTGCTCTGTAGCGCTGGCCAGAGGGCAACAGTATAAAGAGGGAGTGGGCAGGGTGTGTGGGGTCCAGAGTGATTCTACTTGCAAGTTCCCTCACTCTGGAGATGTACAGGTCTTGGAGGGTGGGCAGGGGGGCACCAATAAACCTCTCAGCAGTCTTGACTGTCCGTTGTAGTTTCCTTCTGTCTGATTTGGTTGAATCAAAGATGTACAAATATGTTATAGATGTACACAGGACAGACTCACTGACGGCAGAGTAGAACTGTGTAAGCAGCTCCAGTGGAAGAAGTACAGTTGTTGATTCTCCACAGAGTGAGGGGGTGGTGTCTTGTACCTGGTGATGTCCTTCAGGCCTCTCCTCACAGATGCAGGATCGCTGGCTGAAAACTGTTTTTCAGCATCCACTTTGGCATGACGAAACTATCTGAGTTTTGCTGTAAACCATGGTTTATCGTTATTGAATGGTAAAAATGTCCTAGTAGGGATGCACATATCCTTACAGAAACTGATATGATGTCACAAATATCTGTGAGCTCATCCAGGTCTGTGGCAGCAGCTTCAAAAACACTCAAATCAGTGCATTCAAAAGGCTTGTGTTCCAGCTCTGCTTCATTGGTCCATCTCTTTACAGTCCTTACTACAGGCTTAGCTGATTTTAGTTTCTGCTTGTAGGTCGGGAGAAGATAAACCAGACAGTGATCAGAGAGTCCTAAATCTGCACGTGGGACAGATTGATATGCATCCTTTACAATGGTGTAGCAGTGGTCCAGTATATTTCTGTCTCTGGTGGGGCATGTGATGTGTTGTTTGTATTTTGACAGTTCACGGGTGAGGTTAGCTTTATTAAAATCTCTCAGAATAATGATAAGAGAGTCTGGGTGTTGTTGCTTCGTGTCTGTGATGTGATCAGCCAGCTGTTGCAGCGCTGCATTCAGGCATGCTTGTGGCGGGATATAAACACTCACCAGAATAAACTAGGAAAACTCCTGCGGCAAGTAGAAAGGCTTACAGTTGATGAAGAGCGCTTCTAAATTAGGACAGCACATCTTATTCAATGCAGTTACATCTGTACACCAACTTTCGTTGATGTAAAAGCATGTCCCGCCGCCTCTTGATTTCCCCGATGATTCAGCAACGCGATCCGCTCTGAACAGCTGGAAGCCTGGCAGATGTAACGCACTGTCCGGGATGGCTTCATTCAGCCAGGTTTCCATGAAACACAGAACAGCAGAGTTAGAAAATTCCTTATTTGTTTGAGTGAGCAGAAGCAGTTCGTCCATTTTGTTGGCGAGGGAGCGGACATTTTGGAGTTGTCATGTTGCATATGCATGTTTGAAGACATGTGTCCAGCCATCTGGTAATGATTTCAATGGAAAATCTTTCCTTAGTAAATCAATATCTGTCCAAGGCACACACTGCATACCAATGCTCTTAGGTTTAGAAGCCAGCACAAGGAAAGTTTTATTTGTAAGAAAATGTGTATACTGCAGAGGGCAGGTTATGTAAGGATACATATGCAAATAAATGAATGAATGAATGAATGGCCTTGGATTGAAAGATGAGTTACAATTAACAAAACATTTATACAGTACAATATATATATATATATATATATATATATATATATATATATATATATATATATATATATATATACTATATGGCCAAAAGTTTGTGGACACCCCCTTCTAATTAATGAATTTGGTTACTCCACTAAATCCAGTAAAGAAAAATCTTAATGTTTCTTTATGTAATGGCTTGGGCTTTGTGTGCTTCCAAATTTGTGGCAACTGTTTGGGGATAGCCCTTTTCTGTTCCAGCATGACAATGCCCCTGTGAACAAAGTGAGGTCCATAAAGAAGTGGTTTACTGTGTCTGCCGTAGAAGAAATTGACTGGCCTGCACAAAGCCCAGACCTGAACCCCACTGATCACTTTTGGGGTGAACTGGAACAGCAACTGTAAGTCAGGCCCCATCAACCAACATCAGTTACTGACCTCACTGATAGCCTTATGTCTGAATGAGAGCAATTCCCTGCAGCCATGTTACTACATACAGTATAGTGGAAAGCCTTCCCAAAAGAGTGGAAGCTGTTATTACAGCAAAGGGGGAAATTGATGCCTAAGGTTTTGAAATCAAATGTTCATCAAGCACATATGGTGTCCACAAACTTTTGGCCATATAGTGTATAAACTAAATAAAAGAAACGTCCTCTAATTTTCAATTGCTTTTATTTTCAGCAAACTTAACATGTGTAAATATTTGTATGAACATAAAAAGATTCAACAACTTAGACATAAACTGAACAAGTTTCACAGACATGTGACTAGCAGAAATGGATTAATGTGTCCCTGAACAAAGGGGGGATCAAAATAAAAAGTAACAGTCAGTATCTGTTGTGGCCACCAGCTGCATTAAGTACTGCAGTGCATCTCCTCCTCATGGACTGCACCAGATTTGCCAGTTCTTGCTGTGAGATGTTACCCCACTCTTCCATCAAGGCACTTGCAAGTTCCCAGACATTTCTGGGGAGAATGGCCCTAGCCCTCACCCTCCGATCCAACAGGTCCCAGATGTGCTCAATGGGATTGAGATCCAGGCTATTCGCTGGCCATGGCAGAACACTGACATTCCTGTCTTGCAGGAAATCACACACAGAACGAGCAGTATGGCTGGTGGCATTGTCATGCTGGAGGGTCATGTCAGGATGAGCTTGCAGGAAGGGTACCGCATGAGGGAGGAGGATGTCTTCCCTGTAACGCACAGCATTGAGATTGCCTGCAATGCCAACAAGCTCAGTCCGATGATGCTGTGACACACCGCCTCAGACCATGACGGACCCTCCAACTCCAAATCGATCCCACTCCAGAGTACAGGCCTCAGTGTAATGCATATTCCTGCGATGATAAACGTGAGTCCGACCATCACCCCTGGTGAGACAAAACCGCAACTCTTCAGTGAAGAGCACTTTTTGCCAGTCCTGTCTGGTCCAGCGAAGGTGGGTTTTTGCCCAAAGGTGACATTGTTGCCGGTGATGTCTGGTAAGGACCCGCCTTACAACAGGCCTCCAAGCACTCAGTCCAGCCTCTCTCAGCCTATTGCGGACAGTCTGAGCACTGATGGAGGGATTGTGCATTCCTGGTGTAACTCGGGCAGTTGTTGTTGCCATCCTGTACCTGTCCCGCAGGTGTAATATTCGGATGTACCGATCCTGTGCAGGTGTTGTTACACGTGGTCTGCCACTGCGAGGACGATCAGCTGTCCTCCCTGTCTCCCTGTAGTGCAGTCTTAGGCATCTCACAGTATGGACATTGCAATTTATTGCCCTGGCCACATCTGCAGTCTTCATGCCCCCATGCAGCATGCATAAGGCATGTTCACACAGATGAGCAGGGACCCTGGGCATCTTTCTTTTGGTGTTTTTCAGAGTCAGTAGAAAGGTCTCTTTAGTGTCCTAAGTTTTTATAACTGTGACCTTAATTGCCTACTGTCTGTAAGCTGTTAATGTCTTAATGACCACAGGTGCATGTTCATTAATTGTTTATGGTTCATTGAACAAGCATGGAAAACATTGTTTAAACCCTTTACAATAAAGATCTGTAAAGTTATTTGGATTTTACAAAATTATCTTTAAAATACAGTGTCCTGAAAAAGGGACGTTTCTTTTTTTGCTGAGTTTATTTACAGTATATATACAGTGACTCACACGAGCTTCATCTGATCTGTGACAGCTATATATGTGGTTTTGAAAGTTCTTTATTAAACTGAAAGTGACCCGGTATAACTGACATACTTCTTGATTAAATGACAATCACTGTTACATGTACGTATGCATTGTTCACGTTCACACAGTACTGTCACAGAAAGCACTAGATGCAAACGAAGCCTAGAGTTATTTGTTGCTGTAGAACTAAAGAGATTTTGATGTTTAGAGGGAGGAAGTTCAGAGGAGTTCAGGGGAGCTGTATATAATAAAAATAAATGATTGATAATGTAAATGGTGAGAATCCTTTTGCAGTAACAAAGAGCTTAGTTACATTATCTCTGGAATCTCTGTCCTGGATTGTCTCTGCACAAACATTTTCATCTCAGGCAGCCACACTGGAAATATCACTGAACAATACCATCCATTGCATAGCCAGTTGGCTCATTTCTTTGTGGAAGACATACAGTACGCCAACTGTATATAATCCCAATTCAGCTGTCAACAACCATTTCATCTCTTATACAGTAACTTAAATTTATCTCTTCACAGAAGTTTCCACTGCTCCAGTCTGGGTAGCATTACAGCTCCTTGATCCTACAGCATGTCTGTCTGGCCCGATTAACTGGCAGGCATGGAGGTTGTTATTGCGCTTTAATGCAACACTACTTCAACTCACCTGATACCCTGGAACTCAAAGGTCAAGCCAGGGCCAGATATCTATTAGACCCGGGCACTTCTCAGAGCCCCTCTTCTGGCAGATCAAGCTGTGCACTGAAATGAAAATAGATGTGTTGCAAAGGCTCAACACTAACTTCAAAGCAGTGCCTTAAGGTTGAGTTTGACATATCAGAAATCTCACTCATGTCAATTTTTAAAGTGACAGAACAATGACAGGATGCCAAAGGGGCAGGAATGGGAGACATGCTGGATTTCAGAGAAAAGGAAGGCAGCCAGCAGGGATTTATGTTGCTATTCTGAGGTCAAGGGGTTACAGGAACACAGGTGGCAAGTGCTCTGACTGGTGTTCAGGGCCAATTATACCTCTCTCTGTTTAGCTGTCACTGACCCTACTGGCATGTTTCCCACATCAGCATAAAATCATCATCCCTGACACCAGATGTTAGAAACAGACAAATACGTTAATTGCAAAAAATAAAAAATAAAAAAAATAAAAAGCTTATCCTGATTACAGGTTAATCCAACATTAGTATTATTATTAATATTATTATTATTATTATTATTTTATTATTATTATTTTTTAATGGTTAGACCAAGTAGAAATAGATTCTGAAGGGAACAATTGCACATTTCCAATTTGTTTTATTTTTATTTTTATTTATTTTTGTTATTTTTTTATTTATTTTGTTATCTATCTAAAATCCAAAAAATAAAAAATAAAAAAGTGAGCATACCTGCGCTATATTTTACTTTTTATTTTAAGTACTTTATATTTATTTTACTGACTAAACTAATTCTTAAATCAATTTTTGATTGACTTTAAATGAAGAGTATCTTTTCTAAATTACAACTTGACAAACATACTAATTAGTATATCATAAAACTCTTCAGGGGGATTTCAAAGCCAACACTGATAATAACATAATGCTCCTCGTTATTTGCATAACATATTACAATGGGTTAAGTATCAGATACATTCCTTAAACATGTTTTAACTGCATTACCACTGACAATTGCTTATTGCCAGTTATCTGTGATTTAACAAACTTTTCATTATCAGGTAGTTTAATTGAAAGTGAAAAGTTTATCTCAAGCCCCTGCCAAGTGTTTTTAACTTGGCTTATTTTTTTAATTTTTTTTGCCAAATACTACATTAGGTCTGTGATTCTAAAGACAGGCATAATTGTAAATTGGTAGCGCAGCTCCTAATTTTACAGTAGCTACTGCTCACTCCAACATTTTCTTTGTTCAGACTAAAATGGACTGTTGGAAAGCTTTGTAAACACTACTGAATCCATTGTGTTTCATTCTTCTTTAAAACGTTCAATCCATTCTCTCTTTGCACTGCTCTGTGAGGTGCCAATTTAAAAACTAGCTCGGGAAGAAAGAAATTTAGTTCAATGAAGCATTACATATATTTTGTGATTGTTTGCTTTTCCATCCTGATGTGTTTGGGCTCATTTACAGTATATAGTGGGTGCATCTTGTGTTTTGTTTTGTTTTGTTTACTTTTTCTCCATTGGCACAGGGCATCATGACTTAAAAAGTTACACACATAACAAAGGTATAAACATTGGATTAGAAAATAAAAATGTATAGAATTATAGAATATTCATAGATATTCCAGTCATGTTTAATTTTTTCATTTTATTGTCACTTGATGTACAGTATAATGCTATATTTAAACTATAGTACAGTCATTTGTGAATAATTTAACACCTTTTAAGGCTAGCTATTAATATATTCTGGTAAACTATATTAATTATCATTTAATTATCATTTAATAATAATAATAATAATAATAATAATAATAATAATAATAATTATTATTATTATTATTATTATTAATAATGGGAATTGTAATTGTACACCTTCATACTGTTTCAAACCATATGAATTTCTTCAATGCAACACAATTAAAGAGATGCTAGATAGAACACCAGCCTTAGTCACCATTTACTGTCGCTGCATGTTTTTTTCCTCCATATTTTAAAAGGGAATGGGACTGGGTTCCACAAAATACACAAAGTCACACAGGTTTGGAAAATTATGAGGGCGGAAAATTTTGACAGAAAATTAATTCATGGTTGAACTATCACTTTAAGGACCCTTGTCAGATTTGGACGAATCTGTCAATTAGAAGAGAAGTTTGGAAACCAGTTTGTAGTAATTATTATGGTGAAAAAACATAAATATGTAATGCTGAATAAAACAAAACAAGATCATGCTTTATTAACACCTACTGTCACTATTTCAAGTCCTGTTGCTTTTTAAAGTCCTGTATGGATACTTAGATCAGTGTAGTTACAGTATTTTCAGTGTCGAAATAATTTAGATCATTAGTTCTGTACACTAAGGGTAAACTGCAACTAATCTCTGTACTTGGAAGCGTGTTGGGTTTATTTAAATTCAGAGCTCTGTTGTCCATGAGAAAAATGCGCCGCACCTGTCAAACGCAGAAATGCTGTGCAGGCGCAAACATACTGTCAGCTCGTGCTCCTGAAGTCAAGCATGCGATCCGCAAAGCATAAGACATTTACACTTAACGCAAATGTTTACATGGATTTAGGAACTGATATATTACAACACTGTTATAAAAATGTATACTTATAAACTGTGATCATAAGAACCCATAGTTACAGAATCACCCTTCAATGACAATGACACAGACAAGCCCGCATTATCATAATCACCAAAACTTACTGCGCTGCTATTTTAATCTTGAAATATCCACTTGTCTTGGTGTAAAATGAAGGCACTGCATGACAAAACTACACTTTTTCGTGGTGTGGAGTGAAGAAAGTGTTTTTTTTTTGGCACGCTTGCTGCTGCTGCAGTGGTGGACTCAACTCCAGTGACAGTTTAGAGTGCAGCTCTAAAGTTCCGCTGTCATAAAAGTCCCTTTCAAAAATCTCTCAATAAATTATGCATTTATTTACACATATTAAATTAAAACCAGTAATGTAACGACAGGAACGTCGCCCATTGTCACCCACTTTTAAATACAGTATATTCATAAAAGTAATTTTTTTTTCCCCAAAAAGTTACTCAAGTAAATGTAACAGAGGAAATGAAGCATGTTACTACCCACATTTGCTGATTTGTTCAGTGACCATTTTTGGAGATTGCATATTTATTGTAATGTTGCTGGCTGCTGGCAATGATAAAGGCGATGACGTGAAGATGAGAAGAACCCAAGTGCAGTTTATTTACAAATGTGATAACCAACAACCCTAACTACAAACGTGAAACATAAAACATAAACTTGACTATTACTTGACTATAAACATGACTTGACTATAAACATAACATGCCTTGACTTGGCTAGGAGCAAAACATATCCACACACATTCAATACTTGACAAACGACAATGGAAAACATGAGGGCTTATATACAAGACACGGGAGAACAAGACAAAAAAGTTAACCAATGAACATACAGAACTCTAACAAGATAATAAAACAATAAACCAATGAAAACATGACACATGGACATGGAGGGAAAACATTAAATCACATGACAAGGGATCTCATGACATGAAACAGGCACTAAACTTTTCAAAATAAAAGACATGAATCAACAAAATACACATGACATTTATGCCAGTAGGTGACAACAAATGAGAGACTTATCTTAAGTTATAAGAAGGTCATTCAATCACTGACTCAACTGATTAATAAAAAAAAAAAAATTAAATAAACGAGAAAGATTCATTCATTACATAAAATATTCATTCAAAAACACTGATTCGTTTATGAACGACACCGCTAGTTTGAAGCCATGGTATGAGTGCAGTGCAGAGACTGGAGCTGTGCTTGATGCTTTGGAACTATTTTCACTGGCAATGCACTAACTATTGTCTAAAACTTAAGTTATTTAATATAACTTACTTGTTTGTTGAACTGTTGTATGAAAGCAATATCACACTCGCAATCGTGGTGTTGTGTCATATTTCAGCATGATTGTGATTACCTGCAGGCTCATGCCTATAACTGAATCACAGTCGTGTTGATACAAGGAAAAACAGCATCATTGCGAGTCTGATACTACTGAATTGTTTTGTACATTACTCCTTTACTTAATGAAGAAGGGAAACTGCCCAATCAAATGATCCATGAAACCAATTGTGATTAATTTTTGTTTGCACTAAATAAGTCAAGAACCAACCTGCCTGCTCATTTAAATTTGCTACATTTAAGTCTATGTGCCAATGCAATCAGTTGTACTTCCAAAATCTCCTACCACTGTCCATGTCATTGTAACTGATTTCTACTCAAACTGACATTAACTGTACCCTGACACAGGCACAGCTGTTCCACAGTCCACTTTGTCTCATAACAGGGCTCACCGACCGTCATCTCATGCGCACACAGTTGGATCAATCAATTGTTAGATGGGGAGCTACACAATGGCTTTTGATTATGCATTGTAGGAGCACTGTAGCTCTCACTATAATATTGTGCTACCTGTGTTCATGGCAACCAAAATTATTAGCCAGCTTTAGGCAAGCATGTATAGCAGTATTATACACAATATGCCATACGATTTAATATGAGCCAACTATCAGGTGTAGCCCTATGGATTCAGCAACACATTTTATTATTTGACTTTTTTTCTGACTTCAATGTCATAGAAGGACACTGACATAAAAACAGAGAGGGATATATATATATGTTATGTGTCACACATTTTACTATAATATCACATGTTATAGTATGTCACATCAACAAATGTTTATTTTATATGCAGAATACATTTATTTGACCTCTGCTGCACTCTTTTTCCTTTAGGTATTTTTAAATGGTTTCCTCTAAGGACATACACGGACACATTTCACTTATTAACTGTCAACATGCTCCAAGGTGAGGCTGCATTCATGTATTATCCTGGCTCAAAACCATGTTGAGTCCTTTCACAGACCCTGAGTGCTGTCTGAAGTGTCTCTCTTCCAGGTGTGGGTGTATATGTGAGTATGTGTTTTTGTGCGTTTATTGTTGGTAATATAAGAGTATGCATTTGTAAAAAAACAATTCTCCTTAAAAAATAAAAGTTATTTTGAGGCAGAGCCAGCAACTCAAATCTGCCTCTTCTAAAACCTCTTTTCATAAAGGTGAAATTTGTAATTACTACATCTCTAGCAACACAAAAGAGAATTGCAGAAATAATTGCTGTTTCAAACAGGTTTTCCAATACACTCCTCTCATCTATTGGTTGGACAAAAAGCAGTCCATCCCAAACTCACACACAATGTTGCTTTGTGGGGCCACTCAAACAAACCATACATTTTGAAAGTAACACAAAGTTGTTTTTTTTTTTTTCATTTGTCAAAAAAACAATAAATCAGTCAGAATGAAGGGGTGAGACGTTAACACGCTCAAAATGCAGAACACACACACACACACACACACACACACATACACACACACGCTGGTGCGGCTATCCCTATGACGACTCTCCACAGACATAATTATATTTATACTGTACGAACAATAGATTCTATCCTCTAACCCTACCCTTAAACCTGACCCTCACAAAAAACTTTCTACATTTTTACATTTAAAAAAAAAAAAAAAAAACATTGTTTAGTATGTTTTTTCTTTCTTTCTTTCTTTTTTTCTTTTTTTCTTTTTTTTTTTTTAACAATTTTTATTGTTTAGTATGTTTTTTTAAGCGATTGGAATTATGGAGACACTAGAAATGTCCCATAAACCACATTTATAGCATAATACCCTTGTAATTACCAGTTTGTAACCTAAAACAATTTCTTCGTAAACCACCCAAACCCGCCCCCCCCACACACACACACATACACACAAACACGTTGGTGCAGCTATTCTTATGAGGACTCTCCATAGAAATAATTATTTTTATACTGTACGAACTATAGATTCTATCCCCTAACCCTAACCCTACCCCTAAACCTAACTCTCACAAAAAAAGTTCTGCATTTAAAATTTTCAAAAAAACATTGTTTAGTATATTTTTGTAAGGGATTTGAATAATGGGGACACCAGAAATGTTGTCATAAACCACATTTATAGTGTAATACCCTTGTAATTACAAGTTTGTAACCTAAAAATCTTTCCTCGTAAACCACCCAAACCTGCCCACAAACACACACACACACACACACACACACACACACACACACACACACACACACACGCACACACACACACACACACACAGAACCAGGGCATTAATAAGTGGATCTCTACAGCCACCTTTTGGTCATTGTTGGAATTAAAAGTCATCTGTTGTTTTCCAGCTGATGACAGCAATCTGACACACACAACACATTCACACACGTATGCAAAACAAATTTTTTTTTTTTTTTTACTATAATAAGTTTGAAATTGCAAAATCTTTACTCCGATTCTTTTTTGTACTCTAATTGAATTTTCATAATTTTGCAGTTCATTTTGGTTTCTTGATGTTAATTTTCTTGACATTATTATGCATATACTTAGATTATTACATTTTATGTTTTAAAAAATTGTTTGGTAGAAAAATGCTTATTCTGTGTCTTCTCCTAATAACACCATGGTCAGGTTTGATTGCAAGCATAATGACACTAACTCCAAAAGCTGACACTTCAAATATTTTAAAATGCTAAACATTGACAAATAATAGTTTGATAATGTCTAAATATATATCCAAATGCATATCTTGTGATAAAATATAAAATTAGTTTACAACAAGCCATCAGACTACACAATGGGTGGTTACTACAGGCATCCGCTGTTACTGGCATGTCATGGTTTTCAAGTCATGTTATATATATATATATATATATATATATATATATATATATATATATATATATATATATATATATATTTATTTATTTATTTTTATTATTTTTTTCACCAGATGGCAGCAGTATGCTTCCAATTCATGTCACATTCTCATATTTCCATCTTGTTTCAACTTATAGAAGTGTAGGTTCTGGATTTTATTTTATTTTTTCAAAAAAATTATTATTTGTTTATGCATTGGTAAATTATTGGTAAAATTTAGAAATGTACATGTAAATAATATAAAAAATAGCATCAACTCCCAAAATAAATGCATAATTTAATTGTTCTTACTTCATGGATGAAGAATTATCATTATCATCATCAAAAAATAACCATGAATACCAAAGGGAGGTGCCAATTTTCAATACCATAGGAAGGTTAAAGAAGTAGCCCATAGGGTAGTTATCTGAGAAATTAGAACTTTAGAGTTTCTGCACATCCTTGATATCCTCACTGTGCCATTAATTCTGTAAATGTCTTTATTTTCTACTTTGTAAAATCAATAATCATTTCAGTTATAATGCTTTGTGAATTGTATGTCACTGGACTGTCTACAACAGTGGTTCTCAACTGGTTTTGCTTCGGGACCCAGATTTTACATTGGAAATCAAGTGGTGACCCACCGTAGTAAAAACATAACCTGTATTTAATGTACCCTGGGTCGCATTTACTTTTATCTTGAATAGTTTTGTTCTTGGTTTTCAAGTATAAGGCCATGCATCAAGTGACATTATTTGTGTTGTTGACATCAACAACAAAAGTGACAGGAAGTTTCCTCTCCCCCCTTTTAACAATTTAAGAGAATATTTATATATATGAGCCCATTATTATCTCATTTATTTCTAATTTCAAACATCATTCACACAGAACATACATATTACACAGGAGAAAAGACTCCTCATATGGTTAGGTCAATGTAGCTAGTCTTAAATAACAGTAATAATAATAAATTATAGTATATATATATATATATACACTAGCTGAAACATTTTAAACTTTAACTACAACTGCCACTGTTGATAAAAATATGAGGTCTAATATATTCTAATGATAGATTAATTCATATGAAACTATAACTTGTCAAAATATAACAATTACTTTTATTCATGTAAAATCATGAAACAGTTTTGTAAAGGTGATGATGTGTAATGAAAAATAAAAAATAAAAATAGCGCATAGCACAGTGTTGCTCTTTCCCTTCTCAGTGCTGTTTCAATGATCAGAGATCTTCAATGAGAACCATGTCATTGTTCTTTCCCTGCTGTCCGTAACCCAGTCCGAATATACCTGCGACCCACTTTCAGCTAGTATATATATATATATATATATATATATATATATATATATATATATATATATATATAATATAATTTATTATTATTACTATTATTTAAGACTAGCTACATTGACCTAACCATATGAGGAGCCTTTTCTCCTGTGTAATATGTATGTTCTATTTGAATGATACATGGCCTTATACTTGAAAACCAAGAACAAAACTATGCAAGATAAGAGGAACTGAGACCCAGGGTACATTAAATACAGGTTGCGTTTTTACTACAGTGGGTCGCCACTTGATTTCCAATGTAAGATCTGGGTCCCAAAGCAAAACCGGTTGAGAACCACTGTTCTAGTCAAAGATATCCTTAAAGCCCCGTACACACATGTATCGACTTTATCGCTTGATGTTGCTAGTCTCTGTACTGTGAAGTCAGTAGCGGGCATTGCTACTGATGTCGCTCTAACATTACTGGTGGACTACACGCCTGGCCATGTCTTTTGAAAATCTGATCACAGATGAGGTATTTTGCCAGTAAAACTAAGATATCAGGGATTCAGTTTTCTTGTCTCTAAAAATGAATATTCTGCAGGGGAGAGTGTTTTTATATAACCTGCAGCAGTGCTCAATGCACAAATCAAATTCACTCAGCCTGCCGAGAGATTCTTTTCCATGCATCGTTTTTATTATATCCATGTGCGTGGTTACAGACAAATCATGTAGAACAGTAAAATCGCTCACAGAAACTTATCCTCTGTCTTGCCTGCACTCGACTCTATTATCTCACAGAAGACAGATGACATGAGCTCCACTGACACCCTCCTCACTCCTATTGGTTGTTGCTCCCGAAAGTCGCTCCTTATTTGAAAATGAATGAGCACTAGTCACTTTATCGCTGGAAGTCGCTGCATGTGTTGTACGGGGCTTAAGTCATCAATTTTACTTGACCTAGTGAACACAACAGAAAATGTATTTTATTTGGTACCAACAATAAGACATCCCTATTGAGACTTAAGAGAGGTTCATTCTACCTTGTACATATATATATATATATACATATATATATATTACAATAAAGCTCATTCTGATTCTGATTCTGGTATACCTACTTCATTTCCATAGCAACAAATCTCTGTTTGACAAAAGAAAACAGTCTGTCAACATTTTCTTTTTCCACAATGAATGCAAAAAGAGGATCACAAAACATCATGCCACTAGAAAGCTATCTCTCCAACTTGAGTAAAAACGTCTATTACAGATTTTGTTTCCAATGGAGAGGTATGGAATACCCTACACTAATTATCCTATTCATTCATGTTTAATCATATAACACCATTGTCAAGTAACACTTCCAAGAAGCCAAGAACAAATTAGAACTGTTTCAGTCTCTCAGAATTTTTCTGTATGCCAACTGTCAACCTCAGGATACAAACTCTGAAAATAATGGCAAACCTGGAACTGCATTGTAAAGGAAAAGGGTGTTTTATCTGTGCACCCCAGGTGACAATAGTGCAACAGATCTGCATGTCGTATAGGTACAGCTTAGCTAGCCCACTTGCTGTAACTTCATTACCAACCCACAACCACGGCCACTGAGCAAAAGCAAAACACTTAACCAGGAAAATATGACCTACTAATGAAGTAATTATTAAGCCTACAACTTATAACAATAACAACGGAATTTCAATGCAGCTGCACATGTCTGGTCCTGAAGCATTTCTTCATACCTGCATTTTTATAACCTAAAACTGTCAAAACAAAATGACTAGTTCATACTTTTTTAAGTATAGCTAAAAGGCTAATGAGATGTCACTACTGGGTAATTTAAATAAGACTCAGAGGCAACAACTTTTCTCAGAGGACACCAAATGTTTACCTAAAGTGTCTTATCTAGACGTGTACCATTGTCTTGTTGACACTGAGTGCGTCTACACGAGAGAGGTCGATGAAATCGTATTGTAGCTACAACTATTTCCTTAGCAGAAAGATTGGTAATATTTGATTGCTCCCATTATATTCAATAAAGCAGTTAATACTTCAAGGGTGATTTGCATTGCTTCATTCATTATAATGCGAGCGATCTGTTAGATCACTTTTAGAGGTCGTAAAGAAATTCTCTGATTAGCCAGCTAGACTAGACTATCAAACTCACAGTTAGTTCTGTGTTACTTAACCAGTGGTGGAAAGAGTAATGATTTTTTTTTTTTTTACTTAAGTAAAAGTACTGCTTCTGAAGGAATAATTGACTTGAGTACAAGTAGAAATACTGAGAAATATTATGACTCAAGTAAGAGTAAATAAGCAGTTTGCCAAAAAACTACTCAAGTAATTACGTTACAAGTCAAATTTTGGTTTTAAAAACAGACAAAAAGAAACACATTTCTCCTGAAATTCCATTTTCTCTTTAAATTCTTTAAAGTCTATTGTTTTAGAGAGATGAAGGCTATTCCATGCATTACTGTTTTGAAACAGTAACCAGGATAGAGAGGGAAGTAGACGGCTCAGATACACAACAAAAAGACAAGTAAATCATAGCCTCTAGTTTAAGAAACAGACTCCTCACAGGTCCTAAACTTGCAGCTTCTAAATGCCAAAGACCTGCATTGCTGCAAGAGGATTCTTGGACAAACAGAACATTTTAAAAATACATTTATTTAAACAGAAATAGCCATTTGTAACATTTTAAATGTCTCTAAATCATCTCTAAACTACATAATGTGCTTTGTGACTGAAACACATTCCTATTTCAGGTTTATTCTCATTCATGTATGTCCAAGTATTTTGGCTATTAAGTTAACATATTGTACAACACTAATATAATGCAATATCATAGAGGAGGAAATTTATCCTCTATGATTTTGCAGCAATTATCCAAATATGGAATAAGATTATTAAGCAAACTGTTATCAACTCCTACATGTCAAATGAATAAAATTAAGGCAAAAACAAACATTTCATACAGTGTTTAGTGAGAGATATGATTGATTCAAACACTATAAGTGGTTGTTCTGTATATGTATTATTGTATTACAGTTGTAATAATAAAGTCTTAATTAACATAATGGTTATTTAACATATTGAGATATTATTATTAAGTAAATAGTAGAATTTGGTTACATTATGTTTTGTGATATCAATACCTTCTTTATATAACATCCATCCCTTGCACACTTTTGGCCTCTAGCAGGTGAGGCTTTTTAGACAGATAAACAGCAGCACGGGGCAGGGAAGTACAGTACAACACTGTGTGCCAGAGTGTTACCTGCTAGGACAGTTTCTTTTTAACAAGAGGGGCAAACGGTTACGGAATTTAACGCGGGAGTACAATACCAAACTGATGCGAATTGATAGAAAGGGAACAGCCCGTCTGTGCGCGCACTGGTGCGAGGAACCTGACAGTGAAAAAAAAAAAGATGTTCAGTGAAAAGTCAAAAGAAGATCGCAATGTATGTAAATTTAACTATATAAGATATTATTAATAAAAGACAGGAACTCGTTGTGAGGGCAATTTTGCCTCAATATTTTGAATTTCGTGGATATTTTTGTTAATTTCGATGGCATTTTTGCCCCGAGTGCCTGTTAATTTCCGGCACTATTGGCATTGTATCTTTCTAAGGTATTTAAAAGTTTATTTTAGACATACAGTAGCAAGTAAACAAGATATCCCCACATATATGTCAAACTACATTGTGTTAATGTTTGACACAGATTTAAACATTGCCTACCTTAAAAATAAGTGAAGTTTGATCAGTGGTTAAACGTGTTCAGACGGTTCCCTCGTACATGAATGAACAGCTCCTTTCCAGGATAAAATGAAATATGCAGAAAATCACAGTACTGAAGTTATTGTATAGTGACGGCAGAAAGTGTTGAAGAAGCAAGAGAAGAGAGGACACTGGCAGCAGTTTATGCAAGCTGCTGTGCTCATGATGCTCTGCCCTGTGGACTTCCGTCGTGCCACACACAGTGCGTTTAACTTTCTTCATCCCAAAAAATTCAGAAATATTATTCTTTTTTTAATTCTTTTTTTTTTTTTTTTTTTGTACTTTGTAAATGTGGTGAAACATAACTAGAGAAGTTGAATACTTCATTTTTAATCAACTCAAGTAAAGTAGTACTATTTATTTATACTTAAAGAAGTAGAAAAATTAGAAACATTTACTCAAGTACTGTAACGAGAGTAGTTGTAATTTGTTACTTTCCACCTCTGTACGTAACCAACAGTTGTTAATACTATAGGCTACACATCAAGCTGTCTTGCTTCACTGCTGAAATCCATTTTTTTTTGTATTTTGGAAATCAATACACTTTCATTTTTATTAGTTCCAGGCATCCAGGGAGCATCCAGCCACCGAACAACATGATCCAAATGTTAATGTTAATATTTTCTGACAATCACATTAACATTACATTTATGAGTGATAATGAATGAAGCACCTCCCACTGTTGTTCTGAATATGTTTGACTACTAACCGGAAATCTTCTAACAAATATGTCACTTCCCTTATATATGCCTTGAAATGGTTTATTAACTGTAAATAATGTCTCCATGTGTTTGTTATAATGTAGCAGTGCAAATATTGCATTCATTTGGTTCATTTTAGTTAATCAGTTTGTTCGGATGGAAGTACATCCATTAACCAATTCAAACGATTCACTGATTCATTTGAGTAGCTGCACAAAGGTCCCTTTGCAGCATTTTATGTCTTCTTTTTTGTAGTCAAATAGTTTTGCTTCTGTTCATCAGTATGTTTTCTTCTCAGTTATATTAATTACTTTTTCTAGTTTTATTCATTGCATGTGGTGTAAATTTATCTGTTCATGTTTAAA
The DNA here is from genome assembly GCF_019703515.2 of Myxocyprinus asiaticus. Taxonomy (NCBI): domain Eukaryota; kingdom Metazoa; phylum Chordata; class Actinopteri; order Cypriniformes; family Catostomidae; genus Myxocyprinus; species Myxocyprinus asiaticus. The sequence goes on from NC_059344.1 coordinate 44,923,235, forward strand.
GGGATAGTTCAACCAGAAAATCAAAATGCTCTCATCGTTTACTCACCCTCATGCCATCCCAGATAAGTATGAATTTCTTTCTTCTGCAGAACACAAATTAAGATTTTTAGAAGATGTGAATGATGCGCAGATGATGTTTTGATGTGAAAAGAGCTTACAGCCTTAAAGTTTGTTGTTGTTTTACTGAAAAGCAATTTTAATGTTCTGTGGGAGGAAGGGTTGAAAGAAGGATACAGATAATTCATTGAAAGACCAAGGGAAAAAAGGGAATGAAGGGAAAGGAAGATTCTCCCATGTTGCAACAAACATGACCTGCATGGTGACAGCATACTGACATCACACACCAATGATCATCATTTAAACAAACAATCAGTTGTTATCTCTCTCTCAGTCTCACTCCTCTCATACACCCAAACCCTGGGTTTAGGGGCAGGGGAGCTTGCATTTTTGAAGGAAATACTCCCACTGTATAACACACTATTCTTTCTAACAGCAACCTCTCCTTCCCAATCGCTACCTCCCATGCTCTGCCATATACTCTCCTGCCTCGCTCTTTGCTCCTTTCATTTTCCCTCAATGCTCTCAAGAGCCGTCAGTCCTTTTTTCGGTTCTCTGTCTCCCTGTATCTCGTTGTGTCTCCTGCACTCTCTCCATCTCCGATTGTCTTTTTCTCTAATGAATTCCCTCAGCCTCAACTCTTTCTCTCTATCTCCATCTTCATTTGTCTTTTTCTCTCTTGTACCTGAAGCAGAGCCTCTATCTGGCTTGTCAGGAGTCTAGATAAGTGTCTGCTGGGTGCTTTTGTGACTGTGACACAAAGTTAACAGGGGACCACAGCAAGAATGAGAAACAATGTGAAATCTCAGGTTTAAAATGCAACCTTTAAGCCTTAAACACTAAGTTATATACAACTGATATAAATATAAATACATATATACTGTATATAAATAAATAAATATTATATATAAATAAATAAATACTTTATTTTTGAAAAAAGAAAAAGAAAAGAAAAGAAAAGAAAAGCAATCATGACTTCTCTGTTCTTTGTTGTGGAACAATGTGACCTTTTTCAGTCTTTCCAAGAATACAAAACACGCATTACCACAATTATTGTAGTAAACACTGAATATTGTTGATTATTTGGAGCACCAAAATATATGTGACAAACATGGTAAACAGAAATAATAAGCTCTGCGGCATTCAGTGTTCTGTGTGACTGAAACGTCCTTGACAGGTTTGTCTACTGTGAGGACAGGAAGAGCTGCATAATGGAAAGACACATGTATCTCCACTGGATATGCAGCTGCAATGGAAACAACAGCACTACAGCCCACCTGTCACATATCAGCCAGAGATAAACAAAGTGAGTTAGAGCGATAGAGAGAGAGAGAGTGAGAGAGAGAGAGAGAGAGAGAGAGAGAGAGAGAGAGAGAAGAAATAAAGAGAGAAAGCAAGAGAGAGAGTGAGAGTGGTTGGTGAAGCTATTTCTTTATCTTTCATATCCAAAGCAGGCAGTAGCTGTACTAATTATGTTGATTCATGTGGTGTGCTCTGGTAAAGCTTTTGTTGACAGTAAATATGCAAATGCACCCCCTTGTTCTCTAATGCTGACATCAGACCTTATTGATGGAAAGCCCCAGGTGGATTTGTCCACTTATTAAACCTGCAGGGAGCACCTCCCCCATACACTGCACATCTTAGCTGCTTCCTAGAACTCCTAATAGAATTGCACTAAATTGTAGGTTTTTAAAAGAGGCTTTGCTGCATAGCAACATGGGCATCATTATTTATGACTCTGCTTTGATGAAAAGCCACACATAAAGATTGAAGTTAGTAACCAAGTAATGGAGAAAATACAGTATAGTAAGGTTTTTGGTAAAGGTCAACGGAATTATAATATCTGAATTTGCAATAGCTAAACCAGTAACACTTTAGAATAAGGGTATATTTGTTAACATTAGTTAATGCATTAGGGATCCTGGACCAACAACAATATTAACATCATTTATTAATGCTGGTTAATGTTAATTTATAAAAACAGAATTGTACGTTCATGTTAGTTAATACTGCATTAAATGCAACTAATCTTAACAAATACAACTTTTCATTTTAAAGGTGTATTAGTATACGTTAAAATTAACATTAACCAAGATTAACAAATGCTGTAAAGTACTGTTACATTTTCACGTTAACTGTTAATTTGTTCTTGTATATAAATATAACCTCATTGTGAAGTTATCTCTAAACTACATCCAATAATATGATTAATCTATTTAAAAAGTAAAATTTTAAATATAAAGTAAGGGATAATGTACTGTCAGCTGGTCATTATCGCAAAATAAACCCATATAGGGTCATTAGGACTTGTATTACCCTGAAGGGGTTTATTTTGCAATAATGACCAGCTGACTGTACATAATCCTGCTTATTGCATGGCTACCTACCAAATGGACATGACATATTAATTTGCGTTGAAATGATGTCATGTTAGATGAAAGAAATCACAGAGTCTCTAAAAACAGCTAAATTCCTCCTCTGGCTTGTGTCAAGAGTTCCTGTTAAATTTCGTATTAATTTTAAAATTCTGTTAACTAGAGACAAAGCTTTGAATGGTCTAGCTCCACAGTACTTAAGTGACCTTCTGTCATGCTATATTCCATCACGTTCATTACAATCACAAAATCCTGGCCTGTTAATAGTTCCTAGAATATCAAAATCCACAAAAGGAGGTAGATCCTTTTCCTATTTGTCTCCTAAACTATGGAATAGACTCACTAACACTGTTCGGGACGCAGACACACTCATAGTTTAAGTCTAGATTAAAGACTCATCTATTTAGCCAGGCATACACCTACTTTATCCATCAACTCACAATTAGGCTGCTTTAGTTGGATCTGCCAGAACCAGAAACATTTCTCATAATCTATAACTCTGCAATAAATTGAATGGCATCTATGCTAATATTATTCTATTTGTTTCCCTGTCTCAACCCCGGGATTCATATCCCAAGGTTACCAGAGCCGGCCAGATCCAGCTCCGTTCCTGCTTGGTGTCGGACTCCACTGCAATGTGTCACTGAGTGATGACAACAAACTACAGCCGGTGCTAGCCAGACATCACTTCGGTCTTTTATGATGGACTTCAGAGGATGATCTGATTTCGACTCCAACTTTAAGATATCGGATACTTCATATGCCACTGCCTGAAACTTGGATTTAGGATGGACCCAACCGAACCTCACCAAAATTGCCGGTTGAACTGCGATGCACCTCATTGATCTCTGCCTGCATCACCTTGTCTATTGATGGACTACACTCTTGAAATTGAATACATAGACTATCAATTAATTGCCAAAAAAAAAAGCCTTCATCAGCCAACTAACAAAGGACAATGCATCTATGTGAACTTCTGCAGTTAATCCAGGATGAACTTCAAAGACATTAGTCTTTAATCTAACAGTTCATACAAAATCTTTGTTTAAATACTGGACCTTAACATTTACTTAGTTTACAAATTTGAAACCATGACTTGCACTGCACACAAATAACTAATATTGGCATTATATTCATGCTGTTTAGCCAATTTACAATCATATTTAATCGAATTACACAATGATGACTCTAAGACTTTATAGATATTACAGTTTCATTGTCTGTTAAAGCATGATTTTCTGTAAAGCTGCTTTGAAACAATGTGTGTTGTGAAAAACGCTATACAAATAAAAATGACTTGACTTGGTGTTTCCTTTGTGAAAATGACCTTCAGACTGCTCATTATCCTACTTATTACAAGAATAATTGCCAAATAAATAAATATATGGATTAGAAACATTTATTTGAGTTGAAATTGTTTTATTAGCTTACTTGTGGAGATTGCAGAGTGATACGAGAAGTAGAAAATATGATTTGCACCACTTAATCCCAGGATGCGCATAATTTCTTCAGAAATATCAAACAGCTAGATGGTGCAATTGACCAATCAGAACTGAGTATTCCAGATAGCTGTGTAATAATTTATTTTAAGATGGTACGGAAATATAATGTGAAAACATTGAAAAGTAAAAAAAAAAAAAAAAAAAAAAAAAAAGTACAGTTAAAACCCACGTTTTGGAGAAGTTAACATTGAAAATCATATTGGATTTTCTTACAAATTTCTTTTCTAAACGTACATGAGCTGCATGGAATCTGTTAAACATTACTTCTAAGTTGAGTGAACACTTCTTGAGATGGAGGACCTTCCATCCAATCCCTGCAGGTTCCAACTCCATGGACTAAGTTCTATGTAGTGCATATAGGGTTCCTATATGTTTTACCAAACCCACCACCTTTTATGTTAAAATGTGTATTTATGATAATGAATTATCAGATTCAAAGTCATTCTCACTTCAACTCAAATATCTTTTATGAAAATGACTATGCTTGGATAACTGCAATATTCTGTAATGTTAAACTTACCAGAAGGTCTCTCAGCTTGACCCCCAGATGTCTGTGTGCAGGAAACAATTACATATCTCTTCAGCCATCCTCATTAAGACTCAGATGGCTACTTTATGACAAAAACAAAATACAACCTGTCAGTAAGATTGCTGCCTAAGACATAACTAAGACATGTCGGTTCACACTGGTAGATGGTGGTTTTCCAGTGTGGTGCCTTACAATCTTACGAATTTGGAAAATTTGTAAATCTGGGCCAATGCACCAACTATCAAAAAATAGTGAATTTTTTTCTGTCATCGAAACCAGAGACAGACTTGTATTAAAATGAATGAGAGATGGAGAAATTGGATCGCCCAATATGGCGGGTGTAGAAAAGGAAGTCCGCCTTACAGGTAGAAGAGCCAATCACCATTTTAAGAGATTGTAGCAAATTAGCTTAAAAAGGGAATTATTTATAATTAATTATAACTGGTTATAATTAATAATAAATATTTAGATTAGATCTTAGAATTAACTGTAGCAGAATCGATATTACAATTATTTGATCTGTCCGTCCACCGAGCAGACAATATAATTATTTATCAATTCTAGGAAGATTACTTTCCTGGCCAAGGAACAATAGCCTTCCTACTTATACAGTGCTAGCAGTAGTTTAGCACGTAGCAAGGAGCAACATTCAGTGACTTTGAATTGTGAGCGGAACACAGAGACAATCAATTGTGAATATAAGGGATTTAATAAATGGAACTATAACTAACATACAAACAAACTAAGCAAAACATACATATATAGAATGAAGGAAAGTAAGGAAAAGAGAGAGAGAGCAAAGAATGGCAGTATTTCACATCAATTAACCACAACCTAAATGAGAATCATCAGAGGCACAATTCACCTTAAAAGGGGTTCAAACTTAAACACGCACCTAATCAGTTGTAAATGGTTACTTCCATTGGTTTGTTGCTGAATAAGAGTCTTGATGCGGTAGACGAGGTTCTCGACGATTTCTTTAGGAGTGAGTTGAAGAAGTCCACGGCAAATCCACAAAGTTACTTGAAGGTAAACACTGCCAGAAGGTTAAACTCAAGAGGAGAGTTTTGGAGTGTGTTGGTCTCAAGAAGAAGAGTTTTGAGCGATGATTAGTCTGCGTTCTGGAGTTTTAATAGTTCATTGCTGCACCCATTTTGTGGGTGGAGTGGCCAATCAGAGGCATGCATTTTGAGCGGGAGAGACATCCTTTGTCTCCGTTTATGGCCCATTCGCATTTTATTGCTGATCTGGACCGCTAGTGCAGCTTTTAATTCAAAACATAGTAAGAATTGTTCGATGCATTTCACGATCACATAGTGTACATTATTGTGTGAGAAATAAAGAGAAGATCATTTTGATACCAAGAAGGTAACCTCCAGACGATATTAAAGCAGAGATACACTCATACACTTGAATATAGGCATTTAACGTCTAACTAATACAAGTAAAGGGTTTTAACTAAGTTAATATAATAGGGGAATATACATACAACACATGCATATAGCAGATACATTTATAACTGCTTACTATGGCCTAAATAGAGAAAATGTATTTAGGTGTGTGTGTGATGTGTATTGGAATTGGTGGAGACAGACAACTGCTCTGGTGCCTGGCACGGGGGTCACCCCCCTTTCTGTGGAATGTGTTTGAAGCTTGATGGAGACACTCCAGAGGTGACCTGTTTTAGCATCCTTTTGATAGTGATAAAGACCATCTGCAATTTAGCACCCATATAAATGTAAACGTGGAGGCCAGGTCAGTAATTTATATGCAAATGTCAAAAGGCTAAAAGGGTTTTTTTTTTTAAACAAAGTGTAATTAGCCATCACTGATCTTACACAGACGTTACAAGATACAGCACCTGTCAGTTAACCTGAGAATGCACATGTGCATTAGCTGTAACAGCTTTAAAACTAGCATTTATTTTTTTATTTTTTTTTAAGTAAAGATCCACAATTTATGATACCGTTGTTGTCAGATTTGACTGCTGATTTGATATATGTTATTTGATTGTACTCTAGACCAACTGTTTTGGAGATTTCAGTCTCTCCCCATTCAAGTAGATAGGAGATGTACATAAAGGAATAGTTCACCCAAAAATGAAAATTTGCTGTTCCCTATCTGTCACTCACTCGACATTGGTGTCGATGTAGTGACACTAGGGGTCACTCTTGGGTGCCCGAGACACCTCTGGTCTTTGATAAAAGGCCAATGAAAATTGGCGAGTGGTATTTGCATGCCACTCCCCTGAACATACGGGTATAAAAGGAGCTGGTATGCAAACACTCATTCAGATTTTCTCTTCGGAGCCGAACGGTCATGCTCACTGAGCTGAATACTACTGTTCATTCACCTCTGCTGGATCTGATGGCGCATTTCAGCGGCTTCTCCCTCCTCTGTACTGGTGCACTGCAGAGAATGCCCCTGGGCGCTTTGGCAGAAAAACTAGAAAGTATATTTTCTGAAAGAGCATTTTTCCCCTCTAAAAGAGTATATATTTCTCTTAAAGAGCGCACACACGGAACGTCTTTTTAAAGACGCGTCTTTTTAAAGATGCTTTTCCGATTGTGTGTTATTCCTGGTTGTGCTCGTTATCTCTCGCCTTCTAATGGTCACGATCACTGTCTTTCGTGTCTGGGCACTGTTCATGCGGAGACAGCGTTCGTGGATGGTCATGTTCTCATTGCGAGAATATGTCCATGGCAACGTTGCGGTCGCGGCTCACCTTCGTAAGAAAGCGAGCCACCCCAGAGGCTCCCGCCTTGGTCCTTTTACCCACGGGTTTGAGGCCAGCGCGGCTAGCACTGGGGGTGATTTGGGGACCCCAATGGGACCGCCTCCGCCGGGTATCCCCCCGCGGACCTCCCATTCCCCAGCACGCTCGTCTGCCCCGATCGGGCTTCCGGGTGAGTCCGCTGGCTCATCTCACGGCGAGTTCGACCTCTTATTCGGAGCCCGCGAAAGTGATGCATCGGAGAACGGGCTCGTCCAGTCGGAAGCCTCAGCTGGGCTCCTCCCTTTGGGGTCGATCACCCAGTCACAGGCTGACACAGAGATGATGACATGCTTTCCCGGGCAGCCGCCAGCGTCGGTTAGAGTGGATTTCACCGCTCTTCCCTGAACCCTCGCGGCTCGGTGATTGGTTCCTGGGCTCGTGGCGCCGCTCAAAGCCATGCCTGCCCCGTTCCTTTCTTCCTGGAAGCACATGAAGAGCTGACAAGGTCGCGGGAGGCACTTTTTACTGCCCGGTCCCGATCTTTTCAGCTTCCCCGCTCTCACTACCCTCGATGGTGGGGCGGCCAAGGGTTATTCAGCAATCCCCCGGTGGATAAAGGCGCTCGCGGTCCACCTATGCCCGCAGAGCGCCGCCACCTGGCGCGGGTTCCCAAAGCCCCCGTCCAAGGCCTGTAGGTTTACGTCGTCTCTGACGGCCAAGGCCTACAGTGCCGCTGGACAAGCCGCCTCCGCCCTGCACGCCATGGCTCTCCTGCAAGTCCGCCAAGGCGCTAAAGGAACTGCACGAGGGTAGTTCCGCCCCGGGATTGATGCAGGAACTGCACTCGGTGACCGACCTCGCTCTCCGAGTGACGGAGGTCACGGCGTGGTCTCTCGGGCGGACGATGGCCACACTAGTGGTCCAGGAGTGCCACCTTTGGCTCAACCTGGTCGAGATGGGTGAGGCCGACAAGACACGATTCCTTGCTGCCCCCATTTCCCAGGCGGGCCTATTCGGCGACACCGTCGAGGACTTTGCCCAGCAGTTCTCGATGGTAGAGCAGTAGATGGATGCTAGCCGGCATATCCTGCCCTGGCGCGGCTCAAGATCCCGCACCCCATCTACTCATCGCCAAGGGCGTCCCCCTGCGGTGACTGCACCAGCTCCGCCGCAGCCCGCCCCTTTGGCCTGGCCCCGGCGTGGAGCCCACCGCAGGAAGCAGACGCCACCTGTCTCGCGGCCGCCCAGAACCCGTGAAAGGCTTCAAAGCGCCCTTGAGATGGGCGACCCAGGGACAACGAAACCCGCTGCTCTGGAGCTGGTAAGCAGATCTTCATCTTTTTGTTACCTTTTGCATTTAATTGCGCTGCATGCCCAAGTGGCTGCAGTACCCAAGAGCTCAGCAAGAGTGGTTTCCTTGTTCCCTGGGTCACGTATCCGGTGTGTACGGCTGGCATCACGACCACCGTCCACCACTCCATTTGGCAGGTTGGTGCTCCAGCGGCGGTCTCCCGCCCTGAGCGCCCAGCTGTGGCACAAATCCGCCCCCGATGTGACAGTCTCCATGGTTCACGAGGACAGGCCACTTCCTCCCCCATCCCAGGCTGTTCCAGGGGTGGTCACAAGGAGCCAGGTAAGTGCTTCAATGTCCTCAGACTCAGCACGGCCATGACGTGGTGTGGCACCTCGAGCTCCGCCCCGCCGCGAGGCCCCACCAGCCGGTACATCCGATGACGTTGTCCCTTTGGTCCCCCTTGCGCGGAACTTGGATGCATGGCATGCGCCTTCCAGTCCGTCACGAGGGCTGGTCCGGACAGTCCGACTCGGCTGCACGATTCACTTCACCGGGCATCTGCCCAGGTTCAGCGGTGTCCACTTCACCTTGGTGAAAGACGAAAATGCTGCTACCTTGCGTGGAGATCGCTACCCTCCTACGGAAGGACGCGATAGAACCTGTCCCTCCAGCCGAGATGAAGAAAGGGGTTTTACAGCCCCTACTTCATTGTACCGAAAAAAGGCGGTGGGTTGCGGCCAATCTTGGACCTGCGAGTACTGAACCGGCTTTACACAGACTCCCGTTCAAGATGCTGACGCAAAAACGCATTCTAGCTAGCGTCCGGCATCAAGATTGGTTCGCGGCGGTAGACCCGAAGGATGCATACTTTCACGTCTCGATCCTTCCTCGACACAGACCCTTCCTGCGGTTCGCGTTCAAGGGTCAGGCGTATCAGTACAAAGTCCTCCCTTTCGGCCTGTCACTGTCTCCTCGCATCTTTACGAAGATCGCAGAGGCTGCCCGTGCCCCGTTAAGGGAGGTGGGCATTCACATTCTCAACTATCTCGATGACTGGCTAATCTTAGCTCACTCTCGAGACATGTTATGTGCACACAGGGACCTGGTGCTCTCACACCTCAGCCGACTAGGGCTTCGGGTCAACTGGGAAAAGAGCAAGCTCCTCCCGGTTCAGAGCATCTCTTTTCTCGGTTTGGAGTTGGACTCAGTCTCCTTGACGGCGCACCTTATGAATGATCGTGAACTCAAGTCGCTGCGAGCCACTCACATCCCGGGCAACCTCAACACAACGGCGGATGCACAGGTTACCCTCAAGGGGGAGTGGAGACTCCACCTTCAGGTGATCCAGCTGATTTGGAGTCAATTCGACAGGCACAGGTGCACCTGTTCGCCTCCCAAGAATCCTCCCCACTGCCCGCTCTGGTATGCCCTGACCTCCCCACTGCCCTGGTCCCCTGGCATTCGCAAATATGTGTTTTCCCCCAGTGAACCTACTTGCACAGACCCTGTGCAAGGTCAGGGAGGATGAGGAGAAGGTCGTCCTGGTAAGCACCCTACTGGCCCGCCCAGACTTGGTGCTCGGACCTCATGCTCCTCGCGACAGCTCCCCCCAGGCAAATTCCCCTGAGGAAGGACCTTCTTTCTCAGGGAAGGGGCACCATCCGGCACCCGCGCCCAGACCTCTGGAATCTCCATGTCTGGCCCCTGGACGGGACACGGAAGACCTAAGCTGTCTCCCACCTGCGACGGTAGACACATTCACTCAGGCTAGGGCTCCCTCTATGAGGCACCTGTATGCCTTTAAGTGGCGTCTGTTCGCTAAGTAGTGTTCTTCCTGTCGGGAAGACCCCCAGAGATGCGCAGTCAGATCAGTGCTTTCCTTCCTGCAAGAGAGGTTGGAAGGGAGGCTGTCCCCTTCCACCTTGAAGGTGTACATTGCTGCCATAGCAGCACACCACGACACAGTCGACGGTAAGTCCTTAGGGAAGCATGATCTGATCATCAGGTTCCTAAGAGGTGCCAGGAGGCTGAATCCCTCCAGGCTGCGTCTCGTTCCCTCATCGGACCTCTGTAGTTCTTCAGGGTTTACAGAGAGCCCCCTTTGAGCTTTGCAGTCAGCCGAGCTTAAGGCACTCTCCTTGAAGACTGCCCTCCTGACTGCGCTCACTTCCATCAAGAGGGTAGGTGACCTGCAAGCGTTCTCTGTCAGCGAAACGTGCCTGGAGTTCGGTCCGGGCTATTCTCACGTGATCCTGAGACCCTGACCGGGCTATGTGTCCAAGGTTCCCACCACTCCTTTTAGGGACCAGGTGGTGAACCTGCAAGCGCTGCCCCAGGAGGAGGCAGACCCAGCCCTGTCGTTGCTGTGTCCGGTGCACACTTTACCCATCTATTTGGATCGCACGCAGAACTTTAGAGTCTCTGAGCAGCTCTTTGTCTGCTTTGGTGCACAGCGGAAAGGAAGCACTGTCTCCAAGCAGAGGATCACCCACTGGCTCATTGACGCCATAACTATGGCATATCTCGCCCAAAACATGCCCCCCCCCGGTAGGGCTACGAGCCCATTCTACCTGTGGTGTAGCAGCTTCTTGGGCCCTGGCCAGAGGTGCCTCTCTAACAGACATTTGCAGAGCAGCGGGCTGGGCAACACCCAACACCTTTGCAAGGTTCTACAACCTCCGGGTGGAACCGGTTTCATCCCAGGTAGTGGCATGCAACACAAGCAGATAAGCCCGGGATAGCCAGCCGGGTGTATCGCTTGCACATAGTGCCTTCCACCTCCTTTTGAGCTGAAGACGTGCGCTGTTAATTCCCAGTAGTGTTCACAAAAGTTGTTCCCTGGTTGACTTCCTCCGAGCCCTGTGGCAGTCGAGTTTACGGAGAGACTCGCTGCCGGCCCAGTACACGCGCTAACTAAGAGCCCGGTTCTGGGGTAGATGCTCCGCATGTGGCGGTTCCCTGTAAGGCTAACCCCATGCGATCTATATCTTCCTCAAATTCATTCCCTCCTGGCAAACTGCGTCTTCCTTGGGCAGAGCCCCTCTGCCCCAGTCTCCATGTTGTAGTAACTCCTCCCCCATTGGGCAGGATCTACCTTGAAGGCTCTCCACATGGTTGGAAAGACCATGTGATGTATTCTTCCACTTAAATATCCCCCCCTCTCTTGGGGCGAGGTGTGGTCTCCGCGGTGCCCTCCCCTTGGGAGGGACACCCTCCGACTAGACCTGGCGGCCCAGTTGGATAATCCCCCTTCTTTTTTAGGGAGTGGAAAAAGAGAAGGGGGAAAGAGGCCACGACTGGGTTAAGCCTGTCTCTATCTTTGGGTAGTCGACTTGTCCCCAAAAGGGCCGTTCGACACTCATAACTGTGTTGGGGGAGGTTACGTGTCGACCTGGTGGGCTGGCTATGAGGCACACAGCAAGTCTGCCCACCGCACACTGCCAGTTCACGTAACACCATTCAGCCTTGTGGCGTTTTGTATAGGGACCCCTAGTGTCACTACATCGACACCAATGTCGAGTGAGTGACAGATAGGGAACGTCATGGTTACTGGTGTAACCTCCGTTCCCTGATGGAGGGAACGAGACGTTGGTCCCTCCTGCCACAACGCTGAACTACCTGCTGAAATGGCCGGACCTTATATCGGCTCCTCAGCGTAAAACCTGAATGAGTGGTTGCATACCAGCTCCTTTTATACCCGTATGTTCGGGGGAGTGGCATGCAAATACCACTCACCAATTTTCATTGGCCTTTTATCAAAGACTAGAGGTGTCTCGGGCTCCCAAGAGTGACCCCTAGTGTCACTACATCGACACCAACGTCTCGTTCCCTCCATCAGGGAACGGAGGTTACACCAGTAACCATGACGATAACATACTCACCCTCAGGCCATCTAAGATGTATCTGAGTCTCTTTCTTCATCAAAACAGAATTTAAGATTTTTAGGATTAAGGCCTCCTCCTTTAAACAATGCAAGTGAATGTACTCCATTTTTTGATGGTCCAAAATGCATATTTAGGGCGCATCAAAATAATCCACGCGACTCCAGTCGATAAAGTTCTTCTGAACCCAAACGATTGATTATTTTTAGAAACAAAACAATACTTATATATTTTTTAACTACAAATGTTCGCTTCCTTACATCTCTGTGACATAAGCTCGTTGGAAATGTCATGCGTCACGTGGAGGAGGAAGCAGGAAGCACGTCATTGTTTACAAGAGAAACTTGCACAGACCACAGACCAAGCTCCGTTCACAAACCAAACAGTCCTAAACAATTTCAAAACAATATAAAATAAAAAATAATTTCCAAATAATAATAATAAAAAAAACATTACTGCAGTAAATAACCATCCTTTATTTTGGAGCAATGCCGTTGCGTTATCTACTTGTGCTTTTTCTTTAGCAGAAATATATAGGCTATATGACTGTCAGAAATTCAAGCCACACAAGTTGTAGTTAGTGAAACCAAGTGTGAGAGCGTTTACTGAGATTCACAGGATTTACAGGGTTTACACAGTGAGATCAATGGTACAGGTGATATCACACAGCAGAGAAGCTTCACAAACTGAAGCTAGTGAATTGAGTGTAGGTGCGGTGAATTAGAAATCGAGTATTGAGGATCGGAGTGCTGAGGGAGGTGCAGAGCCCAAGGGAGGCGTGACAATGACAAAGTTTTCACACATACATGTTCATGGAAAAACAGCACGGGCACAGCCGATGAATTCAGATATCGATCCTTTGTTTCTTTTGATGGTCTGAAATTCTCTGGGGTAAAATGTTCACTGCACACCCTCCAATATTTGAGAGAAAGTAGGGGTGTACTGATATCCAGGTTCAGCGCGATAAGCCAGAGCTTCAATCGCTCATGATCATGTATAGGCAATCGATGAAAAATTCATATTTTTCCAGCGTGCATTTTCTTTGGGGTTTCTGAAGGTTGAAGCATCCAGGATACACACGCCAAATGACCATTTTGAACAATACACTTACACAAATACAAATCTACAGCAAAGGCAATTAAACTTTTGTACAGCACCCCTTCTCTTGTAAACAATGACGCGCTTCCTGCCTTCTCCTCCACATGACGCATGACCTTACCAACGAGCTTTCGTCATCCCTTTCATGAGCGCGCGTCACAGAGATGTACGGAAGTCAATATTTGTAGTTAAAAAGTATATAAGTATTGTTTTGTTTCTAAAAACAATCAATCGTTTGGGTTCAGAAGAAATTTATTTATCGACTGGAGTCATGTGGATTATTTTGATGCACCCTAAATATGCATTCCCGAAATGGCCGCTCAGGATCCAAATGCAGAGTAAAAATAAACAGGGAATTTATTAATACAAAATTAATGAGAAAACAAACCAAAACTCCCACAAGGGGGAAAAAACAAACATAAACTACCCCGAAAGGGAAAAAGGGTAATCCAGGCTGAGGCAGAGGGAAACAGGACCGACCAGACCGAAAAAGGAACCAGGTAGGGGAAACAGGACCGACAGGAAATATACCAGAACACACAAGACACACAAGACTGACTGGAAAACAAGATGAACTGGCACTGGAGAGCACACACGAGGAGGCTAAAATAGGGAAAGAAATCAAACAGGTTAAAAAGGTACAGGTGAGTCAAATGAACTAATAATGGGAAAACAAGGAGGCAGGGTATGATATAAGACAGAGAGACATGCGGTGATACAGAAACAAAACAAGCCACGTGCTCTCACAAGGCAACAAAACACACAAATGGCATAAGCGCACATCGCCAAGACAATAAGGCAATATACGCCCATGCCAAACGACAAACAAGACGAGAGAATGCGTAGCAACGGCAAACCAAGCGATGCCATGCATTCTCACATTAAACAAAAACTGAACGTACATTGCGAGGCAAACGCCACAAGATGCACGCAACAGTTGACAAAAATAAGACAGGACACCTGTGCGAGAGTTCGGCCACACACAAACCCAAAATCTCAGACCAAAATGACCGAACCTCAGCACAACGCAAAGACAGCTCGCGACCCAGGTGCGCAGCACAAAGCGAGCGCAACGCGCATCCACGGTAGAGAGAGACAGACACAGAACATGGAGTATGAGCATCTGGATCCTGACATAAACCAAAACTGAACCAGACAGGGAAGTCAGGATCCAGACACCATGCTCCGGACATGCAACACAAGACAGCTCGTGATCCGGGCACGCAGCATAATGAGAGCGCAATGCAAGGTGCACCCGTGTTCACGAGAGACAGATATAAATTATTAATGCGAGTGCATGCTGCTAAGATGACATAAGCGCGATGCACCCATGTCAATAACAGACAGAAACATGGAGCATGAGTGTCCGGATCCCAACACAGACCAAAACCGAACCTGAACCAGACAGGAAGTCAGGATCCAGTCACCATGCACCAGACATGAAACAAGACAGACTGAAGAGCACACGGCAGGGAATTCAACCGACACCATGCGCTCACACAAAGACAGACAATGTAACACAAGACAGACACGGGACGATGATGCCACGGTCCTGTCAGACAAAAACCCAGACTGACAGAGTGACAGGACCATGACAGGAAAGACTTGCCTTGAAAGGGACTTAGTCTATACTCATTAAACCAGTAGACAATGCGGGGTCATACTGAGATAACACAGAGAGTGCAAACTTCTTCAAAGACAAATTCATTTCAGTCCAGTTACTCCAGAATCCTCACATAAGAAATATGTTGAATTGGGACAAGTAAACAGCTAAATGAGAACTAGCATCCCAAAGACATAACACAAATAGTCAACTTGTTTCACCTCTACACTTCCCACAGCTGACACTTACCTCTGAACTTGTTGAAGGTAGATCTGAAGGCCTTAAACCACTCAGTCTGGGATCCCACTGAGCTTGTGAGGGTGAAAATAAGATTGCAGGGCAGGCCAGACCACACAAGGATTGCAGTTTGGCAAAATAGTTCAGACTAGAGCTCTTGGATAAGAAAGCCTGGTTGAGTACACAGGATGAATGTTCCACTGGGAGATATGTGACAGATGTGCTGAAAGAATCTTTTCAGATAAAAATGACATGCAACAGTTGTCACAGAGATGCTGCTGGGCAAAAGTCACACTGGATAGAAAAACTGTTGTAGCAATCAGGGTTGTGACTCATGAGAAGCTCATTGTGTTGTCACAGCTAATGCATGCTGACTGACTGCTGCAATGGCAGCACTACAAATATGGAGGTAAAAGTGTTATAGAACTTGAGACCTTAGATTTGGATCTGAGCACTTGTATAATACATACAATATTTTACATTCATAGCCCTGTTGTAAAATTTTATAACTTGCAGTAACAGACAATGTCCCACAATTTTACCTGAATTTAATAGAGATTATTAATAACATGTCCACGGCTCAGTGGGTAGTACTGTTGCCTTACAGCAAAAAGGTCCTGGGTTTGAGTCCCAGCTGAGCTGAGGCCTTTCTGTGTGGAGTTTGCATAATCTCCCTGTGTTCGTGTGGGTTTCCTCCAGGTGCTCTGTTTTTTTTTTTTTTTTTTTTTCAATTGTAATTAGAAGTAAAATCAGAAAACTCTGGCTGCAGCACATGATGCTGATAAGGAATCCCACTGTATTTAAAATGATAAATGTTTCAATTAGTAGTGTTACAACACTTATCCCATTACACTGCAATTGAGAGATAGTATAAGGAGGAGGCATCCTATGTGCACACACACACACACACACACACACACACACACACACACACACACACACACAAAATAAATAAATAATGGGATTTTTTAATAAGAAATAAAAATGCCGGCTTTAGGAATGGAAATTCCACTTTTCAATCCTGCTTTTTCTGAAGGAATCATGCCCATTTTTTATACTGTTTTAGCATGATTTGAGATCTTAAACATTATTGAAACACAATCTTGACAAACTGTTGTGGAGATTTTTATCTTTCCCCATTAAAGTAGAGAGAAGTTGTACTTGAATTACAATCAAATATTGCCTGGGGCTGTTGCCAATATGGCCATCATGTGACTATCCATAACTTAATTCAACAAGTGGCTGAATGTCATGGAACAGTCAATACGGGCACATTGCGCTGTGGCATACAGTATTCCACAAGGTGTTTGATTGTATACTGCACATTTTGGCAAATGCAAATGTGTAGGTAATTTGGGTATTCAATGCACATAGAATATGTGCATACTGTCCACAGTATGTATACATTATCAGGGGTTAAACTGGGATTTATCCAAGGCTAAATGATGCACAAAGTTAAGGGAAATATCTCAACAAAGCACTGTTTTTATATATATAGACACATTTTTTACATCAAATATTTCCAAAGCAGATTTGATTGGCTTTCTGGTTTGTAATAAAGGCCAAATCATAAAAAAAAATAATAATCACACATTAATCTAATTATCTAGACAGAAAATGGAATCCTCAGAGGAGGAGGTATATTACTTGCTGTCATAGCAAAACCTTTGGTCAGGCCTGAAGATCCCTGGTCACAGTAAGAAAAAATATCATTCCTTACTGCTGTGTGGCTTTGGGAATGAAGCCTGGAGGTTGGCATTTGTATTTTTACTCTCAGAAACGTAAATAGGCCCTTTCCCACTGGTGGTATTAAAGCCTGTTTAAGGTACATTTACCCGGGACTAGTACTTTTCATTGCTATCGTACCTAAGGAACTATAGTTCCTCGAAGCACTGATTGGACAACTCAGCGTCGGGTGTGCATCCTCATGACCCGGCCACACCCTCCTCCTTGTCACAGTAACCCTGGTTCCCTGAGTAGGAAACGAGACACTGTGTCTAGCTGATGCATGGGGAACACGCAACTGGTAACGTGGTCTGAAGCCCTTATACAATCACGCCAATGTATTGGCTGATGACGCTTAACCCTCTGGGGTCTGAAGGTGTTTTGGGCCCTGGAGAAGTTTTGACATGCCTTGACAGTTGTGCTTTTGCTTAAAAACATATTAATGGCTAAAGTCTGATAACACTGTATTCAGCACAAACTGGGCTACAATAATATGTGAACAACATGTGTGTACATGTTTGTATTTTTGAGAAAATAAAGTTTATGCAAGGTTTTTGAAAAAACAAAAATTTTAAGTCACTGAAATAAGGCCATATAACACATACTAAACATTTGTTCACAAGACTTTTGAGAACTGGATCTTGTAGCCTAGAGTTTTTGCTACAAAAATGATGTGAAAACCATCCTGATCACTCATTCATACAAAACAATATAGTCAATTAACTTTTGTAAGACACTTTTAGTGTTAGAAAGGCCATATGCGAGGAGACATGGATGATCATGAATATTGATGTGATTCACACCTGAGGAGATAAAGATCCCTTCCCTGAGAAAGAATGAATGTGAGGAGACTTAATGATTGAATGTATTGTTTGTAGCATATTCACAAAATCAAGTTCCCTATCTGTCACTCACTCGACGTTGGTGTCGATGTAGTGACACTAGGGGTCACTCTTGGGAGCCCGAGACACCTCTGGTCTTTGATAAAAGGCCAATGAAAATTGGCGAGTGGTATTTGCATGCCACTCCCCCGAACATACGGGTATAAAAGGAGCTGGTATGCAACCACTCATTCAGATTTTCTCTTCGGAGCCGAACGGTCATGCTCATCGAGCTGAATAGCACTGTTCATTCACCTCTGCTGGATCTGACGGCGCATTTCAGCGGCTTCTCCCTCCTCTGCACTGGTGCACTGCAGAGAACGCCCCTGGGCGCTTCGGCAGAAAAACTAGAGAGTATATTTTCTGAAAGAGCATTTTTCCCCTCTAAAAGAGTATATATTTCTCTAAAAGAGCGCACACACGGAACGTCTTTTTAAAGACGCGTCTTTTTAAAGATGCCTTTCCGTTCGTGTGTTATTCCTGGTTGCGGTCGATTTCTCTCAACTTCGGATGGTCATGATCGCTGTCTTTCGTGTCTGGGCGCGACCCACACGGAGGCAGCGTTTATGAATGGCTCATGTTCTCACTGCGAGAACATGACCATGGCAACGTTGCGGTCGCGGCTTGCTTTTGTAAGAAAGCAAGCCACCCAGGGGCTCCCGCCTTGGTCCTCCTACCTACAGGTTTGAGGTCAGCGCGGCTGGCGCTGGGGGCGATTTGGGGACCTCAATGGGATCGCCTCCGCCGGGTTCCCCCCCGCGGACCTCCCATTCCCCAGCACACTCGTCTGCCCCAATCGGGCTTCCGGATGAGTTCGCCGGCTCGTCGCACGGCGAGTCTGGCTTCTCGTTCGAGGCCCGCGAAGATGATGAGCTTTCGAGCGCAGCGTCGGAGAGCGGGCTTGTCCAGTCGGACGCAGAAGCCTCAGCTGGGCTTCCCCCTTCGGGGACGGTCGCCCAGTTACAGGCCGACGCCGAAATGACGGACATGCTTTCCCGGGCGGCCGCGAGCGTCGGGCTAGAGTGGAACCCTCCGCTCTCCCCTGAACCCTCGCGGCTTGATGATTGGTTTCTGGGCTCGCGGCGCCGCTCAGACCGGCCGCGCCCCGCTCCAGTGCCATTCTTCCCGGAGGTGCATGAGGAGCTGACGAAGTCGTGGGAGGCACCTTTTACTGCCCGAACCCGGCTCCGCAGTTCCCCCGCTCTCACTACCCTCGATGGCGGGGCGGCCAGGGGCTATACGGCGATTCCCCCGGTGGATAAGGCGCTCGCAGTGCACTTATGCCCGCAGAGCGCCGCCACCTGGCGTGGACGCCCTAAGCTCCCCTCCAAGCCCTGTAGGCTCACGTCGTCCCTGACGGCCAAGGCCTACAGCGCTGCTGGACAAGCCGCCTCTGCCCTGCACGCCATGGCTCTCCTGCAGGTCCACCAAGCCAAGGCACTGAAAGAACTGCACGAGGGTATTTCCGCCCCAGATTTGATGCAGGAACTGCGCTCGGCGACCGACCTCGCCCTCCGGGTGACGAAGGTCACAGCGCGGTCTCTTGGGCGGACGATGGCCACACTATTGGTCCAGGAGCGCCACCTGTGGCTCAACCTGGTCGAGATGGGCGAGGCCGAAAAGACACGGTTCATTGCTGCCCCCATTTCCCAGGCGGGCCTATTTGGCGACATCGTTGAGGACTTTGCCCAGCAGTTCTCGACGGTAAAGCAGCAGACGGAGGCAATCCGGCACATCCTGCCCCGGCGCGGCTCAAGACCCCGCACCCCGTCTGCTCGTCGCCAAGGGCGTCCCCCTGCGGTGACTGCACCGGCTCCACCGCAGCCCGCCCCTCCGGCCCAGCCCCGGCGTGGAGCCCACCGCAGGAAGCCGACGCCACCCGTCTCTCAGCCGGCACCGAAGAACCCACGGAGGTCTTCGAGGCGCCCCTGAGACGGACAACCCAGGGACGAGGGAACCCACTCACCTGGAGCTGGTAGAAAGACCACTCCATCCCCCGGTGGAGGGCCGGGTGGAAAATCTTTTGTTGCCTTTTCGTTTGATTTCGCCGTACGCCCAAGTGGCTGCGGTACCCAACAGTTCAACAAAAGAGCGGCTTCCTTCCTCCCTGGGTCACATACCCGCTGTGTACGGTCGTCACCACGACTAACGTCCACGGGCTTTATCTTGCAGGATTGGCGCTCCAGCGGTGCCCTTTTCGCCCCTGAGCGCCCAGCTGTGGCACAAATCCACCCCCGATGTGACAGCCTCCACGGGTCGCGAGGACAGGCCTCTTCCTCCCCCGTCCCAGGCTGTTCCGGGGGTGGTCACAAGGAGCCAGGTAAGTGCTTCGATGTCCCTAGACTCAGCACGACCACGACGTGCTGTGGCACCTCGCGCTCCGCCCCGCCGCGAGGCCCCACCTGCCGGTACGTCCGACGACGTTGTCCCCTTGGTTCCCCTCGCACGGAATTTGGACGCATGGCTTGCACTTCCCAATCCGTCGCGGTGGTTGATCCGGACCGTCCGACTCGGCTACGCGATTCAGTTCGCCAGGCGCCCGCCCAGGTTCAGCGGTACTCACTTCACCTTCGTCAAGGGCGAAAACGCTGTTACTCTGCGCGCGGAAATCGCTACCCTCCTACGAAAGGGCGCGATAGAACCTGTCCCTCCAGCCGAGGTGAAGAAAGGGTTTTACAGCCCCTACTTCATCGTACCGAAGAAAGGCGGTGGGTTGCGGCCAATCTTGGACCTGCGAGTACTGAACCGGGCTTTACACAGACTCCCGTTCAAGATGCTGACGCAAAGACGCATTTTAGCGAGCGTCCGGCATCAGGATTGGTTCGCGGCGGTAGACCTGAAGGACGCGTACTTTCACGTCTCGATCCTTCCTCGACACAGACCCTTCCTGCGGTTCGCGTTCGAGGGTCGGGCGTATCAGTACAAAGTCCTCCCTTTCGGCCTGTCCCTGTCTCCTCGCGTCTTTACGAAGATCGCAGAGGCTGCCCTTGCCCCGTTAAGGGAGGTAGGCATTCGCATTCTCAATTATCTCGACGACTGGCTAATCTTAGCTCACTCTCGAGACGTGTTATGCGCACACAGGGACCTGGTGCTCTCGCACCTCAGCCGACTAGGGCTTCGGGTCAACTGGGAAAAGAGCAAGCTCCTCCCGGTTCAGAGCATCTCTTTTCTCGGTTTGGAGTTGGACTCAGTCTCTCTGACGGCGCGCCTTACGAACGAGCGCGCCCAGTCGGTGCTAGCCTGTTTGAAGGCGTTCAAACAGAAAACAGCGGTTCCACTGAAACTTTTTCAGAGGCTCCTGGGGCATATGGCATCCTCGGCGGTGGCCACCCCGCTCGGGTTGATGCATATGAGGCCGCTTCAGCACTGGCTCCAGACTCGAGTCCCGAGACGGGCATGGCGCCACGGGACACACCGCGTGGCCATTACACTGGTCTGTCACCGTCTTTTCAGCCCTTGGACCGACCTCTCGTTTCTACGAGCAGGTGTTCCTCTAGAACTGGTCTCCAGGCGCATCGTGGTCACGACAGACGCCTCCAAGACGGGCTGGGGCGCTGTTTGCAACGGGCACGCAGCCACCGGCCTCTGGACGGGTCCGCGGCTGCGTTGGCACATCAACTGCCTCGAGTTACTGGCAATTCTGCTCGCCCTGCGGAGGTTCCGGCCGTTAATCCAGGGCAAGCACGTGCTAGTTCGGACAGACAGCTCGGCAGCAGTAGCATATGTCAACCGCCAAGGCGGTCTGCGCTCCCGCTGTATGTCACAACTCGCCCGCCGTCTCCTCCTCCGGAGTCAGCAGCACCTCAAGTCGCTGCGAGCCACTCATATCCCGGGCAACCTCAACGTTACAGCGGACGCGCTGTCACGGCAGGTTCCCCGCAGGGGAGAGTGGAGACTCCACCCCCAGGTGGTCCAGCTGATTTGGAGTCGATTCGGTCGGGCTCAGGTGGACTTGTTCGCCTCCCAAGAATCCTCCCACTGCCCGCTCTGGTACGCCCTCACCGAGGCTCCTCTCGGCATAGACGCATTGGCACACAGCTGGCCCCCTGGCATTCGCAAATACGCATTTCCCCCAGTGAGCCTACTTGCACAGACACTGTGCAAGGTCAGGGAGGATGAAGAGCAGGTCATCCTGGTAGCGCCCTACTGGCCCACCCAGACATGGTTCTCGGACCTCACGCTCCTCGCGACAGCTCCCCCTGGCAAATTCCCCTGAGGAAGGACCTTCTTTCTCAGGGACGGGGCACCCTCTGGCACCCGCGCCCAGACCTCTGGAATCTCCATGTCTGGCCCCTGGACGGGACGCGGAAGACCTAGGTGGCCTACCACCCGCGGTGGTAGACACGATCACTCAGGCTAGGGCCCCCTCTACGAGGCGCCTGTATGCCTTGAAGTGGTCTCTGTTCGCTAAGTGGTGTTCTTCTCGACACGAAGACCCCCAGAGATGCGCAGTCAGATCAGTGCTTTCCTTCCTGCAGGAGAGGTTGGAAGGGAGGCTGTCCCCTTCCACCTTGAAGGTGTACGTTGCTGCCATAGCAGCACACCACGACGCAGTTGAGGGTAAGTCCTTAGGGAAGCACGATCTGATCATCAGGTTCCTAAGAGGCGCTAGGAGGCTGAATCCCTCCAGACCGCTCTTCGTTCCCTCATGGGACCTCTCCGTAGTTCTTCAGGGCCTACAGAGAGCCCCCTTTGAGCCTTTGCAGTCAGTCGAGCTGAAGGCACTCTCCCTGAAGACTGCCCTCCTGACTGCGCTCACTTCCATCAAGAGGGTAGGTGACCTGCAAGCGTTCTCTATCAGCGAAACGTGCCTAGAGTTCGGTCCGGGTTATTCTCACGTGATCCTGAGACCCCGACCGGGCTATGTGCCCAAGGTTCCCACCACTCCTTTTAGGGACCAGGTGGTGAACCTGCAAGCGCTGCCCCAGGAGGAGGCAGACCCAGCCCTGGCGTTGCTGTGTCCGGTGCGTGCTTTGCGCATCTATTTGGATCGCACGCAGAGCTTTAGACTCTCTGAGCAGCTCTTTGTCTGCTTCGGTGCACAGCGGAAAGGAAGCGCTGTCTCCAAGCAGAGGATCGCCCACTGGCTTGTTGATGCCATATCTATGGCATATCTCGCCCAAGACATGCCGCCCCCGGTAGGGCTACGGGCCCATTCTACCAGGGGTGTAGCGGCTTCTTGGGCTCTGGCCAGAGGTGCCTCTCTAACAGACATTTGTAGAGCAGCGGGCTGGGCAACACCCAACACCTTTGCAAGGTTCTACAACCTCCGGGTGGAACCGGTTTCGTCCCAGGTAGTGGCACGCAACACAAGCGGATAAGCCCGGGATAGCCGGCCGGGTGTATCGCTTGCACATAGCGCCTCCCACCTCCTTTTGAGCTGAAGACGTGCGCTGTTAATTCCCAGTAGTGTTCACAAAAGTTGTTCCCTGGTTGATTTCCTCCGAGCCCTGTGGCAGTCGAGTCTTCGGAGAGACTCACTGCCGGCCCAGTACACGTGCTATCTAAGAGCCCGGTGCTGGGGTAGGTGCTCCGCATGTGGCGGTTCCCTGTAAGGCTAACCCCATGCGATCTATATCTTCCGCTAGCTCGTTTCCCTGCTGGCAAACGGCGTCTTCCTTGGGCAGAGCCCCTCTGCCCCAGTCTCCATGTTGTAGTACCTCCTCCCCCATTGGGCAGGATCTACCTTGAAGGCTCTCCACATGGTTGGAAAGACCATGTGATGTATTCTTCCACTTAAATATCCCCCCCTCTTGGGGCGAGGTGTGGTCTCCGCAGTGTCCTCCCCTTGGGAGGGACACCCTCCGACTAGACCTGGCGGCCCAGTCGGATAATCCCCCTTCTTTTTTAGGGAGTGGAAAAAGAGAAGGGGAAAAGAGGCCACGACTGGGTTAAGCCCGTCTCTATCTTTGGGTAGTCGACTTGTCCCCAAGTAGGGCCGTTCGACACTCATAACTGTGTTGGGGGCGGTTACGTGTCGACCTGGTGCGCTGGCTATGAGGCACACAGCAAGTCTGCCCACCACACACCGCCAGTTCACGTAACACAGTTCAGCCTTGTGGCATTTTGTATAGGGACCCCTAGTGTCACTACATCGACACCAACGTCGAGTGAGTGACAGATAGGGAACGTCATGGTTACTGGTGTAACCTCCGTTCCCTGATGGAGGGAACGAGACGTTGGTCCCTCCTGCCACAACGCTGAACTACCCGCTGAAATGGCCGGACCTTATATCGGCTCCTCAGCGTAAAACCTGAATGAGTGGTTGCATACCAGCTCCTTTTATACCCGTATGTTCGGGGGAGTGGCATGCAAATACCACTCGCCAATTTTCATTGGCCTTTTATCAAAGACCAGAGGTGTCTCGGGCTCCCAAGAGTGACCCCTAGTGTCACTACATCGACACCAACGTCTCGTTCCCTCCATCAGGGAACGGAGGTTACACCAGTAACCATGACGTTTAAGTTAAAAGAAGTAATCTGACTATACATTTTCTTTACATAAAGACTTTACTTAAAAACTTTAGACCTACCCTACCATTTAAAAGTTTTACATCTGTAAGATTTTTTAATGTTTTTAAAAGAAGTCTCTTCTGCTCACCAAGGCTGTATTTATTTGATCCAAAATACAGCAAAAACAGTGATATTGTGAAATATTTTTACAATTTAAAATAACTTTTATATTTGAATATATTGTAAAATGCAATTTATTCCTGTGATCAAAGCTGAATTTTCAGCATCATTATTGCAGTCTTCAGTGTCACATGATCCTTCAGAAATCATTCTAATATGCTGGTTTTCTAATATGGCATATTTACAGCACATTTTACACATTTACACGCAAACAGATATTTGCAAGCACATGCTTTGTTGATGATAATGAGGCAGCATAAACACTAGGTAAAATATAATCTAAACATTCATATTATTTTTATATTGTATTACGTATCATATTTATATCATACAGCATACAATTTAAATACCTGCTTTAGCCGAAACAACATTTAAATGTAACTAAAACTTGCCTATTAGGACATATTTCAAATTTCAATACTCTGAATCCTGGCTGGCAAATCTGGAAATAGCCCAACAAGTAAAATATGACCATGTTTATATAAAACAGCATGTCAACTAATGTAAGTAAAACTAAATGACTTACTCATCCGAAATTGAATCCTCGGCTGGATCAAGTCGCTCTTCAAAATGCAAACGTTTCTTGTCGGATTCCCGCTCTTCTTCTGAGGAAAATGTGAACTCTTCGTCACTATCCAGGAGCTTCCTCACCTGTGTAGCTTACCATCTTCCAAACGCGCAGAAAACTGAATGCACTTGATGTTTTTTAAGGCATTGTTGGGGGCATTTACCATTTGCATTGATCAGCACATTACCATATGAATAGCGCACTCTGTTGGTGGGTGTGATCACATTAGCGATAATTAGCTGAGCCAGGAGAAACTGTATATCGCTTTGTTTCATACAGATTACATTGCAGGATAATATTTGTTTTAAATTTGAATTGTTTTATTTAAAAGTAGACATTTTAAGCTTTCTTTAGACATATATGTCTCATGTTTGTCTGATAAGTATTTGCAGAGTTTCAGTTCATTTTTGTGACCTGTTTCAGAAAGAGACGGCTGAAAGCGCACCCTGTTTATTTTCTTTATTTTACAAAAGCACAAGCTTTTGTTGTTATTATGAGTGTACACAAATAAAAGTAGACCCTTTATAGTCTCTAATGATGTCTTACACTTATCTGTATGCCCAAAAATGACGGAGTATTTTAAGTTGTTTCCGCTGTTATGAGGAAAACAATCCAGCAGGATGCGCCGGCGCCCACTAAGGAGCTATGTCATGCATGAAACTATAATAATAAAAATGTATTTTTTAAAAAAAAAAAAAGCACACTGAATTTCACTAATTGAAAAATAAAGCATTGCATTTACAGTGCTTTTTTATTTTTTTTATTATTTTTTTTTTTGTGGATGCAATTTCATATGGTTGTATATTTAACCCTTTTGCACATACAAACAAACCAGTGTGATTACACTAGGCTGCTCAGACGTGTTCTGATCAAACCAGTGCGATCTGCATTCGTGCTGCTGTTTACCGGCAAAAGAGGGACTGAAGCGGTAGTCATAATGAACCAGCTGCTCAAATATGTCAAGGGATGTCGAGAAACGGATCGATTATCTGGAGTCATCGGAGAGGGAATTAGCTGCTAATCTGCGTTCCAAGGGAGATTTGGAACGCATCTGGGAAAAACTGTAGGATTTGGAGAATCTCAACAGGTCCAACCGGCACTATGTGTAAACCTGTATTTTTTTCCCTCTTAGACTGAAATTTTCTTTTAACTAAATCTCATGTGACTGTAGGCTACATCATTGTACATGCATGCACATTTTTCCAAAAGTAATATTCTACTATAACTATTTCTTTGTTGAAAAGTTTATAAATTAGCAAAATAATACTAATAATAAATATAGTCGGACGCGGTAATCATTGGGGTCCATGCACATATTCACAGTAACTTATTCACAGTATCATCATATTTGATATTTGACGGGAGGGACAGACCTAGAGTCTCTTCAATGGGTTGTACTGTTGTTTAAAGTGTTTTGAATCATTCTGAGGACAAAACATTGAAAAAAAGCATCTTAAAAAAAAAAATCAGTAGACAACAAACTCCACAAAGTACAAGTTGTTACTATTAGATGTGATCTAAAACCTTTATATGGCTTCATACAGCACATGCAGTTGAGGAGACTGTTAGTCTGTACTTCAGCCTCATTTTCATTTCCATCAAAAAGCAAAGATACTGCTACTATGAATAAGGTCTATGGCACATACAGGCTATTAGATCATCAGAATGTAAAGCATTGGACTATTGGAGTGCATCTGACAAATTAGATGAATATACTGTAGCAGTTGGTACATTATTTTTTTCTGATTTTTTTTCTGATGCATAATGAATGGCTGTGACTAGATATTGATTATGTATGTTGTTATTTATGCACATTTTAACACATTACACACAGTAGAGCAAAGTAAAATCTTTGAAGGGTTTCAGTTTTTGGATTTCTTATTGTGTGCTTCCCTCTCGTGGACAACATTGATACTACATCCTGCATCTGCCCTTCACTGTTAAATTAACTCATCAATTTGATGTGTTGCTGACAACAGAAATAAATTAAATTTGGCATTGTATCAGATTGTCCTGGTGTGTCTGACTAAAATAACCAAATTTGACAGAATAGATCCTGTGGATTCCATGTACACATTTGTTTTGGGGTCAAATTTCAACTGCCTTAATCACAGTTGAAGAAACAAGATTTTCTTAAGTTATTTCTCCCCCTAGCATCATAAATTGATGAAAGTTTGCATGTGACCACAGAATGTTCTGTTGTTCTGTGTTTTAAGTTTTGTCATGTTTTAATATTGTGCTCACAAGATAGACTACAGGCCACTTAGTCATTATAGGCCACACCAAAAAACATATTCACTTATATCTACCAAACGACTTAACAAATCGAAATTTCTTTGAAACATTTTTGTCAGGAGGGTCTGTAGATGATGTATACTAAATTTCTTGTGAATCGGGAAATGGAAGTCCTTGCGGAATGGAAATCTATGTGACCATATGATTGGGGGCACTGAAGGATTTGGACAAACTAAGAAAAAATTATTCTAGCCTACACAGTTCTGGAATTATTAGCAAAAAAGGCGAATATGCTTATTTTAGCGCCAACCTGTGGCAATTCTCACAAAATTTTATATACAGCTTCATATCCACACCCTGCTTGTGAACAATACGTTTCATCACCATCGGCCACTCCCAGTTCAAGTTATTAGGTGCTGAAATTTGATTGGCTGCTCTTGGCCATTTTTGTTGATTTGTTGAATCAATATTTTAAGGGTAAGTTAGCACTTGAACCAAAGAAGATGTATGTTGAACTTTATTGATCAAACGGGAGTTATGACAGTTTTCTAGTTGTAGCACCCACAATGGGTAAAATAGTATGAAAATTTGCATGCATCCGCAAAATGCCCTGATGTCTATGTATGAGTTTTGTTACGTTTGGACTTTGAGTTGATAAATCAAATTGCGTTCCACCGAAGGAAGTGTATCACTAATATCTTTGGAACTAATTGACATATCAAAATTTAATTTTGTTAGAAGGGTCTGTAGATGTATACTAAATGTTTTGCAAATCAGGAGTTCGAAAAAGTAGGTTTTTAAAAAAAAAAATCTAAATGGCGGAACATTTTTATAAGCGGAAATGAAATGCATATAGATGTATGTTTTGAAGGGCTTGAGTCAAGAAATCAGAGGGAAAATTTGATTCTAGCCCTTATGGTTCCAGAGTTATCAGCAAAAATGTAAAAGTGCTTATTATAGCACCAACTAGAGTAGGATGGGTGTGTGTATGCGCCTGAGTACTAGGGGGGATTTGAGACCATCCTGCCAGGTTTGGTATCTCAAGGACATAACGTTTTGCTGCCCATACACTTTTAGGGCAGAAAAAGAATAATAAGAAAAACTGAAAATCAGTACAAATACAAATACAAATACACCTTCGGTGCTTGGACCACTAATAATGATAATAATAATAATAATTTGTAAATAAATTAAAATGCACCTTTCAATCATGACAATGTATTAATTATTTTGCAAAGACTAAATATTGAATAATTTCTAAAACTAGGATATTCCCATCATGATGACAGTCCCTGGGAATAGAAAGCCAACATCTCTTATACTGCATTGCACTATTTGCATAACTTCTTCATGAGACTGACCTTTAGCTTGTAGGAAATTGCCATTTCAAGCTCTCAGAAAGCTTCATGACTTCCACTGCCCTTGGCATATGCATCTCAACACTATGCAGAAAGCATAAAAAATTGTGAGACATGTTAACAAGGAGCACTAGAGGCTGGGCTGCTTGTCCCAGAGAGAACATGTGATTATCTGAATCAGAATCAGAATGAGCTTTATTGCCAAATATGCTTAGAAGCTTCCAGTGCACAGATAATACAACAACAAGACAGAGACAATAAAAAATAGAATACAAATAAAAAGTTAATAGAAAATATAAGAATATATAGAAATACACAATGTGATTCAAGATGGCGCCGCAGTGTGGAGCTCTCAATTCTTTTGTTGTTTTTGTTTGTTTGTCCTGTGTTTAGTAATTTTTTTTCCAATCAGTTTTACCAGGGACGAACTGCTGAACATTTGGCAGCACATACCAGACAATCTTTTCCCATTTTCTGACTATTCAGACATTTTGCTGGACATTTTAGTTGGAGGTGCAGCTGTGTTGTTCAACTGCGCTATGAGACGCAAGCAAGGGAAGCGAGCCGGCGTGCTGGTCAAGCTCAGACAGCGCGGCTTATGAACAGCACTGTATTCATCTAGCGAATCTCCGCTCTCTTCCTAACAAAATGGACAAACTACATCTTCTCACTCACACAAACAAGGACTTTTTTTAACTCTGCTGCCTTGTGCTTCACAAAAACCATACCAATGAAACCATTCCGGACAGTGCATTACATCTGCCGGGCTTCCAGCTGTTCAGAGTAGATCGCATTGCAGAGTTAACAGGGAAAACAAGAGGTGGTGGAACATGCTTTTACATCAATAAAAGTTGGTGTACAGATGTAACAACGTTAAAGAAGATGTGCTGTCCTATTTTGGAAGTGCTCTTTATCAACTGTAAGCCTTTCCACTTGCCACAGGAGTTTTCCTTGTTTATCCTGTTGGAAATCCCACAGCCCGTGGGTGGGCCGTCGCATTGTTAAGTTCAAAACTATGCAATGTACACAACTGCTGTGTGTACATTGGTACACATGCCACACATCTTTGGAAAGCTAAGATTCTTGTGATTCTATTGATGTAAACCATTTCAAGATACAATCACAACAGCAGGTACAATCAACGTCTTTGTCAGACCACCAACATATAAACAAACAAAAACAAAATTGAGGCAACTCACTATGAAGCCTCATAGTAGTCCAAACAATCCAATCAAGTAAAATATTTAGTACAAAACACATTATTATGTCAATAAATTCCCACGGACTCTTGTTGCATCCTTTCAAAGTACCTGGCAGATGTGTCTAATCTTTCACGTGTTCTCCATCATAACTTCAGTTCACATGTAAACATTTCTGAGATCTTGGTATCAAAATGGCGGCTGAACTCTGACCTTTCGATTGACATCTCATTTGACCCAATAGGAGCTTCCATGTCCTGTCCATAGCCTTCAATAGCCAACAAGAGTCCGCATCAAAAGGAATTGCCTGCCCCTTTTCCTTGGTGTAAAGATCGAGCCAATTGCAACCGATTGTGTCGATGACTGGCACATCATATAGCTAATGAAATTCTGTAAACAATAATATGCCGCTTTAGTAGGAAGTTTCAAAGCTACAACTAAGAAGTCTGTGCGTAAAGCTGGATAACCATTGCCAAGTGTTTTGCGCGTCCTTGCGCAAAAGGTGAAAAGTGTAGTTTTGTGACTGTTGATGCTTCTGGAAGGTGAATTATGGAGAAACGGACAAGGAAAACAAACTATTCGCTCTAAGATGTGATGGAAGAATGTACTCAGTGTGAAAGCGACGAGTATGGGGATGAAGTTTCAGAAGTAAATAGTGATGAATCATATATTGACTCATATGCAGAGGCAATGTTTCTGGAGGGAGGAGACATTACTCTCGACAAGTAAGTATTTTTGTATATTATATAACATATATTACTGTATATTCCGCATAAATAAGCTTTAGTTTGAATTATGAATACACATTTTGTAGATGTGTTTCCCCAGTGATTCTGTTGAACTGTTTGCGGGAGGTGTTTGTATTTGTTTGTGCGCGTGTGAAGTTTTATTACCCCTTTGTTTCACTGTTTGTTTCAGATTCATATAGCTCTATTGGCATGGTATAAAGATTTTTTACATTGCCAAAGCATACAATATTTACAGTAAATATACATACATGCATACATATTTACACACATGAAAAGAAAAACTATATATATATAAGTTGAATATAAGAATATAAGTTGTGTTTGTGTGTGTGTGTCTTGAGGTGTTACTGCTGACCTGTGGGGGAGGTGTTTCATTGTGTGAACTGCTGAAATGTGAGTCAGCGAGCTGTAAAAATGTTCAAAGGTACAGATCAGTACTGGGCATTGAAGGACATCCCAGTTCCACCAGAGGTAAAGGAGTACAACCAGTATGTACTATATATTCAACTATGTTTTATGCTCTTTGAAATGTAATAATATGTGTGGTTGATATATATTTATGTTTTGGTATATTTTTCTCAATGTTGTTTTCTTTCTGTCCATCCAGGTGCATGGGTGGAGTGGACCTTTCTGACACCCTGATAGGGTACTATAAAGTCATCCACAAGACCCAGAAGTGGTACAAGACGTTCTTTTATCATTTCATGGACATGGCAATTGTGAACGCCTTCCTCCTCCACAAAGACATTGCAAAAGGTAAAAGAGAGGTACCTATGCACCAGAAGACATTCAGAGAGACCCTTGCTGAGGAGCTGGCAGAGTTGGGGTCTCACTCCACAGCCAGACCCGTATCTCCTGCTCCACGCAGAGTACATCACAGGTCAGTGCATATCAGTGGACTCAGCACCTCTGGTCAACTGATGTGCAGGCAGTGCCATGCAAAGACACCAGTAAAGTGCTCTTCCTGTGATGTGCCTTTGTGCTTTGTCCCCAAACGTGAATGCTACAATGACTGGCATGTTGCCAAAAACCTGTAAAAGGTATAATTGTATGTAAATATGTTGTGTAAAAAAGTATGTATATAGTTTGGTGTGTATTTCTTATATAAACTGCTTTTCCACCATAGCACTTGTTTTGACTCTTTTATATGCACAGAGTTTAGTTTCAAGAAGAGAAAAAAAGCACTCTAATGTGTTTATGCTTCAATTACTCTGTGTCAGCAATACTAATAGTGGATCTGGGTATGGGATATGATAGCTGTAAGTGTCACCTCTCATTAGAGCCCAAAATTATGACTGTATGTTAAAGCGTTCCAAAGTAGTAGCCTTTTTATCCTAGGTATGTGGCCATGGTTACCAAGGGTCCTTTGGAGTATCCAAAAGGCACTTTTGGAAAACGCCAGGACATACCCTTAGAAAAACATGTGTAAAATATTCATTTTCAGTAGTATTGTTAAAAAATGTGAACTTGGATTAGGTAAGGCTTCATGCTGTGGTCCCATTGTGTTTTCCAGCTAATAGCTCCCAGTTATATTCATCTGCAGGCATCTGTATGCAAAAAAACAAAAAAACAATTCAGGCTGAAAAAAAACCTTCTATTTCAGTGTGTTCAAACTTCTATTACTCAAAACCAGTAGCACTTACAGTGATTCTGACAGCTGGGGAAAACACCTCAGAGTATCCCCTTTCAAAAGAGACCAAACCCATGCATGTACTCCAAATTGTTCAAGAACAGCTTTAAATTTACTTTGGGTATGCCTTGAATAGGCATTTTAGGCTAATTTTACAGGATTGGGAAATTATTCTGGTGAGTGTTTATATTCCTCCACAAGTGTGTGAGTGCAGCGCTACAAGAACTGGCGGATCAGATCACAGACACAGAACAACAATACCCAGACTCATTTATTATTATTCTTGGTGATTTTAACAGAGCCAATCTCACCCGTGAACTGCCAAAATACAGACAGCACATTACATGCCCCACCAGAGACAGATATATACTGGATCACTGCAACACAACATTAAAGGACGCATATCGCTCTGAACCTAGAGCAGCTTTGGGACTCTCTGATCACTGTCTGGTTCATCTTCTTCTGATCTAGAGGCAGAAACTTATATCAACTAAACCTTTAGTAAAGACTGTAAAAAGATGGACCAATGAAGCAGAGCTGGAACTACGAGCCTGCTTTGACTGCACTGATTGGAGTGTTTTTGAAGCTGCAGACACCAATCTGAATGAGCTCAACTGTAACATCATATCGTTGCTGTTGGGTGGAAACTTCCATATTTCGTCATTTTTTTCTTTCATAAATCAATGCTATTTGTATGTCTGTGGTTTTTACAAATATTTAACAAATGAAAAGTATTAACAAGAGCTTATGTCTAAATCTCGTAACTCCATTGGATCCTCAAACTGTTGGCAAAACCTCATAGCTCCACCCCGCCTCCATCTTGAATGAAGTGCCGCACACAGCAGAGCTGAAGGTAAACAGTGATGTTTCGTCTGAGGTAAATAGCTCAATATAATGTTTTCAAATTAGCTCTAGTTGGTTCCAAACTCAGTTAAAACTATGCAGTGTACCTGTTTATCAAATTTAGCTCTGATGTTAACATTGTGATTATAGATGGAATTGTTTACTGAGGAGACTAGCGTAGCTAGCTAGTGATGTGACAAGAAATGATCAGACTAATGTTACAGCCTATTGTTTACTTTATCAGTCGCTGCTTAAGATTGTCATCAGCAGATGTAACATTATGTAATATCAGTGTTGTCTAGTACAGATTACAGATGTGCCATCTAGTTATCTAGATAACCAACTTCTTGCCTCAACATGAGGCAAATGTAACCTATTGAGGCAAACTAAGCTGATATGACCACCGCGTTTTAAAAAATACTTATACATTAGCAAGTATAAAATGTTGGAGATTTCAACATACACCAAGACAAGCCCCAGGCCACTGAAATTCATGCTCTTCTGGCATCGTTTGACTTGGAAAGACTAAGCACTATAGCAACTCACAGATCGGGCAACCAGCTGGACCTCATTTTTACACGTAACTGTACAACCTCAAATATTCTTGTTACTCCTTTATATGTCTCTGATCACTACTTTGTTCAATTCAACATGACTCTCCCATCTATATTAAAACAGACTCCGCCTTTGGTTTCCTTTCGCCGTAACCTCTGTTCTCTTTCACCCTCACACCTTTCCACTGCTGTCTCTACCTCTCTTCCCACACAAAACTTATTTTCCACCCTGGATGTAAGCACTGCCACAGACCCACTAAGCTCTACTTTAACAACCTGTCTAGACAGCATCTGTCCCCTCTCCTCTAGGCCAGTGCGTATGACACCACCCAGCCCCTGGCTCTCTGACGTCCTTCGTGAACATCGGACTGACCTCAGGGCAGCTGAGAGGTGATGGCGGAAATCTAAAGATCCAGCAGATCTGGGTAAGCATCAGTCTCTGCTTGCAACTTTTTCAGATATCATTAAATCTGCAAAAACTTCCTATTACCAGAACAAGATCAACAGCACCACAGACACTTGCAGCTTGTTTAGAACATTCAACACACTTCTCTGTCCTCCCCCTCCACCGCCTGACACATTACTGACAGCAGATGTCTTCGCCACATTTTTTACTAATAAGGTTATAGCCATCAGCAATACATTCTCAGCACCACACCCTGTAAAACACCCACCTCCTGTATGCAGCTCTTCTGTCCTTCTCTTCAACCACTCCACCATCTGTTCCCTTGACCCCATTCCTTCCCACCTTCTCCAGGCCATCTCTCCGTCATTCCTTCCTGCACTCACACACATAATTAACACATCTCTACTTACAGGCATTTTTCCCACAATATTTAAGCAGGCTTGAGTAACTGCTGAAAAAACCTGCACTTAACCCCATACCAGTAGAACACTTCAGACCAGTCTCTCTCATAACATTCATGGCAAAAATACTTGAAAGGGCAGTTTTCAATCAGATCTCTGCCTATCTCTCACAGAACAAGCTGCTGGATGACAATCAGTCAGGCTTCAAAAGTGGACACTCCATCGAGACTGCCCTGCTGTCTGTCACTGAGTCACTGAGACAGGTGAGAGCTGGATGCAGATCATCCATCCTGATTCTACTGAACCTTTCTGCAGCCTTTGACACAGTCAACCATCAGATCCTACTCTCCACAACTACTCAGGGCATCACAGAAACTGTGCTGTTTAATTCATATCTCTCAGTTAGGTCCTTCAAGGTAGCCTGGAGAGGTGAGGTGTCCAAGTCATATCAGCTACTTACTGGGGTACCTCAGGGCTCAGTGCTTGGGCCAATTCTCTTCTCTATATACACCCATCATTCAGGCACATGGTTTCTCTTACCACTGCTACGCAGATGACACACAGTTCTACTTGTCTTTCCAGCCCAATGACACCACGGTGACTGCTCGAATCCTGCCTGTTTGGCAGACATCTCAGCCTGGATGATGGAACACCACCTGCAACTTAACCCAGCCAAGACTGAGCTCCTTGTCTTTCCAGCCAACCCTGCTGTTGAACACAAAATCACCATGCAGCTGGGTTCAACTACAGTAACGCCTTCCAAAATGGTCAGAAATCTAGGGGTAACCATCGATAACCAACTAAATTTCACAGACTACATCTCAAAGACCGCACGATCATTGTAGATTTACACTCTACAATATCAGGAAGATAAGACCCTTCCTCTCTGAACATACCACACAACTTCTTGTTCAGTCACTTGTCATAACTAGACTGGACTACTAAAACACTCTCATTGTAGGCCTCCCTGCATGCGCAATTAGACCCCTGCAAATGATCCAGAATGCAGCAGCATGTCTGGAATTTAATGAACCAAAGAGAGTGCATGTTACACCTCTCCTTGTCTCTCTTCACTGGCTGCCGGTTGATGCACATATCAAATTTAAGACACTGATGCTGGCATACAGAACAGTCACTGGGTCTGTTCCAGCATACCTAAAATCATTTCTGCAGAGCTACGTTCCCACCAGAAGCCTGCGGTCGGCTAAGGAACGGTGCCTTTTTGTACCAACACAAAGAGGCTCCAAAACACTTTCCCAGACTTTTGGTTTCATTGTACCACATTGGTGGAATTAATTTCCCAACTCCATCCGTAAAGCTGACTCACTTTCTGTCTTCAAAAAATGGCTAAAAACACATATTTTTCATGAACAGTTAACCAGTCACTAAAAAAATAAAACATTTCTTGTTGCACTTTAATCTGTCTTGAATACTACTATTCTGATGCTTGTGAAACTTTGTAATACAGCACTTTTTGTACCACTGTCTCCTTCAGATGTTGATGGGACCAAGATGCCAGTCAGCTGCATGTGTTAAGTCATCAAAGCATCACTGCAGTAAAATTGGAGAGGCAGACGGAGAAGATTTTGAAATGCTTTTGGGAGAACATAAACTGGGAAGAGAAAAGAATGTATGTGCGTGGTTTGGTAGATGTCATCCCAGTACAGAGGAGAAGGGGGTCTAAAAATTCAAAAAGGTCATCTACTCCTGTTTTCTTTTTAAAATTTGATGGACAGAGAAGGAGGTGTGTAGGAGTTTGTTTTTGGCAATGCTTGGAATAGAGGAATGGTCTGCCCTTAACTGGGTGCAAGGCACGGGAAATACACAGAAGAATGCAGCATCATGCCACAGAGGTTAGGCTCATGAGTTCATGAGGAGCTTTCTACAGGATCTCCCTAAGTTGCCTTCCCACTACTGTAGGTCATCAACATCAAAACAGTACCTGGATCCACGATTCACCTGTATAAAGTGTACCATAATGCTGCTGAGGAGAAGATGCTGAGACCATTATCAAGGCAGGTGTTCTCAGAAGAATTTAAGCGGCAGAACCTGGGTCTTTACCATCCAAAGAAGGACCAGTGTAACACCTGCTGCTCCTTCAAGGCTGGTAGCTTGCCAGATAATGAGTGGCAGGACCACTTTTTTATAAAAGGAAGAGGCCCGTACGGCAAAAGTGCAGGACAAAAATGATGCGCATGACAAGACCATGGTTGTCTGCCTGGATCTGCAAGCCCTCCTCCGCTGTCCCAGATTGAAAGTGTCAGCTCTTTACTACAAGACAAAACTCGCCGTCCACAACTTTACAATTTATGACATGTCTACGCACAACGCCGCTTGCTGTCTGGCATGAAGGTGAGGGAGCTCTGTCTGCCCGTGAGTTTGCATCCTGTGCCACCGATTTCCTCTCTGAGCATAAAGATTATGAGAGGTAAATTTTGTGGAGTGATGTTGTGGGTACCAAAACCGCAATTCGGTGCTCGGAACGCTCTTCTGAAGTTTTCCACAGAGATGAAGAAGGTAGTCATTCAGAAGTTCCTGGAGAAAGGGCACACACAGATGGAATGTGACTCAGTGCACAGTGTCATCGAGAGGCATCTGAGAAACCAGGAAATCTATGTCCCAGCTGAATACGTTGCCCTGATGAAGACAGCGCAGTCCAAGCCCAACTCGTATGAAGTCAGATACGTGGACCATAACTTCTTCCAAGACTTCACCAAACTGAGGCTCTGCAAGTCTATCCGTCCAGGAATCAAACCCGGTGACCCCACTGTCCATGATGTCAGAGCCATCAGGTAACTATCAAACTAAAATTATGTCTCTCTCACCAGCCCAGGTCAAAAGTCATGATGTTGCACATTTACTTGCTGTTAAATCTGTAATGTAAAATTATACTTTGTATTGTATGTTAACTGTTTAATGATGCTGTGCAAATTGTGGTGTTCAAACTCTTAGGTACATCACTGGGACGATGGACTTCAAGATCCAGCACTTGGCTAACTGGACCCCATTTCCAAAGCACCAGCTCTGACACACCACCTTAGCCATACCTGCAGTCACCTCACTCTACACAGAGAGCCTGAATATCAAGGAGATGAAATACAGACACCTCCAAGACCTCAAGGAGGTCATACCGAAAGACTTCCACAGCTTTTATGACAATCTAAAATGCTAGGAAACACAAACACACACTGTCACTCACTCACATGCAGGTATATACACACAACACACACAGTGATAGACTGTTAATAAATTTCTGATAATTGTTGATTGTTGATAAATGGTTGTGGATAGATAAATTGAATTCTAAAACATTAGGAAACACATACACACAGATGAATTGTTGTAGGTAGTTGTAGATAAATCGTTAATGTTCATTGTCTGGTTGTTATTGTTAGTGCTGCATCACTTAATTTTATGATGGACTACCTGTTTTTTATCTATTTAATTCACATTTCAAAAAATGATTGTGTCTGTCCAATGCATGCAATCAGCTATCTAACAAGTGTATACTACAATACCTGTGGGTATTGTGTTAGAAAATGTTTTAACTAGTATTATTCTTGCAAGGGTAAATAAAGAACTGGTTGTTTGAATAAGTACAGAGATTTCTTTACTCAAGAAACACTATGTCTATAAAGGCTAATGTTTTATGTATTTGAGGCCTGAGACATGTGGAGGGGATAAGAGTGCAGGCAAACCACAGTAGGTTGGAGTGCAGTTTAGTCTAGCATTTGCCGTCTAATCATAGCCAGCACTGTCTTAAATAGCCTGTGCACAGCACTTTGAATTTTATAACATGACATTTTGGCCAAATGTATTCAAAGACAGGAAAAACTGAGCACCCACATAGCTATAATAAATGTTGTAACCTATAAGTTGATGAAAACATAATGTGAGACTTGCTGCCTCAGATGCGGCCATTCTAATGACGGACAAAACACATATCTTGACATTCATTGTTCAAAAACCTTGTAACTCCATTTGAGCTTGATTTTGGAAAAATGTTAATAATATAATGACACATGCAAGTGTCTGACCATATATAAAGCCACAATACCAACTCTGATGATGCTGTGTTCAATTATTTAAAAAATACAGGGTTTATAATCTTATACAATCAGGACAGAAACACACTGACAAAAATAGATTAGAGTGGCTAAAAGAAGCTACTCTGAGAAGCTGGAAAACAAGTTTTCAACGACCCAGCATCAGTGTGGAAAGGCCTGAAAGACATTTCTAACTACAAGACATCATCCGCCAACACTGTAGGGAATCGACCACTGGCTGATGACCTGAATGTGTTTTACTGTAGATTTGAAAAGCCCAGTCTCATAACCCACACCCACTCTGACCTTCACTTCACACAAACATCAACATCTCCTGCAACCTCCCTCCTCCCCCCTCCTGCTACTCAGCATGCACTTAAGATCTGTGAAGAGGATGTGTGCCGGCTTCCGGAAAAAAAAGACAAGGAAAGCATAGGGCCCAGAAGGTGTTTCACCCACTTGTCTAAAATCCTGTGCTGACCAACTGGCCCCCATCTTCACACAGATCTTCAACAGATCACTGGAGCAGTGTGAAGTTCCCTGCTGCTTCAAATGCTCCAGCATCATCCCTGTCCCAAAAAACCCCAAAGTCACAGGACATAATGATTACAGACCTGTCGCTCTGACATCTGTGGTCATGAAGTCATTTGAAAGACTGGTGTTGGCCCACCTGAAGGACACCACTGGACCGTTTCTGGATGATGCAGTCAACATGGGATTGCATCATATCCTGCAACATCTGGACAGACCAGGGACATATGCAAGGATCCTTTTTGTGGACTTCAGTCTGGCTTTCAACACCATCATCCCAGCTATTCTCTGGACTACATTAAACCAACACTGTTCCCACCTCTATCGGTCAGTGAATCACCAGCTTTCTGATGGACAGGCAGCAGCTAGTGAGACTGGGGAAATTCACTTCCAGCACATGTACAATCAGCACTGATGCCCCCCAGGGATGTGTGCTCTCTCCACTATTCTTCACCCTTTAAATAAAGGACTGCACCACCAAGGACCCCTCTGTCAAGCTCCTGAAGTTTGCAGATGACACTGCTGTCACTGGCCTCATCCAGGATGAAGATGAGTCTGCATACAGAAGGTGCAGTCAAAACATCCTGGAGCTGAACACGCTCAAAACAGTGGAGATGACTTTGGACTTCAG
This sequence comes from Myxocyprinus asiaticus, assembly GCF_019703515.2. Lineage (NCBI taxonomy): Eukaryota > Metazoa > Chordata > Actinopteri > Cypriniformes > Catostomidae > Myxocyprinus > Myxocyprinus asiaticus. Next base: position 44,962,916 of record NC_059344.1, read on the forward strand.
AAGGAACACCCCAACATTGACCCCGCTCACTACTCTGAACAGGTACACTCAAGTCACTCAGGTTCCTGGGCTCTACCATCTCACAGGACCTGAAGTGGGAGACCCAAATTGACTCCACTGTGAAAAAGGCCCAGCAGAGGTTGTGCTTCCTTTGCCAGTTGAGGAAGTTCAACCTGCCACAGGCGCTGCTGATACAGTTCTAGTCAGTAGTCATTGAGTCTGTCCTCTGCACTTCAATAACTGTCTGATTTGTTTCAGCTACAATATCGGACAAAGGACAGTTTGGACTGCTGAGTGGATTATTGGTTGCCCCCTGCCCTCCCTTCAAGAACTGTACACTTCCAGAGTAAGGAAAAATGACTCTGGACCCCACTCACTCAGTCCACTACCTTTCTGAACTGTTGTCTTCTGGCTGGCGCTACAGAGCACTGAGCACCAGAACCGTCAGGCACAAGAACAGTTTTTTCCCTCAGGCTATCCATCTCATGAACAGTTAAAACTGCCCCATTGAGCAATAATTATGTGCAATACACAGCTTAGTCTATTTATATTTATCCAACATATCCTACCTGTTCTGACATTAAATTCCCTTGCACTGTCTGTATATAACAGATTTGTATTTGTATGTTCCATAATTGTATTTGTATTATGTTCCATAATGGCCAACTATAAAAAGTAATGATCTCTCTCCTTGACATTACTGCAGTTATACTTAAGAAGAAGTATATAAGAACCATGGCTCTGAAGATCTTTCTTTATATACTGTGTATATGTATAATATACACCGATCAGCCATAACATTAAAACCGCCTGCCTAATATCGTGTAGATTCCCCTTGTGCTGCCAAAACAGCTCTGACCTGTCTAGGCATGGACTCCACAAGACCTCTGAAGGTGTCCTGTGGTATCTGGAACCAAGACGTTAGCAGCAGATCCATTAAGTCCTGTAAGTTGCGAGGTGGGGCTTCCATGGATTGTACTTGCTGGTCCAGCACATCCCATAGATGCCCAATCGGATTGAGATCTGGGGAATTTGGAGGCTAAGTCAACACCTTGAACCCTTTGTCATGTTCCTCAAACCATTCCTGAACAATTTTTGCAGTGTGGCAAGGCGCATTATCCTGCTGAAAGAGGCCACTGCCATCAGGGAATACTGTTGACATGAAGGGGTGTACGTGGTCTGCAACAATCTTCAGGTAGGTGGTGTCAAAATAACATCCACATAAATGCCAGGACCCAAGGTTTTCCAGCAGAACATTGCCCAGAGCACCAAACTGCCTCCGCCGGCCTGCCTTCTTCCCGTGGTGCATCCTGCTGCCGTCTCTTCCCCATGCACACGCACCAGGATGTCCACATGATCTAAAAGAAAACATGATTCATCAGACCAGGCCACATACTTCCATTGCTCCTTAGTCCAGTTTTGACACTCACGTGCCCATTGTAGGCACTTTCTGCGGTGGAAAGGAGTCAGCAAGGGTACTGTGTGTTTAGACATCTTTCAATCAGGTTCAGTATTAAGTTTTCAGCAATTTGTGCTACAGTAGCTCTTCTGTGGGATCAGACCAGATGGGCTAGTCTTTGCTCCCCATGACGCCCATGGGGAGCGAAGGCGAAGGCCATTGGGTGCCCATGACCCTGTAGCCGGTTCACCGGTTGTCCTTCCTTGGACCACTTTTGGTAGGTACTAACCACTGCATACCATGAACACCCCACAAGACTTTGACATCAGAAAACATGGCCGCAGCGCTGCATCTAAACAGTGCACTTCAACTGTAACGGCTTTATACTTTATTTAGCGACTGTTTGAAAGTTTGTAACATAAAAATAAAGATATTGTGATGTTGAAAAAACTATAAAGATATTGTGATGTTGAAAAGACTATTTGAGCAGCTGGTTCATTATGACAACTGCTTCAGTCATTATGACAACCGATTTTGCTGGTAAACAGCAGCATGAATGAAGATCAAACCGGTTTGAATGTATGCGTCTGAGCCCAGCCTAGTGTAATCACACCGGTTTGACCGTACATGCAAAAGTGTTAATGTTGTGACTGATCACACACATCAATCATTCCACCGCTACATCTATAAAGCAACAGCACTGTTGATCAATATATTGTTGATCATTTTAGTGGCAAAAGCAACACACGTTCTCATCTTCTCTCATGCACACATGAACGTGCAACCAATGTTGGGCCTCATGTATTCAGATAGAAGACAAAGGCAGGCCTAACACAGTCGTAAAACCTAACTGAGGCCCACACACTCCATCATAAATCTTACTGATAAAAACCGCCCCAAAATCAAACAAAGGGAGTCCAAAACAGACTACAAATGAAGCCTTGCTCACTAAAAGTTCGAACTCTCAACTCCTATTGGATGAGGCACACAACAGAAAGCCCCTCAACCATGACGTCATCGGGAGTAGAAATAACTCTGAGATCCTTCCAGGATTTGCTTCCGGCAACTTTGCTCTCAGGTGTAGCCTCGTGGCACAAGGAAGTAACATCCGACTTGAAACTGTGGCCATACAATCTCCATCTCGCTGGACGAGTTGAGATTACTCTGTGTTCCACCGAACACTCTAACGGATCCGAAGGAGACCGCCGAGCAATCCGCATCTTTATCCGTTTGCCTGCAGAAGTGAAGAGTAAAAGATTTATCTTCCATCTTCAATCAAGTCGACGTTGCTGATTTCTCCACCAGCCCGCCGAGAATCAGCAGCCGTACCGCCCGCCGACAGAGCGAGGAAATGGCCTCCCGTCATCACCCGAGCCCCGAGGAACCGAGTCGGAGTTAAAGGACGGATGAACACACATTCATCTGCATCCTCATACAATTCAAGTAAGAGGTTTAAGTCTGGGCAGAGATAGAATATTATAGTGTGTTATTCTTGTGTATCAAGGTTATTGCTTGTATAGTTTACGGACCGCCGAGTCTGCTCATTGCTGCTAATAATACTCAAGGTATTACTGTAATGTACTGTTATCACGAATGATTAATTATTGCTAATAACCAAACCCGCTCCTGAACGTTGCGCACTACATTTAATGGTGCGCCGTGTGAGGTTTTAATGAGTTAGATTATATTATTTAATTTAAATATTAATTAATAACTAAAGAAATAATTATTAATTATTTCTGATAATAACACTGATTTAAACAACCAGTAGAACCTACACCAACGTCAAGATTTTCACTGAAAAATGACTTAAATTTTTCGTTGTTTGTAACCAACACTTATCATATGCCTTCAGAAGACTTAGAATATGATGCATGAGTCACATGGACTACTTTTATTATATATATATATATATATATATATATATATATATATATATATATATTATTATTATTATTATTATTATTTTATTTTTATTTTATTTGTTTATTTTTATTTTATTATAATTTTATATAATTATAATTATTATATATATATATATATAAGTTTTAACGTTAGTCCTTATCAACTTTCATTTGTATTGAAAAGACTGGCCAGAATATTCATTAAAAAACACATAAGAAAGTCATACAGGTTTGGAACAACATGAGGGTGATTAAATAATAATTTTTTTTATATATTTGTGTGAATCCTTCTTGTTACATTGTTTCTATCAGTTTCTATCAGTTTACATTGTTTCTATCAAGAACCATTGTAACTTTACCTCTCTAAACCAGCACAGTGAAATTATGGGCTCAGAATCTAATTAGATCCTGCCTATTCAGTAATCACAAACAAAATAATCATTAGAGTAGGGTGGAGCATACATAAACCACAGGACTACTTTTGAGTATAAATGTCCTAGTCGTTTTGTGTCAGCAGATCCTTCAATATCCCCTCTAATTTATGGCACATGTGGTGATGGCTCCCTTTAATTCACAGCAGATAATTAATAAACCTCTGATATATGATGGGCTATGAAATGTCTCATTGGTAAGTGCTACTATTTCCTGTCTCAGCTGCAGCACGGCTGGGGATTGCTGCAGTGGTTTTAACTGCTAGGTCTGCAGCTTGAATTGTCGTCCCCTGCATTAAATATTTCATGGTCAATATGAAGCCTGCACCAGCTCTCCCTGTGGACTCTGCCTGTGCCATGAATTAGGTTGTATATAAAGTCATTTGAGCAAAGTAATGAGTTCTATTGTCACTGCACTGAGCCTGGGTTGGGAATGCTGCAGGCCAGTGGCTGAAGAGGCCAGGTGATGTGTTTGAGAGTGTGTCTTTGCATGAATGTTTATGTAGTAGAGTAGCAAAAGACCAGACCTGTGTTAGAATTTACATACTGTCAGAGTATGCACTGCATTTGATGAAGAACATATCTCTCGACCATTAAAAAAGAATGTTCTTTAGGTATGCTGGTTGTTAGTAGGAATATATTCCCAGACATACTTCATATAGGAACATGGGCATTGTCCAGTGACCCCAACAAAACAGCTGCAAAAATAATTTACCCTCGTTTTGTTAAACTAAAGCAATTTAACCATGAGGAACAACTTTCTTGGTATACTGTATATATAGCACTTGAAAAGAGCCACCCTACTCGATGTAAACTTGACATTAACACAGCTTTTGGCATACTATAAAGTAGGAAAGTATGCATATTCAAACATGGGGCAGCATTGCTGAACACCAGCATATGTTGTGTTTTGAATGCTGATATGCTGGTGTCCCTGCTTCTTAACTAACTTAACCAGCAAGTCTTCCTTGGTCAACCATAAATCTATTTGTAATTTGTCCCAAAGCATAGAATGCACCAATTTACTAATGGTTTTATATATAATTTACATAGACATTTGTGCTGATCATATTTTATAAATAAGATCCGTTGTGTGTCATTGTTAGCTTAGAAACATGTCCTGAAAACAGATAAATCTCACAGTAACACCATATCCAGACATGTTTGTGATAAAGCATCAAATGATAAGAGGCATCTCTTCCATGTTAATCAAGAGTTTTTGTCCTAACCCGCCATGACCACGACAAGCCGTGATCATTTTCTATTTCTGCAGTGTTGCGCCAGGTAGCACAGCCCACTGTTTAATCTCATTGGTCCAAAATCCTGCTCCTCACAGCGTACAATAAACATCCAAAATGTTCTGACTGGCTGTGATTGTGGTACGTCATACCACTTGTTTGCATTCTGCAAAGACATCATATTTCATCAAACATGACTTTTTGATAGCAGCACTCCTTACAATAATGCGTGTACAGAACATATCACCATAGGCGACAAGTTTAATTATTGCCAGTGGACATCCTCTTCCTTTTGTAAAAACTTAAGTAAAAGGACAGGGTATCTAAAAAATACAAAGAGAGAGTGCCCTTGTGAAAGGAAAAAAAAAAGAATAAAAGATGGTTTGTGTGCATGCGTGAAAAGAGAGAGTGAAAGTGGACTCTTAATTCTCCATGAAAAGAGGTATCACTGGGAAACCAAGAGATCTCGTGCTGCACCTGAGAAAAGCATTGCTGGTAGTGCTTTAAACTGGTTTTATTGGACACACGTGCAGGATTCACTCTCCCTCAGAAAAAAACTCCACACTATTCCTGTACCACCACTAAGCAGCCAGTCAGCCAACAGAGCCCTTAGGCCGCAGAGAGCAGCTGTGGAAGATGCAGTGAAATTAGCGCTGAGGGCTTGGATGAGACACTGAACTGGGTTGAGCTGCTTTAGAGCATTAGCTCTGACATTCCTCAAGATGTAGGGGTAAACAGATGTATGTTTGTAGGATAATCTTGGATTAGGTCTGTACTGTAATTGAATCATGAAACCTGTTAGTTGAAGAGTCAAATTTAAGAAATAGTTCACCTAAAAATTATAATTCTCTCATCATTTAGTCACCCTAATTTATTTCTAAACTTGTTTGCCTTTCTTTTTTTATGCAGAATATAAATAAAATATATTTTGAAGAATGTATGAGGTGTTTTTGCCCATGCGATTGTGGCGCGAGGGGCAGAGGGCTTAAGGAGAGAGATTCACTAAACTGTAAATGTTGCCAACTACACCACCTAGGGACTCTCACCCAAGGATTTAAACTAAGACGGACACTCCAGTGGTCACAGGTTCATTATACCCAGTGAGGACCGAGACGGTTTAGAAAATCAACAATATATATTTTTGTTTATATAAAAGAAATAAAATCAACATAAAACATCAGAAGTGAACACTCAATACATTCCAGTACCTTTTAATTACCTACAAACAATTACACAGAATAAAATACTTTGCGTTGGAGCTGAGAGAGAGTTGTGGCCAAAACCCAGAGAGGCGAGAGCACTAAAAGGAAGGTCCCCAGACCAACCCAAAGAAAGAGAGGACCACTGCCTGTACTCACACACTAGTGCCCCACACTACACAACCAAATAAACTTGTATTCAAAGGTGAACCTCACAGCACACCATGAAGTGGGAGGGGGCCAAAATACCCTCTAATCAGCCTCCCTGGGGGCAGACCCACAGCACTCCCACCACCTGTGACTCCACGAACCAAACTGGTCTGTCAAAGGAGCAGAAAACTGAGCACTATTTGGACTTTGACAAACAAATAATGCAAGAAAAATAAAACAAAATATACAAAAAAGAAAAAATTCCACAATACCAAATTAATCACCATTATACAACCAAATTCAAAACAAACAACATAATACCACACACACACACACACACACACAAAAAGAGAAAAACCACACACACACACACACACACACACACACACACACACAAACAACTCAACAAGGACAAAACAGCAGTGCAGCCCGGATCCACATTCCCTTGTCAGCACACACATGCTCACACCATTCAAGGCTGAAGATGAGCAGAGAAACACGCCCCTCCAACCTACACACACACCTGCTGCAACAGTATATAAACATTAAAGCATAAACATTAAACCTAACACTATGTGATTACAACACACTGTATTAAACTCATACTTATGGTGCCGGAGCAACACACAAAAGATCTGCGTGCTATGGAGCACCATCACACTTCCAGCTGCGGAACACAGGCTCAAGGTTACGGACACAGAGAGATTTTACAAATATAGAGTGCATTCCCATTGTACACATACCTCGATTCACTAAAACAATGAGGGAAATGGGTGACCCAAACTGCATGATTGCAAAAAGAACCAAGCACAAGGAGAAAGCCAGGAATGCCCAGACATCAAACACATCACGGCATGTTTGTGCGGTCTGTTTTTATTGTCTGCGCAATCAGATTAATTACAGACCAGCCGGTGACTGCAATGTCAGGGCATACGGGACAAACCATCCATGCTATCTGCCTGGGGAGGATGGGGGGTATATGTTAACACCTAAGTTTGGCAACACAATGTGGTGCAAAATTTTAAGCTCCAAAAAGAACATGGAGGCAGGATAAAATCTATTTCAAATCCAAATGGATTAATCAATGTCTTTTGAAGAAACATGTCCACTTTGGATAAGAAACAAACAAAAAAATCAGTCCTTATTTACTTAGAATCTTCACTTCCGCCCAGCTCTCCAGTGCATATTCAAAAGAGAAGCTCGTTGAGCAGAGTGCTGTACAGTGCTGTATACAAATCAAACACAGTGCTGCCAGGTTCACAATTATCACACCCAATTGGGACATTTTGAAAATGCAGTCACAAGTTAAAATAATTATCTTGTAGAATTTTTATTTTTATTTTATTTTTTTGATTATTTTAAAATGTACAGTGGTAGCCAAAAAGGTTGATAATAAACACTAGAAAATGAAAATACAACACCTTGTTGATGTACTGTATGTTACCAGGATTGAGTTCCTGGCAACCGTGTGCAGCGCTGAAGCTTGCACTGTGTTCCTGTTGGACCAGAAGGCAAGATTTATAGTGAGTAAGGACTTAAATTGTGGTCTGTTTCACACCCAAAGCTGTTGTATTACTTTCAGAAGATGTGGAATATACCAATCACATTGGATGGATACTTTAAAAATGCCTTAATGTGCTTTTTGGAACTTGACATTTTTGGACCCCATTGACTTGCATTTTCACACCTCACAAATACTTCAAAACATCTTGGTTTGTGTTCTGCAGAAGAAAAAAAGTCATTCAAGTTTGGAACGGCATGAGGGTGAGTAAATACTGAGAGAACTATTGTTTTAAGGTGAACTATAAATTTTACTTTGCTAAATCTACTTTATAGTATTCTGTGTAAATATTTCTAAAGTTATGATAAATAAGTAACTGAATTATTTAGCATTTTTGTAATGGGTTACACTCCATTTCAGAAAGGACTTTGATGAGTTGTATTGAATTCAAGAGAGAACGTTCTGTTCTGCAGAGTTTGTGGTGAACTTGAAGAATAAAGATGGAGAAAGGTATTGTGAAAGAACTCATCAGCGTGGATAGACTTTATTTAGGCATCCATGCTATCATTACAAGATGTAAGATCCTACAACACCTATGTAAAACTATTAAAGGTTTAGTTCACCCAAAAAGTGAGTAAATCCTAAGAGAATTTTCATTTTTGGGTGAACTATCCCTTTAAGTACGTTTAACCACAACTCCAATGTAGCCGGTGGGATGTAAAGAAACAACACAGGATACAAAAACATAATATTTGGGGTTTTATTCTGACTGCTGTCTCAGAAAAGGACAGTGATCGATTGGGCCATATAGAAAAGGGGAATAAAATAAAATATATAAACTGTTTCTTTGTAATTATTTGAAGAATGAAATATGACTAAAAAAGAGCAATGTCCCAAATGAGATAGAAAAAAAATTATTCAATGAATTCCAGCCCAGTGACATACGACAGAATGAAATACGGTAGAGGCTAATATCCAAATGAAAGGAAAAACAGAGCATTAGCTTACCCATATACTTTACTTCAACATACAGTATATTACCTTAATACATGCTTAAATCACTCACAGTACTTATTTTAGACAAGGTTTAAAGGACAATATAACAGTTTAAACATTAACATTTTAATTTCACTCATCTGGAAAACACTCTGAGCTATAAATCATTAAATGAGGTAGGATTAATACTAATTTTACATACCCAGTCCTCCCACGTGTACAAAACATGGTCAAACTCCACACATAAGATCCATATGCATCCTTCAAAAATGACCCGTCAAAAACATTCAATTTGTACATATGACTTGTGAACACATATTTGATGGAACAGATTAAAATCCTTGTACTGATTTTGCACACAGCACATCGAACTGTCCGACTTAAAAGAACCGAATGAGACGGTCTCACTGGCTGTCGAAGTTTGCAGAGGATTACAGAGGACTTGGTGTGTGTTGAGACATTAATGGCAGTAGCCGAAAAAATATTTATAAACCTAGAAATGTTTGTTTCTGTGTTATTTCTGAATTATATATATAAAAAAAAGAAATAAAAAAAAAAAGAAAGGTCTCGAGACTTTAGGCATTTTTACTCGATGATGTTACTAATACAAATTAATAATAATATTCATTTTCCAATTGTGTTTATATTTTATTTAGACTTAATTAATTGTGTAGCTAACTGTGATGGACATTTTCAAGAAATCAGAATTTCATTAACTTTCGTGTGAGCAACAACATACTAAAACGACGCTAAATGCAGACGACTAATAGCCTGAGTCTTGAGACCGAGTTCGAAATGAACAAGTTGGACTCATACAAGCTAGGTGGCTCTTACGAGTTACTAGACCAGTTGCCAGAAAACCTGTTTGAAATGAACAAATCAATACCTATTGAAAACCTATACAGGCAGAATCTAAAGTCAGCTTTTCAGTCGTGTCCAACTCAAAAAGAACCAAATGAGCTGGTCCAAATGACTGTCGAAGTTTGCAGAGGATTACAGATGAGTTAGCTGCAAATACTATGAGCATGTGTGTACCAAGGACGTGAACAAGCCTGGGCCGAAATGTAAGTTTCTTTAATAACAAACAAAACGTGCTGAAAATATGCTTATGACTATTTTATTAAATAACATTTTTATTAAAACATGCAAAAACTTTAAGTCGAGAGATGTAAATTAATTTTACTATTGTTTATTGTGTATGCAGATTATATTTTAAACTGTCTAAGCTGAATCATGGTTCCAGGTTGATTAAGATTAGTTTATTCTCTTTATATGTTTTAGACATATAGAACTTATCTGCAGTTTGTGCATCAGTGTCTGTATTAGATGCTTTCATTGCAAAACTTTAATGTAGGAAACTCATCCAAGATGTAATCAATATTTGTCAGTCGTATATGACATGCAGGATCACAGAATGAAACATTGATGACAATAAACACCCTTATTATTAAAACGTAACTGAAAATTTTTTAATAATCAGCAATATGCGTTCACATGGCTATATTTGAATGTTTGAGCTTGAATACCATGACACCGGGATGTTAAAATTGCATACTAGTGAAGTCATTGCAGTGTTGCCACCTACTTTCAATGAAAAGTAGTTAAGCCTGCTCAAAAAGTCGCTAAATGTGCTAGATGATGTCATGCGTTAATTAGCATATTCATGACGTCATTGCGTCATATTTGCATTCTGCCTTGTTTCAGCCCTTTACATCTGTTTGCTTCTCTCCTAGTTTCTGTGCTCACATACTGTATTTTTATACAGCCAAATTCCCAATAAAGCTGTTCTCATTTACATATTTGTTCTGTTTCTGTTGTCAGACAATGGAACGCGTATTAAATAGTGACTGAAACGATGGCCATTAAGACTACATGTTAACCAGTAGTCACTTCCAAGCAATTTCCAAGCTGCTGCTCTGCACTTCTAAAATCATGATTTTATAACATAATTTAAAGACAATGGCTGTGCTGTGATTTCGGCTATATTTACATGTAAAATGATCACTCAGAGAGAAAGTTAGAAGCGACAGAATGTCTTATTTTTTCTCTCACACAATGCACAGCCTCCGTCTGGGTAACAAACCACAAGAAGGATGTTCTGTTTTTACTCAGGGATGATTAGACCTAATCTGCCCCTAGTGGATAAATCTTTTAATCCTCCAGATACAAAGGTTTTTTTTTTTTTTCTTTTTTTTTTTTACGATTTAAAAGTGCGCAATCAATATTTGAGCAATGATGTTGACATTGCAACCGTTGGTGAAAAGCAAGTGTATCGGCGGCTTAACAGGCTACTAAGGGTATGTATACAGACCCTATATATAGGGTGTGCTGCCACTCAGGATAAAACCATACAAACGAACTGTGCATATTTACAAAAAAAAACTATGTAAATATTTTCAAAAGTACAACATTATGTGCATATTGATAACAGATTGAAATGGTCACAAAATGGAGTTAAACTACGTGAAAATTCTATAATATAATAATAACTGATAGAATGGAGTTAATGAACTATACATTTATATGTGATAATTTGGCAGACACAAGTGCCATAAATATGTACATTGCAAATTAAAAAGATACAAAAGGATGTAAACTTACAAGAGCTATTTAGCAGAATGGAGTTAATGAACTATTTATATGTAATAATTTGGCAGACACAAGTTCCACAAATATGTACATTGCAAATTGAAAAGATACAAAATGATGGAAACTTAAACTTACTTTAGCCTAACTGTTGAGCTAACCAAATCTCTATGCCAACCTTAAGAAACCGAGGGTGTATAAATGTGGATAGCCTACATTTTTGTGGTACTTTTATTTTATCTGATTTGTATTTTATTTTATTTATTTTTTTTTTTTATATAGTCTACTTCACAACACCAAAGCAAATTCATTGTATGTGAAAAAAAACTATTTAACAATACTGTAAACCTGTTTGTGATTCTGATTCCAGATCACTCCATGAGGGTGTTGAGACAGAATTCATCATCATCCCCAAGATCCATACCCTCAGTGCTCTCCCCCTGTGGAGTGATATTGGGTGCAGAGGAAGAGCTAGAAGCTGCTGCAGGACATGATTTAAATGAATAGAATCAGAATCAGAATGAGCTTTATTGCCTAGTATGCTTACACATACAAGGAATTTGTCTTGGTGACAGGAGCTTCCAGTACACAACAATACAAAAACAGCAACAAGACTTTTAAAAAATAATTAAAATTGAATAAAAAATAGATAAATATTGAAAATAAAAAAGTATACATAGAATACACAATAGACAATATATATATACAGTGTGTATATATATATATATATATATATATATATATATATGTACATACATACATACATATATATATATATATATATATATATATATATATATATATATACACATACATACACATATACATACATACATACACACACACATACACATACATAGTGCAAATCTAAATACAAATCGGTTATATACAGTGCAAGGGAATGTAATGGCAGTAGAGGTAGGATGTGTTGGATAATATAAAAAGACAAAGCTGTGTATTGCACATTAATTATTGCTCAAAGAGGCAGTTTTAACTGTTCATGAGATGGATAGCCTGGGGGACAAAAAATGTTCCTGTGCCTGACAGTTCTGGTGCTCAGAGCTCTAAAGCGTCGGCCAGAAGGCAACAGTTCAAAAAGGTAGTGGGCTAGGTGAGTGGGGTCCAGAGTGATTTTTTCCTCACTTTGGAAGTGTATAGTTCTTGAAGGGAGGGCAGGGGGCAACCAATAATCCTCTCAGCAGGCCGAACTGTCCTTTGTAGTCTTCTGATATCCGATTTTGGATAGGCAGCTGAAGTGCCAAAGAGCCGCAGCACCTTATCTGGCAGTTTGTGCTCATAGCATGCACCTCCAGCCAGCCTCAAACCACATCTAATATATAGAATAGAGCTGAGGGTCTAAAGGGACATACGATTCCTGAGTTAGTTTTTAATGATGCCTATTTGACTTCAGCCTCTCTATCTCAGCATTTGAGAGTGCGAGAGAGAGGACAGAAACTGCAGCAGAAGCCAAGTCTCCATTTGTGTTTATGCCTGCTGAATCTCTGTGTTTCTTTACCTCAGCCCAGAATGCCATGGTGTATGTTGTTTCCTCCTATTTCTGAAGGTGAATAGACCTCCACTGATTAATAATTTTGTTAATTGTTGCCGGGCAATATCCTAGAAGGCTTGTAAGTTTTGTCATGTCTGCCAGGCTCTTGTTGTGCTTTAGTGTCTCCCCCACATTGAACAAAGACATGTGCTGCAATATCTCCACATTATCTGGGAGCCTTGCTCTCAGTTCATTTGCTAAGGAGATCGTGTAGGTCACACATCTCCTTCGCACACAATCCTCCTCCTCAGGAGAGAAGTTCAGCTGTACTGCCTTGAACTCAAATGTATAGCCAAGGTATGGCTTGGGAGAGATGTTTCCATCTGCTGGCTCTTCCAGCACGTACATTTTTTGCCATTGGGTTAATGACTGCTGCAGACAGACTTGATAAGCCTCATTAAACAGTCAAGCAGCTTGAGCGGATCTGTCTGTTCCCCCTCAAAAGCCTTAACAGCAGACTGCACCTCACTAATTATAGATTTAAAAAAAAGTGAGGTACAGGAGGTTCTGTAGGTCAATATACATGGAATGTAGAACATCTGCAATGTATCAGTGTTCACTTGCCATTGTGAGGCTGAAATGCAATTTTAACTCCTCCTACTGATCCAGGATTCTGGACTCTGCAGGCTCTATGGAAAGCCAACGTGTGGCACAGACCTTAGTTATCAGCAAAGGCTTCTCCCCGCAGTTTATTGTATCATAGACAGCCTTGTATGCCTCTCTGTGCTTTGCTGAAATAGAGAACCAATTATAGGTTTCTCTAACAAGGAATTCCACACTACGTAGTAGTGTGTTTTTGGAGGCAGAGCTTACAGCTAATTGTAGTGAGTGAAACACACAGCAGATGAGGACCAGATGTTTTAAGTCACTCTCATCCCTCAGAATTTTGTGCACACCATTGTACACTCATGTCACCACAGATGCATTATCTGTGCTAATACCAAGCAGGTTCTCCCTCTTGAGGCCACACTTCCCAAAAAAGCTAGAACTGCTCTGGCTATTGATCTAGCATCCCCTCCCTCCAGCTCAACAAGACCTAGGTAAGTAGCCACCACATTTCCCTTGTCCTCACTAAAATACAGAATTACGATTCCAAGGTACTTTGAGACACTTACATCGGTGCTTTCATCAAGAAGAAGGCTCTACTGTCTGTCACCAATATCAGCCACCAGTCTTTTAAGAAAATATGGGGCCAACACACCGTTGATCATTTCAGTACATCTTCATCTGAAAATGTTTTGCTGCACTGGAATCCGGAAAAGCAGTCTTACATGCCTGATCAATGTGGTCACACGAGAGAATGGAACAATGCTCTGTGATAGCCATTGCCATTGTAGCCTCTGCCTGTTTCAAAGAGTCAGTGTTTTTTGAAGAAAATGGCAATGTAGATTGCTTTGCTTGGTTATATGGCTTGGACTTTTCAGTTCTGAGTTGACACATGCTTCTTAATGTCAGACAACTTGGCACAGAAGTCTGTCTTGCAGTAAAGATAATAAGCCCTTGTGTCACTGCTTCAGCCACCCTTTGAATTCAGGGATTAACTCCCATTCTTTTCTATACTTTTGGGAGTATATTTTAGTGTGACATGTTAGCTATTTTTTTTTTTTTTTTAATGTGTGTGTGTCCAAGGCTGTGTGTATTTGTATTTATATTTGTATTTTGTGTATATAAGTTTGATCAAGTTTAAAGATTATTATTATGTGTATGAACAAAGTACAATGTACAGACTTGTCTAAATAAATTATCTGAATTCAGAGAGTTCAGAAATGGGAATTAACTAAACCCCTGTGATAGTGAGTGATAAGCACATGAGAAGAAAAATAATGGTCAAATTAAATTGCTTAAATTAAAACAAAGGAGGAGCAAACAATACATATTAGTTATAGGTCCTTGGCAACTCTATTTGCACATGCACAGCTCATTCATGTCTGTGTCAGCTGCCATGTGGTCAACTGAATGTGCTGCTCCTCTGACTACCACTCACTGAATAGAGTAGACACAGAGAGACATGTGCCTGCGGTGGGAGAGCAAGACCTTGTGCTCACACGGCAGTACTGGTGACTCTTCTACGGAAAGTAGCTAAGGTTTGTCCAGAAAGTCGCTAGATTTGTCGCTAAGTGCTTTTTAGAAAAAAAGTCGCTAAAGGAGCCTGAAAAGTCGTTAAATCTAGTGACAAATTCGTTAAGTTGGCAACACTGGGTCACTGTGATGACGTAAAAGCTGAATATTTTTTTAACCTGTTTAATGAAACAAACTGTCCGAAAGAACCAGTTTGTGGAAATTAATCAGACTTCTCATCACTACTAACCAGCACATGTGCACAACACGAGAGAGATCCAGGAAAGCAGGTGTCGCAAAATTATGTTTCTTAAAGGGGCCATGTCCAATTTATGACGAGTTAAATTTCATTAAAATTTATCCACTTGGCTACACCAAAATAAATGCAAAAAGCTTTGATAATTTTCTGAATCTGCAGTGCTTTATTTTCATGTTATGGTGTTCATCAGTCTTGTCAATCACTTATTCATACTGTTCTGAATGACAGTAAATTTTATGGAATAGCAAAATACAACTTAGTATTCTGCCTCCAATGAAGTATGGACATGTCATGTGTATTTTGTTGATTCATGTCTTTTATTTTGAAAGGTTTAGTTCCTGTTTCCCTTGTCATGTGATTTCTGTTTTCTCTCCATGTTCATGTGTCATGTTTTCATTGGTTTATTGTTTAATTAGCTTGTTATGAGTTCTGTTTGTTCATTGGTTTATGTTCTCCCATGTCTTGTATTTAAGCCCACATGTTTGCATTGTCTAGTTGTCAAGTATTGAATGTGTATGTTTATAGTCAAGTCATGTTATAGTCAAGTCATGTCATAGTCAAGTTCATGTTTATGTTTTATGTTTCACGTTTGTAGTTAGGGTTACTGGTTATCACGTTTATAAATAAACTGCACTTGGGTTCTTCATCTTCACGTCTTCGTCATTGCCATCATTGTCAGCAGCCAACAACGTTACAGAATACTTGACCCAACCATGAACCCAGCAGTTCGGCTTCTGCACCTACGTCAGGGGAATCGTCCCCTGGAGGACTTTGTGGAGGACTTTTGCGATCTGGCTTTCCAGGTGGACTTTAATGAGGTTGCCCTCAAAGACTGTTTTAGATTTGGACTGAATGAGTCCATTTCTTTTTTGATGCCTGGCGGTCGCAGTTCCCTCAGCCTGGCTCAATATATCGACCTCGCCCTACGGTTCATTGGTTCCCCGTTCACTGTGGGGGAGGCGGATGCCGAGCCAGAGTTCCACGCCATGGCCGCCGCCGAGCCAGAGTTCCACGCCATGGCCGCCGCCGAGCCAGAGTTCCACGCCATGGCCGCCGCCGAGCCAGAGTTCCACGCCATGGCCGCCGCCGAGCCAGAGTTCCACGCCATGGCCGCCGCCGAGCCAGAGGTCCACGACATGGCCGCCGCCGAGCCAGAGGTCCACGACATGGCCGCCGCCGAGCCAGAGTTTCATGTCATGGCCGCCAAGCCAGAGTTTCTAGTCATGGTCGCTGAGCTAGCACCATCTTTTGCTCCATGCCACGTCACAGCAACGCCTCATCCTGCTCCATGCCACGTCACAGCAACGCCTCAGCCTGCACCATGCCACGTCACAGCAACGCCTCAGCCTGCTCCATGCCACGTCACAGCAATGTCTCAGCCTGCTCCATGCCACGTCACAGCAACACCTCAGCCTGCTCCATGCCACGTCACAGTCACACCTGAGCAGTGGGGCCTGGAGATGGTTCCCACCCTTATACCCACCCTTAGTTCTCCTGAGCAGGCAAGGGGAATTTTCGGCCCTCCGACCCCGCCTGGAACCTCCGAGCCCTGGACTTTGCCTTGGCCTGTCAGTCCCTCGACATTGCCTCAGCTCTGCGTTCCCTCGGCTCCACTGTGGTCCTTTAGCCTGTCGGCTTTGCCGGGGTCCCTCGTCCCTCCGGCTCCTCCTTGGTCTGTCGGTCACCTGGCTCCACTTTGGCTCTCCGATCCTCTGGCTGCTCCTCGTCCCTCCGATCTGTCAGCTTCACCGGGGACCTCCTTCCCTACGGCTCCACCTTGGTCCTCAGTCCCACCGGCTCCACCTCAGTCTTCCGATCCCCCATTTCCGCCTTGCTCCTCCGAGCCTCCAGCACCGCCTTGGTCCTCCCTGCCATCGGCTCCACCCTGGCCCTTCGAGTCTTCGGCTATTCTCCGGGCACCAAGTTCCATGGCTCCACCCCTCGAGCCTCTCACGGCTCCGCCTTCCATGGCTCCGCCCCTCGAGCCTCTCATGGCTCCACCCCCCCACAGACTTTGCCTTGGTCCCATGCCCCTCGCCCTTTCTCGCCATGCCACGCCCCACACCTCAAGACACCCCCCCCCCAGCTCCCTACAGAACTTTGAATTTATGTCATGTTTTACGTGTTTTGTTTATGTGTTGGGGTGTCAGGAGCCACCCCTTAGTGGGGGGGGATATGTCATGTGTATTTTGTTGATTCATGTCTTTTATTTTGAAATGTTTATTTCCTGTTTCCCTTGTCATGTGATTTCTGTTTTCCCTCCATGTTCATGTGTCATGTTTTCATTGGTTTATTGTTTAATTAGCTTGTTATGAGTTCTGTTTGTTCATTGGTTTATGTTCTCCCATGTCTTGTATTTAAGCCCTCATGTTTGCATTGTCTAGTTGTCAAGTATTGAATGTGTATGTGCATAGTCAAGTCATGTTTATAGTCAAGTCATGTTTATAGTCAAGTCATGTCATAGTCAAGTTCATATTTATGTTTTATGTTTCACGTTTGTAGTTAGGGTTACTGGTTATCACGTTTATAAATAAACTGCACTTGGGTTCTTCATCTTCACGTCTTCGTCATTGCCATCATTGTCAGCAGCCAACAACGTTACAGGACACAATTCTGTACCTTCTGTAATCCACATTTCACATGTAGCGGTCATTACAACCAATGGGCCATCAATGGTGTCAGAGCTGATTAAAGTTCTATAGGGAAAGGACAGTGTGACAGGGCCTCTGGGAGTTAGTTTTAGGGCAATATGAGTCTGGGTACTCTAACAGCAGGCACAGTTGTCAGTTCTGTGGCCTGCCAAATACACTGCTGACGCTTGGCCCGGAACACAGTGTGACACGGTATTTCACCTGTCATGCCCACTGTCTAAACACTTCATCTATTCCTCTCCTGTCTCTTTCTCACTGTTTGTCTTCTCTCCTGTAGAACTCATGATCTGATTTTTATTGATAAGTATAATATGATTTTATTTTTATTTTTTTTTTATATTGAGTTCAGACTCATGTTGATCCAAACCTGTATAGCATGCTTTTTTCCATGGAACGCTAGACAGAATGTTAGCCTCAGTCACCATTCACTGATATTGTATGGAAAAAAATATGCAAATGAAAGTGAATGGTGACTGAGACTAAGGTCTCCTTATGTGTTCTATGTGTTTGGAACAACATGAGGTGAGTAAATGATGACAGAAATGTCATTTATTTTTATTATTTTTATTTTTGGGTTTGACTGTATTCCCTTTAGGGATGTGTAGTATGAAGTGAACTTTGACTTCAACAGAAAGCTAACACATGGATGGCAGACTCACTCCTCTTTCATACTGGACTCGGAATCAGAGCATAAGCGGCGTATATTTTTTTCAGCGCACATATTAACAGGTTATAGCATTCACACAGGAAGCATTAGCAGCTCGTTGGAGCGGCGCGTGAGTGGCAGTGCAGAAGAGTTTTGGCGTCAAGTCTATTTTGCTGTGCTGCTCACGCTGAATTAAGGTGCCAGTGCATTGTTGATGGACATCATGAAGATGTCCATCAATCATGAAAAAACAGATATTGCACAGAATAAGCATGTATTTGTAATCTAATATGTTTTTGTATTAATTACAGCTCGTAGGAAAACAAAATAAATAGGGTTTTATCATTTAAAACTACAGTATACTACAAGTCATAGTATTAAACAAAATAAAAATAAACAAATGTATATACTATTACATAGAGAGCAGGTCTAAAGGGTTAACAACAACACAGCCCAGTGCTAACAGCTGAGGTAAACAAATGCACGTGACAGCACGTGTGGTCGGTAAATTCAGAACTTACCTCAGTCATGTATTGAATTGAAGTGCTCTATTACTCTCAACGTTTTACAGGATTAATTAACAAAGGAAAAATCATGGGATGCTGTACCTGGCTGCTGGTGAAGATGGTAAGTTAACATATTGGAAGTGCATCCTTTTTGTGAGGGAAGTACTCAACACTCAAAAGTTTTGGATGTTGTTTGAACAAAAAGATACAGCTATTCAATGGTTGTGCATAATTACTTATTTCTGGCTATATTATTAAGCTATACAGTATTATTAATTGTGACTGAACCAAACCGAGTGATCAAACCATCTGTCTTCTCTTTTACAAAACAATGTTCAGGCTCATCATCCTCCCCCTTCCACTAAATAATTATGTTTAAAAATGAGCAGAGCTCATTGTGCTGGCTGTAACTACATGAAATAATTCTACAAGACTGCATTAGATTACACCAGCATCATGTCAATACGATTTCATGACGATCACATTTGTGACACTTAACAATAGCTCACTCCTGATAACCATTTTATAACTTTATTTTCCATGTAGAGCGCAGCAGTTTCTGCAGCAGAAGCACTGCTGGTGTAAAAGCATTTGCTTGTTTGCAGCGACATTGTCACGACGGACTTCTTCAGTTCGGCTCATGCACTGCTTCGGCGTGCTATGTGAAAGAGGCGTCAGGATGAAGAAATCACTGTAGCAACTTTTTGCCGGTATCATGAAAATGTCTTTGACATTCCGTTCTCACTTTAGTTTGGACGATTACATTTTAGCCTCATCAATCTTTGGATTTATTGTGCGTGTTGAACCGCAATATGTTTTATTACTTATAAAGATATTAGTGAAGTTACATTATACTATCATATTGATTATGGATGCACACAGATAGAGTAGTCGTTATTCAGTTAATATGTTATTGGATAATGTTATTTCACATAAATGAAGTGAAGGAATAAAGGAATAGTTCACCCAAAAATGAACATTTTCTAATTTACTCACCCTCATGCCATCCCAGATGTGTATGACTTTCTTTCTTCTGCAGAACACAAACCAAGATTTTTGAAAGAATAATTCAGCTCTGTAGGTCCATACAATGCAAGTGAATAGGTGCCAAAATGCCAAGACTCCATTGGATTATTTAATGTCTTCTGAAGCTAAATACTAGGTGTGTGTAAAAAATAGATCAATATTTAAAAATGTTTTTACTAAAAATATTCGCTTCCGGGCAGCTGTGGTGTGCACGTTCATGAGGGTGGTGTTCAAACTGCCTCTCGTGTGACGTAAGAGCCTTGGCATGTCGATACTGTTGGATCCCTAAGCTGGTCTGAAATCAGCAGGGGAAAAATCTTCACTGCACACCCAAAATAATTTGAGTGACTCAATGTGTGTATTGATCATTGCTCAGGATCATTGATAGGGAATCTGTGAAAAGTTAGTCTTTCCGCATGTGATGATAACTACGGACGTAATCTAACACTTTTCTGTAGGTTGAGGCATCCAGGATAAGCACACACAAGCACCACTTTGAAAAAAGAAACCAATACAAATACAAATCTGTAGCAAAACCAATTCAGCTTCTGTGTAACACTCCTCCTCCTCAGTTGTAAACAACAGTGCGCTTCCGTATTTTTTGTATTTCACGCGACAGTTCTCACATCTACTTGCCAAAACACTTACGTCACATGAAAGGCTGCGTGAACTCGACCATCATGAATGTGCATAACACTGCTGGCCGGCGAAAATTTTTAGTAAAAAAAAAAGAAGACGTTTTAAATATTGATCTATTTCTTACACACACCTTGGATGTCTGCGGAGATTCCAGACTCAGCCATTGAACCCGCGGGGTTCTCCGTGCACCGAGTGGACAGAGCGAAAGACCTCTCAGGTAAAAGCAGAGGTGGTGGTGTATGTTTTATGATCAACAAATCCTGGTGTGATCAGAGGAACGTACATTCTATCAAGTCTTTCTGCTCTCCTGATCTGGAATTTCTTATGCTTCTGTGTCGACCATTCTGGCTACCGAGGGAATTCACTGCGGTCATTATCACTGCTGTGTACATCCTCCCACAAGCCGACACAGACCGGGCACTCAAGGAACTGTATGGGAGTATAAGTGAGCAGGAAACCGCGCACCCTGAGGCCGCGTTCATTGAGACCGGGGACTTTAATAAAGCCAGTTTAAAATCAGTCGCACCAAAATATCACCAGCATATTAGTTTCAACACACGAGGGGACCGGGTTTTGGACCATTGCTACTCTCCGTTCCGGGATGACTACAAATCCCTCCCCCGCCCACCATTTGGCAAATCGGACCACTCTTCCATTCTGCTTCTGCCCGCTTACAGGCAGAAATTGAAACAGGAAGCACCCACCCTCAGAACGATCCAGTGCTGGTCGGACCAATCAGATTCTACGCTACAAGACTGTTTTGATCACACGGACTGGGAGATGTTCCAGTCCGCCTCTGATGACGACATCGAGCTTTACGCCGATAGCATAATGTGTTTCATCAGAACGTGCGTAGAGGACATCGTTCCGACCAGAACTGTACGAATCTATCCGAATCAGAAACCTTGGATCAATAGCGATGTTCGCGCGGCACTTAATGTGCGGACCTCCACTTTTAATTCCAGGAACGTGGAGGAGCATAAACAAGCCAGTTATGCCCTCCGAAAAACTATCAGAACCGCAAAACGCCAGTACAGGAGTAAGATTGAAGGACAGTTTAACACCAACAACTCTAGAAGCATGTGGCAGGGAATTAACATCATCACGGACTTTAAAGGGAATAAAAACTCCGCCATGAACACCGCTGCCTCTCTACCGGATGAGCTAAATACTTTTTATGCTCGTTTCGAGGGAAATAACACCGCCCTCGTGGAGAGAGCTCTCGCGGCTGAAGCTACAGAGGTTAGTTCACTCTCCGTCTCTGTAGCGGATGTAACACGATCCTTCCGATGGGTGAATATCCGCAAAACCGCTGGCCCAGATGGCATTCGGGCCGAGTCATCAGAGCATGCGCGAACCAGCTGGCTGGTGTTTTTACGGACATTTTCAACCTTTCCCTCTCTTTGTCTGTAGTCCCCACATGCTTTAAAACATCCACCATTGTGCCTGTTCCAAAACAATCAAAAATAACTTGTTTAAATGACTGGCGTCCTGTTGCTCTGACCCCCATCATCAGCAAATGTTTTGAGAGACTAATCAGAGATTACATCTGCTCTGTATTGCCACTCTCTCTTGACCCGCTGCAGTTTGCTTACCGCAACAACCGCTCCACTGATGATGCCATTGCATCTACAATACACACTGCTCTCTCCCACCTGGAAAAAAAGAACACTTATGTGAGAATGTTGTTTGTAGACTACAGCTCAGCATTCAACACCATAGTGCCCTCCAAGCTAGATGAGAAACTCCGGGCTCTGGGCTTAAACAGCTCGCTGTGCAGCTGGATCCTGGACTTCCTGTCAAGCAGACGCCAGGTGGTTAGAATAGGCAGCAACATTTCCTCATCACTGACCCTCAACACTGGAGCCCCGCAGGGCTGTGTTCTCAGCCCACTACTGTATTCCTTGTACACACATGACTGTGTGGCAACACATAGCTCCAATGCCATCATTAAGTTTGCTGATGACACGACGGTGGTAGGTCTGATCACTGACAATGATGAAACAGCCTACAGAGAGGAGGTACACACTCTGACACACTGGTGTCAGGAGCACAACCTCTCCCTCAACATCAGTAAGACAAAGGAGCTTGTGGTGGACGTCAGAAGAAAAGACAGAGAACACAGTCCCATCACCATCAATGGAGCACCAGTGGAGAGAGTCAGCAGCTTCAAGTTCCTGGGTGTCCACATCACTGAGGAACTCACATGGTCCAACCACACTGAAGTCGTTGTGAAGAAGGCTCATCAGCGCCTCTTCTTCCTGAGACGGCTGAGGAAGTTTGGAATGAACCGCCACATCCTCACACGGTTCTACACCTGCACTGTGGAGAGCATCCTGACTGGCTGTATCTCCGCCTGGTACGGCACTAGCACCGCCCACAACCGCAAAGCTCTGCAAAGGGTGGTGCGAACTGCCAGACACATCATCGGAGGTGAGCTTCCCTCCCTCCAGGAAATATATACAAGGCGGTGTGTGAAAAAAGCTTGGAGGATCATCAGAGACTCCAGCCACCCGAGCCATGGGCTGTTCTCACTGCTACCATCAGGTAGGCGGTATCGCAGCATCAGGACCCGCACCAGCCGACTCCATGATAGCGTCTTCCCCCAAGCAATCAGACTTTTGAACTCTTGATCTCCCACGATCAAAATACATCAGCACTGCACTTTATTACCCTTACTCTTATATCTCACACCGGACTGTCATAAATTATATTATTATTATTATATTATGTTCTCTCTTAACAACTGACTATCAACCGACAGCCTGAATGTCAATACAGTACAATACTGTACATTCTATATATATATACTTTTTTATATATTTTTATTTTTTATTTTTATTGAATAATGTGTATCTATATAGTGCGTATTGTATACTGTACAGTGTATGTTATTATTTGTATACTGTTGAGTGTAATTATGTGTATAACAGATGTTTAAATTGTGTTGTGTTAATTTGATGTTATTGTAAATTGGTATATGTCTCATCACTGTCACGACTGCTATGTTGATCGGAACTGCACCCAAGAATTTCACACACCATTGCACTTGTATATATGGCTGTGTGACAATAAAGTGATTTGATTTTCGCTTTAGAAGACATTAATCCACTGGATTTGTATGGATTACTTTTATGATGGCTATATGTGCTTTTTGGAGCTTAGAAATTTCACTTGCATTGCATGGACCTATAGAGCTGAAATATTTTTCCAAAAATCTTTGTTTGTGTTCTGCTGTAGAAAGAAAGTCCTACACATCTTGGATGGCATGAGAGTACGGAGCCCCTTAAGTGACCTTTGTGGAAGAAAAAATACCGAGATTTATGCGTGTGCATGAGAAACTTTCCAGTTCGCATGAGAAAACGTTTGCATGCTCGCGTTACAATTTCTGGTGTATGAATATCTAATTTCATTCAGCGCAATCTCACGGAGAACGCAAGTGCATGGGTGCGCATGAATTGATAGAGAAACATTTTAAAGAGCACCTATTATGGTTTTTAAATGTGCCTAATTTTGTTTTAAAGGTCTTATACAATAGATTTACATGCATCCAAGGTCAAAAAACACTTTAATTTGCTCATAATTTAAATCGCAGCATTACCTTTTTTTCCCAGTGTCAAAAACAACTCGTTCAATGATCCGTTCTAAAGGATTCATTCTAAACTCCTCCTTTCAGAGAGCCTACTCTGCTCTGATTGGTCAGATGTCCCAGTCTGTTGTGATTGGTCTACTACTTAGTGTAGTGTTTGAGGGCGGGTCAAAGCTGTTCGCTAGCTGCCAGTGAAGACCAGAGGCAGGTTTTTTGTTACCAAATTACGTAGGTTAGTACAGGAAGTAAGTCTGGAATTACTAACGACTCGTTTCAGGTGTTCAGAATCGGTTCTTTCTTTTGAGAGTCAATAACTCCATTTGTCATGCACTTTGATTTTTGAAACTTTGCAGACTTTTTTACATTCACAAACAGCTATATAACACACTACATGAAAGATAATATTTGAAAAACCATAATAGGTGCTCTTTATACTTGGCCAAAAATGATAATACACTTGCATAAATTGTATGGTGCCCATTTATGAGTACTTATGATAATCCTTGTATGTGGATAATGTGGCCATTTATATGGATTCACGATAATCCTGAGGTAACTGATGTAATGATGCATTAAACCAGGGGTGTCCAAACTTTTTCTACAGGGGTCAGATCCAAAAAGAAATAAGGTGTAGTGGGCCGCAATGTTGTAATAATAATAATAAAAAAAGGCTAGCTATTGCGTCATCTTTATATTGTATGCCTAATATTATGCTAGTTTTAATCACATTTGTTTTAATAAAGGATATTTCTTACACCAAGAACACTTGTAATAGAACAGTGATGCAGGTTCAGAATTTGCCCCTGAAAATTAAATCCAGTGGCCAATTATCCGCCCCTTTATGGAAAAGTTCATTTCTGACAATGCAGTAATGTAACATATTATAGCCATTAAACAACAAAACACAATACAAACCCTAATCTCTGTATACATTTCCCTGGAAGTAATCTGTTTAATAATTGTCAAATGCAATGTGAAAACAGTAATGGTTTTACAACAAAATGGTGTCATTTTATTAGTCAATGACAAAGTTTACTGCTGGCATCATCTGACAATGTTTACAAATATGGCTTCTCAGATCTGACCATGTGTTTGTTGCATTACATTACATTGTTTAAAAAAATGGCAAGATTTACAGAATAAATTGAACTTGTAGTGCACAAGAAACTGGTCTTAATGAACTGATCTTAATTTTCATTATAATCAAACAGGAATTGCTTTTCCTAGCTGTATTCTTGGCTAAAATTTACAAGCCCTTTTTTATATATACATATAAATAGGGATGTCTCAATATCACTTTTTTGAAAACGAGTACGAGTACCAAAACTTAATTTTACTGGTATCAGTAACGGGTCCGATACCGCACTCATGTACTGGAACACAAGTGACAATGACACGTCATTTACTCAGGGATAATTAACATTACCAACACTCCCTAATGAGAACTTTAGTCATTGTGTTTTACTGCACCTTCATTAGAAATAAAGCAAAAAATAAAATGACCATAAACACAGTGAAATTAACAGCTGAAGCAAGGCAACAATTTCAGAAAGGTTGTAAGTAATATGTTGAAATAAAAGAAAATTGTTTTCACAGTTTTATGCACTCTCTGCATAATGTCAGCAGAATACAAGGTTATATTACAAAAAAACTTGAAGCTAAAACCAGTGCATTCTTTTAAAAAATCATTTAATTTCCAAATTTAGCTTATGTGATGGGATTAAGAAAACAGAATGTCTCATTAAACTACCTCTAGAAAGATGTAGAGCGATTCTTTAAAATACAATTTCTGCTAGGAAGAGCACTGTAGACAGAGATGAAAGGAACTTCAGAGTTCTCATGTCAACATAGAGATGTAAAGTGTTCTCGACTTTAATCTGTGTCGTCATGTGGTTGCTTTCAGAATTTATACCAATAGGGATAGGAATTCTGTTTGAATGAATGAAATTACATGAATTTTATTGGTTAGCCTATAATTTCTGACCACTGCACTAAAAGCAGGCTGTGATTGTGTAAATACACTGAATCACTTACTCTGGATGCTAAAATATGTTCTCAAATTTTGAAGAACAAACAAAGACCATGATATGCTATGTTTGTTTGTGGGCAAATAATGTAGTAACAAGTAGTATGAGTAGTCCTTCCCATAAAGCTATCCCTTCTCCTCCACTCCCTTCTCCCTCTTTTCTATCATTAGGCTCAATTCACCTAAAGTTCACAAAGAATGTTCAGTCTATATGTTTCATTATATATAATCATATAAAATGTCTGTGAATAGTACAACGATCCTATTCCCACAGCAGCAGAGAAGATAATAATAAAGATTTGAGAATTCAGGTAAACCCCGTCTTGCTGTAGGGGTGCCTTACCTCGGGTTTTAGAGACAAATTACCTCGTTTTACAGTCAAGATTTGACCACTTAGATCAGAAAATCCTGTCCAGTCAAATTCCAGTCATTATCGTATTAGGCCTACCCCCAGTTGAAATGTATTTCGATGGTCTGGGTAGTTCAGGAAGGTTGGAAAAAAAGAGTCTTTGGGATTTGGCAACCAAGAACCTCCACATAGTATTGTGTGCTTCTCCCAATCTCTGCTGCTAGTTATTTATATTTGACTCTTTCTGACATATTTAATTCATCTTTTGAGTATCTTTATTGTACTGATCATTTCTGAATAGATTATGTAATTGGCATGATACATTTTACACGGTACATCAAGTGTTAAATTTGGTTTATCATGCATTATTCTGAAATAATTTACTCTAGATTGCTCTAGAGGAGTGTGACGTTATAGCAGATTAATGACCAGGGGTCCATACTAAAGTCCATGGTATGATGGTGCATGGGCACATTATCTGTACACTTCAGAATTCTGCCTATATTGCCTGATCTAGCAAGTTGTACATTATGCATGTGGTTTAGTGGAACTACCACTGGCCAAACTTATTTATTGCCATGCCAACAAATTTGTCTGGAATTTTTCGTGATGAGCTCACAACAATAATAACATACATCACACATACAGCAACAAGAGCAACAAAGATATCACAGTAGTGCCTATAAGAATTAGCTTTTACCACTGAGTACAGCACAAAAACAGAGACCCACAATACCAAGTGTAGGGTGCAAAAGTCCAGGTACTCGAGGAGTTATGAATCTGAACAATCTTACAATATGTACTATTTAAGAGACGTGTGGACTTGGATTTAATTGCCCTAAGACGGCTTTCTGAGGGCAGGGGAGTTAAAAAATTATTGGCAGGATGTGTGGGATCATTCAAGATTTTCATGCCTATAACCTTCATGCATGACACATAAATGTAATTTATGTCTGTAAGCATCAGTACCCACTGAGCTACCCAGGCCCCCCATTTCCTTCGTTTTTAAAACATTTAGCACAAGATTATTAGCACTGCACCAGTCAATCAGGGAAGACACCTCACTCCTATAAGCTGATTCATTGTTATCTGTTATCAAGCCAATCATTGTTGTATCATCCGCAAACTTAAATATTTTTACAGAATCGCAATGTGAAATATAATAATTTGTGTACATAGAATAGAGTAAAGGTGACAATACACAGCCTTGCGGGGCACCCATGCTTATAGGCAGGGTTTTCTAAAAGTTATTGTTTATTTTCACCACTTGAGTTCTGTTCTACAAGAAGTCCAGAATCTAGTGGGCAAGGGACTGATGAACCCCCAATTTCCCTAACTTCACAAATAACTTGACTGGGATAATTGTATTAAATGCTGAAATATAGTCCACAAAAAGAACCCTCACATAAATGGCCAATGTTTCTAGATGTTTTAGAAAAGAGTGAAGACACAGAGACACAGCATCATTCACAGATCTATTAGCCTTACAGGCAAATTGGTAGGTGTCCAGAGTGACTGAGGCGATTAATTATCTGATGACCAGTCGCTCAGAAATCTTCATTACCACCGAAGTAAAGGCAACAGGTCTGTAATGGTTTAGGCAGCTGATACTAGATTTCTTTGGTACTTAAATGATAACCGCTGCTTTAAAGCATGCAGGAACTCTGCATTCCTTTAGGGACCAAATAAAGAAGTCTGTAAGAACTGGGTCAAGGGATTTCACGCACCTCTTTAGGGTTGCAGATGATACACAGTCTGGACCTGATGCTTTCCTACTGTTCTGACTAAGCAGCAGATTTCTGATTTCATGCTCCTCTATCACAAAGGGACGGGTAGGGGCCTAGGCAGTGCTGGCTGACCAACCAAGCCACAGGACTTATTGTCAAATCGGCCATAAAATATGTTGTTCATCAGGCAGTGACAAGTTGTCACAGATAGCTGAAGCCGTTGACTTCTTGTAGCCTGTGATTTTCTGCAGGCCTTTTCATACACCATGAGTGTCATTGGCTTTGAGTTTATTTTCCAGGTTGGTCTTGTCCAACTCATATTTCACAGATTGGTATTGTATGCTTGTTTCTCCATGAGCATTTTATCTCTTTACTAAACCATGGCTTATTGTTGCTGTATATGATTACTGTCTTAGAAGGGATACACACAGTCTCCACACAGTTTATGTAGGAAGTGACCACATCAGTATACTCATCCAGATCATAACAAGACTCCTTAAAAACAGACAGTTAGTACTCTCTAGGCAGTCTGTTAGCAGTTCTATTGCCTGTGGAGAGCATTTGAAAATGTCCTGGTTACTTTCGTAACCTTCGTTCGCTGATGGAGGGAACGAGACGTTGTGTCGATGTAGTGACTCTAGGGGTCACCCTTGGGAGCCCCAAACACCTCTGCTTTTTTTAAAAAAGGCCAATGAGAATTGGCGAGTGGAATTTGCATGCCACTCCCCCGGACATACGGGTATAAAAGGAGCTGGTATGCAACCACTCATTCAGGTTTTGTGCTGAGGAGCCGAGACCAGGTCCCGGCCATTTCAGTGGGTAGTTCAACATTGTGGCAAGAGGGACACAATGTCTCGTTCCCTCCATCGGGGAACAGAGGTTGCGAAAGAAACCAGGACGTTCCCTATCTGTCTCTCACTCTACGTTGTGTCGATGTAGTGACACCCTATACAAAACGCCACAACTAGCTGAACTGTGTTGCGTGAACTGGCAGTGTGTGACGGGCAGACTGCTGTGTGCCTCGTAGCCAGCACACCAGGCCATCACGTAACCTCCCCCAACGCTCTTATGAGCGTCGAACGGTCCATCAGGAACAAGTCGACTGCCCAACAATAGTGACAGTCTAGCCCAGCCGAGGCCTCTTTTCCCTCTTTTATCTCCCCAAAAAGAGTGGAATTTTGTTAACGGACTGGGATCCACGAGTGTCCACGTTGGGGGGTGTCACTCCCAAGGGGAAGACACCATGGAGACCACACCCCTCCCAGAGAAGGGGGGGGGAGGGTATTTTGAGTGGAAATACATCACATGGTCTTTACCGAGCTTTGTTGGAAGTATGTCATGTGGAGAGGTCCCATGGTAGGTTCTACCCAAAGGTGGAGGAGTTTCTACAAAGCATGGCGACCGGGGGCAGAGGGTCCCCTGCCCAAGGAAGACGCAGTTTACCGACAGGTAAATGATTTTGTGGAAAATATCACATGGGGTTGCCTTCAGGGGAACCAGCACATGCGGAGCACCTCCCTCAGAACAGGGGCTCATTAGCGCACTTACTGAGCCGGCAGAAAGTTTCTCTGCAAACTCAACTGCCACAGGGCTTAGGAGGAAAGTCATCCAGGGATCACAGTCTGTGAACACTACTGGGAGTCAAGAGCACGAGGGAGGGGAAAGGCGCTATGCGCAAGCAGTACACCCGGCCAGTTGTCCCGGAACTTTCCTGCTCATGCCTGCCACTACTCAGGACGAGACCAGCTCAACCCAGAGATTGTAGAACCTCGCAAAGGTGTTGGGTGTTGCCCAGCCCGCTGCTCTGCAGATGTCTTCCAAAGAGGTGTCACTGGCCAGGGCCCAGGAGGCCGCCACACTCCTGGTAGAGTGGGCTCGTAACCCCGCAGGGGGTGGCATGTCCTAATCTTGATATGCCATAGCAATGGCATCAATGAACCAGTGGGCAATCCTCTGTTTGGAGACAGCACTTCCTTTCCGCTGTCCACCAAAGCAGACAAAGAGCTGCTCGGAGCTTCTAAAGCTTTGCGTGTGATCCAAATAGATGTGTAAAGCTCGCACCGGACACAACAACACGAAGGCTGGGTCTACCTCCTCCTGGGGCAGCACTTGCAGGTTCACCACCTGATCCCTAAAAGGGGTCGTGGGAACCTTGGGCACATAGCCCAGTCAGGGTCTCAAGATCACATGAGAGTAACCCGGACCGAACTCCAGGCATGATTCTCTGACAGAGAACGCCTGCATGTCCCCTACCCTCTTGATGGAGGTGAGCGCAGTCAGGAAGGCAGTCTTCAAAGAGAGTGCCTTAAGCTCAGCTGAATCCAAGGGCTCAAAGGGAGCTCCCCATAGACCCTGAAGGACTACAGAGTGGTCCCACGGGGGACGAGGCGCGGTCTAGAGGGATTCATCCTCCTAGCGCCTCTCAGGAACCTGATGATCAAGTCATGCTTCCCCAAATACTTACCATCTACTGCATCAAGATGCGTCAAAATAGCGGCTACATACACCTTCAAGGTGGAGGGGGACAGCCGCACCTCCAGCCTCTCCTGCAGGATGGAAAGCACTGATCCAACTGCGCATCTCTGGGGGTCTTCACGTCAAGAAGAACACCACTTAGCGAACAGACGCCACTTCAAGGCATACAAGCGCCTTGTAGATGGAGCCCCAGCCTGAGTGATCGTTTCTACCACCACGGGTGGTAGACCAATTAGGTCTCCACGTCCTGTCCAGGGGCCAGA
Organism: Myxocyprinus asiaticus; assembly: GCF_019703515.2. NCBI lineage: Eukaryota > Metazoa > Chordata > Actinopteri > Cypriniformes > Catostomidae > Myxocyprinus > Myxocyprinus asiaticus. The sequence goes on from NC_059344.1 coordinate 44,994,083, forward strand.
CGTGGATATTCCAGAGGTCTGGTCATGGGTGCCAGATGGTGCCCCATCCCTGAGAAAGAAGGTCCTTCCTCAGGGGAATCGCCGGGGGGGGGCTTTCGCGAGGAGGGTGAGATCCGAGAACCATGTCTGGGTGGGCCAGAAGGGTGCTACCAGGACAGGGTCTGTGCAAGTAGGCTCACTGGGGGAAGCGCATATTTGCATAGTCCAGGGGGCGAGCTGTGTGCCAGCGCATCTATACCGAGGGGTGCCTCGGTCAGGGCATACCAGAGCGGGCAGTGGGAGGATTCCCGGGAAGCAAACAGGTCTACCTGTGCTCGACCGAATCAACTCCAAATCAGCTGGACCACCTGAGGGTGGAGTCTCCACTCTCCCCTGAGGGTAACCTGACGTGACAGCGCGTCCGCTGCGGTGTTGAGGTCGCCCGGGATGTGAGTGGCTTGTAGCAACTTGAGGCACTGCTGACTCCAGAGGAGTTGCATACGGTGCCCCAGCCCGTCTTGGAGGCATCTGTTGTAACCACGACACACCTGGAGACCTGCTCTAGGGGAACCCCTGCCCGTAGAAATGCAAGGTCGGTCCACCGGCTGAAGAGGCGGCGACAGATCGGCGTGATGGACACGCGATGTGTCCCGTGGCGCCATGCCCATCTTGGGACTCAAGTCTGAAGCCAGTGCTGAAGCGGTCTCATATGCATCAACCCGAGCGGTGTGGCTGCCACTGAGGATGCCATATGCCCCAGGAGCCTCTGAAAAAGTTTCAGTGGAACTGCTGTTCTCTGTCTGAACACCTTCAGACAGTTCAGCACCAACTGTGCACGCTCGTTCATGAGGCACGCTGTCATCGAGACTGAGTCCAACTCCAGACCGAGAAAAGAGACGCTCTGAACCGGGGAGAGCTTGCTCTTTTCCCAGTTGACCCGGAGCCCCAGTTGGCTGTGGTGCTGGAGCATGAGGTCCCAGTGTGCGCACAGCAACTCTCAAGAGTGAGCTAGGATTAGCCAGTCATTGAGATAGTTGAGGATGCGGACGCCCACTTCCCTTAGCGGGGCAAGGGCAGCCTCTGCGACCTTCGTGAAGACGCGAGGGGACAAGGACATGCCGAAGGGGAGGACCTTGTACTGATACGCCTGGCCTATGAAGGCAAACCGCAAGAAGGGTCTGTGTCGAGGTAAGACAGAGACGTGAAAGTACGTGTCCTTCAGGTCTACCGCCGCGAGCCAATCTTGATGCCGGATGCTCGCTAGAATGCGTTTTTGCATCGGCATCTCAAACAGGAGTCTGTGCAAAGCCCGGTTCAGTACTCGCAGGTCCAGGATTGGTTGCAACCCACCGCCTTTCTTCGGTATGATGAAGTAAGGGCTGTAGAACCCTTTCTTCATCTCGGCTGGAGGGACAGGCTCTATCGCATCCTTGTGCAGAAGGGTAGCGATCTCCGCACGCAAGGTAGCGGCGTTCTCGCCCTTCACCGAGGTGAAGTGGGTCTCCTCGCCCCTGGGTCGCCCGTCTCGGGGGCGCTTCGAAACCTTCCTCGGGTTCTTAGCGGCCGGCCGCGAGACAGGTGGCATCTGCTTCCTGCTGAGGGCTCCACGCCGGAGCCGGGTCACGGGGGCGGGCTGCGGCGGAGCTGGTGTTGTTGCTGCAGGAGGATGCCCTTGGCGACGAGCAGACAGGGTGCGTGGTCTTAAGCCGCACTGGGGCAGGATATGTTATAAAACCTCTGTCTGCTTCTTCACCGCCGAGAACTGCTGGGCAAAGTCCTCGACAGCGTCGCCAAACAGGCCAACCTGGGAAATGGGGGCGTCAAGGAACCGTGCCTTGTCCGCTTCTCCCATCTCGACCAAGTTGAGCCAAAGGTGGTGCTCCTGGACCACCAGGGTGGACAGTGCCTGCCTGAGAGACTGCACTGTGACCTTCGTCGCCCCGAGAGCAAAGTCGGTCACCGAGCGCAGTTCCTGTATTAACCCCGGGTCAGAACTACCCTTGTGCAGTTTTTTAGCACCTTTGCTTGGTGTACTTGCAGGAGAGCCATGGCATGCAGGGTGGAGGCGGCTTGTCCAGCGGCACCCTAGGCTCTAGCCGTCAGGGATAACGTAAACCTACAGGCCCTGGATGGGAGTCTTGGGCGCCCATGCCAGGTAGTGGCGCTCTGCGGACACAAGTGCACTGTGAGCGCCTTGTCCACCTGGGGGATCACCGAATACCCCCTGTCCGCTCCGCCATCGAGGGTAGCGAGAGTGGGGGAGCTGAAAGACCGGGACCGGGCAGTAAAAGGTGCCTCCCATGATCTTGTCAGCTCCTCATGCACTTCCAGGAAGAAAGAAACGGGGGCAGGGCGTGGCCGTGGGCGGCGCCCCGTGCCCAGGAACCGATAGTCATGCCGCGAGGGTTCAGGGGAGAGTGGAGGGTTCCACTCTAGCCCAACGCCTCCCGGGAAAGCACGTCCATCATTTTCGCATTGGTGCGAGACTGGGCGACCGTGCCCGAAGGAGGAAGCCGAGCCGAAGCCTCTGCATCAGACTGGACGAGCCAGCTGTCCGATGCTGTGCTCAATAACTCATTGTCTTCCGGAGCTCCGAACGAGAAGTCGAACTCGTGCTGAGACGAGCCGCCGGTCTCATGTGAGAGCCTGATCGGGGCAAGCGAGTGTGCTGGGGAATGGGAGATCCGTGGGTGGATACCTGGTGGAGGTGGTCCCATTGATGTCCCCAAATCGCCCCCAGTGCTAACTGACGTGGCCTCAAACCCGTAGGTAAAAGGACCAGTGCGGGGAGCCGCTGGGGTGGCTTGCTTTCTTACGAAAGCAAGCCGCGACCGCAATGTTGCCATGGTCATGTTCTCGCAATGAGGACACGACTCATCCATGAACTATGTCTCTGCATGGGCAATGCCCAGACACGTAAGACAGCGATCATGGCCGTCGGAAGCGGAGAGACAACGACCGCAACCAGGAATAACACACAAACGAAAAGGCATCTTTAAAAAGACATGTCTTTAAAAAGACGTTCCATGTGTGCTGCTCTTTCAGAAAGAAAATATACTCTTTTAGAATATACTCTTTTAAATGTTCTGCCGAAGCACCCAGGGGCGTTCTCTGCAAACCACAGATGCAGAGGGGGAGAAGCCACTGAAATGCACCATAAGATCCAGCAGAGAGAGGTGAATGAACTCGGCGGATGAATTCAGCTCAATGAGTAGAACCGCTCGGCTCTGAAGAGAAAATTTAAATGAGTGGTTGCATACCAGCTCCTTTTATACCCGTATGTCCGGGGAAGTGGCATGCAAATTCCACTTGCCAATTCTCATTGGCCTTTTGTTCAAAAAAGCAGAGGCATCTGGGGCTCCCAAGAGTGACCCCTAGTGTCTCTACATCGAATAACATCGAGTGAGTGACACATAGGGAACACGCTGTAACATTGCTCTAGAACACTTTTGAGCCTAGTGGCCACATTGATCTGCTGTTTATATCTTGGCATGGTCTTCCTCATACCTACATGATTAAAGTCTCCAAGCATCAGTAATGCAGAATCTGGATAAGCATTTTCTAACTGCATGATGTGGTCAGCCAACTGTGTTGCTGCATCAGCAGCTGATGCTTGAGGTGGAATATAGGCAGCAACCAAAATAATAGAAGACTCTGGGTAGATAAAACGGTCTACACTTAATAGAGAGTAACTCCAAAGTGGTAGTGCATGTTGTTGAGATTACCTTTGTGTCTGTAGCCCACCATTGGTTTACATAGAAACACACACCTCCACCTTAGCTTTTAAGTGAATCTGATGTGCCGGGAACAAAGAGAATCCCGCCTGATGTAATGCTGAGTCTGGGATGTTCCCATTCAACCAGGTCTCTGTGAAACACAATACCGAGCAGTTGGCCATGTCCTGTCTTTTGTTTAGAAGAAGGGTCAACTCCTCAACTCCTGTTTGTTGATGAAGGAACAAACGTTGTAAAGTTAAATACTCGGCAGCGGGCAGCGATGTTTCCGTTTTCCAAGCCGAACTAATGCCTGGCTCTTCTCCCTCTCTTCCTTGCTTGTACCGTTCTGATGCATTGTGCACTAACCTCTCTGCTAACAGTGTCCAAGTTCCCAATGACAAAGTCATCTGAGTAGAAGTTTAACTTGGGCTGACGCTCAATCATATAGTCTCGAATGTGCAGTAACTCCAGTTTGCCATATGACAACACACTCTGCCCGTGATCCACACAAAAACATGAAAACACCACACAAAAGATTGAGTAGAGAAACACCATGTTGCCATAGGATGGCACCATCTTTCTTTTAAGTTCTTTATAATATTAGTCAAAACTTTAATCTCTGTCTATGATCATACTGTAGAGTTTGTGACCATGAGATGACACGCAATATTATCACTCATTGGAATTACAAGGATGATAGAGTACGTAAATCCACCACTATGAAACAAGTTTCAGTTATAATATCCTTTGACCTTCCAAACTCATTTCTGCTAACACTAACCACTGCATAAAACATTTAAAGGGGAGAAACTGCCACTTAAATGATAACACTTCATTTCATATCAGTTTTAATGGACACAGCTTTGATAGTATAGAGCTCTAAAGGGCATGAAACACCTCGAATTATGGTGAAATCTGCATTGTAGGAGATAAAAGGTAATGCTTGGTGTAGAGAGTAATTGCTTTTTTTATTTTTTATTTTTTTGAGTTACCAGGCGCAACATAAAAGACAAATCTTTTTTACGCGCTTTGGGAAGAACTGTGAAAGTAAGGAAAAGGCTTAAGATCACATTAAAGATCACCAATTGGCCTAAACTGTTGTACAAGTAGTTAAAATTGGTCAAAAAGGATATTTCAACTGAGTCGAAAGACAAGAGAAGAGAAGTGCCTGATCGGTGTGTAAATGTACTGTATATTGAGAGACACATTTAGATAACAGCTTGAAACAGAGTTAAAAGGTTAATCATCAGATCTCTCTCTGAGACTGACATGAAACATGACAGGAATTGTGCTGAAGGACACATCTATTGGAATGCCATCGCAGATGGAATTATTCAGATATGACAAATAATATGAGACAGGTAAATGGCCCACTGAAAATCCATCTCTGTGGCTTTGTGTACTAGTGAACAGTGTCTGTGGACATCAGTCAGAGGAGAGAAATGGCTTGCAGTAGCATCGTCCGCTAATAATTCACATTGTGATGGCATCTGGAGCCAACCATGTCTGCGATTGGACAGCATTTTATGAAAAAGAGCTTGTTGCACTGCATGCATCTTTATTATTGCAGAATGACAAAATAAGAGTAATTTCACTGATGATCAAAGAATATGTATACGTAACATGTAGGATTATCATTCACTTGTCAAACACACACTTACAATAAATATACAGGGTGACTATTTGCACTAGGTGTAAATACCACCTGCCACAAGGCTATTTGCACTCCAATAGTCTGGTGAAAAAGCAGAAATTGAATACAAACTGTGCCTCAAGTGTCATTGCAGTGGCGTGGGGTGTAATGACAGTGTGGATGTGTTATTTTATTTTACGTGCGGACGACCTGGGTTCGATTCCACCCTTTGTCCCACCTTTTCTCATTCTGTTTCCTGTCTCCACCATTAATATTTCCTTTAATACTACTTATAAAAATATATGAAAATTAATATAAAGGTTGATTTCCTTGCAGTAATTTGGTTACAGTGAAGGTTTGATCAGGGTAAAACTATGGCTTTGATATAGTAATATTGTAGTGACCATGTTTTTTGGAGGAAACCATAGTTGTAATCAGAATCAGAATCAGAATCAGAATGAGCTTTATTGCCAAGTATGCTTACACATACAAGGAATTTGTCTTGGTGACAGGAGCTTCCAGTGTACAACAATACAAAAACAATACAAAAACAGCAGCAAGACATAGATAATAATAAAAAATAAAAAATAAAACTAATTATACACATACGCACAGACACATACATACATACACACACACATACACATGGGTAGTGCAAATCGAATACAATATTTTATGTACAGTGTAAATACAAATCTGTTATGTACAGTGCAAATGTTTTTTTTTTTATCTTCAGAGGAATGAAATGGCAGAAGAGATTGGATGTGTTGGATAAATATAAGAAAGACTAAACTGTGTATTGCACATAGTTATTTCTCAATGGGGCAGTTTAACTGTTCATGAGCTGGATAGCCTGAGGGAAAAAAAAACTGTTCCTGTGCCTGACGGTTCTAGTGCTCAGAGCTCTGAAGCATCGGCCAGAAGGCAACAGTTTAAAAAGGTAGTGCGCAGGGTGAGTGGGGTCCAGAGTGATTTTTCCAGCCTTTATCCTCACTCTGGTAGTGTATAGTTCTTGAAGGGGGGCAGGGGGCAACCAATAATCCTCTCAGCAGTCCGAACTGTCTGATGTCTGATTTCATAGCTGAACCAAACCAGACAGTTATTGAAGTGCAGAGGACAGACTCAATGACTGCTGAATAGAATTGTATCAGCAGCGCCTGTGGCAGCTTGAATTTCCTCAGCTGGCGAAGGAAGTACAATCTCTGTGGGCTTTTTTCACAAGGAGTCAATGTGGGTCTCCCACTTCAGGTCCTGTGAGATGGTAGTGCCCAGGAACCTGAATGACTCCACTGCTGCCACAGTGCTGTTTAGAATGGTGAGAGGGGTCATTGTTGGGGTGTTCCTCCTAAAGTCCACAATCATCTCCACCGTTTTGAGCATGTTCAGCTCATGGTTGTTTTGACTGCACCAGACAGCCAGCTGTTTAACCTCCCTTCTGTATGCAGACTCATCGTCATCTCGGATGAGGCTGATGACAGTGGTGTCCTCTGCAAAGTTCAGGAGATTGACAGAGGGGTCCTTGGTGATACAGTCATTGGTGTAGAGGGAGAAGAGTAGTGGGGAGAGCACACATCCCTGGGGGGCACCAGTGCTGATTGTACAGGTGCTAGAAGTGTCCGTCAGAAAGCTGGAAATCCACTGACAGATAGACATGGGAACAGAGAGTTGGTGTAATTTATTCTGGAGTGTAGCTTTGATGATGGTGTTGAAAGCCGAACTGAAGTCCACAAAAAGGATCCTTGCATATGTCCCTGGTCTGTCCAGATGTTGCAGGATATGATGCAATCCCATGTTGACTGCATCATCCACAGACCTGTATGCTCGATAAGCAAATTGAAGGGGATCTAGAAAGGGTCCAGTGATGTTCTTCAGGTGGGCCAACACCAGTCTCTCAAATGATTTCATGACCACAGACACCAGGTGACAGGTCTGTAGTCATTAAGTCCTGTGATTTTTGGTTTCTTTGGGATGGGGATGATAGTGGAACATTTGAAGCAGTATGGGAATTCACACTGCTCCAGTGATCTATTGAAGATCTGTGTGACGATGGGGGCCAGCTGGTTAGCACAGGATTGAAGACATGCAGGTGAAACGCCATCTGGGCCCTGTGCTTTCCTTATCCTTTGTTGTCGAAAGACGCGGCTCACATCATCTTCACAGATCTTAAGTGCAGGTTGAGTAGCAGGAGGGGGGAGGGGGGGGGGGTTGCAGGAGGTGTTGGTGTTTGTGTGAAGTGAAGGTCAGAGTGGGTGTGGAGTGTGAGATTGGGTCTTTCAAATCTACAGTAGAACACATTCAGGTCGTCAGCCAGTTGTTGGTCCGCCACAGGGTTGGGGGCAGGAGTCCTGTAATTTGTAAGTTGTTTCATGCCACTCCACACTGATGCAGGTTTGTTAGCTGAAAACATGTTTTTCAGCTTCTCAGAGTATCTTCTTTTAGCCACTCTGATTCCCTTATTCAGTGTGTTCCTGGCCTGATTGTACAAGACTTTATCTCCAACTCTGTAAGCATCGTCTTTGGCCTGACGAAGCTGCCTGAGTTCCGCTGTAAAACATGGTTTGTCGTTGTTAAATGTTAAATAAGTCCTAGTAGGAATGCACATATCCTGACAAAAACTGATATATGATGTAACAGTATCTGTGAGCTTGTCCAGATTGGTGTTTGCAGCCTCAAAAACACTCCAGTCAGTGCTGTCAAAGCAGGCTTGTAGTTCCAGCTCTGCTTCATTGGTCCAATCTCTTTACAGTCCTTAATACAGGCTTAGCAGATTTTAATTTCTGTCTGTAGGTTGGAAGAAGATGAACCAGACAGTGATCAGATAGTCCCAAAGCTGCTCTTGGAACAGAGCTATATTCATCCTTTATTGTTGTGTAGCAGTGATCCAGTATATTTCTGTCTCTGGTGGGGCATGTAATGTGCTGCTTGTATTTGGGCAGTTCACGTGTGAGGTTTGCTTTGTTAAAATCCCCAAGAATAATAATAACTGAGTCTGGGTATTGTTGTTCTGTGTCTGTGATTAGCCAGCCGTTGCAGCGCGGCATTCAAACACACGTTGGCATGATATACACACTCACCAGAAAAAACGAGGAAAACTCCCATGGCGAGTAGAAAGGCTTACAGTTAATAAAGAGCGCTTCCAAATTAGGACAGCACATCCTCTTTAATGTTGTTACATCTGAACACCAACTTTCATTGATGTAAAAGCATGTTCCACCTCCTCTCGTTTTCCCCGTTAACTACATGATGCGATCCGCTCTGAACAGCTGAAAGCCCGGCAGATGTAACGCGCTCAGCCAGGTTTCTGTGAAGCACAAGGCAGCAGAGTTTGAAAAGTCCTTGTCTGTGCGGGTGAGAAGATGTAGTTCGTCCGTTTTGTTAGGAAGAGAGCGGAGATTCGCTAGATGAATGCTCGGCAGTGTTGTTCGAAAGCCCCGCCGACAGAGTTTGACCAGTGTGCCTGCTCATCTCCCTCGCCTGTATCTCATAGCGCATTTAAACAACACAGCCACGCCTCCGACTAAAATGTCAAACAAAGCGTCCGAATATTCAAAATCCGGGAAAAGATTGACTGGTGTATGCTGTCAAATGTTCAGCAGTTTGTCTCTGGTAAAACTGACGGAAAAAAGATTACTAAACACAGAACAAACAAACAAAAACAACAAAACAATAGAAGAGCTCCACACCAAGGCGGCCATCCGTGGCGCCATCATGATGTGTCTTATGATGTAATGCAATTAACCATGGTGTTCCTACAGTAATATGGTGTTTATATAGTAACCATGTTAGATTTTGTGGTTACTATGATTTTACCACAAAATACCATGGAGATACTGTGGTTACTGTAGTAAAACATCTTGGTTACGTGAAGCGTAACCCTGGTTCCCTGAGAGGGAACGAGACGTTGCGTAATCGCTATGAGGAAACGCCCTGAGTGTCACGTGGTCTGAAGCTCTTATACAATCATGCCAATTTATTGGCTGATGGTGCTTAGTGACGCCACCAGTGAGCTTCATCACGAGCTCCATATAGGTGCTCGTTTCACGAAATCGTGTCAGATATCTGCAGGAAGGCATGAGCCTATGCAGCTACAAGAGAGTATGGCAAGCTTACGCAGCATCTCGTTCCCTCTCAGGGAACCAGGGTTACACTTCACATAATGAGACATTCCCTCTCAAGGGACTCAAGCTGCGTAATCGCTATGGAGAACGATGTACATTCACGCCATGCGAACAGAAGCTGCCTGCCCGTGTGGTAAGCATATAGTGGCACACAAGTGAGCTAAAGTGTCTGAATAAGAGAGGGGAGAATCTGTGAAGTAGGAGTTAAACTGTCATCCACATTATAAAATCTCACAAATATATGCAGAGAAGACCACCCTGCCACCATACAAATGTCTAACAATGGTGCACCTCTAGCCAAAGCCCATAAGGATGCAATGCTCCTCATAGAATGGGCTCCAATAACCAAAGGCGAAGGTAAACCATGCGCTTCTTAAGCACTTGAAATTGCATCAACAAGCCAATGACACAGTCTTTGCTTGGTCACCGAAACACCTCTGTTGCGGCCACCAAAGCACACAAACAACTGCTCCGACTTACACCACCGGCTAGTGCGGTCAACATAAACTCGCAGCACCCTAATTGGGCAAAGCATATGTAACCTTTCATGCTCCTCCGACTCAAATGGGGGAGGACAGAAAGCCTGAAAATTAATAGTCTGTGAGTGAAAGGATGTAGACACGACATCGGGAAAATAGCCCAAGTGAGGTCTTAACACCACCCTTGAATACCCTGGCACAAAATCCATACATAAAGGATTAACCGACAGGGCATGCAAATCACCAACACTCTTAAATGATGCCAATGCCACCAGCAGGGCCATTCTGAGAGTCAGAAACTTATCAGCAACTGTTGCCAGTGACTCAAATGGTGCTAGTGCAAGTCCGCACAGAAGGATGCAAAATTGATATGCTTTGCCCCCGAAAGCGAATCTGAGAAAGCACCTGTGCTTTGGCACAATCTGAATATGGAAATAAGTGTCCTTCAAATCTATTGTCACAAACCAGTCCCCGGCTGCACTTGTGACATTATTTGCTTTTGCGTTATCATCTGAATTGACATTTCATTCGCTTGGAATTCAAGCTTTGCTGCAACGCGACTTGTAACCACTAGATGGCGCACTTAACTTATTTTTGCTGGCTTCCCCTGAACCAGTGGCACAGCTGAGGGGAATCTTAACTCCTTAATACCGAGGCTGGTTGAGAAGGATTTGATAATGTTTTGCCTTAATTGTATTCAGGCATGAAAAATGAATGCCCTGAGATGCCTTTGCAGCAGGGACGATGATAGAATAAACCTTTCCCTGGTATTTTGAACAGGGAAAAATATATGCACATTGGGGAAATGTTTGTTTTGTGCACATCAAATTCTGTTATGCATGTCTCAAAGCCCTTGGTCATGGAGACAGAGGCCGAATTAGATCAGGCAATTATAAAGGCCAGCAACTCTGAATGTATTTACAGCAGAGGACACCAAATAAATCATCTTCCCTAGCATAGAAATGGGGAAGAATGCAATCATGAGGGGGATTGAGAAAACAAGCAGGCTCGCACAATGGCCCCAGCATTCTGTATGGGGGGACAACGTGTGGTGCTTATGCTCACTGTGTGTTTTGTATACATCAAATTCTTTTATGCATTCTTCATTCAAATTCTTTTAAGGGCCGGCCACTCTGAATGAATTTACAGCAGAGGACACCAGATAAACCATCTTCCCTAGCATAGAAATGGGGAAGAATGCAAATGTGAGGGGAATTGAGAAACAAGCAGGCTCGCACAATGCCCCTACATTCTTATGGTGGGACAATGTGTTGCTTATATTCACTGTGTGCCTTTGTGTACACTTGTGCCTTGATGAACATCGAATTCTGTTACGCATATCTCAAGACCTTTGGTCATGGAGAGATAAATCGCTATTAAATAAATGCTGTATAGAGAATTCGTCGTCGGGAGGTAAGGAATAAATCTGCCCCTTGTCCTTATTGTCTTTTTCTGTGTCATTCTGTGAGAATGCACATGAATAAGGCAATGGAGGAGCAGCCTCTGCCTTTTTCTCTCTCTCCCCTCCCCATTAAAAGCACACTGCTCATGGTGGAATGGATCATGCAAGGACCGGTGATCCCGGCCGCAGAGCGAGGGGGCTGAATAAGATAATATTCCCTAGCAGAGTGATGGCGAACCAACGTGCGGAGTGCTTCATCTGTGCCATTATTCTTTCGGGATTCTATCAGGAGATGCGAGGTATTTTAACTTGTTTTCTTTATCTTTCGCCTGTTCATGAACCACGCAGGCGAAATCAACAGGTAGTTGGTCAAGGTGATGCTTTTGTTTCCGCGAGGATGTTTCGTGCTATCCAGGTACTACACGTTGTTGTACCAGAGCGTTCAAATTTGGGAACAATTATTCCCATGGTTCCTGTCTCAATATCTTCGCCGTCCAATCACCAATTTTATTTCTGAAAACTGCCAGATACTCATGACAGTATAAGCTAAACGCACATATGATTGGTTAAAGGGTTACTGGGTGTGAATAATAAATGTACCATCATCATTTTCATCCTCCATTTGCCTGGGCGGAGCCAGAGAGGATACCCCAGAAGATTACCTCGAGTGTTGGACTTACTTCTTCAAATTGAAAACTGAGGCAATCTTTCTAGGTAAGACAAGTTATTTAACGTGTTAATTCAAAGTCAAAACGTTTTAGTTAGGAAGCATTTATTTGTAGGAGTAATGCTAGTTATTTCTGTAAAAAATGACATGACCGTCTGCGTTCATCGGACAGGAAGCTAGCCTCTATTTTTAAGCAAATTTCTGTGATACTTTCTAAATAAACATTAGCTAGCAATACTATGTACATTTTTAGCTAAATATCAATAACCTTTTTTGGCCAATTTTGTCGCTTGTGAAAAATCCGCCTGAAGTAATGTGAGGTAGAGAGCAGACGCTGTTCAGACCTGCCTGGAAACTGGCATGCTAGTTAGATAAGTTATCTAGCTTGTTGATTTTCCCATGTAATAAAAAAAAATTGTAGATATCTTTCTATAATTTAACAGATAGCCTTACCCATCCAACACACAGACATTATTTTAGATTGTGTGTAGATTCCTGTTCACAAGGAAAGTGTGAAAGGGCTGTCTGCAGTTTGAAATTCTGGTTAGTCTGCAAACATTTGGTGACTATTCAGTGTACGGATATGTGAAGAACACACTGCTGGCTACCAGTTGTGTACTTTTTTCCTGTTGTAGAGATGGATAGAGACTATGACTCCTTGCTCAGCACCCTCAAGAGGAGGAGGCAGCTGGCTGCTGATGAACTTAGGTTCATAGCAGAGGAGGACATGGCTCATGTGGGCATGAGCACACAGGAGGAAGATCTGCTGGACCAGGAACTACTGCAGGAAGACCCAGACCATGAGGAGATGGAGGATGAGATGGAACCTGATCCCCAGCCAAGACCATCAACTGGGTATATATGAATGTGTATGTATTGTTTGTTTCTATTTCTCATATGACTGATACTCACAGTAACACCAACACTGTTACTCTTATTATTTTGGTATGGCTAGCCATTCTCGCACAGGACCCAAGTCAGCTAGAAAGCGTAAATGCTTCCCTGACTCTGTTTCTTATCCCTCGTACTCTGACATCGATTCACAGGCACCAAAACCTCTCCCATTTAAGCCTAGCCATCCATTTGGTATTGACTTAGGTAGCGTGCGTCAGGCTGTGTGGGCAACCTCCAATATGATGTTGCGAGAAATTGACTTTTTCATGCTGTTTTTTACTCAGGCTGTAGTTGCTGAGATATGCAGCTTTACAAACCATCAGGGGTGGGAGCTCGTCCTAAACTGTTTGTTACCAAGGAGCTTGGATGGAGGTGACCCCCAATGAATTTGACAAATTTCTTGGGTTGCTCATTTACATGGGGTTTTCAATTCTCCCTGATTCCCATCGTCATTGGGGAACCAAGTCACTTCAGGGCTCGTGGGCGAGCCGGGATTTATGTCGCGTGACCGCTACAAGGCTCTTTTAGCAGCTCTACATGTCGTAGACCCTACCACAGAGGATAATCAGGATCACCTTAGGAAGTTGCATTATCTTATGGACCACCTCAAACAAAAATGCCAGCAGCTCTTTCAGCCTAACCAAAATCTCACAATAGATGAACGTATGGTCAAGTCTAAAGCTCGTCAGGATTTAAACAATACATGAAGGGCAAGCCTACTCGGTGGGGTTTTAAATTATGGGTAATTGCAACATCAGACTCGGGGTATACTCTCAACTTTAATGTTTACACAGGTAGTCATGATGGGCATGTCACTGACTTGGCCACCAAAGTAGTTGAATCATTACTGCAGCCATTGAAAGACCAGGGCCACAATGTTTGGTTTGACAACTTTTACACGTATGGTTAAGTTGTTAGAAATGGGAACTAACGCCTGACTAACGTGGGACATGCAGGGTGAATCGTAAACTGTTTCCTGCAGAATTTAAAGACATCAAAAGATGGGAACGCAAGACAGTTTGTGAGGATATGTGGTGGTATAGGACTGAGGGGAATATACTTGTAATTTAGTGGAAGGACACGCGTGTAGATACATGCCTCTCCAATTTCCACAATGCGAATGGCTCAACCGAAATTAAAAATCATTGTAAAAAATGATGGCGACTGACAAAAGAAATAGCCCTCCAGCCCACTGTCATCAGCGATTATAACAAAAACATGGGCGGTATTGATAGGTCAGACCAAAGGATAAAATCTTACGACGTCCTAAAAAAAACTCAGAAGTGGTGGAAAACTCTTTTTTTCCACTTCATAGACATTGCCGTCGTCAATAGTTTCATATTGTTTAAGGAATGGCAACACATTCATGCGGCACCAGGGGATGAGCATAGACCGGTGAACTTAACCCAGATAGATTTCAGAGAAAACCTGGCTCATCAGCTGGAAGGTATCAATATTCACGCAAGTTTTCCTTTGCATACACTAAAGCCTGTAGTCCCTCCTTCGTCATCACTCCACACAGTTTGAAGAGTCCTCTAAGGGATGTTGGCTATGCTATCGGAAAAGTAGGACTGAAAATAAAACTAAAGTAGCTTGTTGCGCGCCGGAATGTAATAGCAAAAGACTTTGCTTGGTTCACGATAGGAACTGTTTTCAGTCTTGGCACTCAGCTGAGTGTGACCAGTTTTGCGAAGAGGCCTAGGTTGGTCTGTGTTTACTGGTGTTGTTGTCCTCCCCCTCTCCTCTTTTCTCCCTCTCTTCTCTCCACAGGTATTGCAGTTGTTGAGTGTTTATGACTTTATATATATTCTGTTCCTGCACTCTTTATTAAAAATGTATTTACTGTAGATAGTTCAAAAGTTTGATTTTGTTTGTTTTGCTGTGTAATTCGTGTGTAATTCTAATGTTCTTATTAAATAAAGTGTGTGTGTTTTGTTGAACACATAAAATGTATATTTCAGTGTTTGTGTACTTCAATTTCAGATGCAATCTCAGTTTATTATTACAGGTGCTCAAAATGAGTATTTGAGGAGTGGTCATGTGAAATGTATCTTAACATTCTAAATGTTTGTTTTATTCCGCTTTCCCACTAATCACTAGAATGGTCATAACTTTTAAACAATAGATTATCTTTCTAATCTGTCTGCTATTCTACATTGCCCACAAAATTATGTATATTTCATACACTCTAAGTTTCCCTCTAGCTTGTAAATAATATGGTTGAAAATGCAATTGTCTGATGAAGTATGGTGGCCGGAGAAGATCTTTGTAAAAAATTGCTGTGTGAAATCTTATTGATAAAGGATGATTAGCCTTAAAATATCATACATATATTTATATAATTTGAAAGCCCTAGTTCTTCTCGTCAGTATGGTATATACATTTCATGTGTGTGATATTATATGAATATGAATATAATATGAATTTTAGAATGGAATAGTTGGAATTTACGGGGGGTGGTGCCCCGTCAATGTTAATCCTTATTAATATTCTATTGATTTTTGATAATTGATAATTATCTTTGATGATTGTTGAATTTGAATGATCAATAAGCTAGTGTTAATTTTAATTAATGTTTCATCGATGTTAACAATTAACGATTATCTTTGATAATTGTTGATTTAAAGGATTAAAAAAGCTAACATTGATTCTCATCAATGTTCTATTGATTTTAATAATTAATAATTATCTTTGATAATGATTAATTATTGCTAATAACCAAACTTGCTCCTAAACGTAGCACACTACATTTACTGGAGCCCCATATGAGGTTTTAATGAGTTAGATTCAATTAATTAATTTAAATATTAATTAATAACTAAAGAAATAATTATTAATTATTTCTTATAGTAACACTGATCTAAACAACCAGTAAAGCCCTACAGTGGTATCGCCCATCCCTAATCATAACGTCTGTTCTATGTTGAAACTTGGTTGGGAGCTGGTAGGTGTTTGGTTCGGCCAAGCGCATTGTTACTTCCAGCAGAGCGCAGCTCGAAATCTGAAAAAGATTTGATCCAACCGAGAGTGGAGGACAAAATTGAATACAGACAGCAGAGAGGATTTTGAGGAGGATAAAGGCAAGAACGGTGCTTGATTGTAAGTAAGTGAAAATAATGGACAAATCTTCGGATGTTGGAAATGATCAGGATATGGAGTTCCAGGAAGTATGGTATAATAAAAGGAAAAAAGGACACAACATGGGTGATGAGTCTGAATATGAACAAACGTATAATAGTAGAACCAGAAATACAAGTCAAGGAATGATGAGGAATGTTGAGGAAAGAGAAATCAAAGTAATGATCATGTTTGTCAAACAAGCAGAACAATACATGCATCCTGTTAAATTATCAAAGGCAATAGAAAAATAAATAGGATCAGTGAAGGGGGAAACCTGTTTGAGCAATGGAAGAGTTTTGATTAAATGTAAAGATGAGAGTCAGAAAGCAAAAGTCCTAAAATTAAAATCACTTTCTTGTGGAAAGATAATCTGCTCCAAAACAGGTATGAAAAACTTGTGATTTCAAGTGTGCCTTTAAATGTATCATGGATGAAATAAAAGGAAACTTGGTCAGAGGTAAACTTGTTTCAGCTAAAGATTGATGACATGGAAAGATAGTGAAAAATTTGATAGTTTCTCTGTGTTGATTCACTTTGAAGATAGCACTTTACCTTTAAAGGTGAGGCCAGGTTTCATCAGTTACTCTGGATGGGAATATGTACCCCGTCCTCTGCATTGTTATAAATGTCAGTATATAGGACATACTGCTGCTGTTTGCAAGGGAAAGATGCGATGTGCAAAATGTGGAGGAGAGCATGAGCATGGGAAATGTCAGGAAGGGTTTGAGTTAAAGTGCTGCAATTGTGGGGGAGAGCATAGCACTGTGTATGCGGGATGTCCAGTCCAACAACAAGCTCAAGAAATCCAAAATATAGTCCACTCAGAACCTAACCTATGCAAAAGCAGCTCACAGAGTGAAATGCACATCAGAAGCAAAACTGCAGAATGATCAGACAAAAACTTCTCATAATAGTAAACCAATGAGCCAGATGAGCTCTACAAAGATTGAATCACCAGAAAATATAAAAATGAACAAAATTGAATTTGTGGCATTTATTTGTGCAGTGGTGAATGGCACTGCACAGGTAGAAAGGAGATCTGATAGATTTTTGAACTTCACAGGTATATCAGCTGAGCAGGTTCACGAGATATTAAAATCCAAAGAAGGGAAAGCTGAGGGCCAGCTGTGTGCCAGAGCGTCTATACCGAGAGGTGCCTCAGTCAGGGCGTACCAGAGCGGGCAGTGGGAGGATTCTTGGGAGGCGAACAGGTCTACCTGTGCCTGTCCGAATCGACTCCAGATCAGCTGGACCACCTGAGGGTGGATTCTCCACTCTCCCCTGAGGGTAACCTGCCGCGACAGCGCATCCACTGCATTGTTGAAGTCGCCCGGGATGTGAGTGGCTCGCAGCGACTTGATGTGCTGCTGACTCCAGAGGAGGAGATGTTGGGAGAGTTGTGACATACAACGGGAGCGCAGACCGCCTTGATGGTTGACATATGCTACCATTGCCGTGTTGTCTGTCCGAACTAACACGTGCTTGCCCTGGATCAACGGCCAGAACCTCCGCAGGGTGAGCAGAATTGCCAGCAGCTCGAGGCAGTTGATGTGCCAATGCAGCCACGGGCCCGTCCATAAACCGGTGGCTGCGTGCCCATTGCATACCGCGCCCCAGCCCGTTTTGGAGGCGTCTGTCGTAACCACGATGCACCTGGAGACCTGCTTTAGGGGAACGCCTGCCTGTAGAAACGTGAGGTCAGTCCAAGGGCTGAAGAGGTGGTGACAGATCGGCATGATGAATACGCGATGTTTCCCGTAGCGCCATGCCCATCTCAGGACTCGAGTCAGTGCTGAAGCGGTCTCATATGCATCAACCCGAGCGGAGTGGCCACCGCTGAGGATGCCATATGCCCCAGGAGCCTCTGAAAGAGTTTCAGTGGAACCGCTATTTTCTGTTTGAATGGCATCAAACAGGTCAGCACCGACTGCACGCGCTCACTCGTAAGGCGCGCCGTCAATGAGACTGAGTCCAACTCCAAACTGAGAAATGAGATGCTCTGAACCGGGAGGAGCTTGTTCTTTTCCTAGTTGACCAGAAGCCCTAGTGGGCTGAGGTGTGAGAGCACCAGGTTCCTGTGTGAACACAACACATCCCGAGAGTGAGCTAGGATTAACCAATCGTCAAGATAGTTGAGAATGCGAATGCCCACTTCCCTTAACGGGGCAAGGGCTGCCTCTGCGACCTTCGTGAAGACGCGAGGGGACAAGGACAGGCCAAAAGGGAGGACCTTGTACTGATATGCCCGACCCTCGAATGTAAAACGCAGGAAGGGTCTGTGTCGAGGTAGAATCGAGACGTGGAAGTACCTCGTCCTTCAGGTCTACCGCCGTGAACCATTCTTGATACCGGACGCTCGCCAGAATGCGTTTTTGCGTCAGCATCTTGAACGGGAGTCTGTGTAAAGCCCGGTTCAGTACTCGCAGGTCCAAGATTGGCCGCAACCCACCGCCTTTTTTTGGTACAATGAAGTAGGTGCTGTAAAACCCCTTGTTCATCTCAGCCGGAGAGACAGGCTCTATCGCATCCTTCCGTAGGAGGGTGGCGATCTCTGCGCGCAAGGTAGCAGCGTTCTCGCCCTTCACCACGGTGAAGTCGATGCCGCTGAACCTGGGCGGACGCCTGACGAACTGAATCACGTAGCCGAGTCGGACAGTCTGGATCAGCCCTTGCGACGGATTGGAAAGCGCAAGCCACGCATCCCAGCTCCGGGCGAGGGGGACCAAGGGGACAATCTCGTCGGATGTTCCGGCAGGTGGGTCCTCGCGGTGGGGCGGAGCCCGAGGTGCCACGCCATGTTGTGGCCATGCTGAGTTCAGGGACATCGAAGCACTTACCTGGCTCCTTGTGACCACGCCCAGAACAGCCTTGGACGAGGGAGGAAGAGGCCTGTCCTCGTGACCTGTGGATACTGTCACATCGGGGGCAGATTTGTGCCACAGCTGGGCACGCAGGGGCGGGGAGACCACTGCTGGAGCGCCAAACCTGCAAGGATGAAAAGGTGGACGGTGGTCATGATGACGGCCGTGCACACCGGGTATGTGACCCAAAGAATGAGTAAACCGCTCTTTTGCTGAACTGTTGGGTACCGCAGCCACTTGGGCATGCGGCGAAATTAAATGAAAAGGCAACAAAAGATTCCCCTCCCAGCCCTCCACCAGGGGATGGAGTGGTCTGCTTACCAGCTCCAAGGTGGGTTTCATTGTCCCTGGGTCACCCGTCTCAGGCTTCGAAGCCTTCTGTGGGTTCTTGGCGGCCAGCCGTGAGACGAGTGGCATCTGCTTCCTGCGGTGGGCTCAACGATGGGGCCGTGCTGAAGGGGCGGGCTGCGGCAGAGCCGGTGCAGTCACCGCAGGGGGACACCTTTGGCGATGAACAGGGCGGGGTGCGGGATCTTGAGCCACACTGGGGCAGGATGTGCCAGATAGCCTCCATCTGCTGCTTCACCGTCAAGAACTGCTGGGCAAAGTCCTCGATGGTGTCGCCGAATAGGCCAACCTGGGAAATGGGGGCATCAAGGAACCGTGCCTTGTCGGCCTCACCCATCTCAACCAGGTTGAGCCAAAAGTGGCAGTCCTGGACCACTAAGGTGGACATCGCCCGCCCGAGATACTGCGCCATGACCTTCGTCGCCCGGAGAGCGAGGTCGGTCACTGAGCGCAGCTCCTTCATCAAATCTGGGGCAGAACTACCCTTGTGCAGTTCCTTTAGCGGCTTGGCTTGGTGGACTTGCAGGAGAGCCATGGCATGCAGGGCGGAGGCGGCTTGTCCAGCAGCACTGTAGGCTTTGGCCATCAGGGACGATGTAAACCTACAGGCCTTGGACAGGAGCTTTGGGCGTCCGCGCCAGGTGGCGGCGCTCTGCAGGCATAGGCGTCAGGGGAATCGCCAAATAGCGATTACGATATCACAAATTCTTACGAAAGCAAGCCGCGACCGCAACCTTGCCATGGTCATGTTGTCACAATGAGAACATGAACCATCCACAAAAGCTGCCTCCATGTGGTTCGCGCCCAGACACAAAAGACAGCAATCATGACTGTCAGAAGTTGAGAGGTAACGACCGCAACCAGGAATAACACACAATCGAAAAGGCATCTTTAAAAAGACGTTCCATGTGTGCCGCTATTTTAGAGAAATATATACTCTTTTAGAGGAAAAAAGCTCTTTCAGAAAATATACTCTCTTGTTTGCTGCCGAAGCGCCCAGGGGCGTTTTCTGCAGTGCACCAGTGCAGAGGAGGGAGAAGCCGCTGAAATGCGCCGTAAAATCCAGTAGAGGTGAATGAACAGTAGCATTCAGCTCAATGAGCATGACCGTTCGGCTCCGAAGAGAAAATCTGAATGAATGGTTGCATACCAGCTCCTTTTATACCTGTATGTCCTGGGGAGTGGCATGCAAATATCACTCGCCAATTTTCATTGGCCTTTTATCAAAGACCAGAGGTGTCTCGGGCTCCCAAGAGTGACTATAGTGTCACTACATCGACACAACATCGAGTGAGTGACAGATAGGGAACTATTAATAATTCAAAGAATACTACACCAGGTAAGGATATGACAAGCTATAAAATCTTAAATAAATTACCAACTAAAGCTTTAAAAGTATTATTGGATGCATATAATTATATATGGAATGAGGGTGTCCTTCCTAAGGAGCAGAAAACTGCAATTGTGCTCCCATTAGCTAAACCTGGGAAAGATATAACAAAATTGGGCAATTGGGAACTGGGCATTCCAAATTGGGGATATATAAATAAATAAATAAAATAAATAAAAAAATAAATAATGACCAATGAAAGTAAAGCCAGAAATGGGATTGGCTCTTTATGCAGATGACGGGCATTATGGAAGAGTGGACTAAATATAAAAAAATTTAGTTAAAGGCATACAGGAGGTGATTAAAAAAGTGGAAGAATCGTCCATGGATTGGGGTTTAAAGATTTCAGTATCAAAAACACAATATATGATATTCACAAAGAAAAATCAGACTGACATTTTAACGCTGAAATTATACGATCAATCAATGTAAAGAGTACCAGTGTTTAAGTACCTTGGTTTATGGTTTGATGAAAAGTTGACTTAGAAGTGGCATATAAGTAAAATCGAAACTAAATGTATAAAGATCATAAATTGTATGCGTACTGTTACCAGTTACAATTGGGGAGCTAGTCGTAATTCATTGTTATGTATATATCAAGCTCAAATATGTTCTTGTTTTGATTATGGTTGCATTGTATATGGCTCGGCAACCAAGTCCTTATTGAAAAGATTAGATATTATACAGTATAAAGCATTAAGCATATGTTGTGGAGTGATAAAATCATCCCCTACAGTTGCAATTGGGGTAGAAATGGGAGAGATACCTCTAGATCTTTGGAGGGATAAATTGACAATGACATACTAGGTAAATCTTCAAGGATCAGCGAGTAATCATTATACCCGCAAAGTACTGGAGGATTGCTGGGAGTATACAGGTGATGGAGGAAATAGTTTTGGGTGGACATACAGAGAGTGGGCCAAGGAATGTGACATTGACAATAAGAGCTTCTGTCCTAATGTGCCCCTCAGAGGTGCTCCACCACGAAAGGTTCCAGAACCGCTCGTAGGCTTGAGTTTACTAGAGGGCCGGGAAACACCCAAAGAAGGATATAGTGGAAATGAGGTAAAGGCGTTTCTGAATGAGAAATTTTATTCAATATTGCAAATGTTTACAGATGGTTCTAAAGAACCTACCAGCCAAAAGGTTGGAGTAGGAATATTTGTTCCTAAATTTAAAATACGGATGAGTTTGAAATGACCCTATGATCTGTCTGTGTACATTGCAGAATTAACTGTGTTAATAGTAGGACTGCAATGGATTGAGCAGGTCAGACCAAACAAGGTGGTAATATGCTCAGATTCTTCTTCGGCCTTAATAAGTATACTACACGCAAGATCAGATAGAGAAGACTTATTAATGGTAATATATTCATCGTTATACAGATTGAAAGAGGTTTCTAGAGGAGCTGAACATGCAGTGCTAGCTGAAGCCTGGGTTCTGATTGGTCCAGGGATTTGGGTGGACTTTGACACATCCCTACAAGATTTAATTCAGACTCATCACCCATATAAGAAATACGGTCCTTTTACCAGTGCAGTAGGTGGCGGCAATGCTCCTAAAGAGTGGATTGCCATTAAACAAGAAGAAGAAGAAGAAACTCATAGCTGTGTCATGTCTCATTTCAGAAAAGCGAGTAGGACACTCTGAATGCAGCCTTAGAATGCAGCCTTCTTTCATGGGAATTCGGAGGATGCATGAGGTGTATCCTTCGTGGGCAATCACAACCCATAATTCTTTGCTTCATTTGTCTGACATCATTTGTCTGAGAAAAAAAAGAAAAATTGACTAGAACAATAAATAGACAATTTTAAAATTATAATGGGTATAAACCACTGGAGTTGCATGGATTACCTTAATGCTGCCTTTAAAATATCTCAGTTTGTGTCCGCAGAAGAAATTCTTGAATTGCTAAGGAAAAGATTTTATCCATTAGTTTTTTCTGTCCTCTAATTTTAAGGGTATCAGTTCTTTATAATGTGCCTACTGTGTGAGGGATAGTTAAAAAAATCCTGTCATTTACTCACAATCCTATGCTTCATATGGAGCCCCTTTCTGAAATAGTTTTGCATTCCCTCACATTATGTTTTGTGCTTTCATGCAGTAAATTTATCATGGTTTTAATACAGTTATATCGTAGACTGTAGTAACCATGTTTTGTTTTTTTTACAGTTATGAAAATTACCATGCTTTAAACAAAGCAGTCTATAGTAAAGCAATGTTTAATTTTAATGGTTAATGGGTTTTACTACTGTAACCTTAGCTGAACTGTGGTATTTGTTGTAAAACTAATAATTTTGAGAGGAACTACAAAATTATGATTTTTATCTCCATAGATTTCATTGTCCTATATTTATGGTTTCACTACAAATACTATAGTTAAACTATGATTACTGTAGTAAAACCATGGTTAATATTTTGTGAGAGAACTTAAAATGTATTGTGAGGGAACACAAGCTTTTTCAGGAGAAAAAAATCCCTCCCTATTCTCTTAAGAGGCTCCATGTCTTTCTTTTGTGGAACACAAAAGACAATATTGAAATAATTAGTCTCAGTCACCATTCACTTTTATAGAGAGAGAGAAAAAAATGCAATGAATGTGAATGGTGACTACAAATGTCAGTCCCTAATGTTCTGCCTCATATCTCCTGTTTCACAAAATACAAAATTCATAAAGTTTCAGAACAACATGAGGGTATGTATATGATGACAATTTAATTTTAGCTATTTATAACTTTAACTAACACTAGTTAAATTAGTCTTTAATGTGTTTATTATTATACATCCATTTGTGAATGTACCAGTGTGAAGGCCTTTTTCTATATTTTATGTATTTTAAATGTGTATTTACATATAATTTGTGTTTGTAAATGTATATTTTTTTTAAATAAATAAAACAATGAATTATTGACTGTGCTGTGTGTTTAATAAATTACTACATATATATGTTTATTTCTTCATTTATTTAAGCGTTTAGGATTTTAAAAAGCAAAGTAGAAAATAAGCTGATTGTATTACATCGTTTAACCCAGAGGTCCCCAACCCCCGGGTCGCGACCCAGTTCCGGGCCGTGGAAGAGTTGCTACCGGGTTGCGAGTACGTTCTGGGAAAAATTTCTGTGCAGCACTGATATACGCCCTTTGCCCTTTATATGGCACTATCCAAATTTACATCGGTTCCACTCTTCCTATAGATGAAGTTACTGTTTACAAACAAACGCTCCACTCTGCCCTTTCCAGGTTCTTTTGGTTGCCCAGAAAAGAACTGCTGTCTATTGGCGCTTTGCTCAAATTGCATTGAAACTGCCCAAAAAGTGCTGTTTTTGAAACATCCTGTTTTCCACAGACTATTGGAGATTAGGGCTTCTTTAAATTTCCACCAGATCGTTGCTTAAGGAAAAACACAGGATTTTACAGAAATGATGATAATTCACGGGTCACCGTCATCTGCTCTATAAGACGCAATTGACCTGCAGCAGCTGTTGGTGTATATTAACTTTTATATGAAGAAATCACGCAAACTCTGATCGCAAATGGCTGTTTTAATTTCCAAAGTGCTGTCACTGTGACAGATATGAGGTCAAATATAATCGAACAATTATATGATCAAGACCACCATATACAGGGGCCTGGGTAGCTCAGCGAGTATTGACGCTGACTACCACCCCTGGAGTAGCGAATTCGAATCCAGGGCGTGCTGAGTGACTCCAACCAGGTCTCCTAAGCAACCAAATTGACCCGGTTGCTAGGAAGGGTAGAGTCACATGGGGTAACTTCCTCGTGTTCGTGATTAGGGGTTCTTGCTCTCAGTGGGGCGCATGGTAAATTGTGCATGGATCATGGAGATTAGCATGAGCCTCCACATGCTGTGAGTCTCCACGGTGTCATGCACAGTGAGCCACGTGATAAGATGCCCAGATTGACTGTCTCAGAAGCGGAGGCAACTGAGACTTGTCCTCCGCCACCCGGATTGAGGTGAGTAACATTTCGTTCATTTGAGCAGAATTAAATTAAAATGTTACATTTTTAATAGCCAAATCTCCCCAACACGTCTACTTATGCAAACTTTGATTATAGTCCCAATAATGAAAAATTGATAATGCAGCCAAGGACAAATTATGAGAAACAGAAAGATTAGTTCACTTCTGGAAATATCTATTTGTCGGAGTTGTTCGTTCTTTTGTCACTGCATAGCGTATACGGCTGTCACGTGACAAAAGAATGAACGACTCGGAACAGAAGACTCGAGAGGTGAACTAATCATTTCTGTTTCCTGTGTGAGCAGTGCATAGCGTATACGGCTGTCACATGACAAAAGAACGAACGACTCGGACCAAAAGACTCGAGAGGTGAACTAATCACTTCTGTTTCCTGTACAGCGCCTATGCGGTTTTCATGTAACAAATGAATGGAGGTTGCGCAATGCACATGCGCGGCCAACACAAAATGAACGAATCACTCTCTGAGACTACTTGTTCTTCTGAGTCACATAAAAGATTCATTCAAAATGAACAAATTGTTCATGAACGACCCATCACTATTCATTTGAAAGGTTTATGTGCTGCTTAATACAGTGCATGTTGGGTGTACAAGAAGAAAGTACAATAAAAGCCTATATTATTTTAATACCAATAAAGAAGTCAGTATTTGTAATCATTTTAAATGTTTTTAATAAATAAACATAATATTACTATGACAAACATAATATAAAATGATATAAACATGATGTACTGTTATAAAAACAAAACGAGTTTTCGTTGAACTGGAGGTGTCAGAATAAACACCATGGTTATGGCATACTATCATACTATTATTTCTGCCATTGACTGACATAGCAGAAGTGGTAAGAGTAGTATGTGAAGTATGCAATTGCGAACGCAGCCCATGAAACGTGTAACCGTTGTCATGTTGTGAGTCTGGCCAATCGTGAAGCTTGTGCAGCCTTTATGGTCGGAGAATGAAGATATCAAGTAGGAATATCCCACATTGAGTTGAATGGAACGCAGCATGACTCCGTATTTCCTTGCAGGAATGCAGAAAATTTGCTCACCCAATGCTAGATGGAGCTGTTCTCTCTGACATCTGCAGCTCGCGTGCATGAAAGTATTGGTTGGGGGACATGCCTGAACTAGTTGAATTGGAGTGTGGAGTGGTGGTGATTTGATGGCTTTGGATAAAAGCATCAGCCAAATGCATAAATGTGCATAAATGCATAAACAAATGTGCATAGTTGATACAGGAAATCAGCAGCCTAATGAAGAGGTTGACTGGCACAAAGTATTTTATGTATTTTGAAAATACACAAATACTAAACTTAAATGTATTTAAATCCAAATTACATTATTTTCAAAAACTTTAAAATTCAAAGTACAAAATAGTATTTTGTATTTCAAATACATGTATTGTATCTGAAATACTGCCCATCCCTGGATGTTGCAATCTTTTAGTCACACCAGATAGCAAACTGACACAGAGTCAATGTAGAATTGGTGTCCCTCGCGGCATCGAAATGTCATTGATCTCAGACGTTGATTCCACATCTTTTTGCTCATCGAAGTCCCATTGAATCTACGTCGTTAACGCCATTGAAAACTAACATCAAATCGATCTAATTAGTTTAACAAACAATTTATTTTCTACTTTTTTTTTAAAATCCCAAATACTTAAAAATGATTAAATCAGCCTATATATATGTACTCTTTATTAAACACACAGCACATTCAGATACTCATTGTTTTATTTATACAAAATATACATTTACAAATACATAATTCTTTGGGGTTAACTTTTTCTACAGTATATAAATCTTTAATACATAACAGCCAATTATAGAAAAAAATGCCTTCACACTGTTGCATTCACAAATGGATATATAATAACAAATTACAGGCTAATTTAAAAGTAGTGTCAATCTGACAGATTTTAAAAGTTAGTTCATCCATAAAATTAAAATGCTGTCATCATATACACACCCTCATTTTGTTCTGAACCTTAAACATTTTTATTCTGCACACAAAAGGAGATAAGGCAGAACATTAGGGACTGACATTCTGAGTCACCATTTTCTTTCATTGCATCTTTATTTTCTATTTAAGTGAGTGGTTGATTGGAATTTGTGTTTCACAAAATAATAACATACAGGTCTGATACATATTTCAAATTTGAAATTATGAGAGAATTTTCATTTTTGGGTGAAATATCCCTTTAACTTAAGGGATTTTCTGCAACTGGATCAATTTATTTGCTCTTCCAGTTCAAGTTATATTTGCATACATCTAATTTTGAAGAGAACTTGCAAGTGTACCATATAATGCAAGTATACTTGCATTCATATAAAAGCAGAAAAAAGTATTGTGTGGTGTAGGTAGGACTGGAATAGACATCTGTCCAGGTTGACACAGGTTAAGGCCAACATCTGAAAGTTCTCTGTCTTCAACTGGGGCTCACAGAAAAACAGAAGAAACAGACCTGCAATAAAAAAAATAAACAAAATGCAATTCAAATATTTACCCACTTCAGTATCAAATCTTATCTGTTCACAGGAGTATTCATTTACAGTTTTACATTTGGCAGATGCTTTTATCCAAAGTGATTTACAGTGCACTTATTACAGGGACAATGCCCCCGGAGCAACCTGGAGTTAAGTGCCTTGCTCAAGGACACAATGGGATAAAACCAGCAACCTTCTGATTATCAGTTATGTGCTTTAGTCCATTATGCCACCACCACTCCATATTCCCAATTTGAGAATTTGAGAGGTTGAACCAAGGAGCAGTGAGTAAATTGGCCAAATTTCTGTGAAAATGATTGAAAATAGAGTCCCTACAAATACGGAGGTCATTTGACTTTGTATTAAAACTCTGGCATCAATTCACAATCTTAATTTAAAGTAACATGGCAGCATTGTGAGAAATCCACTGATCTCATGGCAAATGTTCCTACTTTTTACATGTTGTTTTCATGAAAAATAGGCTACATGCTGCAAAACTGTCTATAAAAGAAGTATGTTGAAGACAAAAACTTAAATGTTTAAAGAATGTAATAAAATAGCAATCAATTTATGAGGTATTTTTATGTTCTTGCCCTTTTAAAGGTTAATGATCAGCAGACTTACAAAATATTATATAAGTACTTTTTTCTGGAGTAATTAATGTGCATCAGTAAGTGTACAGGCAACATTTATTTCCACTGACATCTGTTTTTTGATCTGCACCATGTAAGCTTGCAAAGGTGGAAAACTGTAATCAGTGATGAGAAAGCCTTTACCATTCAGTGATGTGCTGTGGCTCTGTTGAGAAGTTGCTCCCTAAAGGTAAGAGAAAAGGCATCAATCACAGTGAAACAGCATTTCAACAGTGGGTCATTCCATAATAAAATCAAGTCTTATGAATGTAAATTCTAGAATTATAAAGAAATAACAGGTTATTCTATTTGAACTTCATCCTACAGTATATCAAACATTATCTTGAGATATTTGGCATTACAATACGATACTCAAAAAGTATACCACTGTCTCCTGTATTTTAGCCTCTTTGGGGTGGATTTACTGCAAAGGCAACAATGGAAAAATATATTATTGTCTAAAAACTATTACCATTAAGCAAATGAAACAGGGGTAAGGCACTGGATGTCTCTCTGAAATATAGAAATGCATACAAGTGACATTATCAAGCAATATTATTAACAGTCCTACTACTAATCATAATCATAAAATCATCATATTTAATTCTTTAGGTAAAACACAAAAGACACCAACTGTTTCCCAGTGCAGTTTATAGGTACAGCAGATAACAATGTATTTAAATGTATGTTATATTGTTGTGAGACATACATTTGTAATATTATAAAGATAACTTCAGACGTCTGTCTACCTTTGCCATGCTCATTTGGACCTCTATGAACATTAGTGCAGAAAATGGCACAAGGTTTGTCCCTAAAATTAAAACATAGTCTTTGAGAAAGTAATGACAGTTTTAACATTTATTCACCTAGTGCATTATTGACAGTATGGTGCGCGTGGCACCACTGCAGGCACGCGTGCGTGTCGAAGGACATTCGCAAGCGAAAGACAGAGAAATGATTGAACTAAAGTTAAAGTTTAGAAAATATGAGTGAAAATGATCATGTTGAAGTTGACCATCTACAACAATCGAAATTAGTCCATCATGGAAAATTATCTAAATTTATCTCAGTTACCGGCTGCCTCACAGAAAACTGGGCAGTGCACAAATAGGGCATTTAATTACAAAATTACCAAGTGGGAATGTTTTTAAAACACTGAAGGATAAAACAATTCAAATCTAAAGTGATATTCAATGATAGACTGACAAAACATTGTGTAAAATGATGAATAAAAGTACATTTATGCTTACCTTTTTATAGCGAAGCATCCACTGATGGTTGGCTTGGTGTAATTAAAAAATGCGCATGTGCAGAACTCCGACTTCTCTAACCAAGTTTCAACATAGAACAAACGTTAAGATTTCGACCAAATGGGTCAGCTGTATGTTGATGAATCAACCTCATTCCGACCTTGAATATATGTTCTATTTTTAACCTAACAACATTCTGATGTACCGACAAAAGAGTGAATGTTGATTCAACACTGAAAATTGATTGACGACTGATCCCGGCCCTTACAACTAAAAACAGACGTTGAATCGATGCCTCCATGCTATCTGGGATTCCATTGCCAGATGCTCGGAAGATGACCTGTAAGGAAACAAAACATCATGGTTCCTTGCATAACCTCCATTCCCTGATGGAGGGAACGAGATGTTGTGTCGATGTAGTGACACTAGGGGTCACTCTTGGGAGCCCGAGACACCTCTGGTCTTTGATAAACGGCCAATGAAAAAAATGTTTCAAAAATTTGCATGCCACTCCCCCGGACATACGGGTATGAAAGGAGCTGATATGCAACCACTCATTCAGGTTTTATGCTGAGCTGAGACAAGGTCCGGCCATTTCAGCGGGTAATTCAGCAATGTGGCAGGAGGGACACAATGTCTCGTTCCCTCCATGACGTTCCCTATCTGTCACTCACTCACTCGACGTTGTGTCGATGTAGTGACACTAGGGGTCCCTGTACAAAACGCCGCAACTGACTGAACTGTGTTACGTGAACTGGCGGTGTGTGATGGGAAGACAACTGTGTGCCTCGTAGCCAGCTCACCAGGCCGACATGTAACCACCCCCAACATAGTTATGAGTGTCAAATGGCCCTTTGGGGACAAGTCGACTACCCAAAAGATAGAGACAGGCTAGTCCAGTCGTGGCCTCTTTTCCCCTTGTTTTCTTCCACTCCCTAAAAAAAAGGGGGAGTGTCCCTCCCAAGGTGAGGACACCGCAGAGACCACACCTCACCCAGAGAGAGGGGGGGATATTTAAGTGGAAAATACGTCACATGGTCTTGCCGACCATGTGGAGAAGTCTCATGGTAGATCCTACCCAACGGGAGAGGAGTTACTACAAACATGGAGACTGTGGCAGAGGGGGCTCTGCCCAAGGAAGACGCAGTTTGCCAACAGGGAAACGAATTAGCAGAAGATATACATCGCATGGGGTTACCTTACAGGGGACCACCACATGCGGAGCACCTACCCCAGAACAGGGCTCTTAGTTTGGGCTGGCAGCGAGTCTCTCCGAAAACTCAGACTGCCACAGGGCTCGGAGGAAGTCAACCAGGGAACATAGTTTGTGAACACTACTGGGAATTAATGGCGCACGTCTTCAGCTCAGAGGAGGTGAAAGGCGCTATGTGCAAGTGATACACCCGGCCGGCTATCCCGGGCTTATCTGCTTGTATTGCGTGCCACTACCCGGGACGAAACTGGTTCCACCTGGAGGTTGTAGAACCTCGCAAAGGTGTTGGGTGTTGCCCAGCCCACTGCTCTGAAAATGTCTGTTAGAGAGGCACCCCTGGCCAGGGCCCAGGAGGCCGCTACACCCCTGGTAGTATGGGCTCGTAGCCCTACGGGGGGCGGCACGTCCTGGGCGTGATATGCCATAGCTATGGCGTCAATGAGCCAGTGGGCGATCCTCTGCTTGGAGACAGCGCTTCCTTTCAGCTGTGCACCAAAGCAGACAAAGAGCTGCTCAGAGATCCTTAAGCTCTGCGTGCGATCCAAATAGATGCGTAAAGCGCACACCGGACACAGCAACGACAGGGCTGGGTCTGCCTCCTCCTGGGTTAGCGCTCACAGGTTCACAACCTGGTCCCTAAAAGGGGTTGTGGGAACCTTGGGCACATAGCCTGGTCGGGGTCTCAAAATCACATGAGAGTAGCCCGGACCGAACTCCAGGCACATTTTGCTGACAGAGAATGCTTGCAGGTCTCCTACCCTCTTGATGGAAGTGAGAGCAGTCAGGAGGGCAGTCTTCAAGGAGAGTGCCTTAAGCTTAGCTGACTGCAAAGGCTCAAAGGGGGCTCTCTGTAGACCCTGAAGAACTACAGAGAGGTCCCATGCGGGAACGAGGCATGGTCTGGAGGTGTTCAGCCTCCTGGCGCCTCTCAGGAACCTGATGATCAGGTCATGCTTCCCTAAGGACTTACCATCCACTGTGTTGTGGTGTGCTGCTATAGCAGCAACGTACACCTTCAAGGTGGAAGGGGACAGCCGCCCTTCCAACCTCTCCTGCAGGAAGGAAAGCACCGATCCGACTGCGCATCTCTGGGGGTCTTCCCATCGGGAAGAACATCACTTAGTGAACAGACACCACTTAAAGGCATACAGGCGCCTTGTAGAGGGGGCCCAAGCCTGAGTGACCGTTAGGTCTTCCGCATCCCATCCAGGGGCCAGACATGGAGATTCCAGAGGTCTGGTCGCGGGTGCCAGATGGTGCCCCGTCCCTGAGAAAGAAGGTCCTCGCTGTCGCAAGGAGTGTAAGGTCCGAGAACCACGTCTGGGTGGGCCAGTAGGGTGCTACCAGGACGACCTGCTCCTCGTCCTCCCAGTCTGTGCAAGTAGGCTCACTGGGGGAAACTTATTTTTGAAAAGGCCAGGGGGCCAGCTGTGTGCCAGCACGTCTATGCCGAGAGGTGCCTTGGTCAGGGCATACCAGAGCGGGCAGTGGGAGTATTCTTGGGAGGTGAACAGGTCTACCTGTGCCTGTCCGAATCGACTCCAGATCAGCTGGACCACCTGAGGGTGGAGTCTCCACTCTCCCCTGAGGGTAACCTGCCGTGACAGCGCGTGCTGCTGACTCCAGTGGAGGAGACGGTGGGCGAGTTGTGACATACAACGAGAGCGCAGACCGCCTTGGCGGTTGACATATGCTACTGTTGCCGTGTTGTCTGTCTGAACTAACACGTGCTTGCCCTGGATCAACAGCCGGAACCTCCGCAGGGCGAGCAGAATTGCCAGCAACTCGAGGCAGTTGATGTGCATAAGGTGTACGGTCCCCCTTGCGCAGAGCTTGGATACGTGGCTTGCACTTTCCAATCCATCGCGATGGCTGATCCGGACTGTCCAACTCGGCTACATGATTCAGTTCACCAGGCATCCGCCCAGGTTCAGCGGTATCCACTTGACCTTGGTGAAGGACGAAAACGCTGCTACCTTGCGCGTGGAGATTGCCACCCTCCTACTAAGGGTGCGACAGAACCTGTCCCTCCGGCCGAGATGAAGAAGGGGTTTTACAGCCCCTACTTCATCGTACCGAAAAAAGGCGGTGGGTTGTGGCCAATCTTGGACCTGCGAGTACTGAATTGGGCTTTACACAGACTCCTGTTCAAGATGCTGATGCAAAATGCATTCTGGCGAGCGTCCGGCATCAAGATTGGTTTGCGGCGGTAGACCTGAAGGACGCGTCTCTCACGTCTCGATTCTACCTCGACACAGACCGTTCCTAGGGTTTTCATTCGAGGGTCGGGCATATCAGTACAAGGTATTCCCTTTCGGCCTGTCCTTGTCCCCTCGCGTCTTCACGAAGGTCACAGAGGCAACTATTGCCCCATTAAGGGAAGTGGGCATTCACATTCTCAACTATCTCGATGATTGGCTAATCCTAACTCATTCTCGGGACATGTTGTGTACACACAGGGACTTGGTGCTCTCGCACCTCAGCCGATTAGGGCTTTGGGTCAACTGGAAAAATAGCAAGCTTCTCCCGGTTCAGAGCATCTCTTTTCTTGGTTTGGAGTTGGACTTATTCTCTTTGACAGTGCACCTCACGAACGAGCACGCACAGTCGGTGCTGGCCTGTTTGAAGGCGTTCAAACAGAAAACATCGGTTCCACTGAAACTCTTTCAGAGGCTCCTGGGGCATATGGCTTCCTCAGCAGTGGCCACCCCGCTCGGGTTGATGCATATGAGACCGCTTCAGCACTGGCTTCAGACTCGAGTCCCAAGATGGGCATGGCGCCGCAGGACACATCGCGTGGTCATCATGCCGGTCTGTCACCATCTCTTCAGCCCTTGGACTGACCTCTCGTTTCTATGGGCAGGAGTTCCCCTAGAGCAGGTCTCAAGGCGCGTCGTGCTCAAGACAGATGCCTCCAAAACGGGCTGGGGCACTGTTTGCAATGGGCACGCAGCTGCCGGCTTATGGACGGGCCCGCGGCTGCGTTGGCACATCAACTGCCTCGAGTTGTTGGCAATTCTTCTCGCCCTGCGGAGGTTCCTGGCCATTGATCCAGGGCAAGCACATGTTAGTTTGGACAGACAACACGGCAACGGTAGCACATGTCAACCGCCAAGGTGGTCTGCGCTCTCGTAGTATGTCACAAATCGCCCGCCGTCTCCTCCTCTGGAATCGGCAGCAGTTCAAGTCGCTGCAAACCACTCACATCCCAGGCGACCTCAACGCTACAGCAGACACACTGTCACGGCAGGTTACCCTCAGGGGAGAGTGGAGACTCCACCCTCAGGTGGTCCAGCTGATTTGGAGTCGATTCGGACAGGCACAGGTAGACCTGTTCGTCTCCCAAGAGTCCTCCCACTTCCCGCTCTGGTATGCCCTGACCGAGGCACCCCTCAGCACAGGCGCGGTGGCACACAGCTGGCCTATGCAAATATGCATTTCCCCCAGTGAGCCTACTTGCACAGACTCTGTGCAAGGTCAGGGAGGATGAGGAGCAGGTCATCCTGGTAGCACCCTACTGGCCCACCCAGACGTGGTTCTCGGACCTCATGCTCCTCGCGACAGCCCCCCCCCGGAGAATTCCCCTGAGGAAGGACCTTCTTTCTCAGGGATGGGGCACCATCTGGCACCCACGATCAAACCTCTGGAATCTCCATGTCTGGCCCCTGGACGGGACACCCGTGGTGGTAGACACGATCACTAAGGCTAGGGCCCCCTCTACGAGGCGCCTGTATACCTTTAAGTGCCATCTGTTCGCTAAGTGGTGTTCTTCCCGACGGGAAGACACCCAGAGATGCGCAGTCGGATCGGTTCTTTCCTTCCTGCAGGAGAGGTTGGAAGGGCAGCTGTCCCCTTTCACCTTGAAGATGTATGTTTCTGCTATAGCAGCACACCATGACACAGTGGACAGTAAGTCCTTAGGGAAGCACAAACTGATCATCAGGTTCCTGAGAGGTGCCAGGAGGCTGAACCCCTCCAGACCGCACCTCGTTTCCTCATGGGACCTCTCTGTAGTTCTTCAAGGTCTACAGAGAGCCCCCTTTGAGCCTTTGCAGTCAGCTAAGCTTAAGGCACTCTCCTTGAAGACTGCCCTTCTGACTGCGCTCACTTCCATCAAGAGGGTAGGAGACCTGCAAGCATTCTCTGTCAGCGAAACCTGCCTGGAGTTCGGTCCGGGCTACTCTCAAGTGATCTTGAGACCCTGACCGGGCTATGTGCCCAAGGTTCCCACAACCCCTTTTAGGGACCAGGTGGTGAACCTGCGATCGCTGTCCCAGGAGGAGGCAGTCCCATCCCTGTCATTGCTGTGTCCGGTGCGCGCTTTTCGCATCTATTTGGATCACACGCAGAGCTTTAGGATCTCTGAGCAGAGATCTTTGTCTGCTTTGGTGCACAGCGGAAAGGAAGCGCTGTCTCCAAGCAGAGGATCGCCCACTGGCTCATTGACGCCATAGCTATGGTATATCACGCCCAGGACGTGCCGCCCCCAGTAGGGCTACGAGCCCATTCTACCAGATATGTAGCGGCCTCCTGGGCCCTGGCCAGGGGTGCCTCTCTAACAGACATTTGCAGAGCAGCAGGCTGGGCAACACCCAACACCCTTGCAAGGTTCTACAACCTCAGGGTGGAACCGGTTTCGTCCCAGGTAGTGGCACGCAATACAAGTGGATAAGCCCGGGATAGCCGGCCGGGTGTATTGCTTACACATAGTGCCTTTCACCTCCTCTGAGCTGAAGACGTGCGCCATTAATTCCCAGTAGTGTTCACAAACTATGTTCCCTGGTTGACTTCCTCCGAGCCCTGTGGCAGTCGAGTTTTCGGAGAGACTCGCTGCCAGCCCAAACTAAGAGCCCTGTTCTGGGGTAGGTGCTCCGCATGTGGTGGTCCCCTGTAAGGTAACCCCATGCGATGAATATCTTCCACTAATTCGTTTCCCTGTTGGCAAAGCCCCCTCTGCCACAGTCTCCATGTTTGTAGTAACTCCTCCCCTGTTGGTTAGGATCTACCATGAGACTTCTCCACATGGTCGGCAAGACCATGTGACATATTTTCCACTTAAATATCCCCCCCTCTCTTTGGGTGAGGTGTGGTCTCCGTGGTGTCCTCCCCTTGGGAGGGATAATCCCCCTTGTTTTTTAGGGAGCAGAAAAAATGAAGGGGAAAAGAGGCCACGACTGGGTTAGCCTGTCTCTATCTTTTGGGTAGTCGACTTGTCCCCAAAGGGCCGTTCGACACTCATAACTATGTTGGGGGAGGTTACGTGTCGGCCTGGTGCGCTGGCTATGTGGCACACAGTCGTCTGCCCGTCACACACCGCCAGTTCATGTAACACAGTTCAGCCAGTTGCGGCGTTTTGTATAGGGACCCCTAGTGTCACTATATCGACACAACGTCGAGTGAGTGACAGATAGGGAACATCATGGTTACTTGCGTAACCTCTGTTCCCTGATGGAGGGAACGAGACGTTGTGTCCCTCCTGCCACAACGCTGAACTACCCGCTGAAATGGCCGGACCTTGTCTCGGCTCCTCAGCATAAAACCTGAATGAGTGGTTGCATTCCAGCTCCTTTTATACTCGTATGTCCGGGGAAGTGGCATGCAAATACCACTCACCAATTTTCATTGGCCATTTATCAAAGGCCAGAGGTGTCTCGGGCTCCCAAGAGTGACCCCTAGTGTCACTACATCGACACAACATCTCATTCCCTCCATCAGGGAAAGGAGGTTACGCACGTAACCAGGACATTTTATAGAAACCAAAGTCACTTCTAACATAAATATCTAAAGTAACTGGCTTTGTTTGCCTAGAGAATTTCCAGTATATTTTAATTTAACCATTCATAAATTAGTTAATGTCAGTATATTTACAGCATCCCAACTTAAAATCAAACATTTTAACATGCATTTTTCTTTTTTTTTTAATGGTACAAAATATGCAATATTATTTGTAATTGCACTTATTTTAGCAATACAATAATACTTTTACTATTGTTATTAGATTCTGTTGATCATTTTCTAATTTTGTAGGATCCAGATAGTCTGGAGCCCTGAGAGATTTTCACAAGGTCTTCTTATGTGGAATGGAGAGGATAAGGAAACCTTGTCTTCTTGAGAAGTAATTAGTGAGCAGATGATTGCCATTCAAAGCACTTTAGGGAACACTAATTGTTAAGACAGTTGCCTTAGTGCCACCTTGGATTAAGTACCTTGCTAACCAGCACAATGTGTACAAAACACAAACCTACCACTATAGATAAAATGGAGAGAGGTGTGCATTTTGTTTTTGTCAAGTGTACAGTGTGCAGTTTAGGTCCAGCAGTGGTACACAACTGTGGTTAGTAATTCAGTGGAAATAAAGTGGTCAGGTTTAAATGATTTAGGTGTTTATGAGAGAGGTAGAGCAATGTCCACTGATGGTCTGTGTTGTCAATAGCAGGGGATTGATGACTCAGTGCCCCTGCAAGCACATTCTGTTTGGTCCCTGAGAGTGGGGGAAAAACCTTTCTTACTCATGATTAATTACTTGCTCTTAAGTACTTTCCTAAATAACCAGGTTAAGATGTTCAGTCACTCTGCAGGTGGTCTGATGATTTTCCGTTCATGCTGAGAAGAAAAAAACTAAGAAGGTAGCAGGTATTTTCTTTGACAATGTCCATAAACAAATGCTTTTTCAGGACAGTATTTCTTTAGTAAAGCAATGTTCAATTATTAGCGCTCAGTTCTATATACGTGCAATTTAAGTACACAGCATGTGTACTTAATCAAAGAATAATCAAAGAAAAGGTGCAGACTTTTTCAGTGTATTGTAGCATTTCCATTCTCAGTTCTGTTTACACATTTTTTAATTCTGCTTCTTTTGCCAGTTTCAGGGATTTTCTCTCTCTCTCTCTCTCTCTCTCTCTCTCTCTGCATTTAGGCAAATGAGATGCACATATCAAAGACAGTAAAGGTGTTAGGGGTTTGCAACTTTGCATCACATGAATTTCCACATACAATTCAACAATCTACTCTATTTTAGATAAATATTTTGGAACACTCTAAACCTACATGCTAAAATGATGCTGCAGAACATTCATGAGAAATGTCCTTATTTTCGTATATCATGGAGTTTCCAAACCGCAAACAATGGCATCTAGGAGTCTACATGCATATTTTAACATTTTGAGCACAAGTGGGATAAAGAAAATGACTAAGAAATGGAGAGGAATTAAAAAAGCTAAACAAACAGACCAAAGAAAAAAATCCCTCAGGCAACATCTAGTGGCATGGTCAACAAAGGAAAACATGTCACACTGGCAACATAATAATGGGTAAATACTGAAAGGGAAATTGCCTCAAACTAATGCAAACTACTTTATAAATGGGTGGAATAAGAGGGAGAACACATGAGAAGACGATGAAGCCAATGACAGATGAGAGGTTTAGAAACTTAATTACGGAAGAAGATAAATACTGCGGTATTTGTGTGTGTGTGTGTGTGTGTGTGTGTGTGTGAGAGAGAGAGAGAGAGAGAGAGAGAGAGAAAGAGAGAGAGACAGAATGTAAGACAGTATGGAGTGTAGAGGTATAATTGCACTTTGTATTGTTGCAATAATTTCATACAAACATTTATATGATCTTCAGGCATGATGCTTGTCTGCAGATATATTTGGTGCTCGTCTGTTGTGCCCAGCACTGACATAGAATACATATTTATAAAGGTAAGGCACAACTGGAAGAATTATGTCTGATATGTCATTTTATCTTATCTGAACTGCTACACCCCCACTTTTAATATCAAGTGAATCTACAGTAAACAGCTATAGCTAGCTATTTGTCAGTAACTGAAGTAACTGTATTCAGCCCCTGTTACATTTTCAAGCACCTGCATTCACAATACAGTTACTTTTACATTTTTGTTAGAATACTTTTAGAATACTTCTTATGATGAAAACAAATTGGGCAGATGTGAAAGAAAATTATTTTCTATCAAGTAAGAAACAGTTTTCAAAACAGTGCACAAGAGTGCGCTACACACATGCTCCCTTTTCCTTTAGAGTTGCAGCAGCAGCAGCAGGGCCTGTGCAGTGTTGCCAGGTTTGCGCTCTCACAACAAATTGGTCTGATGGTAGGCACTGTAGAATGCAAATGCAACATCTTCATGTATCTTGAATCCCGGATTGAATATTTGGCAACTGCACCGGCACATCTTAACAATTAGCGCGCTGTCAGATGTGCACCAGTATCAATACAGTCTGCAATGTTTTTTCCACAAATATAACATTTGCAAGCATGATACATTGTTTACCGCGATTGTTGTGTAAATGCAAGCATAGTTCTAGCGGGAGACTCACAACTGTACATTGTCACGCTATTATCTAGTTACCTCCTAGCCAATCATACATCAGCCATTGCTTCAAAAGCCTGCTTTGCTGTTTCAGTGTGCCAACATTGCAACCTCCTCCTCCTCCCCACCGCCACCAGTTGAGTCCCATCTTGCACGGGAGTAGGCTCCTCGCCCCCTGCCTCCTATCTCCAGCAGGATCTGACAGGCAATCTCATCGGACCACCAGAAGGGGCTTGCGCCAAAAGAGACATTACAATTCTGTGTTTTATCAGGTAAATGTCATTTCAACTTAAGTCTGTGAGTCTTCCTGATAGAAATACATTTATGCAGCTGCAGCTGCGACTTCTGTGCATAGGCAGAGTGAAGATGGACAGCTCTCGATAAGCATTTGGTGAGTCACGTCCAAATCAGAAACGAGAAATAGCAGTTATTCATGACAATAATATGAATAGGTAAAATATGGGAGAAAGTACTGCAAAGAAAGAAGGGAAACAAACTTGATGTAGATCAAAATGACGACAGAAAAGCCTCATGTAAATAACTACTGTAAAATTTGTGGCTTATAGATGGATGGGAGGCTAGTTCAGTGTGACACATCTTGTAACATACAGACATATTAATATTTATTTCTCGCTTTTAAAAAAAACATCTCATATGAAGTGATTAAAACAAAATATGAAACAACAATAAAAACAATCAAAAGATGAGTAAAAGATTCAAAAGCACTTTTTTATGTTATGTATTCAGAATACTTTACTAAATACATTTAAAGGTGCACTCAGCGATTCCTCAGAAACACTGTTGATATTCGAACTCAACTGCCAAAACAAATACACCCCTCCCTTCAGTTCTGCTTTGGAAGCTCCGCCCCCCAAATTAATGCATGCAAGACAGTTTTACGCATGCTAGCTCCAGACACTCACAACTCTCCTGCTACTAAATCTAACATCACTACAACAGCAAATATGGGTTCTGTGAAACATTGCAAAATTTATGTTACATATCGAGAAGAAAAAGTGCAACTTCATCCGTCTTCAAGTCTTTTACCTCTCGGAGGTTTCTTCACCGCTGAAAAGCCTCGCGGCTCCTAGCCCTTGACTTATCATACTCCTTCTTTTTTAGTTTATATTCATTTGACCTTTTTCTCTTGGTCTGTTTCTCAGATATTTGTCCTCCTTGGAGTTTAGAATGTTCGCGTCAGCCAGATTTGCAGTCGCTCTTCTAATTAATTTCCCTCTCACTCTGCCTCCATCCTGTGCACACAAAAGAACCACTCCGTGTTGCTGATTGGCTGGAGTAGTGTTGTGTGGATCGGTCTGATCCACTTTGTTTTTGTCCCATTTACAGAGCCAGGGCTGTGTACAAATACTAGATTTTTTTTCAGCCCACCCACAGAACGGACAGCTAGCAGACTGTGAGGAGATATTTGCAGAATTTGACAAAAAGAATATTGGATTAGAATTACTGAGTGCACCTTTAAGAAAGAGTATTTAGGGGGGGACTGGGTAGCTCAGCGAGTATTGACACTGACTACCACCTGAGTGTGCTGATTGACTCCAGCCAGGTCTCCTAAGCAACCAAATTGGCCCGGTTGCTAGTGAGGGAAGAGTCACATGGGGTAACCTCCTCGTGGTTGCTATAATGTGTGGTTCTCGCCTTTGGTGGGGCACATGGTGAGTTGTGCGTGGATGCCGCAGAGAATAGCATGGGCCTCTCCGCGGTGACGCACTCAACAAGGCACGTGATAAGATGTGCGGATTGACAGTTCAGATGCGGAGGCAACTGAGATTCGTCCTCCGCCACCCGGATTGAGGCGAGTCACTATGCCACCACGATGACTTAGAGCGCATTGGGAATTGGGCATTCCAAATTGGGAGAAAGGGGGAGGAAAAAAAGAAAGAGTATTTAGTATTCAACCCAGAAAACTTTCTTAAAGTAATCTGCCCAACTCTTGCTGTGATATTGTAGTTACCAAGCAGGGTAGTTTCTGAATGTTCAGAGGGGCATTTTTAAGATTTTAACTTTTATGTATTTTTTTATTTATTTACTTTTATTTATTTTTTCAGTTAGAACATCTCTGTGAGTAGTTTATAAAAATATTTTATTAATGTTAATGACATCGCTGTAGGTTTGGCTGTGATGGGCAGTAGGTTTGGCAGTGAAGCTATTAGCTTAACTACATTTCTGAGTAGCGAGGTGGTAGCTCGCTAGTTTTTAAATCAAGTAGCTTTTCAGAAGCAAATCAGTATTTTTGATTAGGTAGCAGCATAGCTTTGACAAAAGCTACACTACTGCATCATACACCTGTGTTTATTATCGGCAGTTTTGAATCAGATCTGAAGATGTCCGATTCACAAATGATAGGCTCATCTGAGTCGGTTCTTTACAATGAATTAGTCACACTTGATAGCAAAGCGGTCTGAATCGGTTCGTGATTCAATCTGAATGACTCAGAAAGCTCACGCACATGCTGCTAAATCATATGGTGTGCTCTCTCACTTGCCAACACGCTCACGGAATATTTTAAAATACAGAATATAAAGATAAAGCTGGTTGAAGTGGATCTACAATCAATGGAAACCAAACCTGCAAATGTGTCCCATCGTTTGCCAGTTATGAAGAAAATCTTTATCAAGTTCAACATGTGTGCAGCTTGAGAACGACCACTGCAGATAAAGATTTTACCACCAAAAGAGTATCAAAAGACTTAGTAACATACACGAAAACACATCAAAGAAGTACCATGGCATTACCATTTTTTTTTTTTTTTTACATGTACCATTACCTGGGGTCACCATGTTAATACAACAGTAGCCTCTATGAATATGGTAATCATATAGAAAATTACCATGGCAGTACCAAAATATGCTTTGAATTACCTTGAAGCACCATGTAAATATAGAATGGTACATCAATATAGTAATTGTATATCAGAGTACCATGGTATTACCATCTGATACCATAATATATCACATTGTCATTGCTCAGATGTGCTCACACATGGACACAAGGAATTTGGCCTCTGATCAGAAACATTCACAGATACAGAAATACAACAGCTAGACACAGAATCACCAGATAAGATGAATTTTATATGCATGCAGACTTTTATACAGGAATGTGTAAAGTAAATTATGTTCAAATGAGTTTGAAGAGGTAGTAGTATAAATATGAAAAAGGAAATATAAAAATAGTGATTATGCATATTGAACATATGGGTTTATATAGGTAGCATGTATAAATATAAATATGAATGTACATGGTTTTTACATGCACATACATTTTATATTGCACCATACTGTATACTTGTATACTGTATTGCACTATACTGTACTGTGCAATGGCTTTGATAAACATCATGTGAATAAGTCTTTTGGATGCTTTGTCTATGAGAGACATTGTCTATGAGAGTATGTTTGGTGTGTAGCTTGTAGTGTAACTTACTACTTTCTCTGTAGTGTAGCTTTTATCTTAGCTTAACTAATTTTTCTGTTGAGTAGTTGGTAGCTTAACTAGCTACATTTTTTGAGTAGCTTGCCCAACACTGAGATCTGCTTTACACACACTGCTGCTGCTGCTTGACATTAATCAATATGCTTCTGCTGTTATTTAAAAATATGCTGCATCTGAGACAAGAGATGGTGAATGCTATGCAAGACTGCGCTGCTGGACTTGAGTCAAAGCTGTTGTGGTGAGTACCAGTTTTATATGTTTTGACAGAAGGGTGTAATTGCCTGATTTGTCTGTGTAGAGGCATGTCGGGAACGGAACCTATCATCCTGCACCACAAGAGTTTCCTAACTGAACTAAATAGAACATTAATCATCTTCTGTTTGATCTGAGTGAAAAATAACACATTTTGACAACATTGGAAAAGTTTTTTTCTATTTATTGAAAAATATTTATTCTTTGTATTTTCTATCCCTTTTATTATTGTCACTCTTTTTTGGCTGCCTTTAATTGTTTTACTCTTCCTTTGTTTTTAATTGTCAGTGGTATATTTTTTGTGCATCACTTCATATGAGATTTCTTTTTATTTTATTTTTTTTTTTTTTTTTTTGGAGATATAAAGTGAGATATAAATATTAATGTACTGTATTCATATTATTGATGTTTATAACTGATGTTTTTTTTTTTTTTTTTCAACAGACCTACATGCTCTGCAAGTTACCAATGTAGACGTGACTAATCTAATGCTAATCAAGGGCCAGCCGTCTTTACACTGCAGAGCTCGGCACAGAAGACACATCTGCAGCTGCATTTATTTATTCACATAGCAATTATAATTGCAGAAAACAATGTATAATGCGCTCAAATGTTATTTTATGTAAAAATGTTGCAAGCTGTGTTGATTCTGGTGCACAACTAATAGTGCTCTGATTGTTAAGACACTGGCATACTGGTACGGTTGCCAGATATCAAATTCTAGAATTATTATACATGAATAAGACATTGTAATTTAATTATTTAATGTCTACCATCAAACCTTTTGGCTACCATGGTGCAAGCTTGAAGTATCCCATAAACCACAACCAATGATTCTGTAATCTAAAATTGGCTAATTCATTATAAATGTCATTTCTAAATTTAGTAATTAATTTGGTAATTATAATTCATTTGTACTGTAGTGTTTTATTTCACAAAGAGTAGTAGCAATACTTAAAACAGTTAAAAATGTTTTACAATATGTTTTTCCTTATTTTATTTGCCTTACAGGGAGCATTTGTTTATGAAATGTATTTGTTCAGTGTCCCTTTAATTCGAGGTACATTTCCCCGTGGGGAAAAAAAGGTTGAGAGGGGGACGGCACTGGCTTTTTCTCTTTTTTTTTTTTTTTTTGAGTGTGCACCAAGTGCACAGGTGCTGCTGTTACTGCTGTTTGGCCGGTACTTCTAATAAAGAAGATAAGTTGAATTACACCGTTGTAACCCGTGTTTATTTTATGTCACCCATGCCTACGGAGACTGGAGTGTTCACCGAAGCAGAGTCACAAAATAATGGTTACAATTCTATAATTTTAACCCGCAATTGCTTTTTCATATTAGCCCAATTTGGCTTGAAACCGTGACCTTGGCAACACACTTGAGCTGATGCAAAATGTATGATGGGAGTTGTCGTTTGTCAGTTGGCATAATGTATCCAATCCTAGGATACTGGAACTCGTGGAAACAACATGCCGTCTTTCCATGCACCATACACTTTTTTATAATCTAATACACAGAGATAGACCAAAACAATGTTCACACCATAATACAAGACAACCTAGTCAGTAGTTATAATTGAAATAGACCAAGTTTTATTATAAAACATCTCTTTTACCAAAACACCATACAAACAAAATAATCCAGCCTACAACAATTGTGATAAATTAATATTTTACACAACAGCCTATTTGCATTTATGTAACATACAAGCCTATACACTTAGCAAACATGCATCTCCACATAAAAAGCTCTTCAATTCCAACAACACAATAATAAAACAACCAAAACCATAAAACACCAATAAAAACAACACCAGTTACACTATTAATTCGTATTCACAATAGCATGCCCACCTGCTGTATGATGATGCCGATGCCTGTCTCGTTAGGCCCATTCCCTCCTCCTACCACCTCACTTATGTGTTCACTCACACTCTTTTTTTATTTTTTTTTTAGGAAATTTACAAATACAGAGGGGAAAAAAGAAGACAAAAAAGAGAGAAAAAATGGAGAGAAAAAAGAAAAATTAAGGAGAGGAGGTTAAGAAAACTGAAATGATAAATATACAAATAAAGAACAGTAGGTTTATACATATAATTTCAAAAGATGAAGACAGAAAATGAAAAACAATAAGACATTATTAGTGAATACAAATAAAGATAAACAAATACGTATGTATTGGTTACTTTCCAGAAGACAGTAAAGGGGTACAGCATTAGAAAATGTACTTTGGTATATGTATTTAAAAAAAAAGAAAAAAAAAAAAAAGAGGACTGTGTATATATGGTAAATATGGAGAGTGTACGTGTTGTGAAAATAGGGAGATTTTTTATGCAATACTATATTTACTAGTAATCCCAGGCCAC
Organism: Myxocyprinus asiaticus; assembly: GCF_019703515.2. Classification (NCBI taxonomy): domain Eukaryota; kingdom Metazoa; phylum Chordata; class Actinopteri; order Cypriniformes; family Catostomidae; genus Myxocyprinus; species Myxocyprinus asiaticus. Next base: position 45,038,669 of record NC_059344.1, read on the forward strand.
TGTGCGTATCAGTGATCCAGAGCACATGCCGCACCACAGCAGTAACTCATATGAAGGACCACAGACCAGTCCCCACCCAGAGCACCAAGGCCCCCGCTCCCACAGTAACGCTCCCTTACCTCCCCACCAAGGCCCCCGCTCCCGCAGTAACGCTCCCTTACCCAGGATATCCTGGCCAAATTCCCCTTATTGGCCCTTCTCAATCATGGCCTCCTAATAATCCCCATCCATTAACTGACTCTATAACTCTACTCTCTCCTCTCCACCAATGGCTGGTGTGTGGTGAGCATACTGGTGCATTATGGCTGCTTTCGCATCATCCAGGTGGATGCTGCACACTGGTGGTGGTTGAGGAGAGTCCCCTGTTCACTGTATAAAGCTCTTTGAGTGTAGTGTCAGAAAATCACTTTATAAATGTAACATTCATTCATTCATTAATTCACATTCAACATTCATTCATCAGATAAGCTGCTCGGACAACTGCCAGATACCCTTCACAAGGCAGGAAAGATCTTTCAATATATTGGAAATGACTTCTCATGAGTGGTTTCTTAGCAACATTTTAAACCCCCATCCTAAGGTTTGACCTAAGACCAGAGTTGAACTAAGGACCATAAAAATTCTTCAAGATCTCTCAAAGCAGCATTAACTTACCTTGTGGCAAAAGCTGAAACAAAGAAGCCACAAAGACAAATCTTTACACACAAACTTTTACTCCTAGCATGGACACAAACTGCACACATTCACTCCATGTTTGTTCACAGAACTGTTTATGTAAATTGCAGTTGTTCACTTAGCACAATAGTTCATACAAATTTAACTATGGCGCTATAAATTAATGCATGCATAATATTTAATATTTCAATATCATGTTTGGTCTCTATGTCATCAGAAAAATACCAAGAGTACTTTCGAACAGCTTTGGAGAAGGATCTATGCATAGATGAAACTTTAAAGACACTGTTCTAACGGAAGTCACGTGACACCATGCGAGGAGCGAACGTGTAAACGGCGAGCTCTGCGCATTTTGCTAGTTTTTAATCATTTTTATGTCATGAACCGGTGAGATTTGATACACCCTGCTACATAACTGTTCTATCAACATGGCAAAGAATTCAAAATCCTTAGGCTCTGGAGATATTAAAAGACACTTACGTGCTCAAGCTGATACCTCAGACAGGCCCGCAGACCAGGGACTCGGTTTGGATGGTGTGGTGGGAGAAATTCAACGGCAACTGGCGAGCATGTCTGTGATGCTGACAAAAGTTGTTGCTGACTTAGAGGATCTTGCTGTAATACGTCGATCATTTACTGCGATGGAAACGAAATTGTCTGAATTGGTTACAAGAATCGGGGATGTCGAGAGACGGATAGATTATCTGGAGTCATTGGAGAAGGAATTAGCTGCTGATCCGCTAGCGACCAAGATAGACTTGGAATGTGTTTGGGAAAAACTGGAGGATTTGGAGAATCGTAATCGGCGAAACAATGTCCGAATTGTTGGAATTCCTGAGCATGAGGAAGGTCGAGATATGGTGAAATTCCTAGACGAGCTCTTCCCGAGTCTGCTCGACATAACAGGCCATAAGCTGGAAATCGAGCGAGCTCACAGAGTCCCGGCTCGCAGATCTGCTGAGGGAGACAGGCCCCGATCAATTCAGGCTAAATTTCTGAGATCATCCGATGAAGATCTCGATTTGCACCAGGCGAGGAGCAAATGAAAGCTTTCTTGGAAAAATCATAATATTTTCTTGTTCCCGGGCTCTGCGAATTCGACAAAAGAAAAACGCGATCGGTTCAAGGAATGTAAGAAACTCTTACATCAACAGAAGATCACTTTTGCACTGATGTTTCCAGCCAGACTGAGAATACAAATGAAGGATGGTCGCAGGGTATTTACGTGTCCCAAGCAAGCACTGTCTTTTATAAAAACAATGGGTGAGTAAGCCATTTGGGGTTTTTCATGTAGCTCCAGCGTGGATTAACTCGCTGTACTTACTCTGGCTGTCTGAGGAAGCTGGGCGCCATTTTTGTTTCTTTTTGCGCTGGCTCCGTCTAGCGGCTGGAGTTTGTTTTGTGGAATGACTCCTTCAAGAAACTTTTGCATGGACGGATGATCGCTTTTACACTGAAGTTCCCGGCCAGATTGAGAATGGATACTAAGAATGACTGCAAAATACCTTCATGCCTACACAAAGGATGTCTTTTATAAAGTTGATGGACTGAGTAAGTCATGGTGTATTTATTTTACATTTTTTATGCAGCCTCCGAGTGAATTTGACTCGCTCAATACACACTTGACCATTCGAGGTTTTTTTTTTTTTTTTGGTTCCGCCTGGCGGCTGGAGCTTGTTTTGTGGAATAACACTCTTTCGGGACAGTTGTGGATGACTCTGTTCGTTCTTTGTGCTTGTGCCTCCTGTTGGCTGGAGTTTGTTTTTGTGGAATATTTTTAAAGGACATTAGAATGATTGCATCATCTGCTGCACTCATAACAGTTGTCTCACTGAACACTTGTTTATCTGTCCGAGGAAACTGAACGGCTTTATATCAGCTGGAATTTGTTTTGTGGAGGAACACACCTTTGAGACAGTTCTGTGAATGAATCTTCATGTTCTTTGTGTTTATTCTGTCTTTTGGCTGGGGTCTGTTTTACAAAGTATTTTCTGTTATGTGGTGTTGCCTTACAAAATGTGTGCAGAAGCACCAGACTTGAATAATCTGACAGCAAATTTCTCGTAGGTGTGCATGGACTTTTTGAGTTTAGAGGGACTGATGCTGGTTAATCACGGGGTTAATGTGCACGTTTTTCTTTTTTCTGTTTGTTTTGTTCGGGGGGAAGTTTGGGGTTTGATTGTTGCAATAATGTTGGAATGTGGTCTGTATAATCTTGTTTTTGACACACGATTTATTTTTTCTATTATATCAAGATGTCAAATGTTAATATGAGCAGATTGTCTCTCTCCACATGGAATGTGAATGGGTTGAGGCACCCCATAAAATGAAGGAAGGTTATTTATTTTCTTAAGCGTAAGAAATATGATATAGTATTTCTTCAAGAAATGCATCTTTCCCCGAAGGAAGCTGAAAAATTTGGGAAGATATGGGGTGGACATGTTTTCTTTAGCGCTGGCTCAAGTAAGAGCAGGGGGGTCATTATATTAATAAATAAACATCTACAGTTCAAATTTCTCAAACAGATTAAAGATAAATCAGGAAGAGTCATTATTGTTTTAGCAGAAATTCAGGGGCAAAGTTTGATTTTGGCTAATATTTACACACCTAACGCTGATTATCAGGGCTTTTTTATAGATCTTGAAGGGATGTTGCAAGCTGCTAACCCCCCTCTTGATATAATATTGGGAGGAGATTTTAATCTATTGATAGACTCAGTCCTTGATCATAGTGAAGTAAAAGTGTGTAAGCCCCCTAGAGCAACATTGACACTTCACAGAATGTGTAAAAATCTTGGTCTTACAGATATTTGGAGACTTTTGAACCGCTCTAGGAGGGACTATAATTTTTTTTCAACAGTCCATAAGATTTATTCTAGAATAGATTTTTTTATATATATATCTAAATCCCTCATTTCATCTGTTGTTGACTGCTCAATTGGAAACATTTTAGTCTCAGATCACACCCTGGTGAGTTTAGAGGTGTTGCCATATTTGGAGAAAAAGAAATCATATAGTTGGTGCTTTAATGTATCCCTTATGCAAAATCCTGATTTCCAACAAATGTTAAAGGCTGAAGTCAGTGTTTATATGGAGACCAACTGGTCCTCAGTATCTTCTGTGGGCGTGGCTTGGGAGGCACTTAAGGCGGTTCTTAGAGGCAGGATCATACAGTATGCCTCATTCATCAAAAAATCCAAAGCACGAGAACTCGTGGAGTTGGAAGAGAATATTACAAATACAGAGACAGAACTGAAGCGCCGAATGTCGTCTGATGGCCTCAGAGAATTGACCCAATTGAAATACATATATAATACTATTTTGTCACGGAAGGTGGAGTTTTGGTTATTTAGGGCCTGCCGGCAGGTCTTCCCTGCCTTCTTGGACCTGGGAGGGAGACAAGGGGAGGGAAAAACAACAAAAAAAAGAGAGGGAAAGGCCAACACGGAGCAACAGTGGGAGAGAGAGAGAGGAGAGAGAGAAAAAAAATTTACTCGCTGGTTCTCTGATACGCTGTAGCCTGGTCCTCGGTCACTCTTCCACCCTCTAGTGGATGGCAGTCACTCCTCCCCCGGTGGATCGAAGGCAGCCCTCCGGCCCCTGGTGGATGGAACGCCCCACCACGTTTTGGTGGATGGTAGGGGTCTCCTCCACCCCTGGCAGCAGCCCGACCGCTGCAGGCGGTCAGTAGGGAGCCCCTCCTCCCCTCGCGGTCAACGGTCATTCCTCCACTTTCAGGCGGCCAGGCTCCTCAGTCCCCAAGCGAATGGCTGCGGCTGCTCCTTTGGGGCGAGGACTCTACTAAGGCGCATCCCTCCTTCTTCCTGGGTTTCGGCACCAATGTAATGGGGTAAACGGGAAAGGATGAGGTGAGAACCGGCTCGACAATATAAATAATAGTTTAATGATTAACTTAAAGCAAAAGACATATAACACACACACATACAGGGCAGCTGCCTGTAGCTCTCTCTCTCCCTAACTGCCGCCTCCAGCCGCCTTTATCCCTCTCGTGGGCTTGATTAGCCTGATTAGGGGCCGGGCAAACGTCATCACTGCCCGGCCCGCCCAGCCCTGCCCTCCTCCTTGCCACACCCCATTATTGTTCTGTCTGGTCCTGGAACCATTAGCAGCCGCAATAAGAAAGGAGGATTATTCTCCAGGGCTGGTGGCGGGAGGTATGGCGCATAAGCTTTTGCTTTACGCAGATGATATTTTATTATTTGTCTCTGACCCTACTAAATCTATGCCTTGCCTCCACAGAATAATCAATTCCTTTTCTAAGTTCTCAGGATACAGAGTTAATTGGTCTAAATTCGAAGATTTGGCTCTGACAGCGTACTGTCCGGTAACGGCTTTTCAGCCGTGTGCCTTTCAGTAGCCCAAACAGGGCATTAAGTATTTGGGTATTTTATTCCCAGCAAATTTGTGTGATTTAGTTAGAGTTAATTTTGACTCTTTAATAAAAATGTCTGAGCGATACGGACAAGTGGGCTTCACCACATTTATCTATGATTGGTTAATGTTATAAAAATGAATTGTATTCCAAAATTCAACTACCTATTACAGTCTCTCCCCATTGAAGTTCCCCTCTTTTATTTTAAACAATTTGATAGTATAGCTAAATACTTTATCTGGAATGGTAAACGTCCTCGGATGCATTCTAACAAGTTACACAGGCAAACTGACAAAGGTGGGTTAGGTCTCCCCAAGATGTTGTTTTACTATTATGCTTTTGGCCTCAGACATTTGGCGCATTGGTCACTTCCACCTGAGAGAGCTCCTCCCTGGCTCTTTATTGAACAGGAGGTCCTTGCCCCTATCTTGCCATTGCAAAGTCTTTCTACCAAGCTGCCCAGAGAAGTAAAGACACATCCCGTTATCTCGCACATGCAGTTAGTGTGGACAAAAGTTTCCCGCGTGTTCAGTTCGTACATTTACCTGAACGTTGCCGCAATTATTTGGTTAAACCTTAAATTGTGCATTAACAAGTCCCCTTTTTGCTGGACAGAATGGATGGAGAAGGGAGTTGCTACGCTGGGTGACCTGTATGAAAAGAAGGTATAAAACTATCCTCCGGATGACCAGACCTTTGTTCTGCATTCCTGGCTGTTCGAGTTTGGGAGCAATAACAGAATAATAATCAACGTGATGAGTTCCTGGCTGTTCAAGTTCCAGAGCAATAACAGAATAATAATCATTCTGAATCTCCGGCCTGAGTGGTAGGAGATTTAACAGAATACAACACCTTGGTCCTGAGTCCCCGTCCAGAGGGTCATTAACAGGATACACTTCTATAACACTTCTCCGTTCTTGTCTCACTCTATGAGAGAGAGGATCATCCAACATTCTTAGTCTCCATCCGAGAGACAGTAGAAGATCGACCGAGGAGTGGTGGTGGAGGCGTAGTGGGCTAAAGCAGAGAACTGGTAAGCAGGAGGTTGCTGGTTCAATCCCCACAGCCACCACCATTGTGTCCTTGAGCAAGGCACTTAATTTCAGGTTGCTCCCTGTAATAAGTGCACTGTAAGTTGCTTTGGAATAAAGAGTCTGACAAATGTATAAGTGTAAATGTAAGTCTCACTACAAGAGACTGTTGCAACGGCAAGTTCGGAATCCATATACCAGGGAGATAACTCTGGTGAGCAAACCTTCTCTTCAAGTTTCATACATCTGCGTGTTCCAGATATAGAAGCGTGCGCCGACATTAAGGCTGTATATCTGCATGTTCCAGATTGCAAAACCCTCTCGGTGCTTCCAGGAGATCAGCATTCCCCAGCTTCAACTCATCGACCGATCAAGGAAACGTAAATATCACTTTAAACCTCTTTCCAGAGACCTTGGCACTACTATCAGTTTATGATTTTCTAATGTTCTTTAGAATACATAACCTGTGTATTAAATGTCTTGTAAATAATCTTTGAGTTATTTGTTTAAATAGAAATAAGGTTTTCAGCTTATTAATTAACAGAGAACCAGCAACTTATCTTCCATATGATAATAGTCATACTTTGCCATTGCTACATCCAATTCAACCACTTGCATCTTCCCATCCTATGCACTTTATTTACCTATGCATTTGTTATCTTTTAGCATATAAGTACCATATTGTAGTTTTTGTTAGTTATTCTTGTTTATCTTTTTGTAAATAAAACGAATTTTATTACAACTGTGTGTTCTTTGTGTTGATGATACAGAAGAGCTCTTAAGGGTTAGGCCGAATTTTACAGTTCCTTCAGATTATTCAGATGACCAACTCCCTCCAATTTACATATTTCTAATTCATTGAATGGTCCATTTGGATAATTTATTTTGCTGTTAAGGTGAAACTCCTTAGCTGGTGCCCCGAGGATGGAGAGAGGGGTCATCTGAAATTAATAATCACATACACATACACCTTAAGTGAAGTGTGATCAAAAATCACCACATACTTTGGTGTCTTGTGTGAGGCCCAGTTCATTTCAATTGGTGCCAGGGTGATTCTCACAACAGCCGCATTCCAGCAAATGCTTCCTCAGCGGGAGAGGGAAAAGCCCGCCGCAACGCATATGTTTGAGATCTGCTCAAAGTCCCACCAGAGAGCTGCACAAAGCAATGGACACGAGTTTGCGGCCCCTCCAAAGGATTGGGGCTTCTAGTTTGGCTCCATTCAAATAGCCATCCGGAGAGCAGAAGTGAGCCTGACGTGCTTGCCGTGAAATGGAGGGTGAGCCCCCATTGAGTGGATGAAACTGGACCGAGCAAACGCATCCGTCTCTTCCCTGTTTGCCCTCCGGACAGCATCGGGATGAGTTCATGTTATTTATGCCTTGAACGCCTGACAATAAGAATGTAGCTCAGTTTCCCCCCGCATCTTGTGCTGGTGAGTGAACGTTGAGAATTCTCAACACTACTTCGGCCTCTGCCCTGATAACCAAAGGTCTCAGGACATGCATTACAGAATTCGATGTACAACAAGCACAAGTGTACACAAATCACACTGTCATAAATACCACACATACTGCCCCACCCCCATAATAAATACTGGGGCCATTGTAGCATACCGGCTTGTTCCCAATTCCCTCAATGTCCACACATTCTTCAACCATTCAAAATGCCAGGAAAGAGATTTAATCAATGAGCATCCCTGCAGTAAATACACTTCAGGGTGACTTTCATACATGTCTGGGTATAACAAAGGCAAAAACATTATTAACTCCCATTTAATCAGCTGCAGTAGCAGAGGCGCAAGAATCCCCCTCCACTGTTATGCTGAGTACATGGTAGCCGCCAAAAGTAAGCCAAGTGTGCCATCTAGTTGTTACACGTTGCGCTACAAGAATAATGCATTAATTCCACTGTCTGCCCATCTAGTCTCGTGGAGGCAGCCACAGACTGTATCGAATTGGGTGATTTGAACAATAAAGCATGGTTATGTCATTCAGTTCTTGCAGGATCTGCCAATATGCAACAGGGTTATGCCTACAGTGCTTTCTGTTCAGGAAGCCCTGTTCTTGATTCAGTAAATTCACTGTCTCTTGCAGAAAAGGGCAATAGAGGAGATTCCTCCTTCACAGAGAGAATGCAGTTTTAATAGCCGTTATTTCCTAGTCCCAAAGAAGGATGGCATCTTACGTCCCATTCACTCTAAATTTCACTCTAATGAAATGTTGTTTCAGAATGCTGACGCAAAAACAAATAATGTCACAAGCGCAGCCAGGGGACTGGTATGTGACAATAAATTTGAAGGATGCTTATTTTCACATTCGGATTGTGATGAAAGACAGGTGCTTCCTCAGATTCGCTTTGGGGGCCAAGCGTATGTTTCATAACCTTCCGTTCGGGATTGCTTTGGCACCATGCACATTCACGAAACACATGGGTGCAGCTTTGATGCCTTTCAGGCTTCAGGGCATTCATATTTTGAATTAAATCAATGATTGGTTTGTGTTAGCTCACTCGGAGTCTGACTGCCCACCATCTAGATGTCATTCTCAGCCATTTAAACAATTTAGGGCTGTGAGTCAACCTAGACAAGAGCGTTCTGTTGCCAAGGCAACAGACTCTGTTTCTAGGTGTGGAACTGGACTCGCTGGCGATGCGGGCATGTCTGTCTCCAGCTCACGTTCAGTCATTGCACCAGTGTCTAGCGATGTTCAGACTGGGGCGTGTTCTCCCTGAGAGAACATTTCACAGGCTGTTGGGGTTTATGATTGCAGCATCTGCTGTCATTCCGCAGGGCATGTTGCAACCAAGACTTTTCCAGTACTGGATGAGATCTGTAAAGGGATTTCAACCACTGAGGCATGCGTGTTGTCCCTTCAAAGTGACACGTGGATTTTGCCAAGCTCTGTTACCATGGAAACTGACCCGCTTTCTGATGTCAGGCGTTCCGTTGGGACAGGTGTGTCGCCGCAAAGTGATATCGATAGACGCCTCCTCTGCGGGTTGGGGCACTGTGTATGAAGGTCATCCAGCTTATGGAATATTGATGGGCCAGCAGCTAGATTGGCACATAAATTGCCTGGAGATGTTGCCGGTGTTGTTCGCATTGAGATTTTTCCTTGCAGGCATTCAGGACAGTCATGTCCTCAGTCATGTCCTCAAGATGGTGGTGTCTTACATCATTCATCAAGGAGGGGTGCACTCTCGTGCTATGCTGAGGCTGGCACATCACACTCTTCTATGGGTGCAGGACAATAAACTCTCTCTACGAGCCGTACATATCCCAGGCCGTTTGAATTTGGGGGCGGATCTCCTGTGCAGACAGAGTTTGATACCTGGAGAATGGACAATACACCTCATATTGTGGAACAGATCTTTAGGAGGTTTGGCAGAGCGGACATGGACCTGTTTGCCTTGAGCGAGACATCACACTGTCCCCTGTGGTTCACTTTATCGTCCCCGGCACTTCTGGGCATCGATGCGCTAGCGTATCTGTGGCCGACATCACATCTCTATGCATTTCTGGCGATCAACCTGCTGCATGTAGTTCTGCAGAGGGTTCAGGATGATCGAGTTCGGCTCCTATTAGTGGTGCCGTATTGGCCATCTCAGATATGGTTTTCGACTCTGGTCTCTCTCCTGGAAGGGATTCCTTGGGAAATCCCAGTCAGAATGGACATGTTGTCCCAGGTGCATGGCAGCATTTGGCACACAGGGCCAGGCTTATGTAAGTTATGGATTTGGCTCCTCAACGGGGCGCTCTGTTGAATGATGGTTTATACCCGCTGTGGTTGATAGCATTCTGAATGATAGAGCTCCATCAATGAGAAGGCTATATAAGTTTAAGTTGTATATTTTTGCCTCCTGGTGTTCAGTGCGAAATGAAGATCCAGTTCACTGCCCTATTGGTTCATTTTGGAACCCAGGGTTGCCCCAGCAATGCTTAACGTCTATGTTACCGCTGTAGCGGCTGAATATGCGCTTGTGAATGGGTTTCTATTGGTAGACATTCTCCTGTCTCTTGTTTTATTCGCAGAATGCGCAGGCTTAGACCATTTTGCCCTGTCCGCGTCCCTTTATGGGATTTACCTGTGGTGTTAGAGATGCTCTCGGGTGATCTGATTGAGCCCTTAGCTACAGTTTCTGATAAGTTTTTGACTCTTAAAACTTCCCTGCTTTTGGCATTGTCTTCGTTTAAGAGATTTGGTGATTTGCATGCCCTGTCGATCAATCCTTTGTGTATGGATTTTGCACCAGGATTATCAAAGGTTGTGTTGAGACCTCGGTTGGGTTATCTCTACATCTTTTTGATCGCAGAATATTAATTTGCCGTCTTTCTCTCCTCTTCCGTTTGAGTCAGATGAGAGTGAAAGGTTGCATAGGCTGAGCCCTGTTATTTTTTTTGTTTTATTTTTCTCAAGCTGATCAACCTTTTGCTAGCTAGGGTGTTCTTCTGCCAGGTTTTAAGAAGGATTTATGTTCAGATCTTACAATGTTAGTTGAAAAATGTATGAATGTAATGAAAAAAAAAAAACTTGGTGTTTAGTTTTGTTTTCCATGTCAACATGTTACTTGCATAAAAGTGCTAGCTAAGAGAAATGCAGAAAATGTTGGCCCTGCCAAGTTTACATTTGAATAAGAGAATAATTGAAGAGCCCTGTTATATATGTTGATATTGTACCAGTTATTCATGACCTACAGTAGTATGCTTCATGAATATTGTCGGGCTCTACATTCAGGAGCGGGTTTGGTTATTAGGAATAATTAATAATTATCAAATATAATTATTAATTATTAAAATCAATAGAACATTGATTAGAATCAACAATCAATACAGATAACCATCAATTATCAAATTCAGTAGAAACATTTTTTAACGAAAAGGTAGGCTGAGAGGGTTCCATTTGCGGATATTTATTAGAGGATTTGAACAAACATTCCAAACAGAAGTCATTAAACGTAGTCAGGTCACAGGCTTGGGTCAAAACACAGATAAATAGGTCCACAGGCAAACAAATCCAAAACAGTAATCCAGAGACATGAATCCAGCAGACGTAAGCAATGGTCATAGCAGGAGTCAAAACAATGGCAGAGAATAAACGCTTGGTAAGGCAGATAAATGGCAATACTTTGCAAAGTGAGAGTGTGAACGCATGGCTTATATACATGGTGAACAGGAAATGATATGACAGGAAATGATGTGGCAGGAAACAGGAAGTGACAGAGTTCAGAATTCAGGTGAGGGCTCCCTCTGGCGGATGGGAGACTGCTCAAACGTTACAATATTAATAAGGATTAATATTGCTGGGGCACCACCCTGGAATCAGGGACTAATAACCAGACAACATAGTCTCAATATAGGATTGTTCTCTTAGGAAAGTCAACGTCCGGAGAACATCGACATTCAAAAGAAAAACAATGAAGGCTTTGAATCCGAGCACTGACATCCCCTGCCAGCCCTTGACACAGGTGTATGCAAAACAAACCAAAACACTTCTCTGTAATATCTGTAATAATGCAGTAATATCAATTAATAATCAATACAATGCAGTCAATAAACTTCCGACTTCCAACTACAACCTAAACAGTAACATGATTAGATATGGAAACAAAATAAGCCTATAACACATGTGTGTATGAATGTGTGTGTGTGTGTGTGTGTGTGTGTGTAAGGAGTGACGTGCACAAAATGGCGGACGTGGCTCTCGTGGAGAGTATGTCATGCAAGGTTTCTGGCTAGAGAATATGGCCGCGAATGTGGGCGGAGAGAGGCTGGTTAAGGGCGTCTGCCCGTTTAGTGCGTGTCTCCACTTGTAGGATAACTTACGGACAAAGCTGAGCTTTATTGCCAAGTTATCTACTTGCCAAAAGTGTGTGTGGGTATGTTTGTGAGGGGTTGCGTGTGTGTGCAGTTAGTACGAGAGAGACAGAGAGAGAAAAGAGTGACGGCACCGAAGCCGGTTTTCACGATCGTGGGAGAAAAAGGCAACTGTTAGTTTATCACTTAGAGACGCGGTGAACGGCTCGTAAACCGCCCCGAGGTCTTTGGTTCTTTAGGATAAACTCAGTGTGCCGGTCTCACCCACGATGACGGAAATACACAACAAATCCAACGTGGTTGGACTACAACACAGCAAATCTCATTGTGGTAACAGTACATTACAGTTATACCTTGAGTATTATTAGCAGCAATGAATGGACTCAGCGGTCCGTACACACCCAAGCGTACAAGCGTACACGTACAATAACCTTGATACACAAGAATAACACTATAATAATAAACTATAATAATCCATCTCTGCCCAGATGTAAACCTCTTACTTGAGTCACGTGAGGACGCAGTTAGAATGTGTGTTCGTCCGTCGTTAGAATGTGTGTTCGTCCGTCGTTTGACTCCGACTCAGTTTCTCGAAGCTTGGGTGATGATGGGAGGCTGTTTCCTCGCTCTTTTGGCGGGCGGTACCGCGGTTGATTCTCGGCAGGCTGGCGGAGAAAACAGCGAAGTCGACTCAGTTGAAGAGGGAATAGAAATCTTCTTTCTTCACTTCTGCAGGCAAACGGTTGAAGATGCGGATTGCTCGGCGGTCTCCTTTGGATCCGTTAGTGTGTTCGGTGGAACACGGAGAAATCTCAACTCGTCCAGCGAGATAGAGATTGTATGGCAAAAGGTTCAGGTCATACATTACTTCCTTGTGCAATGAGGCTATACCTGAGAGCAGCAGAGCTGCGTCTAGACACGGCACGTAATGTCGCTGGAAGGTTTTTGTACTCCCGATGACGTCATGGTTGAGGGCGCGTTCTGTCATGCACCTCATCCAATAGGAGTTGAGAGTTCGATCCTTCAGAATTTTACACATAGGTGTAAAGTAAGCAAGGCTTCATGGGATTTGTAGTCTGTTTTGTACTCTCTTTGTTTGAATGATTTTGGCACGATTGTTGTAGTTAGGCTTTATGACTGTATGTAGGCCTCAGTCAGGCTTTATGACTGTATGTAGGCCTGCCTTTGTATTATATCTGAATACATGAGGCCCAACAATATACTAATTATATCTGACAAAGCAGCATGTATATATATTAAAAGGATTGATTGTGTTGATCTGGCATTAGAGAATCAGTTTTTTTTTTTTTTTCCCACATGCTCCCCTCTATAAATAATTTCTTCAGGCTCCAGCTGCCAGGTAAAGTGAATGGCAACAAAAGTTATTCAAATAAGAGATGACTTGTCTTATTGGGGATAATAAACTGGACTTTTGCTATTTCTGGTCTTTTTTTTTTCGAATGACAAAATATTATTTTACTAGCCAGAGATTTTGAATTTAATTCATACTTAGGCTGCATATTCAACTGCGCTTGATCCATGATTGAATAATATACATTTATTTTTATAATTATCAAGTCGAGTCTTTTTGCTCCTCATTTGTCGTTACTGCTGCTGCTCCTTAAATACAACTTCTGCAAAAGGGTCCATTGCAGCGACCATGGCTAAATCTCCTTACAAATGTTAAACTTTGATCAGCTCAACTTTTGCTCCATTTTGCATTTTGTGTTTGCTGTAATTTCATAGTAGGCCCTATGTGCATGTTCTTATACATTGTCACTCATCTGATTTAATTTAGCCTTCATCCAATAAGTTATGCAGGCATTTCGATCTTTTAGATGCTTGGATAATCTGTCAGTAGCATGGCTGTCATCTAACTGCCTGGGCCTAGAATGCATCAACAACAAGGCAATAGGTTTCGTAATACACTCCCATTCAATTGGGTGTTTTAATTCTCTTGTGGACCCAATTAAGAGCTGTTTTTGTGCACCTAAGGGTTTTAGATCTAGAATTTATACTTATACAAATGGCCTTACTTTGTCAGAAATCTACTTGGAAATGTATGGTAAACTAAATGCATGTGGGTAGATAAAATGCATTGTGGACTAAATTTGTGTTGCTCTAACTAGTACTGATTTTTGTTTTTGGTTCCATTACCTGATAAGTTTTAAATGAATTCAAGCCCCGATGATACTCATCCCAGACGAGAGCAGTCAGAACCAGGATTCTGGTTTCTGATCATTTCTGCTGTTTGCCAGTCCTCATATCCGAGTTTATGACTTCATACATGCTCACTCTGTTGCATCGGAGCAGTGACAACAGCGGCAACTGTTGTTACAATGACTTCAAGCTCTTGGCCAATATTCTTCTGTTGCACACAAACAGTGTTATGTCATCCCGGAATTAAGGACATTTTGTCATTCAAGCAGTAGATCTGGCTGAATGACCTAGGATATGAGTTGTTTGATGGCTCTGTTTTAATTTTGTCTGGAAACTCTGTGGACATTGACTTGGCTCTAATCAACTCATTTGAATGAGCTAATCAAGTTCTTCAACATGAATTAGACTTTGAGGAACTCTGGACTCTGCAGGGTGGTGACCCTTCAGGAGAAGTTTGGATAGCTGATTAGAGAGTAAGGGTCACACGTACCCCTATAATGTTCAAGGTTTGTGCTAAGTTAAATCGGTAGTCGCTAACTTCATCTGGGGCTACATCATTAATCAAATCAAAGTTTACAGCCACATAGGTATCTGCTCTTTAAATGCAATTTACAGTATTTCATTTAGGTCTACACATGTCATGTCACAACAATTTACTGTATATTTGGTTATATGCCTAGCCGCTGCAATCGCAGACATGTCTGTCGCTTCAGTTCTGCATATAAGTACTCAAATTTTGAAAAACAGCTTATGTTGTTTAGAGGGCCAATGTAAAGCTCAATGTTTAGTCCAAATAATCAGGAATACAGTCTTAGCTTGTTTGGATGAGTAACCTATTCAAGAAAGAAATGCTTATGCCCCACCATAAGTTCAATATAATTCTATTATCAAATCTTCGCCATTACAATGTCAAGTTAATTATCTGCATTACGATTGGTCAGCCCTACAGAGTAATAGGATATGCTGATTTGTTTTATCTGTTCAGGTAATGGTGACATGCTGTTGCCTTAGCTCCTATCTGGCCAGGTTTTGGCGACATGCTATTGCTATATGCTGTTGTCCAGCCAGGCTTTGGCGACATGCTGTTGCTGCAAGCTCCTGTCAGGCCGGGTTTGGTGACATGCTGTTGCCACAAGCTCCTATTTGGCAGGTTTTTGGTGACACACTGTTGCCGTAAGCTCTTATCATGTCAGGTTTGATGACATGCTGTTGCCGTAAAATCCTGTCCATCCAGGTTTTGGCGACATGCTGTTGCTGCAAGCTCCTTTCCAGCCATGTTTTTGGCTACACACTTGCTTCAAAATTGTTTAAGCTATGCTGGTCTGGAAGGTTTTCTTCAGCATTTGTCAATATGAATTTGATTTGATTTTATCCTTGATCCAGTTTAGCATTGGTCAGCATCATCTGTTGGCAGGGGATGTTTGGCATATGGTTTTATTTTGGGGGGGTTTATTTACTGCACACCCTGCTCTGTCCATGCATGGCTTCATGGATGGGTGGAGAGTTTACCCTGAACAGAACCATTCCCCCAACACCAACAGATTGCTTTAATTATCTATAAGCGAATATAAGTATTCATTCAAATATTCTAGTCAATTGTTCATTTGACGGAAGTGGTTCTGACTGAAATCAATCATAGCATCAGTTCAGGCAGGTCACATGAGTCAAGCTCACAATCAGCTGACGTTTAGCTGATCTTAATGTCTACCAATACAATTGAGACGCTTATCAGAGCAGTCCTATTTAAGTCCTCCATTTATTCATTGGCTTCGCTGCCATTCCATTAGATGGTTTCAAGCTGCACTTAACACCCTCCTCCATCCCATCTCCACATCTTGTCTGGCAGATTTGCTTTTAGTTTTCTCTACATCTGTCTTGTGTTCTGTGCTCTAAGATTACAATTGTCTGCCAGTTTGGAATTCCAATCTTAAATGCATTATTGCACCTTGGTCTTGATTCATCAAATTGATATACAGTATTTTAAGTTATTTTAAGTGTCTGTTTAATCTGTTATGCAATGAAGCATTGTACCACGTTGCACTGTCAGAATGTTTAAAAAATGGAACAATGTTGTTATAATTTAGCTGGATCTGTTCTGTTACCTCTGGAGGGTTTTATTTGCTGCACACCCTGCTCTGTCCACACATGACTGCATGGATAGGAGGAGAGATTGCCTAGAACAGAAAAATATTGCCAACACCAATAGATTGCTTTAATTGTCTATAAATGAATAGAAGTATTTATTCAAGTGTTTAAGTGCTCATTTTACAGAAGTGGACCTGACTGAAATACAGGCAGTGTAAATATTACCTAAACCTAATTCATCAACTTATAAATTAAACAAAAAAGTAATGATGGTGTTCTTTCTCTGCAGAAGGCTTTCTTGGCTGAAATGGTGAGAGGTGAGCAGATGTCTAAAAATGTTTAAAAATGGCTTAGGGTAGAGAAACAGAGGGCTGCTTTCAAGACCAAAAGCTTCTTAAGCTCTTAAAGGCAAGTGATTAATAATGCAAAGCAACAGGGTGAAAAATAGTCTATGTTATACAAACATTGTTTGAAAAGGGTTGTTTTCATCCTCTTTCTGGAGAACATATTTGCCTTCTCCTAGAGCTGCACAATTAATCATTTAAAGACTGCAATCTCGATTCAGACACCCACGCAATCTTTTTTCCAAAATGACAACGATCCAGCTATGTATGTTAACGTTCCCATTGGCATGCTTTTTGAAAAGCGGTCAAATTTGATTTTGAAATTGGCTTCGAGACGCATTTTTGAATTTCTTTTTAACATGGTATGGCATCTAAAAAACAGCGTTCGTGTACAAGATGCTGAATAAACTAGGAAACAAAATGGCCAAAGATGATAGTCTAATGCAGTGGTTCCCAAACTGAAGGGTGCTGCAACACCTGGCTAAGGGTGCCACAGAATCTCTGCTCAGTTCAATATTTCAATAGCTACCAATGCTAAAATAAAAAAAAAATAAAAAACATACTGTCAGTATCAAGCTCTGACTCAATTCGTAGTGTTTGATTTCAGCTGGCTACTTTCAAATGCTCACATGTGTATGTCTGCCTATGCGCTTGTATCCTGTGATGAATGCAGCTGTGTATGTGAACAAAATGCCACACTTGACACGATATTAAAGTAAACACAGCTGTTAATATAATAGCAGACGGAACAAAAATATTATAATTCAAAATATTGGATCCGTGCAATGTGTATATGCAGCCAAATTCTGACTGCATTGAAGTAGTATAGACTTTTTTCACACTCCGGGTTTCGGAACGCGGAAGTAATGATTGCAGGGTAAACTTTGACAGATCACAGCAAATATTATTTTCACTTAACCATCTGGTCCAAAAGGAAAAGGAAAAAATCCACTATTACGTTTGTGTAATGTCTTTAGAGGGAAGAAAGCCAAGTTTAGACGGATGAAAGCCAAGAGGCCCAAATCTAAATGCAGCTTCTTTTTACCCTCTGAGGTCGACGGACGTGCCGGCGCGTCCTGCTGGATTTTTTCCGCATAACAGCGGAAACAACTTAAAATACTCTGTCATTTTTGGCCATGCAGATAAGTGTAAGACATCATTAGAAACCTTAAAGGGTCTACTTTTATTTGTGTACACTCACAATAACAACAAAACCTTGTGCTTTTGTAAAATACAGAAAATAAACAGGGTGCGCTTTCAGCTGTCTCTGTCTCCCCGAGCATCTTTCTGAAACACGTCACAAAAATGAACTGAATCTCCGCGAATATTTATCACACAAACATGAAACATATGTCTAAAGAAAGCTTAAAATGTCTACTTTTAAATAAAACAATTCAAATTTAAAACAAATATTCTCCTGCAATGTAATCTGTATGAAACAAAGCGATGTACAGTTTCTCCTGGCTCAGCTCATTATCTCTAAAGTGATCCCACCCACCAGCAGAGCGCGCTATTCATACGGTAATGTGCTGAGGCGATCAATGCACATGGTAAACGCCCCCAACAATGCCTTAAAAGACATCAAGTTCATTCACTTTTCTGCACGTTTGGAAGATGGTATGCTACACAGGCGAGGAAGCTCTACAGATGGTCCTAGATAGTGACGAAGGGTTCTCATTTTCCTCAGAAGAAGAGCGGGACTCCGACGATGAATGTTTACATTTTGAAGAGCGATTTGATCCAGCCGAGGATACAGTTCCGGATGAGTAAGTCATTTAGTTTTACTTACATTAGTTGACATGTTATTTTATATAAACATGGACATATTTTACTAGTTGGACTATTTCCAGACTTGCCAGCCAGGATTCAGAGTATTGACATTTGAAATATGTCCTAATAGGCAAGTTTTAGTTACCTTTAAATGTTGTTTCGGCTAAAGCAGGTATTTAAATTGTATGCTGTATGATATAAATATGATATGTAATATGATATAAAAATAATATGAATGTTTAGATTATATGTTAACTAGTGTTTATGCTGCCTCATTATCATCAACGTAGCTTGTTCTTGCAAATATCTCTTCGGGTGTAAATGTGTAAAATGAGCTGTAAATATGCCCATATTAGAAAATCAGCATATTAGAATGATTTCTGAAGGATCATGTGACACTGAAGACTGCAGTAATGATGCTGAAAATTCAGCGTTGATCACAGGAATACATTTCATTTGACAGTATATTCAAATAGAAAAGTTATTTTAAATTGTAAATATATTTCACAATATCACTGTTTTTGCTGTATTTTGGATCAAATAAATGCAGCCTTGGTGAGCAGAAGAGACTTCTTTTAAAAACATTTTTAAAAAAAAATCTTACAGATCTAAAACTTTTAAATGGTAGTGTAGGTCTAAAGTAAAGTCTTCATATAAAGAAAATGAATAGATTACTTCTTTTAACTTAAACTACAAACAATATATTCAATCATTAAGTCTCCTCACATTCATTCTCTCTCAGGGGAGGGGTCTTTGTCTCCTCAGGTGTGAATCACATCAATATTCATGATCATCCACGCCTCCTCGCATATGGCCTTTCTAACACTAAAAGTGCCTTACAAAAGTTAAATGACTATATTGTTTTGTATGAATGAGGATGGTTTTCACATCATTTTATAGCAAAAACTCTAGGCTACAAGATCCAGTCCTCAAAAGTCTTGTGAACAAATGTTTAGTATGTGTTATATGGCCTTATTTCAGTGACTTAAAATTTTTGTTTTTTCAAAAACCATGCATAAACGTTATTTTCTCAAAAATACAAACATGTACATACATGTTGCTCACATATTATTGTAGCCCCGTTTGTGCTGAATACAGTGTTATCAGACTTTAGCCATTAATATGTTTTTAAGAAACTGAAAAAAGCACAAATGTCAAGGCATGTCAAAACTTCTCCCTGGCCCAAAACACCCTCAGACCCCAGAGGGTTAAAGAACACCCAAAATAAACAATGAAAACACAGGAGCCAAGAAACTAGAAACACAAGAAAACTAAATAAACCACTACAGCCTACTAAGGACAATAACCAACAAAGACAAAGAGCACACAAGGGCAATATACACTGATCAGCCACAACATTAAATTCACCTTCCTAATATCGTGTAGGTCCTCCTCGTGCCACCAAAACAGCTCTGACCCATCGAGGCATGGACTCCACAAGACCTCTGAAGGTGTCCTGTGGTATCTGGCACAAAGTCCTGTAAGTTGCGAGGTGGGGCCCCCATGGATCAGACTTGTTGGTCCAGCACATCCCATAGATGCTCAATTGCATTGAGATCTGGGGAATTTTCAAGTCAACACTTTGAACTCTTTGTCATGTTCCTCAAACCATTCCTGAACAATATTTACGGTGTGGCAGGGCGCATTATCCTGCTGAAAGAGACCACTGCCATCAGGGAATACCGTTGCCATGAAGGGGTGTACGTGATCTGCAACAATCTTTAGGTAGGTTGTATGTGTCAAAGTAACATTAACATGAATGCCAGGACCAAAGGTTTTCCAGCAGAACATTGCCCAGAGCATCACACTGCCTCCGCCAGCCTGCCTTCGCCCCATGGTGCATCCTGCTGCCATCTCTTCCCCAGGTAAATGATGCACACGCACTCGGCCGTCCACATGATCTAAAAGAAAATGTGATTAATCAGACCAGGCCACCTTCTTCCATTGCTCCATGGTCCAGTTCTGACTCTCACGTGCCCATTGTAGGTGGACAGGGGTCAGCATGGGCACTCTGACCGGTCTGCAGCTACACAGCCACATACGCAGCAAGCTGTGATGCACTGTGTTCTGACACCTTTCTATGATGGCCAGCATTAAGAATTTTTCAGCAATTTGTGCTACAGTAGCTCTTCAATGGGATTGGACCAGACGGGCTAGCCTTCGCTCCCCACGAGCATCAATGAGCCTTGGGTGCCCATGACCCTGTCGCTGGTTCACCGGTTGTCCTTCCTTGGACCACTTTTGGTAGGTATTTTGCATTAGATTACTTTTTTTGCATATATAAAAAAAAAAATATTATTTTAAATGTTTAATTACTACACTTACTAAAAACTTCTGTTCTCTATTGTTATTACTGGGTCTTGAATAATTACTTTAAAAGCTTGACACAACATTTACAAAAGAAACACTGATGGCTCCATTGTTTTAATTTAATGAGTGTTTATAAAGCATATTTGCTTATTTATTTACCTGTGCTGTTTATGAAGCTTTTTTTCCCCCGCTTGTTTTGCTTTTTACTTCAGTTTAGCATGTTAAAATACGAACAGGCTAAATCCTTTTTTATGCACTTTAGTCCAACACTTTTTGCAATAATAACACAGTGCTGTGTGGTTTATAATGTAGTAGTTGCGCCCTCTTGTGGATTTAGGACTTTTTGATACATATTTTTGATTTACAACTTGCACTTCATTGCATTTTTCAAATAGACTGAAGCAAAGAACATTTTGTCAGAACCTTTATTAAATTACATGTTACTTTGTTTAGTAGCCTAATGCTCAGGTTTTGTACATCACTGAAATAATAAAAACAAAGTCTTCAAATTTGTAAAAGAATCGTGATCTTTATTCTAAGCAAAACAATTGTGATTCTCAATTGATCCAGAATCATGTACCTCTATCTGCTCCATACCCCCTCCAACAAATTCAAAAGGAATCTGTTGCATTATTCTATTATTGATTATTACAAAGGTAAAAGACTAGACAGAGTGTGAACCACTGAGTTGAGTTAATCTCATAATATCTGTATTGGGTGGGCATTATTTCAGAAGGCAGAGCATTCTTGATGTCTTGACTTCAGTGAAATCAGACCATCTTTTCAGTTTTGGGCCCTGGCTGTGGCAAGAGACCAGTGGTTACACGTACAGGTGAAAATAAAGTTTGGACTCATTTTAACTATTTATCCTCCCCTTTCCCCTCCTCTTGGCCCATTTTTGGGTTAGGTGCAATGGGAAAAGGTGACTTTGTCACAGTGATTCATCTTGATGCGGGCTCCACCTGCATGGTAGGCACCTGCTTAGATGAGCTCCATGACCCTTTTATGTATATACTGTATTTATATTAGTGCAATATTTATTGCATGGCCTGCTCCAGCAAGTGGCGACAGGCTGCCCTTCCATGTTGCTTCATTTACTTGTGTTAAATTAATGACTCCAAATATTGAACCAAAAGGAATCCAAGAACCAACAGGGAAACATAGAGAAAAATGACAGATTCATAAAAGAAAAGAAAATTAAACTAAAAATAATAATGGGCAAAGGGGAGGATAAATAGCTAAAATGAGTCCAAACTTTATTTTCACCTGTACATGTAACCACTGGTCTCTTGCCACAGCCAGGGCCCTGTAGGGCTTTACTGGTTGTTTAGATCAGTGTTACTATCAGAAATAATTAATAATTATTTCTGTAGTTATTAATCAATATTTAAATCTAACTCATTAAAACCTCATATGGGGCTCCAGTAAATGTAGTGTGCTACGTTTAGGAGCAAGTTTGGTTATTAGCAATAATTAATAATTATCAAAGATAATTATTAAAATCAATAGAACATTGATGAGAATCAATGTTAGCTTTTTTTTTAATCCTTTAAATCAACAATTATCAAAGATAATCGTTAAAGGTTAACATCGATGAAACATTAATTAAAATGAACACTAGCTTATTGATCCTTCAAATTCAACAGTCATCAAAGATAATTATCAAAAATCAATAGAATATTAATAAGGATTAACATTGACGGGGCACCACCCTGGAATTAGGGACTAATAACCAGATAGTAAAACAGTCTCAATATTAGATTGTTTTCTTAGGAAAATCGACATCCGAAGAATATAGATTTTTCGGGGGAAAAAAACAATGAATGAAGGTTTGAATCCGAGCACTGACATCCTGTCAGCATGACACAGGCGTATGCAAAACAAACCAAAACACTCCTCTTTGTAATATAAACAAAGTTTATTTATGCAGTAATATCAATTAATAATTAATACAATGCAGTCAATAAACTTCTGACTTACAACTACAAACTAAACAGTGATATGATTAGATATGGAAATAAAATAATCCTATAACACATAAGGTGTGTGTGTAAGGAGGGACGCGCACAAAATGGCGGATGTGACTCTCGTGGAGAGTATGTCACGCGAGACTTCCAGCCAGGGAATATGACCGCGAATGGGGGCGGGATGGCGTCTACCAGTTACCGCGTGTATCCGCTTGTATGATAGCTTAGGGACAAAGGACACAGGTAGAATGTGTTTTCCTCTGTCCTTAAACTCTGACCCGGTTCCTTGAGGCTCGGGTGATGACGGGAGGCCGTTTCCTCGCTCTGTCGGTGGGTGGTACGGCTGTTGATTCTCGGCGGGCTGGCGGAGAACTCAGAAATGTCGACTTGAATGAAGATGGAAGAGAAATCTTTAATCTCTTCACTTCTGTAGGCAAACGGTCTCCTTCGGATCCGTGAGAGTGTTCGGTTGAACACAGAGTAATCTCAACTCGTCCAGCGAGATGGAGATTGTATGGCTACAGTTTCAAGTCGGACGTTACTTACTTGTGCCACGAGGTTGCACATGAGAGCAACGTTGAACTGTGTCCACACACTGCAAGCAAAGTCGCTGGAAGCAAATCCCGAAAGCATTTCAGAGGTATTTCAACTCCTGATGATGTCATGGTTTGAGGTGCGTTCTGTTGTGTGCCTCATCCAATAGGAGTTGAGAGTTCGATCCTTTGGTGAGCAAGGCTTCATGGGATTTGTAGTCTGTTTTGGACTCCCGTTGTTTGATTTTGGCGTGATTTTTATCAGTATAATTTACGACTTGGAATGTGGGGGCTTGAGTTAGGTTTTTACGCGTTAGGTTACGGTTTTTGTGTTAGGCCTGCCTTTGTCTTCTATCAGAATACATGAGGCCCAACAGCCCAAAACTGAAAAATAATTTTGGATGGCTGAAAGTCCAAAATGAACATGACACATTGTCAATTTAGTATTCTATGTCTGATTATTGATTTAGAATTGTTCACAACATACCACATCTCTTCTTTTAATAGCAAATTAGGAAGGTATTTAAAGTAAACATGCATTCTTTTAGAGCCGCATAGAGATTAATTGACCGTTAAGAGAATGCAGGAATGTTCCTTCACTAACAATTGCATGCTTGTTCCCAGTTTACAGAATTTTGTGCTGCAAGCAAAACTCCTTGACAGTGAATGCCACATGATGCATCACACACACTGTCTCAAATACCATTGTTTAATATAGTGTTTAATATAGTGTTTTATATTTTTAGTGTTTTCGTGAGGACGGATCCAACAGGTACCTTCAAGACGTTTTTGAATTCTCAGAAACATCAAAACTTCTGTGACCTTTGGAACCATTAGGCTCCTTGGAATCAAAAGTTGGGTTGTATCCTCTTTGGTCCGAGTGTCCTGTGTCACTCTATACGACTGCTCATTTATAATTGCAAAATAGGGGTATGAAAGGGCGATGTCAGGCTGGAGTCGTTGACCATCGATGAATCTCACTTGGTCAAAGGCGTGTTTGAGGGTTTCATCTCGTGACTGCTCCAAAGGGGAATTCCCTGAGAAGGGGAGGGGCTGAAGCCTCTCCCCCTCTCTCGTCATTATGACGTGGAGCTGTCGAGGACGGCCCCGGCTCTGCCTCCCCTGCCAGAGCATTGCACATTACACATCTCCCTAACTTCATACAGGACCCATCCACGCAAATTCCTTTTAATAAAACTCTAAAATCAGGCCAATCAGTCCCCAAAATGAGGCAGGAACTAACCGCGGCCTTTTCCCCCAGAATTTAATCATCAGGGTCACCACTGGATACTGTGAATATCCCCGTGTACACATTTCACCTTCACCGTTTTAGTTGTGACCAGTGCCTCGGGTTGAACCAGGCGTTGGTGGATAGTGGTTTGATTACAGCCGGTGTCCACCAACGCCTGGTGAGTACCCCCCTTGACACTTACTGGTATCCGGTACGCTCCGGCCCGGTTGGGGGCAGCCTGTGGGAGGTCAGAGACCCGCACCACCGTCCCCAGCTCCATCAAAGGGCACTGATCTCGGAAGTGGCCCGAGTCGCCGCACCTCCAGCAGGCTGGCCCAGGCGCTACGCCCGCACTTGCGTCGGCGGGCGCCCCCCCGAGGGGGAGAGCGGCGGGGCATTGGAACAGGAGACGGTGTCACCTCCCACACCCTGGAAACTGGTCTCAGTGGCTGAAGTCCTCCTCGTCTGCGTGGGGCAGGAACGGGACCTGGAGAGAGAGCAGAACGAGAGGAGATAGGGGAGGGGAATGAGACAGGGGGAAGAGAGAGAGAGAGGCAGGGCTCTTCCGCCCTCGGGATCGCCGCCATGTGGTCCTCTGCAAGCCGGATAGCTTCCTCCAGCGACGCCGGGCGGTGGCACTGGACCCACTCCGCCGTCCCTTTTGGCAGTTGATGTACTAATTGCTCCAGTACCACCTGATCAATGATCCCGTCGACGCCGCGGTCCCCCGCTAGCAACCATCTTCGGCAGGCGTCGCGGAGCCGTTGGGCGAAGGCAAATGGGCGGTCGGAGCTCTCCAGCTTCAGGCTCCAGAAGAGCTGACGACTTTCTTCCGGACTCCGACCAACCCGTTGCAGGATGGCTTTCTTTGAACCTCCTGGCCTATGGAGACTTATCGCTGGTAGTTGTTGAGCCGCGAGTTGGGTTTCCCCGGACAGTAGCGGTATGAGTCGGGCCGCCCACTGGCCGAGCGGCCAGCCCCAGATCTCGGCGGTGCGCTCAAAGAGATCCAGGAACGCCTCTGGGTCGTCCGCCGCCCACATCTTTTGTAACACAGGCGGGGTAACGGTGTGTGGGTGTCCAGGGTTGCGGCTGGGGATGTCTCCTGGCTGAGAAGGCTCTGGGTCGCCTGTCGGTCCTCTGCTTGAGCACGCATGAGCTCCACAAACCGGCGGTCTTGATCTTGCTGGAGCTCAAGCAGGGATTGCTGGTGGCTCCGATGTAGGCCAGCGAGGGCTTGGAGGATCTCCGCCAACTGGGAGGACTCTACGGGGCGACTTCCATCCATCTTCAACCAAACTTCAGTCCCGGGTTTTGGCACCAGTGTAGCACTTCTCAGTGGAAGGAGGAGGCGAGAAGCAGATTTCCTGGTTCAGGTAAGCATTTTTATTTTCCTCTCTGCAGCACAAACACACTCTCAAGGCTTTTATGTTTGTTCAGTAACACGGTCTAAAAAAATCCAGTTCACAAAACTAGTTCACAAAATAAACTCTTGACTTTGTAATAACTCTTTCTTCCCTGCTCTCAATAGTCCGTGCCCAGGCTCTCTCTCCCATCTAACTGCGGTGTGGCTCTATTTATGCCGCTCTCCCCGTGCTCACTGAAATTAGAGACAGGTGTTAGACATAATTTGACTCAGGTGTAAGCGCCCTTACCGCTTTCTCTCTCTCCGGAGAGATGCTTGACCACGCCCCCGCTGCCACAAGCTTGTAGGGGGAATAGCCAGTGGATTGATAAGCAGTGGTGTTGTATGCAAAGAACAGCTGTGTTAAGAACAGAAAAGTACAGAAAGCAGTCAAATTTTTTTTTTTCATGGAACAAACATAACATTCAGGAGTGGAGGCACTAATGGGTACAGTGGGTTGAGGTACTCTGACATCAACATTAGAATTAACTGTTCCCATATCATTGATATTATCATTAATAGGCCTCCTGTGTAACCCTTCTCTATGCTGCTGGTTGTTTGCCTGCTGCTGTTGTACCAATTCAGTTAGCACTCTGAGCTGCTCCTCCATAGTACACCCACAAAAAACAAAACAAAAAAATCCTACTACTAAAACAATCTATCCAGAAAACTCCAGATGAAGGGGGATGACCACCAGGTGACCACAGGCAGATGGCATCCACGATTCTCGGCAACCACTGTTTCTTGTCCTACCAAAACAAAATACAAATAAGAAAATTTTTACAATTCCCATTGTATTCAGGCTTCTTCAGTTGACCCTGCCGACTGCACCAAAAATGTGACCTTCGGAACCATTAGTCTACGGTTGCTCGCTATTACATGTATGTATTGCTTGTATATATTTTAGTTGATAACTCAAGTACTATTTCCAAAATATACTACATCACCTCGCATTCTTACAGGGTAGGGGATCCCGAATAAATTATTCCCCACACAGCCTAGTCAAATAAATTAACAAGAAACCCAAGTACAAAAAGGTTAACACTTTATTGAACACATACAAATAAACACTAGCTGTTATCCACATAGGCAAATCACACCAATGTTAAAATAAAACATGAACAGCAATTACCTATCTGGCAGCAACAATACAGCCACAAAGCCAACATGCTGTTCGGCACCGAGATGATCCTAAAATAGCACGATATACACACAAACATTAAAAGTGACATCCCTTGCACATTAATTACAGTTTCTGGAAAGTAGAATGCCTCACAATAAAACCACTACTAACCTTAAAAGTCACAAAAGTCAGGTATGTGCACACATAGCTCTTTCCAACTCATCAGCACGGGGGAGCAAGAACAAATGTTACTTTGTCAAAAGAACCCACGAGACCTTAAAAATCATCCACATCGAGCCCCTTAAGGAGACTGTACCCTCATTCCTGTCATACTTCAAACACCAATAAAACTAGCTCTGCCTACTGCAAAATGGTGTTCTGACAAAGGCTTTATTAGTTCATTCTGAATTATTTGGATAATTTTGTCGTTGGCTCCAAATCAGTGTTAACATCACTGACATTTCAAACAACATGTATTCACTATTATTTCTCATTCATTTTATTCTTATGTGTAATGAGTCAGAGTCAGACACTGAGGGAAGATCCATGTGCAGAGTTTATTAACAGAGTAGTCAAACAGGCAGAGGTCAAACCAGGTAAGCAAATCCACACAAAGCAATAAATCCAATACGAAAGGCAAAGGGGTAAATCCAGGGAAAAGGCTAAGGTCATAAACAGGTAGGCAAACAATGTAGATAAACACTCAGAAATGCAAGACAACAGGGTGAATTGGCAAGACTTCACAATGAAGTGAAGCCTGAGCAGTGAATATATACACAGGGAGTTGATGAGTGAATGGAAAACAGGTGCGAGAATAAATGGCGGGAAGAAAGGGATTCTGGGAAATGTAGTCCTGGAAGGGGTTAATACTCAGGGTAAAGGGATCTCAAGTGGACAGAACTGGAGAATGTGACAGTACTCCCCCCCTGTAGTCCCCCCGTAGAGCGTCCGGGGGATCGGCCCCGAGGTCTAGGGGCTGGGCGGTTAGGGTGGGCTAAGTGAAATTCAGTGATTAGAGAGGGGTCTGGAATGTCCTCCGCTGATACCCAGGACTGCTCCTCTGGTCCATAGCCATCACAATCCACCAGATATTGAATGAGTCTGCCCCGATGTCGAGAGTCTAAAAGAGTATTTACTTTGTAGGCAACATCCCCATCGAGGTCAAGGGGGATGTTTGAGGAGGGACACATGGAAGGAAAGAGAGATGCGGTAGTGAGGGGGTAGTTGAAGTTTGTAACAGACAGGATTAATTTGTTTGATAATCTAGGAAAGGTCCAACATACCTGGGGAGAGTTTTTTGCAGTGTAGCCACAAGCAGAGGTCTCGAGTGGACAACCACATTCGTTGGCCAGGACGGAGAGTAGGGAAAGGTCGATGATGCCGGTTGGCATGTATCTTCTGTTGGCAGATGGCTCTCTGCAGGTGAATGTGGGCTGATTCCCAGACTAGGTTTCTGCGCTGCATCCAGTGGTTCACTGACGGTAACTCTGATGGTTCTGCAGACCAGGGAAAGAGCAGAGGTTGGTATCCCAGGACACATTGGAAAGGTGTTAGACCAGTAGATGAACTGCATAGGGAGTTTGGGGCATATTCTGCCCAAGGGAGAAATCTGCACTAATCACACTGGTTAGAAAGACAAAAGGTGCGGAGATAAAGACCTACTTCTTGGTTGAGGCGTTCTGTCTGACCATTAGACTGAGGATGGTACACGGATGTCAGGCTGATGTTGACATTTAGGAGTTTACAGAACTCCTTCCAGATCCATGAGGTGAATTGAGGTCCTTTGTCTGAAACAATGTCGTCTAGCAGACCGTAGAGCCAGAACACATGATGGAAGATGGTCTGTACTGTTTCTAGAGCAGAAGGTAGTTTCTTGAGAGGGATGATACGGCAGGCTTTGGAGAACCTATCCACCACTACCATGATGAGTGTGTTCCCCTGAGACACAGGCAAATCTGTGAGGAAATATACAGCAATGTGAGACCAGGGTCGTTGCGGAATGGGTAAGGGGTGCAGAAGTCCTGCTGGAAGAGGTCTGGAAGATTTAGTTTGGGCACAAACAGAACAACCCTTTACATGAAGAGCAACATCTCGGGACAGAGAAGGCCACCAGAATTTATTTTGAACCAACTGAATGGTGCGGTTCTTACCTGGGTGACCGGAACTCTAGGAGGTATGGATCCATTGCATGACTTGAGGACAGAACTGGGTAGGAATGTAGACACAGTCTCTAGGGCAACCGGGAGGGGGTCGTTCAGTCAAATCAAATCAAATCACTTTTATTGTCACACAACCATATACACAAGTACAGTGGTGTGTGAAATTCTTGGGTGCAGTTCCGATCAACATAGCAGTCGTGACAGTGATGAGACGTATACCAATTTACAATAACATCAAATTAACACAGTACAATTTAAAGTCTAATATACACATAATTACACACAACACAATATACAAATAATAACATACACTGTACAGTATACAATACACACAATATAGATACACATTATTCAATAAAAATAAAAAAATAAAAAAGTATATATAGTAGTGTATATATAGAATGTACAGTAGGTTGTATTGTACTGTATTGACGTTCAGGCTGTCGGTTGATAGTAAGTTGTTAAGAGAGGATATAATATAATAATAATAATAATATAATTTATGACAGTCCGGTGTGAGATATAAGAGTAATAAAGTGCAGTGCAGATGTATTTTTATCGTGGGAGATCAAGAGTTCAAAAGTCTGATTGCTTGGGGGAATAAGCTATCATGGAGTCGGCTGGTGCGGGTCCTGATGCTGCGATACCGCCTGCCTGATGGTAGCAGTGAGAACAGCCCATGGCTCGGGTGGCTGGAGTCTCTGATCCTCCGAGCTTTTTTTGACTTCAGTGTGGATGGACCATGTGAGTTCCTCAGTGATGTGGACACCCAGGAACTTGAAGCTGCTGACTCTCTCCACTGGTGCTCCATGTTTCAAACAACAGAGACAGAGAGGCCTGCTCTGTGTCCTTCATGATGTCCCACTGAACAGGAGCAGCAATAACTGATTCGGGCAGGATGGTTAGAGTAGACTCAGGAAATTCAGGGGAATAAATCCGAGAGAGAGCATCAGACTTAGTGTTCATTGACCCAGGACAATATGTCACAGAGAAGTCGAATCTGGTAAAGAATAAAGCCCATCAAGCTTGTCTCGTGTTGAGTCGTTTGGCGGAGCGTACATACTCCAGATTGCAGTGGTCAGTGAGGATGGTAAAAGGATGTTGTGAGTCCTCTAACCAGTGACGCCATTCCTCCAACGCATCTTTCATGGCCAGTAGTTCACGGTTCCCCACGTCATAGTTTTGTTCAGCTGAATTGAGTTTGTGGGAGAAGAAAGCACAGGGATATATTTTGGCAGGGTAACAGTGTCATTGGGAGAGGACAACTCCGATACCAATGTTAGAGGCGTCCACCTCCATGATAAAAACCCGGGAAGGATCAGGATGATGAAGTACAGGTGCAGTGGTGAATCTTTCCTTCAGATCCTGAAAGGCCATTATGGCTGGTGGGGTCCACTGGAGAATTTTAGGTTTTCCATTGAGGAGAGAAGTGAGGGGGACTGCTATGGTGCTGAAGTTGCGAATTACCTGTAGACGTTAGCACAGCCCAGAAAGCGTTGGAGTTCCTTGGTGGTAACTGACGGCATCCACTTTGAGACTGTCCAAGAGGGCCCCCTCAGGGCTGATCACATAACCCAGAAAGGTTGTGGTGTTGACATGAAACGCACACTTCTCTGCTTTGATGAAGAGGTGGTTATCCTGGAGATGTTGGAGAACTTGGCATACATGCAGGACAGAAGCTTCAAGGGAAGGTGAGAAAATCAAGATGTTGTCGATATAGATTATGATGCATCAGTGTAGGAGGTTGTGGAAAATCTAATTCACGAAGGACTGGAAGATGGATGGTGAGTTGGCAAGGCCATAAGACATGACCCCGATATTTGTAGTGACCCGAATGGGTGATGAAGGTGGTCTTCCACTCATCCCCTTCCTTGATGCGAATGAAGTTGTAAGCGTGCCACAAATCTAGCTTAGTAAAGACCTTGGCATCCTGTAGTTGTTCTAGTGCTGTTGGGACTAGAAGAAGAGGGTAGGGAAATTTGATGGTGATAGTGTTAAGGCCTCTATAGTCGATGCAAGGACAGAGTCCGCCATCCTTTTTCTCCACAAAGAAGACGCATGCTGCCGCTGGAGAGGTGGAGGGTTGAATAAAACCCATTTGCAGTGCTTCCTCA
This sequence comes from Myxocyprinus asiaticus, assembly GCF_019703515.2. Taxonomy (NCBI): domain Eukaryota; kingdom Metazoa; phylum Chordata; class Actinopteri; order Cypriniformes; family Catostomidae; genus Myxocyprinus; species Myxocyprinus asiaticus. The sequence continues at coordinate 45,069,783 of NC_059344.1, forward strand.
ATGTAATCCTCCATGGCTTGTGTTTCAGGGATAGACAGAGGGTAGATATGACTCTTAGGAGGTTGAGTGCCAGGCAGGAGGTCGATAGAGCAGTCAGTAGAGTGGTGAGGTGGTAGTTGAGTAGCCTTAACCTTACTAAACACTGGCAGGAAGTCTTGGTAGTCTTGCCGATCCGCTGTTTACAAACAGCGGATCGGGAAGTCTGGAATCGCCAGTGGAGCCCTTTGTCTGGGCTACCCGGCCGCGAAAACACAGAAGGAAAAGGGGACACAGAGCTGGCGTTCTCATCAGAGTAAAACGTCGCGCAAATTGACCCCCACTACCCAGTATTCTACTGACAAATGTTCAGTCTCTGGACAACAAACTCTGCGAGCTGAGAGCGCGGATCTCTTTCCAACGAGAGACGAGGGACTGCTGCATTATCTGCCTTACAGAAACTTGGATGTCTGCGGAGATTCCAGACTCGGTCATCGAACACACGGCGTTCTCCGTGCACCAAGCGGACAGAGCAAAAACCTCTCAGGTAAAAGCAGAGGTGGTGGTGTATGTTTTATGATCGACAAATCCTGGTTTGATCAGAGGAACATATATTCTATGAAGTCTTTTTGCTCTCCTGATCTGGAATTTCTCATGCTTCTGTGTCGACCATTCTGGCTACCGAGGGAATTCACAGCGGTCATTATCACAGCTGTGTACATCCCGCCACAAGCCAACACAGACCGGGCACTCAAGGAACTGTATGGGATTATAAGCAAGCAGGAAACCGCGCACCCTGAGGCCGCATTCATTGTGACCGGGGACTTTAATAAATCCAATTTTAAATAAATTGCACCAAAATACCACCAACACATCGGTTTTAACACACGAGGGGACCGGGTTTTGGACCACTGCTACTCTACCTTCCGGGATGGCTACAAATCCCTCCCCCACCCACCATTTGGCAAATCCACTCTTCCATTCTGCTTCTGCCCGCTTACAGGCAGAAACTGAAACGGAGCACCCACCCTCAGAACGATCCAGTGTTGGTCGGACCAATCAGACTCTATGCTACAAGACTGTTTTGATCACGCGGACTGGGAGATGTTCCGGTCCGCCTCTGATGACGACATCTAGGTTTACGCTGATAGCGTAACGTGTTTCATCAAAGTGCGTAGAGGATGTTGTTCCGTCCAGAACTATACGGATTTACCCGAACCAGAAACCTTGGATTAATAGCGATGTTCGTGCGGCACTTAATGTGCAGACCTCTGCTTTTAATTCCAGGAACGTGGAGGAGCATAAATAAGCCAGTTATGCCCTCCGAAACTATCAGAGCAGCAAAACGCCAGTACAGGAACAAGATTGAAGGACAGTTTAACATCACCAACTCTAGAAGCATGTGGCAGGGAATTAATATCATCACAGACTTAAAAGGGAATAAAAACTCTGCCGTGAACACCTCTGCCTCTCTCCCGGATGAGCTAAATAATTTTTATGCTTGTTTCGAGGGAAATAACTCCGCCCTCATGGAGAGAGCTCCCGCGGCCGAACCTACAGAGGTTAGTTCACTCTCCGTCTCTGTAGTGGATGTAACCCGATCCTTCTGACGGGTGAATATCCGTAAAGCCACAGGTCCAGACGGCATTCCGGGCCAAGTCATCAGAGTGTGCACAAACCAACTGGCTGGTGTTTTTACAGACATTTTCAACCTTTCCCTCTCTTTGTCTGTAGTCCCCACATGCTTTAAAATGTCCACCATTCTGCCTGTACAAAGCAATTCAAAATAACTTGCTTAAATGACTGGCATCCTGTTGCTCTGACCCCCATCATCAGCAAATGCTTTGAGAGACTAAACGGAGATTACATCTGCTCTGTGCTGCCTCCATCACTGGACCCATTGCAGTTTGCTCACCGCAACAACCGCTCCACTGATGATGCCACTGCTCTCTCCCACCTGGAAAAAAGGAACACTTATGTGAGAATGCTGTTTGTAGACTACAGCTCAGCATTCAACACCATAGTGCCCTCCAAGCTTGATGAGAAACTCCGGTCTCTGCTTAAACAGCTCGCTGTGCAGTTGGATCCTTGACTTCCTGTCAAGCAGACACCAGGTGGTTAGGGTGGTTAGAATGGGCAGTAACATCTCTTCATCACTGACCCTCAACACTGGAGCCCCACAGAGCTGTGTTCTTAGCCCACTCCTGTATTCCCTGTACACACATGACTGTGTGGCAACACATTGCTCCAATGCCATCATTAAGTTTGCTGATGCTGATACGACGGTGGTAGGTCTGATCAGTGACAATGATGAAACAGCCTACAGAGAGGAGGTGCACACTCTGACACGCTGGTGTCAGGAGCACAACCTCTCCCTCAACGTCAGTAAGACAAAGGAGCTTGTGGTGGACTTCAGGAGAAGAGAAAGAGAACACAGCCCCATCACCATCAATGGAGCACCAGTGGAGAGAGTCAGCAGCTTCAAGTTCCTCGGTGTCCACATCACTGAGGAACTCACATGGTCCGTCCACACTGAGGCCGTTGTGAAGAAGGCTCATCAGCGCCTCTTCTTCCTGAGACGGCAGAGGAAGTTTGGAATGAACCGCCACATCCTCACACGGTTCTACACCAGCACTGTAGAGAGCATCCTGACTGGCTGCATCTCCGCCTGGTACGGCAATAGCACCACCCACAACCGCAAAGCCCTGCAAAGGGTGGTGTGAACTGCCAGACACATCATCGGAGGTGAGCTTCCCTCCCTCCAGGACATATACACCAGGCGGTGTGTGAAAAAAGCTTGGAGGATCATCAGAGACTCCAGCCACCCAAGCCATGGGCTGCTCTCACTGCTACCATCAGGCAGGCGGTATCGCAGCATCAGGACCCGCATCAGCCAACTTCATGACAGCTTCTTCCCCCAAACAATCAGACTTTTGAACTCTTGATCTCTCATGATCAATATACATCAGCACTGCACTTTATTAATTTTATTTCACACTGGACTCTCATAAATTATATTCTCTTAACAACACACTGGCAACTGACAGCCTGAATGTCAATACAGTACAACACAACCTACTGTACTTTTTTATATATACTATATATACTATTTTTTATTGTATAATGTGTATTCTATATTGTGTGAATTGTATAATGTACAATGTACAATGTATGTTATTATTTGTATATTGTGTTGTGTGTAATTATGTGTATATTAGATTTTAAAGTGTGTTGTGTAAATTTGATGTTTATTGTAGATTGGTATATGTCTCATCACTGTCACAACTGCTATGTTGCTCGGAACTGCACCCAAATATTTCACAGACTATTGCACTTGTGAATATGGTTGTGTGACAGCAAAAGTGATTTGATTTGATTTGATTTGATATGGTAGACAACAGGGATGATGGGTAGCACAGAGGATTCAACAGGGTTGACATTGGTGGTGTGGAGAGAAATGGGTTGCACGACTGCAGACAGGAGGTAAAACAAGAGGTCCCCCACTGAGTAATTTCACTGTCAGACCATGAAATGTGAGGATCGTGTCTTGCGAACCAAGGGTAAACGAGTATCAGGGGATTCTTAGGAGTGTTTGTGACTAGAAGCTGTAGTGTTTCATGATGAAGGGCTCCCACTTACAAAGAGACGGGTTGAGTGATGTGAAGTTTTGAGCCAGCGTGAAGAGAGAGAAGGAACACAAGGGACAGTTTCCAAAGATAACAGATCGCAGAGGTCAAAGTCAATGAAATTGCCTTCAGCCAATTTCTGTTTTCCAACAGATAAGAGCCACAGGTACTCGCCGGGGTATTGGTTGGTAAGGAGGGATGTGCAGGACAGGAGGACAGGAAATACAGTAGCTCTCCACCGTATCAACACAGTTTCTTAAAGATGCGACTCTGACTTTCCTCTCTTGACAAACTTGAGCGACCCAACTGCATGGGCTCGTGTGGAGACATTGTGAAAGAGGATGACATGGGAGGTGATGTTACGGCAGCCGGGGTACGGCTCCGTCTCAAGTTGTCAAGTTTGATGGAGAGAGATATAAACTGGTCACGGGAGAGATTATCATCTCAATTGGCTATCTCCACTTGTAGTTGGTGCGTGAGTCCATTGCGATACATGGTTTTGAGGGGTGTATCAGCCCATCCTGTTTGTGCTGCGATGGTACGAAACATGAGTGCGTAGTTAGTGGCAGTGGAATTCCCCTGTGTGAAATGAATGATTCGATCATTCATGTCTTCTCCACCCACTGGGTTCTGAAAGACACTCTTAAAGTGAGAAATGAACGCTTCTAGAGAGTGACGTATTTCGCGATTCCATATAGCTGTCGCCCAGTCTAATGCTCGGCCCGAGAGCAGGGAGGTGATAAAGGCCACCTTGGATTCTTCTGTGGGGAAGTAGGAAGAAGATTGAGTGATATAATTGCTACATTGACCTGCCGTGCTCTTAAATTTCTCTGGGAGAGCGAGATGAGTGGCTTGGAAATTTTGCCGAAGTGGAGATGCCTCCAGGGAAGTGGTCAGCGATGGTGTGGGGGCTGGACTATCAGCTTGTGTGGGTGACCTGGCTGGGGAAGCCGTACGTAGATAGCCCAGTACTTCCTCCATGACAGAGGAAAGCTGTCCCAGTTGACGATGGTGTGCTGCCAACAATTCAGCTTGTGAAGACAATGCGGCTTGTAGTGAAGAAAACCCCGCTGGATCTGAAGACGGCAAAGTCTTCTGTAATGAGTCAGATTCACACACTGAGGGAAGATCTATGTGCAGAGTTTATTAGCAGAGTAGTCAAACAGGAAGAGGTTAAACCAGGTAAGCAAATCCACATGAAGCAATAAATCCAATACAAAAGGCAAAGGGGTACATCCAAGGAACAGGCTAAGGTCATAAACAGGTAGACAAACAATGTAGATAAACGCTCAGAAATGCAAGACAACAGGGTGAATTGGCAAGACTTCACAATGAAGTGAAGCCTGAGCAGTGAATATATACACAGGGAGTTGATGAGTGAATGGAAAACAGGTGTGAGAGTAAATGGCGGGAGGAAAGGGATTCTGGGAAATGTAGTCCGGGAAGGGGTTAATACTCGGGGAAAGGGCTCTCAAGTGGGCAGAAAATGTATTTTTCGGTCACACTAAGTGTATTTATAGTTCTCTGATAGGTTTAAGTGCATGGCAAAGTATGTGAGAAAAGCGAAGCAATCAAAATTTCTAGTGCTGGAGCAGGGCTGAGCGCAATCTTGTGAAATGTGCTCCTCTCTCCGGCGCTAGAAAAAAGTCAGCTCCATGCCTCTCACCACATTAGAAAGCTGCCGATTTGGGGATTGGGCTGTCTTCGCAATGGCTTTCTCCCCATACTACTTTTACTGCTTCTGCTATGTCAGTCTGTGGCAGAAATAGTAAGAGCAGTATGTAGTATGCCATTTTGTAGTCTAAGATTGTTTTAAGTTCACGGTCAATAAAATCATATATATATATATACACGTGATTACAGTCAGAAAGATTCAAACTTTATTTCCAAATACACCAAAATATAAAAACTGTGTTAATTATTGCACTTTTTATCCCGCTTCAGTATTGTCACAATGAATGCATTCAGTCTTCATTTGTCAAGTCTGTTTGGAGTCTTAATTTTGCTCACCCAGCCACAGTATTGTCACAATGTATGCATGCAATCATCATTTGAAAACGGTTTGTGATTAAAGCACTGAATCCAGCACAAAGTTCAGCAGTATATTCATATAATGAAGCGCTTATGACAGACGTTACTGCTTTCAGCTCACAATGATTGGCTTGTGCCCGGCATTTTTTGTTCCTCATTTGCATAAAGCTGAGGAACTTAAAAAATTTTTACACTCTCGACCACCCTCAACGCTTTCTCTGCACTGTTGTCAATCCCACAATCCACCTCGAATGCGTGGTGTTCGACTTCCATAGGAATGAATGGAAAGCGTTCGCTCACCTTCGCTCACAACACGATAGTGGAAATTTACGGTAATGTTTACCTTCGATTCACACGGGATAAGCGTGTATTATATAATTATATATAATAATATACTGCATATAAAACATATTATAATAATTTATATAATTATATATAGAATAATCCTGTCTGAATTAAGCAGAGAGAACAAGGCTATATTTTTTAAGTAGCCTAAAACAAAACATTGTTTGCGCCATGAAAAATTAGGTTGTATGCCTACATCATTAATTTTTTGTACCCGATGCAAATAAAATAAATAAATACATGAACACGAATGTTGACAAAGTAATTGTTTCATTTCTTTCTGATTTTGGAGCAGAGCAGCATTAAATGACTCTCATCGCAGAGAGATGACTTTTGAACTTGAGCTTTGGAGTTGAACAATCACATATGAGCAAATATTGTTAACACTTTACATTTTAGGGGTACATGAATAATCATGAATTAATACCTGAATTAATACTTACTTAAGCATGAAGTAATGGTGAGTTAAGGCATGGACTAATGAAGAACTATTAAGAACTAAGAACTAATGAAGAGCTAAGCCTAACCATGTCTGGAGTCATATGGATTCATGCATGAATAATGACCACCTTAATTACATGTTAGTACATGTTTTATAGTTAATGTATTAACATTTGATCATAAACTCCCAAAATGTTACATCAAATGTTTGTTACATGTTAAATCAAACAGACTGAATAAGAAAGAATATGCAGTACTTTAACCTTGAATTAAACATGCATTATTTAATATTTCATAATTTTACTAACTTTTGCTGTCTGCAGTTTTGCCACAAACATCATAAGATGACACAGGATTATTATTTTATTACTGATCCATTATTTACATAGATCATCCTTATCAAACAGAAAAACTCATGAATAATTTCCGATAATTTGATCTCAACCATTGTGCGTGATTGTCCCTTTTCCTTCATATTTACCTTATTTCATATTTACCATATTTATCACTTAGTTCACTTGTCATCCAGACCATATAGGAAAGAGTGCCCTTGTTACTGGATCAAAATTTTATTTTATTATGTGTCATTATTTGTCAGCATTACTCGTTAAGTTTCGTCAAAATTTAAAATACTGTTTTTGTTGTTGTTGATGATGATGATGACATTTATGAATGTAAATCAAGACATCATTTGTTGAACTTCATCCAAAGCGAGAGCAGTTAGCTACATTTCTGCCCGGAAATGCAATGTGGAGAGTTTGTTTCTGGCGGGACACTTATAAGCGGTGCACTCTACAGTTGGTGATTGTTCTTCGCCACGCTTCTCTGTAATACTGGCATTTTTCATGTGAAAATAGTGGTTGTTTTGTTAGACCGAATTAATTTTTAAAGTTAGGGTCACACATAGCATGTTATGTGCAATATTTACATGTATTTTATTATTTTAACGTTTTATGTTCTAACATTAGCCTATTAGCATTGACATCCAGTGAGATGGGGAGAGACGAAACGCACAATATAAATCATGTAAAAGTGTCTTATATGTTTTTACAGGTAAGTTTCTCATGAAGTTTACACACAATATTTAAGTTTAGCCTTATTTATGTTTAATATAACATTATAATTTACTAATAAGAAATGGGTGACTAAAAAGGAAGTACTACTTTAATTTGTTTGAGATGGGAAAATACAGTGTATGTGGTGAGAAAATACATTCAGAGCATTCTACATGATACACATCAATACTCTCTTTACCTGGGTGAAACAACCAACTTGCAAATATCAGGACCATTCACCATTCCTCCTCTTCCCTATTACAGTTGAAGTCAGAAGTTTACATACATCTTAGCCAAATACATTTAAACTCAGTTTTTCACAATTCTTGACATTTAATCATAGAAAACATTCCCTGTATTAGGTCAGTTAGGATCATTACTTTATTTTAAAAATGTGAAATGTCAGAATAATAGTAGAGCGAATTATTTCTTTCAGCTTTTATTTCTTTCATCACATTCCCAGTAGGTCTGAAGTTTACATACACTTTGTTAGCATTTAGTTGTATTGCCTTTAAATTGTTTAACTGGGTAGCCTTCCACAAGTTCCTCACAATAAGTTGCTGGAATTTTGGCCCATTCCTCCAAACAGAACTGGTGTAACTGAGTCAAGTTTGTAGGCCTCCATGCTCGCACATGCTTTTTCAGTTCTGCCCACAAATTTACTAACAGATTGAGGTCAGGGCTTTGTGATGGCCACTCCAATACCTTGACTTTGTTGTCCTTAAGCCATTTTGCCACAACTTTGTAGGTATGCTTGGGGTCATTGTCCATTTGGAAGATCCATTTTCGACCGAGCTTTAACTTCCTGGCTGATGTCTTGAGATGTTGCTTCAATATATCCACATAATTTTCCTTCCTTGTGATGCCATCTATTTTGTGAAGTGCACCAGTCCCTCCTGCAGCAAAGCACCCCCACAACATGATGCTGCCACCCCCATGCTTCACAGTTGGGATGGTGTTCTTCGGCTTGCAAGCCTCACTCTTTTTCCTCCAAACATAAGAATGGTTCCCTATCTGTCACTCACTCGACGTTGTGTTGATGTAGTGACACTAGGGGTCACTCTTGGGAGCCCGAAACACCTCTGGTCTTTTAAAAAAGGCCAATGAAAATTGGCGAGTGGTATTTGCATACCACTTCCCGAACATACGGGTATAAAAGGAGCTGGTATGCAACCACTCATTCAGATTTTCTCTTCGGAGCTGAACGGTCTATGTTCACTGAGCTGAATTCCCACGGCTGTTCATTCACCTCTGCTGGATCTGACGGTGCATTTCAGTGGCTTCTCCCCCCTCTGCACTGGTGCACTGCAGAGAACGCCCCTGTGTGCTTTGGCAGAAATAAAAGAGTATATTCTAAAAAAGTGTATATTTCTCTAAAAGAGCGGCACAAACGGAACGTCTTTTTCCCAAGAATTCTCCCACTGCCTGCTCTGGTACACCCTGACCGAGGCACCTCTTTGTATAGACGTGCTGGCACACAGCTGGCCCCCTGGACTACGCAAATATGCGTTTCCCCCAGTGAGCCTACTTGCACAGACCCTGTGCAAGGTCAGGGAGGACGAGGAGCAGGTCATCCTGGTAGCACCCTATTGGCCCACCCAGACGTGGTTCTCGGACGAATTCCCCTGAGGAAGGACCTTCTTTCTCAGGGGCGGGGCACCATCTGGCACCCGCGACCAGACCTCTGGAATCTCCATGTCTGGCCCCTGGACAGGACGTGGAAGACATAAGTGGCCTGCCACCCGCGGTGGTAGACATGATCACTCAGGCTAGGGCCCCCTCTATGAGGCGCCTGTATGCCTTTAAGTGGCGTCTGTTCGCTAAGTGGTGTTCTTCCCGACGCGAAGACCCCCAGAGATGCGCAGTCGGATTGGTGCTTTCCTTCCTGCAGGAGAAGTTGGAAGGGTGGCTGTCCCCCTCCACCTTGAAGGTGTATGTAGCCGCTATAGTGGCATACCACGACACAGTGGACGGTAAGTCCTTAGGGAAGCATGACCTGATCATCAGGTTCCTGAGAGGTGCCAGGAGGTTGAATCCCTTCAGACTGCACCTCATTCCCTCATGGGACCTCTCTAGTTCTTCAGGGTCTACGGAGAGCCCCCTTTGTGCCCCTGAAATCAGCTGAGCTTAAGGCACTCTCTTTAAAGACTGCCCTCCTGACTGTGCTCACTTCCATCAAGAGGGTAGGAGACCTGTAAACGTTCTCTGTCAGCGAAACATGCCTGGAGTTCGGTCCAGGCTACTCTCACGTGATCCTGAGACCCCGACCGGGCTATGTGCCCAAGGTTCCCACGACTTCTTTTAGGGATCAGGTGGTGAACCTGCAAGCACTGCCTCAGGAGGAGGCAGACCCAGCCCTGACGTTGCTATGTCCGGTGCGCGCTTTATGCATCTATTTGGATCACACGCAGAGCTTTAGAGTTTCTGAGCAGCTCTTTGTCTGCTTTGGTGGACAGCGGAAAGGAAGCGCTGTCTCCAAGCAGAGGATTGCCCACTGGGTCATTGATACCATAACAATGGCATATCACGCCCAGGACGTGGCCCCCCCGGCAGGACTACGAGCCCATTCTACCAGGAGTGGGCCTTTTATCAGAGTTGCCTCTCTAACAGACATTTGCAGAGCAGAAGGCTGGACAACACCCAACACCTTTGCGAGGTTCTACAATCTCCGGGTGGAACCGGTTTCGTCCCGTGTAGTGGCAGGCACAAGCAGGTAAGTCCGGGACAGCTGGCCGGGTGTATCGCTTGCACATAGCGCCTTTCACCTCCCCTGAGCTGAAGACGTGCACTGTTGACTCCCAGTAGTGTTCACAAACTGTGTTCCCTGGATGACTTCCTCCGAGTCCTGTGGCAGATGAGTTTGCGGAGAAACTTGCTGCCGGCTCAGTACATGTGCTAACTAAGCCCTGTACTGGGGTAGGTGCTCCGCATGTGTTGGTTCCCCATAGGTAGCCCCATGTGACATATATCTTCCGCTAATTCGTTTCCCTGTTGGTAAAATGCGTCTTCCTTGGGCAGAGGACCCTCTGCCTCAGTCACTATGTTTGTAGAAACTCCTCCCTCGTAGGGTATGTCCTACCATGGGACTTCTCCACATGACACACTTCCGACAAGGCTCGGCAAAACTATGTGATGTATTTCCACTCAAAATAACCCCCCTCTCTCTGGGTGTGGTCTCTGCGGTGTCTTCCTCTTGGGAGTGACCCCCCCCCGATGTAGACCTGGTGGCCCCAGTCTGTTAACTCCTTTTTTTTTTTTTTTTTTTTGGGAGAGAATAAAAAGAGAGAATAAGAGGCCACGACTGGGCTAGCCTGTCTCTATATTTTGGGCAGTCGACTTGTCCCCGAAGGGCCGTTCGACACTCATAACAGCGTTGGGGGAGGTTACGTGTCGGCCTGGTGCGCTGGCTATGAGGCACACAGTGGTCTGCCCGTCACACACCGCCAGTTCACGTAACACAGTTCAGCCAGTTTTGGCGTTTCGTATAGGGACCCCTTGTGTCACTTCATCAACACAACATCGAGTGAGTGACAGACAAGGAACCTCTGTTCCCTGATGGAGTGAACGAGACGTTGTGTCCCTCCTGCCACAACGCTGGACTACCCGCTGAAATGGCCGGGACCTTGTCTCGGATCCTCAGCACAAAACCTGAATGAGTGGTTGCATACCAGTTCCTTTTATACCCGTACGTTCGGGGGAGTGGTATGCAAATACCACCCACCAATTTTTATTGGCCTGTTTCAGGTTCCCAAGAGTGACCCCTAGTGTCACTACATCGACACAACGTCTCGTTCCCTCCATCAGGGAGGCAAGTAACCAGAACGATATTATGGCCAAACAGTTCAATTTATGTTTCATCAGACCAGAGGTCATTTCTCCAAAAAGTAAGATCTTTGTCCCCATGTGCACTTGCAAACTGTAGTCAGGCTTTTTATGGCAGTTTTGCAGCAGTGGCTTCTTCCTTGCTGAGCAGCATTTCAGGTTATGTCGATATAGGACTCTTTTTACTGTGGATATAGATACTAGATACTACTGTTTCCTCCTGCATCTTCACAAGGTCCTTTGCTGTTGTTCTGGGATTGATTTGCACTTTTCACACCAAACTGCATTCATCTCTAGAAGAAAGAATGTGTCTCCTTTCTGAACGGTATTATGGTTGCATGGTCCCATGGTATTTATACTTGCGTACTATTGTTTGTACATATGAACGTGGAACCTTCAGGTGTTTGGAAATTGCTGGTCCACAATTTTTTTCTGAGGTCTTAACTGATTTTTTTTAGTTATTTTCCCATGATGTCAAGCAAAGAGGCACTGAGTTTGAAGGTAGGCCTTAAATACATCCACAGGTACATCTCCAATTGACTCCAATTAGCCTATCAGAAGCTAATTGGCTAATTGCCTAAAGGCTTGACATAATTTTCTGGAATTTTCCAAGCTGCTTAAAGGCATGTGTGTATGTAAACTTCTGACCCACTGGAAGTGTGATATAGTCAATTAAAAGTGAAACAATCTGTCTGTAAACAATTGTTGGAAAAATTACTCGTGTCATGCACAAAGTGGATGTCCTAAACAACTTTTTCTAAACAAATGAAATCTGTGGAGTGGTTAAAAAAATCATCACCAGATCATGTGAGCTCTTTAAACAGCAATGAGCGAATAATGATTTATAAATAGAATGGCTGTAGGCACAGAAAGCACCAAATGGCATGGTGAGACAAAAATGACAATGGTGTGAATATCGCAGGAAGAGGTCAAGAGACTAGGAGACTCTACCTCATTCTGTCTGTTGCCCACTCCCTTTATCTCTCTCGATAGGGCATAGAGCATTGTGGTCTGAGAAGATCTATTGTAAAGTGCATTTAATACCAGTTTCATTTGGCCCACTCAATCTTCTATATAACTTCTTATATAGGGACTTAAAGAAATCTTTGAAGTGCCCTGCCTCAGAGTTGTTGGGTGGAATCATACAGTATATTCATATTATTTTTTGTATTATTTATCACGTGTAAAGTGCATGTGACGTGTTATTCGAATAACGTTCTGCTGATGGTCCACCAAGTGTCATACTGTACTTGAACATGCAGCAAAAATCTGTATTTATTTATTTATTATGCAAATTAAGTCATTTTTCCTTCTCAGTGTTTCTCATAACACATGCTTTCATTATGTTGTTTCAGTTTATCCTATCATGTTTGTGCCTAACTAAAGTGAAAAGATGTTGAGGAAAGGACATTTTCGGGTTACCTTCCTTTGAGTAGTTTTCATAGAACACGAGCCTATTCCACTGCTGTCATGGGTTTAGTTTACATCCAGGATTATTTGATTTTGACAGAAATTATATATGGACCTTTCAGCAACCATTAGAACTAGACAGCATACATACAAATCACACATTACTCACAGATTCTTAGAACCCGATCAAATTGCTTATCTTATGTGACCTGCTGTCAAATTAAAGGGTAAAGTAAAAAATAAAAGGTGTCCACAGTTATTTGCTACAATTCCTGAAATGATCATCAGGTGATGAGTGTTTTTGTCTTTAGTTACAATATGTGTTTGTAAATATTGTCTATTTGTGGTTTTAAATTTTAAACTATTGACAGAGGAGAATTAATTAAACTGTGATTTTAAAAAATTTGAATTGTTTAATACAAAGACTGATGTTTTAACAATTAAAAGAACACTTTCTTAGAAGAGAAAATGTGCTGTGCTGTGTTCCACATCTGAAAAGCATTCTACTTATTTTTTTAATCACTAATGTGAGAAATAGGACTGCCTTTTTTCTTCTTTCATGTCCTCTCGTCTTAAGATGGTATTATGTGCACCATGCATGTACTAAAATCAAATAAAACTGTACTCCAAAACTGAGATCAAAGCTTATCAGAATCCAATGGGAGATTTCATCAGCCTTATTTGCATTTTTGAATGCCTTCTCCTCTAATTCCATCCTCAACATCAGTATACCAGTACATCTAAGCAATGTAAACCCCTCCAGGCATCACATTGGAGCTGCTCCCTACAGTAAAACTTTTTCTGCCATGTAATTGTAGAAATCAAAGCAGACTACACAAGCAAAATGGGACAAATAATCCAGAGCCTCCCCGCATGCACACTAGGCAAGTTCATTGGTTAAAATGCAAGAGACATAAATCAAGGTTTTGAAGAGACAGTGAACTAATTTTTTTGTGTGCAAATGTAAAATAATTTTTAGAAGATTTTTTTAATTTATTTTTATTTTTTTAATACCAAATAGGCCACAACAAATGGCCTTGAATTGTCTATAGCTGCATACAATCTGTTGTCTTGCTTTTATTGGGAGGTACTTAGGGTTTCTGGCTCTGTTCAGTGTTCTGCCCATGTATTTTCTTATAAAGACTTGGTTAAAGGGGAATGTTAAAAGAATATTGCATTTTATTGATTTGAGCTTAAAAAGGTTTCTTAAAACTCTTGACAGATGTTTAAGAGGGTTGCAGAGGCTTTGCCATTCATCTGTGCAGACACGGGCATCATGCACCTAATTCTTTTTTTTATTATTTGGAGAGGGTAGGGATGTCACAATACCATAATCATATTTTACGATACTATACCAGCTAAAGTATCACGATGCCAAATAGTATCACGATACCACACGATAGTATGCTAATTCTTAACACGGTTTGTCATAGTGGTTCTTACTTGTACATTCCACTTTTTGCTCTGGAAATGTTGAAAATAACTGATGGATGAACTAGGAGAAGGCTCAGTTGGACTAACTTGTTACCTAATACTTTCTTAGTTTTATATATATATATATATACAAAACTTTGCTGCATCAAAACAGTCAGTTCAAAGGCAATGGCTTTAAACTTTAATTCCATTATTCTGTGATTATTTGAATGTTGGTAACATAAAAATAAAGAGAGTGTAAAGTTGAAAAAACTATTTTGAGCAGCTGTTTCATTATTACAACCGCTTCATCCCCTCTCTCCTGGTAAAGAGCAGTGCAAATGCAGATTACACACACACCGGTTTGAACGCACGGCTCAGGGACGTGATCAAACTGTAGCCAAACCGATCTGGGCTGTGTTACCCAAAAGCATTGCAAGCTTAAGTTGATCGTAGAAACCACTGGCGCCAATGCTTACAATGCTTTTGGGAAACAAAGCCCTGATGATAAGTGCAAAGTTACCGCCACCATGCATTTGTAATTGGAAAAAAAATAAAGGAGTGCAACGTTCGATTTTTCAGACAACTGGTAAATCTGTACATGTTAAGATAAAGCATTTAGGTTAAATGGAGTGGCACTAACCTGTGTGTATTCTGCAGAAGCAGTGGGATGTGTCAAAGGTGTTTAATAAGGTTGCTGGTGTTTCCCCCTTTGGCTTGAAAACTTTGTAGGCATTCACGGCAGATGAGTTTTCCCGGTCTCATCAGGCCAACCCCAAACTAATTCCAAATCTCGTTATGTGAATTGTGTTTTTTTTTTTTTTTTTAAGATTCTCACTGTCCAAAGCTTTATTTAAATCCATATTAGCCATTAGGAGACACGACTGCCAAATTAAGATGCTGGGATTCAGACGAGTGTGTTTGAAGCACACATTGAAAAATAAAACAATACCATATAATGGGCAAATTCTAAACAACATTTTGTGCTCTTAAAAGGCACTGCGTAAAGGAGACGCCACTCGAAAATACTTCATTTTTAATGTTATTGCAGACATAGGTCTGATTCATATTAAGGTTTTAAAGAAAATAATATTTACTACTGCACATACAACTTAACTTATGGTACTACCGTATTAATGGTACTACCGTTTAAAAAATACTGTGGCACTGCCTGTATTTTGAAGCTTTAGTATTGCGATAATACCATAGCACCGGTATACCGTGCAACCCTATGAGGGGGCACCAAGCTCAATTGGATTTGGACTGACAAAATTTAGACATGTGAATAAAGATTTCTACCACAGACATTCATTTTTACATACAATAATAATTTAACTTAATTATCAATGGTACAAATACATTTTTGGAAGTTCAAATAATCCATTCAAAATCCTGCTGGCTCAGAAAACGTCCTGGTTACTTGCATAACCTCCATCAGGGAACGAGACCCCTGACACTAGGGGTCACTCTTGGGAGCCCAAGACCCCTGGTCTTTGATAAAAGGTCAATGAAAGTTGGCGAGTGGTATTTGCATGCCACTTCCCCGGACATACGGGTATAAAAGGAGCTGGTATGCAACCACTCATTCAGGTTTTATGCTGAGGAGCCGAGACAAGGTCCGGCCATTTCAGCGGGTAGTTCAGCATTGTGGCAGGAGGGACACAACGTCTCGTTCCCTCCATCAGGGAACGGAGGTTACACAAGTAAACAGGACGTTTCCTATCTGTCACTCACTCAACGTTGTGTCGATGTAGTGACACTAGGAGTCCCTATACGAAATGCCACAACTGGCTGAACTGTGTTACGTGAACTGGCGGTGTGTGATGGGCAGACCACTGTGTGCCTCATAGCCAGCGCACCGGGCCGACACATAACCTCCCCCAACATAGTTATGAGTGTCGAACGGCCCTTTGGGGACAAGTCGACTACCCAAAAGATAGAGACAGGCTAACCCAGTTGTGGCCTCTTTTCCCCTTCTTATTTTCCACCCCTAAAAAAGAAGGGGGATTATCCGACTGGGCCACCAGATCTAGTCGGGGGGTGTCCCTCCCAAGGGGAGGACACCGCGGAGACCACACCTCGCCCAAAGAGAGGGGGGATATTTAAGTGGAAAAAATATGTCACATGGTCTTGATGACCATGTGGAGAGTCTCAAGGTAGATCCTACCCAATGGGGGAGGAGTTACTACAAACATGGAGACTGGGGCAGAGGGGCTTTGCCCAAGGAAGATGCAGTTTGCCAACAGGGAAACGAATTAGCGGAAGATAAACATCGCATGGGGTTACCTTACAGGGAACCGCCACATGCAGAGCACCTACACCAGATCATGGCTCTTAGTTAGCACGTGTACTGGGCCGGCAGTGAGTCTCTCCAAAAACTCGACTGCCACAGGGCTCGGAGGAAGTCAACCAGGGAACATAGTTTGTGAACACTACTGGGAATTAATGGCGTACGTCTTCAGCTCAAAAGAGGTGGAAGGCACTATGTGCAAGCGATACACCCGGCCGGCTGTCCCGGGCTTATCCTCTTGTATTGCGTGCCACTACCTGGGACTAAACCGGTTCCACCCGGAGGTTGTAGAACCTTGCAAAGGTGTTGGGTGTTGCCCAGCCCGCTGCTTTGCAAATGTCTGTTAGAGAGGCACCCCTGGCCAGGGCCCAGGAGGCCGCTACACCCCTGGTAGAATGGGCTCGTAGCCCTACCGGGGACGGCATGTCCTGAGCGTGATATGCCATAGCTATGGAGTCAATGAGCCAGTGGGTGATCCTCTGCTTGGAGACAGCGCTTCCTTTCTGCTGTGCACCAAAGCAGACAAAGAGCTGCTCAGAGATCCTAAAGCTCTGTGTGCAATCCAAATAGATGCGTAAAGCGCGCACCGGACACAGCAACAAACGGCCGAAAACTGGGAGAGGTTTTGGTGCCTGTGAATCGATGTAAGAGTACGAGGGATAAGAAACAGAGTCAGGGAAGCATTTACGCTTTCTAGCTGACTTGGGACCTGTGCGAGAATGGCTAGCTATACCCAAAATAATAAGAGTAACAGTGTTAGTGTTACTGTGAGTATCAGTCATATGAGAAATGGAAACAAACAATACATACACATTCATATATACCCAGTTGATGGTCTTGGCTGGGAATCAGGTTCCATCTCATCCTCCATCTCCTCGTGGTCTGGGTCTTCCTGCAATAGTTCCTGGTCCAGCAGATCTTCCTCCTGTGTGCTCATGCCCTCAAAAGCAGGGAGCCATAGTCTCTATCCATCTCTACAACAGAAAAAAGTACACAATTGGTAGCCAGCAGTGTGTTCTTCACAAATCCATACACTGAATAGTCACCAAAGGCTTGCAGACTACGCAGAATGTCCAACTGCAGACAGCCCTCTCACACTTTCCTTGTGAACAGGAAGCTACACACAATCTAAAATCATGTCTGTGTGATGGATTGGTAAGGCTATCTGCTAAATTATAGAAAGATATCTACCATTTTTTTTTATTACATGGGAAAATCAACAAGCTAGATAACTTATCTGACTAGCAGGCCAGTTTCCAGGCAGGTCTGAACAGCGTCAGAAAAAAAAAAAAAAGGTTTGAACAGCGTCTGCTCTCTGCCTCACATTACTTCAGGTGGATTTTTCACAAGCGACAAAATTGGCAAAAAAAGTTATTGATATTTAGTTAAAAATGTACATAGTATTGCTAGTTAATGTTTATTTAGCAAGTTTCAGAAACCGCCAAAAAAAAAACATTTATATAAAAAGAGGCTCGCCGATGAAGGTCACGTTTTTTTCCAGAAAAAAAAAACTAGCTTGCGCAAATAAATGTTTCGTATCTAAAAAGGTTTGACTATCTTCCACAAGCAACAAAATTGGCCAAAAAAGTTATTGATATTTAGTTAAAAATGTACATAGTAGTGCTAGTTAATGTTTATTTAGCAAGTTTCACAGAAATTTGCTTGAAAATAGAGGCTAGCTGCCTGTCCGATGAACGTCGACGGTCATGTCATTTTTTCCAGAAATAACTAGCATTACTCCTACAAATAAATGCTTCGTAACTAAAACGTTTTGACTTTCAATAGACAATATTGACAACACATGTTAAATAACTTGTCTTACCTCGAAAGATCGCCTCAGTTTTCAATTTGAAGCAGTAAGGCCAACACTGGAGGTAATCTCCCGGGTTATCCTCTCTGGCTCCACTCAGGCAAATGGAGGATGATGATGATGACGATACATTTATTATTCATGCCCAGTAACCCCTTAACCAATCATATGTGCTTTTAGCTTATATTGTCATGAGTATCTGGCAGTTTTCAGAAATAAAATCGGTGATTGGACAGCGAAGATATTGAGACAGGAACCATGGGAATAATTGTTCCCAAATGTGAACGTTCCGGCTGGAAAGGGTTAATTCTGTTAAATGTGAACGTTTCACAAGCTTTTAGGGTTTATGATCGCATCTTCTACTATCTTTTCCCTGGGCATGTTGTATGCAAGGCCTTTCAGTGTTGATTGAAATCCATTAAGGGACTTCACCCGCTGTGGCATGCGTATCATCCTTTTAAGGTGACTCGTACAAGAGAGGGGGTCCGCTTTTGTGCCATATTGCAGTTAGCACATCGCACTCTTCCACGGGCACAGGACAATGTACTGTCTCTCCGGGCTGTACATGTCCTGGGTCATCTGAATTTGGGGGCAGATCTCTTGTCCAGACAGTGTCTGAGACTCAGATTACATCCTAAGATTGTTGATCCAATCTGGAGGAGGTTTGGAAGAGCGGACGTGGACCTGGTCGCTTCAAGTGAGATATCACACTGTCCCTTGTGGTTTCCTTCTCGCCCCCTGGGCTACAATGCATTGGCGCATCAGTTGCTGACAGCAAGCCTATGTGCGTTTTTAGAGCAGCCCTTTTGTTTCAGGTGGGGTGCAGCATTTGGCACCCCCGGCCAGACTTATGTAAGCTTTGGGTTAGGCAATTCTTATGAATGATGGTTTATCCCCTGCTGTGGTTGATACCATTCTGAAAGCTAGAGCCCAATCAACAAGAAGTCTGTATACATTTAAGTGCCGTATTTTTGCCTCCTGGTGTTCAGCATGATATTAAGATCCAGTTCACTGCCCTATTGGTTCAGCACTGGAAATTTTAAAGGAGTAATTTGGGGCCGGGGTTGCCCCAGCAACACTTAAAGTCTATGTCGCCGCTATAGCAGCTGAACACGCGCTTGTGTATTGGGTTTCAATCGGTAGACATTCTCGTGTCTGTTTTATGCGAGGAGTGCAAAGGCTTAGACCTTTTTGCCCTGTCCGCATTCCCTTATTGGATTTATCTTCTGTGTTTGAGGCACTCTCGTGTGCACTGTTTAAGCCTTTAGCATCAGTTTCTGATAAGTTTCTGACTCTTAAGGGTTGGTGATTTGCATTCCCTGTTGATCAATCCTTTGTGTAATTATTTTGCAGCACAGTTATCAAAGGTTGTGTTGAGACCTCATTTGGGGTATTTGCCTGAGGTTATCTCTACATCTTTTCGCTCACAGACTATTTATTTGCAGTCTTTCTCTCCTCCTCCATTTGAGTCGGATGAGATTGAAAGGTTGCATATTCTGTGCCCTGTTAGGGCTCTGCGGGTTTATGTCAAGCCCTCAAGCTAGTGATACAAGTCAGAGTAGCTGATTGAATGCTTCGGTGGCCGCAACAGAGGTGCTTCGGTCTCTAAGTAGAGGCTGTCTGGTTAGCCATGAGGCAAGCGGTTTGCCTTTGCCTTTGGGTATTTGGGCTCATTCAATGAGGAGCGTGGCATCCTTATGGGCTTTCGCTAGAGGTGTGTCCTTGGAGGACATTTGTATGGCGGCAATGTGGTCCTCTCCGCATACTTTTGTCAGATTTTATAATCTTGACGAGAGTTTTTATTTATTTATTTTTTGGTTTGGTTTTTTTGGTTTTTTTTTTACTCAAGATGGCACCGAGTATGGCTGCTGCGTTGTGAGCTCCGACACAACATTGCAGTTTTTTGTTTGTTTTCTTTACAATTCTTATGTTTTTTTTTGTCTTGGATGTTGTCTGCCTTATTGTCTATGACAAACAAACACTTTTGGACATTGGTTCTGCAATTGCACACTGTAAACCGGACTTCAAATTCCTCAATGCCGACCCGCTGTTTACAAACACGGCAGCGGAGCCCTTTGTCTGGGCAGCCCAGCCGTGGAAAAGCAGAAGGAAAAGGGGAAGGAGAGCCGGCGTTCTCATCAGAGTAAGACGTCACGCAAATCGACCCCCGCTACCCAGTTTTCTACTGGCAAATGTTCAGTCTCTGGATAACAAGCTCTGCGAGCTGAGAGCGCGATCTCTTTCCAAACGAGAGACAAGGGACTGCTGCATTATCTGCCTTACAGAAACTTGGATGTCTGCAGAGATTCCAGACACCGAGTGGATAGAGCGAAAAACCTCTCAGGTAAAAGCAGAGGTGGTGTATGTTTTATGATCGACAAATCCTGGTGTGATCAGAGGAACGTACATTCTATGAAGTCTTTCTGCTCTCCTGATCTGGAATTTCTCATGCTTCTGTGTCGACCATTCTGGCTACCGAGGGAATTCACAGCGGTCATTATCACAGCTGTGTACATCCCGCCACAAGCCGACACAGACCGGGCACTCAAGGAATGTGGAATATTTTTATCAAGTTAAATATAAATTAATCAAGTATAATCAATGTAAATATAGCCATTTTTGTCTACAATTATTTCTAAAGGTCAAGCATGGATTTTACTGTGTGTTTGGGTGTGTTTAGAGGCCTGTGGGAATGAGGCCCCTGAAAATGGAATGTGTAATCACATATGGTACTCATATATGGTAAACTTGAGTCTCATGTTTTGACACTAGAGAAAATATAGGATAAGGCCCCGTAAAGAGGTTCCAGATGGAGAGGGTCCTCTCTCATAGTTTAATGTTTTCTAAGCAGACTAAAGACACAGAACAAAATGTATGGGGTGTATTGGTCACGCCCTAGGTGAATATGTGTATATAGGCCTGTTTGAATACAGAAAGTCAGTTGTGCTGGGAGCAACTCGGCTTTGCTATCTCTGATAATAAAGTCTATCTTCTGGCATCAAAACCCTGAGACTTCAAAAGTGATGTTTCACAGAGGTGGCAGAAGCCACAACAGGAACTGCATGGGAGTATAAGCAAGCAGGAAACCACGCACCCTGAGGCCGCGTTCATTGTGACTGAGGACTTTAACAAAGCCAATTTCAAATCAATCGCACCAAAATACCACCAACACATCAGTTTCAACACGAGGGGATCGGGTTTTGGATCATTGCTACTCTCCTTTCCGGGATGGCTACAGATCCCTCCCCCATGCACCATTTGGCAAATCGGACCACTCTTCCATTCTGCTTCTGCCCGCTTACAGGCAGAAACTGAAACAAGAAGCACCCACCCTCAGAACGATCCCCTGCTGGTCGGACCAATCAGATTCTACGCTACAAGACTGTTTTGGTCATGCGGACTGGGAGATTTTCCGGTCCGACTCTGATGACGACGTCGAGGTTTACGCTGATAGCGTAACATGTTTCATCAGAAAGTGCGTAGAAAATGTTGTTCCGTCCAAAACTATACGGATCTACCCTAACCAGAAACCATGGATAAATAGTGATGTTCGCACGGCACTTGATGCACGGACCTCCGCTTTTAATTACGGGAATGCGGAGGAGCATCAACAAGCCAGTAATGCTCTCCGCAAAACTATCAGAGCAGCCAAACGCCAGTACAGGGACAAGATTAAAGGACAGTTTAACACCACCAACTCTAGAAGCATTTGGCAGTGAATTAATATCATCACGGACTTTAAAGGGAATAAAAACTCTGCCGTGAACACCGCTACCTCTCTCACGGCTGAAGCTACAGAGGTTAGTTCACTCTCCGTCTCTGTAGCTGATGTAACTCTATCTTTCCGACGGGTGAATATCCGTAAAGCCGCGGTTCCAGATGGCATTCCAGGCCACATCATCACAGCATGCGCGAACCAACTGGCTGGTGTTTTTACAGACATTTTCAACCTTTCCCTCTCCTTGTCTGTGGTCCCCGCATGCTTTAAAACATCCACCATTGTGCCAGTACCAAAGCAATCCAAAATCACTTGCTTAAATGACTGCTGTCCTGTTGCTCTGACCCCCATCATCAGCAAATGTTTTGAGAGACTGATCAGAGATTACATCTGCTCTGTGCTGCCTCCCTCACTAGACCCATCGCAGTTTGCTTACCACAACAACTGCTCCACTGATGATGCCATTGCATCTACAATACACACTGCTCTCTCTCACCTGGAAAAAAGGAACACTTATGTGAGAATGCTGTTTGTAGACTACAGCTCAGTATTCAACACCATAGTGCCGTCCAAGCTTGATTTGAAACTCCGGGCTCTGGGCTTAAACAGCTCGCTGTGCAGCTGGATCCTGGACTTCCTGTCAAGCAGATGCCAGGTGGTTAGAATGGGCAGCAACATCTCCTCATAACTGACCCTCAACACTGGAGCCCCACAGGGCTGTGTTTTCAGCCCACTCCTGTATTCCCTGTACACACATGACTGTGTGGCAACACATAGCTCCAATGCCATCAAGTTTGCTGATGATTCGACGGTGGTAGGTCTGATCAGTGACAATGATGAAACAGCCTACAGAGAGGAGGTGCACACTCTGACACGCTGGTGTCAGGAGCACAACCTCTCCCTCAACATCAGCAAGACAAAGAGCTTGTGGTGGACTAAAGGAGAAAAGACAGAGAACACAGTCCCATCACAGTTAATGGAGCACTGGTGGAGAGAGTCAGCAGCTTCAAGTTCCTTGGTGTCCACATCACTGAGGAACTCAAATGGTCCGTCCACACTGAGGCCATTGTGAAGAAGGCTCATCAGCGCCTTTTCTTCATGAAACGGCTGAGGAAGTTTGGAATGAACCACCACATCCTCACATGGTTCTACACCAGCACAGTAGAGAGCATCCTGACTGGCTGCATGTCAACGCCTGGTACGGCAATAGCAACGCCCACAACCACAAAGCCCTGCAAAGGATGGTGCGAACTGCCAGACACATCATCGGAGGTGAGCTTCCCTCCCTCCAGGACATATATACCAGGCGGTGTGTGAAAAAAGCTCGGAGGATCATCAGAGACTCCAGCCACCCGAGCCATGTGCTGCTCTCACTGCTACCATCAGGCAGGCAGTATCGCAGCATCAGGACCCGCACCAGCCGACTTCATGACAGCTTCTTCCCCCAAGCAATCAGACTTTCTAACTCTTGATCTCTCATGAGCAATATACATCAGCACTGCACTTTATTAATCTTATTATCTCACACTGGAATGTAATAAATTATATTCTCTCTTAACAACACACTGGCAACTGACTATCAACCGACAGCCTGAATGTCAATACAGTACAATACAACCTACTGTATATTCTATATTTTATATATAATATATACTGTATTTTATTGTATAATGTGTATTCTATATTGTGTGTATGTGTATTCTATATTGTGTGTATTGTATACTGTACATTGTAAACTATTATTTGTATATTGTGTTGTGTGTAATTATGTGTATATTAGATGTGTAAATTGTGTTGTGTAAATCTGATGTTTATTGTAAATTGGTATATGTCTCATCACTGTCATGACTGCTATGTTGCTCGGAACTGCACCCAAGACTTTCACCCACTATTGCACTTTTGTATATGGTTGTGTGACAATAAAAGTGATTTGATTTGTTTTGAGTTTGACTCCTGCCTCCCAGGTTTTCTCTGTTGGTACAGGAGTAAAGTCATAGTTTTTATATTTTAAGCTTGCTTGTGTGCTGCTCTATGCTTGCCACACAAGCTTAGACAGTTGGCAGCTACTGTTCACATGGCATGATGGTATATTTCCCCACTGCATCATCATGCAGTGTAGAGTTCCTATGAAAGTGAACGCCTCGGTTACATACATAACCTTGGTTCCCTGAGTGTGAACGGAAATGCAGAAAATCAGAGGGATGGCGCTTTGGGTTGATGCTTATAAGGAGCCCATGACATAGCTCCTTAGAGGCATCACTTAAGCGCCATCAGCGAATAAATTTGCGTGATTGAATAAGGCTTCAGACCACGTGACCACTGACATGTTCCCCATTGCATCATCACACAGTGTCTCATTCCCACTCAAGGAACCAAGGTTACATATGTAACCAAGATGTTTTGCAATGGTTTAATCTAATGTTTATTAATTGTTTGTACAGTATTCCCCAAAACTTCTGATTCTGGTATTCACCACCTGATATATGTCAGACGTGGTCTGGTGTTGTTGTGTTTCAATACTAGTTTGGTATTTATGCAATGTGGCAGCTGTTGACATTGCTATAACAATACATTTTGCCTCCACTATTGAACCGCATTAAAGATAAAAGACAAGTACAATGGAAAAATCAGGGAAGTAAATGAAGAACAAAATAAAAAAGGGGGATGAAATGATGTGGGGATGTGTTTGAAAGACAGAGAGAGGGAGAGATGAGCGGTTGTAAATGCACTTGATGTAAAACAAAATTTTCCTCTGGTAAATTCAAGTTTTTAAGTTCTATTCACTCAGACAGCTATTTAATGCAACCTGCAACCATGGAAATTAGCTGCATAGACAATTTGTGTCCATATTTAAGCAAATAGCAAAACAAAGAGAGCAAGAAAGGGGTAAGCAAGTTCTTACAGTTTTAGATTTGCTGCACTGAGAGCTACTCATCTTGAAAAGGAAATCCAGTAAATTGAATAAAGGCACTTTGGACACACATGGATGAGTATGATGCAAATGAATGGCCCAAAGGCCAATACAAATATGGCCTGCTCACAGTTTTCCAATTTCACCTGCCTAAGAAGGCCAACAACAGGATTGGAACCGTTTTCAAACCTATCTACGCTTATCCAGACTTATATTGGAAAAAGCAATCAAGCATTTGTAAAGTTGATTTGGCTACAAATAAAATGTGCAGTAGGGTTGTGCGGTTTACCGGTACTAACAAAGTACCACGATTCAAAAACAAATAATAATAATAATTTAAATGGTACAGTATCATCTTGTTGCTAATTTCGGTACAATATTGCAATATGCTGTCATTAGCAAAATTATATGAGATGCGACAGTTTTGAGATGAAATCTATGACAATTTGAAAATAAAAAAAACTGTGTGATCTTTAAACAGCAGAAGAATTTAATAAAATAATATACAGTCACATGCGCTGCACGCTACAGAATGAACAAGAGGTGCCGCTCTGCTCTGTCATATGATTCCGCTCCACTGATGATGCCATTGCAGTTACAATACTCACTGCTCTTTCCCACTTAGAAAAAAGGAACACGTATGCACTTTATTAATCTCACAATGGACTGTCATAAATTATATTTCTCTTAACAACACACTGGCAACTGACTATCAGCCGATACCCTGAATGTCAATACAACACTATACAACCTTACTGCATATATATATATATATATATATATATATATATATATTATTTTTATTGTATACTGTGTATTCTATATTGTGTGCATTGTATACTGTACATTGTATATTATTATTTGTATATTGTGTTGTAATTATGTGTATATTAGATGTGTAAACTGTGTTGTGTAAATCTGATGTTTATTGTAAATTGGTATATGTCTCATCACTGTCATGACTGCTATGTTGCTTGGAACTGCACCCAATACTCTCACCCACTGTTGCACTTGTATATATGGTGTGACAATAAAGTGATTTGATTTGAGGTCTCTCAAAATAAAAGTCCCACTAACATGTATGTTCCATTCAAATGGATGTTCGAACTTGAAGACAGAAAAATAGAACTACTGCATAAAAATGTAATATTCAAAAAGTAGCAATAATACTCATAATAACAATTATTTAATATTAAATGGTTATATTATTATTATTATTATTATTATTATCACAAATGCAGTACCACAAATGCAAGCAGCATTGTGCCACAGGTAATCAGTTTTCATTAATACTGGGAAGCTCTGTTGTGCAGCATTTTATTTGACCAAAAATAAAATTGCACATTTTTGTAAAAAAAATATTTTTATTTGATTAAAACTGTATGTATCAATTTGATTAAACACCATTTGATCATAACATTTAATTAATACATTTAACATGGAATCCAGAAAAATTCAAACAGAAAACGCATTATTTGAATCTGTTAGACTTTATGCAGTTCTTTTAATCAACCCATTTTCTGTGTAATTTCATAAAAAAATCTGAGACTTTTTATTTGTTGATTACAGTATTGATTTAGTATCGATACTGAGGTACCAGGGCTGGTATCGTACCGAAGCCAAATTTTGGCATCGGAGCAACCCTAATGTGCCTATACCCACAATTTGTACTGCACATTGGTACATCAATAGTCTATGGATAGTACTTTCATTAGTACCTGTAGTTTATTTTTTAACAAGAAAGCTCATAAATCTTAGAGCATGTGGGCACAAATAGAAAGAATTTTTTTGCAGCTCAGCAGACAACGGTGCAGTGGTGGATTGTGTCTGTTGAGTGTTGATTTAACGCTACATTGTTACCTAGTTGGTGAGACGCAATGCTGGAAAGTAAATAAAGTCCATCTTTTGCTCTCTGTAACAACGAGCTTATAGCTAACTAGCTAACCACATAGCTACTTTCATTGCTTGTCAGCTGAGTGGAAGCTAATATGTAAACATGTCAAACTGTTTTGTTCAGGATTCGCAGTTTGGTACCCCCTTCAACCGAACAATTCCAGTCATTGCGTTTACAAAATGTAATATTTAAAGGTCTGGTTTTTCACTGTTGAAAGTTTCCCCTGAACTTGTATAGCACAATATGGTGTAACACCGCTGCTGCTGTTTATCTCTTGAATGCTTCTTGTTTTACAGCTTGCCCCTAATTGACTGGCAGTATTGAAATAGTCAGCATTTGACTGATACTAAACAGTACTACTGATGTTTATTTAGCTATTTATTTTATTTTTATTTATTCTTTATTTAAATGGTCAGCAGCTAACTGATACTGAACATACAGTACTGATGTTTATTTAGCTATAATTTTAATTTATTCTTTATTTAAATGGTCAGCAACTGACTGACACTGAACATACAGTACTGATGTTTATTTAGCTATTTATTGTATTTTTATTTATTCTTTATTTAAATGGCCAACATCTGACTGATACTAAACATGCAGTACTGATTTTTATTTAGCAATAATTTTAATTTATTCTTTATTTAAATGGTCAGCAACTGACTGATACTGAAAACATACAGTACTGATGTTTATTTAGCTATTTATTGAATTTTTATTTATTCTTTATTTTCTCAGTGTTCATTTCTAGAATTTGTTGACAATGTATAATAATAATGTCAAATATTCTTTGATAAAAAATATTTAAGAAAGCAGCCTTCTGAGTACATTTGCAATCACTTACTAACACTTTGTGTAGTTATGTTAAATTTTACAATTTCAACATGATTTTAGTGTGATAAAATCACTTACTAACATTTTCTGTGTAGTTATATCCAGTTTTACAATTTCATTGCCATGATGGAAAAGGGTGGATTGCTCTTCTCAGGTAGGGAGAGAGCAGCTGCCTCAAGTGGAGGAGTTCAAGTATCTCGGGGTCTTGTTCACGAGTGAGGGAAAGTTGGAGAGTAAGATCGACAGGCGGATCTGTTCAGCATCTGCAATAATGCAGTCGCTCTACTGGACCATGGTGGTGAAGGAGCTGAGCCTGAAGGCAAAGCTCTCAATTTACCTGTTGGTGTACGTTCCAACCCTCACCTATGGTCATGAGCTTTGGGTAAATACACTATATTGCCAAAAGTATTCGCTCACCCATCCAAATAATTGAATTCAGGTGTTCCAATCACTTCCATGGCCACAGGTGTATAAAATGAAGCACCTAGGCATGCAGACTGCTTCTACAAACATTTGTGAAAGAATGGGCCACTCTCAGGAGCTCAGTGAAATCCAGCGTGGTACTGTGATAGGATGCCACCTGTGCAACAAGTCCAGTCGTGAAATTTCCTCGCTACTAAATATTCCACAGTCAACTGTCAGTGGTATTATAACAAAGTGGAAGCGATTGGGAATGACAGCAACTCAGCCACGAAGTGGTAGGCCACGTAAAATGACAGAGCGGGGTCAGCGGATGCTGAGGCGCATAGTGCGCAGAGGTTGCCAACTTTCTGCAGAGTCAATCGCTACAGACCTCCAAAGTTCATGTGGCCTTCAGATTAGCTCAAGAACAGTGCGTAGAGAGCTTCATGGAATGGGTTTCCATGGCCGAGCAGCTGCATCCAAGCCATAAATCACCAAGTGCAATGCAAAGCGTCGGATGCAGTGGTGTAAAGCACGCCACCACTGGACTCTAGAGCAGTGGAGACGCGTTCTCTGGAGTGACGAATCACGCTTCTCCATCTGGCAATCTGATGGACGAGTCTGGGTTTGGCAGTTGCCAGGAGAACGGTACTTGTCTGTGCATTGTGCCAACTGTGAAGTTTAGTGGAGGGGGATTATGGTGTGGGGTTGTTTTTCAGGAGCTGGGCTTGGCCCCTTAGTTCCAGTGAAAGGAACTCTGAATGCTTCAGCATACCAAGAGATTTTGGACAATTCCATGCTCCCAACTTTGTGGGAACAGTTTGGGGATGGCCCCTTCCTGTTCCAACATGACTGCGCACCAGTGCACAAAGCAAGGTCCATAAAGACAAGGATGAGCGAGTTTGGTGTGGAAGAACTTGACTGGCCTACACAGAGTCCTGACCTCAACCTGATAGAGCACCTTTGGGATGAATTAGAGCGAAGACTGCGAGCCAGGCCTTCTCGTCCAACATCAGTGTCTGACCTCACAAATGCGCTTCTGAAAGAATGGTCAAAAATTCCCATAAACACACTCCTAAACCTTGTGGAAAGCCTTCCCAGGAGAGCTGAAGCTGTTATAGCTACAAAGGGTGGGCCGACGTCATATTAAACCCTATGGATTAAGAATGGGATGTCACTTAAGTTCATATGCATCTAAAGGCAGATGAGCGAATACTTTTGGCAATATAGTGTATATATATATATATATATATATGAGAAAATGATATGAGGCTATTGATGCAAATCTAATTAGTACTTGATATTTACCCTGAATCAACCTTTAACACACTAAGATTTTAGATTAAGCATTGTCCTACAACAAAGCAACATAGGGAAGACCAGAACAGACTGATTTTTATTTTTTTATATTTATTTATTTTTTATTATTATTTCTTTTATGGAATGGCTCAGGTGTTTCAATATGTGTAGTTCAATAGCAGGCTGTTAGAGATTTGGGTATTCCAAAAGGGTTTATGGGTATTCCACACAGCTGCAATTTTGTACTTGATAATTCTGAGTTAGTAGTGCTCGAAGTCAAAGTTTAAAGAACATATATATTTGAGTTATGATTACAAAATGTGATATTTCAGGTACTGTTTAATTGGGACTACTTAAATGTTTTTATTAATGACAACTTTAGGATTAGTGCATTATCTGACTCACACTGGATAGGCTGCAAGCAATGGCAGAGAAGAGGATGGTGGATTTAATGATCGTTGTGTGCCTGGAATCTTATTTGGGGAACACTTTACAATAAGGTGCATTTGTTAACATTAGTAAATGCATTAGGTATCATGAACTAACAATGGACCACATATTTTAACAGCATGTATTAATCTTTGTTAAGGCTACAGTTGTTCATGTTTAGTTCATGCTAGTTAACTAATGTTATTGTATACAGCTTTTAATTATAATAAAAAAGTATGTTTATATTAACATTAATCAAGATTATAAAGTGCTGAAAAAGTATTGTTCACTGTTAGTTTATGTTAACTAATGTTAACAAATTCAACCTTATTGTATAATGTTTGTTTATAATAGCTAAAACCTTTACTTGAACGTGTAGACCTGGTCTAAAAAGGCAACAAATATGAAAGTAGTTACAATCATCTTGTGCCAAGCAAGGTCTAAAAGGAAGCAACAACCTATGGAGAATAATTTTAGCATACAGTTTTCCAGTATCTACGTATACTACGTATACTGTTGCACACAGCGCCCCATCCCGTCTTGCAGGCATCTGTTGTAACCACAATGCGCTCTAGGGGAACCCCTGCCCATAGAAATGCGAGGTCGGTCTAAGGGCTGAAGAGGCGGCGACAGATCGGTGTGATGGCCACGCGATGTGTCCCTTGGCGCCATGCCCATCTTGGCACTCGAGTCTGAAGCCAGTGCTGAAGCGGTCTCATATGCATCAACACGAGCAGTGTGGCCACCACTGAGGATGCCATATGCCCCAGGAGCCTCTGAAAATGTTTTAGTGGAACCGCTGTTCTCCTTCTGAATGCCTTCAGACAGTTCAGCACCGACTGTGTGCGCTCGTTCATGAGGCGCGCTGTCATCGAGACTAAATCCAAACCGAGAAAAGAGATGCTCTGAACCGGGGAGAGCTTGCTCTTTTTCCAGTTGACCCGAAGCCCCAGTCGGCTGAGGTACCAGAGCACAAGGTCCCTGTGTGCGCACAGCAACTCTCGAGAGTGAGCTAGGATTAGCCAGTCGTCGAAATAGTTGAGGAATGCGGACACCCACTTCCCTTAGCGGGGCAAGGGCAGCCTCTGCGACCTTTATGAAGATGAGAGGGGACAGGGACAGGCCGAAAGGGAGGACCTTGTATTGGTATGCCTGGCCTTCGAAGGCAAACCACAGGAAGGGTCTGTGTCGAGGTAAGACCAAGACGTGAAAGCATGCGTCCTTCAGGTCTACCGCCACGAACCAATCGTGATGCCGGACGCTCGCTAGAATGCATCTTTGCATCAGCATCTTGAACGGGAGTCTGTGCAGAGCCCGGTTCAGTACTCGCAGGTCCAGGATTGGTCGCAACCCACCGCCTTTCTTCGGTACGATGAAGTAAGGGCTGTAGAACCCTTTCTTCGTCTCGGCTGAAGGGACAGGCTCTATCGCGCCCTTGCGCAGAAGGGTAGTGATCTCTGCATGCAAGGTAGCGGTGTTCTCGCCGCTGAACCTGGGCGGGCGCCTGGCGAACTGAATCACATATCGGAGTCGGACGGTCTGGGTCAGCCATCGTGACGGGTTGGAAAGCGCAAGTGATGCGCCCAAACCTTAGGGGGACAAAGGGAATGATCACGTCAGACATACCGGTGGGTGGGCCTCTCGGCAGGGCGGAGCTCGAGGTGCCACGTCGAGGGGACTCGAGCCCCATGGCCGTGCTGAGTCCAGGGACATCAAAGCACTTACCTGGCTCCTGCCGCCCACCCTAAGATTGGTCAAGGAGGGGGGAGGAGGAATCTCGTCCCCGTAGTCCACTGGAACCAATCCTGTGTGGGTGTGTTTGTGCCACAGCTGGGTGCACAGGGGCGGGGGGTCCGCCGCTGGAGCACCATACCTGCAAAAATTGGACGGTGGACGGTGGTCGTGACGACGGCCGTGCGCACCGGATATGTTACCCAGGAGACGAGGAAACCATTCTTTTGTCAGGATTTTGGGTGCCGCAGCCTCCTGGGAATGCGGCGACAAAAGATTCTTCTCCCGGCCCTCCACTGGGGGATGGAGTAGTCTGTCGACCAGCCCCAGAGAAGTGGGTCTTCTCGCCCCTGGGTTGCCCATCTCAGGGGCGCTTCGAAGCCTTCCTCGGGTTCTTAGTGGCTGGCCACGAGACGGGTGGTGTCTGCTTCCTGCGGAGGGCTCCATGCCGGAGCCGGGCCACTGGGGCGGGCTGCGGCAGAGCCGGTGTTGTTGCTGCAGGAGGACCCTCTTGGCGACGAGCATATTAGGTGCGGGGTCTTAAGCCGAGCTGGGGCAGGATATGTTGTAAGGCCTCCGTCTGCTTCTTCATCGCCGAGAACTGCTGGGCAAAGTCCTCGACGGCATCGCCAAACAGGCCAACCTGGGATAAGGGGGGAGTCAAGATAACACGTCTTGGTCGAGATGGGAGAGGCGGACAAGTTGAGCCAAAGGTGGCGCTCCTGGACCACCAGGGTGGACATCGCCTGCCCGAGAGACTGCGCCATGATCTTCATTGCCCAGAGAGTGAGGTCGGTCACCGAGCGCAGTACCTGCATCAAGCCCGGATCAGAACTACCCTCGTGCAGTTCTTTTGGCGCCTTGGCTTGGTGTATTTGCAGGAGAGCCATGGTGTGCAGGGCGGAGGTGGCTTGTCCAGTGGCACCGCAGGCCACAGTCATCAGGGACAACTTAAACCTACAGGTCCTGGACGGGAGCGCCTTATTCACCTGGGGGATCACCGAATACCCCCT
This sequence comes from Myxocyprinus asiaticus, assembly GCF_019703515.2. NCBI lineage: Eukaryota > Metazoa > Chordata > Actinopteri > Cypriniformes > Catostomidae > Myxocyprinus > Myxocyprinus asiaticus. Next base: position 45,102,233 of record NC_059344.1, read on the forward strand.
GGCCGCTCCACCATCGAGGGTAATGAGAGCGGGGGAGCTGAAAGACTGGGACCGGGCAGTAGTCTTGTCAGCTCCTCATGCACTTCTGGGAAGAAAGGAACGGGGGCATGGCGTGGCCGTGGGTGGCGCCCCGTGCCTAGGAACTGATCGTCGAGCCGCAAGGGTTCAGGGCAGAGTGGAGGGTTCCACTCTAGCCCGACACTGGCGGCTGCCTGGGAAAGCATGTCCGTCATTTCCACATCGGCGTGAGACTGGGTGACTGTTCCTGAAGGAGGAAGCCCAGCCGAACCCTCTGCATCAGACTGGACAAGCCTGCTCTCCGATGCTGCGCTCGATAACTCATCGTGTTCTGGAGCTCTGAACGAGAAGTCGAACTCGCGCTGAAATGAGCCGGCAGTCTCGTGCGAGAGCCCGATCGGGGCAAGTGAGCAAACTGGGGAATGGGAGTTCCGTGGGGGGATACCCGGCGGAGGCGGTCCCATTGTTGTCCCCAAATCGCCCCCAGTGCTAACCGATGCGTCCTCAAACCCGTATGTAGAAGGACCGGTGCGGGGAGCTGCTGGGGTGGCCACGAACGCAACGTTGCCATGGTCATGTTCTTGCAATGAGGACATGACTCATCCACGAACGATGTCTCCACGTGGGCAGTGCCCAGACACGTAAGACAGCGATCGTGGCCGTCAGAAGTGGAGAGATATCGATCGCAACCAGGAATAACACACAAACGGAAAGGCATCTTTAAAAAGACATTCCGTGTGTGCCGCTCTTTTAGAAAGAAAATATACTCTTTTTAGAATAAACTCATTTAGTTGTTTCTGCCGAAGCGCCCAGGGGCATTCTCTGCACTCCACGGGTGCAGATGGGGAGAAGCCGCTGACATGCACCATAGAATCCAGCAGATGAGGTGAATGAACATCGCGGATGAATTCAGCTTCAATGAATAGAACCGCTCGGCTCCGAAGAGAAAATCTGAATGAGTGGTTGCATACCAGCTCCTTTTATACCCGTATGTCCGAGGAAGTGGCATGCAAATTCCACTCGCCAATTCTCATTGGCCTTTTTAAAAAAAAGCAGAGGTGTGTGGGGCTCCCAAGAATGACCCCTAGTGTCACTACATCGACACAACGTCGAGTGAGAGACAGATAGGGAAACCTGTTTTATAAAGTCTACCACCCAACCCAAACCTATCCCTAACCCTAACCAATAGTGGAGCAGAAATGTAATGTTAGAGGTGAAAATGCAACATACGAATCACACTCTTCACAGATTAAGCAATCATGATTACTCCCTGGTCTCAACACGTGATCCGAACCCTGGTCTCCCCCGCTGCTGACGTGACAGGGAGATGGTGGTGGTCCGTGAGTCGGCATAAAGTTAATATTAATCTTGACAAGCTCAAGACACGCACAATAAACAAAGACTGCAAACGGAGTCGAGACCGTGGCCATCCAATTTGAAATCACACAGTGTGCATTTTTATTGATAAAGCTTAAACTTTAGTAATATTGGCTTTACAGACTCATAATTTCATTGTAATTTTGGACATATTTATTTAAAATGTCACTTTATCCTTGTGCTTCCTGGATAATCAGTTAAACGAACATTATTATTCGAATGAATTCGTTATTCGTTTTGAAGTAATTATTCGTGCATTTCTGAATACTGTATTCGGCTTTGAGCACATCACTATCCAATACTCCAGTGACTTTTCTCTTAGAAATATGTTAAATTCTCCAAAAAGTACTTCATTGTTGAAAGTTTGTCCATTAAGAGATTAGAAAACACAACCGTTCTGTGTGGCAGATTTTGGTTTTCTGTGCTATCAAGTTCTTAGTTGAGACTACTGAAATAAGAACAATACAGTACAAGACATATTTGGAAACACTGTTGAGCAATTTAAAAGCTCTCACCCCCTTTTCACCAGTCATCATGTTAAAAGATTCATAATGCAATTTTATATTGCAGAGATAGGTATTCTGCCTACAGATGTGGAGAGGGAAAAAGAGACAGGGGCATTGTACAGAATGACTGAATGGTACCTTCAGCCTCACTGGAATGAAGTACTGTTGTTAGGGCAACAGCTATCAACTAGATAAGAAAATTAAGAAAATGTGAGTGGTGCTTGCAGTGGCAAAACTCATCACTACCATGTCCCACCAATGGCTACAGTACCCCTACCTGAGTCAAAAAAGCCCACCCTCATGTCTCTACAATGTTCTGGTGCAGAGCTATGAGTGTTGCTACACGATTGTTAGTGTATTCCATCCAGTGTTCGAAATGAGTCAGAGCTTCCCTTAAACAGACTCCTTCAGCACAACCTTTCTCTTTCTCTTGGGTTTCTCTAACAAAACAACAGGTCACCACATGTTTACATGACCACAAATATAATTTACCTGACCACAAACATAGTTACCCAGTTAGTCACTTCTGCCAGAAAACACTATTTTTAAAGGATGTCTTCAGTTTGCACATTTTTGCTTCCTTTTCTTATTTCTCACTGTCTCACGAGTGGAGTTCTATGTCTGTATCCCAAACTAATGAAAACTGAATTTTAACCTCTTGGGGAAGGATCTCATTTATGTGATGAGTAGCTAATCTCTTGGTGAGGAGCACCTGCTTTTCTAATAAAGAGAGAAATGCTGGGCCATAGCTAATAACATTCTTTATTGTGCAACACCTCCTGTTTGTTTTGTTTGTTTTTGTTTTTCATTGGCAAAACCTTACAAAATGTTGTGCTCATTGATGTCATACAATGGCAGTTTATGGAGCAAATCAGAGCAAATCAGAAAACACAACACCAAATCCAGAAACAAAACAACAAGTTAGAAAACACAACAGCAATTCAGAAAACACATTGGCAAGACAAAAAACCACAGCAATTCAGTCGAAATGGAAAGGGTAGGTACCATAGCTTCTCACATGATTGGCTGTGTGGAGAATACTAGGGGTGTAAATCAGACACGATACGATCTTGAATCGATTCTCTTTGCCTGCGATCCGATATTTGCCGATACTTCAAAGTCTAACGTGATACAATTCGATTCAGTGGCCTGCGATCGATATTCCGATATTATGTGCCTATTTTACACAATCAATTACTTTTTTTTTTTTTTGCCCTCAAATGCAACCAAAATGTAATTTGATTATTTTATTTGGTTCTCTGTATACACATTGGGACATCCACAACAAAATAAGGTAATTCAGATGTTGAAAAAAAATATATAGATAAATAATATAAAAAATAAAGTCATACACAAGTGATCATCACTCGTTTGATGACAGCTAATATTTTAGTTTAGTCCAATTCAAAATACTTACATACTCATGATTTGTTTCCAACTATCTGTGCTATCTGTGGTTCTCTTGGCTACAACTTCCAGAGTTGTAATGAAAAATTCTGTTACAGTTAACTGGGATAAATGTTAGTAAGGGTGTTGATGTGTAGATGTGTAAAGTCTTATAACTGATGCTGGAGCCGAGCAGGTGTTTATCTTTCCCTCGTTAGTGCTGTTCAGAATGTCGGCATTGTCAAGATGTTTCACATGGTTGAACTTCCCCATGGTACTTTAAAATGGCAAATTCTCATGTAAAATTCAAATGAGTCGCATGCGCAATGATAACGATGGAAGCCCGAATTAATCGCACATGTGAGCTGCTCTGCGTTTGTCATGAGAGCTCACATTTTAAGGAGTGCCTGGTTGATGCACTCGCACAGATTCTGTCAATGGAGCTCGTATTTCGCGGGAAGCCCGGTTGATGGGTGCGCACGCCGCATGGATAGCAGAGCACAATTTGGCTTCAAAGACCCCATGCACATCTGTGTCCCACATGAAAAGCACATTTAGTGCTCATAAAGTCAAATTAATGTAATAAGATTGCTTCATCGCCTGATGGAAATGCATACGGACGTGGCTGACATGGGAGTATTAAAATAAAGGTACATCTTAAAAAAATGTCTATATCGATATTTATGCATTGTATGGATAGCATTGGATCGTTGGTCATTGGATCGATGCATCGATCCAGATCGATGGATCGTTACACCCCTAGGGAATACCTAGTCCTTTCTTCAGTATTGGTTCACTGATTATATGAAAATTCATGCCAAAAGGTCACTGACTGAAAAACTAAATCATTTGGAGTGTTTTCTCTCTCTTAGGAAAGCAGTAACAGGAAACTTTATAACACAGAGAGTAAAAACAGCAAGCAGGAAAAGTTAGTTTTAGCTAGGATGATCATCTATGGTCTCATGGTTCATCTAGTGTGTAAAGGACCATCTTAAAGACCACAAACTGCGCTAAAACATTGGTGGCGTCCAAGCATCCATTCAGTTTGCATGTTCTAACTTAAAAAACACTGTTGTTTAAAAAAATTACAAATAAAATAAAAATTATAAAGTTTCAGTTGCTGCCAATGGATAGATTTTCCAAGCATATCTAATTCTATGGATACAGTATTCAATTATTTTAGAAAAAACACTAATAAAATTCATCAAGATGTAATTTTTACATTACAAAGATTGTAGCAGGCTGCCAGTGGTGTGAATGACTAACATTTTTTTGTTTTGTTTTGTTTTTATTATTATTATTATTATTATTATGAAAAAAATTGAATACTGTATATGTATAATTCCACATCCTGGGAAACTCTCACCTAGAGTAAATCAGCATAACTAATAGCAGCCTTCTACAACCTTTACAATATGAATATAATATCTTAGTTGGACATGCTGTCTTCAAATGTAGAAAGCGAGCCATCTTGCCGGCAGTCTACTGCAACCTTTAGAATGAGAAAATGCTTTTTTAATAACAGTGTTTGTTATGTTAGAATATGCAAGTCAACTGAATGAACACTTTGATATCAGTGTTTTAGCGCAGTTTGTTTTAGACGGTCCCTTACACACCGTAGACGAACATCGTACCTAAAACTTTTCCTGCTCGCTGTTTTTGATCTCTGTGTTATAAAGTGTCCCATTACTGTTTTACTGAGTGACAAACCACTCAAAATTTTCAGTAATTGAGCATTTGGAATAATTTTGAAATAGTCGTGCATGTGGGTCCTGAGGAAAGGACTAGGTATTCTCCACACAGCCAATCAGGTGAGAAGCTATGGTACCTACCCTTTCCGTTTCAACTGAATTGCTGTTGTGTTTTCTGTCTTGCCATTGTGTTTTCTGAATTGCTGTTGTGTTTTCTGATTTGCTGTTGTGTCTTCTAACTTGTTTTGTTTCTGGATTTGGTGTTGTGTTTTCTGATTTGCAGTTGTTTTATTTGTTCATTTGTTTCTGAATTGTTATTTTGTCTTTGGATTTTCCTTTGTGTTTTTAGATTTGTTGTTTTGTTTTGCACTTCATGGCCACCGTACCAAGACATTTTGAGACGGATAGCAATCTGATCACTTAAATGTCAGACAACATTCGGCCAAATATAAATGCATCTAGTTGTTCAGACAGCATCCTCCCAAATGGAACTATGTATGGGCTGCAGGAAGTGAGTGTTGTTTTTTTTTCATGAAGCCAATGCACAAACTGACGCAACTGATTTATTTACGTGACCATCTGTAAAAGGAATATGCATACCCAAATGCATCTATTGTATCTAATCAATCATGATGTATGAAGTGACTAAGTAAAAATAGGCCCTAAGAAGGATGTTTTGTGAGCAAGTCTATGTGCCAAGTTGATACTGTCTTTTGCTACCTTGGGACAACAGCTGTCACAATATGGAACTCTGTTTGCACTGTTTTTGTCAAACACAAAATTAGCACTGAATCCAAGGTAGAACCCTCAGGTAACCAAATAAAATTCCAGCATGAGCCTTTTGTGCAATAAAAGCCTGGATTTTCGAATTTGAACATTCACAGTTCAGAAGGTCTGCTCTGTTAAAACAGACTGATGGAATACAAAGGGATGCAGAGCAAAGGAAAAGGTGTAAATATAATTTCTATTTTTTTTTTTCTGTGTGGTTGAAAACTACTATGAGCAACTCAAAGGCCAGGTAGGTGATTATGCAATGAACAAATGTAGAATGGTATGCAACTGTATTACACTTTAAAACGGTACCATAATTTAATAACCAATTTATCAGAATCTGGTTTGCATTGCTCTTTTGATTGTGACTTAATTACCATTAAGAAGAAATACAAAACTTCAATTTGTAAAAAAATGTCTGTCTACTGACTGACAATTAAATTACAAATATATATATATATATATATATATATATATATATATTTTACAAATTGAAGTTTTGTATTTCTTATTAAAGCAATATATTAAAGCAATATCACACGAGCAAGAGTGTGATATGGCCCTACATCAGCACTGCTGTGATTCAGATGCGGCCTCGTGCCGTAGGTAATCACAGCAGTGCTGATTTAGGGCCATATAGCACGATTGCGAGTGTGATATTGCTTACAGTATATACAACAGTTCAATGAACAAGTAAATAAAAAAAAAAATGAGGAAAAACAGAGTACGGTCACCAAAAATGCATTTGTGCATGGAACTAATTTCTTACGCGACGGATCAGAATCTGTCCTTGCTGGTTCAAACCAAATGATGCGTCCATGCCTCTCAAAAATGTCACTTTAGAACTAGTATCATGGCTTGGGCTGATTCTAACAAGTTATTGGAGAAACAAGGATGGATAGATGGATGGATGTGTGTGTGTGTTGTGTGAGTGAGAGAGAGAGAGAGTGTGAGAGAGAGAGAGTGAGAGAGAGATTGACCATGTGCGATTACCTGTGTCTACCTGTTGCCACTCCCAAGAAGAGATGCTATAGTGTGTTAGTCAGCTTTCTGAAGATAATATCATTTTGGTCAAAAGCATCCTCTTTTCTCTGTGGAAAAATAGCTGTCCAAGCGGGGGTATTCCTCCCCATTTTGCGGAAGCCAGTGCACAAGAGTCATTCACTATAGAAACCGCAATCTCCTCCACCATTTTGAACAGTGTGTCCTCTCCAATGTGGAAACTTCAGTAAGAGGTAAGCACCTTGAGTTTGTGTAATTAATCAGTCTGTTGTGTGTCTCAGCTGTGATGAGCCTTAAGTTTAAAGCTGTTTAAAGCTATTTCCCAGCTTTAGTAGTGTAGTATTAATCTGAGGAATCATGGAGTGCCGATGTCATGGGAGGATTAATTCTGCTGGTTTGTTTCTGTGTGTCTCCCTCGTGTTGTTGCTGGTGCGGAGTTAATCATGCAGCAGCGTTGCCCAGCAACGCTCATTACCAGCCGCTGCTCGATTAGCTCGGCATCTGCACACTATCTTCTCTCTCCCTTTTAAGCAGCCCTTTTGTGTGAGTTCAGTATTGGATCGTTCTCTTGTTGTATGCTTTGTTACTTGTGTTCTCATGCTGTTCTCTGTATTTTTTAGTCTGGATATTTTTGCCTATTTTCCTGTGCTCCAGCCATTACCATCAGCTCCATTCACCATGATTTCTTACCTCTGTATCTCTCTGCTCCAGTCGTCGCCATCTCACACCCTGGAATATACATTACCTCTACTCTCTCCCTGCTGCAGCTGCTGCCGTCAGAGTCCTCCACCTTCATCTTCTTCCACCTCGTCTCCGGATAGTTCCGTTGTTTGTGCTACTTCATATTTTTTCATCATATACCTGAACTTTTCACTCATTAAACATTGTTATATTTTTACTCCTGCGTCTGGGTCCTATTTATATCATGACATAATGATCCGATCAAGATGGACCCAGCAGGACTCACTCAGATACAACAATATCTTACCAACCAGGAATCATGCATCACCCAACAGGAGGAACTGGCTAAAACCACCAGGACGGCCATCGAGGCTCTGGCGGCATGATTCACAGAGCTCTTATCTATCGTCCAACAGAGTCCAGCACCCAATGAGTCCCCTGCACCCACACCGTCACCACCAATGTCTATAGAACCAACAATGCCACCCACGCTTCGATCCGAACCTCGCATCAACCCACCAGCAAGCTATTCGGGTGAGCTGAACTACTGCAGAGCATTTCTGTCTCAATGTTCTCTAGCTTTTGCTTTGCAGCCATCTGCTTTTCCTACTGAAGGTTCCAAGGTGGCTTATGTCATCTCACTACTGTCGGGCCGAGCATGCCTTTGGGGTACGGTGGTGTGGGATCAGAAACATCCTTGTAGTTCCTCATTCCAGTCATTTTCCAGTGAGCTACCGAAGGTCTTCGACCGTTCGGCGCACGGCAGAGAGGCTGCCCGAGTATTAGTGGAACTACGACAAGGTACTTTGTCTGTCTCTGATTACTCCATAGAGTTTTGCATGTTGGCAGCCAGCTGTAACTGGAACGAGGAGGCGTAGTGGGACTTATTCCTGCATGGGTTGGCTGATCGCATCAAGGACGAGATTTACGCTCTGGACTTACCCAAGACCTTCGATGAGTTGGTCAACCTCGCCATTCGAGTGGACTCATGTCTTCAATGTCGCTCAAGCTTGGCAGTAACTTCTCATCCAGAGCACACTCCCAGCATCTCTCCACTATCTAGGAGTTCCTGTCTGCACGGTGCGATCAGCCAGTCATCAGAAGGAGAACCCATGCAGGTGGGTAGAGCTCGGTTGACCTGGGAGGAGAGGGATCGACGACGCACTCATGGTCTCTGCTTGTATTGTGGATCAGCTGGTCATATGTTACATTTCTGCCCGTTAAAAGACAGAGTCCACCAGTAGTCCAGAGGTTACTGGTGGGTGGATCTTCTCTATGTAAACCCTCTTCATCTACTCTTCTCCCGGTACGGCTGCAGTGGGATACCCTTCATCATTCCTGTCATGCCCTGGTAGACTCCGGAGCAGAATATAATCTCATTGATGCATCCCTGGTCAAATCCCTCAAAATTCCTACCTCCACACTCGAGCACAAGATTCCGGTTAATACCCTCTGTAACCCTCAACTCATCTAAATCACCCAGGTCACCACCACCATCAGACTCATTGTTTGCGGTAACCACACTGAACTCACCTCTTTCTATGTCATTGACTCTCCCCTGGCACCAGTTGTTGTCTTAGGTCACTCCTGGTTATTCTCACACAATACCCACATCAACTGGTCTAGAAACAAAATATTGGCTTGGAGCACTTACTGTCATTCTGCTTGTCTTTTGTCTGCTCCTTCCCCTGTTTCTTGTTCTGTGTTGCAGGATGAGCCGGTGGATGTTTCCCGTGTTCCTGTAGAGTACCATGACCTGAGAGAGGTGTTCAGTAAGTCCCGTGCTGCTTCTCTTCCTCCGCATCGTCCCTACGATTGCGCTATTGAGCTTAAGTCAGGTACGTGTTCCCCTAAGGATGGTTTATACTCACTCTCAGCTCCTGAGAGGGAGGCCATAGAGAAATACATTTCCCATTCTCTGGCAGCTAAGATCATTAGGCCCTCTTCTTCCCCTATTGGCATGAGGTTCTTTTTCATGGATAAGAAGGATGGTTCCCTTTGTCCCTGTATTGACTATCATAAACTGAACGACATCACGGTGAAGAACACTTACCCTTTGTCATTGATGTCTTTTGCGTTCGAGCATCTGCAGGGAGCCAACATTTTCACGAAATTGGATCTCCGCAACGCCTATCATTTGGTCCACATAAGGGAAGGCTATGAGTGGAAGACTGCTTTCAACACCCCTAGGGGGCATTTTGAATACTTGGTTATGCCTTTTGGTCTAGCCAACGCCCCAGATTCCTCCCTATTTCGCGGAAGCCAGTGCACAAGAGTCATTCACTATAGAACAGTATGTCCTCGCCAATGTGGAAACTTCAGTAAGAGGTAAGCGTTTGTTTGTGTATGAATGAAAAGACTGACTGACTGACAGTGCTGCCGCTGACAAAATGCACATCACAATAGCTGGCTCATTTACACACAAAAATGGTCTTTTGTCGCCACCTGCTGGCTAAAATCTGCGATGTCCAAACATACTGTATATGTAAAGAGACACATCTAGCTTTTTACACATCTGTAATTCTCTTACTCTTTAGTTTAGAATGGCACGAACACTCGGTGAAGCGTCCGAGTGCTGATGTTCTGAGACATCAGTACTCATGGAACGCCTCTCGTCCAATCAGATTTGAGGAACTGTTGTATATACAGTATATATACAGTATATTTATATGAAATTCAGGTCTGTTCCATTGCTGTAATATAATTTATCTTCAAATCTACGAGTGCTTTATATCCTTTCTATATAGTATCTTTCTAATGCTTTCTAATCTATTATGACAATCTGGTCCCAAAATTTTTTGCAATGTCTTGATCAGTAATAATAATGGTCATCAAATTTATGATCATGATACAGACGGTAAATTATATAGCAGAGATCATTAGACTTTCTCTTGATTATTCTGACTGCATTTCTTTTTGTTGGCATTAGGCTTGGGATCAGTGCCTTTTTCATGCATCGATATTCCGAAAATGTTGTCGGTGTACAATAGTTCTTGTTTCTTCAAACATAGTATTTCTCAATACAACTTTGGTAAAGTGTGAGGGGCAAGGTAACTCAAAGGGGGTCACACACTGGACGTATCTGGTGGACGACATGGCATGTTCTAAAATTAAAAACAATTATTTTCTATGAAGGTATGCACACCGCCGCTGCCACTCAGCATCTGTCAGCGGTGCCCAGCTATGACAATTTCATAGACTAGCCTGCAAACTCATCAACGTCACTTTGTTCATTCTTGACGAAGTACAAAAACCTTTGTAACTTTTGTGTGTATGGTGACTAGATTCAAGACTTTGGACTGCCACCTGTTGACCTGTACTGCATCGATGCATCCTTCAGTATTAAGTACAGTAAATGTTATATCACCCCACCAAACCTATTATGCCAGCCTATATTAAACAGACCAACTGACAGTGATTTGGAAAGCACACAAATTAGGCTTCTAATTTAAATGTCAGCTAATGTTTTTTACCCTTTTCTCCCCAATTTGGAATGCCCAAATCCCAATGCACTCTAAGTCCTCATGGTGGCGTAGTGACTCGTCTCAATCCGGGTGGTGGAGGACAAATCTCAGTTGCCTCCATGTCTGAGACCGTCAGTCCGTGCATCTTATCACGTGGTTTGTTGAGCACATAACCGTAGAGACAGCGCATGTGGAGGCTTCACGCTATTCTCCACGGCATCCACACACAACTCACCACGCGCCCCACTGTAGGACTTTACTGGTTGTTTAGATCAGTGTTACTATCAGAAATAATTATTTCTGTAGTTATTAATTAATATTTAAATTAATCAGTTGAATCTAACTCATTTAAACCTCATATGGGGCTCCAGTAAATGTAGTGTGCTACGTTTAGGAGCAAGTTTGGTTATTAGTTATAATTAATAATTATCAAAGATAATTATTAATTATTAAAATCAATAGAACGTTGATGAGAATCAATGTTAGCTTTTTTAATCCTTTAAATCAACAATTATCAAAGATAATCGTTAATTGTTAACATCGATGAAACATTAATTAAAATTAACACTAGCTTATTGATCATTCAAATTCAACAATCATCAAAGATAATTATCAATTATCAAACATCAATAGAATATTAATAAGGATTAACATTGACGGGGCACCACCCTGAAATCAGGGACTAATAACCAGATAGTATAACAGTCTCAATATTAGATTGATTTCTTAGGAAAATCCAAAGAATATCGATTTTCGGGGAATAAAAACAATGAATGAAGGTTTGAATCTGAGCACTGACATCCCGTCAGCATGACACAGGCGTATGCAAAACAAACCAAAGCACACAAGTTTATTTATGCAGTAATATCAATTAATAATTAATACAATGCAGTCAATAAACTTCCGACTTACAACTACAAACTAAACAGTGATATGATTAGATATGGAAATAAAAATAATCCTATAACACATAAGGTGTGTGTGTGTGTGTGGGTGGGTGTGTGGTTAGTACGAGAGAGAGAGACAGAATTAAGTGACAGCCCTAAAGCCGATTTCGTGATAGTGGGAGAGAAAGCAGCTGTTAGTTTATCACTCAGAGACGCGGTGGATGGCTCGTAAAAGTCCCGCGTTATTTGACTCTTTAATGGATGAACTCAGTTGCTGTCTCACCCGTGATGGCGAAATTGCACAACAATCCAATTTGGTTGGACCACAATACAGCAAAACAAATTTGTGATAATTAATACCCTGAGTATTAATAATGAGCGGACATGGCGGTCCGTAAACTGTACAAGCAAAAACCTTGAAACACAAGAATAACACACTATAATATTCTATCTCTGCCCAGACATAAACCTCTTACTTGAATCGCATGAGGACACAGGTTGAATGTGTTTTCCTCTGTCCTTTAACTCTGACCCGGTTCCTTGAGGCTCGGGTGATGACGGGAGGCCGTTTCCTCGCTCTGTTGGTGGGCGGTACGGCTGTTGATTCTCGGCGGGCTGGCAGGGAACTCAGAAATGTCGACTTGATTGAAGATGGAAGAGAAATCTTTAATCTCTTCACTTCTGTAGGCAAACGGATGAAGATGCGAATTGCTCGGCGGTCTCCTTCGGATCCGTTAGAGTGTTCGGTTGAACACAGAGTAATCTCAACTCGTCCAGCGAGATGGAGATTGTATGGCTACAGTTTCAAGTCGGACGTTACTTCCTTGTGCCACGAGGTTGCACATGAGAGCAGCGTTGAACTGCGTCCACAAACTGCAAGCAAAGTTGCTGGAAGCAAATCCCGAAAGCATTTCAGAGGTATTTCAACTCCTGATGATGTCATGGTTTGAGGTGCATTCTGTTGTGTGCCTCATCCAATAGGAGTTGAGAGTTCGATCCCTTAGTGAGCAAGGCTTCATGGGATTTGTAGTCTGTTTTGGACTCCCTTTGTTTGATTTTGGCGCGATTTTTATCAGTATAATTTACGACTTGGAATGTGGGGGCTTGAGTTAGGTTTTTACGACTGTGTTAGGCCTGCCTTTGTCCTCTATCTGAATACATGAGGCCCAACACCCCCGAGAGCGAGAACCACATTATAGCAACCACGAGGAGGTTACCCCATGTGACTCTACACTCCCTAGCAACCGGGCCAATTTGGTTGCCTAGGAGACCTGGCTGGAGTCACTCAGCACGCCCTGGATTCTAAATCAGGGGTGGTAGTCAGCGTCTTTACTCGCTGAGCTACCCAGGCCTCCTATGTCAGCTAATGTTAATATATTGATGCCTCAAAAATTTATTGAGAAAATAAAGTATTGATCAATAATCAATGTATCAATATTTTATGAAATTCCTTATTAACAACCTTTTTTATCTTATTTTCTTTTTATAAGACTACGGCAAATTATGACATTATTCGGCTAATGGCAAAGGAAGCTTATGGAATTGGAGTAGATGGTCCACAAGCTTTGGAGAGCAGCCAGTAATCCCTCTTTCAGGCTTCTCTACACTCTCTGTGATTGAGGAAATAAATATTGACCGATCGTCTCATTGGCATGAGAGAGCACACCCTTCTATAAATATATCAGACTCAAATCCAAATGCAGATAAAGCACACAGGTATAACAAAGCTAAATGGAAATTGACCTTTTTTCAGTTTTGTGGCAAATGCAGCATGAGTTATTTTTTATTTTATTTTATTTTTTATGATTAGATCTAAGTCTGACCTTTAGATACATGTTTTTTCTCTGATGTCACATCCACTTTATTGGACACTGGACATTTTGGTATCAGTCTGTGATTAGTCGTGCCAGTCTCCATGGTAAAATGCATGATTTTTTGCAAGACTGATTCAACTGATCAGCAGCAACGATTAGTCCTACCTGTCAGTTGTGGTCCATATGCCATCCTTTGATTAGTTATGCCTGTCTATAGATGCAGACCCTTAGATTTATTTCTTTAGCATTTCATATTCATTAGAAGCCCCTCAGTTGGACCATAGAGCTGCCTTCCAGATGCTGAGAGGAAACTATATGTGCCTTCATCTGACACAATTTTTGCCTCAGCCAGCACATTCTCTAATCAGAAAGTAAAACTCATTATATGCATAAGAAACTTTGCACATCTAAACAAACATATGACAAAAAAAATACATAAAAAATAAAAAAATAAAAAAAATAAAAAAATACTGTTCACACAATGTCTCTGAGAAATTAATTTCATAAAGAGTGCTTCATGGTGCATTTCACCCTTTCAAATTAGCAACTTGAGCATCAAAGCTGGGTGCTTTGCTTCTGGCAGCAATAATTCAACACTGAACTTGCATACTGAAGATCACACTGATCAGTGGAACAGACCTCATTTGCAGCTTCTCCTGGTTTACTGCACTGCAGTTACACAGAGGCTTATTCATAATGCAAGCTCATTTATTGTCTGCCAAACATTTTTAGGATTTGTAACTTAGTCCATAAATGCCGTTACAACTGCCTGCTTGCTTGCTGCTTCATGGAGTTTAACGTTAAATAAAGGCAGAGGCTATTTGCACCAAGTGCATTTAGCTGTGGATGCTATTTAGACCCTGGTGCAAATAGTGGCAGATACTATTTGCACTAGGAGCATCAGTGTGGCTTGTTTTTGATTATTTACAGTCCCGCAGACACCCTAGACCAACCTTCACTCTAAACCTAACCCTAACCTTCCCATACAAAAACAAAAATGGTTTTACTACAGTAACCATGGTATTATCATGGTATGTTGTAGTAAAATCATATAAAAAATAAAAATAAAAAATAAACACTGTTACTACAGTATATTAACACAATTTTACTGTAATAACACCATGGTTAATTGCATTAAAACTATGGCTTCTGCCAATAAACATGGTTACTACAATATTACTAAAGTAAAATCATGGTTAATTTTAACCCAGATCAAAACTTTCTCTCAACTCCCAGACTTTCAGCGTGACCAAATCACTGCAAGGAAATCAACCTTTATATTAATTTTTTATATACTTATAATAAGTAGTATTAAAGGAAATATTAGGAGTGGAAACAGGAAAAAGGATGGGGAAAAGTGGGACAAAAGGCGTTATCGAACCCGGGTTGTTCGCACGAAAAAGCGCATCCACACTGTCATTACCAGTGTTGGGTAAGTTACTTTCAAAAAAGTAATCCACTGCTGATTACTTCTCAGAAAACAAATATCTGATTACTGTATCACCATCAATGGAGCACCAGTGGAGAGAGTCAGCATCTTCAAGTTCCTGGGTGTCCACATCACTGAGTAACTCACATGGTCCATCCACACTGATGCCGCTGTGAAGAAGGCTCATCAGCGCCTCTTCTTCCTGAGACTGCTGAGGAAGTTTGGAATGAACCGCCACATCCTCACTCGGTTCTACACAAGCACTGTAGAGAGCAGCCTGACTGGCTGCATCTCCGCCTGGTACTGCAATAGCACCGCCCACAACCGCAAAGCCCTGCAAAGGGTGATGCGAACTGCCAGACACATCATTGGAGGTGAGCTTCCCTCCCTCCAGGACATATATACCAGGCGGTGTGTGAAAAAAGCTCGGAGGATCATCAGAGACTCGAGCCACCCGAGCCATGGGCTGTTCTCACTGCTACCATCAGGCAGGCGGTATCGCAGCATCAGGACCCGCACCAGCCGACTACATGACAGCTTCTTCCCCCAAGCAATCAGACTTTTGAACTCTTGATCTCCCACGATCAGTACATCAGCACTGCACTTTATTACTCTTATATCTCACACCGGACTGTCATAAATTATATTATTATTATATTATATTCTCTGTTAACAACACACTGGCAACTTACTGTCAACCGACAGCCTGAATGTCAATACAGTACAATACAACCTACTGTACATTTTATATATACTATATATACTATTTTTTATTGTATAATGTGTATTCTATATTGTGTGTATTGTATACTGTACATTGAATGTTATTATTTGTATATTGTGTTATGTGTAATTATGTGTATATTAGATTTTAAATTGTGTTGTGTTAATCTGATGTTTATTGTAAATTGGTATATGTCTCACCACTGTCACGACTACTATGTTGTTCGGAACTGCACCCAAGAATTTCACACACTATTGCACTTGTGTATGTGGTTGTGTGACAATAAAAGTGATTTGTGATTTGTGACTGATTGTTTAGTTGGAAAAGAAATCAGATTACTTTAGTATTTGTCGCTGGCCCAGCCTTGCATGCCTCTCTCCTCCTGCCAGGGCTGGGAGCACGATGACACAGAGCTTGCTGAGGTTGATTGTGAGCGCATGAAATCTTGAAACGCTTTACTTTCGTTTTCAAATTCAATAAACAACTACACTCCATGGCATCCATATTAACACAGCTCACTCATCTGCTGTCGCCTCAATACGTGTCCTCTATATGCCATGGTGGTTTGTTAGAGAGCATGCTCATTAGCTGACACAGCAACAGCTACATAAATGTACCAACATAGGAACGTAATACGTTTTAAAATGCATTCTACTTAATTAATATTATTGTCTTAGCAATACATGTGTAATCCAAGTAACATAATTTATTCATTTCTGTAACTGTACTCAGGTTACTTAATTTTTAAAGTACATAAAGTAATTTACATTACTGTGTTACACCCAACACTGGCCATTACACCCAACATTCCAACACCTTCAGGCTCCAAAAAGGATATGAAGTCATCATAAAGGTTTAAGCGTCCAAACAACATTGGATTAATCAATGGCATGCGTTTCGGTCTGTTTATGTAAATAAATTGCAGATGGGTAAGTGTATGGGAAACCTGTTTGGAAACAGTCATTACTTTTACAATGTTTGTTTGTGACATGCAGAAATTACACACACTGCAATTTTAAAAAATACACACTCAGGGGCATATCAAGGAAGAAATACCCTCTGGAGACGGATTTTCACAACTAATTCAGTTGTGCATTTTGTAATGCCTAGGCATTAGATGATTCATATGCAGTTATATAGATAATTGTCAAAGATTACTGCCAAAAATTGTAATAGGCTTTTGTGACCCACGCAGTATGTTTTAGGAAACAGATCCAAGAATGTTTATTCACAATATAATAAATGACAATTTGTATGCAGTCCTTGATCTATACATTCAAAATGCTACTTGGCATAATTTATATATTGTTTTACATAGATCCATCTGAATTTCTTCATTGACATTCACAAGGTTTGGGTTTGAAGGAAAGTTTATTTTATTGGCAGGGTTGGGAGGGTTACTTCTGAAATGTATTCCATTACAGAATGCATGCTGAAAAATGTAACTTGTAACGTATTCCGTTAGATTACTCAAGGTCAGTAACATATTTTAAATAAACTCAGCAAAAAAAGAAATGTCCTCTCGCTTTCAACTGCTTTTATTTTCAGCAAACTTAACGTGTAAATATTTGTATGAACATAAAAAGATTCAACAACTAAGACATAAACTGAACAAGTTTCACAGACATGTGACTAACAGAAATGGAATGTGTCCCTGAACAAAGTGGGGGTCAAAATCAAAAGTAACAGTCAATATCTGGTGTGGCCACCAGCTGCATTAAGTACTGCAGTGCATCTCCTCCTCATGGACTGCAACAGATTTGCCAGTTCTTGCTGTGAGATGTTACTCCACTATTCCACCAAGGCACTTGCAAGTTCCCGGACATTTCTGGGGGGAATGGCCCTAGCTCTCACCCTCTGATCCAACAGGTCCCAGACGTGCTCAATGGGATTGAGATCTGGGCTCTTCGCTGGCCATGGCAGAACACTGACATTCCTGTCTTACAGGAAATCACGCACAGAACGAGCAGTATGGCCGGTGGCATTGTCATGCTGGAGGGTCATGTCAGGATGAGCCTGCAGGAAGGGTACCACATGAGGGAGGAGGATGTCTTCCCTGTAACGCACAGCATTGAGAATGCCTGCAATGACAACAAGCTCAGTCCGATGATGCTGTGACACACCGCCCCAGACCATGATGGACCCTCCACCTCCAAATCGATCCCGCTCCAGAGTACAGGCCTCAGTGTAACGCTTATTCCTTCAACGATAAATGCGAGTCCGACCATCACCCCTGGTGAGACAAAACCACGACTCGTCAGTGAAGAGCACTTTTTGCCAGTCCTGTCTGGTCCAGCGAAGGTGGGTTTGTGCCCATAGGTGACGTTTTTGCCAGTGATGTCTGGTAAGGACCTGCCTTACAACAGGTCTACAAGCCCTCAGTCCAGCCTCTCTCAGCCTATTGCAGACAGTCTGAGCACTGATGGAGGGATTGTGTTCTCCTGGTGTAACTCAGGCAGTTGTTGTTGCCATACTGTACCTGTCCTGCAGGTGTGATATTTGGATGTACCGATCCTGTGCAGGTGTTTTTACACGTGGTCTGCCACTGCGAGGATGATCAGCTGTCCTTCCTGTCTCCCTGTAGCGCTGTCTTAGGCATCTCACCGTACGGACATTGCAATTTATTGCCCTGGCCGCATCTGCAGTCCTCATACCTCCATGCAGCATGCCTAAGGCACATTCACATAGATGAGCAGGGACCCTGGACATCATTTTTTTGCTGTTTTTCAGAGTCAGTAGAAAGGTCTTTTAAGTTTTTATAACTGTGACCTTAATTGCCTACCGTCTGTAAGCTGTTAGTGTCTTAACGACCGTTCCACAGGAGTTTACTTTGGATTTCTTCTTCAGCACTGGTCGATTTTTTCACTTGTTTTGACTATAAAAGCTCTGCCAGTACAGTAAGACAAAATACATATGTTAAAAATACATTCTCTGAAAAACCTAAATATCTTATGCAGTGTTGTTTCTAAAACAAGATTTATCTAATTGATCTTGTTTTAAGGATTTTTAGATATTTTTACATGTATAAATACAATACAACAACTAGATAGTAAAGTTTGAAGACAAACTTTATGTTGGCTTGACAAAGTCTTGTCTGAATAGTTTGAAGAGTTGGAAGTTTGAAGGTCTTACAGTCAGACAGACAGAAGGAACATCATACAGATAAACAGAAGTCCTATGCAACCCTACCCCTTGCTAGTTTTTTTTTTTTGTTTTTGTTTTTTTTGAATGGCAGATTGGTTGCTAGGGTATCCCCATTTGGTTGCTAGGCAGTTACCAAGGTGACATTGAAAAGGCTCCTTGCTACCCTGAGTCAAATGAATGAAACCAGAAGTCTCTATGATGTTCTGGTGCAGATATATGTGATTTGTTAAATGGTTTCTAGGGTAACCCCATCTGGTTGCTAGGCAGTTACCAAGGTGATACTAACAATGCTCCTTGCTAGCCTGAGTCAAATTAACAAAACCAGAAGTCTCTACAATGTTCTGGTGCAGAGTTATGTGATTTGTTACTTAGTTGTTAGGATAACCCCATCTGGTTGCTAGGCAGTTACCAAGGTGATACTTAAAGCTCCTTGCTACCCTGAGTCAAATGAATGAAACCAGAAGTCTCTATGATGTTCTGGTGCAGAGTTATGTGATTTGGTACTTGGTTGCTAGGGTAACCCCATCTGATTGCTAGGCAGTTACCAAGGTGATACTCAAAAGGCTCCTTGCTACCCTGAGTACATTGAATGAAACCAGAAGTTTCTATGATGTTCTGGTGCAGAGATATGTGATTTGTTACTTGGTTGCTAGGCAGTTACCAAGGTGATATTCAAAAGGCTCCTTGCTGCCCTGAGTTAAATGAAAGAAACCCAAAGTCTCTATGATGATCTGGTTCAGAGATATGTGATTTGTTACTTGGTTGCTAGGGTAACCCCATCTGGTTGCTAGGCAGTTACCAAGGTGATACTCACAATGCTTCTTGCTATCCTGAGTCTAATGAATGAAACCAGAAGTCTCTACAATGTTCTGGTGCAGAGATATGTGATTTGTTACTTGGTTGCTAGGGTAACCCCATCTGGTTGCTAGGCAGTTACCAAGATGATACTCAAAAAGCTCCTTGCTACTGTGAGTTAAATGAAAGAAACCCAAATCTATATGATGTTCTGGTTAAGAGACATGCAATTTGGTACTTGGTTGCTAGGGTAACCCCATCTGGTTGCTAGGCAGTTACCAAGGTGATACTCAAAAGGCTCCTTGCTACCCTGAGTCCATTGAATGAAACCAGAAGTTTCTATGATGTTCTGGTGCAGAGATATGTGATTTGTTACTTGGTTGCTAGGCAGTTACCAAGGTGATACTCAAAAGGCTCCTTGCTGCCCTGAGTTAAATGAAAGAAACCCAAAGTCTCTATGATGTTCTGGTTCAGAGATATGTGATTTGTTACTTGGTTGCTAGGGTAACCCCATCTGGTTGCTAGGCAGTTACCAAGGTGATACTCACAATGCTCCTTGCTACCCTGAGTTAAATGAAAGAAACCCAAATCTATATGATGTTCTGGTTAAGAGACATGCGATTTGTTACTTGGTTGCTAGGGTAACCCCATCTTGTTGCTAGGCAGTTACCAAGGTGATACTCAAAAGGCTTCTTGCTAGCCTGAGTCAAATGACCTAAACCAGAAGTCTATACAATGTTCTGGTGCAGAGATATATGTTTTGTTACTTGGTTACTAGGGTGAGCTCATTTGGTTGCTAGGCAGTTTCCAGGGTGATACTAACAAGGCTGCTTGCTGGCCTGAGTCATTCAAGCCAACAATGAAGTCTCTATGACATTCTGATCAGGAGATATCCATCTAAGCCATTTTGAATGGCAGTCAATGGATTTTGGTTGCTAGGGTGCACTAAATGGTTGCTAGTGTGTGGCTAAGTATTGTCCAGCATGATATTTAAAGGCTTCTTGCTGGTCTTAGTCAAATAAGCCAAAGTTGAAGTCTCTACGATGTTGTGGTGCAGAGATATGTGTTTTGATATACGGTTGCTAGGGTAAGTCCATCTGGTTGCTAGGAAGTTGTCAGTGTGATCCTAAAAAGGCTGCTTGCTGGACTGAGTGTAATGAGTCAAACCTGAAGACTCTATGACATTCTGATCAGGAGATATCCATCTAAGCCATTTTGAATGGTAGTCAATGGGTTTTGGTTGCTAGGGTGCACTAAATGGTTGCTAGGTTGTTTTCAGTTGCTAGGGTGTTAAAGTGATGGAGTGAAAGAAAGAATAAAAAGAGTGGAGTGATGGAAAGATAGAAAAGAGAGTGATAGATAGAAAGTATGAGTGGTGGAGTAATGGGAAGTAGAGTGAATCCTCTAAAGGAGTTACTACAGGGAAAAGTTTTCACACCTTGAATGGGAGTCAATTTAAAATCAGTCCTGTTCGGAAGTCCGATACGGGAATACCGGAAGTCCGATCAGTTAGAAAAGAGAAAGCAACCCGAGTCAGACAAGTCTGAAGGTCTGTGGTGAGTTTGGTGTTTGTAGCTTGAAAGCTCAAGGAGGAGATACTTTTTAAATTTTGGCTCAGAAGAAAAAGAATAAGCTTAAATAGTAGATCAGTATGTTGGCTTTGTCAAACCAGCATAATTATTATCAAGAATACGATTTTTGCCCTAATATCAAAGGTTTTACTAGAAAAAAATTAATTATGATCCATCGTGAATTTTCTTGATAAAAATATGATCGTGCCTGGTAACGTGCATGTAAAATGGCTAGAAATAGCATTTTAGCTTAGTGTAAAGCTGACAATTTACACAAGGTTTATTTCTATTTCTTCTGCTCCAAACTTACTTCAAACTTACTTCTCTGTCTGCTCCTATGAATGTAACACATCATAAGAAAGTGTTTCACTGCTGCTCAAATGCACTTTGGATCGCATCATTTATATGTATAAATGTTTTCCATCTGAAAGGACTAAATATTAAATGAAACAAATGACAATAAATTGCAAAGTAATCTCTTCAGTAATCAAAATACTTTTTGAATGTAACTATATTCTAATTACCAATAATTTATGGAATACAGTTACTTATATTTTGTATTTTAAATACGTAATCCTGTTACATGTATTCCGTTACTCCCCAGCCCTGTTTATTGGTTCTTAGAAACTGGAATAAACAACTATAGTATCTCAATAAATCTGAAAGATTCACTTAGTAGCTTTCCAGATTTGTAAAATTGCAGTCCAGTCACACCCACATTTGGCATTCTTCCCAGAACCTCAATTAGTATTCTCTCTTTTTTGTACAGTATGTGCAAAAGTCTTAGGCACATAAAATGTTTCACAAAAGCATTTGTCTTAAGATGGTCATTTCTATCTTCAGCTTTAGTGTTTCAATGGGAAATATAAATGTTAGACTCCCAAACATTACTTTTGCAAATAGAAAAGATTAGAACAGAAGAACAGGGAGCCCTGCAACAGATGTCATGGCCCCCACAAAGCCCCCCACTGAACATCGTGTCAGTCTGAGATTACATGAAGAGTCAGAAGCAACTGAGACATCCTAAATAGAAAGAAGAACTGTGGCGAATTCTCCAAGAAGCTTGGAACATCCTATCTGCCAACAACCAAGAAAAACTGTGTCCAGGTGTACCTAGGAGAATTGGTGCTGTTTTAAAGGCAAAGGTGGTCACACCGAATATTGATTTAGCTTTTTTATGTTTACTGGACTTTGTATGACATTAAGCGATAAATGAAAACTATTCATGTCATTATTTTTGAAGACGTCCTCACTATGCAACATTTTTCACAAGTGCCTAAAACATTTGCACAGTACTGTATTTTTCTGAGATAGCTCGTGCACAAGTCAGTAACTAAATAAGAGCACCTGGTACAAATTTAATTTAATTTTGACTGCTCTTCTATGTAGAATGTTTTCCTGAAATGTTAAAAAATAAAACAGTTTTTTACCATAAATGCTGTTAAAATGTAAAATAAAAGCAGCAGCACTTAAAAAAAAAATTCCATTTAGTTTTTCTAAAAAGCTCTAACGACTACAAATCTCATATTATACGCATTGTTCCCAGTTTTCTTTAGTTTCACCATATGTAAGGCTTGTAATGAGGTTTAAATAATTACATTGGGTTTAGGGATAGTTCACAAAAAAAAAAAAAGTAAATTAATTTACTCACCCACATGTTGTTCCAAACCCACATGACTTTCTTTCTTCTGCTGAAAACAAAAGGAGATGTTAGGCAGTATCTTAGTCTCAGTCACCATTCACTTCATTGCATCTTTTTTACATCCAGTGGGTATCCATCCAGGGTGAGCTTTTTGCCACTGCGATCACCTCGTTAATGAGTCACTAGCAGCTTTAAACCGCTAAGGGGCACTTTAACCATATAATTTCTACAGGCCAGAGCTGAATACCTCAAAGCTGTTTCTCGCAACATCACAACCATTCAGTTTGAAGCAGTAATGATTGTTTTGCCAACCGACATAACATAGAAGAAGAAGAAGCAACAAGAACAAACACTGATTTTCTGAAGGGACGCAGCAATGAAGACCATGATAAACATTTACCATTCATGAGGATGCCCACACATCGGGACTTATTTGTTTCCATTTATTCACAAATGACAAAAATGTATGCTTTTTCTTCATTATCTGTCGTATATTTTGTTAGTAGTTAATATTTGTTATTCGATGTTGCTCAAAAGCTCGATGTTACTTTTTGGCGTGACTATTTGCACCCAGGTCTAAATAATACCTGCAAACAGTGCATTGAGTGTGTTGCAGTAGCTCAGGTCGTAATGCCGGTGCATCAATCCCTATTCGGTCTGGGTTTGCGTGGTGCATTATTTTTCCCATTCTGTGTCCTGTCTCCACTCTTAATATTTTCTTTAATACTACTTACAATAATACATAAAATGAATATAAAGGTAGTTTTACTATAGTAATATTGTATTAACCTTGTTTTTTGGGGAAAAAACAAAACATAGATTTGATGCAATTAACAATGGTGTTACTACAGTAATATGGTTTTAATATAGCTATTGTTATATAAACCATGTTTAATTTTGTGGTTACAATTATTTTACTACAAAATGCCATGGTGATACAATGGTTACTGTATCTGTAGGGGACGTCAGGACAGATCCGTGTTTCATCCCCATTTCATGTCATCGAAGTCACATACTTTATTTTATTAAACATCCACAAAGTATTTTAAACAATGAAATAAAATCTGAAGGGAGTGAGCTGTTGTTCTCATGGTGATCGGAAGCTGGGAGTGCGGCATGCATTTTCTCTGGCTCGGGATCTCAGCGTCTTTTATTCAGATTTAATCATTATCTTTTTTATAGACATTGTGTAATCAGTAGAGTGCCAACTGATGGTGCTAATTCTGATTGTGAGGCGGGTTCGAATTCAGCTTTTCCCAAACCACTTTTCTTCTCATGTCATGTCAGCAGCGAAGACAAACTCTTCCTTTGACAAACATTAACATAAAAGGTGGCTATATAAATAAAATAAAAACCTTTCAATGCTGAAATTATGTCTTAGCATTTGTTTTGAATGTTTTAATTGACTTTTAAGGCATTGTTGAAGCAGGAGCATGGCCAAGTGCTGGTTTGTGAATGGAGAGCGTGGCCGGGAGAAATGAATGGTAAGGACTCACAACTGTGTATAATTTCCCTAACAGCTGTTCTATGTTTCAGTGAGCGGTGTTTGGGAGATAAAAGTGGAGGCGAGATGCCCCGAGGGGAGAGAGAGCTGAAGCGAAGTCTTTGTTAATAAAACTTTGAGTTATTTGGACTTAGAATGCTGTCTCCCACTTCCTCATTCCCTAAAACAGGAGCCAGGTAAGTTCTTCGATGTCCCTGGACTCAGCACGGCCAAGGGGCTCAAACTGGCCGGGTGTACCACTTGCGCATAGAGCCTTTCCCCTCCCTTGAGGTGAAAACATGCGCTCCTGACTCCCAGTCATGTTCACAGACTGTGATCCCTGGATGGCTTTCCTCCTTAGCCCTCTGGCAGCTGAGTTTGTGGAGAAACTCGCTGACTGGCCCAGTACGTGCGCTAATGAGCCCCTGTACAGAGGTAGGTGCTCCACATGTGCTGGTTCCCCGAAGGCGACCCCATGTGATATCTTCCGCAAAATTGTTTCCCTGATGGCAAACTGCATATTCCTTGGGCAGAGGCCCCTCTGCCCCCAGTCGCCATGCTCTGTAGAAATTCCTCGCCCTTCGGGTAGGATCTACCATGGGACCTCTCCACATGACATACTTCCGACAAGACTCGGTAAGACCATGTGATGTATTCCACTCAGAATACCCCCCCCCCTTTGGGCGGGGTGTGGTCTCCGCGGTCTTTTCCCTTTGGGAGGGACACCCCCAGATGCAGACACTTATGGCTCCCAGTCAGTTAACAAATTCCACTCTTTTTGGGGAGAAAAGAGAGGGAAAAGAGGCCTCGGCTCGGCTAGCCTGTCCCTATAGTTGGGCAGCCGACTTGTTCCTAATGGTCCATTCAATGCTCATAAGAGCACTGGGGGAGGTTACGTGATGGCATGGTGCGCTGGCTACGAGGCACACAGCAGTCTGCCCGTCACACACCGCCAGTTCACGTAACACAGTTCAGCTAGTTGTGCCGTTTTGTATATGGACCCCTAGTGTCACTACATCGACACAACATCGAGTGAGTGACAGATAGGGAACGTCCTGGTTACTTTCGTAACCTCCGTTCCCTGATGGAGGGAACGAGACGTTGTGTCCCTCTTGCCACAACGCTGAACTACACGCTGAAATGGCCGGGACCTGGTCTCGGCTCCTCAGCACAAAACCTGAATGAGTGGTTGCATACCAGCTCCTTTTATACCCGTATGTCGGGGTGAGTGGCACGCAAATTCCACTCGGCAATTCTCATTGGCCTTTTTTCAAAAAAGCAGAGGTGTTTGGGGCTCCCAAGAGTGACCCCTAATGTCACTACATCGACACAATGTCTCGTTCCCTCCATCAGGGAACGGAGGTTACGAAAGTAACCAGGACGTTCTGCACACACATCATAATATGATTAT
Source organism: Myxocyprinus asiaticus (assembly GCF_019703515.2). NCBI lineage: Eukaryota > Metazoa > Chordata > Actinopteri > Cypriniformes > Catostomidae > Myxocyprinus > Myxocyprinus asiaticus. Next base: position 45,128,029 of record NC_059344.1, read on the forward strand.
TAGACCCATTGGGAGTGAAAACTAATTGTCAAAAAACTTGCAGGATCAGGGCAATGCACAGAAATATTTCAAATTAATAGCAAACATTTTTGAATCAACAAGTAAAATGTAACTGCATGTAACAGGTAGCTTTGGTCCTGTCTTTGAAGGGGAGACTACAACACTACTCTGGATGGTTAGACAACGAAAGTATCTTAGTCCCCGTTCCCCAACACATTTAATCTCTGTACATACGTCGGTATGAATGTGGAAGCTTACATTTCTAACAGCAGCAAGGCTAGAACTGGAAAGGAATATTTTGGTATATGTGACACCATGTTCTCTGTGGTGATTAAGGCTGCTTTAGTTAGGTCTGCCGGAACCAGAAACCAGAAACATTGATCATGATCTATAACTTTGCAATAAATTGAATGGCATCTATGCTAATATTATTCTATTTGTTTCCCAACCTCAGGACTTTGTCTCAACCTCGGGACTCCTATCCTGAGATCACCAGAACCGGCTGGATCCAGCTTCATTCCTGTTTCGTGTTGGACTCCACTGCTACGTGTCTCTGAGTGATGACGACTAATAGCAGCCGGTGCCAGCCAAACAGCACTTCAGTCTGTTACGATGGACTTCAGAAGATGAACTGATGCCAACTCCAACCATAAGACATGGGATACTTCATATGCCATTGCCTGAACCTTGGATTTAGGATAGACCTCACTGAAATTACCGGCCGGTTGAACTGCGATGCACCTATCTGATCTCTTCCTGCATCACCTCGGTCTAATGATGGACTACACTCTTGAAATGGAATACATAGACTATCAATTAATTGTCAACAAAACCCTTCATCAGCCAACTAACAAGGACAATTGCATCTAAGTGAACTTCTGCAGTTAATCCAGGATGAACTTCAAAGACATTAATCATTAATCTTACAGTTCATACAAAATATTTGTTTAAACACTGACCCTTAACACTTACTTAGTTTAATCATTTTAAACCATGACTTGCACTATACATAAGTAATATTGGCATTATATTCATGATGTTAGCCAGAGAGGAACTGGCCCCCACAGTGAGCCTGGTTTCTCCCAAGGTTATTTTTCTCCATTAACCAACATCTTATGGAGTTTTGTGTTCCTTGCCTCGCCTTCGGCTTGCTCACTGGGGTTCTAAATACAATTATTATTTAATTACTTATTTTTAAACACAATTCAAAATTTTATTTTATCAAATTACACAGTGATGACTGTAAGACACTATAGATATTACAGTTTCATTTTCTGTTAATGCATGATTTTCTGTAAAGCTGCTTTGAAATGATGTGTGTTGTGAAAGGCGCTATACAAATAAAAATGACTTGACTTGATTAGTGTATGCTGTGTGGTGCAATTAAAGCTAAACCTCAGCATAAACCCTCTCTTCCAGCCGGAACAAGGTAATTGAGATGCACCTACTCCAGAATAGCATTCAAATACACCTAAATGGATTTAAATAACTGTTAATATTCATTCTTTCTTTTCAAGGGGCCTGGGTAGCTCAGCAAGTAAAGACATTGACTACCACACCTGGAATCGCAAGTTCAAATCCAGGGCGTGTTGAGTGACTCCAGTCTGGCTTCCTAAGCAACCAATTGGCCCAGTTGCTAGGGTGGGTAGAGTCACGTTGGGTTAACCTCCTCGTGGTCGCCATAATGTGGTTCTCGCTTTCGGTGGGGCACATGGTGAGTTGGGCGTGGATGCCACGGAGAATAGCGTGAAGCCTCTACATGCGCTAGGTCTCCGTGGTAACGCACTCAACAAGCCATGTGATAAGATGTGCGGATTGATGGTCTCAGACATGGAGGCAACCGAGATTCGTCCTCCGCCTCCCGGATTGAGGCGAGTCACTACGCCACCATGAGGACATAGAGCGCATTGGGAACTGGGCATTCCAAATTGGGGAGAAAAGGGGAGACAAAAGAAATTGTCTCTTTTCAGGAATTCTTTTCCTCTAGAAGCAAGAAGAAAACAGTAAAGAATAAACACAGTAAAGACGTATTAATCAGGTAAGTACACTATTTTCCCTTTTTTAAACACTTTCGTTACCCTCACAATGATCTTAATAGAAATGTTTCAACTTAAATGTTTCTCTCAAAATGTCACATTCCAAATGACTTCAGTAAACAGTAACTCCATTCACAGTCTATTCATCAAATTTCAATGTTCAATTTCAACCCTTGAATTGAGAATTGTTTTTTTCAACCCAAAGTTCTTTCAGTCACTCAGCATAATATTATTAGCATGTGTCCAACCAAACAACAATCAGTGTCTCTTAGGTCATGTTATTTTCATACCTCAGTCCTTACAATGTTCCAGAATATGGCATAAGGGAATGAAATACAAGTCCGTAGAAGTATGACAAGATGAGTTGAACTGGTGATGATAATGCCTTGTGGTGAATTATACTTCAATGTGCTGAGATGGGCAGGGTGTATATAAAAAAGAAAAAGATGAAGGTTCACTCTTAATCACAGTCTTTGAAAAACACAAGAAAATCTCTTCCACAAAATGGCAGTGGAGCACTGTAACATTTGCTCTGGTTTACAATGCAAACAGCATGCTCAAAAATTTGCAAAAAAACACAGTAATCCTGGTTCCAGAAGCATAAAACAACTTGTAAATCGATGAAAAATACTCAGTGCTCTGGATTTGCAGTTTATGTTGTAGGAAATTAGCAACTTTGTTGCAGGGTATATGTGCAACTGCCAGCATTCATCACCAATAATATGTAAGAATCGTATAGTGGAACGCTAAATGTAATGGGCAGAATTAAATATGCCCACATTTATCCAGTAAATTAGTTTAGAAATCCTGACCACATTCGACCACCATTATATGAAGGATAAATTACAAATGATCAGATTAGAAATCTGAATAAAAATTCTCCACCATTAAATATGTGTTAGGCCTCATGTATTCAGATAGAAGACAAAGGCAGGCCTAACACACTCGTAAAACCTAACTCAGGCCCACATACCAAGTCATAAATCTTACTGATAAAAACCGCACCAAAATCAAACAAAGGGAGTCCAAAACAGACTACAAATCCCATGAAGCCTTGCTCACTAAAGGATCGAACTCTCAACTCCTATTGGATGAGGCACACAACAGAACGCACTTCAACCATGACATCATCAGGAGTAGAAATACCTCTGAAATGCTTCCGGGATTTGCTTCCAGCAACTTTGCTCGCCGTGTGTAGACGCAGCTCATCGCTGCTCTCAGGTGTAGCCTCGTGGCACAAGGAAGTAACGACGACTTGAAACTGTGGCCATACAATCTCCATCTCGCTGGATGAGTTGAGATTACTCTGTGTTCCACCGAACACTCTAACGGATCCGAAGGAGACCGCCGAGCAATCCGCATCTTCATCTGTTAGCCTGCAGAAGTTAAGAAAGAAGATTTCTAGGGGCCTGGGTAGCTCAGTGGTAAAATACGCTGGCTACCACCCCTGGAGTTCGCTAGTTCGCTAGTTCGAATCCCAGGGCGTGCTGAGTGACTCCAGCCAGGTCTCCAAAGCAACCAAATTGGCCCGGTTGCTAGGGAGGGTAGAGTCACATGGGGTAACCTCCTCGTGGTCGCTATAATGTGGTTTGTTCTCGGTGGGGCACATGGTGAATTGAGCGTGGTTGCCGCGGTGGATGGCGTGAAGCCTCCACACGCGCAATGTCTCCGTGGCAACGCGCTCAACAAGCCACGTGATAAGATGCGTGGGTTGACTGTCTCAGATGCAGAGGCAACTGGGATTCGTCCTCCGCCACCCGGACTGAGGCGAATCACTATGCGACTACGAGGACTTAGAACGCAATGGGAATTGGGCATTCCAAATTGGGAGAAAAGGGGAAAACCCCCCCCCCCCCAAAAAAAAAAAAAAAAAATTTAGAAAGAAGATTTCTCTTCTCTCTTCAATCAAGTCGATGTCGCTGATTTCTCCGCCAGCCCGCCGAGAATCAGCAGCCATACCGCCCGCCAACAGAGCGAGGAAACGGCCTCCCATCATCACCCGAGCCTCGAGGAACCAAGTCGGAGTTAAAGGACGGATGAACACACATTCTAGCTGCATCCTCATACGATTCAAGTAAGAGGTTTACGTCTGGGCAGAGATATAATATTATAGTGTGTTATTCTTGTTTATCAAGGTTATTGCTTGTACAGTTTACGGACCGCCGTGTCCGCTCATTGTGATTAATACTCAAGGTATTATCACAAATGAGATTTGCTGTGTTGTAGTCCAAACACATTGGACTGTTGTGCATTTCCGCCATCGCGGGTGAGACCGGCAAACTGAGTTTATCCATTAAAGAATCAAAGACCGCGGGACGGTTTACGAGCCGTCCACCGCGTCTCTGAGTGATAAACTAACAGCTGCTTTCTCTCTCGAAACCGGCTTTTGGGCCGTCACTTTATTCTCTCTCTCTCTCGTACTAACCACACACACACACGCGACCCCTCACAAACATTCTCGCATGCATTTTTGGCTAGTAGATAGCTTCATGATAAAGCTCAGCTTTGTCCCTAAGCTATCATACAAGCGGATACATGCGGTAACTGGTAGACACCATTGACTGGTTTCTCTCCGCCCACATTCGCGGCCATATTCTCTGGCTGGAAGTCTCACGTGACATAGGCAGACAAATTGACGAATCGGTGGTTAAAATGAATTTTAATTATTTAGCAGTAAACCACAACCAATGCCGGATTTTCAAGTCGGTTACTCCTGAAAGATGGTGCAGTGCCCACTTTGTTGGGACAATCTGGTGCTTCAGGATCACAACCTGTAAGTAGGCTTGTTTATTTGTGGATTTATCTGCTACAGAGAGTTCAAATGCGGAGTTTTGTGTTGTAGCTACGGTGTACACCCAGTGCACAGCTGTAGGCCTCTGCTAACCTGTTAGCTAATGTTATTGTGTTGAAATAGTTTTGCTAATCAGCTGTGGGCCCACTTTTACCTACAGTTGTGTAGAATTATGCAGATTGTTTGTCGTTCTTACTATCATGTATATTGATCAAGTGTGGATCGTTACATTTCCGACACACACTTTACACGGTTGACCAATCACAACAGACTAGGCCAGCTGACCAAGCAGACTGGGCTTTTTGGAAAGGGGGGCTTTAAAGAGACAGGACCTAAATCAGAGCGTTTGAGCCAGAGGATGAAAATAGGTTTAGCAGAAATGTACAGTATGAGAAAAATAATGTGTTTTTTGAACATTAATGCATGTAAACCTATTCTAGTAGACCCCCAAAATAAAATCATGAACCTGTAAATTAGCATAATATGGGCTTTTTAAAGTAATGTCAGGTGCTTTGCCTAGGGGGGAAACAGTTTGATATTTTCCTTTAGTGGTTGGATGTTTTAGTGGTGTATTGTAAGAACAGTTTGAAATATATCAGACTGTTTTAGTTGTGTGTGAGACTGTTTTAAGCTGTGTCAGACTGTTTCAATCTCCCTCCTTTTCTGGGCTTTCAGAGCTCTTGTCTGTCGACTTGGTTTCGGTGGACCCATTTGAAGATTGGCGCTTTGTGTCTTGGCTAATCCGGATCCTGTAGGTGACTGTGGGTGCTGATGAAGCCACATCTCATGGAAGTCTTTCACACAGTTCTTGATATCTATATATGACTTGTCATGAGCTTCTATATGACTGAGTTTCTGTAATATTGTGAGTTAGGATATGGTTGAAGTTAAGGCTATTGGTTGTGTTTTTGGTCCATAAGCCGGTGCCGTGTCAGTCACTGTTGTGCCCAGCACATGTATTCCTGTCCTTGTTCGAGACAGGATGTGTATGAATTGTCTTTATGGTCTGCCTTGGGTGGACTCTGCTTGAAGTATGCTGTGAGTAGCTTTAGCAGTTCTGGTGAGTCATCTGCAGGAGGCTTATCTTGTGTCTGTCTGCACAGCGCTGAAATGGCTTTCATCGTTAGTTGCCTTTAAATGTCCATCTGGGTTCCCATGTCATCATTTCTCTTGGACTGCTTGAGGGATGTGGTTTGTTCCACAGTTTCTCCCAGTGGTTGGACATACATCTGGGTCTGGCGCTGATGTGGGGGTCACACTCTTGGTCGCCATGGGGTTTACTCTGCTCTATGCTGAAGAACCTGGCTTTGCTGTGATGCCACATATCTTCTAATGACAGCCCTCGGTTTTGAGAGGTAAGGCTTAAAACTGATGATGCCTTGGGTGCCTTTCTTAAGCCAATTATTTGTTTAACATTAGCCTTGTGTGCCAAGTCACACAGTTGTTTAGCTGTCATCGTGTGAGGACAGGCTGTGACTCCTAGAAGAAAGCTCACCGTGGGATGCAGGTTTCAGAGGAAGTTGGCTTTGAAGTTGATTTCTTCTTCCATCTCAGGTTCATTCCGGGACATGAAGTAGGCTTGCCGTAGCTGATGGTAATAGGCTTGTATGGTCTCTTTCTGACCCTGTTTGGTGTTCAGGGCAGTAAACAGTTCTTGCTCAAACCCTGGGTCTGAAAATTCTTTAATCAGGTTGGTAGTCAGACTTTGTGTGGTCTGACTGTCTTGTCAAGAAAACTTCAAACATCTGAGGCCTCATATTCAGGTGGAATTCTATGTCATGCAGGAAAGCATGGATATCGTGACCCTCAGCAGGATTTGGCATGAACTTGACATTGTTCCTTGCCAGCTTGTCGAGGTCTTTAAAATCCATTCCAGGTGCTGCTTCAGGGTTCATTGGTATGTTCACCATTTCCCTGTTATTGGCAAGGGGTTTTGTGCTGTGGACCCTCGTCTCTTCCATGATATGGCACCTTTTGGTTGGAGGATGCTGCTTTGTTGAACAGGGGTGCTGCTATGTGATGCCTTTCCACCTTAACACGTAAGAGTGTTTCAGTTATTCTCTGACCATGTCAGGCTTATCTTTGGTGAGGTAAAGTTGTTGGATCTGGGTTTCAACTTCAGATCTGGACATTTCCAGATGGCCTTCCAAGGTCTTGTTTCGAGAGTTCATGTCTTTCAAATCAAACCTGGTTTTTTCCAGTTGCGCTTCAGTGTGCTGGAGTTTCTTTTCCAGGTCCTCTTGGGCATCTTTAGCCTGCTGCACTCTGTGCTTGGCAGCTGTCGGGGCTTCCTGGAGCTGTTCGATTTCTTTCATTGACACTTGTTCCAGTTGTTTGGACCCCTTGCGTCGATCTTGGGCTTCAGCTTCTAGCTGGTCTCTGCAGCACATGGCATGCGTTAGCACCTTTTGGGTCTTTGTGTACTGCAGCTTTAGGTTGTTTACTTCCTGTGTCAAATGGGCAGCGTTCTTGTCACTCAGTTTCATCTGTCCTATGAGGTTGTGAGCCAGGGAGCTGGTGATTTTTCCCAGCATGACACTCAGTCTTGCCGCCAAGTCTTTCCAGTGGGCCGTGGGGTCAATCTTCAGCGACATGTTGGCACACTGTAGTGGAAGACTAAGGAGAGAGCTGACATAGATCTGCACAGGGTTAAGGGCCTAGGTGTAGTGTTACAGCTAGGTGTTGACTTCAGTGTGTGGAGACACAAATGAAGGGTAGTAACAGCTAAGTGTTGTTTTCAGTGAATGTGGACAACTAGTGAAGTGTAATTAAATTTATTTTCAATCTGGCAGGATTGACACCATACATCTCTTTTATGTGGTACAGTTGAACTGCTTACCACAGATGCCTCAAAGGCACACTCGGGGGGCGTTGACGGTTACCTAGCGCTTCTCTCTGTGATTTATTTCCAGATGTGGTTGCATTTGGATGCCGGAATTTGGATTGCATTGATAACACTGTGTAACATTTATTTTTATTTTTTAATTTTTTGTTCCTGGGTAGTAAGTGTTATTTCCTAATTGCTTATGCCTCAAAAGTATAGAAAATGGCTATTGTTCCCCACAAACGTTGCTTTTGTGGCCAGGACAATGATATTTTGAAATGTACCTATTTCCAACCAGAAAATGGGCGCATTTTTGTCTTTTCATTCACATAAAGTCAGAAAAAACAACATATGAATCCAAATTAACATGTTTTTATACTAAAGTGATATTCAAAGCCATGCTGGTCCATAATGGTAACAAGTACCCGTCTCTTCCCCTGGCTCACTCGGTGCACCTCAAAGAGGATTACAACAGCATCAAGACCTTGCTGGACACCTTGAAGTATGATGAGTATGGCTGGGAGGTCATAGGAGACTTCAAAATGGTGGTATTCCTGATGGGTCTTCAAGGCGGTTTTACCAAGTTTCCCTGCTATCTTTGCCTTTGAGACAGCAGGGACACCAAGGCGCACTACCTCAGGTGGGACTGGCCACAGTGGACCGAGTTCTCTATGGGGAGGAACAACGTCAAGTGGGAGCCACTGGTGGACCCCCGGAAGTTGCCGATGCCACCACTGCACATCAAATTGGGCCTTATGAAACAATTTGTCAGAGCTCTAGATAAGAAGTCGGCAGCCTTCAAGTACCTTCAAGACTTCTTTCCTAAGCTGTCTGAGGCACAGGTCAAAGCCGGTGTCTTCGTTGGACCACAGATAGAGAAGGATTTTGGATTCATACGTTGCTTTTTTTCTGACTTTATGTGAACGAAAAGACACAAATTCGCCCATTTTCACATTGGAAATAGGTTAATTTCAAAATATCACTGTCCTGGTCACAAAAGCAAAGTTTGTGGGGAATAATAGCCATTTTCTTACCACTTACTACCCAGGAACAAAAATTGTGTTACAGTAGTAGCGTGAGGGTAGACTAGGGAGAACACACAAAATTTGGTTAATGATTTGACATTTCTTATTGATGAAGAGAATTATCAGTGGTTCAACAGGCTTGGTCTCTAGACTGTAAAAAGTAAGGAGAGAAAAGTTAGAGGGAGACAATAAACAAAGACTAAATGAACAAAATCCACCAATACATTTTCTGTTGTTATGCTTAATGGCAATATCAGGGATTCTGACTGAGGCTTGGTGCTTGTTGACCATGATTGTGTAACAGAAAAACTGGTCACTTCTCATGCAATCTGACGCAAACTTGCATGTACGTGACATGAAACTAAAAATTGTTTTAATAAACGATCTTTACACTTGAAACTCATAGTGCAGTCGACTCTAAACCATATGGAGTTTAAAACCATTTAGGGCATATTTTATTCAGACAGTCATGTAAATAATGAATTAGCTGTTTCTGAAGCACCACTCAACTCTGATTTCTGTTTGTTTATTGATGGTGACAAACAGTACACATTAAACAAGATTCAAACAGTTTAGAATAACGAGCTGGAGTGGCCCCGTTCAGAGAGGAAAAGACCGAATTTGTTCAAGAGCCTGTAATGGGTCTGTGCGTAAATGTGGTTTTACCTGCTTATTATTAATGCATTGCATTACTTGCAAATAATTAATAGCATATGTCTTCAAAATGGCAAGACCATCCAAGCTCACTGTTTGCATTTACGGGAGAAATATAAAACATAAATTCTAGATGCGTAAAATTATTCATTGAATACAATGTGTTTAAGAGAGTGCTATGAAATGTAATATTTGCATGTCACACTTTGTGGCAGGACTCTTTAAATCACATGCTTGGTGGCGGAAAAGACAAAGAGCTTATTAAAAGGAGAGAAGCTAAACACATTCAATGTCATAAAATCACCTCTGTGGAGAAAAGACAGAGGAACTGTTGTATATCACTAACAAGGGTAATATACTGTATTTCTGCAATTAACACAAGATTGCACGGTTCCAGAAGAAAGCTAAACACAATTGGAATCATATTAAAACCATTGAAATGATGCATCTGCCATTAGGATTCTAGGCTCTATTGACACTGTCTTCCAATACCTCTATGAAGACACAGCATGTTAGGCCCAAATCCACAGTCATGGGAGGTATAGATACAGGGTGTTTGGACAGCTTTGGACCCATTTTTTAGGGAAGCGTAGGGGATTATCCAGATCAGGGCCCATTTGTTGTGGATCTCTGGGCTTCTTCTAGACTCAGATCCCCGAGGTCTTGGGCAAAATGTCACTTAATATCTGCCATTGTGGTGATTTGAGAATTTGGCTTACTGGCTCAAAAGACCCTCACCAAATCAACAATTATATTTTCTTCAGAGCAAGCTGTGGGAACATTGGACTGGTCCTTACACAGTCCTAATCAAACACATAATTGTACATTTCAGTTCATTTTTAACACAGCATTATTCAACTAACGCTGTACAGAGAAAAATAGTTTCTATTTAAATTTCTATACTAATAGTTTGGATTTAAAACAGCAATGTTGCAAGAGACACATACTCACACACCATGTCCAGTCCAGTTGTTTAATATCCCCACATTCATTAGTTTCATCCAGCATGCAGACACAATTCCACTACACAATACGATTACACATGAAAACAAAAAGCGAAAGGAAATTCTTCTCTTCATGTACTCCAATATTCTCTGCAATATCTAACTGTTTTCAATTGTGGTCCACCTTTAAACAAATGCTCTCTGCCATGCAGAAGAACATAACTGTACTTTTCTCTGTATAAGGGAAATTGCTATCAGCCCTGTGTGCTCTACCTTTTCTTTGCCTTGCCTAATGGGACCACAGAGTGATTTTTCTTCCTCCAAGAAAGTGCCTTTGATAGAGTGATAGCAGCAGAGCACTTTCTCCAAACACAGTCTGTTTTCATTAAACTGCTAATCTAAAATCAATCAAGCAAAACAGATTTAATGGCCGAAGAGGCTTTTCCTCTCTCTCGGAATCACCCCCACACCCCCAACTCTATCACATTCATCCACATCATAGAATACTTTTGGTCTTCCTTATTTCCATTATTTCAGTGGCTTCACATCTTAAAGGTGATGTGTATACTTTGTTCAGTGTTAAAATACTTTCTCATGCCCTATCTTAAAATGAAAAGACAACTGATAGAAACATTTTTTAGGTTGTTTTCCCAGAATAGTGTAAACGTTGTAGGTGGCGCTGTCATAACATTGCTTTGTTAGTTTGAGCAATCCGACCAGCCTAACTTTGGCTCAACCAATGGCGTGAGTTTTGGCTGAGACAATCTATTTGTCCTACCAACCAACAGCAGCCAGATGTTAGAAAATATTAGTTTTACAATTCCATTTGGTGACACTTGTGGCATTACACACTTAACCATTAAGTTGCTTAGGTTGTAAGTCTACATGTAAATTTAAAAGTAGATCACCAAAGTATGTGGCTTAATATGAGTGTTTCACAATAAGTCACTGAAACTGATGACCTTTGACTGCTTCACTCTCTCTTTAATCCCTCAGTGCTGGTGTGTGATACATGCCAAAAGGTTTTCATTAGCCTGCTGCTGCTCTTCTGATGGGCTGCTGGAGTATTGCCCAGATGTCTTCAAAATCAAAACATTCCTTTAAGACGCTTACCTGTGTAAACTTAATTGCAAATAAATCAGACATCCCCTGTTCTGCCCATGTCCTCTGACATGAAAAGCACTTCAGTTCTCTGGCAGTAATGAAATGTTTACCTAAAAGCAGGCAAAAAGATTTGGACATATGGTTTAATACGGGAGTGCCAGGATATCAGAAGACTCAAAAGCAGAGGTGTGTGAATAATAAGTCTTTAATGAAAAAAACAGAGGGGGGGACAGAATAATATCACTGTAGGATGCTGGTCGGCAGTGGAGCATAAAGTCCAAAAATTAAAGAGAGTTCCATATGAAATCCTTAATCAGGAACTCAGCCAGTTCAGAAGGCAGTCCAATTAAGGACTAGTGTCATGAAACAATGAGAAACTCCAACAGGGTCTGAGAACAAAGACAAAAACACAACTGACAAAACACACGACTGACAGAGCGAAAAAACTGGTCAAGACAGCAAACAAAGGGGAGCTAAAGTAAGGAGTGAAATCAAAAGGGTAAGGAGAGACATGTGCTGCTGATAAACGAGTGGCTTCGATAATCAGACCTGAGCAAATCAGCTGCAAGGGCATGGGCGTCACGTGGCACCTGTCAAAACAAAACAAAAACAAACACACGAGGTGAGGGAATTCACTGCGACAGACGAGAAAAGCGGGCGGATCACTCACCAATCCTGATAGTCATTTCAAACTAGCATGTCTTTCTTCCATGGGAAACAAATGTAGATGTTATACAAAATATTCATGTTCACCTTTTGCCTATATGAATGGAGACAGATACTGCTGAACACCAAAAATGACAAAAAAGGACAATAAAAGAATCATAAATGTAATCTGTTCGACTTAAGTCTTCTGAAGCCATACAATAGCTGTGTGCAAGGAACAGACTGATATGTAGGTGAATTAAACAAATTCAAGCTTGGGGCATAATCATTGATGTTACGACATTTTATATATTATATATATAATCGTGAAAAGTGTAAATTACAGCTTTGCACTGAGGTTTACTCCTGTTGTGCAAATAAAAAATAAACAAACAAATAAATATATAATAAATAAAATGTCCTTTTTTTTAATTTTTTTTATTTTTTATTTTGCAGCAGTGGACCAATAACAGACATGTCCATTGCTCAGTTTCAGTGTATTTAATTGTAAAATTGTAATAACAGTTTTTTGTGGTCCACAGAAGAAAGAAATTCATATGTGTTTGGAGGGTGAATAAATGTTCGCAACGGTAAGCTGTCAGCAGGAGGTGAAGCCACTGGAAGTGTTCGAGCGGCCATCTTGTTATGCCCAAACTGTCACAGAGCATCAATTACTGACGGGCAAAATCTCCCCCGTTTCACTGTCTCTGATCTCAGAAAACGACAGTTGCATTTCACCCTCTAGTGACAATCATGTTAAATGTTTAATTTGCTTGTTATGGATAATATTGGTTTCGAGGGAGAAGACATAAGCGGATCGTGATGTCAGAGCAATCACCTGCTGTACAGCTTATAAGTACAGCACAAGGAACACCAAAGGAAGTGGCAAAACTGTCCACAAGTTGTAATGCTCAATTAGTAGAAAAAGCTGTAATATCTGCTTGTTTTAGGGTGACAACATGTCCTTTCCCCCGGAGGGTCCTTAAAAAGTCAGACCGGGATTTTTAAATAGCCTTAAATGCTCGGTTTTTATAGTGATGTGCTCACTGTAGTTATAAATGGATACATGTCATAAATACAATGTTCACAATAAATAAGTCTGAAAATGTGTGTTTGTATCTTACCTTAGTTTCAGTGAACTTGTTACATTCAGCTGATCTGTTCGCCACTGAAGTTAGTTTGAAATATACGGTTTGATATAAATATACATAGTGTACATCGCTCAGGCTTTCAAGAAACAGGAAAAAATAAATAAGTACATGTGTAGGACGTTTGCCTTGTAGGGATGAACATGCAGATTTCAGATATAAAATCAGTGATTGAATGACTAATATATGCTCACTGAAAATAGATAATTTTCTATTAAATCAGTAGGCACAGTGGAATGTTTGGGCAAAGCAATATGGCAGTGCAGTGGCTTCACTGATATGATGTCATAAGCAATCCAGTTCTTTATTATATATCAGTGAAATTATCACATTTTCATTTTTTGGTGACCTAACCCTTTAAGTAATCTCACAATATACAATATCATCCCTAAAGGCCACTACATTAATTTGATCCAATGCATTTACAGATGACCAATGTAAACATCCTGGTTACTTGCGTAACCTCTGTTCCCTGATGGAGGGAACGAGACGTTGTGTCGATGTAGTGACACTAGGGGTCACTCTTGGGAGCCCGAGACACCTCTGGTCTTTGATAAAAGGCCAATGAATATTGGCGAGTGGTATTTGCATGCCACTCCCCCAGAAATATGGGTATAAAAGGAGCTGGTATGCAACCACTCATTCAGGTTTTATGCTGAGGAGCCGAGACAAGGTCCAGCCATTTCAGCGGGTAGTTCAGTGCTGTGGCAGGAGGGACACAACGTCTCGTTCCCTCCATCAGGGAACAGAGGTTACGCAAGTAACCAGGACGTTCCCTATCTGTCACTCACTCGATGTTGTGTCGATGTAGTGACACTAGGGGTCCCTATACGAAACGCAACAACTGGCTGAACTGTGACGTGAACTGGCGGTGTGTGACGGGCAGACCACTGTGTGCCTCGTAGCCAGCACACCAGGCCAACATGTAACCTCCCCCAACATAGTTATGAGTGTCGAACAGCCCTTTGGGGACAAGTCGTCTACCCAAAAGATAGAGACAGGCTAACCCAGTCGTGGCCTCTTTTCCCATTCTTTTTTTCCACTCCCTAAAAAAGAAGGGGGATTATCCGATTGGGCCGCCAGGTCTAGTCTGGGGGTGTCCAACCTAAAGGGAGGACACTGCGGAGACCACACCTCGCCCAAAGAGAGGGGGGGATATTTAAGTGGAAAATACGTCACATGGTCTTGCCGACCATGTGGAGAGTCTCATGGTAGATCCTATCCAACAGGGGAGGAGTTCCTACAAACATGGAGACTGGCAGAGGGGGCTCTGCCGAATGAAGATGCAGTTTGCCAACAGGGAAACTAATTAGAGGAAGATATACATTGCATGTGGTTACCTTACAGGGAACTGCCACATGCGGAGCACCTAACCCAGAACAGGGCTCTTAGTTAGCACATGTACTGGGCCGGCAGCAAGTCTCTCAGAAAACTCGACTGCCACAGGGCTCGGAGGAGGTCAACCAGGGAACATATTTTGTGAACACTACTGGGAATTAAATGGTGCATGTCTTCAGCTCAGAGGAGGTGAAAGGTGCTATGTGCAAGCGATACACCCTGCCGGCTATCCCGGGCTTATCCACTTGTATTGCGTGCCACTACCTGGGACGAATCTGGTTCCACCCAGAGGTTGTAGAACCTTGCAAAGGTGTTGGGTGTTGCCCAGCCTGCTGCTCTGCAAATGTCTGTTAGAGAGGCACCCCTGGCCAGGGCCCAGGAGGCCGCTATACCCCTGATAGAATGGGCTTGTAGCCCTACTGGGGGCGGCACGTCCTGGGCGTGATATGCCATAGCTATGGCGTCAATGAGCCAGTGGGCGATCCTCTGCTTGGAGACAGCGCTTCCTTTCCACTGTGCACAAAAGCAGACAAAGAGCTGCTCAGAGATCCTAAAGCTCTGCGTGCGATCCAAATAGATGCGTAAAGCGCGCACCGGACACAGTAACGACAGGGCTGGGTCTGCCTTCTCCTGGGGCAGCGCTCGCAGGTTCACCACCTGGTCCCTAAAAGCGGTCGTGGGAACCTTGGGCACATAGACCAGTCGGGGTCTCAGGATCACGTGAGAGTAGCCCGGACCGAACTCCAGGCACATTTCGCTGACAGAGAATGCTTGCAGGTCTCCTACCCTCTTGATGGAAGTGAGCGCAGTCAGGAGGGCTGTCTTCAAAGAGAGTGCCTTAAACTCAGCTGACTGCAAAGGCTCAAAGAGGGCTCTCTGTAGACCCTGAAGAACTACAGAGAGGTCCCATGAGGGAACGAGGTGCGGTCTGGAGGGATTCAGCCTCCTGGCGCCTCTCAGGAACCTGATGATCAGGTCGTGCTTCCTAAGGACTTACCGTCCACTGTGTCGTGGTGTGCTGCTATAGCAGCAACGTACACCTTCAAGGTGGATGGGGACAGCCGCCCTTCCAACTTCTCCTGCAGGAAGGAAAGCACTGATCCGACTGCGCATCTCTGGGGGTCTTCCCGTAGGGAAGAACATCACTTAGCGAACATACAACACTTAAAGGCATACAGGCGCCTTGTAGAGGGGGCCCTAGCCTGAGTGATCATGTCTACCACCATGGGTGGTAGACCATTTAGATCTTCCACGTCCCGTCCAGGGGCCAGACTTGGAGATTCCAGAGGTCTGGTCGCGGGTGCCAGATGGTTCCCCGTCCCTGAGAAAGAAGGTCCTTCCTCAGGGGAATTCACCGGCGGGGCGGTCGTGAGGAGCGTGAGGTCCGAGAACCATGTCTGGGTGGGCCAGTAGGGTGGTACCAGGACGACCTGCTCCTCGTCCTCCCTGACCTCGCACAGAGTCTGTGCAAGTAGGCTAACTGGAGGAAACGCATATTTGCGCAGGCCAGGTGACAAGCTGTGTGCCAGCGCGTCTATGCCGAGGGGGGCCTCGGTCAGGGCGTACCAGAGCGGGCAGTGGGAGGATTCTTGGGAGGCGAACAGGTCCACCTGTGCCTGTCCGAATCGACTCCAAATCAGCTGGACCACCTGAGGGTGGAGTCTCCACTCTCCCCTTAGGGTAACCTGCCGTGACAGCGCGTCCGCTGTAGTGTTGAGGTTGCCGGGGATGTGAGTGGCCTGCAGCAACTTGAAGTGCTGCTGACACCAGAAGAGGAGATGGCGGGCGAGTTGTGACATACAACAAGAGTGCAGACCGCCTTGGCGGTTGACATATGCTACCGTTGCTGTGTTGTCTGTCCGAACTAACATGTGCTTGCCCTGGATCAACGGCCGAAACCTCCGCAGGGCGAGCAGAATTGTCAGCAACTCAAGGCAGTTGATGTGCCAATGCAGTCGTGGGCCCATCCACAAGCCGACGGCTGCGTGCCCGTTGCAAACAGCGCCCCAGCCTGTTTTGGAGGCGTCTGTCGTGACCACTTACGGTGTGAACTTTCTTAGGAAGGCAAGCCGCGACCGCACCGTTGCCATGGACATGTCCTCGCAATGAGTACACGACCCATCCACGTACGCTGTCTCCGCATGAGCAGTGCTCAGACACGAAAGACAGTGATCGTGACCATCAGAAGGCGAGAGATAATGAGCGCAACCAGGAATAACACACAAGGAAAGGCATCTTTTAAAAAACGCGTCTTTAAAAAGACGTTCCGTGTGTGCCGCTCTTTTAGAGAAATATGCTCTTTTAGAGAAATATACTTTTATTTCTGCCGAAGCGCCCAGGGGCATTCTCTGTAGTGCACCAGTGCAGAGGAGGGAGAAGCCACTGAAATGCACCGTCAGATCCAGCAGAGGTGAATGAACAGTTGTGGGAAATCAGCTCAGAGAGCATGACCGTTCGGCTCCGAAGAGAAAATCTGAATGAGTGGTTGCATACCAGCTCCTTTTATATGTCGTATGTCCGGGGGAGTGGCATGCAAATACCACTCACCAATTTTCATTGGCCTTTTATCAAAGACCAGAGGTGTTTTGGGCTCCCAAGAGTGACCTCTAGTGCCACTACATCGACACAACGTCGAGTGAGTGACAGATAGGGATCTGTCAATCAGCTTCAGTTGCATGTGAGCCTTCTCAGAAGGTTTTCATAAGGTTGTGACAGTTATCGAACATGTCTCAGGCATGGTCGATAACATGAGTGCTGGCACCTTCCTTCTACTTTTGCCTGCACTCATCCCTCTCTTGACAGCCATCTGCTGTGTTCTTTGAAGTCCTGCCCTTACCCACGAGCTACTGGGCTTTAGCATTTTCCATTGTTGACATCACTCAACCATAAAATCATAACTTGTATGACTCACCTTTCCTTAGATTAAATCATCCACAATAACTGTGCCAAAGAGGAATAAATGTTTTCCACCTGTACTGCAGCATCCTCCTTGGCCTCTTGCTTTGTGAATATATTTTGAAGATACACTCCAATCAGTTAATCTTGTTTTGTGTGGTTGCCTTGGAAACAGGAAGCTCTGTCAACTCAGTTCTTTATTGACAGGACTGCAAGCTGGTTAATCACCCCATATGAGTACAGCTTACCACACAGAGGAGCAACAGTCACATTCGATTTGAAAGATTTAGTTTACTCAGATAAATTTTAAATGTCTTTCACTGAAGGGATAGTTCACCCAAAAATATAAAAATTCTGTCATCATACTGACCCTTTTCCCAAACCCGTATGATTTCTTATTGTGTTACAAAAAACAATATGTTAGGCAGTGTTAGTTTCAGTCACCATCAACTTTTATTGCATTTTTTTTTTATATACATTGAGCGCGTTTACATGCATGATCTTATCGATAACGCTTAAAAAGCCAACAACATGTAAGGTCATGTGAACACCTTAATTGCATTTCCTACTGTATATCATTTTTTATTGTGTTCAGCGTGTTGCTGTCCATGTAAAGCGCTCAATGAGAGTGAATGGTGACTGAGGCTGTCATTCTGCCTAGCATTTCCTTTTGTGATCTATGGAAGAAAGTAAGTCATACAGGTTTGGAACCACACAAGTGTGAGTAAATGAAGACTGAATTTAATTTTTTGGGTGAGCTATGCCTTTAAGATATTGGGAAGTAACTGCTCTTCATTCCTTAAATCATACTCTTAAACAAATGCTTATTTATACATGTGGCAACATTTTTATTAATAATTTGATGGATTTGAATGCATTAAATTGCTTTAGAAATTGGTGTTTGTCATATGAAAAGGAGGCTCCATTAGTTAATAAAACAGATTTCACCACATTCCAGCATACAGTATATCAGCCTGGCTGGGTCACTAACCTTTAAGAGGGCAGCTCATTAAACTATAGCTATTTTCACCAAAAATAAGTCTTACTCAATAATATTCACTTTGCATCTTTCTGTCAGGTTGCAATTCTTAGCTCTCGGATACTGAGAAATGACTATTTGAGAATGGCTTAATTGCTGTGCCAACAAAAACCATACAGAGTTTAGTTTTGTTGTCATTCTAACAAAAGACAAAATAACTATTATTTTCTGAAATGACAACTTAGCATTTTTGGCACAATTAGGTCTATTAGTACTTTAATGAAGCTAATCTGGTGGTATGCCAGCATTGACTCTGTGGAAAAACTCACACAGATAACTGAAAAATTATGTAATTTTAATTTTATGTAATTTTAAGAGAGCATTTCAGTAATAGCTGGAGACAGGCAGATCTGGCAAGCACGACATGTTATGAACACAGATTTAAGTGCAGTCACTTATAAGAAATCTGGACCATTCTTGATGGGGAATTTAAATACAAGATCTATTTTGTTTATTGTTAAGTTTCATGTGAGGATCAAGTGTGTCCCTGCTTTCAAATGTGTAGGAAAAATCTTTTGAAAGTACTGACCTTTACTGAATTCACTCTCTGAGTAATGCTGAATTATTCATATTCATGAGTAAACAGAAAAAAAAAAAAAAAAAAATTGGAAAAAGAAAGTGCATTTTTATAAATTTTCAGAAAACAAATAGATGAGCAAATTTAAAAAAAAAAAAAAAAAAAAAAAAGAAGAAGAAGATTGATGACACATGAGAGTGGGTGAACTAAGCTCTCTTTCGATTTAGCCATAATTTTTCCAGGAGAGTAAATATTTGGTGGGGAACATTTTACACACAAAGTCACCTCATACAGACACAGAGAGAGGAAGAGAGAGAGAAAAAGAAATGAGAGTGCAATCACAACCTCTGAATCCACCATTCAATCCCTGCAGAGCCTCTAGCATTTAACCCCTGACTCAGACAGCAGTATTATTCTGGCGATGAGACTGATATTGCAGAAATGAGGAGCCAGCACACATCAGGGTATAAAGAGAGATGAGGGGCCGTGGGGAAGCCTGAGTCAGGGGGAGATCAAACTGTTCTGTGCTGTCCAAAGGCACCACACACTGAGAGCTGCATACTAATGAGAGACGCAAAATATTTATGAGGGTTGATTACCACACAATGCATGTGACTGTTTTAAAGACATATAGGAGTATGAGGTGTGGGAGGATGCAAAATCAAAAAGAGTGATAGTGATAGAGTTCCAGGATGCAGTCAGTTACTGAAAAATTACATTGCTATAGTAAAAAGATATTGGTACTGTTCAGCATGATTTATTTCATTAGAGCATCTTTGGCCCAGCTGTGTAGTGCATAACTTCCCATGATTAAAAAAACATAAAATGGGGAGTAAAAAAGGGAAAACATATACAGTAAACATTGTGTGAGTATCACCCACCTGATAATCTTTTAAAGGTATTACATGCAACAGTTAATATCAGATCCCTTTAGGTCTTAGTTGAAATGTCACTTAATATCTGGCATTGTGGTGATTTGAGAATGTGGACTGTGTTGGCTGCGATCCATTGAGGAGATTAGTTTGCTGGCTTGATAGAACATCAAATCAACATTGACATTCTCCCCAGTAGACATTTCCCCATGCAGTCCTGATCAAACACAGAACTGTACATTTCAGTTGCTTCTTGGCACTAAAATTACTATCTTCAACATTAGATTGGTATAGCCTGTTTAGTTTTTATAACCTGATCATCAATTATTTAGAGAGGATTAAAAGGTATTTTGTAAGTCACCATATCATGGTGGGGATTTTCTATTGATATCTATTAAAAATACTGCAGAATTCCACAAAAAAATTCCACACGCATAGTAGCTACAGAAGTGTGAAGATAGCCTACATAATAATCCTTTAAATTAATTGCAGTCATCAGTCAAGATCAATTTCTATATTACAGTCGATATCAATCTTTTCTCTCCACAAGATTAAATGATTAATGGATAGTTTTGGCATTACAAAGTGATTTAAGACAATCAAGCTTTTGACAACCATAGACTTTGGAATTCCCTAATTGCACAAATGAAAAAAAAAAAAAATGAAATTATGTATATATATATATATATATATATATACACACACACACACACACACACACACGCACGGTTGGAAAAAGCACAGTAAATACATGAGGATTGAGCATTGCTCAAATCAGAAAAACAAAACTGCTTATCATCTCAGTGAAAGTAAGGCTTTGATTATTATCCCACATGTATAGTGGATTACCTTTGTGGTGGCTTTTCTAGGGCCCTAGTCAGACTAGAAATTGAAATGAATCATCAAGAGAGAAGAAATGTGGGATTTTTTGAGAGTTGACACTTGGGTGTCATGTTATTTCATGCGAGGGAGGGATGTGTCCTTGGTAGACATTTAAATTCAGGTGCTCTTACATGGAAGTGCAGCCCCTCCCCTGGGAAGTGAAAGCCACATTCTGTACTCTTTAACTCCTAAGGCAATCTCCTGT
The DNA here is from genome assembly GCF_019703515.2 of Myxocyprinus asiaticus. Taxonomy (NCBI): domain Eukaryota; kingdom Metazoa; phylum Chordata; class Actinopteri; order Cypriniformes; family Catostomidae; genus Myxocyprinus; species Myxocyprinus asiaticus. The sequence goes on from NC_059344.1 coordinate 45,148,948, forward strand.
CTCATCCGCTTTTGCCATTAAAACTATGTAAAGGACCAATCCATGGGTGATTGATTGTAATTACATTGCTTTATTTCCAACTGTTGATTATGTCTTATGTGGATTTTTAAAATTGTGAAGACAGAGGGAAAAGTTTTATGACTTGAGAGGATAAAGGAAAAGGTGTAGTAATCATATATAGCCATGCTGGGTGTCCACTAAAGTTGCACATACACAGAGCGAAAGCCTCACTGATGCAAAACCTATAATTGCAATGTCAATCACAAAGGGAACATCCTGAATAGCAGGAAGAGATTCATATACACAGACATGCATTCGGTGTAGGTGCAATCTACCCTAAAACCTTCTCAATGGTGCTGTGTCCACAGTTAAGAGTCACAGTGCCCTCTACTGGCTTTTTTCTCTCTTTCTTACCCTGTAACTGCTTGAAGCACACTTTGGCAAATGGGAAAATGCACAGTGTGTTCAGAGGAAAATGGGCTTACTAAACACCTGGTAAAACCAGTCATCTTCCTGTCTGCTCTGTCCCTGAATATCTGAGGTCCAGTTTCGGTCCAAAGTTCAATCATGGCCAATTCAAGCTGAAGAAGAGAAAGAGAAAAGTCTAATGGTAGAGATTTTAAGCAGATTTTACAGTGCTATAGTTCTATTGTTTCCAGCCATTAGGGTTTATGCGTTTGGATCCCAAGCAATTATTGTTCACTATGTCAACCCACTTACCACAACACAAACTCCAGCCTTATTACAGATTTGGAGATCTTTTAGTTTGGTTGGTTGGCTTTATTTTGAAGTTCTTGTTTCATGATCTTGTCAAATATTTGAATCCAGTTTAATCATTAGGGCAAAAAATACTCTACCCAAGTAAATGACACCTCTAGCTACACAAGTTCGATTTCACACATCCTTGTGTTCCAGAATCAGTCGGACTGCAATTTATGACACAATGCAACAATGAACGCGTTGCATTCTCAAAGGGGCGCAATAGCGGGCATTAGTGTGAACAGTCTGCTTTTTCAGTGGGTTTTCTCATTTTAATTATTTTTAAGTAATTTAAAGTCAATATATTTACTCCCTGATTAATAACACATCCAGTTTTATGGCACAAACTTTTAAAGGTAACTCTACATAAGAATGCGTACTTGTGTAAAGTATATTTCTGGCCTTAGTTTGCCTATTGTCCTTGTGTAGTATTGCTTGTTATATGGTTCATTTTGTGAGTATCTAGGGTAGTTTTAACATTAGTTTGTTGTTTTAACCTTTTCAAATATTTTATTCAATAAAGCACTTCATTTGGGTCCTTACACTACTCTCCAATGAGCCATTTGTGACATTTCACAACTCTTTACCTCATGGGTCCTGGTTAACCACAGATTGAACCAGTAACCTTGTCAACCTGATCTCATGAACATTACGTGACCGTGGAAACATTTTTGCTAAATTAATTTACATGCCTTATTACACGCTTGGCTGCAGTTTCCCAGTCATATGTCCGGCGGGCTGCACCAAAAGCGAGTGAAATGGTGTCATAATCCGACAAGGTTTTTAAGGTGAATATTAGATGGAGGTTTTAATGAGTAAAACGGACCTCCCTAACTTAAAACTTTAACCTAAACCTAACCATTAGTGATCTAAAATCAAATAAGAGGCAGACAAAAACAGACATCCTTACCCTTAACCAATGCCTAAACCTAACTTCTAGAGTCACAAAACAAAGTAAGAAATAAAAAGTACATTTTCTGAAGCAACCACGTCATCTTGTGTTCCTTCTATGACACTCTTGTCTCACGTGTCAGCTTGTGTGCTTGACTGGTCTCGAACCGAGCCATGCAGAAGCTATCACATTGGAATAAGTGTGTAAATGTAGGTATTTCTGTAATACAAGCATTAAAAAGTATTGTTTATCAAATAATGCGTTAAAGTAAAAGTGTTTCAGTATCATAACATAGCAGTGTGCTAGTAATAGTGTGAAAAATAAGTGTTTATAAAGTCATAATCAGCCACTGTAGTCGTGATTTGTGTGAAAGTGAATAAAACACAGTTGTTATAGCACCTCTAGTATTAATTTCCCCAGTAAACTGAGATGAAACATAGAATTTGGCATGTAAAAGTCAGTTAGCAAAAATTTAGTTATAGTAATTTTCGTTCTATGAGACTATGTTGAACCGAGCTCTCCACAGGCTATAAATGATTCTACTTAACATTTGAATGAAGTTTGTGATTATGGATGCTTTTGGAGAGAATAAAGACCATGTCATTTTGTCTGTACAGAACCCTGAATCACATAATATCCCACTGGGTCAGTTCCATTACTTGTCATTGTCTGAGAATCACCTTTTTCTTCTCCATAACTGACATCAAATTGTCCCAGGCCCTCTGAAATCTGGTATAAGAAATGACAGATTGAGATTAAGATTGAGTAGAAAAGTACTCAATCAGAGTGCCTACAATGGTATAATGCTGCCTTCACGTGCTATCAGAATTATCGTAAATACGAGTTTCCCACTCGGAAGTTGCACATGAACGACACCTCAAGTCGTAATTACGACTGGGAAACTCTGAGATAATTTTGATACCCGAGTTTCCGAGATGGGCGGAGTCGTAACATTTCAACATGGCGGAGAAGAGCACAGTTTCTGTAGTGAATGACAGGTTTTGTTCATTTTTCTAAATACAATTAATTGTTAGCGCTTGGAATTTTGGTCATATTAATTTATGTATATCAGCAACCATTTGATGCATGTTGTACATTTTTATACTGTGGAAATAGCTTGTATTTGACAAAATTCCATTTTCTTCAGCAAGCTAACTGAGCAATATGTATTATGGTGTCAAAATAAAAGTTCCTCAAAACTATGTACGAATGAACCTGGCCGTCGTCCATGTTTCCTGTTCTTTCTGACAACAGCACGTGAACACGATGTACTCGTAATTACCACTTCAGAAGTGGGAAGTAGGATAATTCTGATAGCACATGAAGGCAGCATGAGTCTATGATTAGTGGGGGAGTTAAGCCCCACCTTGTAGGGGAGACTAACACACTACCCTGGAAGACTGAGAAACGACAGGATCTTTGTCCCCACCCCCAGTACATTTAGACCCAGTTTACACTTGGTATTAAGATGCGTTTTTTGGTGATCCGATCACATGTGGTCAGGGCTAAATACTGGTCTAAATGAGGTCTAAAATGATATATGATCACAAAAACCACATATGAATGTGGTCAAAAACGCCTGTGACCACATTGTATTTTAGGTGTAAATGGTAATCCGTCCTGTATGCGTCCGGCAGCAGTGAAGCACCTCCCATCACCTGTCAATCAAACACTGCACTAAAACAAGAATTTAAACTTTGTTGGTTATGAGTGGTTTAAAAGAAAATAACCATTAGACCAGAAAATTGGATAAAGCAGATACGTACATACACAAACACGAGAACTTCACAGATCTTTTTCAGTGTGTCTGAAATCAAGATGCACGGACACTTATGAGAAGCACGAACATCTGCAGCTCAGGTTAATACACATAATCCACTAAAATAACGGACAATTTTGCTCGAAATGTTGCTTTTGTGCTTATATTAAATTTTAGCTGCATCTGGGAGAAATATCATGCAGTTTATTTTACGCTTTCTTTGTCTTTTCTGACTTAGTTGCGCTTTAATGTCATGCAGTAGCACAATGGCATAGTGATTGATGTATGTCGTCATGAAACAGAGACCCTTCAATCCAAATCTGATCACAAGTGATCACAGGAGATGCATTTATGTGACCAAGTGTACAGTAAACAGTGAGTTGTCTTACCTGACCACATGTGATCGCATCACCCGAGACGCATCTTAATATCAGGTGTAAACGGGGTCTTAGTCTCTGTACACATGAATTTATGTATGCTTTCTTCTAACTTACTGTGCTCAGCACTAAAGGACTTGGCATGGTGGGCTTCAGGAGAGTATGTATTACATGGTGGCTTCCTGAAGTGTGCAGTGTATGTTGTGTGAGGGGCTGCAGGAGCCTGTCCTTGCATACCTCAACCACCTAAACCTAATAAGGTAAAGCCCCTACTCCAAGGCAGGATTCAAAGGCAAAACACAAGTTAGATTCAACAACTTAAAAGTATTTATTTTCTCCCTTATTTAAGAAAACCTGTTTTTGTTCTTTCACGCTGAAGGATTTTTGTTGTGGATATTAACTTTCACTCAAGTTTATCACCAATAACATTTTATCAAATGTATCAATGAAACAAAATAAAATTCAAATAAATAAATCAATTGTCAGTGTCACTCTTTCAATGTCAGTTTTCAATACCCTAAGTCAATCAATGTCAACATCAAAATCAGTAAAGTTTCAATTCACCAAAAGGCAAAACATTCAATGAAACAGCAGTTGTTCACCCAACTGACTCAAATGATTCAGTTCAATGAAAATGATTCAAATCAGTTCTTAGTATAATTCAGTTAAATACATTTGTTTACTGTTCAATGAAAGTTCAAGTAATGTTAATCCTTAATGTCCATGAACTTTAAGTTCAATTTTCAATATTGTTCAATAATCAAGAATAAATAAAAGGGGATATTAGTGTGTTGCATAAATGTGCTATGATGACATGAGCTGGGTTGAGTTGGTTTGCGATGAGTAGAGATGAGTTGGGATGAGTAGGGATGACATGGGTTGATTAAGGTGGAATTAGTTGTTTTTAGATGAACTGAGGTGAATAGAGATGAGTCGGCAGGGTAATTGTAACTATAACAGATATTATTAATAAAACATGGGCATTTTTTGCATCCATATTTTGAATTTCTGGGATATTTTTGTTAATTTCGGTGGTATGTTTGCCCGAGTCCCCGTTAATTTCTGACACTATTGGCATTGTATCTTTCAAAGTTATTTAAAAGTTTATTTTAGACATATAGTAGCAAGTAAACAAGATCCCCACATATGTCAAACTACACTGTATTAATGTTTGACACAGTTTAAACACTGCCTACCTTAAAAACAAGTGAAGTTTTATCAGTGGTTAAATGTGTTCATACCGTTCCCTCATACCTGAATGAACAGCTCCTTTCCAGAATAAAATGAAATATGCAGAAAATCACAGTATTACAGTTCTTATATTGTGACAGGGCAGAAAGTCTTGAAGAGAAGAGAGGACACCGGCGGCAATTTATGCAAGCTGCTGTGCCTATGATGCTGTGCCCTGCGGGCTTCCATTGTGCCGCGCACAGCGCATTTTAGTTTCTAAACAGATTTAGTGCTTATAACTTACTTCTTCCCAAAAATTCATAATATTATGTATTTTTTTGTACTTTGTAATTGTGGTGAAATATAACTGTAGCGAAGTTCAATTCTTCATTTTGAATCAACTCAAGTAAAAGTAAAATAACTATTATTTATTTATATTTAAAAAAAGTAGAAAAATGTGAAAAATGTACTCAAGTACTATAACGAGAGTAGTTGTAATTCATTACTTTCCACCTCTGACTTTAAAGCACTATAGTCATGACACTGCACTATCGCACATCCGCTTTCTTGCTCGACTGAGCACTTTCTCACTTAGTACGCCTGGCACGTGAAAACCAAATTGTGCGTTAAAATAAAACTCTCATATAAAAATATGTATATTTCAAAATATACCCTCTACATAAGCAAATGCGCATCAACAGTCATCAATATTTTGAAAGAGATACTGCATGTACAGTACATAGCACATTCAGAAAAGCCTTATAATTTAAATAGCCTTATACTGCTTTGCTCATGTGAAATAGTAAACATATAAAAGAAGAGCCTGTGTCTCCTATCAAAGCTGTATATCTCAATGGTGTGTGGTCCATATAAGCTGCGAATGCTCTGCCTACCCAAGCCATTCGAGAGAATGAGTGCAGGGATTTACTTATTAAAATTAACAGTAATATAAATGTCCTTGTCATTTGAGGTGTATCATAAAGCTTATTTACATAAAAATGTCCTCAAATTATTCCACTGCCAAATGATGCTTGTTTTCTGCAATCTGTTCCAGTTACAGAGGGATTCAGGTGTGCGGATCCACAATAACTTTGGTGCCTACACTCTATTGCAATAATTCGTCGTAATTTTCCGCATTCTCATTGGTTGGTTGGCTTGTGTACTAGAAAAGCTGCAGCCGAATTGCTCGCCCAAGCATAAAAACAATGTACTGTTGTATGCAGGTACCATAACTGTTACGTTAGGTAGGTTACATATCATAGTGTAACAGCGCTTTAAGCAGCAGTTGGCGGTTGGAACTTTTAAAATGGACAAACATGAAACAATAGAGTTGCTACGTTTAAATCAGTTCTCCAGGAGATCATTTATCAAGAAGCAATGAATTTTATCATGAGGGAGACTGAGGTGGAAAGACCCATCCCTCCCTCTTGTCAATGTCACCCCACCTCTGAGGGCCATCCTTCAGCCAGGCTCACGATAAGAGTTGGGCAGGAGAAGAGAAGAGGCGCTTTTATTAAAAAGCCTCATTGGGGCAGCGTTAATGAGACACACCTGAATTGGATGGAGCCTCATCGGTGCTGCCATAAAAACACAGAGCACGCCTGTCCTTGGGGGGCCGGCTTCTATCTCCTTGTGTGCACACACTGCCGCCCTTGCAGATCCAGGAGCAGAGCGGGTTGGGTCCGGCTGAGTTAGATGCGCACCATGGATGCCAGGCCGCCTTCCCCTCACACTCACCGTGGCTCTGGGGAAGACAGACCACCAACGGGGCCGCCGCCTCTCACGCCACGGACCATGGAGGAAAAATTTGTGGGGTTTTCTGATGTGAGCGCTGACCAATCAGCGGCTGCCTTAGAAGAACATGTTTTTACCACCATGGCAGGGATGGAATACGGCTTCAAGCTTGCCGGCCAAACATATGATGGAGTGTCTGTCATGTCCGGTGACAATTAAATGGCTTACAGGTAAAAGTTCGGGAACAATATCCCTGTGCAAGTTTTGTGCATTGCTTTGCACATGTTCTTAATTTAGTGCTTTCACAAGCATGCAGCTCTTTGAAAGCTTTTTTTTTACAATCTGGATGGCCTAACCTCCTTCTTCACCATCTCAGAAAAGTGCATTCAGACTTCGGATATCATCGTGAAGAGGTGATTTTCCAAAGCTGCCCTAACACGATGGAACTACGCGTCTTGTGTTGTCATCACAGCCAAAGAGAAATGTGAATCCTTGATTGAGCTCTTTAACGAGATAGTGAACAACCCACTGGACTGGGACGAAAGATCCATTCATACGGTTTTGAATTATTTTTTTAAGATCCCAAATTTTAAGATCCCAAATATATTTTTCTATTGGAGCTTTTTTCAGATGTTTTCTCTCGTTTCATCTCAGATGTTCTTTTCAACATCCTCCAATCTAAGGGCTCTGACATTGGGTTTTATGTTAATGAAATGAAGAAAAGAGCCAAGCACTTGCAAAGGCAACAAGGAGTGTTTGATCATTTGTATGCACTGGTAGGAGGAACTTCTTGACTCGTAACAGGAACATTATCTTTATTTCAAAAGTTTGGCCAACATTGATTTGCATATGGAGAAGAGGCTTTCCTCCCTGGAGAAGACTGAGTTTCTTGGCCTGTTGGATTTTTCAAAATTTGTGGAGTATGATGACCTTTCCGGACACTGCATTCAACTTTGAAATACACATACGCAATTTTTTTAAACGGTGTCCTTTTGCGCAGTGAACTGAAAGTATTATATGCATCTCCTGAGCTTGCAAAGAGAAAGGTCTCTGAGTTGACATTGTTCATGCATTCAACTGGTATATGTAATGGCATGGCCCAACTGTACAAACTCTGCAAGTTGTTTCTAATGGTGCCATCCACTACTGCGTCAGTAGAGAGAACATTTGTTTCGGCATAAAAGGATTAAGACTTTCCAACTTACTGCTACTGGACAATGGCACATGAGTGGCCTGGCTCTGATGTCCATTGAAAAGAGGATGCTGCACCAACTGTAGACATCTGACAACTTCTACGAAAAGGTCATAACAGAGTTCACAAAGAAGGATCAGAGAATGAATTTCACCTACAAATAAGGTGGGAAAATGGGCATACTTTTAAATCTACACCTGCCATGCTGTTTCTTAATTTCCTGTCACAGTCTGGCCATGGTTGTGCCCCCTCTATCTGTCAGTTTGCCTTGTCTGCATGTTTCCCTGTATTTCTCCCCCTTCCTCTTGTGTTTTGCAGGTGCCACGTCGAGAATGCCAGCCCCAGTTGCCATGACAACAATCATTACTCCAATAAACTGATTATCCACGGCACCTGTCTCCCATTAACCTCTCCCTATTTAATCTCCCCTCATGTTCAGTCCTGTGCTAAATTGTTTAGTCTATTTGCCCAGTCAGTTGGTTCAGCTAGCTATTGGCTTTGGTCAGTTTATGTTGCCTTATTCAGCTAGAATAAGGCATGGTGGGCTTCAGGAGAGTTTTTTTGTTTGTATTCTGTTTAATTGAATAGACCCTTTCCCTGCATCCCTCCATTTGGGTCCTTTCTCTCAGCAGATCTGTGACAAAACAATTCAGCTATATACAGACGCAGCAGAGATCATTTTTTTCCCAATCCCTGTTATCCTGCACTGCGAAAAGCTGCACATGTTAGAAGCCTCTTCGAGCTACAGCAGGAGGACAAGTCCATGTGGGGGTATGCCTTGGAGTTTTTGGCAGCATCCTCGGGCCTGGGGTACAATCAGATCTGCCTTATCGAGCTGTTTATGGCGGGACTGACGGAGCCCAACAAGTCGTGTATCCCAGAGCGGGGTGAATGGGGAAGTCTACTTGAGACCATCAGGATGGCTATGAAGTGGGACGAGTTCGTCACAGCCTGTGACTCGGAGGATTTCCTGTCTTCATCCCAGCCCAAGGATGATGTCACCCTCCACATGGAAGTGGACGACTTGGCCACTTCCTTCACAACTCTGAAGAGTAGGAGGAGGAAGAAGCCCAATTTATCAGCCGAGCCCATGGCTGTGGACTGCCAGGAGGCAGAGGTGCCCACTGTGGACTGTCAGGAGGCGGCTGAACCTGCTGCTGACTGCCAGGAGAGGTCAGAGTCCTCAGCAGTTCTTCCCACTGCCCGCAAGATTAGGAAGAGGAGGAGACAGGTCCCAAAGCCAGAGTCTACTGCAGCTCACCAGGAGGGGTCCAAGCCTGCTGCAGCTTACCTGGAGGGGTCCAAATCTGCTGCAGTTTCCCTGGAGGCCACCAATGTCCCACTTACAAACTTAGTGGCCACTCTCCAGTTTGACCCCTCACCAGCGACCGCTGCTCTGTCTGATCCATGTCCCGTGGCCGCTGCTCAGTCCATTCAGTTTCCAGCAACCACCACCCATTCTGACTCCCATCCAGCGGCCGCCACCCAATCTGTCCCAACGCCAGCAGCCACTGTCCAGTCTGACTCCACGCCAGTGGCCCCTGCTTTGTCTGATCCATGTCCCGTGGCCGCTGCCCAGTCTGATCCCTGTGCTGCTGCCGCCACCCAGTCTGAACCCACGCCAGCAGCCACCACCCAGTCTGACCCCACGCCAGCAGCCACCACCCAGTCTGACATGTCCTTTGAGGTTGCCACCCAGACTGACTCCAGTCCAGCGGACGCCGTCCAGACTGACCCCTCACCAGTGTTCATTGTCCTATCTTACCAGTGCCCAGTGACCATCACGGGTCTTAACCTCTGTCCAGAGGCGGCCGCCACCCAGTCGGACCACTGTCCTATAGCTGTTGCCCAGTCTGACAAGTCCACTGGGGCACCTGCCTGGTCCGACCTGTCCTTTGCCACTGCTGAACAGTATGACACATTCCAACCCCCTGCGGTTGCCTCGGACCACACACTCTGCTCAGCGGCTGCCCAGTCTGAACTCACCCTCTGTCCAGTGGCCAACATTGACTTCACCCTCTGTCCAGTGGCCACCATTGACCTCAACCTTTGCCCAGTGGATGCAAATGATCTCACCCTCTGCCCAGCGGTCGCTGCCCCTTTTTTACAGTTCCCAGTGACTGCTCACTCTATTGTCCAGTTCCCAGCAGCCGTTTACCCTCCTGCCCAGCTCCCAGTAGCCACTCACCATTCTGTCCAATCCCCACTGTTCACCTATATCTTTGTCTCATTCCCTTTGGACACCACCCTGCCTGGCCTCCTCCACATGGCCGCCACCCTGCCTATCCAGACCCACATGGCCACCACTAACCACACCTTCTGCCCAGTATCCACCAACCAGTCTGACCTCTCTACTATGGCCACTGACCAGTTGGCCCCAGTCCAATTCCTGTTGGCCACTTACCTGTCTGTCCTGTCTCAGCGGCCTTGCCTGACCTTTGTCCAGTGGCCGTCCAGTCTGTCCTGCTCTCTGTGGCCGCTTTCCAGTTTGTCCAGTCTTTGTTGATCATCCAGCCCAATCCCCATAGCACTTCTTCCATTTTGGGATCTGCTTTCCTGTTTACCTGGCCTGTACCCTGTCCTTCACCTGGTCCACCCTGGTTTCCTGGTCACCCACCCGATCTGTTTTGTCCCCCTGACCATTTGTCCTGGGTCCCTGTTCTCCCACCGGATTCATCCCAGCCTTCCGGACCATTCACTAGGGCTCATTGGTTGACCCTCTGTTCAGATCTGGTCACCTGCCCTGCTGACGTCCCAATGCTGCCGTGCAAAGGTAAAAGGCTGTAACTTCGTTTTTGGTCGAAAATGAGTTATTGATATTTTTGAGACTTTCAAGACCTCCTTTATCATGTGGATAATTATCTTGAGTCAATTCCATTGTTTTATCGAGAAAATAATGGGTTGTCTTAACAGTAACTCCCAAAAGCCCAAGAGAAACCAAGGCAGAACTCCGTAACTCCAAATTACCGCTCTTTGACTTTGTTTTGGAATGCTCAAATTGAGTTAGGGTACTCTGCCTTTGTTTAGCCGTGCGTCAAAATGAAGTTACTGTGCCGGCATGGAGTTACTGTACTCTGCCTTTGTTTTTACATTAAAGTTTACCACGTTTAAATTACGGTGTAGCCTGTGTACTGTCATACATCTGTCATTGAAGCAATCTGACACACACGATACCTGAATAAAAGTGTAGTAAACAAATATTGTTGAGTGTTTTTCTATAGCGTTTAAGGGAAAATGATGGTTGAGATGGCTTTGAAATGCCGACATAAAGGTCAAGGTAAGAAAGTGTGTAACACAAAAGATGCATTAGACAAACTAATTAGATAGATAGATCGCAATCTACTTCATTTAGCTAGCTAGCAGCCTATAGCATAAATAGGCTACTCGGCTATCCAATGAATAGGCTACCAAACTGCTCCATATAACAAAGCACTGTAAACAAGCAAAGACTGCCAGCAATAAGTAATCGTAAATATTCTCAAAGTTTTTTCTGTTTGTTTTTTTTTTTCATAATGCAGATTATTCAGTCAGTGCCAGCCTATCAGTGACTGCTGTCAACATCAGTGTCAGTGAGTCTGGGGCTGCCCACTAGTTGCACGAGTGTGGACTCGAATGCCATGACAGCGTAGCATGATCACACATAAAATCAGTAGTAACAGTTCGCAATTAAATCTGTCCTACCTTTTCTAGTAACCCGATAAAATCCATGGCAATGAACGTCATCGCAGATGTTTAATCCACAACAATCCACAAGCATTCTGATTTCTGAGCATTATTCCTACTTGCTGGCGTTCACATCAATCCACAAGTCGATCTTTTAGGCTAGACTACTTTCATTCAATTCGATGTAAAAGCACTTAGGCTAACTTATGTCTTGTATCCTTTTATCTTTTATGTTAATGAACACTGCAATAAATAAACTGGTTTCAAAACGGTATCCAACCACATGTATAAATTTTTCTCTGGATGTCAGTTACGGTCAGATTCAGAAAAACAATAAATATAGTCACATACTCTACATCATAGCCTTTGAGATTGGCCAGTCCAGTCCACCAGTCAGAGAGCTGTGCATTGGAGCATGGTAGCTAAATTTAACCCTTGATTAACCAGCTGTGGCACTAACTTGTAGGCCTGTGGCTGTATTTATTATCTCTTATTCCAATCCATGCATATTAAATTTATACATGATTTGTTATATCTTTGCATTCCATTATTAATTAAATTATGTTTACTCATTAGAAATATGCTTATCTTGTATTTATTCATATAATTAAGTGTCACCTATCTGCAGTCAACCTGTTAGTTTTGCTGCACACCAATTGAAGATATTCTTTACCGCTATGGAGGTATGTATCATGTCTAATGTATTAAAAATGCCATCAGAATACAACCAAAGCACAGGATAGCAATAAGTACATGGCTATAAGTAATTGTGAATCATCCAAAATAAATGCCATGATCACTAGATTTTATACAGGTGTTACTATAATGATTTTGTAAATAGTGATCAGCAACAAAATATTGATAATGTGGAAGTTACTGCCTTTTGCCTTGGTGTGAATTCTCACTTTTTGCAGACAATACAAAGGCAGAGTACAGTAACTTCAAAATAGGGGTCAAAAGTAAAGTTTGAGCTCAAGATTTTTTTATGTAGATACATTTCATTACTAAAACATCTAATTGCCAGATTTTCAGTGTCCTACCTATAATACATTTGGCTGGACAACTAAAAAACTTTAAAGTCATTTTTCTCAGTTCCACACTCTAGCGAGTTAAGGTCTTTTGCCTTTGTAGGGCAGAATGGTCTCTGACTCTTGGTGGCCATCCACCTAAATAAATTTGATATTGTTTCTCACCAATTCAAAATCAAATGGTTAAATAAGACTTGGAATATGATCCAGAAGTCACATGGACTACTTTTCTGATACTTTTGGGTCCTTTTTTAGTTTTAAAGTGAATCAATAACTGCAGTAACTGGTGGTATGGTTCTGTTCTGGGCAAACTCTCTGCCAATCCATGCTGCCATGCACGGAAAGAGCAGAGGGTGCAGCGAATAACTGCACAGACCACTGCACTCCACTTTCATTTTACATTTATTCTGAGTTTTTCTCCCTGTTTTTATGTCCCTCACTGCTCTCCTTTTATCAGATGTCCTTCTTGCAGAAGAGCTATGTTACTTTTCTAGGTGAGTCTGCCATTTAGCATTCCAGTTGGGAGCTAGAAACGAAAACAAGACACTGTCTATCTCTCCATTGGGTGAAAAGGGCTGAACTAACAGTCAGCAATCTGCTTTGGACTGAGATGACAGGTGCTACATTTCATTTTGAGGATTGCCTTTCCTGAGCGCAATTTGTGATTTTCATCTGGTTGTATGGGTAGAGAAGTTTAAAGGAATATTCCAGGTTCAATACAAGTTAAGCTCAGTCGACAACATTTGTGGCATAATGTTTATTACCAAAAAAATAATTTTGACTCATCTCTCCTTTTCTTTAAAATGTAGCTTGATACCTGTGCTTGTTGGATGATCAGTCTTCTGAATATTTTTTCTATAATTCAGATGAATTCTTTGGATGAGTTTTAGGGTTTATAGACATTATATCGTCATAGCAATGAAGTTGTAAAATTGGATATAACTTTACACACAAAAAGTTAGTAAGCGATTTTATCACACACATTTTTTTATGTCTATGTCTCAACTTAAATATTCTTTTAAGTTGCAGGAGACAGAGTAGCAACAACTGCTGTGGCTACAGTGTTGTTCTGTGACAGAAAAGGGAACAAGCACAATTTTCAGATGACTGGCTGCATGTCAGCAGCTGAAGCTTTAATAAATGTTGTTTTCTTACAACATATTTGGTTAGAGATGAAAAATACCATTGATTCCACATGGCTGGAGCACTGGAGGAATATAGTAATGGATCTTTATGTAGAAACCACTTGACGGCACACTGCAGTTATTTAAACCTCTTGTGTCTTAATGTACATTTTTGATGTTGGAGGATCCTTGCTAATGGGCAACATAGTAAACAACCCACAGATGAGTCACATGTCCATTACTGCACATTTATTGTGATAGATCAAATGTGTTTATGGGACTCCAGACACCATTCATCATTTAACTGGATGTGGGACTTTGCTTCCTTTGTGCATTTTTCTTCCCACATATGTGGGAAACGAAAGATAAATTGAAGCAGCATCAGGGGAGTAGTACATTTCCTGAAAAAAATTATAGAAGTGGAATGAATCTTCCTGTGGTCTCACTTTCCACATTTCAGCGGCCATCAACACGGTGCTCTTCTCATACCTTTCATAGCTGGTTAGAAAATAAATAAAAGCTAAATGACTACATGAGATGTTGCAGCATTACTTGTCTACAGTACTCTGCGATTCCTCCCGCAAACACACTCACTCTCCTCTCGCTCCGCTCTCCTGAGTATTACAAACCTATCTGTTGGATGACAACTTCACTGCCACAACGAGCACCTCTCCGCTCAGCTTTAGTTAAGGGATGTCTGCCATAATAACGAATGCCTTCACTCTGTTTGCGCTATAGAAGTGCTCAAGCTCTGGCTAAATTCCCAACACAATAAGACCTCTGTGCTCCTTTCTGCTCCCCTTTGCAGAACTTCATGGAGCTGAAATTTTTACTTTTTTTGCAGAGCATCAGCAAGTTACTGTAACATGGCAGAGGATGTCATCTGCCCTCTACACCTTATGCTCCCTCCCAAATGGTGCACATGTCAAACAAAAAGCTGATTTAAAACACACATTGTCTCTACTGTACTGTATATTCCTCCTCGGTTAGGAGTGGATGAATTTAAAAAGCAGTGTTTTTCAAAAGCATATAGTTAAGAATCAACTAAGAAGTGGGGGTGAAAATTTTGCAGTGTCTTAGTTGTATATATTTATCATCATTTTAAAGAGATAGTTCATCCAAAAATGAAAATTATCTCATGATTTACTCACCCTCCTGGCATCCCAGATGTGCATGACTTTTTTTCTTCTACAGAAATTAAGCTTTTTAGAAGAATATTTTAGCTCTGTAGGTTCTCACAATGCAAGTGAATGGGTGCCAAAATTTTTAAGCTCCAAAATCAACATAAAGGGAGCACAAAAGTAATCCATATGACTCCAGTGGTTAAATCCATATCTTCAGACAAAATATGATAGGTGTGGGTGAGAAACAGATACATTTTTAAGTAATTTTTTATCATAAATTCTCCTCCCTTCCCAGTAAGCCCATATGCATGAAAAATATGAATCACCAAAAACAGAAGAAGAAGAATGGGAAAGTGAAACTGAGGTGGAGATTGACTGAGCAGGGAGGATAATTTATAATAATAAAAAAAAAAGAACAAAAAAGAAGAAGACTTAAATATTGATCTGTTTCTCACCCACACCTATCATATCACTTCTGAAAATATGGATTTAACCACCAGAGTCGTCTGGAGTACTTTTATGTTGCCCTTATGTGGATTTTGGAGCGTCAAAATTTTGCCCCCATTCACTTGCATTGTATGGACCTACAGAGCTGAAATATTCTTCTTAAAATCTTCCTTTGTGTTCAGCAGATGAAAGAAAGTCATACAAATCTGGAATGGCATGAGGGTGAGTAAACGATGAGAGAATTTTCATTTTTGGGTGAACTAACCCTTTAAGCACTATTTGTTGCAGCAGAGTTTTAGTTGTAATTATTTGTCATTATTTTAAGCACTTTTTTTCTTTGTTGCAGCAGGCAAGATTATGGCTGTTTCAAAACTACAGTAATTATATTATACTTTATTGTACATACTCTCTTTTGCTTGTCAGTTTTGAGGTAACACTAATCATTCCTCCCACTGTCTGATGTCTGCTGCCCACAATTAATAGATTTCTTCTTAGCAGCTTAATATAAATTGTACGTCCTCGTTTGACTTATTTCTGTTGTTGAGTCGCCAAATTCTAATTTCACATCAACTTCACCTGTCAACAATGAGTGCAACATTGTTGCCCGCATGCGCAACATGGCTAGGAGTCTTTAAAGGAATATTTTGGATTCAATACAAGTTAAGCACAATCAACAGCATTGTGGCATAATGTTGATTACCACAAAATTAATGTCAATTCATCTCTCCCTTTCGAAAAAAATTGCGGTTACAGTGAGGCACTTACAATGGAAGTGAATGTGGCCAATTTTTTGAGGGTTTAAAAGCAGAAATGTGATGCTAATAATTTCATAAAGTACTTACATTAATTCTTCTGTCAAATGTATTATTTGAGTTGTAAAGTTGTTTAAATTGTCATTTTTACAGTCGTTTTAGGGTTTTAGGTTTGTTCCATCGTCATGGCAACTAAGTTGTAAAATTGGCTATAACTTTAAACAGAAAAGGCGAGTAAGTGATTTTTATCACACTAAAAACATACATATTGGGTCGCTATTAGCCTATAATTATGTGCGGAGCTGCCGCCTATGTAGAGCATTCCAAATGAGGCATCATTTCTGTTAAAAATGCAAAGCCAAACAGAAAAGGTCAAAGGATATTAAGAATGTTATTTACTGATTCTTTGTTAATTAACTATCCGTTGTATTCCTAAGATGTTTTCAATGAAGCAGGCCTGGAAGAAAGATGTAGTATTGGTCCTTCAGAATCAGAATCAGAATGAGCTTTATTGCCAAATATGCTTACACACACAAGGAATTTGTCATGGTGACAGAAGCTTCCAGTGCAAAGAGAATGCAACCATATATACATACATACATACATACAAACATATACAGGTGCATCTCAATAAATTAGAATGTTGTGGAAAAGTTCATTTATTTCAGTAATTCAACTCAAATTGTGAAACTCGTGTATTAAATAAATTCAATGCACACAGACTGAAGTAGTTTAAGTCTTTGGTTCTTTTAATTGTGATGATTTTGGCTCACATTTAACAAAAACCCACCAATTCACTATCTCAAAAAATTAGAATACATCATAAGACCAATAAAAAAAACATTTTTAGTGAATTGTTGGCCTTCTGGAAAGTATGTTAATTTACTGTATATGTACTCAATACTTGGTAGGGGCTCCTTTTGCTTTAATTACTGCCTCAGTTCGGCGTAGCATGGAGGTGATCAGTTTGTGGCACTGCTGAGGTGGTATGGAAGCCCAGGTTTCTTTGACAGTGGCCTTCAGCTCATCTGCATTTTTTGGTCTCATGTTTCTCATTTTCCTCTTGACAATACCCCATAGATTCTCTATGGGGTTCAGGTCTGGTGAGTTTGCTGGCCAGTCAAGCACACCAACACCATGGTCATTTAACCAACTTTTGGTGCTTTTGGCAGTGTGGGCAGGTGCCAAATCCTGCTGGAAAATGAAATCAGCATCTTTAAAAAGCTGGTCAGCAGAAGGAAGCATGAAGTGCTCCAAAATTTCTTGGTAAACGGGTGCAGTGACTTTGGTTTTCAAAAAACACAATGGACCAACACCAGCAGATGACATTGCACCTCAAATCATCACAGACTGTGGAAACTTAACACTGGACTTCAAGCAACTTGGGCTAAGAGCTTCTCCACCCTTCCTCCAGACTCTAGGACCTTGGTTTCCAAATGAAATACAAAACTTGCTCTCATCTGAAAAGAGGACTTTGGACCACTGGGCAACAGTCCAGTTCTTCTTCTCCTTAGCCCAGGTAAGACGCATCTGACGTTGTCTGTGGTTCAGGAGTGGCTTAACAAGAGGAATACGACAACTGTAGCCAAATTCCTTGACATGTCTGTGTGTGGTGGCTCTTGATGCCTTGACCCCAGCCTCAGTCCGTTCCTTGTGAAGTTCACCCAAATTCTTGAATCGATTTTGCTTGGCAATCCTCATAAGGCTGCGGTTCTCTCGGTTGGTTGTGCATCTTTTTCTTCCACACTTTTTCCTTCCACTCAACTTTCTGTTAACATGCTTGGATACAGCACTCTGTGAACAGCCAGCTTCTTTGGCAATGAATGTTTGTGGCTTACCCTCCTTGTGAAGGGTGTCAATGATTGTCTTCTGGACAACTGTCAGATCAGCAGTCTTCCCCATGATTGTGTAGCCTAGTGAACCAAACTGAGAGACCATTTTGAAGGCTCAGGAAACCTTTGCAGGTGTTTTGAGTTGATTAGCTGATTGGCATGTCACCATATTCTAATTTTTTGAGATAGTGAATTGGTGGGTTTTTGTTAAATGTGAGCCAAAATCATCACAATTAAAAGAACCAAAGACTTAAACTACTGCACTGAATTTATTTAATACACGAGTTTCACAATTTGAGTTGAATTACTGAAATAAATGAACTTTTCCGTGACATTCTAATTTATTGAGATGCACCTGTACATTTAAACATATATACATATAGTGACATAAAAATAAAACAAATAAAAAAGATAAACGAAAATATAAAATAGAGCAGTAATGTTGTTCGAATATTTTATATACAGATATACATTTATGTGCAGGTGATGTAATGTATTGAAGAATAGGTAGGTTATGTTAAAGAATATAAATGAAATATGGAATGGATGGACTGAATATTGCACATGGTTGTATTGACAAAAGGAAAGTATTTGTGGGCAGTTTTAACAGTTCATAAGGTGGATGGCCTGAGGGAAAAAAACTGTTCCTGTGCCTGACTGTTCTGGTGCTTAGTGCTCTGTAGCGCCGGCCAGAGGGCAACAGTTTCGAAAAGGAAGTGTGCTGGGTGAATGGGGTCAAGAGTGATTTTACCAGCCCTTTTCATCATTCTGGATGTGTGCAGTTTTAGCAGGGTGGGTAGGGGAGTGCCAATAATCCTCTCAACAGTCTTGACTTGGAAGCTGAACCAAACCAGACAGTTATAGAAGTGCAGAGGACAGACTCAATGACTACTGAGTAGAACTGTATCAGTAGCACCTGTGGCAGGTTGAACTTCCTCAGCTGGTGAAGGAAGTACAACCTCTGCTGGGCCTTTTTCAAAATTGAGTCTATGTGGGTCTCCCTCTTCAGGTCCTGTGAGATGGTAGTGCCCAGAAACCTGAATGACTCCACTGCTGCCACAGTGCTGTTCAGAATGGTGAGCAGGGGTAATGTTGGGGTGTTCCTCCTAATGTCCACTATCATCTCCACTGTTTTGAGCATGTTCAGCTACCAGTTCTTTTGACTGCACCAGACGGCCAGCTGTTCAACTTCCCTTCTGTATGCAGACTCATTGTCATCCTTGAAAGGTTTCTTCCTTGCTCTCCAGGGACTCTGGGGAAAATGCCATTTTTCATAGTTTAAAGTGTTATATGAATATGTATATATATAGTAAATAAAAATTATAACATATAATTAAAACAATTATTATTATTATTATTATTATTAATAATAATAATAATAATAAAGACAATATTTTTTATTTGTATAATGCCTTTTTAGAACACTTTGTTACTTTAAAGAGCCTTAAAAAAAGAGGAAATCAGCATGAAGAGTAATGAACTACACAAAACAAGACAAATAAAAAAAAATAAAAAAAAGAGGACTCAGCTTCAGAACAACAAACTCATGGGCTGGGTTTGGAGGTCTGAGCAGTTCTCTTCTAACCTGTGTCTTCTTCAACAATTAGTCATCGAAGATTTATTAAGAAATCCACAGAGGATCACATCCCTCAAAAATAATAACTCTAAACTGGACTGAATCATGACAACTTTAAAGGTCATGCACCAGAAATGGAGAATCTCAATGCCAATATGATTGGCACTTGAAAGAGTGAGTGGATGCCAAAGGCAAGTGGTCTGTCAGTGAATGAAATCAATTTCCCATCACAATATCACATTCTCATGCCAAACTGCAAAGGAGGATATCTGAGGCATTGTATTTATATTTCATTCTGTATTTCATGCTGGAGGACCCTTACACTAGTCCAACAATCTATGACTAGTCCTTGCATTGTGTGGGTGGGTAATTGCCAGGAACTATCAGAATTTAAGAATTTAGGTGATTAAAACAAATGCTTAAGAAATTATTTTAAAAAATGCATATTTAGTAATTTTGTAATTTCTCTTTCTGTTTGAGTGGACTGATGGCTCTTTATCTACAGAGGGGCTCGTTATGAGGCAACTTTTTCTGTTAGGATTTTTAGGGTCTCCTTTAATCTCATCCACCCATTTCAAAACCTTATCAGTTTGCATAAAATTGAAGCAGATAAGAGAGAAAAAGTGAATTTCTCTATCTGTCACTCACTCGACGTTGTGTCGATGTAGTGACACTAGGGGTCACTTTTGGGACCCTGAGACACCTCTGGTCTTTGATAAAAGGCCAATGAAAATTGGCGAGTGGCATTTGCATACCACACCCCTGGACATACGGGTATAAAAGGAGCTGGTATTCAACCACTTATTCAGATTTTCTCTTCAGAGCCGAGCGGTCATGCTCACTGAGCTGAATTCCCACGACTGTTCATTCACCTCTGCTGGATCTGACGGCACATTTCAGCGGCTTCTCCCCCCTCTGCACTGGTGCACTGCAGAGAATGCCCCTGGGCGCTTCGGCAGAAATAAAAGAGTATATTTCTCTAAAAGAGTATATTTCTCTAAAAGAGTACATATCTCTAAAAGAGCGGCACACATGGAATGTCTTTTTAAAGACACGTCTTTTTAAAGATGCCTTTCCGTTTGTGTGTTATTCCTGGTTGCGCTTGTTATCTCTCGCCTTCTGACGGTCACAATCACTGTCTTTCGTGTCTGGGCACTGCTCACGCAAAGACAGCGTTCGTGGATGGGTCATGTACTTATTGCGAGAACATGTCCATGGCAACGATGTCGTAAGAAAGCAAGCCACCCCAGAGGCTCCCCGCCTCGGTCCTTCTACCCATGGGTATGAGGTCAGCGCGGCTAGCACTGGGGGCAATTTGGGGACCCCAATGGGACCACCTCTGCCGGGTATCCCCCCACAGACCTCCCATTCCCCAGCACACTCATCTGCCCCGATTGGGATTCCGGATGAGTCCGCCGGCTCGTTTCAGCGAGTTCGACCTCTTATTCGGAGCCCGCGAAGGTGATGAGCTCTCGAGCGCAGCATCGGAGAGCGGGCTCGTCCAGTCGGACGCAGAAGCCTCAGCTGGGCTCCTCCCCTCGGGTGCGGACGCCCAGTCACAGGCTGACGTGGAGACGACAACATGCTTTCCCTGGCAGCCGCGAGCGTCGGGCTAGAGTGGAACCCTCCGCTCTCCCCTGAACCCTTGCGGCTCGAAGATTGGTTTTTGGGCCCGCTCAAAGCCACACCCCGCCCCCGTTCCTTTCTTCCCGGATGTGCATGAAGAGCTGACAAGGTCGTGGGAGGCACTTTTTACTGCCCGGTCCCAATCTTTCAGCTTCCCAGCCCTCACTACCCTTGATGGTGGGGCAGCCAAGGGCTATTCGGCAAACCCCCCGGTGGATAAAGGTGCTAGTGGTGCACCTATAACCGCAGAGCACCACCACCTGGCATGGGCGCCCAAAGCTCCCGTCCAAGACCTGTAGGTTTACGTCGTCTCTGACAGCCAAGGCCTATGGTGCCACTGGACAAGCTGCCTCCGCCCTGCACGCCATGGCTCTCCTGCAAGTCCATCAAGCCAAGGTGCTAAAGGAACTGCACGAGGGTAGTTCTGCCCCGGGATTGATGCAGGAGCTGCGCTCAGTGACCGACCTCGCTCTCCGAGTGATGAAGGTCACGGCGCGGTCTCTCGGGCGGGCGATGTTCACCTTGGTGGTCCAGGAGTGCCACCTTTGGCTCAACCTGGTTGAGATGGGAGAGGCCGACAGGCACGGTTCCTTGCTGCCCCCAAGTTGGCCACTCCGGCGACACCGAGGACTTTGCCCGGCAGTTCTCAGCGGTGAAGCAGCAGATGGAGATTATCCGGCACCCTGTCTGCTCGTCGCCAAGGGCGTCCCCCTGTGGTGACTGCACCGCCGTGGAGCCCACCGCAGGAAGCAGACGCCATCCGTCTCACAGCCGCCAAGAACCCGCGAAAGGCTTTGAAGCGCCCCTGAGACGGGTGACCCAGGGACGATGAAACCCACTGCTCTGGAGCTGGTAAGCAGACCACTCCATCCCCCCATCGAGGGCCAGGAGGAGAATCTTTTGTTACCTTTGCATTTAATTGCGCTGCATGCCCAAGTGGCTGCAATACCCAAGAGTTCAGCAAGAGCAGTTTCCTTGTTCCCTGGGTCACATACCCAGTGTGCACGGCCGTCATCACGACCACCGTCCACCACTCCATTTTGGCAGGTTTGGCACTCCAGCAGCGGTCTCCCCGCCCCTGAGCGCCCAGCTGTGGCACAAATCGGCCCCCCATGTGACAGTCTCCACGGGTCACGAGGACAGGCCTCTTCCTCCCCCGTCCCAGGCTGTTCCGGGGTGGTCACAAGGAGCCAGGTAAATACTTTGATGTCCCTGAACTCAGCACGGCCACGACACGGTGTGGCACCGCCCCGTCGTGAGGCCCCACCCGCCGGTACGTCTGACGAGATTGTCCCTCCAGCTGAGAGGGGTTTTACAGCCCCTACTTTATTGTACTGAAAAAAGGCGGTGGGTTGCCGCCAATCTTGGACCTGCGAGTACTGAACCGGGCTTTACACAGACTCCCGTCCTAGATGCTGACGCAAAGACGCACTCTAGCGAGCGTCCGGCATCAAGATTGGTTCGCGGCGGTAGACCTGAAGGACACGTACTTCCACGTCTCGATTCTACCTCGACACAGACCCTTCCTGCAGTTTGCATTCGAGGGTCAGGCATATCAGTACAAGGTTCTCCCTTTTGGTCTGTCCTTGTTCCCTCACATCTTCACAAAGGTCGCAGAGGCAGCCCTTGCCCCGCTAAGGGAAGTGGTCATTTGCATCCTCAACTATCCCGATGGTTGGCTAATCCTAGCTCACTCTCAGGATGTGTTTTGTGCACACAGGGACCTGGTGCTCTCGCACCTCAGCTGACTAGGGCTTCGGGTCAACTGGGAAAAGAGCAAGCTCCTCCCGGTTCAGAGCATCTCTTTTCTCAGTTTGGAGTTGGACTCAGTCTCGTTGACGGCGCACCTCACAAACGAGCATGTGCAGTCGGTGCAGACCTGTTTGAAGGCGTTCAAACAGAAAACAGCGGTTCCACTGAAATTTTTTTCAGAGGCTCCAGGGGCATATGGCATCCTCAGCGGTGGCCACTCCACTCGGGTTGATGCATATGAGACCGCTTCAGCACTGGTTTCAGACTCGAGTCCCGAGATGGGCATGGTGGTCAATAGAATATAGACACAAAAAATAAAAAAACACAAAACTAAAACAACAAAAAAGAAAAGAAAATACAATAATCAATAAAAACAATTAAAAAAAAAAACTCTAAATTACTCCCTCCACCGCCCCTCCTCGAGATTCCCCCAAAAGTGTTAAGTAATTGTCCCATTTCTTATTGTAAAAATCCCTAACTCCCATCCTTCTGCTCGACCCCTCCTCGAAGGCAGCCACCCTCCCCATCTCCACGCACCACTCCGGGAACGAGGGTGCTCCATCCAACTTCCAACTCCTCAAAATAACCTGCCTACAAATCATCACACTGGTCAAAACCCAGTCCTTCATGTACTTATACTCCAAATCCATGACCTCCCCATCTCCCAAAATACAGAGCCTGGGGCAGAACAAGACCTGAGTTCCCAACACATCACACACAAAACTTTGCACCTTCAGTCAATATTCTTGGATCTTACGACACCCCCAAAAAACATGGGTGGTGTCTCCATCTTCAGAATGGCATCGCCAGCAGATGGGTGTGTCCTTAAGACCAAGCCTATACAATTTGGAAGGGGTCCCATAAAATCTATGTAAAATCTTAAATTGCATAAGGTGAATCCTTGCATATCTAGATGCAGACTTGATGTTTTTCAGAATCCTAGCCCACACTCCCTCCTCCAATAACAAATTTAAATATTCCTCCCATAATCTTTTGAGAGAATTTAAAGCTCCATCCCCCAGACTCTGAATTAGCAGGGAGTAATGCAATGATGCCTTATGACCCTTCCCAAAAGTAGCAATCACCACTCCCATAGTATCTGCCGCTCTAGGGGGATGCGTGCTACTCCCAAAAACAGTGCAGAGCAGGTGGCACAGCTGTAAATACTTATAAAATCGAGCTCTGGGAATCCCAAAATGTTGAATCAAATTTTCAAAAGATCTCAATACTCCACTCTCATATAGGTCACTAAGTGTATTAACCCCCCTCACAATCCAATCTGACCAACAGAAAGGGGACTTATTAATACATAGTTTAGGGTTCAGCCATTTGCTCGAGGCTACATTTAAATAAATATCCGAGTTAAACACTCTGGACACCTTTGTCCATATCAAGTGCAAATGCGAGATAACGGGGTGTGACTTAACTTCTCCAATTTGTTTGATAGAAGGGTTTTGCAGTGGCGAGATAGGGTCAAGAACTTCCTTTTCAATACAAAACCAGGGAGGGGCTCTCTCAGGTGGAAGCGACCAATGAGCCAAATGTCTGAGACTGAATGCATAATAATAAAAAAAATCTTAGGTAGGCCTAGCCCACCTTTGTCAATCGGCCTATGTAACTTGTTGAAATGTAACCTGGGACGCTTTCCATTCCAAAAGAAGGACTTCGCTATGCTATCAAATTGCTTGAAGTAAGAGAGGGGGACATCTACAGGGAGAGATTGTAGTAGGTAGTTGAATTTTAATTTAAAATTCATTTTAATAACATTAACCTTCCCAATCATCGATAAATGTAATGAAGCCCACCTACCCACATCGCTCGAAAAACTTTAGTAAAAGATCAAAATTAACTCTAACTAAATCACATAAATTTGCTGGGAATAAAATACACAAATACTTAATGCCCTGTTTGGGCCATTGAAAGGTTCCCAGTTGAAAAGCCGAGTTAAAGCTTGGATTTAGACCAATTAACTCTGTATCCCGAACATTTTGAAAAGGAATTGATAATTCTGTGGAGGCTAGGCATAGATCTAGTGGGGTCAGAAACGAATAACAAAATATCATCTGCGTAAAGTAAAAGCTTATGCGCCACACCTCCCGCCACCACCCCTGGAAAATCATCCTCCTTTATCGCGGCTGCTAAAGGTTCCAGGGCAACACAGAACAATAATGGGGAAAGAGGGCAAACCTGCCGAGTGCCCCTATCCAGAGTAAAATTATCTGAAATTAATCAATTTGTTTGTACTGCCACTACAGGATGTCTGTAAAGTAACTTAATCCATTCAATAAAAGTATTTCCGAACACATATATTTCCAAAATCTTAAAAAGATAATCCCATTCTACCATATCAAACGCCTTTTCAGGGTCAAGTGAGATGGCAGTGACCGGTGTCTGATCATTCCACTGACCACATGATATTAATGAAATTCCTAATGTTGTCAGAAGAGCTGCAGCCCCTAATAAACCCCACCTGATCTGTATGTATAAGAGATGTCATAACTTAATCGGTTAGCCAGAATTTTTGCCAAATTTTTTACATCTAGCTGGATCAGCGAAATTGGACGGTAACTTTTACGCTCACTTGGATCTTTGTCCTTTTTAAGAATCAGACTGATCCGGGCTTGTGTCATGGTTGGTGGAAGCTTTCCATTCTTTAATGATTCCGTATAAACTTCTAACAAAAGTGGAGCCAGTTCTGTAGCATAAAATGTAAAAAATTCAGCGGCAAAGCCATCTGGCCCCAGAGCTTTGCCTGTAGGCAGGGCCTTAATTACCTCATCAAGCTCCAAGGTTATCTCAGAATCAAGAGAATTTTTTTGCTCAGCTGTCAGTTTAGGGAGTTCCAGAGGTTCCACAAAATTTCTAATATCTTCATCAGTAGACGAAGACGTGGAACTATAAAGATCAGGATATAATTCTTTAAAAGCATTATTAATATCAATGGCCGTGGTAAAAATTTCACCACCAGCAGATTTCACTGAGGGAATGGTAGAAAAAGACTCTCTCTGCTTTATATATCTTGCCAAAAGCTTCCCTGCTTTGTCCCCCGACTCAAAGTCTGTCTGACACAATGACTGTTATGCCCTGAATAACCAAAACTCCACTTTCCGTGACAAAATAGTAATATATCTGTATTTCAAATGGGTCAATTCTCTGAGGCCATTAGATGACATTCAGTGCTTCAGCTCTGCCTCTGCACTTTTAATATTCCCTTCCAACTCCGCGAGTTCTCGTGCTTTGGATTTTTTGGTGAATGAGGCATACTATATTATCCGACCCCTAAGAACTGCCTTAAGTGCCTCCCAAGCTATGCCCACAGAGGATACTGAGGACCAGTTGGTCTCCATATAAACATTGATTTCAGTCTTTAACATTAGTTGGGAATCAGGATTTTGCAAAAGGGATACATTAACCCTCTGGGGTCGACAGACGCGCCAGCGCATCCTGCTGGATTTTCTCCTCATAACAGTGGAAACAACTTAAAATACTCCATCATATTTGGGCATACAGATAAGTGTAAGACATCATTAGAGACTATAAAGGGTCTACTTTTATTTGTGTACACTCACAATAACAACAAAAACTTGTGCTTTTGTAAATAAAGAAAATAAACAGGGTGCGCTTTCAGCCGTCTCTGTCTCCGTGAGCATCTTTCTGAAACACGTCACAAAAATGAACAGAAACTGTGCAAATACTTATCAGACAAACATGAAACATATGTCTAAAGAAAGCTTAAAATGTACAGTTTCTCCTGGCTCAGCTAATTATCCCTAATGTGATCCCACACACCAGCAGAGAGTGCTATTCATATGGTAATGTGCTGAGGCAATCAATGCAAATGGTAAACGCCCCCAACAGTTCATTCACTTTTCTGCGCATTTGGAAGATGGCATGCTACACGGTGAGGAAGCTCCTGGATAGTGACGAAGAGTTCACATTTTCCTCAGAAGAAGAGCGGGAATCCGACGAGGAACGTTTGCATTTTGAAGAGCAACTTGATCCAGCCGAGGATACAATTTTGGATGAGTAAGTCATTTAGATTTACTTACATATTAGTTGACATGCTATTTTATATAAACATGGACATATTTTACTAGTTGGACTATTTCCAGACTTGCCAGCCAGGATTTAGAGTATTGAAATTTGAAATATGTCCTAATAGGCAAGTTTTAGTTACATTTAAATGTTGTTTTGGCTAAAGCAGGTATTTAAATTATATGCTGTATGATATAAATATGATATGGAATATGATATAAAAATAATATGAATGCTTAGATTATATTTTACCAGTGTTTATGCTGCCTCATTATCATCAACGAAGCTTGTGCTTGCAAAAATCTGTTTGGGTGTAAATGTGTAAAATGTGCTGTAAATATGCCCATATTAGAAAATCAGCATATTAGAATTATTTCTGAAGGATCATGTGACACTGAAGACTGCAGTAATGATGCTGAAAATTCAGCTATGATCACAGGAATAAATTGCATTTTACAATATCTTCAAATATAAAAGTTATTTTAAATTGTAAAAATATTTCACAATATCACTGTTTTTGTTGTATTTTGGATCAAATAAATGCAGCCTTGGTGAGCAGAAGAGACCTTTGAAAAACATTTAAAAAACGTACAGATCTAAAACTTTTAAATGGTAGTGTAGGTCTAAAGATTTTAAGTAAAGTCTTTATGTAAAGAAAATGTATAGTCAGATTACTTCTTTTAACTTAAACTTGATTTTGTGAATAAGCTACAAACAATACATTCAATCATTAAGTCTCCTCAAATTCATTCTCTCTCAGGGGAGGGGTCTTTGTCTCCTCAGGTGTGAATCACATCAATATTCATGATCATCCATGCCTCCTCGCATATGGCCTATCTAACACTAAAAGTGTCTTTCAAAAGTTAAATGACTATATTGTTTTGTATGAATGAGTGATCAGGATGGTTTTCACATCTTTTTTGTAGCAAAAACTCTAGGCTACAAGATCCAGTTCTCAAAAGTCTTGTGAACAAATGTTTAGAATGTGTTATATGGCCTTATTTCAGTGACTTAAAATTTTTGTTTTTTCAAAAACCATGCATAAATGTTATTTTCTCAAAAATACAAACATGTACATATATGTTGTTCACTTATTATTGTAGCCCAGTTTGTGCTGAATACAGTGTTATCAGACTTTAGCCCATTAATATGTTTTTAAGCAACTGAAAAAAGCACAAATGTCAAGGCATGTAAAAACTTCTCCAGGGCCCAAAACACCCTCAGACCCCAGAGGGTTAAGGCACCAACTATATGATTTCTTTTTCTCCGTATGTGGCAACACCTCTAAACTCACCAGGGTGTGATCTGAGACTAAGATATTTCCAATTGAGCAGTCAACATCAGATGAAATGAGGGACTTTTATTCTAATCTATTCTATAATAAATCTTATGGACTGATGAAAAAAATGAATTGTCCCTACCAGATGGGTTCAAAAGTCTCCAAATATCTGTAAGACCAAGATTTTTACACATCCTGTGAAGCGTCAATGTTTCTCTAGGGGGCTTGCACACTTTTGCTTCACTATGATCAAGGACTGAATCAATCAAAAGATTAAAGTCTCCTCCCAATATTATATCATGAGGGGTGCCAGCTGCTTGCAATATCCCTTCATGATCTATAAAATAGCCTTGATCATCAGCGTTAGGTGCGTAAATATTAGCCAAAATCAACCTTTGGCCCTGAATGTCTCCTAAAACTATAATGACTCTTCCTAATTTATCTTTACTCTGTTTGAGACATTTGAATTATAGATGTTTACTTATCAATGTAATGACCCCCTGCTCTTAATTGAGCCAGCACTAAACATGTCCACCCCATATCTTCCCAAATTTTTCAGCTTCCTTCGGGGAAAGATGTGTTTCTTGAAGAAACACTATATCATATTTTTTACACTTAAGAAAAGAAATAACCTTCCTTCTTTTTATGGGGTGCCCCAACCCATTCACATTCCATGTGGAGAGAGATAATCCACTCATATTAACAATTGATATATTGATATAATAGAAAAAATTAATTGTGTGTCAAAAACAAGATTATAAAGACCACATTCCCCATTACAGCAACAATAAAACCCCGAACTTCCCCCCAAACAAAACAAACAGAAAAAGAAAAACGTGTGCATTAAACCCACGCACGACTGCGCCAACCGGCGTCAATCCCTCTAAACTCAAAAGGTCCATGTATGCATGCGAGAACTCCCACGACAACTCTGCCATAGGATTGCTCAAGTCCGGTGTTTCTGCACAAATTTTGTGAGGCAAAATTACATAACAGAAAATACTTTGTAAAACCGACCCCAGCCAACAGGCAGAATAAACACAAAGAACATGTAGATTCATTCACAGAACTGTCTTGAAGGTGTGTTCCTCCACAAAACAAACTCCAGCTGATATAAAGCTGTTCATTTTCCTCGGACAGACAGACAATTGTTCAGTGAGCCAGCCGTAATGAGTGCAGCAGATGACGAAATCATTCCAATGTCTCGCAAAAATACTCCACAAAAACAAACCCCAGCCGCTAGGCAGAACCAGCACGAAAAGAAACAAAACAGGCATCCCAGTTCCTCGGATGATCAAGAGCCAAACTCACTCAGAGGCCGAATAAAAAGTACATCATGACTTACTCAGCCCGTCAACTTTATAAAAGACGTCCATTATATGAGCATGTAGATATTTTGTGGTTATCCATAGTGTCCATTCTCAATCTGGCCGGGAACTTCAGTGTAAAAGTGATCTTCCGTCAATGCAAAAGTTTCTTGAAGGAGTCATGCCACAAAACAAACTCCAAACGCAAACACAAAAAGAAACAAATGGCACCCAGCTTCCTCAGACAATCAAGTCACTGAACAGCGAGTCAATCCACTAATATAAGAAACATCAAATGGCTTACTCACTCCAGTGTATTTATAAAACAGAGTGCCTGTTTGAGACATGTAAATACTTTGTGACCATCCTTCATTTCTATTCTCAGTTTGGCCGGAAACATCAGTGCAAAAGCGATCTTCCATTGATGTAAGAGTTTCTTACATTCCTTGAACTGATCGCGTTTCTCTCTTGTCGAACTTGCAAAGTCCGGGAACAAGAAAATATTGTGATTCCAAGAAAGCTTTCCTTTGCTCCTCACCTGGCGCAACACGAGATCTTTATCGGATGATCTCAGAAATTTGGCCAGAATTGATCGTGGCCTGTCTCTCTCAGCTGATCTCTGAGCTGGGACTCTGTGAGCTCGCTCGATTTCCAGTTTATGGCCTGTTATGTCGAGCAGACTTGGGAAGAGCTCGTCCAGGAATTTCACCATGTCTCTGCCCTCTTAATGCTCAGGAATTCCAACAATCCGTATGTTATTCCTTCGGCTCATATTTTCGAAATATTCCATTTTTTCCAAAATGTGTTCCAAGTCTGTTTTGGATGCGGGCGGATTAGCGGATAATTCCCTTTCCATTGACTCCAGATAATCGATCCATTTCTCAACATCCGACACTCTTGTGACCAACTCAGAGAATTTTGTTTCCATCGCCGTAATCGATCGATGTATTACAGCGAGATCCTCCAAGTCAACAACAACCTTCATCAGCATCACCGAGATGTTAGACAGTTGACGCTGAATTTCTTCTCCCGACGTGCCTTCCAAATCGAGTCCCCGGGTCGCAGGCCTGTTAGAGGCCTCAGCTTGAACACGTAAGTGTCTTTTAATGTCTCCAGAGTCTGAGGATTTTGACTTCTTTGCCATGTTTACCTCAAAGTACAAATATGTAACTGGGTGTATCGAATCTCATCGGATTATAACATGAAAATAATTTAAAAAACTAGCAAAGTGCACAGAGCTAATCGCTCACACGTCTGCTTCTTGCATGGTGTCACGTGTCCCCCCGAGCCACATATTCTCAATTGGAGACAGGTTAGGACTGCAGGCAGGGCAATCTAGCACCCACACTCTCTGATAACACAGCCATGCACTTGAAATCCGGGCAGTATGTGGTTTGAAGTTGTCCTGCTGGAAAATGCAAGGAGGTCTCTGGAAAAGATGGTGCTGGATGGCAGTATATGTTGCTCCAAAATTTGTACATATCTGTCTGCATTCATGATGTTCTCACAGATGTGTAAGTTACCCATGCCATGGGCAGTGACACACGCCTGGCCCATACAGACACTGGCTTTTGGACCTGATGCTAATAACAACTTGGATGGCCCTTTTGCTCTTTGGCCCGTTTAACACGACGGCTTTGTTTTTCAAAAACTTTTTGAAATGTAGGCTCTTCATACCAAAAGACACAGTTCCATTGATCTACATTCCATCTAAGATGAGACTGAGCCCAGAGGAGTTGGCTGCGTTTCTGGACAGTGTTGATGTAGGTCTTCTGTTTTGCATAGCAAAGTCTTAACTTGCATCTGTGGACGTAGCGGCGAGTGGTATTGACTAACAAAGGTTTACTAAAGTTATCCCAAGCCCATGTTCATGATATCCATAATGAATGCTGTTTTTTAAGACATTGACATCTGAGGTATAAGAGATCACGTGCATTCAGAAATGGTTTTCGTTTTGCCCTTTACACACCAAGATTTGATCAGATTCCTTGAATCTTTTAACTATATTGTGCACTGTAGAGGGTGAAATGCCCAAAATCCTTCCAATTTGTCTTTGGGGAACATTTTTCCCAAAGTGCTGGATTATTTGCTGAAGCATCTGGTGGCAAATTGACAAGTCTTGAATGATCCTTGCTCTTGAAGGTCTAGGCTGTTTTTGGAGGCTCCTTATACACTATGACATGATTGCCTCACCTGTTTAACACCTCCTGTTTCACATTGCCTTGTTATTTCAACTCGTCAAACTGTTATTAGTCTTAAATGGCCCGTTTCAACTTTTTTGGAGCGTGTTGCAATCATCTGATTTCAAATTACTGTACATTTTCAAAAAACAAAGAAATTCACAAGGGAAAACATCATATAATGTTTAGTTGTAGAGCTTTCAATATAGCAAAGGGTGAATATAATTTACAAATAACTCCTTTTTGTTTTTATTAGCATTTTTCATACTGTCCCAACTTTTTCAGAATTGGGGTTGTACTCAGAATGACGGAATTACTGACATTACACATACATTTCTAATTCCCCTCTACATATTTCAGTATGTGACTCGGTTTTCTATTAGTGAAGTTTTCTTACAAGACAGACAAGACTATTACTGCAAGCTAAATGGGTCAGCGGTCTCCAATGACCCAGAAAGCTTAGTGATATGACAATTGTTTCCTCTATTACTGTTTTATCATCCACCGTCCAAACTATCATCTGCCATTAACTTTCTTCCTCGCTCTGTGTTTGACATGTTCAGGCTTATAACTCCACCCTAGGACAGATTGAAAAAGAGAATCCATTGCCAATGTCACCTCTCATTAGTTACAATTATGACACTGACCATTGATTTACAGATGCTGTTGGACCTGGAAACTGGTGTGTGGCGTATGGTACACACACACACACACACCCACCCACACGCACACGTTGGTGCAGCTATAATTACGAGGACTCTCCATAGACATAATGATTTTTATACTGTACGAACTATAGATTCTGTCCCCTACCCCTAAACCTAACCCTCACAAAAAAACTTTCTGCATTTTTACATTTTCAAAAACAACATCATTTAGTATGTTTAAGCAATTTCAATTATGGGGACACTAGAAATGTCCTCATAAACCACATTTATAGCATAATACCCTTGTAATTACCAGTTTGTAACCTAAAAAAAAGTCCTCGTAAACCACTTAAACCTGCCCACACACACACACACAAACAGCACCACCTCGAGCATTCTGTAGCTTTCATAACAAATGAACAAGTAACAAGTAAATTCCAGACCTGCATGACTTTCTTGCTTCCATGGTAGAATATTAACATCAGTCACCATTTACTTTCATTGTAAGGTGGGGGGAAAAGGTGCTGTGAAAGTAAACAGTGAAAGTTTAGGCTAACATTCTGCCTAATATCTCCTTTTGTGTTCCACATAGTAGAGAAAGTCTTACAAATTTGGAGGTGACTGGTGACAGAATTTTTGGGACAACTATCATTTTTGGATAAATCCCTTAAAAAAACTACAAGACAGGTTCTTATATGAAAAATAAAAGAGTACTGTATTTTCCATTTTTAAGATTCTGAAATTTAGATTAATAAAATCCATCCATCCATCCATTTTCTAGAGCCGCATATCCTATGTAGGGTCACAGAGAGATTCAGTGCTCTGAAAAGAAAACTAAATGAATGTTGTTTTCTAAAATTGAGCAATACTAATGTTCCCTATCTGTCACTCACTCACTCGACGTTGTGTCGATGTAGTGTCACTAGGGGTCACTCTTGGGAGCCCGAGACACCTTTGGTCTTTGCATGCCACTCCGCCGGATATACGGGTATAAAAGGAGCTGGTATGCAACCACTCATTCAGATTTTCTCTTCGGAGCCGAACGGTCATGCTCACTGAGCTGAATACTACTGTTAATTCACCTCTGCTGGATCTGACGGCGCATTTCAGCGGCTTCTCCCCCCTCTGCACTGGTGCATTGCAGAGAATGCCCCCGGGCGCTTCGGCAGAAATAAAAGAGTATATTTCTCTAAAAGAGTGGCACACAAGGAACGTCTTTTTAAAGACGCGTCCTTCTAAAGATGCTTTTCCAATTGTGTGTTATTCCTGGTTGCGCTCGTTATCTCTCATCTTCTGACAGTCACGATCACTGTATTTCGTGTCTGGGCACTGCTCACGCGGAGACAGCGTTCGTGGATGGTCATGTTCTCATTGCGAGGATATGTCCATGGCAACGTTGCGGTCGTGGCTCGCCTTCGTAAGAAAGCAAGCCACCCCAGAGGCCCCCGCCTCGGTCCATTTACCCATGGGTATGAGGCCAGCACGGCTAGCACTGGGGATGATTTGGGGACCCCAATGGGACTGCCTCTGCCGGGTATCCCCCCGTGGATTTCCCATTCCCCAGCACGCTTGTCTGCTCCGATCGGGCTTCCGGATGAGTCCGCCGGCTAGTCTCACGGCGAGTTCGACCTCTTATTCGGAGCCCGCAAAAGTGATGAGCACTCGAGCGCACCATCGGAGAGCGGGCTCGTCCAGTCGGAAACCTCAGCTGGACTCCTCCCTTCGGGGACGATTGCCCAGTTACAGGCTGATGCAGAGATGACGACATGCTTTCCCACCGCTCAAAGCCACACCGCACCCCTGTTCCTTTCTTCCCGGAAGTGCATGTAGAGCTGACAAGCCTCGCAGGAGGCACTTTTTACTGCCTGGTCCCGATCTT
The DNA here is from genome assembly GCF_019703515.2 of Myxocyprinus asiaticus. NCBI lineage: Eukaryota > Metazoa > Chordata > Actinopteri > Cypriniformes > Catostomidae > Myxocyprinus > Myxocyprinus asiaticus. The sequence continues at coordinate 45,183,082 of NC_059344.1, forward strand.
TTCAGCTTCCCCACCCTCACTACCCTCGATGGTGGGGCGGCCAAGGGCTATTCGGCAATCTCTCGGTGGATAAAGGCGCTCGCGGTGCACCTATGCCTGCAGAGCGCCGCCACCTGGCACGGTTGCCCAAAGCCCCCGTCCAAGGCCTGTAGGTTTACGTCGTCTCTGACGGCCAAGGCCTACGGTGCCGCTGGACAAGCCGCCTCCGCCCTGCACGCCATGGCTCTCCTGCAAGTACGCCAAGGCGCTAAAGGAACTGCACGAGGGAAGTTCCGCCCCGGGATTGATGCAGGAACTGCGCTCGGCGACCGACCTCGCTCTCTGAGCGACGGAGGTCACGGCGCAGTCTCTTGGGTGGACGATGGCCACACTAGTGGTCCAGGAGCGCCACCTTTGGCTCAATCTGGTCGAGATGGGCGAGGTCGACAAAACACGATTCCTTGCTGCCCCCATTTCCCAGGCGGGCCTATTCGGTGACACTGTCGAGGACTTTGCTCAGCAGTTTTCGATGGTGGAGCAGTAGACGGAAGCTAGCCAGCATATCCTGCCCCGGCGTGGCTCAAGGGCGTCCCCTTACGCCGCAGCCTGCCCCTTCAGCCCGGCACTGGCGTGGAGCCCACCGCAGGAAGCAGACGCCACCCGTCTCACGGCCGTCCAGAACCCGTGAATGGCTTCAAAGCGCCCTTGAGACGGGCGACCCAGGGACAAAGAAACCCACTGCACTGGAGCTGGTAAGCAGATCTCTCCATCTTTTTGTTACCTTTTGCATTTAATTGCGCTGCATGCCCAAGTGGCTGCAGTACTCAAGAGCTCAGCAAGAGCAGTTTCCTTGTTCCCCGGGTCACGTATCTGGTACGCACGGCCGTCATCACGACCACCGTCCACCACTCTATTTGGCAGGTTTGGCGCTCCAGCGGCAGTCTCCCGCCCCTGTGCGCCCAGCTGTGGCACAAATCTGCCCCCGATGTGACAGTCTCCACGGGTCACGAGGACAGGCCTCTTCCTTCCCCATCTCAGGCTGTCCCGGGGGTGGTCACAAGGAGCCAGGGAAGTGCTTCGATGTCCTTAGACTCAGCACAGCCATGACGTGGTGTGGCACCTCGAGCTCTGCCCCGCCGCGAGTCCCCACCTGCCGGTACGTCCGATGACGTTGTCCCTTTGGTCCCCCTTGCGTGGAACTTGGACGCATGGCTTGATGACGCGATTCACTTTGCCGGGCGTCTGCCCAGGTTCAGTGGTGTCCACTTCACCTTGGTGAAGGACGAAAACGCTGCTACCTTGCGCGGAGATCGCTACCCTCCTACGGAAGGGTGCGATAGAACCTGTCCCTCCAGCTGAGATGAAGAAGGGGTTTTTCAGCCCCTACTTCATTGTACAGAAAAAAGGCGGTGGGTTGCGGCCAATCTTGGACCTGTGAGTTCTGAACTAGGCTTTACACAGACTCCCGTTCAAGATGCTGACGCAAAAATGCATTCTGGCGAGCGTCCGGCATCAAGATTGTTTCGCGGTGGTAGACCTGAAGGATGCGTACTTCCACGTCTCGATCCTTCCTCGACACAGACCCTTCCTGCGGTTTGCGTCTGAGAGTCAGGCATATCAGTACAAAGTCCTCCCCCTCTTTACGAAGGTCGCAGAAGCTGCCCTTGCCCCGTTAAGGGAGATGGGCATTCGCATTCTCAACTATCTCGACGACTGGCTAATCCTAGCTCATTCTCGAGACATGTTGTGTGCACACAGGGACCTGGTGCTCTCACACCTCAGCCGACTAGGGCTTCGGGTCAACTGGGAAGCTCCTCCCAGTTCAGAGCTGCCGCTTCAGCACTGGCTCCAGACTTGAGTCGCGAGATGGGCATGTCGCCACGGTACAAGTAGCATGGTCATCATGCCGGTCTGTCACCGTTTTTTCAGCCCTTGGACCAACCTCTCATTTCTACTGGCAGGTGTTCCTCTAGAACTGGTCTCCAGGCGCATCGTGGTCACGACAGACGCCTCCAAAACTGGCTGGGGCGCTGTTTGTAACGGGCACGCAGCCTCCGGCCTCTGCATGAGTCTGCGACTGCATTGGCACATCAACTGCCTCGAGTTGTTGGCAATTCTGCTCGCCCTGCGGAGGTTTCGGCTGTTGATCCAGGGCAACCACGTGTTACTTCAGACAGACAACACGACAATGGTAGCATATGTCAACCACCAAGGCAGTCTGCGCTCCCATTGTATGTCACAACTCGCCCGCCGTCTCCTCCTCTGGAGTCAGCAGCACTTCAAGTCGCTGCAAGCCACTCACATCCCGGGCAACCTCAACACTACAGCGGACGCGCTGTCACGACAGGTTACCCTCAGGGGAGAGTGCGGACTCCACCCTCAGGTGGTCCAGCTAATTTGGAGTCAATTCGACAGGCACAGGTGCACCTGTTTGCCTCCCAAGAATCCTCCCCACTGCCTGCTCTGGTACGCCCTGACCGAGGCCCCCCTCGGCACAGACGTGCTGGCACACAGCTGGCCCCCTGGCATGCACAAATATGCGTTTCCCCCAGTGAGCCTGCTTGAACAGACCCTGTGCAAGGTCAGGGAGGATGAGGAGCAGGTTGCTCTGGTAGCACCCTACTGGCCCACCCAGACGTGGTGCTCAGACCTCACGCTCCTCGCGACAGCTCCCCCCTGGCAAATTCCCCTGAGGAAGGACCTTCCCCAGAGATGCGCAGTTGGATCAGTGCTTTCCTTCCTGCAGGAGAGGTTGGAAGGGTGGCTGTCCCCCTCCACCTTGAAGGTGTACGCTGCCACCATAGCAGCACACCACGACGCAGTCGATGGTAAGTCTTTAGGGAAGCATGACCTGATCATCAGGTTCCTAAGAGGTGCCAGGAGGCTGAATCCCTCCAGACCATGCCTCGTTCCCTCATGGGACCTCTCTGTAGTTCTGCAGGGTCTACAGAGAGCCCCCTTTGAGCCTTTGCAGTCAGCCGAGCTTAAGGTACTCTCCTTGAAGACTGCCCTCCTGACTGCGCTCACTTCCATCAAGAGGGTAGGTGACCTGCAAGCGTTATCTATCAGCAAAACGTGCCTGGAGTTCAGTCCAAGTTACTCTCACGTAATCCTGAGACCCTGACTGGGCTATGTGCCCAAGGTTCTCACCACCCCTTTAGGGACCAGGTGGTGAACCTGCAAGTGCTGCCCCAGGAGGAGGCAGACCCAGCCCTGTCGTCGCTGTGTCCGGTGCACGCTTTACGCATCTATTTGGATCGCACGCAGAGCTTTAGAATCTCTGAGCAGCTCTTTGTCTGCTTTGGTGCACAGCGGAAAGGAAGCGCTGTCTCCAAGCAGAGGATCGCCCACTGGCTCATTGATGCCATAACTATGGCATATGTCGCCTAGGACATGCCACCCCCGGTAGGGCTACAAGCCCATTCTACCAGGGGTGTAGCGGCTCCCTGGGCCCTGGCCAGGGGTGCCTCTCTAACAGACATTTGCAGAGCAGTTGGCTGGGCAACACCCAACACCTGTGTAAGGTTCTACAACCTCTGGGTGGAACCAGTTTCGTCGTAACACGTAACACAAGCGGATAAGCCCAGGATAGATGGCCAGGTGTATCGCTTGCACATAGCGCTTTCCACCTCCCTTGGAGCTGAAGACGTGCGCCATTAATTCCCAGTAGTGTTCACAAACTTTGTTCCCCTGGTTGACTTCCTCCGAGCCCTGTGGCAGTCGAGTTTTCGGAGAGACTTGCTGCCGGCCCAGTACACGTGCTAACTAAGATTCGTGTTCTGGGGTAGGTGCTCTGCATGTGGCGGTTCCCTGTAAGGCTAACCCCATGTGATTTATATATCTTCCACTAATTCGTTTCCCTATTGGCAAACTGCGTCTTCCTTGGGCAGAGCCCCTCTGCCCCAGTCTCCATGTTTGTAGTAACTCCTCCCCCATTGGATCTACCTTGAAGACTCCCCACAAGGTTGGAAAGACCATGTGACGTATTTTCCACTTAAATATCCCCCCCTCTCACGAGGTGTGGTCTCCGCGGTGTCTTCTCCTTGGGAGGGACACCCCCCGACTAGACCTGGCGGCCCAATCGGATAATCCCCCTTCTTTTTTAGGGAGTGGAAAAAGGGAAGGGGAAAAGAGGCCACGACTGGGTTAAGCCTGTCTCTATCTTTTGGGTAGTTGACTTGTGCCCAAAAAGGGCCGTTCGACACTCATAACTATGTTGGGGGAGGTTATGTGTCGACCTGGTGTGCTGGCTATGAGGCACACAGTAGTCTGCCCACCACACACCGCCAGTTCATGTAACACAGTTCAGCCAGTTGTGGCATTTCGTATAGAAACCCCTAGTGTCACTACATCGACACAACGTCGAGTGAGTGACAGATAGGGAATGTCATGGTTACTGATGTAACCTCCGTTCCCTGATGGAGGGAACGAGACGTTGTGTCCCTCCTGCCACAACGCTGAACTACCCGCTGAAATGGCCGGACCTTATATCGACTCCTCAGCATAAAACCTGAATGAGTGGTTGCATACCAGCTCCTTTTATACCCATATGTCCGGGGGAGTGGCATGCAAATACCACTTGCCAATTTTCATTGGCCTTTTATCAAAGACCAGAGGTGTCTCGGGCTCCCAAGAGTGACCCCTAGTGTCACTACATCGACACAACGTCATGTTCCCTCCATCAGGGAACGGAGGTTACACCAGTAACCATGACGTTTTCCTGTCGTGAAAAGATACAGGCATTTGGAGATAGGAGAGGAGGTATGTTCTATCATCAATGAAGGTATTGATACTCAGACTATATAATTCATGCACAATTCATGTATATTTTAATTGATTTGACCAAACCCAGGTGAACTAAACATTTTCACAACCACGATATGTTCACAGCGATTCTATTAAATGTCTGATCAGGCTCTCCTCCAGTTAAGTGAAGAACTTGGTATTGATAGTAGATGAAGATGTTTACAAGCACAAATAGACATTAAACTGTTGAAAATGAGGTACATTGGTTTTAGTAATGCTGTAATGCCATCTGTAATGCTAATGATTGGGAGAAAGCCAAGACGATACATAGCTAAATGCAATCTATCCTGCTAAGAAGTATTTATTTATTTATCTTGGAAATAATACTTTGGATTGACGGGCCATGTGGAATTAATAGTTACTCCCTAGTCCACGTTAAAGGTACTGTGCATACAATAATTTAATCTGTTAACCTCTCACCTGGAGACAGAGAGAGTTTTTAATTAAACATGCATCCTATATTTAATCATTCGACTGAAGAGATCAAAATTGATATGATACATCATGTTTTAAACAAAGTAAACATATACTGTATTGAACAGTTATGTGTGGTGGACTTTTGAAATAAAAAGGCAGATTTTTTTTTTTTTTTTTTTTTTTTTATCCAATGTGAATATTTTTTTTTTATTTGATGTTTACATTTTTAAGGTTAAATCCAAACAGAAATCTGATACATCACAATATATGCAAAACAAATGTACTATGTAACATGGTTTTCATTGATTTAAAAGTCACATACTTTAACATATATACTACAAAATATTAGGTATGGGCAGGAATATTCGTATACTCAAGTACTTGGAGGTGACAACAATGATCAATAATGATCATGCATGACTTGACTTTTCCCTATATTCGAAATTCAGTGATAACTATTCACAAATGTGTCAAAGGGAGGCCTTACTTTTTCAATCTGATATTGATTATGCTATGATTTTCAGCAGTACTTTATGGTCTGAATCATCCCTGCAACAAGCTCCAACTTTCAAAGTAGTCCTCTGAGCTTGGTGGGACTGAAATATAGGCTACATTTTGCCCTCTGGATGGTGTACAGTGTACATTATACAGTAACTCAAGTGAAGTGATGGGAACTTTCTGAGTGGAGCAAATCTGTGTTTCTAGTAGTGATTGTAAAAATCTATGAGTGGAGCTGTGAGAGGAAGCGGCTGTAAGGGGTTCAGAGGATAACAACACTGAAATGGACCAATTTAAACCTTTGAGTTATTTAGAAAAATATTCTTCTTTCCATTATTTTGTCAGACTGAAGCCCTGAGACTTCACTCTTAACCTAGCCTGTGATTTAGACAATTATTCAAAATTGTCAATTTCCCTGACTGTCTGTGTCTGAACCTCACAGCTTCACATTGGGCAATCATTCACCCAAAAGAGAGTAATGAACTGGTGAACTGTGTAATTACCTCATGCACAATACAGGTAACTTTAATTAGCAACCCCCGAGATATGTGTAATGGTATTATGGCCCAGAGCGACTGATGAATGCTACAAGATGTAATTTATGAGATAATGTAGCATGATTGCTTCTTTATGACTCGTGGAGCACATGTTTTGACTCGACTTCATTACAGGGCCAATGCATCTTTTATGTCATGCTACAGTTAGCAATAAACTTGCACATTTAGTTAAGTGCAAGTGACCACATTATGGATTTTCCAGCTCTGTTTGATTAGTTTAAACAGACATACCCGTGTTTGAATTTTAGTGACTCATATTGTCTTGTTTTTCTGATGAACATTAAGTTCATCCCAATGTTATATTTCCATTACCAAAGAGATTCATTTCTTCATAATGACCTGAGAATTATGAAGAGTTCTTTACAATGGCTGAGCAATTATTGTTTAGCTGCTTTATCTCACAAGCCTAGTGGAGGTTATTGCCATTGCATGCATTTACCTACTCCTTTTATGCTCTGTTTATGATATTTATAGTTGGGTCCATAAGCTAAACTGCCTGCACTGCAAACCCTTAATGTCTCAATACTTAGCAGCAGCTATCTGTTGCATTGTTGTGATATGGAACGAACTAGATGACAACCCCAGTTTATTTGTAGTTCAAGAGTCTTATTTCGTCTTATGAGTCTGGTATGCCCATGCTTTATGGCGTGCATGTGTAGAACGAGAATGAAATGTCACAACTCTGGAAAGGAAAATTCATTTTCTATTGTTTACTTTCGCTAAGAATTTTTGATAGTGTTGAAAAAACCCTCAAAGGATTCTCTAAGCATCTCATCACCATCAGGGCCATTAAGTGTACATTTATTGTATTAGATGTTATGGACTAACATAAGAGGGAAATATGTTCAGTTTTGGAGGGAGAAAACAGCACAACAGCTGTTCCAGAAACTATCAAAACATTACTTAGCCAATGTTCTTCCCCTCTTGCTGAAGCCAAGGCCTGTCATCATGGCCAGCTAGCCTATACACTTGATTTATGACTGAATGTGTTTGGTTTCTGTTATGCGGTTTACTGAGGGTCACCACTGCCAATACAACCTGATTTGATGTGAGCAGATGAGATGGTGAAAAGTAGAGAGCAAGACAGAAGGTGTTTAATTTACTCCTTTACAAAGACAGAAATGTAACCTTGTGCACTGATACATTATTTTGGTGCCTGAGTAAGTTTACCATACTGTTGCTGCCTCCCAGTGTGGCACTGTTGTCCACTAAATTGTTGGTCTAGTTTTAGCAGGAGAGGCAGTAGCTCTAGATGTCTGAATGGTTTAGATGGGGATGAATAATTCAGTATATCACACTAATTTAGGCTTTCTGACCTAACAAAACGTCATGGTTACTTGTGTAACCTCCGTTCCCTGATGGAGGGAACGAGATGTTGTGTCGATGTAGTGACACTAGGGGTCACTCTTGGGAGCCCGAGACACCTCTGGTCTTTGATAAAAGGCCAATGAAAATTGGCGAGTGGTATTTACATTCCACTTCCCCGGACATACGGGTATAAAAGGAGCTGGTATGCAACCACTCATTCAGGTTTTATGCTGAGGAGCCGATATAAGGTCCGGCCATTTCAGTGGGTAGTTCAGCGTTGTGGCAGGAGGGACACAACGTCTCGTTCCCTCCATCAGGGAATGGAGGTTACATAAGTAACCATGACATTCCCTATCTGTCACTCACTCGATGTTGTGTCGATGTAGTGACACTAGGGGTCCCAATATGAAACGGCACAATTGGCTGAACTGTGTTACGTGAACTGGCGGTGTGTGGTGGGCAGACTACTGTGTGCCTCATAGCCAGCACACCAGGTCGACACGTAACCTCCCCCAACATATTTATGAGTGTCGAACGGACCTTTATGGGGACAAGTTGACTACCCAAAAGATAGAGACAGGCTAACCCAGTCGTGGCCTCTTTTCCCCTTCTTTTTTTCCACTCCCTAAAAAAGAAGGGGGATTATCCGACTGGGCCACCAGGTCTAGTCGGGGGGTGTCCCTCCCAAGGAGAAGACACCGCGGAGACCACACCTTGCGAGAGGGGGGATATTTAAGTGGAAAATACGTCACATGGTCTTTCCAACCATGTGGGGAGTCTTCAAGGTAGATCCTGCCCAATGGGGGAGGAGTTACTACAAACATGGAGACTGGGGCAGAGGGGCTCTGCCCAAGGAAGACGCAGTTTGCCAACAGGGAAACGAAGATATATAAATCGCATGGGGTTAGCCTTACAGGGAACCGCCACATGCGGAGCACCTACCCCAGAACAGGAATCTTAGTTAGCACGTGTACTGGGCCGGCAGCGAGTCTCTCCGAAAACTCGACTGCCACAGGGCTCGGAGGAAGTCAACCAGGGAACAAAGTTTGTGAACACTACTGGGAATTAATGGCACACGTCTTCAGCTCCAAGGGAGGTGGAAAGCGCTATGTGCAAGCGATACACCAGGCCAGCTATCCTGGGCTTATCCGCTTGTGTTACGTGCCACTACCTGGGACGAAACCGGTTCCACCCAGAGGTTGTAGAACCTTACACAGGTGTTGGGTGTTGCCCAGCCTGCTGCTCTGCAAATGTCTGTTAGAGAGGCACCCCTGGCCAGGGCCCAGGGAGCTGCTACACCCCTGGTAGAATGGGCTTGTAGCCCTACCAGGGGCGGCATGTCCTAGGCGACATATGCCATAGTTATGGCGTCAATGAGCCAGTGGGCGATCCTCTGCTTGGAGACAGTGCTTCCTTTCCGCTGTGCACCAAAGCAGACAAAGAGCTGCTCAGAGATTCTAAAGCTCTGCGTGCGATCCAAATAGATGCGTAAAGCGCGCACCGGACACAGCGACGACAGGGCTGGGTCTGCCTCCTCCTGGGGCAGCACTTGCAGGTTCACCACCTGGTCCCTATAGGGGTTGTGGGAACCTTGGGCACATAGCCCGGTCAGGGTCCCAGGATCATTTGAGAGTAACCTGGACCGAACTCCAGGCACGTTTCACTGACAGAAAACGCTTGCAGGTCACCTACCCTCTTGATGGAAGTGAGCGCAGTCAGGAGGGCAGTCTTCAATGAGAGTGCCTTAAGCTCGGCTGACTGCAAAGGCTCAAAGGGGGCTCTCTGTAGACCCTGAAGAACACCACTTAGCGAACAGATGCCAATTAAAGGCATACAGGTGCCTCATAGAGGAGGCCCTAGCCTGAGTGATCGTGTCTACCACCGCAGATGGTAGACCGCTTAGGTCTTCTGCGTCCCGTCCAGGGGCCAGACATGGAGAGTCCAGAGGTCTGGGCACGGGTGCCAGATGGTGCCCCGTCCCTGAGAAAGAAGGTCCTTCCTCAGGGGAATTTGCCAGGGGGGAGCTGTTGCAAGGAGCGTGAGGTCCGAGCACCACATCTGGGCGGGCCAGTAGGGTGCTACCAGGATGACCTGCTCCTCATCCTCCCTGACCTTGCACAGGGTCTGTGCAAGCAGGCTCACTGGGGTAAATGCATATTTGAGCATGCCAGGGGGCCAGCTGTGTGCCAGTGCGTCTATGCCGAGGGGGGCCTCGGTCAGGGCGTACCAGAGCGGGCAGTGGAGGATTCTTGGAAGGCGAACAGGTGCACTTGTGCCTGTCGAATCGACTCCAAATCAGCTGGACCACCTGAGGGTGGAGTCTTTACTCTCCCCTGAGGGTAACCTGTTGTGACAGCACGTCCGCTGTAGTGTTGAGGTTGACCGGGATGTGAGTGGCTTGCAGCGACTTGAAGTGCTGCTGACTCCAGAGGAGGAGACGGCGGGCGAGTTGTGACATACAATGAGAGCGCAGACCGCCTTGGTGGTTGACATATGCTACCGTTGTCGTGTTGTCTGTCTGAACTAACACGTGGTTGCCCTGGATCAACGGCCAAAACCTCCGCAGGGTGAGCAGAATTGCCAACAACTCGAGGCAGTTGATGTGCCAATGCAGTCGCGGGCCCATCCACAGGCCGGCGGCTGCGTGCCCATTGCAAACAGCGCCCCAGCCCATTTTGGAGGCATCTGTCATGACCATGACGTGCCTGGAGACCAGTTCTAGAGGAACACCTGCCCATAGAAACGAGAGGTCGGTCCAAGGGCTGAAAAGATGTTGACAGGCGCCATGCCCATCTCGGGACTTGAGTCTGGAGCCAGTGCTGAAGCGGCCACATATGCATCAACCCAAGCAGGGTGGCCACCGCCGAGGATGCCATATGCCCCAGGATGCTCTGAAAAATTTTCAGTGGAACCGCTGTTTTCTGTTTGAACGCCTTCAAACAGGCCAGCACGGACTGGGCGCGCTCGTTCGTAAGGCGCACCGTCAAGGAGACTGAGTCCAACTCCAAACCAAGAAAAGAGATGCTCTGAACCGGGAGGAGCTTGCTCTTTTCCTAGTTGACCCGAAGCCCTAGTCGGCTGAGGTGTGAGAGCACCAGGTCCCTGTGTGCGCACAACATGTCTCGAGAATGAGCTAGGATTAGCCAGTTGTCAAGATAGTTGAGAACACGAATGCCCACCTCCCTTAACGGGGCAAGGGCAGCCTCTGCGACCTTCGTAAAGACATGAGGAGACAGGGACAGGCCGAAAGGGAGGACTTTGTACTGATAAGCCTGACTCTCGGACGCAAACTGCAGGAAGGGTCTGTGTTGAGGAATAATCGAGACGTGGAAGTACGCATCCTTCAGGTCTACCGACACAAACCAATCTTGATGCCAGACACTTGCCAGAATGCATTTTTGCATCAGCATCTGTGTAAAGCCTAGTTCAGAACTCACAGGTCCAAGATTGGCCACAACCCACCGCCTTTTTTCGGTACGATGAAGTAGGTGTTGAAAAACCCCTTCTTCATCTCAGCTGGAGGGACAGGTTCTATCGTGCCCTTCCGTAGGAGGGTAGCGATCTCCACGCAAGGTAGCAGTGTTTTCATCCTTCACCAAGGTGAAGTGGACACCGCTGAACCTGGGCGGACACCCGGCGAAGTGAATCGCGCAGCCAAGTCGGACGGTCCGGACGGATTGGAAAGCACAAGGCATGCGTCAAAGTTCCGCGCAAGGGGGACCAAAGGGACAATGTCATAGGACGTACCGGCAGGTGGGGCCTCGTGTCGGGGCGGAGCTCGAGGTGCCACACCACGTCGTGGCCGTGCTGAGTCTAAGGACATTGAACCAAATACTTACCTGGCTCCTTGTGACCACCCCCGGAACAGCCTGGGATGGGGAGGAAGAGGCCTGTCCTCGTGACCTGTGGAGACTGTCACATCGGGGGCGGATTTGTGCCACAACTGGGTGCTCAGGGGCAGGAGACCGCAGCTGGAGCGCCAAACCTGCCAAATAGAGTGGTGGACGGTGGTTGTGATGACGGCCATGCACACCGGATACGTGACCCAGGGAACAAGGAAACCGCTCTTGCTGAGCTCTTGAGGACTGCAGCCACTTGGGCATGCAGCGCAATTAAATGCAAAAGGTAACAAAAAGATGGAGATCTGCTTACCAGCTCCAGAGCAGCGGGTTTCGTTGTCCTTGGGTCGCCCATCTCAAGGGCGCTTTGAAGCCTTTCACGGGTTCTGGATGGCCGTGAGACGGGTGGCGTCTGCTTCCTGCGGTGGGCTCCACACCGGGGCCGGGCCGCAGGGAGACGCCCTTGGCGATGAGTAGATGGGGTGCGGGATATGCAGGCTAGCATCCATCTACGGCTCTACCATTGAAAACTGCTGGGCAAAGTCCTCGGTGTCGCCGAATAGGCCCGCCTGGGAAATGGGGGCAGCAAGGAATCATGTCTTGTCGGCCTCACCCATCTCAACCAGGTTGAGCCAAAGTTGGCACTCCTGGACCACTAGTATGGCCATCGTCCACCCGAGAGACCACGCCGTGACCTCCGTCACTCGACGAGCAAGGTCGGTCACCGAGTGCAGTTCCTGCATCAATCCCGGGGCGGAACTACCCTCGTGCAGTTCCTTTAGCACCTTGGCGGACTTGCAGGAGAGCCATGGCATGCAGGGCAGAGGCGGCTTGTCCAGCGGCACCATAGGCCTTGGCCGTCAGAGACGACGTAAACCTACTGGCCTTGGACAGGGGCTTTGGGCACCCACGCCAGGTGGCGGTGCTCTGCGGGCACAGGTGCACCGCGAGCGCCTTTATCCACCGGGGGATTGCCGAATAGCCCTTGGCCGCCCCACCATCGAGGGTAGTGAGGGCAGGGAAGCTGAAAAGATCAGAACCGGGCAGTAAAAAGTGCCTCCCGTGACCTTGTCAGCTCTTCATGCACTTCCGGGAAGAAAGGAACGGGGGCGGGGCATGGCTTTGAGCGGCGCTGCGAGCCCAGGAACCAATCACCGAGCCTCGAGAGTTCAGGGAAGAGCAGTGAGTTCCACTCTAGCCGACGATCGCAGCTGCCCGGGAAAGCATGTCATCATCTCCGCGTCAGCCTGTGACTGGGCGATCGACCCCGAAGGGAGGAGCCCAGCTGAGGCTTCCGACTGGACGAGCCCGCTCTCCGATGCTGTGCTCAAGAGCTCATCACTTTCGCGGGCTCCGAATAAGAGGTCGAACTCACCGTGAGATGAGCCGGCGGACTCATCCGGAAGCCCAATCGGGGCAGACGAGTGTGCTGGGGAATGGGAGGTCCACGGGGGGATACGCGGCGGAGGCGGTCCCATTGGGGTCCCCAAATCGCCCCCAGTGCTAGCCGTGCTGGCCTCATACCTGTGGGTAAAAGGACCGAGGCGAAAGCCTCTGGGATGGCTTGCTTTCTTACGAAGGCGAGCCGCGACCGCAACGTTGCCATGGACATATTCTCGCAATGAGAACATGACCATCCACGAACGCTGTCTCCACATGAGCAGTACCCAGACACGAAAGACAGTGATCGTGACCGTCAGAAGACGAGAGATAACGAGCGCAACCAGGAATAACACACAATCGGAAAAGCATCTTTAAAAAGACGCGTCTTTAAAAAGATGTTCCGTGTGTGTCGCTCTTTTAGAGAAATATACTCTTTTATTTCTGCCAAAGCGCCCAGGGGCATTCTCTGCAGTGCACCAGTGCAGAGGGGGGAGAAGCCGCTGAAATGCGCCATCAGATCCAGCAGAGATGAATGAACAGTAGTATTCAGCTCAGTGATCATGACCGTTCGGCTCCGAAAAGAAAATCTGAATGAGTGGTGGCATACCAGCTCCTTTTATACCCATATGTCCGGGGGAGTGGCATGCAAATACCACTCTCCAATTTTCATTGGCCTTTTATCAAAGACCAGAGGTGTCTCGGGCTCCCAAGAGTGACCCCTAGTGTCACTACATCGACACAACGTTGAGTGAGTGACAGATAGGGAACTATGACAAATAGTTTTTTAGGGCACAGTTTTATAAAGCTGATGAATCTGCTATTATTTTGGGCTCAGGCAGGTGTGTAAGAGATGCTGATTGATAGAAAATACAAAGACAAGTATCTGTTGTCCTCCTTTGTGTAATACAATGTTATTGTTTTGCTTTAAATTACATCAAACGAATATGCCTGTCAGCAGAAGTGAGATCTCTAAACTAGTATGCGTCAGAAAAGATGTCCCTCAGAAAAAGGGAAAAAATGATGAAAATACTCTGTGCCTTTGAGCTCACCAAGGCCAGACATGGGGTTTATGAGAAGCAGGGCTCTTAATCATAAGAGGTAATTCTTTAAGTCGAGGCTGCTTTTTCAAGCATTCAAATTAATTACACCTCATGCTGCTTCCCTCAACAAATGGATCACCAATGCACTTGAAAGTACACGCTTGGAACAACAACTCCCAAATTTTGAGGAAGTTTAGTTACACACTGTTTACATACAGGACAGGATCATTAATAACAGGTTAGAAGGGGTGGGTAACGTGCTAACATTTATGGTATAGAGCTGTGAAAAATAATTAAGTTCATTTGGAAAAATAGTTTTTTGCATTGGGGCCAAGTCATCATTGGTGAGAGAGGACATGTGGAGGTGTGGCAATGCTGTGGCCCAGAAACAGTGTCATAGCACCGCTATTGATGAGATCAGGCACTGAGGCGTGGCTGTCAACCAATTCCCATAAAGTCATTTTTTTCTTCTTTATCAGGCTACAAGTGATACAGTGACTCAATCATTGAAGACAACAACAATGGATGACAAGTATAAAAAAACAGTGTTTGTCTTTTTGTCTCCATAAAGGAGATAATCATCAGGTGTGACAAAGCTGTGTAATACTGGCCTAAAACCCCCACATGTGGCTTTAATGGCTGAGCTGATAATGCAGTACAGTACTATCGTATTGAAACTGCACTCATCCTCATCTGACAACAGCTATTTTTTTCAGATAAACAGGAAGTGTAAGATTGTAATCAGTGTAAAATTACTACAGCAAGCTACCCATAATCTCTACAGCATTATGAAGATGCTCTTTATGCTTCTCCACCCTCAGCCCCTCTGCTAAAACAATACATCAAAGTTGCTCTCCAAATAATCACTAGTAGCAAACGGCCTAAGAAAAGAAACTCTGACCCTGTTTACACCTGGTATTAAGATGCATCTCAGGCGATCCGATCACATGTGGTCAGGTGAGACACATCACTGTTTACATCTGGTCACTTAAATGCATCTCCTGTGACCACTTGTGTTCGGATTTGGAGGGGAGGGACATGCATCAATCACTATGTCACTGTGTTACTGCATGACATTAAAGCATAACAAAGTCAGAAAAGATAAAGAGAGTGAAAAAAACGGTATATATATATATATATATATATATATATATATATATATATATATATATATATATATATATATAAACTCAGCAAATTTTTTTTAAATCCAAATAACTTTACAGATCTTTATTTTAAAGGGTTTAAACAATGTTTTCCATGCTTGTTCAATGAACCAACAATTAATAAACATGCACCTGCTTACAGACTAACACTAACAGTTTACAGACAGTAGGCAATTAAGGTCACAGTTATAAAAACTTAGAACACTAGAGAGACCTTTCTACTGACTCTAAAAACACCAAAATAAAGATGCCCAGGGTCCCTGCTCATCTGTGTGAACGTGCCTTAGGCATGCTGCATGGAGGCATGAGGACTGCAGATGTGGCTAGTGCAATAAATTGCTATGTCCGTACTGTGAGATGCCTAAGACAGCGCTACAGGGAGACAAGAAGGACAGCTGATTATCTTCTCAGGGCAGACCACGCGTAACAACACCTGCACAGGATCGGTATATCTGAATATCACACCTGCAGGACAGGTATAGGATGCAACAACAACTGCCATAGTTACACCAGGAACACACAATCCCTCCATCAGTGCTCAGACTGTCCGCAATAGGCTGAGAGAAGCTGGACTGAGGGGTTGGATACCTGTTGTAAGGTCCTTACCAGACATCACCGGCAACAACGTTGCCTATGGGCACAAACCCACCTTCGCTGGACCAGACAGGACTGGCAAAATGTGCTCTTCACTGACAAGTCATGGTTTTGTCTCACCAGGGTTCATGGTCGGACTCACGTTTATCGTTGAAGGAATGAGCGTTACACTGAGACCTTATGAGATATGTATATATGTATACACACACACACACACACACACACACACACAGTACATACATATCTCATAAAGATAAGATTAACTTTGCAATAATATGGCGAGCCAGTTGTAGTCCAATGGCTAGATATCTCCATGTCTGTGCCAAATTAAGATCCATATTTTTGGATTTGGATGAACTGCCTCTTCTTTTTCATTATCTAAATTGACAGGTCAAAAATTATCACAAAGCAGACAATATTTTTATGGTGAATGTTTCAAAGTCAGTAAACACAGATCATTGAAACCATACTCCTTAAAAGCTCACCAGACAGCCAGCATAATAGGACAGTGAAAGTTAAAACCTTTTGGACATATTTTTTCCCCTTTGCTTGTCACTTTTAGTTAGATCAAATTCATAATTCTTCAGAGTAGAAAAGAGTCTCTCTCAAAGTTTACAAGCACACACATGCCATCACTGCAATGTCTCCACAAAATCGATCCAACACCAGACTGCTTGAGTAAACCATTTAAACAGTGTATTATAATTTATGGGTGCATACGAACAAGAAAATAAGGCTTGCTTGATTAATTCTGAAGTCAAGGTGAGTAGGACAATTACGATTCATTTCTAAGTAGCCAAAAGCCAGCACTGTTATAAAATCGGCATTATGACATTTAAACCATAAAAAGGAGGGACCCTGTTGTCCTTGACAACAATGTGAAGTGAACAGTCATCACACCAAGAATCTTTTCTCAGCTTAAAGACACATGTCCTCTTCAGTCAAAGTGTTCCTCTGTCACTCACTGTAAGGCCCTACTGAAAGAATGACAGAAGGTGAGAGAGTGCGAGATGCCAGTGGAGCTTAATCCCTTTCCTTGCTCCAGGGTCATACATGTTATCACTGAGTGACAATTAAATGGGCCCTCATTATAAAAGCAGCAGTGTAGTAATTAAAGGAAATCTGATGTATTAACTCAACCCATCATGCTCTGTGCTGCTGCAGGTTAGGAATTTCTTTGGCTTGCTGATTGCTCATACCTCATAAGTTCTGCAAATGTTTTATCCTTGTCTCAATCTGCTATTACTTAGAGCAATTCTGACAAGAAAAACAAAAAGTTTTAATCTACTGTATACTGAGGTAAGCAAATGCCTGTGGATTTTTCCCACATTAAAATTTTATACTGCCAATAAACAACGGCAACATTTTTTATGATCCCTTGTTAACTTTCAAATCTTTTATCTGCTTGCTAGTAATTGGGGATGTCTAAATGGTTTTGTGGAAGGAAATTGGTGCATTAGACAAAGCAGCTGTTCAGTACATAAACTATTTTACAGCCAACACACAAACAAAAGAGAATAACTGAAGCATGTCTGTAGCATTTGCAGATGCAATCGTACAGATGATGAATGACTTTATTTTTGCATTACAATCAACAGTTTCCTCTGCTTAGACTGGGTAGCCTATGAGCCATAACATTGTAATACATTGTGACCTGGTGACCTTGCATGGATAAAAGTGGCTGAGGAAAATAAAGTAGGCAGATTTGTCCTGTCTGTACTGATTAGATGGTGGTGTTGTGAATGGCACAGGACTCCACTCAGTAGGGCATGTGCAGAGGTGACACTTTGTAATTTAAAAAATTAATGCAAAATAAGTGCTCTCCAAGATGACCAGTCAGAGATTCAGTTCTTTAGAGAGTGGCAAAAATTAATTTGTTCCTTTGACAGTGAAAGGAAGAGCAGGTCCATTATTCATTTAGCCAATTAGGCCATGTTGAAAGCAATATTCCCCACATTAAAGAAGTTGTCCCCTGTATAGCTTTGCTCATTTCAGAAAAACCAAGCCCTCTCAAACTCCTGGATGCACCAGAGAAGTACAAAAGATTACACCAGAAGGTTGACCTAGTCAGAGATTTTTTCCCCTAGGCCTCTAATTGCAATTAGAGTGGTGCTTTAATGGCTAATATCACATCTTTAAATTGTCTGACTGTGATTAGTTAAAAAAATAGTGCTTTTCCCCATTCAGACAAAGTGGTTCACAATGTCCAAGTGTGTAATTTCTGCACCACTATCAAACAAACAGATAGTCCTGCACACAACTTACACCATTGGTTGAGTCTATGTTGTTGTGTCAGGCTGGACAGGTCCCTCAAAACAAACAGAGGAATTTTCATACTGCCATAGAGACACAGTGTTTACAGTTTTCAAGAAAATGGAATAAATGGCTCACTTAGAGTTGTCTCTGCATATTAAGCTGGGAAAGCAGAAAGTATTTTAAAACTTTTGTGCATACTATCATACCAGTGTGATTACATTAAGTTGGGCTCAGACTCATATGATCAAACCGGTGCGATCTGCATCATTGCTGCTGTTTACAAGCAAAAGAGGGACTGAAGCGGTTGTCATAATGAACCAGCATGTGAAATAGTGTTTTCAACATTACGATATCTTTATTTTTATATGTTACAAACTTTCAAACAATCACTAAATAAAAGTATAAAGCCATTACCGTCTAAGTGCACTGTTTTGATGCAGCGCTGCGGCCATGTTTTCTGACGTCAAACAAAAAATATACAAATTAGTCAGTCCACTGGAGCCATTTCCCATTCCATCCATCAGAACCACTTCTGGGGCTGGTAAAGTGGAAGGGCTAGGTTTTTAGAACCTTCTATGCTCCTCTTTTTGTATGCTTCCAGGACGAGACAAACTCAAAATCCCATCTTGTATTGCAGCGAAAATATGGCGGAGCTCATAGTTGGCAAGCGCAATCACAATTGCATCTTATCTATCATAATCAGTCATTGTAAACATCTTAACCACATTATATGTTTGATAATTTATAATCTGACCTTCAGTGCAACCGCTGTGATATAATCTGTCCTCCAGTGCATCTTCTGTGAAGTGTGAGGTAAGATTTGTTTTAATTACAACCTGCATTAAAAGAACTCATGTTGGGAGGTCTGTCCATACAGGAGAAACCCACATGCGAAAGGTTAACACAGAAAGGTTACACACTTCAGCTTTAAGAACAACAATAGAAGTTTTCAATGTAGACATGTCTTAAACAGCTTCCAACACTGCAGAATGTATGCAGTCCATTCTACGGTTGCCTTGACACATCCAGTATTGTTTATCATGAATTCAACATTCGATCAACACCACTAAATGGACAGTACTCTTGGTAAATGTGAACTTGGGGTTGGAAAGTAGTGAAAATGAAAGAGAAAATGCAACATGGCAGCTGTACGAAAAGAAGACCCACCTTTTCATTAACCTTTAAACGGTTTCTGTATACTAGGGCGACAAACATTTGAGAAGCTAGAAGGTTGCAAGCTTGATGACAAATGTAACCCTGTTACAAGTAACTACCTTGTACAATGTTGTTTGGGAGTAGTGTGTGCTGAAATGGGTGCGAATATATGTTTTTGTAATATATAGTGTTACAGCGTAACGATACAGCGTAATGATACAGCGTAACGTCAAAGAATTCTACAAACTCTTCACACATACTTTCTCATTCACACTCTCTAGTAGTACGAGTAGTACACCTAGCATAAATGAACACTTATATCACTGGAATGTTAAGGTTTTATGGTCTAAAATCCCTATTCCAATCGACATCAAGCTTCAGTGCTATCTGGACATATTCTCCCCAGATTTTTCCTTTGCACCCTCTCCTCCCTTCCAAGTCCCACCCTTCCACACACATGATTGGAGGAACGAACCTATACACTCTAATTTGACCAATGTGCTAACATTAACACACTAATTTGCTGTTAAGCACATGTTCGACCAAGTACATCACAACCAAACTCCCTGAGTAAGCGAGTTTCTTAAAGTAACACAACATATATTCGCACCCATTTTAGCACACACTACCACCAAACATTGTACAAGGTAGTTACTTGTAACAGGGTTACACAAATTTATTGACATGATAAATGTACTGTAAATACAGAGACCTAAAGAGTTATCTTTGCAAGGTTCTGCCTGTATAACTTGGTTCAGCTCTTCTTGATTACAGTTTTTGGAGCCCTTTTGTGCCTCCCCTTCTGAGCAGCCAGTGTGTGAAACCAAAGAACATAATATGCTGCAGATTGCTTTACCCTACCAAAATGTAACAGCTGTTCTTTGATATCCTTTCCTCCTGCTAGACATTCAAAGACCTTTCAAAAATAAAATATGTAACCTATGAGAAAAAGAGAAAGATGTTTCTGTGCTCAATACACACACAACAATCCTGTAGCAAGACTATTAAAATTAAATTATGGTTCATTTAAACACAAACCATGTATTTATTTATAAATCAAATAACAATTGGATTTTTAACTAAACAATTTGCAGCCTTTGTATTATTATGGATGCTTAATATGTCTGGAAAAAAAAAAAAAAAACAAGAGTGAAAGTGGATGTGACCAGTTACTATTAATGTAAAAACAAAAGAAAAATAATAATAATAATAAAAAAAAGACCGAAATTTAAGTAAAAATGAATGTCAAAATGTTAGAGGGAAGACTCATATTTATAACCTATAAATAAGTTATTTTAAAATGTTTGCCATTGGTTGAAACAACATTGTTTGTCACAACTGGTTGATATAACTTTCAGTTCTCTGAAGTATAACTAATAAAATATAAATAAATTGCAATGCAGTTATTTAACATGTATTTCATACAAATACATATTAAATTAGTTTTATATGAATTAATTTATATCAAGTTTAACACAATATACAAAGACATCCCTTCCCATGTCAACACGCTCATCTACAATACAGAACCTACACAAACAAAAACATTAAAACACTGTAATTGTGTGTGCATGCATTTGCTGAAAATCACCACCTTGCCAATATTGTCAAAGTAGACAACTTGGCTGTTCACTCCTCTGTCCTTTTCAGCTGGACAGTAATTAATCTTTTCTTTTTTTTCTTTCGGGTGACTGTGTCCATGTGGTTATGAAATTATGGTTGGGCTAAATTTTTCTTCTATTTGTATTATTGATTTTTGTTCAATATGACTTGTATTGTGGGATAACAAGTTCCTCGAACTGCGTTATCGCATTGGGACACGCCCTGAGTGTCACGTGGTCTGAAGCCCTTGTACAATCATGGCAATTTATTGACTGGTGGAGCTTAAGCGAAGCCCCAAGGGAGCTATGTCATGGGCTCCATAAAAGCGCTCTCTTTGGCGCCATCCAGTCAGATTTTATGTTCTTCAGAGCACGATCTCATCTGGCCCGTATTGTACCTATGACTCACATCAAAGTGAGGATCATTATTATTCTCCCTTTTGAGTGGCAACACAGGATGGAATTTAAGAAGTGCTTACCTCAAATTCGAATCCAGGGGGTGCTGAGTGACTCCAGTCAGGCTTCCTAAGCAACCAGTTGACCCGGTTGCTAGGGTGGGTAGAGTCACATTGGGTTAACCCCCTCGTGGTCGCTATAATGTGGTCCTCGCTCTCGGTGGGGCGCGTGGTAAGTTGTGCGTGGATGCCTGCAGAGAATAGTGTGAAGCCTCCACATGCACTAGGTCTCTGCGGTAACACGCTCAACAAGCCATGTGATAAGATGCACGGATTGACGGTCTCAGACGCGGAGGCAAATGAGATTTGTCCACCGCCACCCAGATTGAGGTGAGTCACTACACCACCATGAGGATTTAGAGCGCATTGGGAATTGGGCATTCCAAATAGGGGAGAAAAGGGGAGAAAAAAATTGCTTAACTCCATGCACGTGGTTCATCGTCGGTGAAGATTCCTATGACATGTGTCACCTGTCTGGGGCCACGTTGGAGGGTTCAGATTGCACACAGTGCAATTTAATGAACATCAGGATGCTCCGTGAAAGGCTTACCTCCTTCAGAAATTCAGTCAAGCCGTGTGCTGGTGCAGGCAGCATGTCTGCCAGCGCCACACGGCCGTATGACTCATGGGAGGCAGGGACGGATGCGGAGGAGATGGGAGCTGAGCAGCAGGCTGACCTTCAGTTTTCTCCATCACTCTCCCTGAATTCAGCTAGACGTTCTCCTGTGGAGTTTACACGAGGGCATTTACATCCTACCCGAGGCCCACACAGCGGTTTCTTTCGGCGCTGAGGATGAGGCGCCATGTCTATGGCGGTGACGGATTCCGAGGATCTCACCTTGTCTCCTAGTGGTCGGATTTCCAGACCTTCTGTAATTTATATGGAATTGCTGGAGGTTATTACACGTGCAGTGGAAAAATTGCACCTGGACTGGCCGGATGAAGCGCAGCCGGAGGATCGTAAATTGATCTTGGACAACTTTTTTTTAGCGAGCCAATGCACAGATATGCCTCATAGGCTGTTTCCTTTTTCCCGGACCTCCATCATGAGATTTCAAAGCCTTGGGATCAACCTTACTCGGCCAGGATCACAAATCAATCGGCCTCAGAATTTTCTAATGGGTGTCGCGCTTCTGACCACGGATATACTTTGGTCCCGGTGACGGAAGAGATGCTGGCTGCCCATCTCTCTCCTTCTTCGGCAACCACATGGAAATCGAGACCTACTCTCCCTCAAAGCCGTGCAGAGTTACATCATCCTTGTTGAACAAGGCCTACCAAGCTTTGGGCCAGGTGGTTTTAGCTTTGCACCCGCTGGCAGTTTTGCAAGTTTACCAGGGCCATTTTATGAGGGATTTAGACGAGGGAGCTGAACTGAATGTTGAGGCCATCATGGAATTGCACCAAGCTTCTGATTTGGCACTAAGTGTGGTTGGTCAGAATATGGTGGGCCTTGTGGTGGCAGAATGCCTTCTGTGGCTTACACTCACAGACATTCGTGACAAGGACAAGGCCTTTCTAATGAACGCCCCGTGTCACAATCCAGACTGTTCGGTGATGCAGTCCAGTCGGTGGTGGAACAATTCTGAGCTGTGAAACAGCAGACTGCCGCATTCCAGCAGATGCTTCATCGAAGAGAGAGAGAAAAGCCCGCTGCAGCTCCGGTGCATTCATGTTCAGTAACTTCACAACGTCCCACCAGAGAGCCGCATAAGGCGCCGGACATGAGTTTTGCACCCCCTCAGAAGGATTGGGGTCCTCGTTCATTCCCGCCATCACAGACGCATCTGCATAGGCATTTGGATGTTGGATCGGCCCCTTTTAAGCGGCCAGCAGGACACCAGAAGTGAGCCTGACAGATTTGCCGTGAAACGAAGGGTGAGCCCCGATTCGGTAAACAAAACCATACAAACGTATCCGTGTCGTTCCTGTTTGCCCTTCAGAGAGCATCGGGTTGAGTTCTCCATTTTTCACGCATCGAACATCCGATAGCCAGAATATAGTTCAGTTTCCCCCTGCAGCTTGTTCTGGGGAGCGAACAATAAAAAAAAAAAAAACATTTCGAATTCAGCCTCTGTCTCCATGACCAAGGGTCTCGAGACATGCATAACAAAATTAGATGTTCATCAAGCACACACAGTGAACATAAGCACCACACGCTGTCCCCCCATAAAGAATGCTGGGGCCGTTGTGGCAAACCAATTTTCTCAAATAAACATTCCCCCCAATGTTCATACATTTTTCGCTGTTCAAAATACCAGGGAAAAGGTTTATTCTGTCAGTGTCCCTGCTGTATATACATTCCAGGGCACTCATCTTTTATGCCTTGATACAATAAAGGCAAAAACATTATCAAATTCCCTTCAACCAGCCACATTATTGGAGGAGCGAAGGCTTCCCTCCGCTGTGTGGCTGGTTCTGGGGAAGCAGCCAAAAGTAAGCCAAGCAAGCTATCTAGTGGTTACAGGTCACGCTACAGGAAAGAGCCAATCATTAATCCCTGTGTCTTTCCATCTGTCGGCTTGGCAGCAGCTGAAGGGCATTTTGAACTGGGTACTTTGAATGATAAAGCATGGTTATCTAAGTCAATTCAGTGGAATTGTTCCGACAAACATGAAATGTCAATTCAGAATGCTGACGCAGAAGCAAATAATGTCACAAGTGCAGCCGGGGGACTGGTTTGTGACAATAGATTTGAAGGACGCCTATTTCCATATTCAGATTGCGCCGAAGCACAGGTGCTTTCTAAGATTCGCTTTTGGGGGCAAAGCTTATAAGTTTTGTGTCCTTCCATTCAGACTTGCACTGGCACCACGCACTTTCACAAAATGCATGGATGCAGCTTTGACACCCTTGAGGCTTCAGGGCATCTGCATTTTTAATTATCTTGACGATTGGTTGGTGCTAGACTTTGGTTGCCAAACACCATGATGTCATTCTCAGCCATTTGAGCAATCTAGGGCTGTGTGTAAACCTAGACAAGAGTGACCTGTTGCCAAGGCAACAGACTCTGTTTCTAGGGGTGGAGCTGAATTTGCGGGCAATGCAGGCGCATTGGTCTCCAGTTCACGTTCTGTCATTCTGCCAGAGTCTGGCGATGTTTAGAGTTGGAACCACTGACGCATGCATTCAGTCTCTTCAAAGTGGCACGTGGGTGCTACCGAACTCTGTTACCATGGAAACAGGCACGCCTTTTGATATTGGGTGTTCTGTTGGGACAGGTGTGTCGCTGCAAAGTTATAATGACAGCCACCTCCTCCATGTGGGGCGCTGTATATGAGGGTTGTCCAGCCTACAGGGTTTGGATGGGCCAGCGGCAATATTTGCACATAAACTGTCTGGAGATGTTCGCGGTGTTGCTGGCATTAAAGATTTTCCTCCTGGAGATTCAGGGCAGCCATGTCCTCATCTGGTTGGACAACAGGATGGTGGTGTCCTACATAAATCACCAGGGAGGAGTGCATTCTCATGCCATGCGATCACGAAGCTCGAGTTCCTACGAAAAGGAACGTCTCAGTTACGTGAAACGTAACCCTGATTCCCTGAGTGGGAACGAGATGCTGAGTAAGCTGGCCATACACTCTAGTAGCTGCATAGGCTCATGCCTTCCTGCAGAATGTCTGACTTGATGGCGCCAAAGCAAACGCTTTTATGGAGCCCGTGACATAGCACCCTAGGGGCGTCGCTTAAAAGGCACCAGCCAATAAATTGGAGTGATTGTTCAAGGGCTTCAGACCACGTGACACTCAGGGCGTGTTGTGCTGGAAGCCGGATGTTTGCTGGATTCCATCTCTAAGATAACATTACCTAGTGTTGCAGTTTGTTGTCACTTTTGAATAGCGGAAGAGAAGCACTGAGGCAAGGCTCTCGGGAGCACGCATAAACGTCACATCCTTTGGATTTTCCTGGCAAAAGCGACCTGCTCCCTTCACATTAAAATCAGTCTACAGGCTTTAATAGGCAACCTAGGAAGTCCGGGAAGGGCTCATTTTTTAAGTTGCGTTACAAGCCGTTCACACATTGGCAAAAAAAAGGTGAATATTACATGAAAATTGTTACATATTGCACCTTTAAGGGAGCATCCTAATGGTCAGAACCTGACTGATTTGGAATGCTCTACATAGGCAGCAACTCTACACAACACTCAAAGAGCACTCCACATGTGCAGCGCACAGAGACTCGATTCACATTTTTCAGTACAGGTGACATGACAGAAAGACACAATACTCTACTGAGCATAACTATGTAGTATACAGCACACAGATATTTTGGGTAAAATAGTCCATTTTAAATGATTAAAAACTACCTTTTCTTGATACTTTTCGGTTTTGAATGGATTATACAGCAAGTATATTTACGTGATCTAAAATTCTCACATTGTCCGTCTTGTTTTACAGAGCTCATTACAGTGCATTTTGGGATTGCCTTCTGTGTGAAGGATAAATACAATGCTACCTTAGAAGTGACCTTCCCAAAACAAGGTATCTTTGGATGTAGCACAATTAAGTGTACACAGTATTTTTTATTCTCCTAATTAAAAAAGTTTTAATTCTAAAGAAATTAATAGTAATTTTGAAACATTTTATATAATAATGATGACTCAGATGAGATGCTGAAGACTCCAGTTATATCTGTACCTTTATAAAAGCTTTTATATTCTACATGGAGAGGGTCTCCTCATGGGGGCTGTCAGGATCACACGACCAGCAAAATACTACTCACATAATCTCAGTAACCGACCTGTTATTGGAAACTATGTTCAGTGATTTTTTACAATGGCATCTTTAACTAAAACTATTGCATTTGAAGCATTTATCTGCCCTAGATGGGAGATGTCCTGTTTTGCACACTTCATGACAATGTCCAGTACCAATTTGACTTTTTCTGGTTTCCACTCAATTTATATGTACTATATATATATCACCTTCCTTTAATCCGGCCCTAAGCCATACTGTTGGCAGTGGTGTGTGGTGGACTTTTGAAATCAGGAGGCAGAGTGCCATTTCTCCCTCAGCGTTCGTTTATTTAATTGTTTTTTACAAGTCCAATGTAAATTCCTATTTCAGTTTAATTTGACATTTACATAGCTTTCAGGACAACCCATAAAAATCTGAAATCTGATCTAACACAACATATGATATAAAAAGGTAGGCCTACATAACAATATATAAGACAAAAAAAGTTACATACTTGCACAAAAATGCAACAACAATATTTCAGAACACTAATAATGGCTGTTCTCTTATATGTAACATATTTTCTTTAAATAATTTTCATAATCAGTTTATTATCATCTCATTTAAATAGGCTATGTACATACATGCCCAAACAAAATGATCTGTAGTTTTATATTTATGTTAATTGCCATAAATCTGATTTCTGTATGGGAAGGCACATGAAATGCCTTTTAACTTACACTGTAAATAAGCATGAAATTCTTATATTTTTTGTGTGTTCATATTAACACTTTATTAAATAAAAAAAAATCAAAGACTCAGACAATACCTACAAGAATACATCCATCCATCCATTTTCTAGAGCCTCTTGTCCTATCTGCAGCCTTTCCCAGATCTCTAGGTCCGAAGGCAGGGAAACACCCTGAACAGGTGACCAGTTAATCGTAATACAAGAACACAGCAACAAGCATATTTCATGTCTATTTTATCTGTTCGCCTATTATTTTTATAGTGATCTTATTTTTGGATAATCTGTCATCTAAAGCCCATAGTATACTTAGATTGTGACGCAAAACCCCAGCGTCTGCATACAGTCGAATGCGAGTCTGTCAGAGCATATTCCATGTGACTGTGGAGTGGTGTAGTGGACTAAAGCACTGAACTGGTAAGTGGAAGGTTGTTGGTTCAATCCCCACAGCCACCACCACTGTGTCCTTAAGCAAGGCACGTTGCTCCAGGTGGATTGTCCCTGTAATCAGGGCACTGTAAGTCACTTTGGATAAATGTAAATTTGGTGCATGTGCATTACAACTGCTATGAGATACTGGACTTCCTCTTCAGGAGTTTAGAACCATAAAGATGTCTTTATATTCCTTCAGGCTCGAGTTATACAATTACAGGTATCTCCTGACCTCCTCACACATGTGCTCTTGATGTGCACATCCACTGTAGTTGTTTTTACCTTTGTCTCCTGTTGTTTAATGGCAATTACATCTTCTAGCGCTTCTTTGTGACAAATGTGAGTGTAGCCACCTTGTGGGCACAGTAATTAGTGCAAATAATTCCAGGAGCATGCGCATTAGAAAAATCAGGCTGCATGCGTTCAGTGCTCGAGCACTCTGCTGATGACGAGATTTGCGTCATGCCTCCTGCACGCGGACGCTCAACAATACCATCTCTGTAGGTTTTTTTTTTTCTTCTTAAATGTTACTTGAATGTTTGATATTGCTGTTAGAAACTTTAAGCACAGTTTTCTTCATTTGTTTCTTTGTTCGTATTTTAGTACTAACTGTTTCTTTGTCTTGAATAATTACTTAAGAAATAAAAATCAGTTAATCAATCAATCTATCTATCATTACAATGTTGTATATAGGCGTATACAATAATCAAAGAAATAAAAAATGAGATGTCAGAAAAATAACTTTCCACTGTAAACAACTGTGCCTTCTTGCCATTTATTTGAAGTTGATTGTTTTGTTCTCAGGCATTGTCCTCTAGTGTTATATTATCAAAATTCATTATAATTTAGGTGTTGGAGCAATTCACATGATTTTTCATGGATGGATGGATGGATGTTTGTCCTTTTAACAATGGGATAACTTAACTGTTTTAGCCTACATTTGTGATAAACTCACATCACACGAGCAAGTCTCCATCTCTGTGTGAAACTGCATCTGTCATAAATGCATGAACACACTTCAACACGATCTTATTATCGTAATAATGATTTACGATTTTGTTCCACAAATTTTTTAATTGTCTACATATGTGCTGCCACATAGATTCTGAAAAATCCTTTATATGTTCTAGATAAACATGTGCAGGTAAGACTTGAGTCGCAACATGTTCTTTGTTAACGGTTTCTGTCATTTGATTTGCTCATGTCTCTTACATTGTCAGTGAGCATCAGAATATCACAATACGACTTTAACCATGTATTATGCACCACCGACCAAAGTGCGAGCTGATTCCTCAGACTCTGGTATTCTCCCTCGCTATACCACGTCTACAGAGGCAGAATATTTGCATGTACAGTATGGGAATAAAAATTATTACAGCATACACAAGTGCGAGCAAATCTCCAGCTGCATTATTTCAAAATAATATTATATGTGTCAAATCCAAAGACAGGCGAGTTCTCTCCAAAAATTGTTTCTATATTTTAATTTTTTTTTTTTTTTTTTTTTTTTTTACATTTAACTTTTAAAAATCACTAAGTTTCAGCTTTACACAAGACTTGTGCTTCACTCTGACGTTACTCTGAAACCCCAGCTTGGTGTACAGAGCAATGTAAAAGAGGTCAAGTGAATTTACAAGCTACTATCCATGTCTCCAAATAAAGAAA
The DNA here is from genome assembly GCF_019703515.2 of Myxocyprinus asiaticus. Taxonomy (NCBI): domain Eukaryota; kingdom Metazoa; phylum Chordata; class Actinopteri; order Cypriniformes; family Catostomidae; genus Myxocyprinus; species Myxocyprinus asiaticus. The sequence goes on from NC_059344.1 coordinate 45,211,657, forward strand.
CTAGGGCTGGATATTGATACAGATTTCCCAATTCGATTCTGGTTCACAAGCTCTCAGTTCGATTCTAATTTAGATTCGATACTGATTCATATGGGTATATTTCAGTTATAATGTAACTTTTGCTTGCATATGAAAAATATATATACTGTATATTTTCCAGATAATGCTGGCAATTATCTAAATTACCACTGTGGCTGGATTCATGACTTCCTGTCTAACAGGAAGCAGTGTTTTAGACTGGGAAGTCACATCTCAGATCCTGATTTTCTCAGCACTGGTGCTCCACAGGGCCGTGTGCTTTCTCCTCTAATTTACTCATCAGTGATTCTGACAAAGTGATTAAGTTTGCAGATGATACCACCTTGGTTGGCCTCATCTCAAACTCCAATGAATCTATGTATCGTGATGAAGTTAATCATCTAGTGTCATTGTGAGAAACTAACCATCTGGAGCTAAACACCAAAAAGACAGTGGAAATGATAATTGGTTTCAAGAAGTCTTCTACTGTCCTTCCCTTGGAAATACATGGTTCCACTGTTAACAGAGATGCGTCATTTAAGTTCCTTGGCACAGTCATCCAAGAAGACTTGAAATGGGACACAACATCACATCTGTTATTGGAAAAGCCCAACAAAGCATCTATTTTCTGAAACAGTTAAGAAAATTCTGACTGTCTAAAGCTCTTTTATATTACCATAATTATAATACCAAAAGTTATTTTATATTATTATAATTGAATCTGTTATTTCATTTTCCATTACAGTACGGTTTGGCTCTGCTTCAGCATACTTCAGCAAACTCAAAGCGACAGCTGCAGCACTTCGTGCAATGTGCTTAGAAAATTATTGGCTGTCGACTCTCTTCTATCTCAGATCTCTATTCTTCGAGAATAAAGAACAGGGCTGCAAAAATCATATCAGATCCTTCACACCCCGGACACTTTGTTTCAGCATCTTCATTCTCAGTGTAGACCAGGACTAAGAGCACTAAAATGTAGGGCTACCCATTATCAACACAGTTTCTTCCCTCAGGTTATATCTATCATTAACAGGGACAGTTGTGGTACTCTCATGTAACCTTTTGGACATTCTTCCTCAATAAATTCAAATTCAATTCAAATTCAATTCAATTATACACATGGTGAGTTGTGCGTGGATGCCGCGGAGAATAGCGTGAAGCCTCCACATGCACTATGTCTCCATGGTAATGCACTCACCATGCCACGTGATAAGATGCGTGAATTGATGGTCTCAGATGCAGAGGCAACTGAGATTCATCCTCCACCATCCGGATTGAGGTGAGTCACTACACCACCATGAGGACATAAAGTGCATTGGGAATTGGGCATTCCAAATTGGGGAGAAAAAGGGGAGAAAAAATAAAAAATAAAATAAGAGCATCTGTAGATGAGTGCATGTTACTGAGAGAGACTCAAACAGCTTTATCTCAACTGTGCTATGCATGATTACAATTAAATGTTGATTTTTTGTTGTTTTTGATCAACAACTGACTGTTGAGAACAGAAAGGGTATTAAAAGAGACATTATTCAATGACAAATGGGTCACGTGGATCTCGTCTTTGGACACAAATTACATGGAAATCTTTTACTCTCAACACGCAGTGAAAGGATTTCACTGCTGAATACTCCACCACTATACTACACAATAACTGGTGAGTGAAATCTAAACATTTACCAGCCAGTTGCCAAATCTATAAATTTTAGCTGCATAGTGCGAAATTTGAATGCAAGTGATTTCCTCGCATTGTAGTGGAAGGTTGCACATAGACTAAAAGATCGATCTTGGGATGTAAGAATTTGATATCAAGATCGTTCAAATGAAGATCACGATGCATCGGAAAATCAATATTTTTACCCACCCCTAAAGAAACCATTAAATACTGACTGCTAATTAGAATGATTTACAATTAATTAGTAAACAAGGAGTAGAGTGTGACAGGGACTGCAGTGGGATGGGCAAATATGCTTCAGCAAGGTAGAACAACAGCACAAGGTGCATGCTTAGAAACAGATGAGATAAAAGGGCGGAAAGGAGTAGAAGAGGGAAGGGAGTCATGACAGAGGGCTTAATTACAAGCCTGTTTAAGCAAGGCATTATGCCTAAACAAACAGAGCTGCAGTGTCCCGTGAGAGAGTGAGAATGTGACAAAATGCAAAGAAAGCTGAGACCTATTTTGATAAGCATGAACCAACAGTAGCTTCCACTTGTAGGGCAAATCTATTTCAATTTTATTTTATTTTATTTATTTATTTATTTTTTCCTGTGTTCAGATTGTTAGGTTTATATTTTAGTTTTTTTGTTTTTGTTTTTGTTTTGTTTTTTACACAATCTGTGAATTTAATTTACCTTTTCCTGATAGTGTCTGGTTTGTTGTCTTGCCATGCATAGTATGCTGACAGCTATTGGCATTAGCATTAATTAAAAGTGATGAGCCAACCAACATAGTCTTGGTACCTTAATATTTGAGAAACTGAGCAAGCGTTGTGTCTATAACATCATTGATATGTCAATTTATTTAAGATAATAATAAAAAGATAGAAAGCCATGGACTTCCTGAACTAACACACTATGATGATTGGGCAATGTATTTGTACTGTACATGCTATGTTTAATTCATGCTACATAGCCACAAAGGGACACAAGGTCAGCAGCAAGACGGTGATGCACTGTCAGCCTTACCCAACATACCTTTAGGATATTCTCTCTTGAGTTTCTCCTGACGTAGTTGTCAACCTTAGCAGCCACTGCCGTTCCATAAATTGTGATAATATTTTGCATTAATTCTAAAGTCAATCTCAAAAATATCTCCAACACATTAGAGCACTTACTGTAAAAAGATAATAGCGAATATTCTTCCACAGATCCATTGAACAGTTTTTATTATTAACCAGACAGACTGAGTGCAGCATCTTCGTCACAGCAACAGTATTTCCATAGAGACACAGGTACAATAACAGTGAGAGCAGCACCAGATATGTTGAAAGAACATGTCCCCCACCAAATTAATTGCAACACCATCAAACCTTTTCATATTACACAGGACCTTTGGCACCACCCCCCTGTGTATACCAATAAGCAGCGTGCTGAGCCTATGGACCAGACAGGCAGTAGGATAAATTGCTGGCACTTTCCTGCCCTCTGTGCTGTGCTGGCATCACATTAGAGGAGATAAATCACCACACTGGTGACCCTTTACCACACGCTATCATCTCCTAAACATTTAACCAGAGTCAGACTCATCTACATCTGGCCTCTGATCCACAGCTTTAAACTGCCCACTGAAGAAGAATCACAATGTCAAATGGAGAGCTCATTAAACATGCAGAGATTGTTATGGTACCTTTTGATTTCCCTAGCATCAAGTTTCACCTTTGGTCTTTCACCCTTCTTGTGCCAACAAGCTCTTCAGCGGGTGCATGCTCAGATCAGTGCATAAAGCTAAAATGGGTCTTTTGTTCTATTTTAAATGTTCATTTTCTCACTCCTCAGAGGCCTGTTAAAGGGATTGTTCACGCCAAAAAAAGAAAGGAAAAAAAGTCATAATTGACTCACCTTCATGTTGTTCCAGACCCATATGTCTTTCATTCTTCTGTTGAACACAAAATGTGATGTTAGGAAGAATCTGGAACAACATGAAAGTGAATAAATGATGACAGAATTTCAATTTTTTGGGGGGTGAACTGTCCCTTTACGTACACTGGTTTGCAAACGCATTCCATACTCATTTAACCTATTGTCAGTGCTGATTGCCTGAGTGATGAAGCAGGAGAATGGAGAGACATGCCGGTTGCTAATGGCCAAAAGCAGCAGAAAGCGTCTGCTGAAAGAGCGATATTCAGAAAGTGCAAAAGCTCTAAGATGCATTGATCCCTTCAGGGCACATTACTGTCAGCTTGCTAGAGGAAGATCCACAGAGCCAGGTCTGTTTAGACTCCATGGCAATGAAAGCTCCCAAAGAGCCCTGTGAGCTCCCTCTCGTCTTTTTCTCTCGCTACAGAACAATGAGAGCTGCCATGGCATCACCTCACTCAACTTCTCTGAGTGATCACTGTGTTGCGTTTAATATTCATATCTGTCTTTAGATCGCTCCTCATCATTTCCTTCAAACAAAGACACATCATCAAGCATATACACTTAAGGGAGCCCTTGAGAATAAAGCACTCTTACAGCCAGGTTATTGATCGCAAAAATGAGGAAATGTATATGAGGAAAAGTTACCATAGTCCCCTGAAAGGACTCTCACATGATTAAGTCTTAACATTAAAGACTTGCAGGGATATTACAGGTTCAATACAAGTTAAGCTCAATTGACAGCATTTGTAGCATAATGTTGATTACCACAAAACTTTATTTGGACATGTCCATCCTTTTCTTTAAAAAAAAAAGCAAAAATCTGGGTTAAAGTGAGGCGCTTACAATGGAAGTAAATGGGGCCAATCCTTAAATGTGAAAATACTCACTGTTTCAAAAGTATAGCTACAACACGTAAACAAAATGCATGCTAACATGATTTTAGTGTGATAAAATCACTTACTAACACTTTGTGTAGTTATGTTAAATTTTACAATTTCAACATGATTTTAGTGTGATAAAATCACTTACTAACATTTTCTGTGTAGTTATATCCAGTTTTACAATTTCATTGCCATGACGGAAAAGGGTGGATTGCTCTTCTCAGGTAGGGAGAGAGCAGCTGCCTCAAGTGGAGGAGTTCAAGTATCTCGGGGTCTTGTTCACGAGTGAGGGAAAGTTGGAGAGTAAGATCGACAGGCGGATCTGTTCAGCATCTGCAATAATGCAGTCGCTCTACTGGACCATGGTGGTGAAGGAGCTGAGCCTGAAGGCAAAGCTCTCAATTTACCTGTTGGTGTACGTTCCAACCCTCACCTATGGTCATGAGCTTTGGGTAAATACACTATATTGCCAAAAGTATTCGCTCACCCATCCAAATAATTGAATTCAAGTGTTCCAATCACTTCCATGGCCACAGGTGTATAAAATGAAGCACCTAGGCATGCAGACTGCTTCTACAAACATTTGTGAAAGAATGGGCCACTCTCAGGAGCTCAGTGAAATCCAGCGTGGTACTGTGATAGGATGCCACCTGTGCAACAAGTCAAGTCGTGAAATTTCCTTGCTACTAAATATTCCACAGTCAACTCTCAGTGGTATTATAACAAAGTGGAAGCAATTGGGAATGACAGCAACTCAGCCACGAAGTGGTAGGCCACGTAAAATGACAGAGCAGGGTCAGCAGATGCTGAGGCGCATAGTGCGCAGAGGTCGCCAACTTTCTGCAGAGTCAATCGCTACAGACCTCCAAAGTTCATGTGGCTTTCAGATTAGCTCAAGAACAGTGCATAGAGAGCTTCATGGAATGGGTTTCCATGGCCGAGCAGCTGCATCCAAGCCATACATCACCAAGTGCAATGCAAAGCGTCGGATGCAGTGGTGTAAAGCACGCCGCCACTGGACTCTAGAGCAGTGGAGACGCGTTCTCTGAAGTGACGAATCACGCTTCTCCATCTGGCAATCTGATGGATGAGTCTGGGTTTGGCGGTTGCCAGGAGAATGGTACTTGTCTGACTGCATTGTGCCAACTGTGAAGTTTGGTGGAGGGGGGATTATGGTGTGGGGTTGTTTTTCAGGAGCTGGGCTTGGCCCCTTAGTTCCAGTGAAAGGAACTCTGAATGCTTCAGCATACCAAGAGATTTTGGACAATTCCATGCTCCCAACTTTGTGGGAACAGTTTGGGGATGGCCCCTTCCAAGGTCCATAAAGACATGGATGAGCGAGTTTGGTGTGGAAGAACTTGACTGGCCTGCACAGAGTCCTGACCTCAACCCGATAGAGCACATTTGGGATGAATTAGAGCGAAGACTGCGAGCCAGGCCTTCTTGTCCAACATCAGTGTCTGACCTCACAAATGCGCTTCTGGAAGAATGGTCAAAAATTCCCATAAACACACTCCTAAACCTTGTGGAAAGCCTTCCCAGAAGAGTTGAAGCTGTCATAGCTGCAAAGGGTGGGCCAATGTCATATTAAACCCTATGGATTAAGAATGGGATGTCACTTAAGTTCATATGCGTCTAAAAGCAGATGAGCGAATACTTTTGGCAATATAGTGTATGTTATGTGGCCCACCACAATTAGAGTTTAATATCAAGCAGCCAACTACGCCACCTGGATTTTTTGTGCAAGTGAGAAACCCCAGGAAAACTCTAATCCACCATAATTGCCTTTTTTTTTTTTTTTTTTTGGTTCGTTTGTTGGGGAAGAAATCATCAATCACTCAAACGGTACAAAAACATACACAATTCATTCCAAAAGTTAAAAAGGTGAAAACACAACATTAAATTAAAAAACAGACAACAATCATTAAATAAATTTGGTTCAGTCCAAGTCTTTAGTCCCCTTGCAACTTTCACTCCAAGTCCATAGAGTCCAGAAGGGAACTGGCAGCTTGTACAAAAAAAAGAAACTGACAGTAACTCAAGTCCAGTACATACTAATATTCAATTCCCTCATTCCTCTTTCCTCTCCACATTCATAGTACACACTAGTTAATAATAATCATTAATAGTTAGTAATAATCCCAATTTTTATCACTACACAGATAATGTGGATTGTTCAAATTGTTCTAAAATGGACATATAATCCGAGCTCACGGTAAAAAAGAACTCTAGTGCATGTTGCTCATCAAACACACAAACTTGTGTGTGAACAAATGGTTTCCAGCGCTGATTAATTTAGCGTACTCACAGGATGACCGGGTAGCGCCCCATGCCACCCAGTCTATGTGATATCCAGCGTTGATAGGAAAAAGCCGCCAGTCTCCACCACGCTGTTATAACGATACACCCTCTCAGACGTCAACAGTCAGATCATCACGTAAGCCACAGGCAAATACGCGCCCACTATCCTCGTCGTGTTGTCTCCTCGTGCTGGCCTTTCACACAGCTCACTCACGCTTTTAGAGACGCTGACGCCTGCGCAATGCAGCTCCTCAAAAAAAAACTTCTTCCTCTGTGACACAGCATGCGTTCTTAAAGGGGTAGACTTCCACCCCGCTCCACCACTGGACCTATCACGCTTGAGAATCATTTAGTGTACACATGCTCCAATCATGATAAGAAGAAAACACAAGGACAATCTCAACATAAGAAAATGCCAAAATCATATCACACCAAACACAGCACAGCAAACATAATGAGTGCAAAATAACCCATAAGCACGCAAATGAAACACAGCAAATAATACACAACACCCACATAAATCAGCCCCATTACATAGTGACTGAAAGAATAAGATTGTGAATACAAACGACTGGTGTCAGAGCTCACCCTAAAGGATAGGGTGCGAGGCTCTGACATCCGAGAGGGGCTCGGAGTAGAACCACTGCTCCTGCGCGTTTAAAGGAGCCAGTTGAGGTGGTTCGGGCATCTGATTAGGATGCCTCCTGGGTGCCTTCCTGCGGAAGGCATGTCCAACTAGGAGGAGGCCCAGGGGAAGACCCAGAACATGCTGGAGGGATTATACCTCTCGGCTGGCCTGGGAATGCCTCAGGATCCCCCAGGATGAGCTGGAGGATGTGGCCAGGGAAAAGGACACATGGGCTACTTTGCTTAGTCTGCTGCCACCGTGACCGATAAGCGGTCGATGATGGACGGATGGATGGATGCCATGATGACTTAACACCAGAAACCCTAAAACAACCATAAAAACAATGATTTAAACAACTTTAAAGCTCTAATAATACAGAAGAATCAATGAAAGTACTTTTATAAATGATGAGCTTCACATTTCTTCCTTTAAAACCTCCAAAAATGTACGCCATTCACTTCCAAAGTAATTTAACCTTGAATATTTGCTTTTTTAAAAAGCGAATTTATTTTTTGTGGTAATTAACATTATGCCACAAGTGCTATCAACTGAGCTTAACTTGTATTGAACCCAGAATATTCCTTAAAGTTGCTTTCAGGTCAGAGCAGTTAGTGTAGGCTAAGTTTTAACAAGCATTTTCTTCTTTCTGCTTGAAACAATAATCACAAGAGTAAAACTTTCTATAAGGTTATTTAGAACTGCTTTCAAACTATTCAGTAAATGTAAAAAAATAAATAATAAAATAAAATCTAAATAGTAAACCTAAAATTCAACCCAGTCTCATGAGATGTCATAATATTACAAGATAGCGAAATCCTAAAGAATCACCCAAGTTCCCTTTCGTGGCACTCGAGCTACGTATGAACACCATGGGACACTGTCTGAGTGTCACGTGGTCTGGAGCCCTTATACAATCACGCCAATTTATTGGCTGATGGCGCTTAAGTGACGCCCCCTAGGGAGCTATGTCATGCGCTCCAAAAAGGCGCTCTCTTTTGTGCTATTGAGTCAGATTTTTTGTTCTTCAGTGCACAAATTGTCTAAGCCCGTGTTTGTTTCTAGCCATTCATGTCGAAGCAAGGATTCTTTTTCTTCCTTCTGAGTGGCAAACATGTACACTGGAAATCAAAAGTTTGGAATAAATGTACAGATTTTGCTCTTATGGAAAGAAATTGGTACTTTTATTCACCAAAGTGGTATTCAACTGATCACAATGTATAGACAGGACATTCATAATGTGAAAAATGACTATTACAATTTGAAAAAAAAAATTCTGAACTTTGTAATTTAAGAAGAGGTCTCATCAAAAAATCTTCCACGTACAGCAATGACAGCTTTGCAGATCCATGGCATTCTAGCTGTCAGTTTGTCCAGATACTCAGGTGATATTTCACCCCATGCTTCCTGTAGCACTTGCCATGGATGTGGCTGTCTTGTCAGGCACTTCTCACGCACCTTACAATCTAGCTTATCCCACAAAAGCTCAATGGGGTTAAGATCCATAACACTCTTTTCCAATTATCTGTTGTCCAATGTCTGTGTTTCTTTGCCGACTCTAACCTTTTCTTTTTGTTTTTCTGTTTCAAAAGTGCCTGTTTCTTTGCAATTCTTCCCATAAGGCTTGCACCCCTGAGTATTCTCTTTACTGCTGTATATGAAATTGGTGTTGAGTGGGTAGAATTCAATGAAGCTCTCAGATGAGGACATGTGAGGCATCTATTTCTCAAACTAGAGACTCCGATGTACTTATCCTCTTGTTTAGTTGTACATCTGGCCTTCCACATTTCTTTCTGTCCTTGTTAGAACCAGTTGTCCTTTGTCTTTGAAGACTGTAGTGTACACCTTTGTATGAAATCTTCAGTTTTTTGACAATTTCAAGCATTGTATATAGCTTTCATTCCTCAAAACTATGATTGACTGATGAGTTCCTAGAGAAAGCTGTTTCTTTTTTGCCATTTTTTACCTAATATTGACATTAAGATATGCCAGTCTATAGCATAATGTGGCAAATCAAAAACAAACACAAAGACAATGTTAAGCTTCATTTAACGAACCATATAGCTTTCAGCTGTGTTTAACATAATGGCAAGTGATTTTCTAGTACCAAATTAGCAATTTAGCTTGATTACTCAAGGATAAGGTTTTGGAGTGATGGCTGCTGGAAATGGGGCCTGTCTAGATTTGATAAAAATGTCTTTTTTCAAATAGTGATGGTGCTGTTTTTTACATCAGTAATGTCCTGACTATACTTCTTGTCAGTTGAATGCCACTTTGATGAATTAAAGGACCAATTTCCTTCCGAAACAGCAAAAAATAATAAATTATTCCAAACTTTTGTCCTCCAGTGTAAGGACGTCGTTTACACAGCGGAAATGTCAGAACAATTTCAATGTGGGTTTCCAAATTAGAAGGGACCAACAAGGACAACTGCGTTTCGTCGAAGCTCACAATTTCTCACCACAAGGTGCTATCCTAACTTGTTCCAGTTCTATGGCCTCCAGGTTTGGAGCTCCGTGTGCTGGAGCTGTTTGGGATTTCGGCTTTGTGTCTGAGAAGATAGGAGTGTGAATGTACACCGGAATCCTCCTCGTGTTTGTTGCCCTCGTCGGACAGGCTCTGAGGCCTAGCTCGCTGGCCATTTTCCGATGTAAAACGCATGTGAGAGCCACACGCATCGTGAGCTGTTGCCATAAGAAACAATGTATGAGAGAATTTGTCATTGAACGGTAAGAAAACAAAATGGGCCACTGTTTTTTTTTTTTCTGTGTCGTTCTGGGAGAATGCACATGAATAAGGCAATGGAGGAGCGGCCTCGGCCTCTCTCTCTCTCCTTCTCCCCTCCCCGTTCAAAGCGCTGCTCGCTGTGGAGGAGATCTTGCATGTACTTTTGAGAACAAGGGGGCTGGAATAGGAGAATATTCCTCAACTGAGTAATGGCACCAATGTGCGGAATGCTCCGTCGGTACCATTATTCTTTCGGGATTCTCCTGTCTGTCTCCCCTCATGAATAACGTTGCAAATTAATGTTGAGCATTCTCAACTACATTCTCTAATAAGTATGCAAAAGCACTTTGTCTCAAGTACTACACATTATTCCCCCATTGTATATGCTGGGACCAGTTTAGTGTCTAACCCATTTTTCAGTACACCAGTTTAGCTCAGTTTCCCCAGTAATTTGTGCTGGTGAACGAGCATTGCATATTTTCAGCTTGAGTTTTGCCTCTGCCTCCATGAACAAAGGTCTCGGGGCATGCATAATATAACTCAATGTACAAAAATATAACTCAAAGTACAAAAAAAAAAAGAAAAAGATCTACACATGAGTCTTATGGGCTTGCTGTGTAATGAAGGGTGAGCCCCCCATTCAGTGAATGAAATTAGACCGTATAAACGTATCCATTTCTCTCCTGTTTTCCCTTCGGTCAGTATCAAGATAAGTTTGCCATTGTACATGACTTGAAAGCCCGACAACCAGAATATAGTTCAGTTTCCCCCTGCAGCTTGCATTGGGGAGCGAACATTGAGAGATTGCATCCTGAACTCAGCCTCTGTCTTCATGACCTAGGGTCTCGAGACATGCATAACAGAATTAGATGTTCAACAAGCACAAGTGTACACAAAACACAGAATCACAAGCACCACATGCTGGGAACACGTGATGCCATGCGAGAAGCAGACGTGTGAATCACGAGCACTGCACACTTTGCTATTTTTAAAATTATTTTCATGTTATAATCCGGTGAGATTTGATACACCCAATCACATATTTGCTCTTTGAGTTAAACATGGCAAAGAAGTCAAAATCCTCAGACTCTGGAGACATTAAAAGACACTTACGTGTTCAAGCTGAGGCCCCTGACGGCCCTGCGAGCCGGGGACTCGATTTGGAAAGCACGTCAGGAGAAGAAATTCAGCGTCAGCTGTCCAACATCTCGGTGATGCTGATGAAGGTTGTTGCTGACTTGGAGGATCTCACTGTAATACGTCGATCAATTATGGCGATGGAAACAAAATTCTCTGAGTTGGTCACAAGAGTGTTGGATGTTGAGAAACGGATCGATTATCTGGAGTCATCGGAAAGGGAATTATCCGTTAATCCGCCCGCATCCAAAACAGACTTGGAACACATTTTGGAAAAACTGGAATATCTTGAAAATATGAGCTGAATGACCAATATATGTATTGTTGGAATTCCTGAGCATGAAGAGGGCAGAGATATGGTGAAATTGCTGGACGATCTCTCCCCGAGTCTGCTCGACATAACAGGCCATAAACTGGAAATCGAGCGAGCTCACAGAGTCCCGGCTCGCGGATCTGCTGAGGGAAACAGGCCCCGATCAATTCTGGCCAAATTTCTGAGATCATCCGATAAAGATCTTGTGTTACATGAGGCGAGGAGTAAAGGAAGCTTTCTTGGAAGAACCATAACATTTTCTTGTTCCCAGACTTTGCAAATTCGACAAGAGGGAAACGTGATCGATTCAAGGAATGCAAGAAACTCTTACAACAACAGAAGGTCACTTTTGCACTGATGTTCCTGGACAAATTGAGAATAGATGCTAAGGATGGCCGCAAAGTATTTATATGTCATAAACACCCAACAAGCATTGTCCTTCATAAAGTCAATGGAATGAGTAAGTCATTGTGTGATTCTCACGTTGCAGCCGAGTGGGCCTGACTCACTGAACATTCACTTGACCATCCGAGGAAGCTGGGTGCCTTTTTTCTTTATTTTTGTGCTGTTTCCGGCTAGCGGCTGAAGTTTGTTTTGTATAGTAACACTCCTTTGGGACAGTGTTGTGGATGAATCTGCATGTTCTTTGTGCTTATGCCTCGTATTGGCTGGAGTTTGTTTTGTGGAGTATTTTTTGCAGGACATTGGAGTGATTAGGTCATCTGATGCACTCATGTAACAGCCGGCTCACTGAACATTCTTTTGAATGCCTGAGGAAACTGAACAGCTTTTTTGTTTTGTTTTTTGGTGCTGGTTCCGCTAGTAGCTGAAGCTTGTTTTGTGGAAGAATCTACATGTTCTTTGTGTTTGTTCTGCCTATTGGCTGGAGTTTGTTTTATTGATTTTCTTCCGTTATGTAATTTTGTCTCACAAAGTTTGTATAGAAACACCGGACTTGAGCAATCCGATGGCAAAGTTGTCGCAGGGGCTCTTGTAGGCGTACATGGACTGTTTGAGTTTAGAGGGATGGATGCCGGTTGGCACTGTCGTGCGTGGGGTTAATGCGCATGTTTTTCTTTTTTCTGTTTGTTTGGTTCTGGGGGAAGTTCGGGGTTTGATTGTTGCACTAATGTTGGAATGTGGTCTTTATAATTTTGTTTTTGAGACACAATCTATTTTTTCTTATATCAAAATGTCAAATGTTAATATGAGTAGATTCTCTTTCTCCACATGGAATGTAAATGGGTTGGGGCACCCCATAAAAAGAAGGTTATTTATTTTCTTAAATGTAAGAAATATGATATAGTGTTTCTTCAAGAAACACATCTTTCCCCGCAGGAAGCTGAAAAATTTGGGTGGGCATGTTTTCTTTAGTGCTGGCTCAAGTAAGAGCAGGGCAGTCATTACACTGATAAGTAGGCATCTACAATTCAAATGTCTCAAACAGAGTAAAGATAAATTAGGAAGAGTCATAATTGTTTTAGCAGAAATTCAGGGGCAAAGGTTGATTTTGGCTAATATTTACGCACCTAACGCTGATGATCAGGGCTTTTTTATAGATCTTGAAGGGATGTTTCAAGCCGCTGGCACCCCTCATGATATAATATTGGGAGGAGACTTCAATCTATTGATGGACTCAGTCCTTCAATAGATTAAATCATATGATCATAGTGAAGCAAAAGTGTGTAAGCACACTCTGTCCATCTCCTTTCGCCCCTGCCCTGCTAAGGTCTGTGTACATCACTGGTTGGTAATATCTAACATTTTGAGAAATATACTTGATATATAATGTAATTGTTATAACTGATAAAATGTGATTTCTTATAACTGAATTGCCAACAGATACTAAAGGTCGAACACACCAAACACACAAGTTGGTCACACTCCACCATTATTTTTGGCATAATTTATCATTCTACATATTATTAAATGACAAAATGAAAGAACAAACACTGTACACCAACTTGCATTTATACCAACTTGAATCATTCAAGATGCATTGGTCTGTTTTAGTGTTTGTGTGTATGTATGTGATATTGAGGTGTATGTGTGTCTGTACATGTACATTATGTCACAGCCACGTGTTTCAGCATCAACCCACACTCCTTCTGGGTAATCACACACAATGCTGAGACTAAATAGCTCTAACACATTTCTCAACCACTTACTCTAAGCTCATGCTGTGAAATCCCCCCCATTTAGCTGCCCTAAACAAGGTCATTGCCCCTTGCAATCTGTGCTAGTGATGAAAGCCATTTACTGAGCTGCTGATAAACACTTCTGATTATTTTCTGGTAGAAAAAAGACAAAGTGAAAGAGCTCAACATAAAAACATCACTCCACTTTAGTAAAAAAAAGCCTGGAAAAAGGTGCAAGGCAATTATAAATTTTACAGTCTTTACTTTTTTTAATATTACCATGGACTACAGATAAATAAGCTTTCTTTTTAAGCTTTCTTTATTTTAGGTCATTCTGAAGGAATGGAAACATTGACATTAACAAAGGACCATCAAATTATGCTTTATTGAGGTATGAGTGCTAGTGGTAAGTGAAATGCTAGGAAAAATGGGCATTTATGTGACGTAGTGGTGGTACATTGACACAAGTGAACATTTGACAACATCAGTGTTTCCCCCAGTTGAGGATTTTTTTCAGCAGCGGTGCTGTTGTGCATGCGTCCACGAGCCCATAACTCTGGACATGTATTTCTGCACGGCAGTGATGGAATAGATTAAAACAACCTTAGAATCATTATAGATAGGTTATTCATGTTCACCTTGTCATGTGTGTTTACTGGAGGGCTTTTGAAGGGCTCTGGGGGTAAAATTTACTAAAACATCTGAACATTTACAACAACCTTACCTAAATCTCACACGGTTACAATTCTTACCTCTAGTTTTATTCAGATAGAATAATTTTTAAAGCATATAGCCTAAATAAGGTCCTCTGCTTCAGCCACTTGTTTCTCAGCAAGATGTGATGCAATCATGTGCTGAATTACATTTATGTCATTTATGTGATTACATTTACTCACCCCCAAACCTGTATGAATTTCTCTCTGTGCAAAACAAAAGATGTTAGGCAGGATGTTATTTCCAGCCACCATGCACTGTCACTAATTTTGTTTTCCCCCATACATTCTCTCTAATATCTCCTTTTGAGTTCCACGGTAGAAAGAAAATCATAAACGTTTGCAAGTGATGACATAATTACCATCACTTTAAGAGTACAAGTTAATACTCACCAATTAATGTTGACAGAACGTACTGCAAAAATTTTAACAGATGAAATCCTGAGAGAGAACCTTGCTTATGTATATATTAAATATAGAAAAGGATCTATTTTCATATTATGTATATTATTAATATTATAGTATTTATATTACTTTATTATTATGTATGCATATTTTACATACTAATTCAAATTGACTGACAGGGCAGAGAAAATACATGCAGGTCAGATAGAGCTCCAGATAGATGGAGATAACCGATGTAATAACAGGGGCCTCATGTATAAAACTCTGCTTATATTTCTTCCTAAAGGTGTGCGTAAACACAAAAGTCAGATTTTGCTTATGCACAAAAAAAAAAAAAAATCAGATTTATAAAACCGTACGTACGCCAGAACCTGCGCATAGTTCCCTTAATAAATCCCTGCTAGCAGAAGATTGTGCATACATGCACGTGATTCATTCCCCACCCCATCTCCTCCCCAAAATAACCATATATGTAGTGTACAATGCCTGTTTTCACTATGCATATCCTCATCTGCATACAATTGCCATATGCATTTCACCATCCATACACATGATTACTGCGTTTAACGGGATGAGAAACGTCATGGTTACTTGTGTAACCTCTGTTCCCTGATGGAGGGAACGAGACGTTGTGTCGATGTAGTGACACTAGGGGTCACTCTTGGGAGCCCGAGACACCTCTGGTCTTTGATAAAAGGCCAATGAAAATTGGCGAGTGGTATTTGCATGCCAGTCCCCCAGACATACGGGTATAAAAGGAGCTGGTATGCAACCACTCATTCAGGTTTTATGCTGAGGAGCCGATATAAGGTCCGGCCATTTCAGCGGGTAGTTCAGCGTTGTGGCAGGAGGGACACAACATCTCGTTCCCTCCATCAGGGAATGGAGGTTACACAAGTAGCCATGACATTCCCTATCTGTCACTCACTCGACGCTGTGTCGATGTAGTGACACTAGGGGTCCCTATACGAAACACCACAATTGGCTGAACTGTGTTATGTGAACTGGCGGTGTGTGGTGGGCAGACTACTGTGTGCCTCATAGCCAGCACACCAGGTTGACACGTAACCTCCCCCAACATATTTATGAGTGTCGAATGGCCCTTTTTGGGGACAAGTCGACTACCCAAAAGACAGAGACAGGCTTAACCTAGTTGTGGCCTCTTTTCCCCTTCTTTTTTTCCACTCCCTAAAAAAGAAGGGGGATTATCTGACTGGGCCGCCAGGTCTAGTCGGGGGGTGTCCCTCCCAAGGGGAAGACACTGCGGAGACCACACCTCACCCAAAGAGAGGGGGGGATATTTAAGTGGAAAAATACGTCACGTGGTCTTTCCAACCATGTGGGGAGTCTTCAAGGTAGATCCTGCCCAATGGGGGAGGAGTTACTACAAACATGGAGACAGGGGCAGAGGGGCTTTGCCCAAGGAAGACTTAGCGGAAGATATATAATCGCATGGGGTTAGCCTTACAGGGAACCGCCACACGCGGAGCACCTACCCCAGAACAGGGCTCTTAGCGCGTGTACTGGGCCGGCAGCGAGTCTCTCCGAAAACTCGACTGCCACAGGGCTTGGAGGAAGTCAACCAGGGAACAAAGTTTGTGAACACTACTGGGAATTAATGGTGCACGTCTTCAGCTTCAAGGGAGGTGGAAAGCGCTATGTGCAAGCGATACACCCGGCCAGCTATCCTGGGCTTATCCGCTTGTGTTGCGTGCCACTACCTGGGATGAAATCGGTTCCACCCAGAGGTTGTAGAACCTTGCACAGGTGTTGGGTGTTGCCCAGCCCGCTGCTCTGCAAATGTCTGTTAGAGAGGCACCCCTGGCCAGGGCCCAGGGAGCCACTACACCCCTGGTAGAATGGGCTTGTAGCCCTACCGGGGGCGTCATGTCCTAGGCAACATATGCCATAGTTATGGCATCAATGAGCCAGTGGGTGATCCTCTGCTTGGAGACAGCGCTTCCTTTCCGCTGTACACCAAAGCAGACAAAGAGCTGCTCAGAGATTCTAAAGCTCTGCTTGCGATCCAAATAGATGCGTAAAGCGTGCACCAGACACAGCAACAACAGGGCTGGGTCTGCCTCCTCCTGGGGCAGCGCTTGCAGGTTCACCACCTGGTCCCTAAAGGGGTGGTGGGAACCTTGGGCACATAGCCCGGTCAGGGTCTCAGAATCATGTGAGAGTAACCTGGACCGAACTCCAGGCACGTTTCGCTGACAGAGAATGCTTGCAGGTCACCTACCCTCTTGATGGAAGTGAGCGCAGTCAGGAGGGCAGTCTTCAAGGAGAGTGCCTTAAGCTCAGCTGACTGCAAAGGCTCAAAGGGGGCTCTCTGTCGACCCTGAAGAACTACGGAGAGATCCCATGAGGGAACGAGGCACGGTCTGGAGGGATTCAGCCTCCTGGCACCTTTTAGGAACCTGATGATCAGGTTGTGCTTCCCTAAGGACTTACCATCGACTGTGTCGTGGTGTGCTGCTATGGCGGCAACGTACACCTTCAAGGTGGAAGGGGACAGCCTCCCTTCCAGCCTCTCCTGCAGGAAGGAAAGCACTCATCCGACTGCACATCTCTGGGGGTCTTTGCATCAGGAAGAACACCACTTAGCGAACAGATGCCACTTAAAGGCATTCGGGCACCTCGTAGAGGGGGCCATAGCCTGAGTGATCGTGTCTAGACCGCTTAGGTCTTCCGTGTCCCATCTAGGGGCCAGACATGGAGATTCCAGAGATCTGGGCGTGGGTGCCAGATCATGCCCTGTCTCTGAGAAAGAAGGTCCTTCATCAGGGGAATTCACCATGGGGGAGCTGTCGCGAGGAGCGTGAGGTCCGAGCACCACATCTGGGTGGGCCAGTAGGGTGCTACTAGGACGACCTGCTCCTCGTCCTCCCTGACCTTGCACAGGGTCTGTGCAAGCAGGCTCTCTGGGGGAAACACATATTTGTGCATGCCAGGGGTCTAGCTGTGTGCCAGCACGTCTATGCTGAGGGGGGCCTCGGTCAGGGCGTACCAGAGCGGGCAGTGGGGAGGATTCTTGGGAGGCGAACAGGTGCACTTGTGCTGTCGAATCGACTCCAAATCAGCTGGACCACCTGAGGGTGGAGTCTCCACTCTCCCCTGAGGGTAATCTGTCGAGAAAAGAGATGCTCTGAACCGGGAGGACCTTGCTCTTTTCCCAGTTGACCCAAAGCCCTAGTCGGCTGAGGTGTGAGAGCACCAGGTCCCTGCGTACGCACAACATATCTCGAGAATGAGCTAGGATTAGCCAGTCATCGATATAGTTGAGAATGCGAATGCCCACCTCCCTTGACGGGGCAAGGGCAGCCTCTGCGACCTTCGTAAAGACGCGAGGAGACAGGGACAGGCCGAAAGGGAGGACTTTGTACTGATATGCCTGACTCTCAGACACAAACCGCAGGAAGGGTCTGTGTCGAGGAAGGATCGAGACGTGGAAGTACGCATCCTTCAGGTCTACCGCTGCGAACCAATCTTGATGCCGGATGCTCGCCAGAATGCATTTTTGCTTCAGCATCTTGAACGTGAGTCTGTGTAAAGCCTAGTTCAGAACTCACAGGTCCAAGATTGGCCGCAACCCATCGCCTTTTTTCGGTACAATAAAGTAGGGGCTGAAAAACCCTTCTTCATCTCGGCTGGAGGGACAGGTTCTATCACGCTCTTCCGTAGGAGGGTAGCGATCTCCATGCAAGGTAGCAGCATTTTCGTCCTCCACCAAGGTGAAGTGGACACCGCTGAACCTGGGTGGATGCCTGGCGAAGTGAATCGCGCAGCTGAGTCGGACGGTCCGGACCAGCCCTCGCGACGGATTGGAAAGCGCAAGCCATGTGTCCAATTTCCGCGCAAGGGGGACCAAAGGGACAACGTCATCGGATGTACCGGCAGGTGGGGCCTCGTGCCGGGGCAGAGCTCGAGGTGCCACACCACTTCATGGCCGTGCTGAGCCTAAGGACATCGAAGCACTTACCTGGCTCCTTGTGACCACCCCCGGAACAGCCTGGGATGGGGAGGAAGAGGCCTGTCCTCATGACCCATGGAGACTGTCACATCGGTGGCGGATTTGTGCCACAGCTGGGCGCTCAGGGGCGGGAGACTGCCGCTGGAGCGTCAAACCTGCTAAATAGAGTGGTGGACGGTGGTTATGATGACGGCCGTGCACACTGGATACATGACCCAGGGACAAGGAAACCGCTCTTGCTGAGTACTGCAGCCACTTGGGCATGCAGCGCAATTAAATGCAAAAGGTAACAACAAGATGGAGAGATCTGCTTACCAGCTCCAGAGCAGCAGGTTTCGTTGTCCCTGGGTCACCCATCTCAAGGGTGCTTTGAAGCCTTTCACGGGTTCTGGGCGGCCGTGAGACGGGTGGCGTCTGCTTCCTGTGGTGGGCTCCATGCCAGGGCCTGGCCGAAGGGGTGGGCTGTGGCGGAGCCGGTGCAGTCACCGCAGGGGGACGCCCTTGGCGATGAGTAGACAGGGTGTGGGATATTGAGCCGCACCGGGGCAGGATATGCCGGCAAGCATCTGTCTACTGCTCCACCATCGAGAACTGCTGGGCAAAATCCTCGACGGTGTCGCTGAATAGGCCCACCTGGGAAACGGGGGCAGCAAGGAACCGTGTCTTTTTGGCCTCACCCATCTCGACCAGGTTGAGCCAAATGTGGCGCTCCTGGACCACTAGTGTGGCCATCATCCGCCCAAGAGACGGCACTGTGACCTCCATCGCTCGGAGAGTGAGGTCGGTCGCTAAGCGCAGTTCTTGCATCAATCCCAGGGCAGAACTACCCTTGTGCAGTTCCTTTAGCTCCTTGGTGGACTTGCAGGAGAGCCATGGCGCGCAGGGCGGAGGCGGCTTGTCCAGCAGCACTACAGGCCTTGGCCGTCAGAGACGACGTAAACCTACAGGCCTTGGATGGGGGCTTTGGGCACCCGTGCCAGGTGGCGGCACTCTGCAGGTATAGGTGCACCGCGAGCGCCTTTATCCACCGGGGGATTGCCGAATAGCCCTTGGCCGCCCCACCATTGAGGGTAGTGAGGGCGGGGAAGCTGAAAAGATCGGGACCGGGCAGTAAAAAGTGCCTCCCGCGACCTTGTCAGCTATTCATGCACTTCCAGGAAGAAAGGAACGGGGGCAGGGCATGGCTTTGAGCGGCACCGCGAGCCCAGGAACCAATCACCGAGCCGTGAGGGTTCAGGGAAGAGCAGTGAGTTCCACTCTAGCCGACGCTCGCGGCTGCCTAGGAAAGCATGTCGTCATCTCCACGTCAGCCTGTGACTGGGCAATCGTCCCCGAAGGGAGGAGCCCAGCTGAGGCTTTCGACTGGACGAGCCTGCTCTCTGATGCTGCGCTCGAGAACTCATCACTTTCACGGGCTCTGAATAAGAGGTCGAACTCGCCGTGAGACGAGCCGGCGGACTTATCCAGAAGCCCGATCGGGGCAGACGAGCGTGCTGGGGAATGGGAGGTCCGCGGAGGGATACCCGGTGGAGGCGGTCCCATTGGTGTCCCCAAATCGCCCCCAGTGCTAGCCGCGCTGGCCTCATACCCGTGGGTAAAAGGACCGAGGCGGGGAGCCTCTGGGGTGGCTTGCTTTCTTACGAAGGTGAGCCGCGACCGCAACGTTGCCATGGACATATCCTCGCAATGAGAACATGACCATCCACGAACGCTGTCTCCACGTAAGTAGTGCCCAGACACGAAAGACAGTGATCGTGACCGTCAGAAGGTGAGAGATAACGAGCGCCACAAGGAATAACACACAATCGGAAAAGCATCTTTAGAAAGACGCGTCTTTAAAAAGACGTTCCGTGTGTGCCGCTCTTTTAGAGAAATATACTCTTTTGTTTCTGCCGAAGCGCCCAGGGGCATTCTCTGCAGTGCATCAGTGCAGAGGGGGGAGAAGCTGCTGAAATGTGCCATCAGATCCAGCAGAGGTGAATAAACAGTAGTATTCAGCTCAGTGAGCATGACCGTTCGGCTCCGAAGAGAAAATCTGAATGAGTGGTTGCATACCAGCTCCTTTTATACCTGTATGTCCGGGTGGGTGGCATGCAAATACCACTCGCCAATTTTCATTGGCCTTTTATCAAAGACCAGAGGTGTCTCGGCTCCCAAGAGTGACCCCTAGTGTCACTACATCAACACAACGTCGAGTGAGTGACAGATATGGAACTGTATTATAAGAAATAAGACTGTAAATGCCACATATAAGGTTAGATACTGCACTGTGAAGAAACATCATTTATTAAGATATGAACTTGTTTTCAAAGAATATATCTTGAATATCCCTTGACAAAATGTTTTATTTTTGCAGACATAAATCTAAACTAAGCAATTTTGCTTCTCAGAAAACCTTTTAAATTGTTTAGAGGGTATTGAGAAGTTAAATATTTAGCACTGGAAACAAAACGATTATTAAAATTCTTTGTGCAGCATTGTCTGATATCATCGGATTACTAAAATTTTATATCTGACTAGTATTTTATATAAAAAAACAAAAACAGCTGAATGGCAAATGTACTTTTCATAATGTTTTTATTAGACTAGAACAGGGGTTTCATTGCGATGAGGTTCGGGATGAAGTGGAGCAGGCAGCACATTTGATGAGCATTTTATGTGCATTGCTGTACCTGTTTACAGCTGTACAATACTGTTTCTGATGAGACATGTCTCTCCAATGGTCTGTTCGACTACTGAATGTGTCCAGCTGTGCCTGTCTTTTAGCTACTGTCCGTTTTACCGAGCCATTTGTCGTCAGTCATAGTCAAGTGCACATCGCATTACAGATAATCTTTATCCAAATGCTGTACTTATCTCAGTACATGATTGTAATAGAACAGAAAATATCTCAGACTAAGAAATCTTTGCTGTCATTTTTAGTTACTGTATTTTCCTTCTCTATAAGGACACGGAAAAATTCTCCAAACATATCGCATTCCAAACCAATATTTCCCTTTTAGAGCTTATATTTGAATGCCTTTTCAATTAGTTACATCAAAATAATTTAGCCTACTATTGGCTTGATAACGATTACTTTTGTTTCAAGTGCTTAACTACATACTTTTTTTATTCTAAATGTGAATTAAATGAAAATCAGAGTTTATAATCAGTCTGTTCAGTTCATTATTTGTCCAGCTGGAGTCCTCAGTTCACACACACACCAGTAAAAGAGCGCATACGCACAGTCAAGAGTGTCCGTACAGTGTGCACATATTCACGCTAAGTTTATTTTTTATAAATCCCGATATGTGCGTGGCGCTTCATATGAGGGAGCGATACGAAAGCGTGGCGATATGAAAGTATAGTTTCCCTGATACATAAACTAGATCGCTCTGATGTTGCGCACTTGCAATATATAGATGTTGACAGCTTTGCTTTGTTGATTATAAACAGGAGCGATAATTTTAATGCATCGCTCGCTTACAGTGACACGGAAAAATGGCATTCAAACACCGAAACTTAAGTTCAATAAATATGCAACAAACGTACTTGTGGCTTTCTTTCTGCGTGCGCTTACATGAAACTCAACAAACATTCAGTGAAGTGCACGAGAGAGGGATGCGGAACAGTATAATGAATCACAGTTTGATATAAACACACAGTGGCGGATTTAGGCATGGGCGACATGGGCTGTTGCCCAGGGTGGCATCTTGCAGGGGGGACGGCACGAGGTACCCACACAGACCCAACCCCCCCCCCCCCACCCCCCCCCAACTTTAGGGGCGTGTTGAAGCAGGTTTCGCCCAGGGCGCCATACAAGCTAGAAACGCTACTGTAAACACAAGATTAATGATTTGTTCATCTGTATGGATTGGTTTACCAATTCACAGCTACATGTTAAAGTGAATAAAAGTGTGCGGTAATTCCCCACATTATGAATGTGGAACATGCGGGAATTATTACATTTGTGCGCAATCCCGCGCTGATTTTCAGACCCTGCGGGTATCATGCTTCTCTGTTGCAGGACACAGTCAAGTTGGACTGCTATATCAGGGCTCCACAGTGTGACCATTTCAATCGCATTTGCGACTGAAAATTACTGTGTGCGACTGTGAAAAAATATTTAGGCGCACTGGTGCGAGTGGCCTGATTGAAGACTGCAGTCAAGCCAGCTGCGGTTCAGAATTTCACGGTCAAGCCAGCCGCGATTTAAATCCGAGTGCATGCATATTGCTGTAATAACGGTACTTTGCAGAAAGAACAGAAAGACGTGCTTCCTGACTCCTGTTGAGTGCAGAAGATAGCGAGTTTTACTATATTGACGAAAAAGCGTTTATTAAGTGTTTGTGACGTGCTAGTGTTTATTAATATGTTTGATTTAGCCTATGTGAAAGGTGACTGGTTTAGAAGACTCTTGGATAGGGCAGGTAAATAATTTATAACCAAAGTTTACTGAATTAACATAACATTACATTTACATATTATATTGAATAAATTTTACTTTTCTTCCAAGGATCTCTCATTGTCATTCATATGTACCTTGTAATAAACTTTGAATTGTAAATCCTGTAGGTCAATTAAAACTGCACAGTTTTTGAGAAAATTAAAGGCAAAATCACCCCAATATTTAGTGCATCCTAGCACTTACATCATGTCCCATATTCAAACAATCATTAAAAGCTTTCCTTTATAGGTTTTCCCACGTTTTCAAAGGATTATAGATAAGAGTGACCCTGACTGTTACTGTATACATTTTCAAGTCATTTTACTGTACAGTTTTTGAGAAAATTGAAGGCAACTTCACCCCAAAATTCAAAGTACATCCTAGCACTTACATCATGTCCCATATTCAAACACTCATAAAAAGCTTTCCTTTATAGGTTTGCTCACTTTTTCAAAGGATTATAGATTAGAATGACTGTTACTGTATCAATTTTCAAGTCATTTTACTGTACAGTTTTTGAGAAAATTAAAGGCAAAATCACCCCAAAAATCCATCCTAGCACTTGCATCACTTCCTCATGTTCAAACACATCATACAAAGCTTTCCTTTATAGGTTTTCTAATAATATAATTAAAGACAAAATCACCCCAAAAATCAAATTTTGTCCAGGCACGTGGATCAGATCCTCATATTCAAACACTCATAAAAAGTTTTCATTTTTGAAGGGTTTCTTGTTCAAACATACCATGTTTATTAACATATGAAATTTAAACTCATTTAATGTAGTATTGGACAAAATTACAGGGAAATACTCTCCTGACATCATACACACAATGTCTTCTTACATTTTACGTTTTATATGGTATTGAGATTAAATTATCTATCTAAATGAAAATCCAGATACAACAAGTGACAGATCAGAGAGATAAGGAAAGAGAGTTGGTAACACAAAGAAAAATCAAAACGATGCAGTGGCATGTCCTTGTTTTAAAATGATCACACTTTTATAAATTCTTTGCTTTTCTTATTTCAGATAACAGCTATGTGCATCTTAAAGAACAACAGCACTTTCGGCATGCTGTTGTACTCATGCACAACCTCTGCTCCAGCTTAATCCTACAATAATTGTAATAATAATAATAATGCATTTTATTTATAGGTGCCTTTCAAGACACTCAAGGACACCTTAAGATAATTACAGTAACCTGAAGCAAGGCAGTAATTACTTTGAGTACTCAAGTAGACAAAATTATCAAAATGCCCTTCCTTAGTAAATTACTACAATAATTTATTGTTGCACTGTAAGGAGAGCAGGTTTGATCAATATGAATTTACTCATCAGCCTCCCTGAAAAATGCCCTTACAAACTGCAACTGTACTGTAGTAAGTGTGGGTGGGCAGAGGGATGCTTTAGGCCTCTTACACTTCTTAGGCAATCTAATTCAACACAGTGTGTTCCACAGCACAGCATTGTTTTAGTTGTAAACCTTAGCAGTGGCTCTGTGAGAGCAGAGTGTTAATACCTCATGTCAAAGGAGCCCGCCTCTTCCTAGATTTATCCCACCTCCACGCCCAAGCACAGAGGTGATTACAGCCCTTTCTGATCTTTGTGTCTATATCACTCAGTCATCTGCCTTCCAGTAGTTGTGGGATTTATTACCACACCCTCTGAAACTCTGCCTACATCATGTAATGACATTCTAATGACTATTTGCACCTTTTCATCTTTTTGCAAATGTAGAGAACAGCATAGTGTCACGTCACCCCACTCCATAACATTGAATTTTCACTTCAAGTGTTGTACACAACGTATACCATTACACAATACACACAACTCATCTCGTACTTGGTTGTGTTGTGGAAGAGGCCTGCTGAAAATAACTCTTCAAGATTTGGCTGAGATAAGAAGTGCAAGTAGTTAAAAGTACATGAGGGAAGCAATACTTGGGAGGTCTTTGCAGTATTATTTTACAATGTCAGTGAATCAGACACCTCTGGAGTATGCTGTCTCTCGTCACCTCTCAGGTCAATTGCCTGGGGCACATTACCTCAAGACAGAAACACTCAGAGAAAGGTCATCGATTTTCAGGTGGTTTCAGGACATTGATCCAGGCAGAGTGAGCTGCATTCTGCGTCCCCGTAGGTTGCTGAGCTGAAGACAAGCATATCAGGTGTTGGAGTTTTTAAAAATGTACACTGAGAATAAAATGTCTTCATTCAAGACCTGTTTATTTTAACCATTCCACAATTTTGCAGTCAGCTGTTGTAACATATTATAGAATAATTTATTGGTAATTTATAGACATGGTGGAATGGAGTCAGTTTCACACTGTGTACTAATCCGACATCACACAAAAATGCAACAAGCACTTGGTTTCAGTTTTTGTGGCGTCATACCAGTCAGCCCCTCCCACTGTGATCTCTCATTTGTCCAAAATTCAGCTTCTCATAACAGTACATAATACATCAAATATGTTGTGATTGGCTGTGATTGTGTTGTGTTTTTCGTTTCGTGTTCATTGTGTATAGCCAAATTGCTTATTGCTGGAATCTTATCGCATCTGATTAGGACACTGTGTTAGACTTAAATGTAATTATTTTTACACTGGCAAAAAGAAAAATGTAAAAGATCACCTCATTTTCCATGCAATAGATAAACCCCATACCATAAAAGTATCTCTCAGGGAGAACAAAATGTATTATGTTAAATGTGATAAGTGCTGAGCTGGGAATATCTGCATTATGGTGGAGAGGGTAGTGAGCCAGGTTACCTCATTTGAACTCAGATCAGATTTAAGACTGTAGACACTGAAACTGAGACACAACATGATATAACATAAGGACAAAGATGAAAAAGTTTAACCTTCAAGATCAGATTGAATGTTTTTTTTTTATTTTATTTTTTTATTTCCCAAATAGATTTACAAGCAAATTTGAAAATCCCATTTGTTTTTGGTCCAGAGGATGGTATCATTTTGTGCATGCGTGACACCCTGTGGATTACAAGCAAATGCTTCTTTCCTCTGTTCATGTTAATGAGACCCCATGACCAGGCCGTGAACCTGAAAATGAATCATTTGGAAAGACTTAATAGCATTGAGCCCTCTGATAATTAAAAGACAATGACACAGCATTACCAGTGCACTCATAATACATTTGCTTAGTGAGGCAGAACACAAGATAGAATTGATAACACATTTCATAAAACAAAATAAATTGATTTTGAGAATTAGCACAAGTTAATGTATTTTCTGGATCAGTCTTTTCATTTTCAATCATACACTTTAAAATCCACTTGAGGATAAACCAAAAAACAATGGTGAAAGAGTGTCAAGTAATTTCACGCTTTGCATACATGATGGGGCAGTCTGCTTGAGGTCTGTACCACATGGAACAGACAAATCACAGCAATCAAAGCAAAATATTGTTATCCAAGTAGGATTTCGCTTAGGGCACCAATATGCTCAGAAACGGCCTTGCAGCCAAGCCATATTTTGTGAGAACTCCAATTTAAATAAGAGATATACAGTATGTTTGTCACAGTACCACTAATAATGGTTTTACCTTCAACAATGGCACCACATTTTCATGCAGTTGCTTCATAATTAATGAAAATTAGTAAAAAATGCCAAAGACTGTAAACAAATCATAGATATTATTTATTTTTCACTAAAGCAGTTTTGAACCTTTAATTAGATTTATCTTATTTGTGAACATATCTCTGCTGTATATGATGTTCTTATGGTGTTTACTGATTGCAGTATATCACAATGATGAATGAATGAATGTTACATTTATATAGCACTTTTCTGACACTACACTCAATGCACTTTACACAGTGAACAGGGGACTCTCCTCAACCACCACAAGTATGCAGCATCTACCTGGATGTTGTGACGGCAGCCATAGTGCACCAGTACACTCACCACACACCAGCTATTGGTAGAGAGTAGAGTTATAGAGCCAATTAATGGATGGGGATTATTAGGAGGCCATGATCGATAAGGGCCAATGGAGGAAATTTGGCCAGGACACCGGGGTTACACCCCTACTCTTTATGAGAAGTGCCCTGGGATTTTTAATGAACACAGAGAGTCAGGACCCCGGTTTAACGTCTCATCCGAAGGACGGTGCCTTTTTACAGTATAGTGTCCCTGTCACTGTACTGGAGCATTGGGCCTCCCTAATACCTCTTCCAGCTGCAACCTTAGTTTTCCCCAGGAAGTCTCCCATCCAGGTACTAACCAGGCTCAACCCTGCTTAGCTTCAGTGGGCAACCGGTTATATGGCTGCTGGCAATGATAATTTATTGTGACATTGTGACGAGGAGGAGGGTGGGGCTGGGCCGTGAGTGTGCACGGCCAGCCCCCAATCAAGCTAATCACCCGAGGAAAGGGATAAAGCCGAGCCGGATGTGGCAGTTAGAGAGAGAGAGAGAGAGCCACACGCAGCTTCCGTGTGTGTTTATGTTTGTGTCTTTTTAAGTTTTCATTAAACATTATTTTGACTGTTCAGCCGGTCCCCGCCTCCTCCTTGACCATCCTTTAACCTTTTTTACATTGGTGACGAAACCCGGGAAGGAGGAGGGATGCACTGTTGTGGAATCCTCACCACTGCTGTCCACCGTAAGGAGCAGCCGCGGCCATATGCCGGGGGACGGAGGAGTTGCTGCTGGCCGCCTGGACACAGAGGAACGGCCGCCATCCACGAGGGGAGGCTCGCTGCCAGCTGTCCGGAGTGGTGGAGCCGTTGCCAGGGGCGTAGGGGCTCGCCACCGGCTGCCAGAATGTGGAGGGGCATTCCATCCGCCAGGGGTTGGAGGACTCGCTGCTGTCCGCCCGGGGAGAAGCAGCTGTCATCCACCAGAAGGTGGAGGAGTGGTCGAGGACCAGGTGATGGTGTGTCTGGGAACCGGCGAGCAATTTTATTTTTTCTCTCTCTCTCTCTTCTCTTTCTCTCACTGTCGCTGCGCCTCACTCTTTCCCTCTCCCCTTTCCTCGGAAAGGAGGGGGGGATGTTCATCATGCTGGGGGTTCCCTGGCCTGAGGCAAACGAGGGAGGAGGCGATGAGGAGGAGGGCAGGGCTGGGCCGTGAGTGTGCATGATCGGCCCCCAATCAGGCTAATCAGCCGAGGAGAGGGATAAAGCTGAGCTGGATGTGGCAGTTAGAGAGAGCCACACGCAGCTTCCGTGTGTGTTTATGTTTGTGTCTTTTTAAGTTTTCATTAAACATTATTTTGACTGTTCAGCTGGTTCCCGCCTCCTCCTTGCCCATCCTTTAACCTTGTTACAGACATCAAAACTATTCATAACTGTACTCAATTCAAATAAATGTTTGACAATTAATGTAAATTGAATGTAATTTAAGAGTGTAAGGCATAAACAGATAACTGCAGCACATCACTTGTAAAATTGTAGGAAAGGGCACTTCAAAAAGAAAAAGTGGTGATTAGATTGGTATCTGCCATCTTAGTGAGAAAAAAAAAAAAACTGGGATCGGTATCGGCCTCAAATTTCCTGATCATTTCACAACTAGTATATAATACAAATGTTTAAACCAATGTTAGGGCTGATTAAGTTGTCTTTATATTTCCTTATTTATCCGCCAGACTTCTTTTAATGTTGTAATCATTCATTATTCAGTATAACATCAAAAATATCCTTACTGTAACTACAAGACAGTAAGAAGTGATAGAAGTCTCAAGTCAAATTTTGACTTGACTTGTCTCTACTTTTGCTTCTTGTTTCTGCCAACATCAAATTCAATACATGGTTTCTCAACACAGGGGTACCCAATCATTAGCATAGGCAGAAACTTTTGAGTGGGTGGACCAAGAGAAATTATCGATTGCATGAGATATGTAAACTTTGCATTTATTTAATTTTATTTATTTATTTTTTTTAAAAGAACATTTTAGAACATTTAGCTACTTAAGGTTGTCTACTTTAAGAATATTAAAAGATCAATCAACAATAGTTGTGTTTGAGTACATTCAGACGTTTTTATTTATTTATTTACTTTATTTTACATGTGTAACATATGGAACCTTACTTGTGGCTTAGAACAACTTTAATTATTATATGGGGATTCTGGGGATTTACTCTAAAAAATTTAGAAAAACAGAATGGACATTTTAACCATGGAATAGACCAATTTTGGTAATTTTTCCAAACGGATGAAATGTCTTCGCTGGGTGACATTTTTTCTCTGATCGTGTCACTGCATTGCAACTCTACTCTTATTAAAGTGGGGGAGAGATGACCCTGCTTCAATGACAGTAAAGCCATATTCGGACGGTATTAGTTTTCCGGACATATGTCCGCAAAGTAACTATTACTGTGGATGCCTAGCCTATAGTGTTTACCATTGATTCACACAGGATAAGCGATATTTGTAAAAATCACAGAGATAGGTGTGTATTCTGCATTTACACACTGCTGTCACACATAACTGACCTATAGGAAAATGTATAGCTGTGATAATTAATTATGCAGGAAATATTAAACATGATCATATCTTGTATCTGTGATTATAAAACAAATTGATTGGAATACCTGGCTAAATATAACAGAACTAATGACATTAACAAGTCTTTAATCTTATATACACTCTTGAATTAAAATATGGACAATCCTTCACATTATGTCATTTTATTTGTCCCTTTGGAATATATAGGCCTATGTTCCAAAACGCAGGACTCAATTTCCCGCACTCATTCTGCTCAAATTACAAAATTACATGCTTGTGTTCCTTCTAATTATCCAAACCAAAAGATAACATGCTTTTTGTCTCTTTTATACGGGTAAATAAACACTAGACAGCATAAAATGCTTGAGAAAAACATGCATCACTTCAAACACAACAGCCAGCGTTATCTTAAGTTGTGAAGCGCATCTTACATTTTGTGGCATCTTCTCTTGACCAACATCCACTTCAGACAATTGTAGGGCTTTACTGGTTGTTTAGATCAGGGTTACTATCAGAAATAATTGATAATTATTTCTTTAGTTATTAATTAATATTTAAATTAAATAATAGAATCTAACTCATTAAAACCTCATATGGGGCTCCAGTAAATGTAGTGTGCTACGTTTAGGAGTGGGTTTGGTTATTAGCAATAATTAATAATTATCAAAGATAACAGAACATTGGTTTGAATCAATGTTAGCTTTTTTAATACTTTAAATCAACAATTATCAAAGATAATTATTAATTTTTAACATCGATGAAACATTGATTAAAATTAACACTAGCTTATTGATCCTTCAAATTCAACAATCATCAAAGATAATTATCAATTATCAAAAATCAATAGAATATTAATAAGGATTAATATCACCGGGGCACCATCCTGAAATCAGGGACTAATAACCAGATAGTATAACAGTCTCAATATTAGATTGTTTTCTTAGGAAAATCGACATCTGAAGAATATCGATTTTCGGGAAAAAAAAAAAAACAATGAATGAAGGCTTGAATCCGAGCACTGACATCCCATCAGCATTGGACACAGGTGTATGCAAACAAACCAAAACACTTCTCTTTGAAATATAACGTAAAGTTTATTTATGCAGTAATATCAATTAATAATCAAAACAATGCAGTCAATAAACTTCCGACTTACAACTACAAACTAAAACAGTGATATGATTAGATATGGTAACCAAAATAATCCTATAACACATGAGGAAGGTGTGTGTGTGTGTGTGTGTGTGTGTGTGTGTGTGTGTGTGTGTGTGTGTGTGTGTGTAAGGAGGAACGTGCACAAAATGGCGGATGTGACTCTCGTGGAGAGTACATCACACGAGATTTCCGGCTAGAGAATATGGCCGCGAATGTGGGCAGAGAGAAACCGGTCAATGCCGTCTACCAGTTTACCGCGTATCTCCGCTTGTACGATAACTTAGGGACAAAGCTGAGCTTTATCACGAAGTTATCTATTAGCCAAAAGTGTGTGTGCGAGGATGTTTGTGAGGGGTCTCGTGTGCGTGTGTGTGTGTGTGTGTGTGGTTAGTACGAGAGCGAGAGAGAGAATAAAGTGACGGCCCCAAAGCCGGTTTCTTGATCGTGGGAGAGAAAGAAGCTGTTAGTTTATCACTCAGAGACGCGGTGGACGGCTCGTAAACTGTCCCGCGGTCTTTGATTCTTTAATGGATAAACTCAGTGTGCCGGTCTCACCCGCGATGGAGGAAATACACAGCAGTCCAATGTGTTTGGACAACAGCACAGCAGATCTCATTCGTGATAATAGTACATTACAGTAATACCTTGAGTATTAGCCGCAATGAGCGGACTCGGCGGTCCGTAAACTGTACAAGCAATAACCTTGATTCACAAGAATAACATACTATAATATTCTATCTCTGCCCAGACGTAAACCTCTTACTTGAATCGCATGAGGATGCAGCTAGAATGTGTGTTCATCCATCCTTTAACTCTGACTCGGTTCCTCGAGGCTCGGGTGATGACGGGTGGCCGTTTCCTCGCTCTTTTGGTGGGCGGTACGGCTGCTGATTCTCAGCGGGCTGGAGGAGAAATCAGCGACGTTGACTTGATTGAAGATGGAAGAGAAATCTTTTCTCTCTTCACTTCTGCAGGCAAACGGATGAAGATGCGGATTGCTCAGCGGTCTCCTTCAGATCCGTTAGAGTGTTAGGTGGAACACAGAGTAATCTCAACTCGTCCAGCGGGATGGAGATTGTATGGCCACAGTTTCAAGTCGGACGTTACTTCCTTGTGCCACGAAGCTACACCTGAGAGCAGCGATGAGCTGCGTCTACACACGGCGAGCAAAGTTGCTGGAAGCAAATCCCGGAAGCATCTCAGAGTTATTTCTACTCCCGATGACGTCATGGTTGAGGGGCGTTCTGTTGTGTGCCTCATCCAATAGGAGTTGAGAGTTCGATCCTTTAGTGAGCAAGGCTTCATGGGGTCTGTTTTGGACTCCCTTTGTTTGATTTCGGCGCGGTTTTTATCAGTAAGATTTATGAATTTGTATGTGGTCAGGCTTTTACGACTGTTAGGCCTGCCTTTGTCTTCTATCTGAGTACATGAGGCCCAACACAATCAGAGAACTTAAGAAACAACTACATTTAAAGTGCTCAAGGGCTGGAAAGTGCAAATATAATGGCTTTTTACAAACAACGCAAAACACACTGTAATTTTAACCAGCGCTGGTGCACACAGTCAGGAAAAAGTCTGGAAAAATTACTTACATCAACTTTTTGCACAGGATTAAAATTCACTGAGGTGCTTTGGTAATTATTACATTACCCCACAAAACACCCCATATAAAACTAATCCTGTCCGAATAGAGCTTTAGAAAAGCAAAAAAGAAAAACATATTCTAAGAAATCTATACGCCTGACTGTTTCCCGTAAGTTACTTATGACAAATTCCTTGCAATAAATTAATGCATATGATTACTGGAAATGACAATTTTATTTTAGTCGTACGGAAAAAAAACAGGCTGGAGTTTAAAACTCTTAGGAGTTTTGAGAGCGTATTTTGTCATCAAAAATCATTTATTTCAGAGTAGCTTATTTATGCTGTCACAAGCTGCTTTTTACGCAACAAATAAAAGTTATAACGAATAAAATTCATAATCAATTCACACATATTATATTTGAAATTAACATAATTTTATTTTTAAAAAAAACAAAATGGATGTAGGTTTAGGAGTTTTGATAGCATATTTTATCATCCAAAATAATTTATTTCAGAGTAGCTTATTTATGCCATCACAAACTGCATGGCTTTGATGCAATGAATAGAAGTTATAACAAATAAAATGCATAATAAATTCATAAATATGTTATTTGTAATTAACATTATTTTATCTTAAATAAAGTGGATGTAGTTTTGAGTTTTAAGAGTATTTTAACATCCAAAGTTATTTAATTAAGCTGTCAACTCCATCTGGTTTTGATGAACAGGTTAGAAGTTATTTAAATATATCGCCTAATTAACACAATTCTTCATATCAGTCAATTTACATACATACCATTTGTTACAAATATTTCATTAGACAGGGAAAAGAAAGTGGTTGGAGCTGCTGCAC
Source organism: Myxocyprinus asiaticus (assembly GCF_019703515.2). Taxonomy (NCBI): domain Eukaryota; kingdom Metazoa; phylum Chordata; class Actinopteri; order Cypriniformes; family Catostomidae; genus Myxocyprinus; species Myxocyprinus asiaticus. Next base: position 45,244,951 of record NC_059344.1, read on the forward strand.
GATAAGGGATGCCCATCAACTGAATGCGCGTCTCATCGTTGCATCGGCTGTTTACAGTGTAAATAACTTCATGGTACTGAGAGCGATATTGTTTTTTGAGCGCTGTTGTTTTGAAAGCTTTAATGCTGACATTATCCAGCCCAACAGCCTCTGACATTAGTGGTTTGTGGTTCGATGCCAGCAAGCTTTTGGCTGTTGATGGAAAAGGGGCATAAGACAATGATTGTCCCGTGCCTATGCTAGAGTACCCAATACCCCCTGCTACTTGCAAGACATGATCAAACCGTATACTGCATCTACACCACTGTAGACTGCAGAATCCAATCATCCAGTTCCCCCATTTTCTTCACATGAAAGGATCCCACATTTCAAATCCATCTTTCCTTACACCTCAATGGCTGAAGGAGCTCTAAATCACAATCAGAACAGCAGACACAATAGTTACAGTACATCTACGTATATACAAATACTAACTCAACACACGCCTTTTCAAGATTGATTTTTAAAGCTACACTATGTAACTTTTGGCCCTCTAGCGGTTAAAAAATAAAACTGCATGTGACTTGCGGAAAGGCATTGTTTTGGTAATGACGTAAGTCATACTTCAGCTCTGCTCCTCTGCGCAGATGAATGTGCTTCGAGGCACCGGTGTACACTGGATACAGGACATCTTATCAGAGCGAATGGACAAATAAATAACAAAAGAAAGGAAAAGACGGATATCCGAAAACTTATCATCTGAGCAGGTAAATGCCATATCTTATGCTGTTGTTTTGACTTATTTTAAACATTGATGTTGTGGAATAAATGACGTTACAAAAGTTAGGCAACATTTGTTAACATTAGACACAATGATTGCTAGTCTGATAAGGTCAAACGTTGTAAAGTTTTTATAACTGCAGGATATTCTGGACAAATAGACCATGTTAGTAACTAATTTATAGATTGTCATTGTTACCAACCAGTGGTCAACATCATTTCAAGACTCACATGTCCTTGGCAAGCCTAGGACTAAAGGATTTATTTATATAAATTATTGTGTGAAACGTGAACATTTCTGCACCGATTACAGTATATTTATTGTATTGCACTACACACAGACGTGTGTGTGTGGAGGGGCGGGGACTTTTTTTTAGGTTACAAACTGGTAATTACAAGGGTATTATGCTATAAATGTGGTTTATGAGGATATTTCTAGTGTCCCCATAATTTAAATCACTTAAAAAACATACTAAACAATGTTTTATTGAAAATGTAAAAATGCAGAAAGTTTTTTGTGAGGGTTAGGTTTAGGGGACAGAATCTATAGTTTGTACAGTATAAAAATCATTATGTCTATGGAGAGTCCTCATAATGATAGCTGCACCAACGTGTGTGTGTGTGTGTGTGTGTGTGTGTGTGTGTGTGTATGTGTGTGTGTGATTACACAACTATACATAAACCATATCAATAAAATATCTTACCTGTTGCGTAAGAAAAAAAACATCTCTGTGTCACTTTTAAATCCTTTCAGATCTCTGAGTTGTCGCCACCTCTGAAAAGCCAAGCCGATGTTGATTTAGGTTTTATTACGGACTCTGTCGCTTTCCCTTTTTGCTTGTAGACTCTGTTCGGGGTTTCTTTGTTTTTGCAACCGGTGACTAACCGGAGGTTTGCCGTTTTTAATCATCCATGGTCAGTGTTTCTTGTTTGTTGTGACAACAAACTTTCAGCTTCACGCTACTCCCACACACACGCTACAGTAGCCAGATCTTATTTTCTCTGTGTACGGATATGGCGTGACACGCACGGGCGAATGACGTACACTGGCGGCCAAAAGTTTGGAATAATGTACAGATTTTACTCTTATGGAAAGAAATTGGTACTTTTATGCACCAAAGTGAATTTGGACTCAAGATGGCACCGAGTATGGCTGCTGCGTTGCGAGCTCTGACACAACATTGTAGTGTTTTGTTTGTTTTGTTTACAATTCTTATGTTTTTTGTCTTGTATGTTGTCTGCCTTATTGTCTACGACAGACAAACACTTTTGGACATTGGTTCTGCAATTACACACCATAAACCGGACTTCAAATTCCTCAATGCCGACCCGCTGTTTACAAACACGCCAGCGGAGCCCTTTGTCTGGGCAGCCCGGCCACAGAAACGCAAAAGGAATAGGGGAAACAGAGCCGGCGTTCTCATCAGAGTAAAATGTCGTGCAAATCGACCCCCGCTACCCAGTACCCAGTTTAATAAAGCCAGTTTCAAATCAGTCGCACCAAAATACCACCAACACATTAGTTTTAACACACGAGGGGACCGGGTTTTGGACCATTGCTACTCTCCCTTCCGGGATGGCTACAAATCCCTCCCCCGCCCACCATTTGGTATATCGGACCACTCTTCCATTCTGCTTCTGCCCACTTACAGGCAGAAACTGAAACAGGAAGCACCCACCCTCAGAACGATCCAGTGCTGGTCGGACCAATCAGACTCTACGCTACAAGACTGTTTTGATCACATGGACTGGGAGATGTTCCGGTACGCCTCTGATGACAACATCGAGCTTTACGCTGATAGCGTAACGTGTTTCATCAGAAAGTGCGTAGAGGACGTCGTGCCGACCAAAACAATACGGATCTATCCGAACCAGAAACCTTGGATTAATAGCGATGTTCACGTGGCACTTAATGTGCGGACCTCCGCTTTTAATTCCGGAAATGCGGAGGACCATAAACAAGCCAGATATGCGAAAAACTATCAGAACAGCAAAACACCAGTACAGGAACAAGATTGAAGGACAGTTTAACACCACCAACTCTAGAAGCATGTGGCAGGGGATTAATATCATCACAGACTTTAAAGGGAATAAAAACTCCGCCGTGAACACCGCTGCCTTTCTCCCGGATGAGCTAAATATTTTTTATGCTCGTTTCGAGGGAAATAACACCGCCCTCACGGAGAGAGCACTCGCGGCCGAAGCTACAGAGGTTAGTTCACTCTCCGTCTCTGTAGCGGATGTAACCCGATCCTTCCGACGGGTGAATATCAGACGGCATTCCGGGCCACGTCATCAGAGCGTGCTTGAACCAACTGGCTGGTGTTTTTACGGACATTTTCAAACTTTCCCTCTCTTTGTCTGTAGTCCCCACATGCTTTAAAATGTCCACCATTGTGCCTGTTCCAAAGCAATCAAAAATCACTTGCTTAAATGACTGGTGACCTGTTGCTCTGACCCCCATCATCAGCAACTGCTTTGAGAGACTAATCAGAGATTACATCTGCTCTGTGCTGCCTCCATCACTAGACCCATTGCAGTTTGCTTACCACAACAACCGCTCCACTGATGATGCCATTGCATCTACAATACACACTGCTCTCTCCCAACTGGAAAAAAGAACACTTATGTGAGAATGCTGTTTGTAGACTACAGCTCAGCATTCAACACCATAGTGCCCTCCAAGCTTGATGAGAAACTCCGGGCTTAAACAGCTCACTGTGCAGCTGGATCCTGGACTTCCTGTCAAGCAGATGCCAGGTGGTTAGAATGGGCAGCAACATCTCCTCATCACTGACCCTCAACACTGGAACCCTGCAGGGCTGTGTTCTCAGCCCACTCCTGTATTCTCTGTACACACATGATTGTGTGGCAACACACAGCTCCAATGCCATCATTAAGTTTACTGATGATACGACGGTGGTAGGTCTGATCACTGACAATGATGAGAGAGGAGGTGCACACTCTGACACACTGGTGTCAGGAGCACAACCTCTCCCTCAACGTCAGTAAGAAAAAGGAGCTTGTGGTGGACTTCAGGAGAAGAGATGGAGAACACAGTCCCATCACCATCAATGGAGCACCAGTGGAGAGAGTCAGCAGCTTCAAGTTCCTGGGTGTCCACATCACTGAGGAACTCACATGGTCCATCCACACTGAAGCCATTGTGAAGAAGGCTCATCAGCACCTCTTCTTCCTGAGACGGCTGAGGAAGTTTTGAATGAACCGCCACATCCTCACACGGTTCTACACCAGCACTGTAGAGAGCATCCTGACTGGCTGCATGTCCGCCTGGTACAGCAATAGCACCGTCCACAACCGCAAAGCCCTGCAAAGTGTGGTGCGAACTGCCAGACACATCATCGGAGGTAAGTTTCCCTCCATCCAGGACATATATACCAGGCGGTGTGTGAAAAAAGCTCAGAATTTCACACACTATTGCACTTGTGTATATGGTTGTGTGACAATAAAGTGATTTGATTTGATTGATTTGAAGTGGCATTCAACTGATCACAATGTATAGTCAGGACATTAATAATGTGAAAAATTACTATTACATTTTGAAAAAAAATTTAGAACTTCTTAAACTACTTCAAAGAGTTCTCATCAAAAAATCCTCCACGTGCAGCAATGACAGCTTTGCAGATCCTTGGCATTCTAGCTGTCAGTTTGTCCAGATACTCAGGTGACATTTCACCCATCGCTTCCTGTAACACTTGCCATAGATGTGGTTGTCTTGTTGGGCACTTCTCATGCACCTTGCAGTCTAGCTGATTCCACAAATGCTCAATGGGGTTAACCCTCTGGGGTCGACGGACGCGCCGGTGCGGTGGATTTTTTCCTCATTACAGCGGAAACAACTTAAAATACTCAATTTTTGGGCATACAGATAAGTGTAAGACATCATTAGAAACTATAAAGGGTCTACTTTTGTTTGTGTACACTCACAATAACAACAAAACCTTGTGCTTTTGTAAAATAAAGAAAATAATCAGGGTGCACTTTCAGCTGTCTCTGTCTCCATGAGCATCTTTTTGAAACACGTCACAAAAATGAACTGAAACTCCGTGAATACTTATCACACAAACATGAAACATATGTCTAAAGAAAGCTTAAAATGTCTAAATAAAACAATTCAAATTTAAAACAAATATTCTCCTGCAGTGTAATCTGTATGAAACAAAGTGATGTACAGTTTCTCCTGGCTCAGCTAATTATCCCTAATGTGATCCCACCCATGCACAGAGGCCGCTATTCATACGGTAATGTGCTGAGGTGATCAGTGCAAATGGTAAACACCCCAGAGGCAAGTTCTATATATATATATATATATATATATATATATATATATATATATATATATATATATATATATATAAATGCAATTTATTCCTGTGATGTAAAGCTGAATTTTCAGCATCATTACTCCAGTCTTCAGTGTCACATGATCATTCAGAAATCATTCTAATATGCTGATTTGCTGCTCAAGAAACATTTATTTTTATTATCAATGTTGAAAACAGTTGTGTACAATTTTTTTCAGGATTCTTTGATGAATAGAAGTTCAAAATAACAGCATTTATCTGAAATAGAAAGCTTTTGTAACATTATACACTACCGTTCAAAAGTTTGGGGTCAGTAATAATTTTTTTCTTTTTGGAAAGAAATTAATACTTTTATTCAGCAAGGATGCATTATATTGATCAAAAGTGACAGTAAAGACATTTATAATGTTACAAAAGCTTTATATATATATATATATATATATATATATATATATATATATATATATATATATATTGTTTATATGCCCTATATCAGATATTACATTTTATTATGTTCCCAGGGTAGGGGTCTTTGTCTCCTCAGGTGTGAATCACATCAATATTCATGATCATTCACGCCTCCTCGCATATGGTCTTTCTAACACTAAAAGTGTATTACAAAAGTTAAATGACTATATTGTTTTGTATGAATGAGTGATCAGGATGGTTTTCACATCATTTTGTAGCAAAAACTCTAGGCTACAAGATCCAGTTCTCAAAAGTCTTGTGAACAAATGTTTAGTATGTGTTATATGACCTTATTTCAGTGACTTAAAATTTTTAAGTCACTGGTTTTTTCAAAAACCATACATAAAGTTTTTTCAAAAACCATACATAAACATTATTTCCTCAAAAATACAAACATGTACATGTTGCTCACATATTATTGTAGCCCAGTTTGTGCTGAATACAGTGTTATCAGACTTTAGCCATTAATATGTTTTTAAGAAACTGAAAAAACACAAATGTCAAGGCATGTCAAAACTTCTCCAGGGCCCAAAACACCCTCAGACCCCAGAGGGTTAAGACATGCCAGTTTATTGCATACTGTGGCAACTCAAAAACAAATACAAAGACAATGTTAAGCTTCATTTAACGAACCAAATAGCTTTCAGCTGTGTTTGATATAATAGCAAGTGATTTTCTATTAGTAATTTAGCATGATTACTCAAGGATAAGGTGCTGGGGGGGCCTGGGTAGCTCAGCGAGTATTGACGCTGACTACCACCTCTGGAGTCGCGAGTTCAAATCCAGGGTGTGCTGGGTGACTCCAGCCAGGTCTCCAAAGCAACCAAATTGGCCCGGTTGTTAGGGAGGGTAGAGTCACATTGGGTAACCTCTTCGTGGTTGCAATTAGTGGTTCTCGCTCTCAATGGGGCACGTGGTAAGTTGTACATGGATCGCAGAGAGCAGCATGAGCCTCCACATGCAGAGTCTCCACGGTGTCATGCACAACGAGCCACTTGATAAGATGCGTGGATTGACGGTCTCAGAAGCGGAGGCAACTTAGACTTGTTCTCCGCCACCCGGATTGAGGTGAGTAACCACGCCACCACGAGGACCTACTAAGTAGTGGGAATTGGGCATTCAAAATTGGGAGAAAAAGGGGATAAAAAAAGTCAAAGGTTTTAGAGTGATGGCTTCTGGAAATGTGGCCTGTCTAGATTTGATCAAAAATGACTTTTTTCAAATAGTGATAGTGTTGTTTTTTCCATCAGTAATGACCTGACTGTACTTTTTGATCAGTTGAATGCCACTTTGGTGAATTAAAGTATCAATTTCCTTCCATAACAGCAAATTCTGTACATTATTCCAAACTTTTGGGCACCAGTGTATGTATGGAGTTTCCCATAAAATCCGTCCTGACAGCTCTAAAATATAAATTTATAAATTCTAGGTTTATCAAAGTGTATTTGGGTAAAGACATGGTTTGGAAGATGAATGTTTGTGGCAAAACTGTGTTCTAGGATTTGATAAAAATGTCTCACAGAGCTTATTTATTCCACACACACAACATACAGAGGCAATTTAGTAAGCTTTGCCCAGAGGAGCATATGTAATCTCCCAATGCAGCCACGTGCTGTGTCAGATACCTCATCCTAATGATGAGCAGGCCATTGAGGAGTGCCCTGAACAGAAGCCTGAAATATCCCTGTCTCACCCTGCCAGAGCTCAATATGTCATCATGGAAAAGAGCAGAGAGCATGTGCAGGGGGTGTAAAGCTGCCCGTTCCCCTCACGTGAGAATTGAACTGCTGCTCCTCTATTGCTCTGTTCCATGTCCCCTAAACATGGGCTGATTAACGTTCAGAAAACGGGAGGCTGCGCGAGGCTTAGCAAGACATGTCGTCCGGCGATTCCTTGACTTATAGCGTTATATTTTTAAATTGCCCTCTCCAGAGCTTCTGATAAATCAACACACAGGTCATTAAATGGTTCATTATCCTCCTAATGTGATTCATTGGTGGCAGCGGGGAGAAACGTGTTCTTGGACCAGCGAGCAGCAGCTCTGAGCCGAACGGGAAGACAGAAGACGGCCACCTCATGCTGATTTATGATGTTCAGAAACAGAAGCCTGGTGGAGAGGTAGGTCAGATGGCGCACAAGTCAGTAGGGTACATGACTCATAGTTAGTAGACAGACTAAAATTCTCAGCACAAACCAGCTTTTATCTGTTAAATATAGACTTGTATAGAATATATATTTGTGTGATATAACAACACTGTGATACAGGGGTGGTTTTCAACAGTAAGTTTGTAGTTTACATTTTAAAAGTATGTATTAGTGTATTTTCAGGTGCTGTGATTGTTCACCATTTGAATCATCTTTTTACCATGGGAAAGGGGCGTTCTTAAGAGTGCCTAAAACCCCCTTACACATGGTGAAATCATTCTACCACAGAGGCTCAAAGCCTCAATATACTTCTGTAGAAGTTCTTATTCGTTATTCATTCAGGGGTTAAAATAAGTTTGAAATAGCTGAGCAACGGTATACTGTTTGTGAACATTCAGACACCTGCCACACCGCTGTGGGGCGGTGTATAGAGGTACACTTAAATATGAGGATGCTAAAGACATGTAAAACCTTAACTAATGTGACAATAAAATGTGTTATCAATGACTTAAAGCCTTGTTTTATGAGTAGAATTCACATGAGGTCAGTAAAAGAAACTGTTTTAACCACTCAATGATGATTTAAAGTAATATAAATATGCAGTAGAAATTTATTTATTTATTTATTTATTTTTGTCATGTTTAGATTCTGAATTCATGGAACTATTGAGCTAAAAACACACTATACTTGGCCATAATATGCACTGATTACACTCTGTTATTGTAATTTATGATGATACTACTGCAAAGTGGGTGTATAGATGAGTGTTAATGGGGGAAACAGAAAAAGGAATGATGATAAGAGAGGCATGTCTTTGGGCAGATGTGTGATTGGCTTTTGCTGCAGATGGCACAAGTGAATGGGCACTTAAGAGTAGATTTGAGTTGATTTGATTCCTTTTGTAGATGAAATAATCAAAAAACAAATCACATGACATGTTCTTGTAAAATGTCTCTTCGTGAACGATTATACAGATGTAGTTAAATTTGCACCAGCTCGCTAATAAATTAACACGCCGGTGAGTACGTTGACTGATTTTGACTGACTGAAGAACGTAAGCAGAATTAGCTGTCGGCCTCAAGGTAGGTGGAGCTCTAAGTCACATCTACCAATGACGTGTACCAATGACAGTAAGAGTTACTGACAGTGTTCAGCAGCCAGTCAGAAGTTTTCCTAAAAGTTCACCCCGGCGAGCTGTTACAAACTACCGAAACGAACTCAAAAACACCTTCTTTTTGGCCAGATTTTTTTCTAAATGACGTCTCACCTGTTCATTCTTTGATTTCGTATGAAGTATATCGAGGCCTTCATATGGCTAATTGCTTTTATAAAACAGTAGCAACAGCAATATGATAAAAGACATACATTTTACTAAGCAGTTCAATGTGTTATTAATAATTTGAATAAACAATTATTTTTCCTGTAGACTGTTGGTTGTAGGCTATTTGCGGTTGCTGGACAAAATAGTAACTTGGCGCATTAATACAGAATAGTCATTTTCAGCGGCTATTAATGCAGCTTATCCAATCAGAGTTGAGGGTTGGAACTATCCATTTTATAAAAATGAATCAACAAAATGCTGTTTAAAATATTTTTAGATGTAATTTTGCATGTCGGCAGGACATGTTTACTTTCCAAAAGTAGGCCTATTTTATGTCCCGGACAAGCAGGCACATACACACACCTTACCTCTTCTAAAGATATGGACCTATTATCTCAACTGAACACAGCAGCATTGCACCTGATTTCTTCAGCTGTTATGCTGCAAAAGATATAATGGCAAATTATGACAACTTCCCTCCATTTCTAAATGACCCATGTGCTTTTGTTCTGTTAATGTTTTAATGTATCTGCAACACTGCCTTCACTCACAGGAGGAACTCTAGTTGTTTTGTCAAATGTTCTGGTGTCATTAAATTATTTGGCACATGCCTAAAAACAATTAGTGAACTCTCTCTCTCTCTCACTAACTCTGATGTCACATGATGATGCCAGACTTTACAAAGGCTCTGGGCATGTTAAATGAAGTTGAAGGAAGGTTCAGAATGGAGTTAATTTCACTTTGTCAGATGTATACTGATACACTGGTGGTTTATTCTGGAACCAATTCTGTTTCTGTGTGTTTGTTTGTCAGATAAGATAATTTCAAGACTGGTATAACAAACACACACAAAAAAAGTGATGAGATATGAAACGTGGACAAAATAGAACATAAATACATACAGTATAGTGACATTGAAAATGAGGTCCCACTGATCTATGGTAAGGTATGAATGTAAAAAACACAAAAATTAATGTCCGCACACTGAACTGAAGGTACTGTATGCATGTCACCTAAGCATAATTTGAATGCTTCAGCAAACAGAATATGCCATGACCATTTGTAAACAAATATAATTTAAAGGAGTTCATTTTGTTAAGGGAATAACATCATTGCATCTGTGCAATATGAAGTCCTGGCCTTGAGTGAGGGAACGTCCTGGTTACTTTGGTAACCTCCGTTCCCTGATGGAGGGAACGAGATTTTGTGTCGATGTAGTGACACTAGGGGTCGCCTTTGGGAGCCCCAAACACCTCTGATCTTTGAGAAAAGTCCAGTGGGAATTGGCGAGTGGAATTTGCATGCCACTGACATATGGGTATAAAAGGAGCTGGCTCGCAACCACTCATTCAGGTTTTGTGCTGAGGAGCCGAGACAGGGTCCTGGCCATTTCAGCGGGTAGTTCAGTGTTGTGGCAGGAAGGACACAACATCTCGGTTATGAAAGTAACCAGGACTTTCCCTATCTGTCACTCACTTGATGTTGTGTCAATGTAGTGACACTGGGGTCCCTATACGAAACACCACAACTAGCTGAACTGTGTTATGTGGACTGTCGGTGCAAGACGGGCAAACCATTGTGTGCCTCGCAGCCAGCGAACCTGGCCATCACATAACCTCCCCCAATGCTCCTACGAGTATCATACGGTCCCCCGCACCTCGGGGACAAGTCGACTGCACAAAATGGGGACAGGCCGCCCCAGCCGTGGCCTCTTCTCCTCTTTTTTCCTCCCCAAAAAAGAGTGGAAATCGTTCAGCTGGGGGCCATAAATGTCCGCATTGGGGGGGTGTCCTTTCCCAAGGGGAAGACACCGTGGAGATCCCACCCTGCCTGAAGGGGTGGCAATTGTTTGGAAATGTCACATGGTCTTACCGAGTCTTGTCAGCAGTGTCGCATATGGAGAAGTCCCCATGGTTGGTCCTACCCAGAGGGGATGGAGCTCCACAAACACGGTGACCGGTGGCAGAGGGGGACTCTGCCAAAGGAAGACACAGGTTTACCAACGGGGAAACCGTCTCTCAGAAGATACATCACACAGGTTTACATACAGGCAACCAGCACCTTCCCCAATACAGGGCCTATTAGCACACGTACTGGGCCAGCATCAAATTTCTCCATGAACTCGCCTGCCACAGGGCTAAGGAGGAAGGACATCCAGGGTCCACAACCTCATGAACACGGCTGGGGGTAAAAAGCACACGTCTCCCGCTCCAGGAGTGGAAAGGCACTGTACGCAAGTGGTACACCCGGCCAGTTGTCCCGCGAACTTACCTGTTCATACCTGGTAACACATGGGACGAAACTGGCTCAACCCGGAGATTGTAGAACCTCGTGAAGGTATTGGATTTTGCCCAGCCCACTGCTCAACAGATGTCTGCTAAAGAGCCGCCATTGATCAGGGCCCAGGAGGCCGCCACACTCCTGGTAGAGTGTGCTCGTAGCCCCAAGGGGGGCGGCATGCTCTGGGCGTGATATGCCAATGCGATGGCATCTGTTTGGAGACAGCGCTCACTTTCCGCTGTCCTCCAAAGCAGACAAAGAGCTGCTCAGAGCATCTAAAGCTCTGTGTGCGATCCAAATAGATGCGCAAAGCACACACCGGACACAGCAACGACAAGGTTGGGTCTGCCTCCTCCTGGGGCAGCGCTTGCAGGTTCACCACCTGATCCCGAAACGGGTTGTGGGAACCTTGGGCACATAGCCCGGTTGGGGTCTCAGGACCCCGTGAGAATATTCCGGACCAAACTCCAGGCACGTGTCGCTGACAGAGACTGCCTGCAGGTCCCCTACCCTCTTGATGGACGTGAGCGCAGTCAGGAGGGCAGTCTTCAAAGAGACCGCCTTTAGCTCAACTGACTCAAGGGGCTCAAACGGGGCTCCCCACAGGCCCCGCAGGACCACAGAGAGATCCCATGAGGGAATGAGGCATACAGGCACCTCGTAGAGGGAGCCCTAGCCTGAGTGATTGTGTCTACCACAGCAGGCAGTAGGCCACTTAGTTTTTCCGCGTCCTGTCCAAGGGCCAGACATGGAGATTCCAGAGGTCTGGTCACGGGTGCCACCTCCGCAGCGCCGTGCCTGCCATAAATGTAGGTTCTTGGTGGCGGGCCATGAGACGGGGGGTGTTTGCTTCCTGTGGGGGGCTCTACGAGGGATGATGCTGAACCCGGGTGGGCACCTGGCGAACTGAATCGCATAGCCGACTTGGACGGTCCTGGTCATCCATCGCAATGGTTTGGGGAGTGCAAGCCATGCCTCCAAGCTCCGGGCGAGGGGGACCAAGGGGACAATCGCGTCGGACATACAAGGTGGGTGGGGCCTCGCGGTGGGGCGGAGCCGGAGGCGCCCGCCTCCGCAGTGCCGTGCCTGCCGTAAATGTAGGTCCTTGGCGGCGGGCCATGAGACAGGGGGCATTTGCTTCCTGTGGGGGGCTCCTGGCGAACTGAATTGGGCTGCGTTGCCACAGGGGGACGCCTCTGGCGATGAGCAAGCGGGGTGCGGGATCTTGATCGGTCGCCGAGCGCAACTCCTGCATCAATCCCAGATCAGAACTACCCTTGTGCAGTTCTCTTAACGCCATAGCTTGGTGCACCTGCAGGAGAGACATGGCGTGCAGGGCGGAGGCGGCCTGTCCAACGGCACTGTAAACCTTAGTTGCCAGTGACAACGTAAACCTACAGGCCCTGGATGGGAGTCTCGGACGGTTCCGCCAGGTGGTGGCGTTTTGCAGGCACAGGTGCACCGCAACCGCCTTATCCACCTGGGGAATCAGCGAGTACCCCCTGGCAGCCCCACCATCGAGGATAGTGAGAGCGGAGGTGCCCGCCACGAACTCGTGAGCTCCTCATACACCTCCGGGAAGAAAGGGACCGGGGCAGGTGCGGCCGTGAGCGCTGCTCCGAGCCCAGGAACCAATCGTCAAGCCACGAAGGTTCAGGGCGGGATGGAGGGTTCCACTCCAGCCCGACACTCGCAGCCGCCTGGGCAAGCATGGCCACCAACTCTGCGTCAGCCTGCGACTGGGCGACTGCACCCAAAGTTGGGAGCCCAGTCAAGTCCTCACCATCAGACTGGACCAGCCCGCTCTCCGATGCTGCAATCGACAGCTTATCCTCTTAGTGAGCCCCGAATGAGACCGCGGACTCTCCCTGAGATGAGCAGGCGGTCTCATCCCAGAACTCGACCGGGGTGAACAAGTGTACTGGGGAATGGGAGGTCTGTGGGGGGGGTTACCCAGCGGAGCGGCTCCCACTGGGGTCCCCAAATCGCCCCCAGTGCTAACCAACGTGGCCTCATACCCATAGGTAGAAGGACTGATGTGTGGAGCCACTGCCCAAGCACGTGAGACAGCGACCGTGGCAGTCGGAAGCAGAGAGGTAACGACCACAACCAGGAATTAAACACAGACGGAAAGTCATCTTTAAAAAGACACTCTCTGTCAGTGCCACTCTTTTAGTAAGAAAATATACTCTTTTATTGGAAGAATATATTCTCTTAGACTGTTGAAGGACCCAGGGGCGTTCTCTGCACTCAACCGGTGCACAAGGGGGAGAAACCGCTGTAATGCGGTGTAAATCCAACAGCTTTCTATCAGAGATGAATGGAACGGCAGAGGGATTCAGCTCGCTGAACACAACCACTCGGCTCCGAAGAAAAAATCTGAATGAGTGGTTGCGAGCCAGCTCCTTTTATACCCGTATGTCCGGGGGAGTGGCATGCAAATTCCACTCGCCAATTCCCATTGGCCTTTTCTCAAAGATCAGAGGTGTTTGGGGCTTCCAAGGGCGACTCCTAGTGTCACTACATCGACACAATGTCGAGTGAGTGACAGATAGGGAACAGCATCAACTGTAGGTCATGGCCAAGGCTAACGGAGCTGAACATGAACTCTATTGCATGTTTGTCAATGCAGGATAGATATGAAGCATTTACGTACTACGGAATTTACACATGCATGCCATGTATTCTTTAGGTATGCAGGTGAGTAGTATGAATAGATTCCCAGATATACTTTATTTGGGAACGTGGGTAATGTCCCATGACCCAAATATTAATGAAAATTTGCATGCTGTGATTTCAAATCGGATGGTCGCAGCCTCGACTTCATTTGCGATCTCTGTTAATTGTGCGTGTCTGGAGCTTATCAAGTGTAACATTAAGATACAAAATCATATACACTTTCCACTGCTTGAAATGTCTTTGTAAATGTAATCACAAGATTCACACGTGATTCCCATGTATTCATTTATAGCCTAAACCTGAGCACGATGTTAAATTCCTGACCTGAAGTGATGATTTCACGTCGGAGCCTGTCTATCCATCTTTTAAAGTTGACCACATTAATGACCACATCAATGATTAAGGAAATTATCTGGTTAAGACTTTATTCCAAAAAAACAAAAAAACAAAAAAAAAAAAAAGTAAAAAAAAAAGATTAAAATGCTACATAAAGGTTTAAATGCTCCATAGAGTATTCATCTATTAGGAATATTCCTCCTTGTGTAAAACTAAGAAACTGAAACATGCTCCGTCTTTTTTTTTTTCTCCTTTAAACTGTGCTCTCTCTGGAAAGGCTCTATATAAATTTAACATTATTATTATTATTATTATTTTTATTATTATTATTATTATTACACTAAATAATGGTGTCTTATCGTAAAAAGTCCTGATAGACTTACGGGACTTTCACCTGTTTGTAGGCTATATTGATTTATTTTAATTTATTTTAATGTTTGAATTTGTATTTATTATTCACTGCAAAATGTGTGCTTGACATTTCACATTTTGCTTGACACCTCCTGCTTCAGAATAATGTTGTTATATATGCACAGACAAACGAAAATTATGTTTCATGCAGATATTAATATCTGAAATACCAGGAGAATCCACAGTTAATAACATATTCCACAGTTAATGTAGCCTACAAATTCAGCTTAATCTGGTAAGAAAATTGTCTTTTTTTTTTTTAAATAATAGTTGTATAATAATAATAATAATTATTATTATTATTATTAGGCTATTATTATGAAAAGGCATATACAAGGGATATTCTATTAATAGACACTATAAATGTAAAAGTAACATTTAAAAATGGGCATTTCAATATTTTTGACACAATTCTGGTTTAAGCCCCGCCCACACCCGATTCTGTCCGAAAACAGAGACAGATACAAATAATTTTGTCATATGAACAGATACAGATACTAATACAGATAATAGCTTCGCTGCACACCCCTAGCAGGGGAGAATGTATATTCAGACACAGCCATTGTTAGTAGTAGAATTTTTTTTTTAATATATCATATATAAATTGCATCACCGCAATACAGAATAAGTGATCACTTTTCTAATAAACACGACTTACTAAAAAAAAACATTGCTGATGATATTGTGGGTAATAGTATTCTCTTCAGGATGTATATATATATATATATATATATATATATATATATATATATATATATATATATATATATTTTGTTTTTTTTTTTTTTTTAAACATCTCGTATATGCTTTAAAAGGAATATTTTGGATGCATGTTCTCAATGCTAAGAACACAAAGAATGGACGTGTTCTCTTGGAAATCGTTCTTGTCTAGCTATCTTGAAAGAGCAAACTTGGAAGGACAGGAGTATGTAGAATGCATCTATGTGAGTTTTGAGAAGTGCAGCGACATGTAGATTCAACAACCTCATATCTATTTTAGGTGAGGTGACATCAAATGAATCCACAAGAATGAAAATATGCATAAGAACGCACATTAAGAAACTGCTATTGTAAATAATTGCAAGGGGAAATGTTCCTCTTACCAGCCCACAAGCTACTGAACAGCCATGTCAAAACATAAGTCCATGGTGTTTTTAATTTTATTTATAGATAAAAGTCCTGCGCTTCACACTGGAAGTCTGACCTCATGTCAACCTTTTTTGTTGTTTTTTTTTTTGTTGTTGTTGTTGTTGTTGTTTTTGTTTTGTTTTTTGTTTTTTATTATATAAAAGAGTGGCTAAAGTTGCAACGAGGAATAAAAGGATTGTTTGGATGGTTAAAAATGGTTTCTTGACTGCTGTTAGGATGCTTTGTTGTAAATATAGTGCAAATGGTATTTTTTTTTTTTTTTTTTTCTAGATGTACATAAATTCATTTATTTTCCTGGTTGTTAGAGTTTTTTAAATTTATTTATTTTTTGGTTGTTCAAATAAATTGTAATTGGGAATTTACCCTTTTCAACTCTTGTATCCTCTATGCTCAGGTTGCCCTGCCACAAGAGCACAAAAGCCTTATGTTAAAATCACAAATTCAAGGGTAGTTAAGGGGGTGCCATTCTACAATCTTTAACTTTTAGCATGTCCAGAGGGATATCAGTGTATTAGATACCGTTTGACTGTGTCATTCTGCAGTCCTAAATGCTATGTTACTGAACATACATTGGCAACTGGTTACGTGTTGTGTGTGCATGTGATGGGTATGTTGACATGCATTATGTATTAAAGCAAACATTGTGCATTATCTTTTGTTCATCTATGTGATTTGGGCTACTAACTCACCTTTCACAGCTCAGTAATGTGACTGTGCCCCATATCTAATTCTTGCTTACATGATATTCCTACAAAACAGATTTGAGGCCAATTCACATTGGTACAATAGTAAATGGTTTGTGAGTAATAAGGTAGCAGTCACATCCATGAATCTTTAAGAAGTTTTATATTGCCTCAGTCTCACATTGATAAGACACATTATTCCAAAATATCATGCAAATTCCTTTTATCCAATTTTCTCTTGCAGAGTAAAATGAGAAGATAGCTTTTCAACTAATGTCACCATTTTCTTATGCCCATGAGTGGGACAATTATTCAAAGCATGCCACACATTTCTTTCTCTCTCTCTCTCTCTCTCTCTCTCTCTCTCTCTCTCTCTCTCTCAAATTTCATTATTTGCTCTATTTCAGATTGTGACTCAGAACATCATCCTGCATATTAAGAGGCTGCTTGCATTGTATGTAACAGTAAACTCCAATTAGCCAAGAGCCATTATCTACAAGCCAACAACCTCCGGGATAATATTCACTTCCACCCTCCGCCACCTCTACTAACTTTTTCTCATTTTTCCTTTATTTATTACACTCTGTAACTATTTGCATCTAAACAAAGTGTAAATCCACTCTGTAACTATTTGCATCTGAACAAAGTAATAAATCCATTCTGAATTTAAACATTGCCAACAAGTGGTAGCACCATATTTTACCACTTCAACGAAAAGCACCAACAATGTTTATCGCTACATCAACATGCTGAATGTTAAAGAACACAATAACTTAGTTTAATTATGTACATTAGTTCAGTCTCTGTCCCAAAGCCAATAAATGTCACATGACATGAGCATTTCCAACAGGAATTATCAAATCCATCAAGTTTAATGCTTTGCTCTTTGCAGCATAAAATCTGTAGAATGGTGGTTGATAATATGATGATCGAACACTGGATGGGGATCCAAATAAAACCAGTTTCCTGCACCTGAAATTAATACAGTTCTTGCTTTATAAAACTTAACATTAGGTTACCCATATCCATTTGCACTTTCTGGGAGTGAGGGCAGACAAATATTACAATAAGGATTAGCCACTGTAAACATCTCAGCATCAGAAAACACAAACTTCTTTGGATCATTTAGCCACATTATGACAAAGGAAGTGAGGGGTTATGTGAATCATTCATGATGAAATAGAGACTGCAGAATGCACTGTGGCAGAGTATCACTCCCTCCGGGTTGGTTCCACTCTCAATCTCACATCTCTATATATCTTAAGCCGGCACCACACTAGCCAATTTGTTCAGTGATTTTCAGCTTCATTTACATAGTTTCCGGCCAGACGGAGGCAGACAAATCATGCATAAGCGTCTGCCAGTGGGAGGTCGTTAATCACTTGACCGTCAGTACATTCTACTGAGTTAAGGCCCAGGTATACTTAGTTTTTGAATTTTTTCGGATTGGCTCATGCCTGGTCGACCGAGCTGCCTTTGTTAATATACTCTTCTGACAGTGAGCGAATATAACGAATGCATTTGTAGCCCATTACAACTTCTTCGTGATACTTTTTTAGTAGAGTCAATCTCCGGCGCATGTGCCGACGATGCGTACATATCACCACGCTGACTGTATCATGATGATATTTACGTCACGCATACTATGCGTGGAACAATCACGCCTTTAATGGCTTCATAAATTGAAAAAGCACATCAGGCTTGCTTGAAAAAATAATTATGTCACTGGGGTGGGCTCTTGTTCTCCAATGAGCTTCTTCTTTTACTGAAGAACTGACAAGATGTCAAGCTGATCTGAACATCGCACTCAGCTGCATATCATCACAAACGCAATAGTAATCCATAGTTGTTCTTTCACCAAGAGTTTTTGCTGCCTTTTTTTCCTACACTAAAATGACATCAGAAAGCGTAGCCACAATTGTCTGTTTTTATTGAATGTAATGGTAACACTTTACAATAAGGTTCCATTCATTAACATTAGTTAATGCATTAGGTATCACAAACAAACAAAGAACAATATATTATTTTAGAGCATTTATTGATCTTAGTAAATATAGCTAATACAAATAAAATTGTTCATTGTTAGTTCATATTAACTAATGTTAAGTAATGTAAACAAATGCAACCTTATTGTAAAGTGTTACCAACATAGTTTATTTTCTTACTGAAAGCTGCATATGGACAGCACACACATTCTACGGCAAGCCTCAAGGGGATAAATACACAATCACGCACTTCACAAGGTAAAGTTACTCCATGAATCTTCCTAATAAGGGCGTTTTCACACCTGGCTTAACCTGGTGCGTTTCCTCCCTTGGTTCAGTTTGGCATATACTGTAGTATGAACACGGTAATTGCACTCATATCTGCACCAAAACAATCAGTCCGAGACCACCTGGAAGGAGAAGAAATCTGTAGGCCATCTCATCACTGTAATTCATCATCAAAACATAGATAGCCTTTTGGTAGCTATATTAGATATAGGTTGATCACAGTCGTTTGTCTTTTTTGGATAGCAGCAGACACAGGTACTGTAGGACAGCTTCAGCTACCTTTTGACAAATAAAAACATGGCTTCACTCTTTCTGTGTGTATGTGTGTGTGGAAGTGTGCCGGCGTGAGAGGGATAGAGAGAGCTCCATGACTGTAAAAACAACCACAATGAAAATTTTATAGTTTTGGTTTGTTTTAAACATAACCTTGTGAAAGCAAACCGAAACCATAAAGAAAGGCAACATTGTAACTATTTTAGCCCCTGTTTCAGAACAAATCAAGCAAGCTACAGGTCAGAAAATGACGTAAATCACTCTATTGTCTTTTTTTATGCTCATGAGGTCCTCCTGCTGTTATTTCGATGAGCTCCACATGAATCAAGGAATCAGAGAGAGAGAGTTGTGGTGAGTCTGTATGTTTGTCACCACTCCACCATTTTGCATTGGCAAGTGTGTCATATCACCGGCTGAAGAGAGTGAGATCTCAGCAAAACATTCTGCATGTGTGACACCCTCAGCCAAAATGAAGTTGTTTGGAGTCTGCTAGTGTGGTGCAGGCTTTAGCAACTATGAGTGACCAGGGCAGAGGCAGTGAAAGTGTGTCCCTAATAGCCCAGCAAAATGCTGAGTCAAAAACAGAGGGTAGAGAAGAAATGGGTAGATATAGAGAGAGAGAGAAAAAGGATAATACATTTTGTCGCTCAGTTGAAGTGTGTTAGGAAACAGTGTTAGTTTCACTGCTCTCACCATACTAGTACAGATATATTTTTATTTTATTTCACTCCCATGAGGTTGTACATTCAAAATATTTGTCCATGTGACTAGCCACACAGCAAAGCATGGCACTCCAAGACATTTAATATGCAGCATTCCTGTTTTTCAATAAAGCTCTGAGCCACAAGATGGTGAAGATGGTGGCCTCAGTGGGACTCATAAACTTTTTTTATGTCTCTTTCTGTTTAGACATTGTGACACTCCTAGCCATTCTCTCAGGGGTGGCCCTGCTCTCTGGAGACTGACAGAAATGACAAAACTCAGAGCAATTGAGCATCCGGCTCTCTTCTGGCAGTAACGATAGTAAGAAGAGCGATTTCTCTACAGGGACTACTTAAAGTAAAGTACCCCTGATCTGCCCTACCTTTCTCCCCACATATCTCAGCCCTCATCAAAAACTGACACAGGCTACTTTTTTTCCCAACAAGGCTGGAACTCTCTGAAATCATCTTAGGTTTCATTTGTTTTTTTCAAAAATAGGCACCACCAGTTCAGGCTCAACTAAAGTGACCCACTCTGAATGAATTGTTAGGTTTCAAACTCATCTCGGATCAGATTTCATCTCGAGGTATGCACAGAGGGGCTCTGGGGGCATAATCTGCCCTGAGAATTTTTTTGCAAAAACAACACCAAAACATTCAGTTCTGGTGACTTTGAGAGAAGCATTTTTACATCTTCATGTGTGCTGAGCATTCATGAAACAACTGGCTACAAAGCATTTCTAAAAGTCTTGTTCACATGACAAAGCACTAGTTAAAGTTTCTCAGTTACCTCTCAAAAAAGTAGCCTTTTGTTTCAATTGATTGTAGGTAAATATCCATTCATCATTATCAATTAGATGGATATTTGCGGTTAGCATGGAGAAGCCCCATCAGTGATGTTACTTTACAGACAAGTGAAAAATGTGTTGCACTATGAAACTGGTTTGAAAAACAGCGGAGACAAGTTGAAGCAGAAAAAACACATGACCCAAGTTGTCCAGCGCACGAGAGCACTTTATAAACACTTCATAGAAGATCATAATAAGCATTTAATGTGGAGCGGTTGCTGCGTCAGGTGCATTGACAGAGGGCATGTACTGTTTGATGAGTTGTTTCTCTCCAGCAGATAACTTTCATTTTACTGCTATTTTGTATGTTTTATAATGTATAAATGTTATGAATTCAAAATCAGGTGTGTATTCTGCAAAACTGTTTGTTCTTACCACAAGTGAGTCTCCGTTAAAAGCTAATGAGCGAGTGCGTGCATCCGTTTCAATTAAATCAGTCTCAATGGAGAAAGGGAGCACAATCATTTTGACTAAACTGTCCAACATCATACCACAATTTCAGTTTTAATGTAATCAATTGTGCAGCTTTCATGGATATTAGACTGAAGTCTCAGCAATCAAGATGTGCTGGTTTTAAAGTTTTTTCTCCTGCTCATGTAAGCGCATATAATACAGTGAGCAGTGGCGCCTGCAGCTGTACGGCCGGATGCACTGTGCGTGCCAGGAGTGCTCTGACTGACCTGAGAAATATTTACTCTCAGAATATTTTACCAATCAAGAAATGTGTCCCTTATTTCTGTTGGCTGTTTAACCCTTTCCAGCCGGAGCGTTCAAATTTGGGAACAATTATTCCCATGGTTCCTGTCTCAATATCTTCGCCATCCAATCACTGATTTTATTTCTGAAAACTGCCAGATACTCATGACAATATAAGCTAAAAGCACATATGATTGGTTAAGGGGTTACTGGGCGTGAATATTAAATGTCTCGTCATCAGAGTCATCCCCCATTTGCCTGAGCGGAGCCAGAGAGGATATCCCGGGAGATTACCTCCAGTGTTGGACTTACTGCTTCAAATTGAAAACTGAGGAGATCTTTCGAGGTTAGACAAGTTATTTAACATGTGTTGTCAACATTGTCTATTGAAAGTCAAAGCGTTTTAGTTACAAAGCATTTATTTGTTGGAGTATGAACTTTGGAATGAACCGCCACATCCTCACATGGTTCTACACCAGCACTGTAGAGAGCATCCTGACTGGCTGCATCTCCGCCTGGTACGGCAATAGCACTGCCCACAACAAGGGTGGTGCGAACTGCCAGACACATCATCGGAGGTGAGCTTCCCTCCCTCCAGGACATATATACCAGGCGGTGTGTGAAAAAAGCTCGGAGGATCATCAGAGACTCCAGCCATCCGAGCCATGGGCTACTCTCACTGCTACCATCAGGCAGGCAGTATCGCAGCATCAGGACCTGCACCAGCCTACTTCATGACAGCTTCTTCCCCCAAGCAATCAGACTTTTGAACTCTTGATCTCTCATGATCAATATACATCAGCACTGCACTCTATGAATCTTATTATCTCACACTGGACTGTCATAATTATATCTCTCTTAACAACACACTGGCAACTGACTATCAACCGACAGCCTGAATGTCAATACAGTACAATACAACCTACTGTACATTTTATATATACTATATATACTATTTTTTATTGTATAATGTGTATTCTATATTGTGTGTATTGTATAATGTACATTGTATGTTATTATTTGTATATTGTGTTTTATGTAATTATGTGTATATTAGATTTTAAATTGTGCTGTGTAAATCTGAAGTTTATTTAAAATTGGTATATGTCTCATCACTGTCACGACTGCTATGTTGCTCGGAACTGCACCCAGGAATTTCACACACTATTGCACTTGTGTATATGGTTGTGTGGCAATAAAAGTGATTTGATTTGATTTGTAACATTAGTTATTTCTGGAAAAAATGACATGACCGTCAGCGTTCATCGGACAGGCATCTAGCCTCTATTTTTAAGCAAATTTCTGTGAAACTTGCTAAATAAACATTAGCTTGCAATACTATGTACACTTTTAGTTAAATATCAATAACTTTTTTGGCCAATTTTGTCGCTTGTGGAAGATAGTCAAACCTTCTTAGTTATGAAGCATTTATTTGTAGTAGCGCTAGATTGTTCTCTATCTGTCACTCACTCGAAGTTGTGTCGATGTAGTGACACTAGGGGTCACTCTTGGGAGCCCCAAACACCTCTGCTTTTTGAAAAAAGGCCAATGGGATTTGGCGAGTGGAATTTGCATGCCACTCCCCCGGACATACGGGTATAAAAGGAGCTGGTATGCAACCACACAGGTTTTCTCTTCGGAGCCGAGCGGTTGCATTCAGTGCACTGAATTCAATTCTCCCTTCCGTTCACCTCAAACTGCAGGATTTACAGTGCATTTCAGCGGCTTCTCCCCCTCTGCACCCGTGGAGTGCAGAGAACGCCCCTGGGCGCTTCGGCAGAGCAAAACAAAGAGTATATTCTAAAAAAGTATATTTTCATAAAAGAGTGGCACACACAGAACGTCTTTTTAAAGATGCCTTTCCATTTGTGTGTTATTCCTGGTTGCGGTCGTTATCTCTCCGCTTCTGATGGCCACGATCGCTGTCTTACGTGTCTGAGCGCTGCCCACGTGGAGACATCGTTCCTGGATGGGTCTTGTCTTCATTGCGAGAACATGACCATGGCAACGTTGCGGTCGCCCCAGCGGCTCCCCGCCTCGGTCCTTCTACCTACGGGTATGAGGCCACGTCGGTTAGCACTGGGTGCTATTTGGGGACTTCAGTGGGAGCACCTCCGTCGGGTAACCCCCCATGGACCTCCCATTCCTCAGCACGCCTGCTTGACCTGGTCGGGCTCTCGGATGAGACCACCGGGTCATCTCAGGGCGAGTTCGACCTTTTATTCGGGGCCTGGGAAGACGATGAGTTATCGAGCGCAGCATCGGAGAGCGGGCTCGTCCAGTCTGACGCGGAGGCTTCGACTGGGCTTCCTCCTTCGGGTATGGTGGAACCCTCCACTCTCCCCTGAGCCCTCGTGGCTCAATGATTGGTTCCTGGGCCCAGAGCGCTGCTCATGGCCACACCCCGCCCTGGTCCCTTTCTTCCCGGAAGTGCATGAGGAGCTGACAAGATCATGGGGGGCACCTTTTACTACCTGATCCCGATCTTTCAGCTCCCCCGCTCTCACTACCCTTGATGGTGGGGCGGCCCAGGGGTATTCGGTGATCCCCCAGGTGGATAAGGCACTCACGGTGCACTTGTGCCCGCAGAGCGCCGCCACCTGTCGCGGGCGCCCGAAGCTCCCGTCCAGGGCCTGTAGGTTTACGTCATCTCTGATGGCTAAAGCCTAAGGTGCCGCTGGACAAGCCGCCTCCGCCCTGTACGCTATGTCTCTCCTGCAGGTACACCAAGCCAAGGTGCTAAAAGAGCTGCACGAGGGTAGTTCTGACCCGGGATTGATGCAGGAACTGGGCTCAGCGATCGATCTCGCTCTCCGGACGACGAAGGTCACAGCGCGGTCTCTCGGGCAGGCGGTGTCCACCCTGGTGGTCCAGGAGCGCCACCTTTGGCTCATCCTGGTCGAGATGAGAGAGGCTGACAAGGCATGGTTCCTTGACACCCCCATTTCCCAGGTTGGCCTGTTCGGTGACACCGTCGAGGACTTTGCCCAGCAGTTCTCAGCGGTGAAGCAGCAGACGGAGGCTATTCAACACATCCTGCCCCAACGTGGCTCAAGACCCCGCACCACATCTGCTCGTCGCCAAGGGTGTCCTCCTGCAGCAATAGCACCGGCTCCACCTCAGCCTGCCCCCGCCTTGAAGTGGCATCTGTCATAAAGTGGTGATCTTCCCGACGCGAAGACCCCCCAGAGATGCGCAGTCGGATCGGTGCTTTCCTTCCTGCAGGAGAGGCTGGAGGGGTGGCTGTCCCCTCCACCTTGAAGGTGTATGTAGCCACCATTTCGGCACATCTGATGCAGTGGATGGTAAGTATTTGGGGAAGCACAACTTGATCAACAGGTTCCTGAGAGGCGCTAAGAGGTTGAATCCCTCCAGACCGCGCCTCATCCCCTCGTGGGACCTCTCTGTAGTCCTTCGGGGTCTACGGGGAGCTCCATTTGAGCCACTGGAGTCAGTTGAGCTTAAGGCACTCTCTTTGAAGACTGCCCTCCTGACTGTGCTCACTTCCATCAAGAGGGTAGGGGACCTGCAGGCATTCTCTGTCAGCGAATCATGCCTGGAGTTCAGTCCGGGTTACTCTCACGTGATCCTGAGACCCTAATCGGGCTATGTGCCCAAGGTTCCCATGACCCCTTTTAGGGATCAGGTAGTGAACCTGCAAGCGCTGCCCCAGGAGGAGGCAGACCCAGCTTTGCCGTTGCTGTGTCCGGTGCATGCTTTACGCATCTATTTGTATCGCACGCAGACCTTTAGAAGCTCCGAGCAGCTCTTGTTTGCTTTGGTGGACAGCGGAAAGGAAGCGCTGTCTCCAAACAGAGGATCGCCCACTGGGTCATTGACACTATCGTCATGGCATATCATGCTCAGGATGTGCCGCCCCCTGTGGGGTTATGAGCCCACTCTACTAGGAGTGTAGCGGCCTCCTGGGACCCCCAATTAAATTTTACAAATTTCTTGGGTTGCTCGTTTAAATGGGGTTTTCAGTTCTCCCTGATTCCCATCGTCATTGGGGAACCAAGTCACTTCAGGGATCATGGGCGAGGGGATTTATGTTGCGTGACCGCTACAAGGCTCTTTTAGCAGCTCTACATGTTGTAGACCCTACCACAGAGAATAATCAGGATCGCATTAGGAAGTTGCGTTAT
The DNA here is from genome assembly GCF_019703515.2 of Myxocyprinus asiaticus. NCBI lineage: Eukaryota > Metazoa > Chordata > Actinopteri > Cypriniformes > Catostomidae > Myxocyprinus > Myxocyprinus asiaticus. The sequence continues at coordinate 45,270,443 of NC_059344.1, forward strand.
CTTATGGACCACCTCAAACAAAAATGCCAGCAGTTCTTTCAGTTTAACCAAAATCTCACAATAGATGAATGTATGGTCAAATCTAAAGCTCGGTCAGGATTTAAACAATACATGAAGGGTAAGCCTACTCGGTGGGGTTTTAAATTATGGGTAATTGCAACATCAGACTCGGGTATACTCTCGACTTTAATGTTTACAAAGGTAGTCATGATGGGCGTGTCACTGACTTGGCCACCAAAGTAGTTGAATCGTCACTGCAGCCATTCAAAGACCAGGGCCATAATGTTTGGTTAGACAACTTTTATATGTCCCCAGCTCTTATGGTTAAGTTGTTAGAAATGGGAACTAATGCCTGTGGGATATGCAGGGTGAATCATAAACTGTTTCCTGCATAATTTAAAGACATCAAAAGATGGGAACGCAAGACAGCTCATGGGGATATGAGATGGTGTAGGACTGAGGGGAATATAATTGTAATTCAGTGGAAGGACACATGTGCAGTTACATGCCTCTCCAATTTCCACAATGTGAATGGCTCAACCGAAATTACTAGGTTTGTAAAAAATTATGGAGACTGGACAAAAGAAGAAGCCCTCCAGCCCACTGTCATCAGCGATTATAACAAAAACTTGGGCGACGTTGATAGGTCAGACCAAATGATAAAATCTTACGACGTCCTACAAAAAACTCAGAAGTGGTGGAAAACTCTTTTTTTCCACTTCATAGACATTGCCGTCATCAATAGTTTCATATTGTTTAAGGAATGGCAACACATTCATGCAGCACCAGGGGATGAGCATAGACCGGTGAACTTAACCCAGATAGATTTCAGAGAAAACCTGGCTCATCAGCTGGGAGGTATCAATATTCACACAAGTTTCCCTTTGCATACACTAAAGCCTGTAGTCCCTCCTTCGTCATGACTCCACACAGCCCATGTCCCTAAATTTGAAGAGTCCTCTAAGAGATGTTGGCTATGCTATTGGAAAAGTAGGACTGAAAATAAAACTAAAGTAGCTTGTTGCACGCCGGAAAGTAATGGCAAAAGACTTTGCTTGGTTTGCGATAGGAACTGTTTTCAGTCTTGGCACTCAGCTGAGTGTGACCAGTTTCGCAAAGAGGCCTAGGTTGGGCTGTGTTTACTGGTGTTGTCCTTCCCCTTCCCTCTTTTCTCCCTCTCTTCTCTCCACAGGTACTGCAGTTTTTGAGTATTTATGAATTTATATATATTCTGTTCCTGCGCTCTTTATTAAAAATGTATTTACTGTAGATAGTTCGAAAGTTTGATTTTGTATGTTTTGCTGTATAGTGCGTGTGTAATTCTAATGTTCAAATTAAATAAAGTGTGTTTTATTGAACACATAAAATGTATATTTCAGTGTTTGTGTCCTGCAATTTCAGATGCAATCTCAATTTATTATTACAGGTGCTCAAAAGGAGTATTTGAGGAGTGGTCATGTGAAATGTATCATAACATTCTAAATGTTTGTTTTTTTCCGTTTTCCCACTAATCACTAGAATGGTCATAACTTTTAAACAATAGATTATATTTCTAATCTGTCTGCTATTCTACATTGCCCACAAAATTATGTATATTTCATACACTCTAAGTCTCCCTCTAGCTTGTAATTAAAATGGTTGAAAATGCAGTTGTCTGATGAAGTATGGTGGCTGGAGAAGATTTTTGTAAAAATTGCTGTGTGAAATCTTATTGATAAACGATGCTTAGCCTTAAATAATCATACATATATTTATATCATTTGAAAGCCCTAGTTCTTCTCTTCAGTATAGTATATACAGTTCAGGTGTGTGATGTTATATGAATATCAATATAATATGAATTTTGATATGAATATCATATTCTGGCACAGAATGGAATTTTCGGAATTTGGGGCTCAGGCTTTAAAGGGTTAAAAGAACTAGCAATGCCCATTGGTCACATGACGCCATGCGAGGATCAGGCGTGTGAACGGCGAGCTCTGCGCACTTTGCTAGTTTTAATACTTTTAATGACATAAACTGGTGAGATTTGATACACTCTATCCCATAACTGTTCTAGGAATACAATATGTCAAAGAATTCAAATTCCTTGGGCTCCGGAGACATTAAAAGACACTTACGTTCTCAAGCTGACACCCCCAAGCAGACCACAAGCCTGGGAGTCGATTTAGTCGGGGAGATGCAGGAAATGCGGCGAGAGATGCTGAACGTGTCGGCAATGCTGACAAAGGTTGTTGCTGACTTGGAGGATCTTGCTGTGATACGTTGATCGATCACTGCCATGGAGACGAAGTTCACTGATGTGGTTGCAGGAGTGGGGGATGTTGAGAAACAGATCGATTATCTGGAGTCATCAGAGAGGGAATTATCTGCTAATCCACTAGTGACCAAGGTGGATTCGGAGCGTGTCTAGGAGAAGTTGGAGGACATGGAGAATTGTAGCCGGTGGAATAACGTCCGTATCATTGGAATCCCTGAGGAAGCAGAGGGACAAGATACGGTGAAATTCCTGGAGGAGCTCTTTCCGAATCTGCTCGACATAGCAGGCCATAAGCTGGAAATCGGGTGTGCTCACAGGGCTCCTGCTCGGCGATCCGCTGAGGGAGACATGCCCTGATCAATTCTTGCCAAATTTCTGAGATCATCCGACAAAGATCTTGTGTTGCACGAGGTGAGGAGTAAAAGAAGGCTTTCTTGGAAGAACCACAGAATTTTTTTGTTCCCAGACTTTGCGAATTCGACAAGAGAGAAACTTGATCAATTCAAGGAATGCAAGAAACTTTTACATCAACAGAAGGTCGCTTTTGCACTGATATTCCCAGCCAAATTGAGAATAGATGCTAAAGATGGCCACAAAACATTCATATGCCCACAGCAAGCGATGTCCTGCATAAAGTCAATGGAGTAAGTAAGTCATCTGGTTGTACTCACGTTGCAGCCGAGTGGAATTTTTTGAGTGCTGGTTCCGCCTAGTGGCTGGAGTTTGTTTTTTGGAGTATTTCTTGCAAAGACATTGGAGTGATTAAGTCATTTGTTGCACTCATATTGCAGCCGAGTGGACCGGCTCACTGAAAAATCATTTGACTGTTTGAGGAATCTGCGCGTTCTTTTTGTGCTGGTTCCGCCTAGCAGCTGGAGTTTATTTTGTAGAGTAACACACCTTCAGGACAGTTTTATGGATGAACCTACATGCTCTTTGTGCTTATTCCGCCTATTGGCTGGAGTTTGTTTTGTGGAGTATTTTTAGCAAAGTCAATGGAGTAATCATCTTGTTGTACTCACGTTGCAGCCGAGTGGACCAGCTCACTGAACATATGCTATTGGCTGGAGCTTGTTTTATAGATTATCTTTTGCTGTGTAATTCTGTCTCACAAAATTTGTATAGGATCACCGGACTTGAGCAATCTGATGGCAAAGTTGTCGCGGGGGTTCTCGTAGGTGTGCATGGACTGTTTGAGTTTGGAGGGATGGACACCAGTTGGCTCTATTGTGCGCGGGGTTTATGCGCATGTTTTTCTTTTTTCTGTTTGTTTGGTTCTGGGGGATGTTCAGGTTCTGATTGTTGCACTAATGTTGGAATTTGGTCTTTATAATCTTGTTTTTGACACACAATCTATTTTTTCTTATATGTCAAAATGTCAAATGTTAATATGAGTGGATTGTCTCTCTCCACATTGAATGTGAATGGGTTGGGGCACCCCATAAAAAGAAGGAAGTTTATTTCTCTTCTTAAGCGTAAGAAATATGATATTGTTTTTCTTCAAGAAATGCATATTTCTCAGCAGGAAGCTGAAAAATTTGTGAGGATATGGGGTGGGCATTTTTTTATAGTGCTGGCTTGAGTAAGAGCAGTGTAGTCATTACGCTGATAATAAACATCTACAATTCAAATGTCTCAAACAGATTAAAGATAAATTAGAGTCATTATTGTTTTAGCTGAAATTCAAGGGCAAAGTCTTATTTTGGCTAATATTTATGCACCTAACATTGATGATCAGGGCTTTTTTATAGATCTTGAATGGATGTTGCAAGCCTCTGGCACCCCTCATGATATAATATTGGGAGGAGACTTTAATCTCCTGATGGACTCCTTGATCATAGTGAAGCAAAAGTGCACAAGCCCCCTAGAGCAACATTGATGCTTCACAGGATGTGTAAAAATCTTGGTTTTACAGATATTTGGAGACTTCTGAACCCATCTGGGAGGGACTATACATTTTTTGAACTCTGTCCCCCTTATTGTTCTGTCTTGCCCTGGAAGCATTAGCGGCCGCAATAAGAAAAGGAGGATGATTTTCCAGGGGTGGTGGCGGGAGGTGTGGTGCATAAGCTTTTATTATTTGTCTCCGACCCTACTAGATCTATGCTTTGCCTCCACAGAATTATTAATTACTTTTCTAAGTTCTCAGGACACAGAGTGAATTGGTCCAAATCCGAAGCTTTGTCTCTGGCAGCCTACTGCCCAGTAACGGCTTTTCAGCCGGGCAACTTCCAGTGGCCCAAACAGGGCATTAAGTATTTGGGTATTCTATTCCCAACAAATTTGTGTGATTTAGTCAGATTAATTCTGACCCTTTAATAAAAAGGTTTTCGAGCAATGTGGGCAGGTGGGCTTCATTACATTTATCTATGACTGGGAAGGGAATTAAAATGAATTGTATTCCAAAATTCAACTATCTACTACAATCTCTCCCTATAGATGTCCCCCTCTCTTATTTCAAGCAATTTGATAGCATAGCGAAGTCCATCATTTGGACTGGTAAATGTCCCAGATTACACTTCAGTAAGTTATATAGGCCGATTGACAAAGGTGGGCTAGGCCTACCCAATATTTTGTTTTATTATTATGCATTCAGTCTCAGCCCCTCTCTGGTTTTGTATTAAACAGGAGGTTCTTGCCCTTATTTCGCCATTGCAAAGCTTTTCTATCAAACTAACCGGAGAAGTTAAGTTACACCCCGTTATCTCGCATTTGCATGCGGTATTGATAAAAGTGTCCAGAATGTTTAATTCAGACATTTTTTAAATGCTGCTTCAAGCATATGGCTGAACCCAAAATTATGTATTAATAAGTCCCCTTTCTGCTGGTCAGAGTGGATTGTGAGGGAGGTTACTACACTCAGTGACCTATATGAGAGTGGAGTGTTGAGATCTTTTGAACATATGGTTCAACATTTCAGGATTCCCAGGTTTCAGTTATTTAGGTATTTACCTCTGCGCCACCTGCTCTATACTATTTTTGGGAGTAGCATACACCCCCCCTAAAGCGGTAGATACTCTGAGAGTGGTGATTACTGATTTTGGAAAAGGTCATGTGGCATCAGTGCATTACTCCCTGCTAATTCAGAGTCTGTGGGATGGTGCTTCAACTTCTCTCAAGAGATTTTGGGAGAAAGATTAAACTTGGTATTGGAAGAAGGAGTGTGGGCTAGGATTCTTAAAAACGTCAAGTCTGCATCTAGATATGCAAGGTGTGCCTTTTGCAATTTAAGATTTTACATTGATTCTATTGGACCCCCTCTAGATTGTACAGGCTTGGTCTTAAAGACACACCCACCTGCTGCCGATGCCAATCAGAAGATGGGGACACAACTCATGTTATTTAGTGGTGTTAAGATCCAAGAATTTTGGTTGAGGGTTCAGAGATTTTGTGTGATGTATTGGGCACTCAAATTTCCTTTTGCCCCAGACTCTGTATTTTAGGCAGTGGGGCAGTCATTAATATAGGGGATATATTCATAAGAAATTGGGTGCTAGCCAGTGTTATGATCGGTAGACAGATCATTCTGGGGGGATGGAATTCGTGTCTCGAGACACCTTTGTTCTGCTCTATTCGTTGTGGTGCGTTTTGCTTTTTTAGCACGAAAATGAGTCTGTCTGAACGGTTTCTGGAAGAAATACTTTAGCCAATAGTTATATGAATGCTGCTCATACTTGAAAATAAATAAATGCTTATCTGAAAGTCACCAGAATTGAACACTTTGGTGATGTTTTTTGCAACAACAAAAAATCTCGCGGGGGAGCATGCCCCCGGACCACCCTAGCTATAAGGTTTATTAGGCAGATTTAGAGGTCTGCAACCCGACGGGACCAGAGAACCCGACAGGTTTCGGGTCGGATTCAGTTTTGTAATTAATGAAAAAATAAACAGGCCTAGCAATCTTGTTTCGCATATGTGCTTTCACTCACAGACATGTGCGAACGGACGAGTTAGGGGCTGTTCACACTGAATGTGTTTTTGTGCACATCTGTTCTACAAGAGCTGCAATCTCTTCTGGTCAAAGGAGCCATAGAACATGTTCCCCTTCCAGAGAGAGAGTCAGGTTACTACAGCAGATACTTCCTGGTTCCCAAGAAGGATGGGGGATTGCGTCCAATTTTAGATCTTCGAGGCTTGAACCGCTCAATCAAGGCGCTCAAGTTCAAGATGCTAACTGTAAAGATGATCGTGTCACAAATTCAACGTCGCGATTGGTTAGTCACGATCGATCTCATGGACACATACTTTCTTATAGAAATACTGCCACAACACAGGAAGTTCCTGAAGTTTGCTTTTGGGGGCGAAGCTTACCAATATCGGGTTCTTCCATTCGGTCTAGCCTTATCACCACGCACATTCACAATGTGCATGGATGCAGCACTGGCTCGACAACCATGGCTGCTGTTGCATCATCCAGGTGGATGCTGCACACTGGTGGTGGTTGAGGAGAGTCCTCTGTGTAAAGCGCTTTGAGTGTAGTGTCAGAAAAGCGCTATATAAATGTAACGTTCATTCGTTCATTCATTCATTCAATCATTCATTCAAATACACTTAGAAATTCTGCCAAAAATGTCCATCTTGGTGAGATATTAATGTAAGGTACTGTAGAGTCAGTAATGTCTAAAGTGAACATTAACAGTGGGACAAAAAAGTGGATTTGTATCAAAATGTCAGACTTGAAGTATAAATGTAACATAATAGACCTGCCGCTGATAAGTTTGTTGTTCATATTAATCAAACAACAATAACAAGAAAACAAATAAACCACTGACTGCTCTTGGCTGGATCAATTTATTAGCTTTAAAAAGTATTAATGGAATATAATCATACAGTGAAAAGCAGTAGCCAGTAGTTTTATGTTACCTTTGAATTTCATTTTCAGTGTTTACTTGAATACTTGACTGGCTCCTGCTCTTAATTATTTAAACCTGTTAAAAAAAAGCACTGTTTTTTTTCTTTGTTTTGTTTTGTTTGTTTGTTGTTGTTGTTCTATTGTTTTTAATTTGTTTCTTTTTATTGCTTTTATATTTTATTCATTTGTTTCTTTGTTCTTATTTGATTACAGACTGTTGACTTGTCTTGAATAGTTACTTGAGAACTTTAAACAATGCTTACATAATACATTTTTTTTTATTATTATTTGTTGTGGTATCAAAATAGGTAGAATCGTAAAATTTCACTACTGATTATTTATATATTGTGTATGGTAGATCTTGCTATAGTAACATTATGAAAATTTAGATCTCCTTCCATAAAAGTGTGAGCACCCCAGCTTTAGAAAGTTGTGATGACCGTTTTTGAGTGGGTAGATAACATTAAACAATGGCTTGAGGTTAGTTACGCTGATATCATTAGCTACTTTAGGCTGTTATGACATACCATTTTTATTCAAACTAAAACTAGAATGGTTGTTGTTCTCTGTCTAGACAACATGATCACACAGGAAGTCGGCATGTTGCTTCTGAATGTTCCAGTACCTTGACATCTTTCATCCAACATTTTTGCAGTGTTTACTTCTCCTTTGGCAGAATCAGAAGTGCATTGCATCAGTTGCGTTGGAGTCCAAGGATCTCACCCTGCTCTGAAACCAGGAATTAATCATGTTTGCATAAACAGTGACAAGCATCATTTGGAGGTTCCATTTTCCCTCTAAGAATATATATTTTACTGTTAGGTTTAGGGTTACAGTTTGGGTACAGAGTTAATAAAATATGATTTCTTTTTCACTATATTACATCCTTTACAGCTAAAATCAACTTGCTTTTGGTGCCCCTGTCAGGGCATTTCACCCAGAAAGTGTGGCTAACATGTGCCCAGATATTCAAAAACACTTCCCGCTTCAGCCACTGGATGCAGTGCTTTGAATTGTGGTAAGCACAGACCGAGTTTAGCTCAAGAAAAGTCATCCTACTGTTTCTGAATTCACAATTAGAGCAGTATGGTCTGGAACACTCATATTTGCAGGGGGTTTTTTTTAGCCATAAACCAGAAACAATCCAGCGCAATTAGAATCATCATGGCGGTGCCCAATGGTTAGACAGGAAAACTGAATAGCAAAGGCTTTTGGGACTATAGCCAATGTGTATTTGTCCTCCATCATTTCAGTGTATATAGATGTAGGGAAAACTGTCTTAAATGAATAAAGATTGCATTGCCCATTGTGATAAACAAGAGTTGAATATGCTTCAGATATATGCAAGCTTAATTTGACAACTGTGTTTTCTTTTAATGCCACAACCTACTTAAGTGAATGGCAGTCTCCTTTTCTTATGTTTATATGTGTAAGCACAGCTCCAGCAGGGACCCCAGTATTAGACATGCTGTCTTGCCTACTCCATCACTGCATCCAGAGTTTCGTCCCAGTGTGAGGGTCCAACACTGACCCCAAGACACTTGGACATACCAATTAAGAACCAAAGCAGACTGATCCAGGGGCTCATTAAATAGCCACAAGGTGCCTTTGAAGAGTCTGTCTGAAGACAGGCCAGGCAGGCCCCATTACAGCAGACAGCGACCAAACCGATAGCAGAGATAAATGATGTGAGACCTGTAGCACTGGGCGCACTGACTCTGATAAATAAACATGGGGAGATCTCTGCCATTGTTTAGTGTGGCAGGAGCATGGATGGTTCTGAACCCACACAACAAACCACCAGCACAATACCAGCTCATGAATAAGCCATGAGAGATGCAGCAGGGTAAGGCAAACATGTCCCTCTCTGAAAAATAAACACTCAGTGAGAGGAAAGAGGGGGATCGTGCGTGCCAAAATATGCAGTGCATAACATACTGCATTGTAGAGATATTGTGTAACTATGAATCCACAGTCTTCAATGCTAATGGTGCGTGCAAGAAGAGAGTAGTTTCATGCCTATAATAATGTGTATGTGTGTGTGTGTGCACTTGCGTGGGTGTGTGTGTTTATTTCTTACATAGAAAAACAAGTCAATGGAAAGTCCCCAAAGGGATAGAAAAACAAACATACTTACATACACACAATAGTTTGTCTGTGGCCAGGACTTCCTTATCCATTTATGTTATGGTGTAGCCATATGGCAACAAATTATTTTCTTTAACTTTCTCATCTTTCAGAAAAAAGTTAAAATACAATTTAAAATATACTGTTAGAAATAAAGGGCAATCTTTAAAGTAGCCAGTAATATGCTCTTTTTAAGCCACATGATCATTTTATTTTGTCTCCAAGACAATTTTTCCTGGGTCACCTTTCTGTTGGAGACACCTGCTGAAGTTCTCTCAAATTGCTCTATTAAACACATTTTCTACATCATCATTTGAAGTTTATTGGATGTTGTCGAACGCTGATCAAGTTGTTAACTGATCAATCTTATCTAACATAATTTTACAGAGAGTTAAAAAAAATATGAAATTTGAAAAAAAAAATTGTCATATGGCAACTTCATACTACAATGGAATTTCATAATGAATTTTATCACTGGAAATTTTTATAGATAGAGACATCTATTGTATTATTGAATTGATTCATTTATTTGGAAATGTTTACCATAATATAATTGCATTTATGCATAAATAACATAATCATGATTTTGATTTCTTTTTTCAGTCAAAAGTGAACACGGCAATGTGTCATGGAAAGAGGCGAGAAGAGAGCAGAGTTAGTTTATCCGATAGACAACAGTGAGGATGAGCTAGGCTTTAGTGACAGTAAAAATGACATTGATAATTGATAGAATGCATGTTAATTATTCACTTAGTCTTAGTTTTAGGAATTTCATTTGTATAAATACATTAATTCATTATAGAAATATTAATTTAATCAAAGAAGAAATTGATCATTTTTAAGAAAAAATTTATTGGACCATTTTAAGTTGTGCTATAGAGTTTTTTTTTTATTAGAGCTATTTTATGTCAGAAAATCTAATGGGAAATATATTCCATCGATAAAACATTATGCACACCATACAGGGTTATTTCAGTATAATTCTTCTGTTGATACATTGACAACAGCCAGTCTCAACCACACCACCACAAATGGTTGTCTCTGCTCTGCTGCCTCTAGTGGCAAAAAAAGAAAAAAAAAAATCCTCTCCAGTTGTTCTCACACATCAATGGCTGTCCTTGAGCTCTGCACCAAGCTTCTCAACCACATATTTAATAATGCCAATGGCAATTTATAGGGTATTTGATTTAATTTGAGGCTTGATGCCCAATGTAGAAAGCAAGAGGTTAAAAGCTGCCCTGCAAACCTTCAGCAAACAAAGAGGGAAGAATAATTGAGTGAGCATGACGAAATGTATAGGTATTTGGGTAGCATCTTAAGCAGTGGCAGGCCATGCGTTTAAAGTCTAGGCCTTCAGTGTGATTCATGCCATTAAGAAAACACAGTTTCACAATGAATAAGACACCCTATGCCTTTGGGCATCATACATTATGCCACAGCTAACTATTAATATGAACTGACATTTTAAAAACACGTCCACGCACGAAAGCCAGAACTTGAAATGACACTTAATGCTCAAGGAAGCCTAATTTTAACTTCAGAATGACTATTTTGTGAAATGAACGTCTCCCGAACAGACATTCAAAAATCATAATTTTTCATATGAATCTACCAAGGAGGTTTATAATACCTGGAAAAATCTATCTAATAAAATTTGCGATTTAAATGTTGCTTGCAATAAATTTTGTTTCGTCAGGTACACGGTTATGCTGTGTTCCATTCAAGTTGGATGTGGGATATTCCTACTTGATATCTCCCACAATAAATGCATTCCATTCCCCGATGTTCAGAACTGCAAGGCTTTCGTTAGCTTAGCAGGGGTTTGACTCTCATTAGAGATGTCTTTTAGCAACCCAACAGATAAACAATGCTCCAGCGCTAGCATTTGTGCTTCAGGTGTACATTTATCAAAAGAGGTTATAATTTACCATGTTTTATGCACCTGTTTCTGCAGACGTTTGTTAAACAAGCTTTAATATCATGTAATGTGGAAACTAACTCATTTATCGATATTACTTAGAGCACCTGTTATGGTTTTTCAAATATTACCTTTCATGTAGTGTGTTATCTGACTACATGAGGCCCAACAACTACAAACCCACAAAAGCAAACACCAGTTACAATATTTTACATTATGTAATAATCAGCAATCAATTATTTTAATAATTAGTTCTTTTAATAATCATGTCAAATTTGTAGTATTAAAACTGCATTGTAAGAGGTTAGAAACAAATAAATAATCTCTTAATTATAACACCCTGTCTATACCTAGCGCGTCCGTTGATGCGACGCGCTGCAACGGCTTGAGGCTGTCTACACTGGACGCATCGACACAAACGTTCTAAACCATTTAATTTGTAGAGTAGCACCAGAGTGTGTAGTGCAGAATGGAACGGGACACCCATTTATTGTCGGCGCGACGGATGCTTCCAGTGTAGACGGCATCATTTATTATAATAGGGGTTCTATTACTTTTGACACGCAGCTCAGGGTAGCCAGGGTGTAAGAGTTCTTATTCATTTTGGATCTTCATGTGTGTGTGCAAGAGGCTCTGAATAAGATTTTGAAATGTTCCATTCCCTGTTCCTTGCAAGATCAGTAGCATCGGTCCAGTTAAAGTTTTTTGGAGCCTCTCCATCTTTCTGCACTGCCATAGTGAGATTGGTAGCCAGTCTCTGATCTCTGCTCATTGATCAAGCCGGAAACAGAGCCATTAGTATGCAGGTCCTGCTCCCAGACACAAACCAGGGGAGAAATATTAGAGCAGTACACATTTGTCTCCCTAATCAAATACACCTGATTCAACTCATCAGCTCATTAGTGGAGACTCCAAGACCTGAACTGGGTGTGTCAGAAAAGGGAGATATACAAAATGTGCAGTGTTACGGGGCCTCCAGGAACAGGGTTGGGAACCACTGCTTTAAACAATTTTTTCAGATTTTTCTCTGCATTCATTTCTAATAAAACAAGTGACAATGGTCCCTATGACAATGTTGCCTCCCTGTTCCTGCAATTCAGCCACAAAAACAAGGACGCAATCAAAGAGACAAGTGAAATACACATGCACATAAAACTAGTGCACTTGTCTAAGCTAATGTATGCATGGAAAACAAGAAAGAGATCTCGGGCTGATCTAGCGGTAAGACTGTTCTGTTGTGTTTTATGTTTCTATTAATGTGTGCTTTTTGTTGGTGGGCTCGTTACCCTGATTACCGGCACCTGTCTCTCATTCACCTTTCCCTACATTACTCCCTTGTGTGTGCTGTTCTGTGCCAGATCGTCTTGTATCCTCAAGCGTCAGCCACGCTGAGCGACTCTCAGCTCTGTCTGTCTAGTGTTTTGATTTTTCGCTTTCTGTCGGTTTTGTTTTGGTGCTGCTTTCAGTGATTACCTCTCTATCATTCCAGTTCTCATCCGGTTACCAGTTTCATATATCTACTCACATTCCAGCAACTCACCTCCATTATTGGATTACTTCCCTGGTTCACATGCTCCATCTGCTCACTCTTGGATTTTGCTGCCTCGCTGGTCACGGACTTAACCCTTCAGCCCCCCAGCTTCGCTGCCTCCTGCTCTGTTTATTTGCGCTGGTCTGGGGCTCTCTCCCACCACATCGCCCGTATGACTGTGCTGTGGACCTGTTGCCAGGTACTTCTCCGCCACCCCTCCGAGAGGGAGGCCATGGAGAAATACATCGAGGAGTCTCTGGCAGTGGGACTCATCTGTCATTCCTCATCGCCAGCTGACACAGGTTTCTACTTTGTGGAGAAGAGGATGGGTCGCTTCACACCTGTATCGACTATCAGGGGCTGAATGAGATTACTATCAAGAACAGGTATCCTTTACCATTAATATCTTCAGCCTTTGAGTTGTTGCAGTGGGTGACCATCTTTACAAATTTGGACCTGCGAAACACCTATCACCTTATTCGGCTTTTAACACCCCTATGGGGCATTTTTAATAATTAGTAATTCCCTTTGGTTTGACCAATGCCCCAGCCGTCTTCCAGACCTTGGTGAATGATGTGCTGTGGGACATGGTTAATTGGTTTGTCTTTGTGTACCTGGATAACATATTGATCTTCTCTCAGTCTCTCCAGGAGCACACCCAGCATGTCCTCCAGGTCCTCCGGAGACTTCTCGAGAACCAGCTCTTTGTAAGGGCGGAGAAGTGTCAGTTTCACACACAGTCAGTTCCATTCCTGGGGTTTGTAGTCTCTTCGGAGGGAATTTGTGTGGATCCTGGCAAAGTGTGGGCTGTAGCCAGTTGGCCAATCCCTGATTCCCACAAGGCCCTGCAGATATTTTTGGGATTTGCCAACTTTTATAGACGTTTTAGTGTGAATTACAGCCAAGTTGCTGCCTATCTGATGGATCTTCCACCAAGGAGTCATTTGAGTGGTCAGCCAAAACTCAAGCTGCCTTTGACAAACTTATTTATTAGTTCACCTCAGCGCCCATTTTGATTTTTCCTGACCCCAATCAACCCTACGTGGTGGAGGTAGATGCGTCAGAGGTGGTGTTGGTGCAGTCCTATCACAATAGTCCCCTCTCGATGGTTTGACATTATTTTTCTCATTGTCTTTCTCAGGCTGTTGGTGGTCAAGCTGGCCTTGGAGGAGTGGCATCACTGGTTGGATGGAGCCAAAAAAAAAATTTTGTTGTCTGGACCGACCACAAAAACATTGAATATATCCAATCTGCCAAAAGGCTCAATCACCAGCAGGCTCGCTGTACACTATTCTTTGGACGGTTTGATTTTATGATTTCATACCGTCCTGGCTCCAAAAATGCCAAACCTGATGCGCTCTCTAGGATCTTTCCCGGACCCGAGCAGCCGGTCAGCCCTGAGCTCATCGTTCCACCTGAGCAGGTGGTAGCGGCAGTCTCGTGGGTTATCGAGGCTTGGGTCAAGAGAGCTCGTAGGATAGTAACTGCTCATGGGGTGTGTCCGGTGGGTCTGCTCTTTGAGTCGGTCAGATCACCTGTCCTACAGTGGGGCCACTCATCCTGTCATCTGGGGGTCAGATGTACATTGGCATAGATACAATAGAGATTCTGGTTGCTGACCGTGACGAGAGATGTTCACTGGTTTGTGGTGGCTTGTTCAGTCTGTGCTCAAAACAAGACCTCTAATCACCTAATCACTGAAATATAAAATATGGCAGCTGTCCTAAACAATAAAAAGTAAATTCTATTCATTAGAAATTAATAATCACAATTACAATCTCAAGGGAAATAATTTACAATTATAGTTTTTGGCATAATAATGCAGCCCTATTAATGGTTTACATCAAGTGGTCGACAGATATGGATTTTTAGTGGCCGATGCCAATATCCAGACAGCAGGGTGGCCAATAGGCCTATAAAATGCAGTTATATCACACAATTTGATAGAGTAAATAACATATACATAAAATAGCAAAAAACTAAATAATAATAAACTATTATATAACACTATATTTACTCAAAATTTCATGCAAAACTAACTTTGTAAAAAAATAACCTTTTAAAAAATAAGATTGTTTTAAATGGTAGATGCTTTAACAGTTTCTTCTGATTTCTGTTTAGTCATAAAATTTTAGAAATGTATTTGCACATATGAATACAGTGAACATGACATTTACTCATGGCACATGTGAAGCTCTTTTACTCTGAATTTGCTCTCTCACATGCTAGTGTGGATCCAGCAAGCAGCAAACAGTTTATACAGTGTTGGGCCTCATGTATTCAGATAGAAGACAAAGGCAGGCCTAACACAGTCGTAAAACCTGACTGAGGCCCACACACAAAGTCATAAATCTTACTGATAAAAACCGCGCCAAAATCAAACAAAGGGAGTCCAAAACAGATTACAAATCCCATGAAGCCTTGCTCACTAAAGGATCGAACTCTCAACTCCTATTGGATAAGGCACACAGAACGCCCCTCAACCATGACGTCATCGGGAGTAGAAATAACTCTGAGATCCTTCTGGGCATTGCTTCCAGCAACTTTGCTCGCCGTGTGTAGACACAGCTCATCGCTGCTCTCAGGTGTAGCCTCGTGGCACAAGGAGGTAACATCCGACTTGAAACTGTGGCCATACAATCTCCATCTCGCTGGATGAGTTGAGATTACTCTGTGTTCCACCGAACACTCTAACGGATCCGAAGGAGACCGCCGAGCAATCCGCATCTTCATCCATTTGCCTGCAGAAGTGAAGAGAAAAAGATTTCTCTTCCCTCTACAATCAAGTCGATGTTGCTGATTTCTCCGCCAGCCCGCTGAGAATCAGCAGCTGTACCGCCCGCCGACAGAGTGAGGAAATGGCCTCCCGTCATCACCCGAGCCTCGAGGAACCGAGTCGGAGTTAAAGGACAGATGAACACACATTCTACCTGCATCCTCATACGATTCAAGTAAGAGGTTTACGTCTGGGCAGAGATAGAATATTATAGTGTGTTATTCTTGTGTATCAAGGTTATTGCTTCTACAGTTTATGGACCACCAAATCCGCTCATTGCTGCTAATAATACTCAAGGTATTACTGTAATGTACTGTTATCACAAATGAGATCTGCTGTTTTGTAGTCCAACCACATTGGACTGTTGTGTATTTCCGCCATCGCGGGTGAGACCGGCACACTGAGTTTATCCATTAAAGAACCAAAGTCAGCGGGATGGTTTACAAGCTGTGATAAACTAACAGCTGCTTTCTCTCCCACGATCGCGAAACCGGCTTTGATACCACCACTTTATTCTCTCTCTCTCGTACTAACCACACACACACGCGACCCCTCACAAACATTCTCGCACACACTTTTGGCTAGTAGATAACTTTGTGATAAAGCTCAGCTTTGTCCCTAAGTTATCGTACAAGCGGAAACACGCGGTAAACGGGCAGACGCCATTAACCGGCTTCTCTCCGCCCACATTTGTGGCCATATTCTCTGGCCGGAAATCTTGTGTGACGTACTCTCCACGAGAGTCACGTCCGCCATTTTGTGCGCGTCACACCTTACACACACACACACACACACACACACACACACACACGCACATTCACACACACACACATTCACACACACACACATACACACATACACACACCTACCTTCCTCTCATGTGTTATAGGATTAGTTTTGTTACCATATCTAATCATGTCACTGTTTAGTTTGTAGTTGTAAGTTGGAAGTTTATTGACTGCACTGTATTGATTATTAATTGATATTACTGCAGAAATAAACTTTGTTATATTTCAAAGAGAAGTGTTTTGGTTTGTTTTGCATACACCTGTGTCAAATGCTGGTAGGGGATGTCAGTGCTCGGATTCAAGCCTTCATTGTTTCCTTTTGAATGTCGATATTCTTAAGAGAACAATCTAATATTGAGACTGTTATACTGTCTGGTTATTAGTCCCTGATTCCAGGGTGGTGCCCTGGTGATATTAATCCTTATTAATATTCTATTGATTTTGATAACTGATAATTCTTTGACGATTCTTGAATTTGAAGGATCAATAAGCTACTGTTAATTCTAATCAATGTTCCATTGATTTTAATAATTGATTATTTTTGATAATAATTAATATTCTATTGAATTTGATGGTTATCTTTGATTGTTGATGTGAAGGATTAAAAGAGCTAACATTGATTCAGATCAATGTTCTGTTGATTTTAATAATTGATAATTATCTTTGATAATTATTAATTATTACTAATAACCAAACCCGCTCCTGAATGTAGTGCACTTCATTTATTGGTGCCCCGTATGAGGCTTTAATGAGTTAGATTCTACTATTTAATATAAATATTAATTAATAACTAAAGAAATAATTATTAATTATTTCTGATAGTAACACTTATCTAAACAACCAGTAGAACCTACAACAGCCCGGATCACGGACTGACCATCATGTAACATTTGCAAAACAGAGGAACTGAGTTTGGATCCTGTCTTAGATGCTTCAGAGGAAGATATTATATGAGAACTTGACAGGAAGAAAACGCTGGATTTCCGTGAGGTTCGTGAATTAGTCAAGTCATTTTTATTTGTATAGTGCTTTTCACAGCAGACGTCGTTTCAAAGCAGCTGTACAGGAAATTATGCTATAACAGAAAATAAAGCTGTAATGTCTTATTTATCACTGTGCTGTATGATAAAAATGTGATTGTAGATTGTGCCTAAATAAGTAAATAATATTTGTTTTTATAACCCCAAGTGAGCAAGCCAAAGGCAACTGCGGCAAGGAACAAAAAACTCCATAAGATGTTAATGGAGAAAAACAACCTTGAAAGAATCAAGGCTCACTTTGGGGGTAAGTACCCTTCTGGCTATACTGCATGAATATAATGCTAATATTAGTTATTTCTGTGTAGAACAAGTCATGGTTTAAATTAGTAAACTAAGTAAATGTTAGGGGCCAATGTTTGAACAAAATTATGATGTATGAACTTTAAGATTAGTGACAAAGTCCATCCTGTATTAACTGTGGAAGTGCACGTACTGTAGATGCAGTGTCCTTTGTTATTTGGCTGATGAAGGCTTTAGTTGGCAGTAAATTCATTGTCTATATATTCCATTATAAAAGAGTGTAGGCCATCCTTTGACCAAGACAATACAGGGTACAGTCAGACAGGGGTATTGCAGTCCGGCTGGAAGCTTATGGCAGGTAATTTTGGTGATGTCCAGCCTGAGTCCAGGGTTCAGGCAGTGGCATATGAAGTAACCCATGTCTTGGAGTTGGCATCAATTTATCCTCTGTGAAGTCCATCGTCGTAGACTGAAGTGAAGTCTGGCCGGCACTGGGTGCTGTCAGTCGTCATCACTCAGCAACACGTATCAGTGGGAGTCGGATATCAGGTAGGATGGGAGCTGGATCTTGCAGGCTCTGGAATTACATCTCATCTTTGAGATATCTGCATATTTGCAGAAGGTATATGATAGAAGTGTGATATTTGCCTTTTTATCATTAGACAAGAAAGTTAAAAGTTATAGGGAACTGCTGAAAAGAGGCTGTTAGAATACCTGCTTTAGAAGAAGATATATGAGTGCTCCACAGGATGCTAAATTTGCTCACAAGTTTTGAGAGGTTCGTGAATTACATCTTTTTAAATGTGATATCCGCATATTTGCAGACTGTATGATATTAGTTTTATTGATATTTGCCTTTTATCATTAGACAAGACAGTTAAAAATTACAGGTAATTGTTGAGGAGAGACAGAGAAAGAGAATGAACAAGAGAGCACTTTAATATTATGAACTCATACACTTCTGACGTGGCTCTGATATGTGGACCATTTAAATGAGACTGTGTTGCACGCTGGTCTATTATTGTAGTAACACAATGGCATATAAAAACAAAACGAACTGTGATTGGACATTTACATGTATCAGATGGCTTCTTCACGTGCAAACGGGTGATTCTCTGCTTCATTACACATTTGGCTGGAGTTTCCCAGTGAAATGTCCAGTGGGGGCGCCAAAAGCTAGTGAAATTATGTTGTAATCAGAGGAGGTTTAATGGTGAATATTAGAGGGAGGTTTTAATGAGTAAAACATACCTCCTGAACCTAAAACTTAACCTAAATCTTACCAATAGTGATCTAAAATAAAATGAGAGGTGAATCCTTACCCTTAACCAGTATCTAAACCTAACCGATATTGTGAGAAATGAATAGCACATTTTCTGAAGCAACCACATCATCTTGTGTCGCTTCTATGACACTTTTGTCTCAGGTGTCATCTCACGTGTCTAGTGTTCATTTTACCAGGAAACTGCAGCACATAAAAGTCAGTTTGCAAAAATGTTGTTATAGTAATGTTCACTCTATGAATCTAGGTTGCATCCACTAGTAAAACAGTACCAGGGTGGATTTAATGTTGAATTTGTATTCGATGTGAGGGATGTGCATGTAAAACATACTGAATATGTATATGTGTGGACTGGGGTCCAATAGTCATGCATTTATTTTGCATTTTTCTATTTTTTATTTAGTACGTTCCCTCTATTATTTTCATGACAGAATTTACAACCTGTTTGTGCAAAACCTGGTAATATATGTTATTCTGATCATGATTTGAGAATGTTCCAAACAGCATCTTGTGTGCTTCATTGGAAGCAACTTGGCCAATGGACCTTCTGTTCAATGTCACAAATTATTATGCTTATTTGATTAGTGACCTATCAGCCGTGAACAATCTTAAATAGTTTTAATTCATTTTACATTATTTAATTGTTTTCACAATTCTAAAACTTTGTTTATTCCCAGGTTTAAATCAGATTTTAAATACCAGATTTCAAAGTCTGAGTCTCAAACTTTTGGACACCACAGTACGTATATTTATGTGTATACATTTGCATATGTATACTGTATTCTGTAGGTATACTGTATTCTGTATATATATATATATATATATATATATATATATATATATATATATATATATATATATATATATGTACAAGCCTACTGTATGTATATGTATGTGTCCATGGTAAAAAGGCAAGGGCAGCTGCGAGCCAATCAGATGGTGCAAGGATTCAAAAGTGTTCTCTCTATTAGCAAGCAGGAACAACATCTCTTTTTGCCTGCCATTAAAAGTTCAACAGGCATGCGAGCAGAGCCAGATATTCAACCCACATCCCACAATGCCCCCACCACCCTGGCATAATGGCTCCTACAAGAGCAATATTGCCAGACATGACCCATGCATCACTGTGTCTGACCCACCTAACAGCAGTTAAAGCAATTTTAATACACAAATGCCTTTTTCATGAAAAAAGGGTAGGAAAAAAATCCATGCCTAATATCGCTTATTTGCTTTGCTTTTCCTGACAGAGAAATAATTAGTGGCCCTGTCCTCACCTACAGGAATTTAAAATAATTTAATATTACTATTCACATAGTTCACATTGCACATGTTATGGGATGCAGGAGGGGTTTTCATTTAAGTGCTTCTTTAACACTACCCCGAGGCAGATTAGCACTTGTTAAATGAACAAGGCTGACGGTACCCCCCACTGTAAGAATACAGTCCCAAGGATAGATTGCTGTTCGAATGTCTAATCTCATTTACATTTTTTCATTTGGCAGACACTTTTATCCAAAGTATATACTTATGTAATAAGCAATATATTATTATTATTATTATTATTTTATGAGTGCATTGTTAAGTGCTCATGGAAAAGATGGGTTTTTAGCCATTTTTTTGAAGACAGAGAGTGAGTCTGTTTCACGGATGGAGTTGGGAAGGTCATTGCACCAATGTGGTACAGTGAAACCAAAAGTCCAGGAAAGTGTTTTGGTGCCTCTTTGTGTCGGAAGGCGTTATTGTAGTTGAATCCAGCTGAACGGTGATATTGGTCTCAACAGCACGGTTGGCTGGAAAGACGAGGAGCTCAGTCTTCGTTGGGTTAAGCTGCAGGTGGTGGTCCATCATCCAGGCCGAGATCTCTGCCAAACAGGCCGAGATTCAAGCAGTCACCATGGTGTTGTCAGGCTGGAAAGACAAGTAGAGCTGTGTGTTATCAGCGTAGTAGTGGTAAGAGAACCCATGTGCTTGAATGATGGGTCCCTGTGATGTTGTGTATATAGAGAAGAGAAGTGGCCCAAGCACTGAGCCCTGAGGTACCCCAGAAAGTAGCTGATGTGACTTGGACACCTCACCTCTCCAGGCTACCTTGAATGACCTACCTGAGAGATAGGACTTAAACCAGTCAAGCACAGTTCCTGTGATGCCCAGAGTAGACAGGGTGGACAGTAAGATCTGATGGTTGACTGTGTCAAAGGCTGCAGAAAGGTCCAGTAGAATCAGGACAGATGATCTGGATCCAGCTCTCGCCTGTCTGAGCGACAGCAGGGCAGTCTCAGTGGAATGTCCACTTTTGAAGCCTTACTGATTGTCATCCAGCAGCTTGTTATGCGAGAGATAGGCAGAGATCTGATTGAAAACTGCCCTTTCAAGTGTTTTTACATGAATGGGTTGAGAGAGACTGGTCTGTAGTGTTCTATTTGTGGTGGGTTAAGTGCAGGTTTTTTAAGCAGCAGGGTTACTCGAGCCTGCTTAAATGTAGTGGGAAAAATGCCTGTAAGTAGAGATGTGTTAATTATGTGTGTGAGTGCAGGTAGAATGGACAGAGAGATGGCTTGGAGAAGGTGGAAAGGACTGGGGTCATGGGGACATGTGGTGGTTGGAAAGGAGGAGTTTAGAGACCTCAGTGTCATTCAGAGGAGAGAACATAGATAGAAGAGCTGTATACAGGAGGCGGGTGTTTGAGAGGGTGTGATTCTGAGAATGTATTAATGATGGCTGTAATAGTAAAAAATGTGGCAAAGACATCTGCTGTCAGTGAGGTGTCAGGCAGTGGAGGTGGAGGACAGAGGAGTGTGTTGTATGTTCTAAATAAGCTGCGAGTGTCTGTGGTGCTGTTGATCTTGTCCTGATAAAAGGACATTTTTACAGATTTAACATTATCTGGAAAAGATGCAAGCAGAGACTGATACTCAGATCAGCTGGATCTTTAGATTTCCGCCATCTCTTTTCAACCACCCTGAGGTCAGTCCATTATTCATGAAGAATGTCAGAGATCCAGGGGCTGGGCAGTGTCATACCTGCTGGCCTAGAGGAGAGAGGACAGATGTTGTCTAGACATGTTGTTAAAGTAGAGCCTAGTGTGGCAGTGTTTACATCCATGGTGGAAAATACGTTTTGTGAGGGAAGAGAGGTAGAGACAGCAGTGGAAAGGCATGTGGGTGAAAGAGAACGGAGGTTATGACAAAAGGAAACCAAAGGTGGAATCTGTTTTAATATAGATGGGAGAGTCATGTTGAATTGAACAAAGTAGTGATCAAAGACATGTAAAAGAGTAACAAGAATATTTGTATTGGTACAGTTACATGTAAAAATGAGGTCCAGCTGGTTGCCAGATCTATGAATTGCTGTAGTGCTTAGTCTTTCCAAGTCAAATGAGACCATTAGAGCATGAAGTTCAGTGGCCTGGGGCTTGTCTTGGTGTATTTTGAAATCTCCAAGAACCACAGGTGGCCTGCCATCTTCAGGGAAGGAGGACAGCAGGACATCCAGCTCCTCAAGAAAGTTAGCCAGCTGACCTGGATGGCAATAGATGACAACAACATGGATTTTTGTGGGTTGCATTGTAGTAATAGCATGGAATTCAAAAAAAATTTTGTTACAGAGGAGTGTGGTGAAAATTTCCAGTTTTTTAGAATGAGCAAACCTGTTCCCCCACCCCTGCCGGTATGTCGAGGGGTGTGAGAGAAGGAGAAGTTGTTGGAGAGAGCAGAGGGTGTTGCTATATACTCTGGACGTATCCATGTTTCTGTCAGTGCAAGGATGCTGAGGGCGGACTGAGTGGCAAAGGCTAGAATGAAGTCAGCTTTGTTCACAGCTGACTGGCAGTTCCAGAGTCCAACCGAGAAAGAGAGCGGAGCAGGTGCTGATGTGCAAAGTGGCCGTAGGTTGTGTGGGTTGCGTTGTGTCCTGCATCTATATCGTGTAAACTGTAACAGATAACAGGGATGAGCCTGTTCTAAGCGGAGCGAATTCAACACAGTAAACAAACAGCACAAGTCTAGCGATGAATACTACTCTAAAACAAAGTGAAACAATGAAATAAACACACATTACACGCAACTGCAGACTCCTGTAGATAGATCGCTTCTCCTGCTTCCCTAACTGGTTACTTTATATGGCGCTTCCTGCTTGACTTTAATTTGTGTGTCTTGTATTTTATTTCTACCTGCTATGATTAATATAGCTGTGCAGTGGAAAAGGGAGAGGTATTAGGTTTGTTAAGGGAGTGATAGAGATGGGAGGCCTACCATCTTGGGGCTTTTAACCAAACTCTGGAGTTCAAAAGTGGAGTTCCTCGAAAAAGGCTTTTTAAGGTACGCAAATTCGACAATGACTACCCTGATTTCCCATTGCATGCAAACACCTTTGCCAGCATTCTTACTGGCATTTCTAATGTACACACACATTGTTTACAAAGAACAAAATAAAATGAGCCAATACTGATCTCATGAAAGATAAGTTGACTATAAACAAAGAAATGCATGTGTAGCGGAGTGGGGGGAATGCTGCTGATGCTAATATGTTATGGAAAACCAATAGATAATCTGACTACACCACCCTATAATTAACAGGGAAATACTAACCCAATCACAAATTGAAAAGGGCACACAGGTTCATTGTTTCAAAACAAAAGGGCAAGAGACGTGAATACCAAAGTACAAAAATATTTTATTTCAACATCAGATGAGTCAGATGGGCACTGCACGCTCATTCCATCATTTAAAAGTATATTAAAATTATGAGCACCGCAATCAGCTGCGTGGTTTGTAATAGGCTTCACACACACCCATAAAACAGCATATACACTTGCTAACCACAGAAGGATGAGGCTTACCAGGAGCAGATAGGCTAGCCGAACGCAGCGATCCCCCGATAGAAAGACACTTCACCCACAAGTGTACACTCTCACTCACACAAGCACACAGGTGAATCAGTTGTGAATACACAGCACTCCGCATGTGACAGGGACACTACCACCATTTAGCAGGGAATGGCTAGCCCCCTACACTGGGCCTTCAGCTCCTGAGAACACAGAAGAGAAAATTAACAAAATAATCATATAATAAATACAAAGAAACAAAACCTCGAAGGGTTTTAACACACAAAACAAAATATGTTAGTGTGAAGGGCAGGGGAGAGCTCATGCCAAATCACCATGCTAAGATCAACTTCACACAAACAATATCAAAATAAAATGGTTTCAATCTGAACAAAATAACACTATTTCCAAATTCTAATGATGATCTCGTTGGCTCAGGACATACACATACAGAGATAATGATCACACTTCTCTCTGTGAGTACCAAACAGCACTTCCGGAGCCAGAGACAAAGTTGTAAAACAAAACAGAACAAAAAGCAAAACAAAATAGTAAAACAAAACAGCAGCGGTGGAGTTCAGCCCTGCAGCTTCTATGCAGACTTTCTGATGAGCAGATTATTTCATCTATAAAAAAACAAACAATTACAAAAAGCAAAAAATATTAAACCCACACGAGTGTGAATCACTATCGTATATAATAAGTTCACATACCAGAAGTGTTGGAGCTACAGCCATAATTATGGCTGAGAATACACAGACGGAATACAGTATGGAACAGGCTGACTGGAGGTAGACAGCAGTCAGCCAGCGGAGCTCGATATGAACCTCACACAAACAAACGCTATCATATACAAAAGGAACTAACATTAGCACAGGGTACCAGAGCCAAGCGTTTAGCCTAACGTCTAACATAAAAAAACAAAAACAACAAACACATACCTTTGTCCGATACCGGAATGACGCACATCTAGGTGGCACATAACCGCCCTAATATACCCCATGAATGCACGCCGATAGGCTATAAAAACCCACCTAATACTGAGGAGCATGATACAATAAAGCAGACAGATGCGCTGCTCTTATACACACTGCATAATGCAAGTTGCATTAAAGATAATATATTATGCATAAAAGGGAAAGTCACAATTATACACAAATGACAAAACTAGGGGAAATACTACAAGACAGTAGTCTGTCTCACTACACTTGGTTTAACAAATGTACTGTATGTTAAAGTTATTTTATTAAAGATAGAACCATAACCTTCACAGAAATGATGAACAGACAAACTGGAGAGAATAAAAGCAAACTCTAGAATTTAAGAACCCAGAGTATGCACTACCAAGTCATGCCCTGAAGGGTGCCATTATGATACAATGGTCTCCCAAGACAAATATGTTGCAATGTCTTTAAAACATTGCAAGGCAGAGATATGATGCATGTTCAAATTGGACCAAACGAAAAGGACACCTGAAAGTATGTGATGCAAGCGAACAAGACAAACTTCAGATTAAATCAACTATCTTGAAGGTACTGTAGATATAAAAGTTTGATGTGGGCTTTCAACCAAATTGTGCATAATGGACTGTATCAAAGAAAGAGTGTGCCTCAGGACATTTAGTATAGTAGGGCATCCTCCAATGCTCAGCATTTGTACAATGCTGAGGGACTCTTTTATTTACTTTCTTCTTGTGATTTGCTCTAATTCGCATTTCTTTTGAATGCACAGCAAGCAGAATCAAACAGTATGTTTTCTTCTAAAATGTGAGACAGGGATGAAAGTCAATGCTGTGCCATGAAAGAGGTATCAGCAAGAGGTATGATGGGGATTATATGAGAAATATATTTGAATTGATTTTTCTTTACTTGAGATATTAAAATACAAAAAGGTCAAATACAATCCAGGGCAGCGTTTCCCAAAAGCATCGTAAGCAAATAGATCGTAGAAACCGTTTGTGACAATGGTCTCTACGATCAACTTAAGATTGTGATGATTTTGGAAAAAACAGCCCAGTACAATTAGTTCTGACAGAATGGAAAAGAGCAGATGCAGGGAAGCACATTTTTAACACTTTTAAATCTAAAAGCTTAAAGAGCTCCAGATTTAAAATACTTCAAGGTTGTCTAAGGTCAAATAATGACCATCTATCAACAATTCAAAATAAAATGCACTGTTTTTGTGAGTTTGGTTGCAATGACATGAGGTACACACTGTCAAAATGTATTTTAGCTGAAATCTTTCTCTAGTTGTTGTTTGCCTTTGATGCAATTGATACACATAATGCACAGAACATTCCACCAACAGTATTCTCCAAATAAGCATGAAATAATGCTGGGTAGGTGGCTGCTTTTTCATGTCCCCCATTCCCTTTGAAAGACTGAATGACAGAGGTTCTTCAGTGAGTAAAGAAAAAGCATCTCAACTTCTTTGTCAGTTTGACACAAAAGCAAACTGGGAGTTAAATCTGTGCTGGCTCACCACAGCACTGATATGACAACTCTCCATCACACCGCGTATGATGCCCCTCGTTTAGCACATTATGTGTTTACATCCATCTCGTCA
Organism: Myxocyprinus asiaticus; assembly: GCF_019703515.2. Classification (NCBI taxonomy): domain Eukaryota; kingdom Metazoa; phylum Chordata; class Actinopteri; order Cypriniformes; family Catostomidae; genus Myxocyprinus; species Myxocyprinus asiaticus. The sequence continues at coordinate 45,296,644 of NC_059344.1, forward strand.
GCTTGACTCACATTCACCAAGCTGACAGTGGCACAATGAAAGCATCACATTAGAGTGCCTGACGCACTGCAGCTGTAGCATATTACCTCTTCTCTCTCACTCTCGAAATGTTATCTCTCCAGCAATGAGGCCAGGTGGACTGGTGACTTATTCGTTTTAATGGAGGGGAGAAAGCCTCTTCTCAGTCTGTTTTGCAAGGATGGACTTTTATGATAACATCAGTGATGTGGACACTTCTTTTGGCACTTATTTCTTACTGTGAGGATGAGATTCAGCTGCAGGATCAGAGCAAATTCAGGAAGAGAGAAGAATTTATGAAAAAAAAGGTCATTGCGGTCTATCATTAAATTATTAATTTTAGAATGAGAATGTCAATGGAAAGCAGAGAAAAGGGGGAAAAAATAGGCAGATGCTATTTGCACCCTGGTGCAAATAATTGCATATGCTATTTACACCCCAGTGCAAATAGTGGCTGATATTATTTGCACCCCAACCCTGGTGCAAATAATGGCAGATACTAATTGCATCCTGGTGCACGTAATGTCAGATGCCATTTGCACCCTGAAGCAAATAATGATATATGCGATTTACACCCATTAAAAATAGTGGCAAATGTTATTTGCACCCCAACCCTGGTGCAAATAATGGTAGATACTAATTGCACCCTGGTGGAAATAGTTTCAGATACTATTTGCACCCATATTTAAATACTGTCATACAGTATGGGCATCACTGCAGTGTTTATTGTGAGTCCCACAGACAAACTACATTAAGCCCTACCGCTAAACATAACCTTAACTTAGAAAAAATGACCTTGGTTTTACTAATGTAACATTGGTTTCATGTGGGAACAAGTGCGATTGAAAGACCCCGCCTCCGGATCAAACCCTTCACTGCCCTCCCCGACATTTACTATGACCAAATCACTGCAATGAAATAAATATTTATATTCATTTTTAGCTATTATGTTTAGTATTAAAGGAAATATTAAGAGTGGAAACAGGAAATCGGATGGGAAAAAGAGTGGGACAAAATGAGCATTCGAACCGTGGTCGCTAGAACATCACTACACATTCACACACCTTCTTTACACCCCACACCACTTGTAACATTCAGGCAGGCTGACTGAAGACAGGACAAGACGAATTCAAGAAACCAGGTGTACTTATTTACAAGTTCAATAAATCCAAAAACGTGAATCCAAAGAAAAACAAAACAGAATATAAACCAGAACACAAACTAGACTAGAGTATGACATGACTATAACATTATAAAAAACAATACTCGACCCAGGACTACAGCAAACATGAGGGCTTAAATACAAGGACATGGTCAATCACATGATAATGACAGCCAATTACAAGACTAAACTAAAAACAAGATAAAAAGACTACTAAAACATGATCCAATGAAAAGACAAGACTGATAACAAGTTAACAAGACAATAAACCAATGAGAACAAGACACATGAGCATGAGGGAAACAGGATATCACATGACTAGACAAGGAAGTGAACTAATTTCAAACTAAAAGACCTGAAAACATGAACCTAAACATGAAGCAAGAACATGGGAAGCTCCCGTCACCCAAATACAAAAAACAAAATTTAATGAGGGAGCTAGGTGGTGGTACTAGGTGGTATTGCAGGCAACAAGGGATCAGGCGGACGGCTGGTAAACCATGGCAGACCAGGCATGACTACAGAAGGCCATGGTGGAGCAGGTGAAGGGCCCAGAGACTGGCATGGACCAGGAGACCAGGGCAGAGCCATGGAAGACTTGAGGGCTGGAACCACTAGACAGGGGTCAGCAGACTGGGTGCGGCCGCTGGACAGGGGTCATACTGGAAGTGGGTGTTATTGTTTATAACAGGAGCGATCCAATATTCCCAATCTCTCTGCTGTGGAAATAATTGTGAGCATCTAAACCATGACACAATTTCATTTTCTCTCTGGCGTAGATGCTCAGTATCAACAACATGTCTGGACAAATCACTTCAGGTAAACGTTTGAAGTTATTTGAGGAAAACATGTTAACTCAGAGCCTTATTTAAAGGATCCGTTTATGATACCGAAAGTGCTTCAGGAATAGTTGCATTTTAATGTGCCCTTCAAGTGGAGTCGGAAATATCACAATTACGAGTTCCAAGCACATGAATGACCAGGCAAAGTCATATTTACAAGTGGGATACTCAGAATTCTAGATGATACCCAAGTTGCCGAGTTGGGATGTTGGAAGGGGTGTGGCGACAGGAAAGATGATGGAAACCAATGATTTTGTAAAATGATATCAACTTCTGTACTTTATTTCAATAATATTCACATGTTATATATGACAGTCATCTAATGACTCACTCTTTGCGGTTTGTTTTAAGTAAATTAATAATAATTTGATATAAATAATGCATTAATAAATCATAAATGTCGTGTTTAAGTGATGGAGGTTTATTCACTTATGTTTATGCACTTGTACAAAAGAAAAAGAGCTTTTGCCGTCGTTCATTGCGTATTTTGTTGAAGCTTGGCTGCTTCCGTGTTTTGTTTCCCACTTGAATGCATGACATGTCGTTGTAACGAATGCCCAACAAGGCAGCATAATTCCTTTGTTATTGTTTACATGCTTGAAATAGTCTGTAGTTCAAGTTCACCTGTTCATTTGCTTAACTGTCTGTGGAAATGTAAGTTGTAGTATTACATACATGTTGTGTATTTAGTGATTAATGTAATGTATATTTGGGATGCATTTGAATGAGGTAATTAACTCTTTTGTAAACCTGTTAAAAATCATAACTCTCAAATTAAATCATTGATAAATTTCATAAACAATGTTAAAAATAAAATATGATGACATGTCAATAAGGGACTCTTTTGCTTGTCAATAACATCAAACATATACCGTATATATATGTATATTAACAGGTTAGACGTTTAGTGGGTTAAGACAACGAGAACGGAGTGACAATTTGCACTCCAATAGTCTGGTGGAAACACATGAATTTTAAAACAAACCGCACCCCCTCGTATTGCTATAATAGCTCAGAGTGTTACGACAGTGTGAGGATGCATTGTCACGCTGGCGATCTGGGTTCGAATTCTGCCTTTTTTCATACTTTTTCCCATGTCTCCACTCTTAATATTTCCTATAATACTACTTATGATAATAAATAAAAGTGATTCCTTGCAGTGATTTGGTCACAGTGAAGGTCGGGGAGTTGAAAGAAGGGATTGATCTGGATGAAATTAACCATGGTTTTACTGTAGTAATATTGTAGTAAACATGTTTTTTGATGGAAACTATAGATTTGATGCAATTAACCATGGTGTTAGTACAGTAATATGTTGTTAATATGGTAATTCTATGGTTTTTGTAAGGTATGATTAGGTTTAGGGGTTGGTGTAGGGTGTTATATTGTATTTTACACCTATTATATTGCATCTGAAGATTTGGATTTAAACACTGGAGTCATATGGATGTTTCCTTTATGTAATTTTTGGAGCTAAAAAGGTTTGATCACCATTCACTTGCATTGTATGGAACTACAGAGCTGAGATATTTTTCTAAAAATCTTTGTTTGTGTTCTGCAGAAGATAGAAAGTCATACACATCTGGGATGGCATGAGGGTGAGTAAATGATAAGAGAATTTAAATTTTTGGGTGAACTATCCCTGAATGGAAAAACTGCATATTTTGCATTACATTAGGCAGATGACTGTAGACGTACTAAAGTAAGACCTTTAGTCGCACTTGTTGCTATGACAGCACCTTGAGTAAGAACGATTTCTCAAGATTTATTCAAATGTCCTTGACAATCACAAGAATGTCAAAATGATGGCCGGGAGCCAGAGGGTGAAAAAAACAAACAGTGGCTTGGAATGTGGCTTTCGGTCATCTAACAGGCTCCAGTGTCACTCAGCTGTGTTCAAACTATGGATATGCACTACGACTAATTTGACAGTCATTTAAACGGAAGTTTTATAACTGACTTGTCGACTAGTCTAAAGAGAAACCAACCTTCAGAAAACAGTAAAATAAAAATAATAATAATAATTTAAATACTTTAAATAAAATACTTAATCTATTCCAAATCCGATGCTAAATTCCACTGAAAAGGGGCATTTATCTGCGACGTGCTCGCCTTGAATTATGATCATTGTACATTAAATATAGAACATGACACACATTCACTGAATCAATATTAGCGAATATTTAACAGACATATTTATTGAAAACAACTGAATGAATATTTAATAATAATTAATTAATAATTGTATTTATTTATCACACATTATACATTTGTACATATACAGTGAAATTATTATTTTTTTACATATCCCAGCTAAGCTGGGGTCAGAGTGCAGGATCAATGGAACAACCATTAAAAGCCTGTTCTAAACGGAAATCACCAAGTAAAAGTTACTTAACATATTAAAACAGTCAGGATGTTGAAAATAATTAACAGGTAAGCCAAATCTACGAGAGAGAAAAAAAATGTACTAAAAAGTTGCGCGTATTTCACGACATGCAGTCGTGCATTAGCCATTGATCTAATATGACAGCTGTTCGGTAAAGAACGTCAACCAATAACAGTTACGATGTAAAAAATTAAATACATAAATTTAGCTACTAGTCTCGTACATCCCTATTTCAAACACCACTGTGGGCCTAGGGAGACATGCAGACTGATAGGTGAAGAGATATGAAGTGACACATAACATGTTTGGCATATTCATCATGCCAGAGTCTCATCCATCTCTGCCCGTATAGTGTGAATAAGTGACTTTGCCAAAAATAGACAGCTCGAGAAATAACAATCTGAAACTACAATAAAACAACAGCCACCCCAGTCACCATATATTCACCGGGATAATTTGTCTCACTTCCAGCTGCAGGCTTCAAACATGTGAGAAGCAGCCAAAGTCCTTTTCCTGCTGACTCAGAAATATATCTCATTGTCGACTTGGTTCAGGTTACGAGGAGACTGGAGACTTCAGCTTGAATATTCCCTGTGCTGCTGCTGGTTTCATGACCATGAGCTGACACAAGCATTCCTACAATAAATACCTTACACTTCTTTAAAGGGAAAAATATCAAGTCTATTGCTTCAGCTTCTCTGGGTGAACAGATAGAATAATGTATGGATGCTTCAAAAAGACCACAACATGGGGTCCAGAATGAATGTGGTTGTTAGACATTAAAATGCATCTCAGAAATGTAATGCTATATAGGAAAAAACAAGAGACTCACCAAAACAGCACACATATCCCAAACCAGTTTTGCACTTGACATGCAGCGGCTGATCTTTGAAGTCCCCCGCCTCCATTTGCTTCTTCCCTGTAATTCCCATTAACATTGCAGTGAGTAATGAGTCTGAGAAGATTAAACATCTTTATCCCCCCTAACACTCACGAAAGACTAATTATCTGAGCAGTACAGTGATATGTCATCAGTAGTGACAAGAAAACAAATAAGCCCATGTACATACACACACAGAGAGAGAGAGAGAGAGAGAGAGAGAGAGAGAGAGACTTGCATAGCCAGACAGGTGTTGGAGGACATGGAGACTGGAGAGTGTTTCACTGAGCCTTCTTAGATATCACCTCAACCAGCAGTGTCTAATGAATTTATTTAGGAGATAGGGTCTGCTAGTCAAATGTTAGGCAGAATGAGATCCATGAACTTTAAATGATAATTCAGACATCAGAAAATGCATGGATGGGGAATTACCTTGTAAATAAGAAAAGTATTTTGCAGATATAAAAATCTTTGCAACAATAATCTTTACAGATAATCTGTCACCATTTCAGTATTGTCAAAAAAGTCTGTAATTCAGTATTTCACCACTATTTAAGGAACTGATTTGAATTCAAGCTTTTTTTGCCTGCTGCTACCAAAAGCTAACATTTTTTGTGTCTTGGTAAACAAGAAAATGGAGGGAAACAGAAAGGCAAGCTTCCATTTTAAATCAGCTTGCTCTTAGCCTTCTGCTATTTTTTCTACAGGCAAAAGGGTTTTTAAGGTATATTAAGACTGAACATTTACCCCGCTGTTTTAGAGCGCCATGATAATTTCTAAATATATTTTCCCCAATTTTCTTGGTTTCTTTCTTCAACAGAATTGCATCCATGTTGACTAAGCTAAAGATACATTTTCTAGTTTCTTTAAAGTCCTTTCAAAGTTCTTCCCTCCAACCCAAACACTCTGTGTACATTTGCATCCCTCTCTAAAACTATAACCTCTATTTCTCCTCTTATTCCTCCTGCATATGTTTCTTCCCCGGCTTTGTTTTTTCAAAGAGCTGGCATCTCAGTTGGAGCTTTCCTCCATTCACACAGAGCATGCACCTGCAGGGAAGGAGAATTCTCCTCTCTACCGCCACAACAGAGGAGCCACATCAAATGGCAAACACCACCACAGGCTGCCTGAGCTTCAGAGAGAGAGAATGCGGGAAAGAAAGAGGTAGAGGGGGAAGAGAGAGACAGAGAGAGAGAGAGAGAGAGAGACAGAGAGAGCAAGCGAGAGAGAGAGAGAAGGAAGGATGTTGTTGTGATAAACTGTGCCTGAGCATGTATTTTACGTACAGAGACCAATTCAGATAGTTCCCTATATCTTAAAGGCAAGGAGTGTTGCATTTCCCCAAAATAATAATAATAATAAACCTTAGTGCATGGATCGTTTGGAAAGCTTTTTAGGCCAAAAACTGGGCCAACCCTTGGTTGATCAGAGCAGGAACCTAGTTAGTGTTGTATTTTAAGCCTGTCCTATAATAAAATGTGTGTAGTACCATATTATTGTTTTTACATACTTTGTTATGATGCTTACATGGCAAAGCCATTAAAATAATAATCCTTGATGTACAGAGTGATCTACTTGCACATTACATTTTAATTTTACTTAAAATGGATAGTTCACCATAAAATTAAAATTGTGTCATCATTCACTCACCCCCATGTTGTTCCAAATATGTATGATGTTCTTCTGTGGAACACAGAATGAGATGTTTGGCAGAATTTTGACCTCAGTCACCATTCATTTCAATTGCACCTTTTTTTTTCCATTCAGTTAAAGCAAATGGAGACTGAGGCTACACATTCTTCTACATATCTCCTTTTGTGTTCCTTTGAAAGCAAGAAAGTAATATGGGTTTGGAACAAAATGAGGGTGACTGAATCAATTAATTTTTGGTTGAACTATCCTTTTAATACACCTTTATTTGGGAAGGAAAACAAACATTCAGTCTAATGTAAATTAGTATTTTCTTTTTGTTACATATTGTATAGTGCTATGATCCATATTTTCCTTCTTTTTTTTTCCTACAAAAATTACGTAATCAATCAATATCTGGTGGACCCCCTTTGAAGACCCTTGCCTTACACCTTGTCCTAACCAGACACGATGCGATGCAATAAGATTCCAGCGACAAGCAAATCTGTCTGTCCACACCAGGTGGGACACCGTGATATTCATACACTAAAATGAGGATATTTGACAATAAAATGTAAACAAAAAAAAAAGCCAGAGCAATCACAGACGGAACAGTACGTTTATTGAACGCAACTAATTTTCTCACTTAAGCTCCGTAATGCTTTCTACAGCAAGCCCTGAGGGGATAAATACACAATCACATACATACACATGGAAAAGTTACTTTATAAATCGCATCCTTATTCAGTCTGTTACAATTTTTTATGTTCATGCGGTACTCCTGTTGTTATTTCGCCGATCTCCACATGACAGTGAAGCAGAGAGAAAGTCAAAATGAACCGGTATGTCTACCCTCTGCCATTCTGAAACTGTGTGTGTGACAGAGCAATGACTGAAGCGAGACCTCAAGCACAACATTTGGTAGGTGTGTGACACCCTCAGCCAAAATCAAGTGGTTCTGAACTGGCTAGTGTGACGTTGGCTTTAATATAATGTAATAAGAATAATTTTAGACCAATTTGTTGACTGCGCTGGCCGGCGTGACGTCACAGAAATAGAAACCAATTCAAAAAGAGAAATCCCTTTCGCTGTCGCTCGTCGTGTGTCGCAGCTGGTTAGGACAAATACTCTGATTAAAGCCCAGTTCACACTGTCAGCAATTTTGTCACTGCAAGCCACAGGAGACCATTCATTTTCAATGAGAGCTGGTGACTTCCGGCGACATGAGCGACGGCAACTGTTGGCGACAGGATGTGGGCGTGACAAGCGACGAGACAAAGTTGAGAAAAGTTCAACTTGATGCAAATGCAGAGCGATATCACGCATTTCATCAACAGCCAATGAGAAAAGACAGTGAAGCTCACGTCATCTGTCTCCTGTGAGATAATGGAGTGCAGGAAAGATGGAGGAGTTGTTGTCATCGATTTAACTGTTCTATATCATGTTTCTGTAACAACTTACATGGATATAATAAAACAGTAATGCATGGAAAACCTTGCCAGAAATGGTCAGCATTCTGAGTGAGTTAGATTGATACATTGAAAGATCGATCTTTGTGTTGATATAATGCATTGAGTATTGATGTAGTTTAAACACTTTCCTGTCCAGAATGCTCATTTTTTTTAGCATATATACTGATTTCTTATCAAATTGGATAATGTACCAGAAATTGTCGACATTGTTAGTGAGATTAATGCATACATTAATAGATTGTTCCCTATCTGTCACTCACTCTACGTTGTGTCGAGGTAGTGGCACTAGGGGTCACTCTTGGGAGCCCGAGACACATCTGGTCTTTGATAAAAGACCAATGAAAATTGGCGAGTGGTATTTGCATGCCACTCCCCCAGACATACGGGTATAAAAGGAGCTGGTATGCAACCACTCATTCAGATTTTCTCTTCAGAGCCGAACGGTCATGCTCACTGAGCTGAATTCTACTGTTCATTCACCTCTGCTGGATCTGACGGCGCATTTCAGCGGCTTCTCCATCCACTGCACTGGTGCACTGCAGAGAACGCCCCTGGACGCTTTGGCAGAAAAAAAAGAGAGTATATTTTCTGATAGAGCCTTTTCCTCTAAAAGAGTATATTTCTCTAAAAGAGTGGCACACAAGGAACATCTTTTTAAAGATGCCTTTCCGATTGTGTGTTATTCCTGGTTGCAGTCGTTATCTCTCAACTTCGGATGGTCATGATCGCTGTCTTTCGTGTCTGGGTGCGACCCACATGAGGCAGCATTTGTGGATGGTTCATGTTCTCATTGCGAGAACATGACCATGGCAACGTTGCGGTCGTGGCTTGCTTTTGTAAGAAAGTAAGCCACCCCAGCGGCTCCCCACCTCGGTCCTTCTAACTACGGGTAAGAGGCCAGCGCGGCTAGCACTGGGGGCGATTTGGGGACCCCAATGGGATCGCCTCCGCCGGGTATCCCCCCACGGACCTCCCATTCCCCAGCATGCTCGTCTGCCTCAGTCGGGCTTCCAGATGAGTCCGCCGGCTTGTCTCACGGCGAGTCTGGCCTCTTGTTCTGAGTCCGCGAAGACGATGAGCTCTCGAGCGCAGCATCGGAGAGCAGGCTTGTCCAGTCAGACGCAGAAGCCTCAGCTGGGCTCCCCCCGTCGGGGACGATTGCCCAGTCACAGGCTGATGCCAAAATGATGGACATGCTTTCCCGGGCGGCTGTGAGCGTCGGGTTAGAGTAGAACCCTCCGCTCTCCCCTGAACCCTCGCGGCTTGATGATTGGTTCCTGGGCTCGCGGCGCCGCTCAAAGCAGCCACGCCCTGCTCCAGTGCCTTTCTTCCCGGAAGTGCACGAGGAGCTGATGAAATCGTGGGAGGCACCTTTTACTGCCCGGCCCCGATTCCGCAATTCCCCTGCCCTCACTACCCTCAATGGCGGGGCGGTCTGGGGCTATACGGTGATTCCCCCGGTGGATAAGGCGCTCGCGGTGCATCTATGCCAGCAGAGCGCCGCCACCTGGTGCGGACGCCTTAAGCTCCTGTCCAAGCCCTGTAGGTTCACGTCGTCCCTGATGGCTAAAGCCTACAGCGCTGCTGGACAAGCTGCCTCTGCCCTGCACGCCATGGCTCTCCTGCAGGTCCACCAAGCCAAGGTGTTGAAAGAACTGCACGAGGGTAGTTCCACCCCAGATTTGATGTAGGAACTGCGCTCGGCGACCGACCTCGCTCTCCGAGCGACGAAGGTCATGGCACAGTCTCTTGGGCGGACGATGGCCACATTAGTGGTCCAGGAGCGCCACCTTTGGCTCAACCTGGTCCAGATGGGTGAGGCTGACAAGACACGGTTTCTTGCTGCCCCCAAGAAGGCTGGCCTATTCGGCGACACCGTCGAGGACTTTGCCAAGCAGTTCTTGGCGGTGAAGCAGCAGATGGAGGCTATCCGGCACATCCTGCCCCGGCGCGGCTCAAGATCCCACACCCCGCCTGCTCGTCGCCAAGGGCGTCCCCCTGCGGTGAATGCACCGGCTCCGCCGCAGCCCGCCCCTTCGGCCCGGCCCCGGTGTGGAGCCCACCGCAGGAAGCAGACACCACCCGTCTCACAGTCGGCTGCTAAGAACCCACAGAGGTCATCAAAGTGCCCCTGAGACGGGCGACCCAAGGATGTAGAAACCCACTCACCTGGAGCTGGTAAGAAGACCACTCCATCCCCCGGTGGAGGGCCGGGTGGAAAATCTTTTGTTGCCTTTTTGTTTGATTTCGCTGCATGCCCAACTGGCTGCCGTACCCAACAGTTCAGCAAAAGAGCAGTTTTCTTCCTCCCTGGGTCACATACCCGGTGTGCATGGTCGTCATCACGACTACCGTCCACGGGTTATTCGTTGCAGGATTGGCGCTCCAGCGGTGGTCTTCCACCCCTGAGCGCCCAGCTGTGGCACACAGCTGCCCCCGATGTGGCAGTCTTCACGGGTTACGAGGACAGGCCTCTTCCTCCCCCATCCCAGGCTGTTCCGGGGTGGTCACAAGGAGCCAGATAAGTGCTTCGATGTCCCTACACTCGGCATGGCCACGATGTGGTGTGGCACCTCGAGCTCCACCCCGCCACTGAAATGAAAGAATTTCAAATTTTGGAATGCTATGAGATGATTGAAGATAACAGGCAAGTGATTCTGTATGATTAGGTTACAACATCCAAAATCCAATGACAACATTTCCTATTCACAATGTTGCATTGCTAACTAAGGAAGATTGTTCTGTTATTCCATGTAAAATGAATAAGTGTCATTCAAAGACCTTTTTTACAGATTGAACAATCTGAGTAGACCAGAGAGATCTACGTGTTCAGACATTTTTCTACTAGCTGAATCACAATTTTGGGAAGATTTAAAAAGAGTTTCTCTCTTAAAATGTCATCTGCATGTAGCATTTTCTTTAAAATAATATATATTACATGTGCAGTGTCTTTTAAAAAAAAACAGCTGCAGTTGCAAATGTGTGATTACAGACATCAAACCTGTAGGGAGCACATCAATATTCCTGTCAAAATTTCACCTAATAAGCTGACATCGACTTGACAGGAAGTTGGTACAAGTTAAGTTATACAAGAACTCTTCATTAAAAATGATTAAAACTTTAATCTGACTGATTGACAATGGCATCTCATTACAAAACTTTTAAAAGGGTTCATGCAGAAACAGACAACTTTTGAGCACAAAAAAATAAAAAAATAAAAAATAATAATTTGAGGAGGAGAAAAACAGTATTTCAAGAAAAGATGGGCACTGTCGATTTGGAAGCCAAACTCATTGAACTCACAGCATGAGCAGTAATGGAAGTACACAGATGTTTCCCCCTTGTCCCTGGTTGTCTCTCTCCTCAGAAACGATAAAGAAAGACCTGATGGAGTGAATGGGCAGGGAGGTTTTGTTGGGGAGGTGTTGAGGGGGTGTGCATGAAGATAGCATACAAAATACACTGGCAAGAAAAGCAGACTATGAGCTGACAATTACAGGATTTAATCCTGAATCAGACCTCCCGCCTCGTCCCACACAGAGTGACAGATGGTGTGAGATATTGCAGTGATTAAAGCTCGTGTAACCAAATTAGGTAAGTGGTGATTGACACTTGCAATCACCTATCAGCGAGGCAGGCTCTCCATTTAAAAAGCTGGTTGGTTGCCACCTGTGGTGCGTTACGTCTAGCTTTCCCCCTTTCTTTGATGGATGGTGACTGTAGCTGCAGCGCGTCTGTTTGCTGTTCTTGCTAATTTTATTCAGCGTGTTCCATTAGTGGATCGGATGACTGTTTTACCCCTCAGGTATGTGGATTAAAGTTGTCTTTGTACTGAGCCGGTGGTTTAGCTTTGTTTGGGGGTATATTGATTGGTTGATGTTTTAAGATGTTTTAAGTAATGTGCGGTTCCCTGCATCCCAGTTAATCGGTGGGTTATATGAATGCCATAAACTTTTTGGCTTTGTGAAGGGACTGGATATATGGGCGATTTTTTTTTTTTTTTTTTTTTTTTTTTTTTTTTCCTTTGCTGGTAAGTGTTTCTTTGTATGCAATTACGAGCGGGGGATATTAGCGGGTGATATGTAATCATTAGTAATGTATAATTGTTTTTCTTTGTTTACATTCGCCGTAGGATTCTCCCTCTGGTTTCTAGCGATTGTTGTCTGCTGCTGCTGTGCTGTGGGAACGCCATCATTTTGTAAATAGTGGAGGGGATTGCTGCTGTCTGGTTTCATGTTGGGTTACTTTTATTTTTGGGGTTGAGGCGTGGGTACTTAGTTACTGGAGAACAAGTGACGTGGTTGCTCCGTGTGAGCCCTGTCTCTCTTTGTCGGAATAGAGTTTCTTTATCTTTTCCGTTTTTAATATTTGTATTGTGATATTTATTTATTTTTTTTTTTTTTTGTGAAACCATGTGTTTATTTCCTGACTGAGCTGTATGAAACCATCAAACTGTGATGAATAGTTAATTAAGATTTGGTTTATTTACTTATTTTTGATTTCTTTCAGGAGCTGGGGTCCCACGGGTGGAAGGATCTTGTCTGCTTGTGGTGGTGGTGCTCCTTCAACGTGTGCCGTGTAACCCTTTTTGAAGTGTTTGGTGGTGTGACCTGAGTGCAGGGTGGTGTGTGTGGCAGTGTGCTTTTGGATAACTAGCTCTGGTGATCACTCCTTCTGTGGGGAACCTCAGCCCTGTAGGTTGGTGTAGTGTTTTTCATCTTTTGTGAGTTGTGTAAACCTCAGTCTTTATGTAAAGTGTTTGTTGTATTTATTTTCTTGGATATTTGAAACGGAGTTGTCAGCTATTGCACCTCTATTACCGAGGCCATTTTAAAGAAGTGATTTCTTGTGTAAATTTGTATTAATAAAGTTTTGTATTTTTGATACTATACCCACATTTTCTGCCTACAATTTGTATAAGAGTCAAACCTGTGTGACCTAGTAACATTCTTTGGGTGTTATTAATATTTCCTTGGGTGAAATTACCAAGGTGGCGTAGTCAAAATTCCTATAAGTAGAAAAAATTGGGCTTGTGGTTCAAATCTGTACCGTTCCGTCACACTCGGAAACTCTGGCAAAGTGATCCTCCATGTGTGCGCAGACTTCATTGATCCAAGCACGTGGCTCGCCACCTTACTTCTGACACCCAATGATAAAGAGAGAGCGGTGATGGGGAGCAAGAGGGGGCATGAGAGAAGAGCAACTTGGGCTTCTCATAAAGGCACTGATTTACTATTAGATCTTGTCCTTCACTGTTTCTAGCTGAAAATTTACATTCAGCTTGGGCTTTAAATTTTTGGTTTAATGATTGGGGGATCAGGGTTACAGTGAGTTAGCTGTTAGTCTATTTCCTTTTTGAGACCTTTGATGGTGGCATTGCTTCATTTTAACTCACTTATCTTGAGTGGCTTCTTTTGAGTTTGGCAATAATAGCCTGCCGACTGGACACTTTTGCCAATAAAGCGATTTAAAAGAAGGATGCCGTAGAGGACTCAAACCATCCACTTTGGCCTGGAGATAACGGGCCACCATCTGTGATAGGTTATGAAAGTGCTCAAACAAAGCTGTTCACATGCTTCGCCACAAATTGCTTGAGGAATTGTGGTTATTATTCCATAAGGCTGCTATACAAGTCACAAATTGGGAGACTATAATTGAAAATTCCAAACAATCGTTTTGTCCGGGTTGGTTAAAAAAAAGACCCGGTAGAGTACAGTAGATATACAGAACCTCCCGTTCAATTATAAACATGAACATTGTCATAGGCTTGTTTTTCAAAATAAACAAGCTTTTTAAAATAGTGTTTTATCTAGAAAGAGTGCCACCTACATATCAATGGTGGCACTATTATTTTACAGTAGATATACCCTTTGCGTAAAAAGTTCTGTTTAAAAAAAACACAATCATGTTTTTTATTCAAAAACATTATTTCAGAATATAAGGGTCATTCCTTCAATTTGATGACATTTAGCCTAAGTCCCCAGTACAAGCTGTGGTATTTAAACTGTTTCATTTCACCCAATTACAATTTTAATAGGCTTGGTAAAAAAAATAATTAAGACAATTTATGATGTTGCACACTGCTGTGGGCCTAAAAGTTAAATCATTTTCGACTATTGCACATTTCCTCATGTCCTCATAGATGCATGTCTTTTGCCTTCAAAACAGCACAAATTCTTCTACTTACACCTGGATACAGTTTTTCTTGGTTGTTGGCAGATAGGATCTTGGAGAATTCACCACAGTTCTTTTATTTATTTAGGCTGTCTCAATTACTTCTGTCTCTTCGTGTAATCCCAGATTGACCCGATGTTCAGTGGGGGGCTCTGTGAGGGCCATGCCATCTGTTGCAGGGCTCCCTGTTCTTCTATTCTATTTTATTGTATTTGCAAAAGGAATGTTTGGGAGTATACAATATATATTTCCTATTGACCCACTAAAGTAGCAGATATAAATAACCATCTTAAGAAAAAATGCTTTTGTGAAACATCTTATGTGCCTAAGGCTTTTGCACAGTACTGTACACAGAATCAACATTTAACCCCCACATTCATGTAAAAGCCAAGGAATACAGATACACAGGCATGATTTAAAAACAGGAAGGGAAGGGGCAGACCTAATGTCCAGAGGTATACTATTCCATAGTCTAGGGCCAGCAACAGAAAAAGCATGATCCCCTTTAAACTTTAGGCGAGAGCGAGGTTTTTGCAGGAGAAATTTGTCTGAGGATCTGAGGATTCTAGAGGATTGTTGATAACTCCGAAGTTCTGACAGATAAGAAGGTGCCACACCATTTTAATAATAATAATAAAATCTTGGGTAGGCCTAGCCCACCTTTATCAATCGGCCTATGCAACTTACTGAAATGTAATATGGGACGTTTACCATTCCAAATAAAGGACGTTGCTATGCTATTAAATTGCTTTGAAATAAGAGAGGGGGACATCTATAGGGAGAGACTGCAGCAGGTAGTTGAATTTTGCAACGCAATTCATTTTAATAACATTAACCTTTCCAATCATCGATAAATGTAATGAAGCCCACCTGCCCACATCACTGGAAAACCTTTTTATTAGAGGGTCAAAATTAACTCTTAACTAAATCACTCACATTTGCTGGGATTAAAATACCCAAATACTTAATGCCCTGTTTGGGCCATTGGAAGGTGCCCGGCTGAAAAGCCGTTACCGGGCAGTACGCTGTCAGAGCCAAAGCTTCGGATTTAGACCAATTAACTCTGTATCCCGAGAACATAGAAAAGGAATTAATAATTCTGTGGAGGCAAGGCATAGATCTAGTAGGGTCGGAGACAAATAATAAAAAATCATCTGCGTAAAGCAAAAGCTTATTTCAACAGATTTCACTGAGGGAATGATAGAAAAAGACTCATTCTGTTTTATATATCTAGCCGGAAATTTTCCTGCCTTGTCCCCTGACTTTCTTGCCCTGAATAGCCAAAACTCCACCTTCCATGACAAAATAGTATTATATGTGTATTTCAATTGGCCATCAGACGACATTCGGCACTTCAGCTCTTTCTCTGCACTTTTAATATTTCTTTCCAACTCCATAAGTTCTCGTGCTTTGGATTTTTTGGTGAATGAGACATACTGATACATCTGGCCCCTAAGAACTACCTTAAGTGCCTCCCAAGCCATGCCCACAGAAGATACTGAGGACCAGTTGGTCTCCATATAAACATTGATTTCAGCCTTTAACATTTGTTGGAATTCAAGATTTTGCAAAAGGGATACATTAAAGCGCCAACTATATGATTTCCTTTTCTCCATATGTGGCAACACCTCTAAACTCACCAGGGCATGGTCTGAGACTAAAATGTTTCCAATTGAGCAATCAACAACAGATAAAATAAGGGACTTTATATAAAGAAAAATTATTCTAGAATAAATCTTATGGACTGATGAAAAAAATGTATAGCCCCTACCAGATGGGTTCAAAAGTCTCCAAATATTTGTAAGACCAAGATTTTACACATCCTGTGAAGCGTCAATGTTGCTATACTGCCCTACAAAGGCAAAAGACCTTAACTCGCTAGAGTGTGGAACTGAGAAAAATGACTTTAAAGTTTTTTTAGTTGTCCAGCCAAATGTATTATAGGTAGGACACTGAAAATCTGGCAATTAGATGTTTTAGTAATGAAATTTATCTACATAAAAATATCTTGAGCTCAAACTTTACTTTTGACCCCTACTTTGAAGTTACTGTACTCTGCCTTTGTATTGTCTGCAAAAAGTGAGAATTCACACGAAGGCAAAAGGCAGTAACTTCCACATTATCAGTATTTTGTTACTGATCACCATTTACAAAATCATTATAGTAACACCTGTATAAAATCTAGTGATCATGGCATTTATTTTGGATGATTTACAATTACTTATAGCCATGTACTTATTGCTATCCTGTGCTTTGGTTGTATTCTGATGGCATTTTTAATACATTAGACACATACCTCCATAGCGGTAAAGAATATCTTCAATTGGTGTGCAGCAAAACTAACAGGTTGACTGCAGATAGGTGACACTTAATTATATGAATAAATACAAGATAAGCATATTTCTAATGAGTAAACATAATTTAATTAATAATGGAATGCAAAGATATAACAAATCATGTACAAATTTAAAATGCATGGATTGGAATAAGAGATAATAAATACAGCCACAGGCCTACATGTTAGTGCCACAGCTGGTTAATCAAGGGTTAAATTTAGCTACCATGCTCCAATGCACAGCTCTCTGACTGGTGGACTGGACTGGCCAATCTCAAAGGCTATAATATAGAGTATGTGACTATATTTATTGTTTTTCTGAATCTGATCGTAACTGACATCCAGACAAAATGTTATACATGTGGTTGGATACCGTTTTGAAACCAATTTATTTATTGCAGTGTTCACTAACATAAAAGGATACAAGACATAAGTTAGCCTAAGTGCTTTTACATCGAATTGAATGAAAGTAGTCTAGCCTAAAAGATCGACTTGTGGATTGATATGAACGCCAGCAAGTAGGAATAATGCTCAGAAATCAGAATGCTTGTGGATTGTTGTGGATTAAACATCTGCGATGACGTTCATTGCCATGGATTTTATCGGGTTACTAGAAAAGGTAGGACAGATTTAATTGCGAACTGTTACTACTGATTTTATGTGTGATCATGCTACGCTGTCATGGCATTCGAGTCCACACTCGTGCAACTAGTGGGCAGCCCCAGACTCACTGACACTGATGTTGATAGCAGTCACTGATAGGCTGGCACTGACTGAATAATCTGCATTATGAAAACAAACAAACAAACAAAAAAAAAAACTTTGAGAATATTTACGCTTACTTATTGCTGGCAAGTTATCCAGTCTTTGCTTGTTTACAGTGCTTTGTTATATGGAGCAGTTTGGTAGCCTATTCATTGGATAGCCGAGTGGCCTATTTATGCTATAGGCTGCTAGCTAGCTAAATGAAGTAGACTGCGATCTATCTATCTTATTAGTTTGTCTAATGCATCTTTTGTGTTACACACTTTCTTACCTTGACCTTTATGTCGGCATTTCAAAGCCATCTCAACCATCATTTTCCCTTAAACGCTATAGAAAAACACTCAACAATATTTGTTTACTACACTTTTATTCAGGTATCATGTGTGTCAGATTGCTTCAATGACAGATGTATGACAGTACACAGGCTACACTGTAATTTAAACGTGGTAAACTTTAATGTAAAAACAAAGGCAGAGTACAGTAACTCCATGCCGGCACAGTAACTTCATTTTGACGCACGGCTAAACAAAGGCAGAGTACCCTAACTCAATTTGAGCATTCCAAAACAAAGTCAAAGAGCAGTAATTGGAGTTACGGAGTTCTGCCTTGGTTTCTCTTGGGCTTTTGGAAGTTACTGTTAAGACAACCCATTATTTTCTCGAAAAAACAATGGAATTGACTCAAGATACTTATCCACATGATAAAGGAGGTCTTGAAAGTCTCAAAAATATCAATAACTCATTTTCGACCAAAAACGAAGTTACGGCCTTTTGCCTTTGCATGGCAGTATAGGGGGCTTGCACACTGAATCCATCAAAAGATTAAAGTCTCCTCCCAATATTATATCATGAGGGGTGCCAGCGGCTTGCAACATCCTTTGAAGATCTATAAAAAAAGCCCTGATCATCAACGTTAGGTGCATAAATTTTAGTCAAAATAAGACTTTGTCCCTGAATTTCTGCTAAAACAATAATGACTCTTCCTAATTTATCTTTAATCTGTTTGAGACATTTGAATTGTAAATGCTTACTTATCAGTGTAATGACTCCCCTGCTCTTACTTGAGCCAGCACTAAAAAAACATCCCCATATCTTCCCAAATTTTTCATCTTCCTGCAGGGAAAGATGTGTTTCTTTAAGAAACACTATATCACATTTCTTATGCTTAAGAAGAGAAATAACCTTCCTTCTTTTTATGGGGTGTTCCAACCCATTCACATTCCACGTGGAGAGGGACATTCCGCTCATATTAACACTTGACATTTTGACATATGAGAAAAAATAGATTGTGTGTTAAAAACAAAATTACAAAAGAACATATTCCAACATTAGTGCAACAATCAAACGCCGAACTTCCCCCAGAACCAAATAAACAGAAAAAAGAAAACGTGCGCATTAACAGCGCCAACTGGCATCCATCCCTCTAAACTCAAACAGTCCATACACGCCTAAGATAGCCCCCACAACAACTTTGCCGTTGGATTGCTCAAGTCCAGTGTTTCTATACAAATTGTGTGAGACAGATTTACACAACAAAAGATAATCTATAAAACAAACTCCAGCCAATAGGTGTAATAAACACAAAGAACATGCAGATTCATCCACAAAACAGTCCCGAAGGAGTGTTACTCCACAAAACAAACTCCAGCCGCTAGGCGGAACCAGCACAAAAAGAAAAAAAAAATGCCGCTCAGTTTCCTCGAACAGTCAAGTGAATGTTCAGTGAGTCGGTCCATTCAGCTACAACGTGAGTACCACAAAATAACATACTTACTCCATTGACTTTGTGAAGGACATTGCTTGCTGGGGACATGTGAATGTTTTACAGCCATCCTTAGCATCTATTCTCAATTTGTTCAGGAACCCTCCACCGATGCAAGAGTTTCCTGCATTCCCTGAATCAACTACATCTCTCTCCCATTAAATTTGCAAAGTCTGGGAACAAGAAAATGCCGTGGTTTCTCCAAAAAAGCCTTCCCTTACTCCTCGCCCCGCGCAACACCAGATCTTCATCGGATGATGTCAGAAATTTGGCCAGAACCGATTGGGGCCTGTCCCCCTCAGCGGATTGCCGAGCCGGAACCCTGTGAGCTCGCTTGATTTCCAGCCCATGGCCTGCTATGTCAAGCAGACATGGAAAAAGCCTCTCCAGGAATTTCACCATATCCTGACCCCCCTCGGCCCCAGGAACTCTCGGATGCCATTCTGCCGGCCACGGTTCTCCAAGTCCTCCAACCTCTCCCAGACACGCTCCAAATCCACCCCCGGTTGCCAGCGGACCAGCAGCCAATTACCTCTCCAATGACTGCAGACAATCGATCCGCCCTTCGACATCCCCCACTCTTGTAACCACCCCAAAGAACGTCGTCTCAATGGCAGCGATCAACGCATTACTGCAAGATCCTCCAAGTCAGCAACGACTTTTGGCAGCATTGGGCCTGGGCCTTCTCATGGGTATCAGCCTGAGCATGTAAGTGTTTTTTAATGTCTCCATAGCCCGAGGATTTTGAATTCTTTGACATACTGTCCTCCTAAAACAGTTATGGAACAGAGTGTATCGAATCTCACCAGTTTATGTCATTAATAGTTTTAAAACTAGCAAAGTGCGCAGAGATCACCGTTCACACGTCCGAACCTCGCATGGCATCACGTGACTCCTTCAGAAACTCTTCTTAATATTATTAACTCCTCATTATCCTTTGGGCATATCCCTTATCAAGAAACCACAGCTTGATCCATGAGAATTGGCTAATTATACACTGATTTCAAATCTCCCATTTATGTCTACAATACTTGAAAAGGTAGTGTCCTCTCAACTATGTTCATTTTTACAGAGAAATTGTATACATGAAGAATATCATTCAGGATGTAGGCCCCATCATAGTACAGATACTGTACTTATCTGAGTTCCATATAACTTACATTTCTCTTCTAGTGCTTTTAGATCTTAGTGCTGCCTTCGACACCATAGATCATGACATTCTCTTGGATAGGCTTGAGAATTATGTTGGCATTTGTGAACAGGCATTAGCTTGGTTTAGGTCCTATCTCACTGACTGCTACCACTTTGTCTGTGTAAATGAGGAACTGTCAGATCAAATTAAAGTTAAGTATAGAGTGCCACTGCGATCAGTTTTAGGGCCTCTGCTTTTCTCCCTATATATGCTCCCCCTGGGAGACATTATCAGAAACCATGGAATTCGTTTTCACTATTATGCCGACGATACACAACTATATATTTCTTCGAAACCCGACAAAATTTCATAATTTTCCAAATTAACAGTGTATAAATTATTTCAAAGAGTGGAGGGCTAGAAATGTTCTTTCTACTCAATTCTGATAAACAGAAATACTAATTATTGGAACAAAAACCTCAAAAAATAAGACGCTAAAATATAATCTGACTCTTGATGGATGTACCGTTATGTGGACTTCTACAGCAAAAAAAAATGTAGATGTTATATTTGATAGCAATCTAAACTTTTAAAAACACATTTCCAATATTTGTAGAACTGCATTCTTCCACCTCAGAAATATTGGCAAGTTACGACACATGCTATCTGTTTCTGATGCCGAAAAACTAATTAATGTGTTCATGACCTCAAGACTAGATTATTGTAATGCATTACTTGGTGAATGTCTTGCAGGTTTAATGAATAAACCTCAGTTGGTTCAAAATTCAGCAGCGAGAGTGCTAACTAGAACCAAGAAATATGATCATATAAGGCATTACATTGGCTACCTGTATGTTTCGTATTAATTTTAAAATTATGTTAATTACTTACACAGCTTCGAATGGTCTAGCTCCACAGTACTTAAGTGACCTTCTGTCACGCTATAATCCATCACATTCACTCCGGCAATGATAACAATACCGATAATATCGAAATCCACAAAAGCAGGGAGATCATTTTCATATTTGGCTCCTAAACTATGGAATAGTCTTCCTAGCAGTGTTCGGAACTCAGACACACTCTCTCAGTTTAAGTCTAGACTAAATATTTATCTATTCAGCCATTGATACACCTAATTTATCCCTCAATTCATAGTTATGCTGCTTTAGTTAGGTCTGCCGGAAACAAAAACACTTCTCTTATTCTTTAACCCTGCTTTAAAGTGAATGGCATCTATGCTAATTTTATTCTATTTATTTCCCTGTCTAAGCCAGGGCCTGCCAGATACATCTCCTGTGCTTCCTGATGTCTGATTCCCACTGTGTCTATAAGTGATGATGACCAACTGCAGCATGTGCCAGCCAGACTTCATGTCAGTCTACTAAGATGGACTTCACAGAGGACAAATTGATGCAAACTCAAAGACATGGGATTCTTCATGAGCCACCGTCTGAAACATGGGCTCAGGATGGAGTTCACCAAAATTACCTGCCATCAGCTTCCAGCCGGACTGCAATGCTCCTCACTGAATGATACCTATATCAACTTGGTCAAAGGAGGGACAACACTCTCTTAAACTACATAGAAAATGAATTAACCACTAACAAAAGCCTTCATCAGCCAAAATCAAGGACAATGCATCTATGTGTATTTCCTCAGTTAACTCGGAATGACTTCAAAGACTTTAACACTAAAACTTATAGTTCATATGAAATCATTTTGTTTATTCATTGACCCATGCCACTTCCTTAGTTTACTAATTTTAACCACTAATAGTTCTAAACATAAATAACTAATTTTGGCATTATATTCATTCATTTTCTGTTATAGCTGCTTTGAAACAGCAACTTTTGTGAAAAGTGCTATTCAAATAAATTTGACTTGACTTGAACTGGTAGAGCATGGTGCTAGCAACCCTAAGATCATGGGTTCAATACACACAAACTGATAAAATTAATACATTGAATGCATTGTCACTCACTGTTGACTTAAGTCGACTGTTAATTAACACCTTAACATCTGTCAAATGTAAGTTAAAAACATAAAGCATACTACCACTGAAAAGTAAAAAAAATTAAAAAATAAAATACAACAAAATAAATTCAAATTTATTTAATTAAATTTTTTGTGAAAAAATTCATTTGTGGGCACAATTTATATTTGTCTGCAAAACTAATTTCTCACATTTAGATGTAAGCCTTCAGACCCAAAGGTTTTTAATATAATGAGAAACATCAATCAAGTTTGTCCAAACATTTTACTGGTAGTATATACTGTACATTCATTGTTACTGACCACAAATTGTCAAGCAGAAACACAAGATGACAAAATCCATGACAACTGTTAAAACCAGACTTTATTTTTATTTTATTTATTTTTTTGTTTCATATCTGACTTTATCAGTACTGTTATGCTTTTATTCACCTCCATTGAACCAGTTCACCGCACTGAACTGGTAAGCAAATGGTTGTTGGTTCAATCCCCACAGCCACCACCATTGTGTCCTTGAGCAAGGCACTTAACTCCAGGTTGCTCCAGGGGGATTGTCCCTGTAATAAGGGCACTGTAAGTCGCTTTGGATAAAAGCATCTGCCAAATGCATAAATGTAAATGTAAATGTTCTTAGATTGCTGCCATTGCTGGTCAAAACGTCCTGGTTACTTTCGTAACCTCAGGGAACGGGACGTTGTGTCGATGTAGTGACACTAAGGGTCACGCTTGGGAGCCCCAAACACCTCTGCTTTTTTGAAAAAAGGCCAATGGGAATTGGCGAGTGGAATTTGCATGCCACTCCCCCAGACATACGGGTATAAAAGGAGCTGGTATGCAACCACTCATTCAGGTTTTGTGCTGAGGAGCCGATAACCAGGTCCCGGCCATTTCAATGGGTAGTTCAGCGTTGTGGCAAGAGGGACACAACGTCTCGTTCCCTCCATCAGGAAATGGAGGTTACGAAAGTAACATGGACGTATACTATCTGTCACTCACTCGAAATTGTGTCGATGTAGTGACACTTGTGTTCCCAATACAAAACGCCACAACTAGCTGAACTGTGTTACGTGAACTGGCAGTGTGTGATGGGCAGACCGCTGTGTGCCTCGTAGCCAGCGCACCAGGCCGTCACGTAACCTCCCCCAACGCTCTTATGAGCGTTGAACGGTCCATCAGGAACAAGTCAACTCCCCAACTATAGGGATAGGCTAGCCCAGCCGAGGCCTCTTTCCATCTCTTTTCTCCCCAAAAAGAGTGGGGTATTTTGAATGGAATACGTCACATGGTCTTACCGAGTCTTGTCGGAAGTATGTCATGTGGAGAGGTCCCACTGTAGGTCCTACCCGAAGGGAGAGGAGTTTCTACAGAGCATGGAGACCGGGGGCAGAGGGGCCACTGCCCAAGGAAGACGCAGTTTGCCGAAAGGGAAACGATTTTGCAGAAGATATCATATGGGGTCGCCTTTGGGGAACCAGCACATGTGGAGCACCTACCTCAGTACAGGGGCTCATTAGCACACATACTGGGCCGGTCAGCGAGTTTCCCCGCAAACTGAACTGCCAGAGGGCTAAGGAGGAAAGTCATCCAGGGATCACAGTCTGTGAACACGACTGGGAGTCAAAAGCGCACATCTTTACATCAAGGGAGGGGAAAGGCGCTATGTGCATGCGGTACACCCAGCCAGTTGTCCCGGAACTTACCTGCTAGTGCCTGCCAATACACGGGATGAGACCGGCTCAACCCGGAGATTGTAGAACCTCGCAAAGGCGTCAATGACCCAGTGGGCGATCCTCTGTTTGGAGACAGTGCTTCCTTTCCACTGTCCACCAAAGCAGACAAAGAGCTGTTCGGAGCTTCTAAGGATCTGCGTGCGATCCAAATAGATGTGTAAAGCTCGCACCGGACACAGCACTGCCAAGGCTGGGTCTGCCTCCTCCTGGGGCAGCGCTTGCAAGTTCACCACCTGATCCCTAAAAGGGGTCGTGGGAACCTTGGGCACATAGCTCGGTTGGGGTCTCAGGATCACGTGAGAGTAACCCGGACCGAACTCCAGGCATGATTCGCTGACAGAGAACACCTGCAGTTCCCCTACCCTTTTGATGGAAGTCTTCAAAGAGAGTGCCTTAAGCTCAGCTGACTCCAAGGCTCAAAGGGAGCTCCCTGTAGACCCCAAAGGACAAAGGAGGGGATGAGGCACGGTCCGGAGGGATTCAACCTCCTAGCGCCTCTCAGGAACCTGATGATCAAGTCGTGCTTCTCCAAGTACTTACCATCTACTGCATCATGATGAGCCAAAACAGCGGCTACATACACCTTCAGGGTGGAGGGGGACAGCCGCCCCTCCAGCCTCTCCTACAGGAAGGAAAGCACTGATCTGACTGCGCATCTCTGGGGGTCTTCGCTTCGGGAAGAACACCACTTAGTGAACAGACGCCACTTCAAAGCATACAGGCGCCTCGTAGAGGGAGCCCTAGCCTGAGTGATCATGTCTACTTAGGCCACTTAGGTCTTCCGCGTCCCATCCAGGGGCCAGACGTGGAGATTCTAGAGGTATGGTCGCGGGTGCCAGATGCTGCCCCATCCCTGAGAAAGAAGGTCCTTTCTCAGGAGAATTCGCCGGGGGGGGGCTGTCGCGAGGAGCGTGAGATCCGAGAACCATGACTGGGTGGGCCAGTAGGGTGCTAATAAGATGATCTGCTCCTCGTCCTCCCTGACTTGCACAGGGTCTGTGTAAGTAGGCTCACTGGGGTTAATGCGTATTTGTGTAGTCCAGGGGGCCAGCTGTGTACCAGCGCATCTATACCGAGGGGTGCTTTGGTCAGGGCATACCAAAACGGGCAGTGGGAGGATTCCCGGGAAGCAAACAGGTCTACCTTGCTCAACCGAATCGACTCCAAATCAGCTGGACCACCTGAGGGTGGAGTCTCCACTCTCCCGAGGGTAACCTGATGTGACAGCGTGTCCGCTGAGGTGTTGAGGTCGCCCGGGATGTGAGTGGCTCGTAGCGACTTGAGGCGCTACTGACTCCAGAGGAGGAGACGGCAGGCAAGTTGTGACATGCAACGGGAGCGTAGACCGTCCTTGCCCTGGATCAACGGCCGAAACCTCCGCAGGGCGAGCAGTACCGCCAACAACTCTAGGCAGTTGATGTGCCAACGCAGCCGCGGGCCAGTCCAGGAGCCGGTGGCTGTGTGCCCGTTGCATACAACGCCCCAGCCTGTCTTGGAGGCATCTGTTGTAACCACGACACATCTGGAGACCTGCTCTAGGGGAACCCCTGCCCATAAAAATGCAAGGTCGGTCCAAGGGCTGAAGAGGCGGCGACAGACCGGCGTGATGGTCATGCGATGTGTCCTGTGGCACCATGCCCATCTCGGGACTTGATTCTGAAGCCAGTGCTGAAGCGGTCTCATATGAATCAACCCGAGCGGTGTGGCCACTGCTGAGGATGCCATATGCCCCAGTAGCCTCTGAAAAAGTTTAAGTGGAACCGCTGTCCTCCATCTGAACGCCTTCAGACAGTTCAGCACCGACTGTGCCTGCTCGTTTGTGAAGCGCGCTGTCATCGAGACTGAGTCCAACTCCAAACCGAGAAAAAATATGCTCTGAACCGGGGAGAGCTTGCTCTTTTCCCAGTTGACCCGAAGCCCCAGTCGGCTGAGGTTCCGGAGCACGAGGTCCCTGTGTGCGCACAGCAACTCTCGAGAGTCAGCTAGGATTAGCCAGTTGTCGAGAAAGTTGAGGATGTGGATGCCCACTTCCCTTAGTGGGGCAAGGGTTGCCTCTGCGACCTTCATGAAGACGCAAGGGAACAAGGACAGGCCAAAGGGGAGGACCTTGTACTGGTATGCCTGGCCTTCGAAGGCAAACCACAGGAAGGGTCTGTGTCGAGGTAAGACCGAGACATTGAAGAACGCATCCTTCAGGTCTACCGCCGCGAACCAATCTTGATGCCGGACGCTCGCTAGAATGCGTTTTTGCATTAGCATCTTGAACGAGAGTCTGTGCAAAGCCTGGTTCAGTACTCGCAGGTACAGGATTGGACGCAACCCACTGCCTTTCTTCGGTACGATGAAGTAAGGGCTGTAGAACCCTTTCTTCATCTCGGCTGGAGGGACAGGCTCTATTGCGCCCTTGCGCAGAAGGGTAGCGATCTCTGCACGCAAGGTAGCGGCGTTCTCGCCCTTCACTGAGGTGAAGTGGATGCCGCTGAACCTGGGCGGGCGCCTGGCGAACTGAATCGCGTAGCCGAGTTGGACGGTCCGGGTCAGCCATTGTGACGGGTTGGAAAGCGCGAGCCACGCGCCCAAGCTCCAGGCGAGGGGGACCAAGGGAATGATCACATCGGACGTACCAGCGAGTGAGGCCTCGTGGCGGGGCGGAACTCGAGGTGCCACGTCGAGGGGATTCAAGCCCCGTGGCCGTGCTGAGTCCAGGGACATCAAAGCACTTACCTGGCTCCTGCCGCCCACCATAAGATTGGCCAAGGAGGGGGGAGGAGGAGACTCATCCCCGTAGTCCACCCGTGTGGGCGTGTTTGTGCCACAGCTGGGTGCAGAGGGGTGGGGGGGACCGCCGCTGGAGCGCTTTACCTGCAAAGATGGGACGGTGGACGGTGGTCATGACGACGGACATGCACACCGGACATGTAACCCAGGGAACAAGAAAACCGCTCTTTTGTTAAATTTTTGGGTACCGCAGCCTCTTGGACATGTGGCTAAATTAAATGAAAATGAAACAAAAGATTCTCCTCCTGGCCCTCCACCGGGGGATGGAGTGGTCTGCTCACCAGCTCCAGAGAAGCGGGTCTCCTTACCCCTGGGTCGCCCGTCTCAGGGGCGCTTGGAAGCCTTCCTCGGGTTCTTAGCGGCCGGCCGTGAGACAGGTGGCATCTGCTTCCTGTGTTGGGCTCCACGCCGGGGCTGGGCCACGGGGGCGGGCTGCGGCGGAGCCGGTGTTGTTGTTGCAGGAGGATGCCCTTGGTGAAGAGCAGACAGGGTGCGGGGTCTTGAGCCGCGCCGGGGCAGGATGTGTTGTATGGCCTCCATCTGCTGCTTCACCGCCGAGAACTGCTGGGAAAAGTCCTAGACAGTGTCGCCGAATACGCCAACCTGGGAGATGGGGGCGTCAAGGAACCGTGCCTTGTCAGCCTCCTGCATCTCAACCAAGTTGAGCCAAAGGTGGCGCTCCTGGACCACCAGGGTGGACATCACCTGCCCGAGAGACCATGCCATGACCTTCGTCGCCTGGAGAGCAAGGTCAGTCGTTGAGTGCAGTTTCTGCATCAATCCTGGATCAGAACTACCCTCGTGCAGTTCTTTTAGCACCTTGGCTTGGTGTACTTGCAGGAGAGCCATGGCGTGCAGGGCGGAGGCGGCTTGTCCAGTGGCACCGTAGGCCTTAGCCATCAGGGACGACGTAAACCTACAGGCCCTGGACGGGAGCTTCGGGTGCCCATGCCAGGTGGCGGCACTCTGCGGACACAAGTGCACTGCGAGCGCCTTATCCACCTGGGGGATCAATGAATACCCCCTGACCGCTCCACCATCGAGGGTAGCGAGAGCAGGGGAGCTGAAAGTCCGGGACTGGGCAGTAAAAGGTGCCTCCCACGATCTTGTCAGCTCCTCATGCACTTCCGGGAAGAAAGGAATGGGGGCGGGGCGTGGCCGTGGGTGGTGCCCCAAGCCCAGGAACCAATCGTCGAGCCACGAAGGTTCAAGGGAGAGTGGAGGGTTCAACTCTAGCCTGACGCTCGCGGCCGCCCGGGAAAGCATGTCCGTCATATCCGTGTTGGCCTCTGCATCTGACTGGACGAGCCCGCACTCCGATGCTGTGCTCGATAACTCGTCTTCTTCCCGAGCTCCGAACGAGAGGTCAAACTTGCCCTGAGACGAGCTGACGATCTCGTCCGAGCGCCTGACCGGGGCAAGCGAGCGTGCTGGGGAATGGGAGGTCCGTGGGGGGATACCCGGCGGAGGTGGTCCCATTGAGGTCCCCACATCGCCCCCAGTGCTAACCGGCACGGCCTCATACCCGTAGGTAGAAGGACCGAGGCGGGGAGCCGCTGGGGTGGCTTGCTTTCTTACAAATGCAAGCCGTGACCGCAACGTTGCCAAGGTCATGTTCTTGCAATGAGGACAAGACCCATCCACGAACGATGTCTCTGTGTGGGCAGCGCCCAGACACGCAAGACAGCAATTGTGGCCGTCAGAAGCGGAGAGATAACAACCTCAACCAGGAATAACACACAAACAGAAAGCCATCTTTAAAAAGATGTACCGTGTGTGCAGCTCTTTTGGAAAGAAAATATACTCTTTTTAGAATATACTCTTTTAGTTGTTCTGCCGAAGCACCCAGGGGCGTCCACTGCACTCCACGGGTGCAGAGGGGGAGAAGCCGCTGAAATGCGCCGTAGAATCCAGCAGATGAGGTGAATGAATTTCGCAGATTAATTCAGCTTCAATGAATAAAACCGCTCGACTCCGAAGAGAAAATCTGAATGAGTGGTTGCATACCAGCTCCTTTTATACCCGTATGTCCGGGGGAGTGGCATGCAAATTCCACTCGCCAATTCTCATTGGCCTTTTTTCAAAAAAGCAGAGGTGTTTGGGGCTCCCAAGAGTGACCCCTAGTGTCACTACATCAACACAACGTCGAGTGAGTGACAGATAGGGAACCTTTGTCCAGTCTCAAGAGTTCAGGTAGTCAGAATGAGACCAAGAGACCTTCTGTTATAACTTTATATAAAATGTCTGAGGACATACTTTTCTCACTTTCTTAAGATCCAACCTCAAGAGAAATTCTATGCTCCCTGACAATTAAGTAACTGACAGCACTGCTAATAAATAAGACCTGATTCACCGCTATGTTGTATTTAAAGTCTAAGTAGCTTATCCTACAAAAGCATATGCAGTATAAATAACTTTGGAAGGTGGAGCATTCATTGTCATAAATTAATGAGGAAATGATAGACACACTGTAGGTCACCTTTGTATTGAGGCAGGAGACATGGGAGAAATGTTTTTTTTACACTTGTGAGGGACACACAACTGTACCAGGGGGAGGATGATGTGTAAGCCTTCTCTCACACAACAGGGCTAAAACAGTGGCTTTGACAGTTGCCCTTACCCGGAACAATGGATGCAGAGGACCGCATGCTGGTCTGAAGGACATGGCTTCAAAATGGGACACTTTCTAAATTCCTCCATGGCCACAAGCTCTCGCTTTGGTCTATGCAGACTGTTACAACTCCTTTGAAGAATAAACAATTGCCACAAAAGAAGCCTGTCACTTTCTTTATCCTCTATTGTGGTTGCATCTAAAATATGCCAGTGAAGAATCAGTGGAGCTGGGAAAGAAAGGAAATCAATATTACCCAGATCCTTTACCTCCTCAAAAAGTGAAGTGTATTTTGTTTTTTATCATCGATTCAATTCAAAGACTTTAACCTAAACAACAAACACAGACATCTTGTGAAATGGAGAAAAACTTCTGACTGGTAAAAAATATAGCAGCAAAATAATTCTTTTTCCTCTGTATCCTGTGAAAAGATATATAATTCCACACTCCATACAGACAAGGGGCTTTCTCTCCATGTGTTTAGTAAGTGTGTTTTGGACACAATTCAAGGAGACAGTTGTAGATATGCATGTAACAAATCTGAAATTAAATTAATTTAGATTAATTAATGAATTTGGTTTAATGCTGAATTTGACATCGTGCTAGAGAAGAGTAAGGATGGATAACTCTGAACTGACAAACCATTAACATCTCATCAACCGGCCAGTCTTGCAGGTTTGTGCTTTATAACAGCAGGAAAATCAGACCTTTCCTGTCTGAATATTCTGTACAGCTGCAGCTCCAGGTCCAAGTTCTGGTCATTTCAAGACTGGACTACTGTAATGCTCTGTTGGCTGGCCTCCCAGCTAGCATGATTAAGCCACTACAGATGGTCCAGAATGCAGCAGCACATCTGGTCTTCAAACAGCCAAAGAGAGCTGGTTACCTGTAGCTGCCTGCATCACGTTCAAGGCTTTAACTCTAGCCTTTAGAACAGCCAATGGAACAGCACCCTCTTATTTCAATTCACTCCTCCAGGTCTATGTCCTAACTTGCTCTTTGCGGTCAATGAATGAGTGTCACCTGGTGGTACCGTCGCAAAGAGACACAAAGTCTGTTTCGCAATCATTCACTTTCTCTGTTCCTTTGTGGTGGAATAAGCTTCCAACCTCCACATGATCTGCTGATACCATCTCCAGGAGTGTAAAGTAACAAATTACAAATACTACAAATAAAGAATATCAATTACAAATAATAATAGTATTTCAACACCTGAACATCCATGGCCGAACCTGAAAGGGATTTTTTGCTATGAAGAAGGCCAATAGCTTGATCATGTTATGTGAGTTTAGCTTGCTCAAGCCAGTTGAGATATCAGCATTAATTCTATGTCTAATTTGAAGAAACATATTGAGGTAAATTTCATATTTCTGCTTACTAGATTTTCTGTATCTGTAATGCCCATAAATTCTATCACTGAGATTATTGGGCTGCTATGAGAGATTTATACAATGTTAGCAAGGTTCTAGGGCTGGGGGATAAAACAATCCAATATTTATCAGAAAATAAAATCCTCGATATCGATGATAAACTTTTGAGTAATTTTCTACATTTAGCCTATGTTCTACATCTAGTCCAGGGGTGTTCATTACATCGATCGCAATAGCAAGACAAAATTTGAAAAATAAAAATAAAATCTAAAAGATTGACTTTGTATTTCCACGCTTCTGTAGCCGCACACTCTTTGTCTGACAGGTGGCTTGTGTGTGTGTGTGTGCTTTACATTTGAGTGTTCAGAGAGCACTAATGCAGGTACTCATTTAAACGGTCAAATACACTTCATAATTCTGCCAAAATGCCCGTCTTGGCGAGGTATTAATGTAAACACAGTCAAAATATGCCAGTTATGTCTAAAGTGGACATAAACAGTGGGAGAAAAAGAGAATTTGTATCAAAATGTCAGACTTCAAGTGTACAAGTCACTGAATAGACCACTGTCTAGTAGCCTAAGTCATTAAAAGGCTATTAATCAAACAACAATAACAAGAAAATGAGAAAACCACTCACTGCTTTTGGTTGAATAACTTTAGAAGCTTTTAAAGTATTAATGTAATATAGTAAAACAGTGACATTTTAATAATAATATTTTTTTAAATAATATTGTTCATTTTTAATAATACTTACCCCTGATGTAGAAAGTGTGTCAATACCGAATATTGAATAATAAATTATCAGGAAAGTAGAGATGGTAAAATAAACAGTTTATAATAATGCTGAGCCTTTATATTTTCTAAAGCCTGATAGAAAAGTGTCTACCTTTATACCATCAGTCACAAATACATGAAAATTGTGCATCATGCATTAGAACGAGAACACAACTATTTCAGGGCTTAAAAGATACAAGAACTAAATCAATGCGGAACACTGTATGATATCTCAAAAGGAGTCAAATGTAGCCCCTCATGTAATACTTGAAGCCTGATGTGGCCCCTGTACCAAAAAAAGTTGCTGCTCTATACCTCCTCTATTGTGCGAAACATGACATACCAACTGCCAAGTGACAGTCTTTTTCTGCTTCTTTAGTGGTTTTTGCATTTTTTGCATTGTTTTGAACTATGTTTTATGTGCAACAATAACTTGCTTTGTCAGCATTAAGGAAATTTTAGACCATACACACAAACTGATTTTAATGTAATTGTTTCATACATTACAATTTAAAATGGTGAACAGTGTACTGAAAATAACTTTTTCATCTTTTCATCACTGTAATCATGTCTCCCTTTTTTTTTTCTTTTTTTTTAAAAATCTGAATCACGTAGTGTTTATCATAGATAAGTGATGTATTTTAAAAGTTGGCAGTCAAAGATATCTATATTTTTCATTCTTTCTGACAAACAGCCAAAAAAAGGAAATGTAAATTATGGTATGTATGCTACATTTTGAAATTGCAGCATACAGTGTTTATTACAAGGGGTCATTGCGTTCACAATTTAATACTCACTACTCATGAGTACTTTTAAATGAGCTACTTTTTTACTCTTACTTGAGTAGTTTTTAGGACAGGTACTTTTACTCACACTACATTTTTTTGGGAAGTAACAGTACTTTTACTTGAGTATGATTTTTCAGTACTCTTTCTACCCCATTTCAGCATTCAAGAACCAGCTGAAAACACATCTGTTCCACTAGCGCTTAACCAATTCACACAAATTGCCCATACTATTTAACAGTTAATAAATAATAATAATAATTCTTGTCTCTTTCTTCTATATTAGCTTCTACACTATTCCAGCCACTTTGAGAATTGGCATTGTGATACTGCAGATAAGAAATGGGCGATATACTGGTAGACATGATAAACCGGTAGAAATTTGAAAACCGGTAGAAATTTTGGATTATCATCTCTATCGCGGTTATGCAAAATCGCCACCATGTGGCAAGAAATGTGCAACTCATTCTATTCACGTTACACTTACATGGGACACATTATTCTGTCTGAGAAATGGAGGAGGATGGTGGAGCGGCTTCTTGTGAGACTGAGAACTGAAGAAAAGGGTTTTTCAGGCACTGACCATTTTTCTTGCTATGTTCCTCATTTGTAAGTCACTTTGGATAAAAGAGTCTGCTAAGTTACTAATGTAAATTAACAGTTTTAATGTTCTCCATTTCATTTCCTTCAATGAACTTGTATTGTTATTTTCCACATTAATGTACTTCAACAATCTCAAAATGCTTTTTGGAATTATTTTTTTCTCATCCAAAATTAATTAACTTCATAGCTGGTTTTGGAGAATAAGTTTGGCTAATGCAAATCAAACTGCAGCTTCTTATCGAAAAAACCAAAAGCATGTGCATTTTTGGCAGTACTTGCTGGACTGACATTAATCAAACTGTCTCCAATATAATGAGGTTGTACAAGACCTTAAATCGGCTGAGAATAAATAAAATAAAATAGTTGTCTCACAAAAGGCATCACTACTCCAACAAAACCAATAGGTCTGTTTGACTGTTATGGAAATTCTAAATACTGACCCTAGTAGACCTAAGTCCCTAAATAACTTGCCTACCTTTGCTGGACTCCTAGTTTCCCAGCTCGCTTGCACTTCCTCAGTGCATTACAACTCGGCATCAGCCTGAGAGGTTGGCAGCGTCCTGCCCCAGACAATTCTCACTAAATTCCGAGAATCTTGAATTTCTGTCACTACACGCTAGCAATTTCACTCTAATACCTAACTCGTATATCTAGACTTATGCTGCAGCATAATAATTAACCCAGACTCCAGTTTCTACTTTGCTCGTTTATTAGTACGCGGCCAGGTCCCATCAGTCACAACTGTGGAACACCGGAGTGAAGTTAGAACACAGTTTATATAGGCTGGTTTACATGCACTCTCCTGATTCTTGTTTTCTTCATTCTGATTGGATATACTTTAGTTGGAGTCATCTTATCAATCTGGCAAGAAATCAACATGATGTAATGTAGTCACAGAAAAGAACATCAGAATCAGAATGAGCTTCGAACCGCAAAACTTTCCTGGGGAGAAGATTTGATTCCCCCTCACATCAGCAACCTGTGAAAACTGTATGTAGACTGAGGGCTGTCCAAGCTCCCTCTCGAGCTCTCATGGCCATTATCTTACACAATTTGTATTTTGCAGTCTGGTTCACTTTTTTCCACTGCTCGCAAAGTGAGTTTTCAAATTCATTCTCACTCCGTTTGCCAATTCAATAATTATTTTATTTACAAAGTGAGTGCTGTTGTCAGAAGACAATTTCCCCATTTTGGAATGGCTTGTCTGATCAGGGTCTTCCCCACTGTTGTAGCATCAGCCTTTCTACATGGGAAACACTCAGCCCACTTATAAAACATCTCAACAAAATCACAAGACAATATTTATGTTCTCAGCACAATGTCAGCTCAATGAAATCCATCATGATGTCCTGAACAGAAAAAATCAGATGGGGTGGACGAAGTAAGATTGCTTACTTCGCCTTCCCACATTATTCGCTGCACATATGTAACAGTTTAAAAAACAAAATCTCTCTGCCACTGCTGTAAATCCTGGTGCCCCCCCAGGATGTCTCAATCAATGTCATTATTAGCCAATTTGTTTTTTGGCATGTTCTGCCCCATTGGCCCATTTGTCAAAATTTGGATATAGCTGTTTTGGCAAAATGGTTTGGCAAAAATATGGCTTGTTTGCCTTGGTGTCCCTTTAGACACCATCTTTTACTCTTACTCTCACTCTCACACCTCCTACCCCCCCCCGAACAAGACTTTGTTTCTTGGTCAGTTTTCATGCTTTGAAATTCAACCAATTTTGATGGTTGTTGCACATCGTCAGAAATCGTGCATGTAAAAACATTTTTATAAAGAATTGGCAAATTAGTTTCCTTTGAAACTTCATCACTGCTCCGTTGTGAAGAGTGCACGCTTACGGATCTAATTTTCTTTAGGAAATAACAGATTCTTTGGCAGTTTATTAATTTAAAATGCAACTGGTTTCCCTGTCGCCATAAGAAAACCTTAAGATTGGTTAGGAGAACATTTTGATTGCATCAGCAGAGTGTGAACTGCATGTGGAAAAATGCACATTTGATGGGTAAAATGCCACCAAGTTTAAAAATGACAACACAGCTTTGATGGCGGCAGCTACTAAACGTAGGCACTGTGGCATTCCCCGTGCAACAGTGTCTAATCGTTTAGAAAAGTACACATTTGGGCGATGTACGGTTGCCATGGGGTTTAGTTAGAACTGCTATATAATAATCTGGTAGGCCTAGACATAGTGCAGTTGAGAGAGCCAATTTAAATTGCTCAAATGCAGAATGTAATTCCCCTGTCCAATTTTATTTATCTGTCATTTCTGTAGCTCATGAGCTGCTATAAGAAGAGGATTGGAGATTTTTGTTCTAGAACACCATTTTAACGTGGCTAAGATTTTTCAGCCTAAACAATTATCCAGGGTCTGCAGGACCCTGTACGTAGGAAAAATATCATATATAGCTCTAGTTGTTGTTTTTTGGTACCTGTAAAATAACTTTTTATTCCTTTACTGCCTGCTGATCAAAATCAGTCCCCGGGGTAGGCGCATATTAGAGGTATAAGCAGTGGTCTATTTGTAAAACAATTTCAAAGGGGATGGTGGTGTCGCTAATGCTTATGGGTCATTGACAAATAAGGTTGTCTGAGGAATTAAAAATAAGAAATCTTTATAAAAAAAATCTAGTTTAAATGAAAACACTTTTGTCAAGTTCTTAGAAATGTAGTCTTTGTGTACAATCTGGTCTTATATATGTCTGAAAAAATCTTTACAGCATTTTCTACAAAAAAATTTAACATTTTAAAAATGTCATGTGATTTAACCATAGAGTAAAAGGTAATGTAATACTTTCTTTGCACCTTGAATACATGAGAGGATAAACAACTTAATCATTAATTTAAAAAAATAAATAAAAAGAAACACATTTTTCTAGGTAAAAAAATATCTTTTATACATATTAATTTTGTTTGTCAAAAATATCACTATATTTTCTCAGGGTTACACCACATGACCAGAACAAAATGTGCCTTTTCATAAAAAAAAAAATAATAATAATTTTAAACTTCACGCTGTCTTGAGGGTCTCAAGGTGTCCACTCCTTGGTTGGTTACACCATATGACTTTGATTTTATGGACAAAAGTTTTAAAAAATGAGTCATATTTTAAAACAATTGTGTCACTGCTTGTTTTTTTTTGTTTTTTTTAAGAAATAACAATTAAAGATTATTCTGCAGTAGTCATGCTAACATTTATTATTTCAAGAATTGAAATCAGAATCAGAATCAGCTTTATTGCCAAGTATGCTTACACATACAAGGAATTTGGCTTGGTGACAGGAGCTTCCAGTGTACAACAATACAAAAACAATACAAAAACAGCAGCAAGACACAGATAATAATAAAAAATAAAAAATAGTTATACACATACGTACATACACACACAGACACACACATACATACATACACACATACACATACGTAGTGCAATCTAATACAAATCTGTTATCTGTTATGTACAGTGCAAATACAAATCTGTTATGTACAGTGCAAATGTTTTTTTTGTTTTTTGTTTTTTTCAGAGGAATGAAATGGCACAAGAGGTTGGATGTGTTGGATAAATATAAAAAAAGACTAAACTGTGTATTGCACATAGTTATTGCTCAATGGGGCAATTTAACTGTTTATGAGATGGATAGCCTGAGGGAAAAAACTGTTCCTGTGCCTGACGGTTCTGATGCTCAGAGCTCTGAAGCGTCGGCCAGAAGGCAACAGTTCAAAAAGGTAGTGGGAAGGGTGAGTGGGGTCCAGAGTGATTTTTCCAGCCTTTATCCTCACTCTGGAAGTGTATAGTTCTTGAAGTGGGGGCAGGGGGCAACCAGTAATCCTCTCAGAAGTCTAAATTGTCCTTTTTAGTCTTCTGATGTCTGATTTCGTAGCTGAACCAAACCAGACAGTTATTGAAGTGCAGAGGACAGACTCAATGACCGCTGAGTAGAACTGTACCAGCAGCGCCCGTGGCAGGTTGAACTTCCTCAGCTGGCGAAGGAAGTACAACCTCTGCTGGGCCTTTTTCACAGTGGAGTCAATGTGCGTCTCCCACTTCAGGTCCTGTGAGATGGTAGTGCCCAGGAACCTGAATGACTCCACTGCTGCCACAGTGTTGTTTAGGATGGTGAGGGGGGTCAGTGTTGGGGTGTTCCTCCTAAAGTCCACAATCATCTCCACCGTTTTGAGCGTGTTCAGCTCAAGGTTGTTTTGACTGCACCAGACAGCCAGCTGTTCAACCTGCCTTCTGTATGCAGACTCATTGTCATCTCGGATGAGGCCGATGACAGTGGTGTCGTCTGCAAACTTCAGGAGCTTGACAGAGGGGTCCTTGGCGATGCAGTCATTGGTGTAGAGGGAGAAGAGTAGTGGGGAGAGCACACATCCCTGGGGGGCACCAGTGCTGATTGTACAGGTGCTGGAAGTGAGTTTCCCTTGTCTCACAAGCTGCTGCCTGTCCATCAGAAACCTGGTAATCCACTGACAGATAGACATGGGATATTTATTCTGGAGTATAGTTAGGATGATGGTGTTGAAAGCCGAACTGAAGTCCACAAAAAGGATCCTTGCATGTGTCCCTGGTCTGTCCAAATGTTGCAGGATATGATGCAATCCCATGTTGGCTGCATCATCCACAGACCTCTTTGCTCGATAAACAAATTGAAGGGGATCTAGAAAGGGTCCAGTGATGTTCTTCAGGTGGGCCAACACCAGTCTCTCAAATAATTTCATGACCACAGACGTGAGGGCGACAGGTCTGTAGTCATTAAGTCCTGTGATTTTTGGTTTCTTTGGGACAGGAATAATGATTGAGCGTTTGAAGCAGCATGAGACTTCACACTGCTCCAGTGATCTATTGAAGATCTGGGTGAAGATGGGGGCCAGCTGGTTAGCACAGTATCGAAGACACGCTGGTGAAACGCCATCTGGGCCTGAAGCTTTCCTCATCTTTTGTTTCTGAAAGACGCGGCTCACATCATCTTCACAGATCTTAAGTGCAGGTTGAGTAGCAGGAGGGGGGAGGAGGGGGGTTGCAGGAGGTGTTGGTGTTTGTGTGAAGTGAAGGTCAGAGTGGGTGTGGGGTGTGAGATTGGGCCTTTCAAATCCGCAGGAGGACACATTCAGGTCGTCAGCCAGTTGTTGGTCCACCACAGGGTTGGGGGTAGGAGTCCTGTAATTTGTGAGTTGTTTCATGCCACTCCACCCTGATGCAGAGTCGTTAGCGGAAAACTTGTTTTTCAGCTTCTCAGAGTATCTTCTTTTAGCCACTCTGATTTCCTTGTTCAGTGTGTTCCTGGCCTGATTGTACAAGACTTTATACCCACCCCTGTAAGCATCCTCTTTGGCCTGATGAAGCTGCCTGAGCTCTGCTGTAAACCACGGTTTGTCGTTGTTGAACTTTAAATAAGTCCAAGTAGGAATGCACATATCCTCACAGAAACTGATATATGATGTAACAGTATCTGTGAGTTCGTCCAGGTCTATGGCTGCAGCCTCAAAAACACTCCAATCCATGCAATCGAAGCAGGCTTGTAGTTCCCGCTATGCTTCATTGGTCCATCTTTACATTCCTTACTACTGGCTTGGTTGACTTAAATTTCTGCCTGTAGGTTGGAAGATGAACCAGACAGTGATCAGAGAGTCCCAAAGCTGCTCTAGGGACAGAGCAATATGCATCCTTTATTGTTGTGTAGCAATGATCCAGTATGTTCCTGTCTCTGGTGGGGCATGTAATGTGCTGTTTGTATTTGGGCAGTTCACGTGTGAGATTTGCTTTGTTAAAATCCCCAAGAATAATAATAACTGAGTCCGGGTATTGTTGTTCCGTGTCTGTGATTTGATCAGCCAGCTGTTGCAGCGCTGCATTCAAACACGTGTTTGGCGTGATATACACACTCACCAGAATAAACAAGTAAAACTCCTGCGGCGAGTAGAAAGGCTTACAGTTAATAAAGAGCACTTCCAAATTAGGACAGCACATCCTCTTTAACGTTGTAACATCTGTACACCAACTTTCATTGATGTAAAAGTATGTTCCACCGCCTCTCGTGTTCCCAGTTAACTCAGCGATGCGATCCGCTCTGAACAGCTGGAAGCCCAGCAGATGTAACGCGCTGTCTGGAATGGCTTCACTCAGCCAGGTTTCTGTGAAGCACAAGGCAGCAGAGGTTGAAAAGTCCTTGTT
The DNA here is from genome assembly GCF_019703515.2 of Myxocyprinus asiaticus. Lineage (NCBI taxonomy): Eukaryota > Metazoa > Chordata > Actinopteri > Cypriniformes > Catostomidae > Myxocyprinus > Myxocyprinus asiaticus. The sequence continues at coordinate 45,336,027 of NC_059344.1, forward strand.
TGTGCAGGTGAGGAGATGAAGTTCGTCCATTTTGTTAGGAAGAGAGCGGAGATTCGCAAGATGAATGCTCGGCAGCGTTGTTCGAAAGCCATGCCGACAGAGTTTGACTAGCTCACCGGCTCGTCTTCCTCGCCTGTGTCTCTTGAACAACAAAGCCGCGCCTCCAAATTAAATGTCTAGCAAAACATCTAAATATTCAAAAACCGGGAAAAGACTGTCTGGTATAAGCTGTCGAATGTTCAGCAGTTCGTCTCTGGTAAAACTGACTGGAAAAAGATTACTAAACACAGGACAAACAAACAAAAACAACAAAACAATAGGAGCGCTCCACACCGAGGCGGCCATCTGCGGCGCCATCATGATGTGATGACATATTTTACTTTAAGCCCCAGAAAAATATTAATATAACTTCGAATTCAAACATTGAAAATATGCTCGAGGTGTATTCAAGTAAATGTTTAGTGTGAATTGCATTTTTTATGTATTTTTAGTTTAATAGATCTAAAAAAAAAAATTAAAAAAAATTGAGCATCACGTCATTGACCCTTAAACATGGCCATACACCTGTTACTCTCTGTTACTGTATTTTATGATTCATTTTGTGAATAAAATCCATGTTATGATCATGAAAGAAACAAACACACGCATTTGTTTCTACTCCAATAACCGAACTGTAAGGGAAGTTTGGGCTGTTTATATGAAGGATGCTTAAACAGTAGTGCAAAAAGTTGTTCTACACACAAAAGCATTTTAAGGGCGTAACCCTGAAAATTGTTTGATTTAAAAACATGTTCATGTTGTAACTGTACATTTTTCATAGCAATATCTTACATTCTGTTCTCTTCTTTTTAAATAAAGACAAGATTTCCTCTAACTGTTCTCTTTGCCATTTTTACAAGTCCACAAAACTTTTGAAAACTTACATTACTTTCAGGGGCGTAAGTTTCTTGTGAACACTGAGGACAAGTCAACCCATCGTCGCTAAACTCCGACATACCTGTTTGCCGGTGTTTTCAGAAAACTGGCGCCTTTTGGTGGATGGAGAGCTTGCGCACTCATGGTTGCCAGATTGCACAACTAAAGCATCACACTGGCAGAATATTTCCAAACTGGTAAGTGTAGGTATGATTGGGGGATTTCACCTCTTGAAATCTGGCAACCCCAAACATGTCGAAATCTAATTCTGGTCGGCTAATCGCCAATATTTAAAGTCTGTTATTTATCAAACCTAGAGAATTAAATATTTTACTTGCATAATTAGTTATATTTAATACATGACACAAGTGATCTAAAGTGGATTGTAAAGGGGGATGGTGGTTTTACAAAGGGGATGGCATTTGGTATTTCTTGCATCAAGGGGAGCCCTGGGTATAAAAGATACTGCTGAACAAGGCCGGACATGTGCTTTTGACACTTCGTGTACATTTCCTGTTTAAAGGAGAAGTAAAGCTTAACATCTATCTCATAGGCAGTCTCAATCAGTAAACACAAGAACAATTCATTAGCGCATTAGATGAGAGCCCTATCACATGCGGTACGAAACCTAAATTACTCAAAAGTTCCACAAAAAAAACATGGTAGGCTCAGAATTTAGTCCATCCCTGTGGTATCCTATCCACATTTGACCTTAAAAAAAAATAATACGCCTGAGATGGGCCAGTATGGGGCCAGTATGGGGCCACGAGGGTGACTTGTTCCTTGTCCTCCCTGACCTTGCACAGGGTCTGTGCAAGAAGGCTCACTGGGGGAATGCGTATTTGCACAGCCCCCGGGGCCAGCTGTGTGCCAGTGTGTTTGTCCCGAAGGGGGCTCCCGTCAGGGAATACCAGAGCGGGCAGTGGGAGAATTCTCGGGAAGCGAACAGGTCTACCTGTGCTTTGCTGGATCATCTCCAAATCAGCTGGACCACCTAGGGGTGGAGTCTCCACTCTCCGCTGAGCATTGCCTGCCGCGACAGCGCGTCCGCTGTGGTGTTGAGGCTGCCTGGGATATGAGTGGCCCGCAGCGACCTCAGCCGCTGCTGACTCCAGAGGAGGAGATGGCGGGCGAGTTGCGACATGTGACGAGAGCGTACGCCGCCTTGGCGATTTATATATGCTACTGTCACTGTGTTGTCGGACTGGACCAACACATGCTTGCCCTGGATCAATGGCAATAGCCTCCGCAGGGCGAGTAGTACAGCCAGCAACTATAGGCAGTTGATGTGCCAACCCAGTCACGGTCCTGACCAGGAACCGGTGACTGCGTGCCCGTTGCACACGGCGCCCCAGCCCAGTTTGGAGGCATCTGTGGTGACCACAAGCTGACCAAGACACTTGCTGTAGGGGAACTCCTGCCCATAGAAATGCAAGGTCTGTCCAAGGGCTGAATAAGTGGCAGCAGAGCGGCGTGATAGCTATGCGATGTGTGCCACGGTGCAATGCCCATCTCGGGACTCGAGTTTGAAGCCAGTGCTGCAGCGGTCTCGTATGCATCAACCCGAGCGGTGTGACTGCCACTGAGGAAGCCATATGCCCCAGAAGCCTCTGAAAGTGTTTCAGTGGAACCGCTGTCCTCCGCCTGAATGACTTCGGGCAGTTCAGCACCGACTGCGTGCACTCGCTTGTGAGGCACGCTATCATTGAGACTGAGTCTAACTCCATGCCGAGAAAAGAGATGCTCTAAACCGGGGAGAGCTTGCTCTTTCCCAGTTGACCCGAAGCCCTAGACGGCTGAGGTGCCTGAGCACCAAATCCCTGTGTGCGCACAGCAACTCTCGAGAGTGTGCTAGAATCAGCCAGTCGTCAAGGTAGTTGAGTATGTGGATGCCCACTTCCCTTAACAGGGCAAGAGCTGCCTCTGCAACTTTCGTGAAGACGTGAGGGGACAGGGACAGGCCAAAGGGGAGGACCTTGTACTGATATGTCTGGCCATCGAAAGCAAACCATAGAAAGGGTCTGTGTCGAGGTAGAACCGAGACGTGAAAGTACGCGTCCTTCAGGTCTACCGTCGCGAACCAATCTTGATGCCAGATGCATGCCAGAATGTGTTTCTGCATTAGAATCTTGAACGGAAGTTTGTGTAAGGCCCCGTTCAGAACTCACAGGTCCAAGATTGGCCGCAACCCATCGCCTTTCTTTGGTACGATGAAGTAAGTGCTGTAGAACCCTTTCCCCATCTTGGCTGGAGGGAAAGGCTCTATCGTGCCCTTGCATAGAAGGGTCGCAATCTCCGCACGCAGGGTGGCGGCGTTCTCGCCCTGCACTGAAGTGCAGCGGACGCTGCTGAACTGGGGCGGGCGCCTGGCGAACTGAATCGCGTAGCCGAGTCGGACTCCAGCCACCGCGACGGGTTGGAAAGTGTTAGCCACGTGTCCAAGCTCCAGGCACTAAGGGGACGATCGCATCTGACGTACCTGTGGGTGGGGCCTCGCTGCAGGGGGGGAGCAGGCAACGCCACGTCGAGGAGCTCCGACCCAAGGCGGCTGTGCTGAGGGGGACCTCAAAGCACTTACCTTGCTCTGCGTACCCGGCATAGGGCAGGTTAGTGACTGAGGAGGAGGGCCTCTTGGGCCGTCCTTGAGACTCGTCACAACCGGCTGGCCGTAGGTGTGGCGCGGCCGAGCGCGTGCGCGAAGGCAGGGGGGCTGCGTTCGCGGGGCCCTGGCTGCGAATGCTCGGTGTCTGGCAGCCGTGACAACACCGGACGTGAACACCGAATATGTGACCCAAGGAGTGTGGAAACCGCTCTTTTGGTACCGCAGCCCGTTCGGAGTGCGGCGAACAAAAAAGAAAAGGAAACAAAGGATTTACCTCCCGGCCCTCCAGCGGGGGATGGAGTGGTCTGGATACCAGCTCCGTAGCGGATGTCTCGCTCCCCGGGACGTCCGTCTCAGGGGCGCTTAGGAGCCTTCTGTGTCCTCGTGCCGGCCCGAGAGATGGGGGGCGTCAGCTTCCTGCGGGGGGCTCTATGCTGGGGCCGAGTGCTAGGCTCGGGCTGAGGCGGAGCCACCTGGGCTTTCGTTGCCGCAGGGGGACCCCCTCGGCGAGCAGACGGGGTGCGGGATCTTGAGCTGCGCCGGGGCAAGATGTTGCTGGATGGCCTCCGTCTGCTTCCTCACCGCCAAGAACTGCTGGGCAAAGTCCTCAACGGTGTCGCCGAAAAGTCCAATCTGGGAGATGGGCGCGTTGAGAAAGCGTGCTTTGTCTGCATCCCTCATGTCGACCAGATTCAGCCACGGGTGGTGCTCCTGGACCACCAAGGTGGACATTGCCAGCCCGAGTGCTTGTGCCGTGACCTTCGTCACCCGGAGGGCGAGGTCGTCGCCGAACGCAGCTCCTGCAGCACATCAGGATCAGGACTACCCACGTGCAGTTCTTTTAGTGCCTTGGCCTGGTGTACCTGCAGGAGGGCCATGGCATGCAGGGTGGAGGCGGCCTGTCCAGCGGCACTGTAGTCTTTGGCCGCCAGAGACGACGTAGTCCTACAGGCTCTGGAGGGGAGCGCCGGACGATCCCGCCAGGTGGCGACATTTGCGGGCACAGGTGCATCGCAAACGCCTGATCCACCTGAGGGACCTCCGAGTACCCGTGCACCGCCCTGCCATCTCCGATGCAGCAATCGAAGACTCATCCTGCTTGCGGGCCCCGAAAGAGACGTCAAGCTGGCCATGAGGCGGGCTGGTCTCATTTCGGAACCGGATGGGAGCAAACGAGCATGCTGAGAAACGGGAGGTCCGCGGAGAATTACCTGGTGAGACCGCACCCACTGAACTCCCCAAATCGTCTCCAGCGCCAGCCAGGTCGGCCTCACACCCGTGGGTAGAAGGCACAGCGCGGGGGGGCGGCTAGAGTGGCTTTCCCTCGAAGAAGGAAAGCCGCGACAGCAACGTTGCCATCTTCATATCCTCGCAATGAGAACATGAACCATCCACAAATGCTGCCTCGGTGTGATCGCTGCCCAGACACGTGAGGCAGCGCCCGTGGCCGTCGGAGGCGTAGAGATAACGACCGCATCCAGGAATCACACAAAGACGGAAAGGCATCTTTAAAAAGACGTGTCTTTAAAAAGATGTTCAACGTCAATGTGTGTGCTCTAATAGAGAAAATATACTCTTTAGCAGGAATATACACTCTTTTAGCGCTGTCGAAGCGCCCAGGGGGAAATCTGAACTCGTCGTGCAGAAGGAGAGAAAGCCGCTGGAAATGCGCCATATATCCAACAGCATACGCTTCTTAAGAGGTGAATGGAACAGCAGTAGTATTCAGCTCGCTCATACTACAACCGCTCAGCTCCGAAGAAAAAATCTGAATAAATCCTGCATTCCAGCTCCCTTTTATACCCGTATGTCCGGGGGAGTGGCATGCAAATTCCACTCGCCAATTCTCATTGGCCTTTTCTCAAAGATCTGAGGTGATCGGGGCTCTCAAGAGTGACCCCTAGTGTCACTACATCGACACAACATCGAGTGAGTGACAGAAGGGGAACCCAAACTTTTACTCTTTTGCTTGTTCAACAGCTTCCCTTTTTATTTCTTATCTCTTTTATCTCTATGAACAGTCTTATTTTAATTATAATTTACATTCATATGCATTTTTATAGGCATGTTAACAACGCATAACCCAATTTAAGATTCTCAGATTCAATTTCCTTTACAGAGTTGAAAAATTAAATGTATTTTCATACCTTATTATCTTTTCTTCACCGTCAGTATATCTCTGTGTGTACACGCAACCACACCCACACACAATTTTGATTTAATTGATTGCCTTATTATATGCCTAATATCATCTTATTTAAGATTGTCTCCATGCATTCATTTCCCTTTTCATTCTGAAAGAGGAAAGTTAGTTTCAATAATGACATCATTAGACACAGAAATACATGAAAAACACAGAACCTTCTTGAGGCTCTGAGACTCGAGCCATCAACAAAACATCCGATCTGGATTGTTGAGAGGCTTATCAGGTAAACTTGTCCTCTTGTCTAATTGTCACCATCATCCACTATTGAGAGGATGTATGATCAGTTTAGCATGGTGCACTACCTCAAAAATGACCCTTGACATGGTCAGAAAAAACTCTTATTAAAGACAATTCAAATTCATTCTATTATTCTTAAATTTAATCTCAAGTAGAATTCAATTTAAGGCCACGCCTGTCATGGAGTTGTTATTTCTGAATATTCAAATTTCACAGTTTACATTTTTTTCAGTTTCAAATGCGCAATCCTCAATTTCCAAAGAGAAAGTTGAGTCTGGTTCCTACCTTGGGTCCTAATTCCTTTTGTCCTCTCTGGATTTTCTCCTCAGCCGTCATGGGTTCATGCTGGCTCTCGAGCTTGTGACAAAAATAACTTCTCCAACACAACTTCAAATCTTCTCAGCTGAAGTAAACTCTGTGGTGGCTGAAAAGAGAAAAACCTCGAACTCCTGCCTCTGGCTTGCCAAATGTTATGGAAATTCTAAACTGACCCTAATAGGCCTAAGTCCCTAAATCACTTGCCTACCTTTGCTGGTCTCCTAGTTTCCCAGATCGCTGGCACTTCCTTAGCACATTACAACTCGGCATCCACCTGAGAGGTTGGCAGCGTCCTGCCCCCAGACAATATTCACTCCATTTTTAACATTAAGATATTAACCTAACAAGCTACAATCTACTCAGCAGGCACGCACAATTATAAATAAAGAATATCACGTCTAAACCACACGTCTTAATCCAGTCATCAGCCCTCTTCAACTAGTCGAGTTCTCCTAGGTCAAGAGTTTAAGGGATGTGCATGAATTGGGGAAATATCACCAAATGAACACCTTAGCAGAACAAAAACATCAGTGCTTTTCATCATAATTTTTAGTTGAACTAAAAGAAGTCTAGTATTTATAAGTAAGCCTTTAGACTCTACACTTGGTTCAGTAGCTTGGTCCGAACCAGAGTTCGAACCACGATACGATCGGGTCATCAACGAGAATCACATGAGTACTAGTGGCAGCAATTTATCACGTTTGCTTGGTAACGACTCGGGAGATCATGCCAGTTTCACTGTGTTATTGTCCCTGCAAAATTTGAAAGACCTTGCTCTTCTCCTAACTTCTTTATATATATATATATATATATATATATATATATATATATATATATATATATATATATTTTAAAGAAAACTATATAAAGAGGTAAGGTTGATTTTTGCCAATTGGCCACATGATATTATGACACAATTAAGACAAAACCAAACACCGCTTTTGCTTTTAAATTTAGTGACATTTAAACTTAAGTTAAATCAAAGACTGCTTTTGCTTTTAAATTTAGTGACAATTAAACTAAAGTGTAACCAAACACTGCTTTTGCTTTTAAATTAAACTATAGTGTAATGTGGCTACAGAGGACTATTTAACATGAACTTTGTGAGAACTCATGAAGACAACATTATTCTGTATAATTTTTTAATATGACTCTCAGTATTCACCGGGTAATAAAAAAACTGGTGGTAGTATGAAAAAATAAGCTCTTTTTGTGTAAATATTTAAAAAAAAGTATTTAAAAAAAAAAAAAAAATCTGAATCCAAATGGCATTTTGGTTAAAAATGTAAGACGTAGAAAGTTTAAAAAGCTATACATTTTGAGCATGCTTTTAATTAATTGAGCATGTTACTCCCACACAGTATTTAATGAAAAGCCCACAAAGTAAAATTGGAGCAAAACTGAAAATATAAAGAATAAATAGAGTTAAACATTAAAGCATGTCTGTGCATGCTTGCCATCGAGAAGGTTTCAGTAAAGGAATGTACAAAAGCTGCCCTTGCCATTGTGCTTTAATTGATTTCCATGAATGGAAATGAACATTTCCTGGGAGAGTACATTCTCATCAGCCTGCATGGACCCTAGTGCCTTCATTCGGCTTTTCTGAAGACTGCGTTTCTTGACTTATGTGGCAACCAACTCTTGCTTGTTGGCATCATTACTTTCAGTAAAGTCTGGTGGGCCGGAGCAGCTATTTTTGATGGCTGGGCACTCTTCCTCCACCACAATGTTGGGTAATTCATCTTCATCACTGTCACTGTCATCAATATTTGCCTCCGTTTTTACCCCAGTGTTATCAGAATCCTCCTCTTTCTCCTCCCTCTCTGGGTCATCTGACAAAACAGATCAGACACATTTTGAATCTAAAACTCAGCCTTGAAGGAATAGTTTGCCCCAAAACTATAATTTACTCACATTCATGTTGTTCCAAACCTGTATGACTTTCTTATCTTCCGTGGAACACAAAAGGTGAAATTCTCAGGACTGTGCAGTCACTTTTTCCATGCAATTACTATTAATAGGGACTGAAGCTTTCAAGCTTAAAAAGGTTTAAAAGAAAAATTATAATAAATTATCATAAAAGTGGTCCATGTGACTTGTGCAATATTTCACATTTTCTGAAGCCATATGATAGCTTTGTGTGAGAAACATGCTGAAATTTAAGTCGTTATTCACTGATATGCTTTCCCTCCTGTGAGCTGATAACAACTGCAACCACTGCATTGAGTCAATAAGTTGAATTCAAAAACTGAATCAGTCTGATTCATCATTCAGATGGGTTTTCTGAACTGGATTGAGTGATTAATTGAGATTTGACTCTAAAGAATGATTCAGACATTGTTACTTCTCTCATAAACTCACACAAATCCGACAAAGAGAGCTAGGGCGAATGTCAAGACTTTCAGCATCCTTTTCATAATTTTTGGAGCTCAAAAGCTACAGTCCCCATCCATTGTAACTGCATGGAACAGAGCGAACAGCAGAGTTTTCAGAATTTTTCCTTTTGCATTCCACAGAAGAAAGTTATATGGGTTTGGAACAACAGGTGGGCGAATTACTCCTTTTCGGGTGAACTACTCCTTTATATGATAAACAATAAATCATAAATAGAGGAACTCTAATAGGAACAACATTAACTCAAAATAGCTATCAGCCCCAGTTGTGGATCTCTATTGCTGTTTGGTAAGCAGACAATGCAGACTGATGCCTCCACACAACAGTTTCATTCAACCCTCCAGTGGTGAGGAATCTGAATGGATATTGTCAGCCAGCAAATGATAGGGTACAATAAAAGGATAGTGTTTGAAACACATCTACGGCTCTCCCCTAAATTGAGGGCTTCTGCACTAAAACCCTGCTGTTCTTGACAAACAAAGTCATTAATGATGCAAAGAACAACTTCACTGTAATTCTAGACTGAAAGACTTTCGTAATTTCCTATATTCCTATATATACAGTATATCCTATATACAGTGCATCCGGAATGTATTCACAGCGCTTCACTTTTTCCACATTTTGTTACGTTACAGCATTATTCCAAAATGGATTAAATTCATTATTTTCCTCAAAATTCTACAAACAACACCCCATAATGACAACGTGAAAGAAGTTTGTTTGAAATCTTTGCAAATTTATTAAAAATAAAAAACGAAAAAAATAAAATCGCATGTACATAAGTATTCACAGCCTTTGCCATGACACTCAAAATTGAGCTCAGTTACATCCTGTTTCCACTGATCATCCTTGAGTTGTTTCTACAACTTGATTGGAGTCCACCTGTGGTACATTCAGTTGACTGGACATGATTTGGAAAGGCACACACCTGTCTATATAAGGTCCCACAGTTAACAGTGCATGTCAGAGCACAAACCAAGCCATGAAGTCCAAGGAATTGTCTGTAGACCTCCGAGACAGGATTGTATCGAGGCACAGATCTGGGGAAGGGTACAGAAAAATGTCTGCAGCATTGAAGGTCCCAATGAGCACAGTGCCCGCCATCATCCGTAAATGGAAAAAGTTTGGAACCACCAGGACTCTTCCTAGAACTGGCCACCTGGCCAAACTGAGCGATCGGGGGAGAAGGGCCTTAGTCAGGGAGGTGACCAAGAACTCGATGGTCACTCTGACAGAGCTCCAGCATTTCTCTGTGGAGAAAGGAGAACCTTCCAGAAGAACAACCATCTCTGCAGCACTCCACCAATCAGGCCTGTATGGTAGAGTGGCCAGACAGAAGCCACTCCTCAGTAAAAGGCACATGACAGCCTGCCTGGAGTTTGCCAAAAGGCACCTGAAGGACTCTCAGACCATGAGAAACAAAGATTGAACTCTTTGGCCTGAATGGCAAGTGTCATGTCTGGTGGAAACCAGGCACCGCTCATAACCTGGCCAATGCCATCCCTACAGTGAAGCATGGTAGTGGCAGCATCATGCTGTGGGGATGTTTTTCAGCGGCAGCAACTGGGAGACTAGTCAGGATAGAGAGAAAGATGAATGCAGAAATGTACAGAAACATCCTTGATGAAAACTTGCTCCAGAGCGCTCTGGACCTCAGACTGGGGCGAAGGTTCATCTTCCAACAGGACAACGACCCTAAGCACACAGCCAAGATAACAAAGGAGTGGCTCTGGGACAACTCTGTGAATGTCCTTGAGTGGCCCAGCCAGAGCCCAGACTTGAACCCGATTGAACATCTCTGGAGAGATCTGAAAATGGCTGTGCACCGACACTCCCCATCCAACCTGATGGAGCTTGAGAGGTCCTGCAAAGAAGAATGGGAGAAACTGCCCAAAAATAGGTGTGCCAAGCTTGTAGCATCATACTCAAAAAGACTTGAGGCTGTAATTGGTGCCAAAGGTGCTTCAACAAAGTATTGAGCAAAGGCTGTAAATACTTATGTACATGTGATTTTTTTTCGATTCTTCGTTTTAATAAATTTGCAAAGATTTCAAACAAACTTCTTTCATGTTGCCATTATGGGGTATTGTTTGTAGAATTTTGAGGAAAATAATGAATTTAATCCATTTTGGAATATGGCTGTAACATAACAAAATGTGGAAAAAGTGAAGCGCTGTGAATACTTTCCGGATGCACTGTATATATATATATATATATATATATATATATATATATATATATATATATATATATAAAGAGCAACATGTCAGCTGTTATATTTTGAGTATATTGTATCAAGTTTATGTGGAGCGGGACGTGGTTGTGTGTCTGTCACTGGGGAGAGAGGAAGCGGTAAGGGCCATCACCTGGTGATTACTGATATTAAACACCTGTGTCTCGTTTCAGGGACAACGGAGATAGGCTTTAAAAGGCCACCTGAGCGACATACTGGGAGAGAGACCAGAGATGCTATGTGTGTTCTAAATACTATGTTGTGAAGCTGAAAATCCAATACTTTGTTGTGAAGCTGGAAAGCCAGTACTTTGTTGTGAAGCTGAAAAGCCAATACTTTGTTGTGAAGCTGAAGACAACTGCATTAAATATTGACTCACGTGGACTGTGAAACCGGCTCCCGTGTCCTTCCTACTCGAACCCTTCTACACTTAAGGAAGAAGACGGGACGCTATGGATACTTCACCGCTGGACGAAGTCATCCGTGCCCTGGCCAGCATCCAAGAGTCTCACCAGAACACCGCTTCCAGGAGCTCCTCCAAGCCCAGGCCGAGGATTGGCAGGCCTTACGGAGCTGGCTAGCTCCAGGCGGATCCTACGCCGCGACCCCGGAGGCAGCAATGAAGCCGCACCTCCTGCTCACCAAGATGGGTCCCCAGGATGATCCGGAGGCGTTTGTGAGCCTTTTTGAGCAGTCCAGATCTCTCTCTCTCTCCCTCTTACTTCTCCTAATCCTCTTGTCCCTCCCTCTCCTCCCTCTCGCCCTATACCCACTCCCCGGAAACAAGGAGTGGTTCCACCCAAACCGGCGCCCCACCTTCACATAGTGGGCTACACTATGCGCCGGCCCCCTCCCCTACCCCTCTCCGTTGTCCTTCCCAGGTTGATGTCTCCGCCACCACAGGTGCAGCCGGGAAGCCTGGGCTGGTCTGACGGAGTGGTGGGGGGCTGAGACGCGTCCAAGACTGGCGTCCAGCAATGGAGGTGGAGACGTGGATTCGGGTCCCCGACACACCATGGACTGCCCCCGATCAAGCAGGGACGTACAGGATACCGGTAAAAATTAAGGAGCATACATACCAAGCCCTGATGGATTCTGGTTGCAATCAAACCTCGATTCTCCATGGTTTGGTTCATGAAGGGGCTTTGGGTACAAACCACAAGGTGATGGTGAGGTGTATGCATGGGGATATTCACAAATATCTACCATCATTCAATTTCGGGGGGTAAAACATAGAGTGGAGGCCACGGTTAATTCCCACCTCACCCATCCACTGATTCTGGGAAAAAATTGGCCAGGGTTTAAAAGGTTATTAAAAGCGCTGTGTGTGGAATGGTCCTGCAAACCAAAATCTCAGTGTGTGATGTGTGACGCGATGGCTGGGGAAGACGGAGCCTGGGCCGTCCACGTCTGCTCAGCAACAGAGTGATGCAGGGGGGAAATCCTCCGGCATTCCCACCCTTAGGGAGTTCCCAGAGGGGGATTTCCCTCTAGAGCAGTCACATGACCAAACCCTTAGGCACGCCTTTGACCAAGTGAGAGTAATTGATGGCCAGCAGCTCCAGCCTGACGTTGCCCTCACATATCCGTATTTTTCAATTATTAGGGACCGATTGTACTGAGTGATGCAGGACACTCAGACCCACGAAAATGCAACCCAGTTATTAGTCCCGAGGAGCCGTCGGGAAACACTTTTCCAGGCGGCTCACCATAATCCTATGGTGGGTCACTTAGGACAAGAGAGAACACTACACCGGTTAATGGACCTCTTTTATTGGCCGGGCATTCACAGAGATGTGCGCAGGTGGTGTGCGGCATGCCACGAATGTCAGTTGGTGAATCCACCGGCCACCCCAAGAGTGCCATTGTGCCCATTGATCGAGGCCCCCTTCAAAAGAATTGGTATGGACCTCGTTGGGCCATTAGAACGGTCAGCACGCGAATATTGGTTTGTATTAGTCCTGGTGGATTATGCAATGTGATATCCGGAAGCAGTGCCTCTTCGCAACATCTCAGCAAGCACTGTTGCGGAGGCACTCTTCAAAATTACCTCCTGGGTGGGGATTCCGAAAGAAATCCTCACCGACCAAGGCACAACGTTTATGTCACGTATACTACGCAAACTTTATGAATTGCTGGGAATTAAATTGATTCGCACCAGCGTTTACCACCCACAAACTGACGGGCTGGTGGAACGATTTAATTGAACCTTGAAATACATGACTCGCAAGTTCATGCACGAAGACGCTAGAAATTGGGACAAATGGCTGGAACTCCTATTATTTACAGTCAGGGAGGTCCCGCAAGCTTCCACGGGGTTTTCCCCCTTCGAGCTTCTGAATGGATGCCGGCCCCGCAGGGTGCTTGACGTCATATGGGAGGTGTGGGAGGAAGGACCTTCCCAAAGCAAAAATGAAATTCAATATGTCCTTGATCTTTGAGCAAAGCTACACACTCTGGGTCAGTTGTCACAACAAAATTTGCTCCAAGCTCAAGAGGCAGCCCTATTATAGGCAACCTATAATAGGGGTGCCCAGCTGCGGGAATTTGCACCGGGAGACAAAGTACTTGTATTACTCCCCACATCGAGCTCAAAATTACTCGCCAAGTGGCAAGGACCCTTTGAGGTTACATGGCGAGTCGGGGATCTCGATTATAAGGTTAAACGAATGGATAGTGGTGGAGCACGTAACATTTACCACCTCAACCTCCTTAAATTATGGAGAGAGGCGGTCTCCGTGTCCATGGCGACGGTAGTTCCAGAGAGGGCGGAGCTAGGGCCGGAGGTGAAGTTCAAAGTCGATCCATTCACCCCGGTCCATTGCGGAGACCACCTCTCACAGTCCCAGCTCACGGAGGTGGCCAAGTTGCAAAAAGAATTTGCGGACGTGTTCTCTCCTCTTCCCGGTCATACTAACCTCATACAACAACATATCGAGACCCCACCGGGAGTGGTTGTGCATAGTCAGCCATACCGCATACCCAAACATAAGAAAAAAGTGTTTTGAGATGAATTGGAGGCAATGCTTGAGATGGGGGTAACAGAAGAATCGCACAGTGATTGGACCAGCCCGATTGTTCTTGTACCTAAGAGTGATGGGTCAGTCCGGTTCTGTGTAGATTACCGGAAAGTCAACGTGGTGTCTAAATTCGACACATACCCAATGCCCCGAATTGATGAACTTTTCTATCGACTGGGTGCGGCTCAATTTTACTCGACACTGGATTTAACAAACGGATATTGGCAGATCCCCTTAACTCCATTATCCCGAGAGAAAACTGCCTTTTCCACACCGTTTGGATTACACCAATTCGTTACTCTTCCGTTCGGTTCTCCAGCCACGTTCCAGCACCTAATGGATAAGATCCTCCGGCCACACGCCGCTGCCTACTTGGACGATATTATTATATACCATAATGACTAGCAGAGGCATATGCAGCATCTAAGAGCCGTTCTGAGGTCACTGAGATGGGCGGGACTCACGGCAAACCCGAAAAAGTGCGCAACTGGGCGGGTGGAAGTACGGTATCTGGGCTTCCACTTGAGTCATGGGCAGGTATGGCCCCAAATTGATAAGACCGCAACGATAGTGGCCTGCCCACGTCCCAAGTCCAAAAAGGAGGTGAGACAGTTCATGGGGCTGGCTGGCTATTACAGAAGATTTATGCCTAATTTTTCTGATGTCACCAGCCCCTTGACTGATCTCACTAAAAAGGGGGTGCCAGATCCGTTCCAGCGGACCAACAGGCTTTCACGAGAGTGAAATCTGCACTCTGTGGCGGGCCGCTCCTACATGCTTCTAACTTCTCTCTCCCCTTCATTTCTCTAATCCCATCAGAGAGGGGGTTGGGGGCCGTGCTCTTGCAGGAGGTGGAGGTGGTGGAGCGACCCGTGCCGTACATCAGTCGCAAGCTCTCTTTTATGGAGACGAAGTACATCACGATTGAGAAAGAGTGCCTTGCCATCAAGTGGGCGGTCCTAACCCTCTGCTATTATCTGCTGGGGCGGGCCTTCATCCTCTGCTAGGATCATGCCCCGCTTCAGTGGCTCCATCGCATGAAGGATACCAAGGCACGGATCACTCTTTGGTACCTGGCACTTCAGCCCTTCAAATTTAAGGTGGTCCACAGGCCGGAGCCGCAGATGGTTGTGGCTGATTTGGGTGGGGGGTTAGCAGGTCGGACGGGGCCCGGGCCTGAGTCGGGCGGTGGGGGTATGTGGAGAGGGACGTGGTCGTGTGTCTGTCACTGGGGAGAGAGGAAGCGGTAAGGTCCATCACCTGGTGATTACTGATATTAAACACCTGTGTCTCGTTTCAGGGACGACGAAGACGGGCTTTAAAAGGCCACCTGAGTGACACACTGGGAGAGAGACCAGAGACATTATGTGTGTTAAAAAATATTATGTTGTGAAGCTGAAAAGCCAGTACTTTGTTGTGAAGCTGAAAGCGAATACTTTGTTGTGAAGCTGAAAAGACAATACTTGGTCGTGAGGCTGAAGACAACTGTATTAAAAGTTGACTCACGTGAACTGTGAAACCGGCTCCCATGTCCTTCCTAACCGAAACCCTCTACAGTGTATTTTTCTTTATTCACTGCTATGAGACACTTGCAATTTTGTCAGAGGCAAAATAAATAAACACATTTCTAAAAATTGCATATGCTTTACTATTCATACCTACTTAACCTAAATAAAATAAGGGATTGGGGTGGGGGGGTGGACCTTACCTGGCGATTATAGGCAGCATGTTAGTCTCAGTCACCATTTACTTTCATTGAATGGAAAAAAGATGCAATGAATGTGAATGTTTACCAAGGCTAAAATTCTGCCTAACATCCTTTTTTCTTTTTTCTTCTTTTTTTTTTTTTTCTTTTTTCTTTCATGGAAGAAAGAAAGCCGTACAGATTTGAACCAACAAGAGGTTGAGTAAATGACAATATTTTCATTTTTGGGTGAGCTACAGTATGACTTCATAAATCAAATCAACAGGCCAAATAAGAACTACAAGGCAGGCTATAAGAGAAGCACCTTTGCTCAAGCAACTCCTTTACTAATTGCAGTTATCTGAAACCATCTCACCTGCATAATAACAAATGCATTACATTTTAAATGTAATTCAGAGGGAAACAGGCGCTGCATGTTCCAAACAAACTCTGAAAGAAAACCACACACCCATGTAGATTAAAGTCTTTCAAACTGCACTCCTTTTCACCACTTTTCTCATATAAAAGGTGGGAGTTCAATCCAGAGAACGACTACGCAAATGCATTCATTAGACAAAAGCAGGCAGTGAGAGGTGGGAACATAAAGGAAGCAGTGGGAGAAATGGAGTGTACTTTTATTTTAAGCAGAGATGCCTTCTGCTGAGCATAATTCCGAAATTAAGCACCCTCCCTTCACAGCCACCCTTCACTGAACATAAAGTGCATTTCCATTCTTTCCTCTTCTCCAAGATGAATCTGGCTGGAAGAGGAAAAAAAAACCTATTCCTGTTGAAGAGAGATACCGTGGGGAAGGCAGTCATTATGGACAGGCCTTCCAACACCCCCAGGGGGGCATTTTAAACAAAAATTTTATGCAAGTGAATATATTTTCACACATATTACTGCAGGAAAAAGTAGAGCACTTCTCGCACAGGCAGAACGATTCCTGCAGGCTCCTTCATGAGCTATAGAGGCGTGCAGTGTATGCAGGCATGCATGTAACCATTTAGAGTAATGGGAAGTACAGTCGTGACCTATATAATTTTTGGCAAAGATGATGTGTGAGGGGAAAGAACAGCAAGGTTACAGTATATCTCAGACAAGAAACCAAAGACATAAAGCAGACAATAAACTTATTCAGAGATGTAACATGGTGGACTGGACTCCGATGCCAATATTCCAATACCAATATGCTTGAACTGTATTATTTGCAGCAAAACTGTTAACAAGCTGAAGGCCCTTTCAGTGTATTTTCCAAAAAATTACAATAATTATGTCTCTATTTTTGTGACCGCACTAGATGCAGCGCATTCTGTCCAAATCATTCAGCTCTAGAAGTAAAGCATATTTCAAGCGGGTGAGACACGGGTGAGCAGGACATTCCAAGAGCTAACAGTCCCAGAAAGGCTGAGAGAGAATATATACAACACATGCATCGGAGTCGACAACACAGTCACAGAGCAGGGGATGCATTGCATACAGCCTACTTACACTACCTGGGGCTGTATTCATTTATACTGACGTTGCTCGACAGGAAATTTAATATTTAAAAGGACGAAGACGGTACAATAACTGAAGAGAGACCTCAGAATTAAATTGCACTTGGCCATGCCCATTAACATATTGAGCACACAATTTAACAAAGCTTGCACGAAAATATAAAATCTTGACCATACCCACTGACTTTGTGTGCATCACATTTTAAATAGTACTGCGCTTAAGGCATAGCGCTCTTAAAATAGTGCCCTTAATCTTTTTCAAAACATAAAAATTCAAGGAAAAGTTTACTTAGAAAATCTCATCATTAATCTCTCTCCAAACCTGTAAGCTGTTATCTTTTTGTGACCGAAACTGAAGTTGCCATTCGCTAATAATCTTGCCCTTTCATGAGCTATTAGCTCTAGAACGTTATTTGTAAGTTGCTTTGGACAGAAGTGTCTTCTACATTAATAAATGTATTAATGTAAATGTCCATCAAGTCAGTGAGTTGAACTCTAAAACCAGAAAAGATCAACCATTTCTCACACAAAGCTATCATATGGTTTCTAAAGACTTGGAATTTAGCACACAAGTCATATTATCATTGTGTGTGTGTGTGTGTGTGTGTGTGTGTGCGTGTGTGTGTGTGTGTGTGTGTGTGTGCGCGTGTGTTTTAAGCTTGACAGATTTTTCAAAATTCTCCTTCAGTATTCCATGGAAAAAACAGCATACTATAAATTTGTAATGCCATGGGTGTGAATAAATAATGACAGAATTTTCATTGTTGAGTAAACTATTTCTTAGTTGCAGCCACTTGTGTGCACAAAACCCAGATCAGGTGTTACCGTTTCTATTTCTTCTTTTAACCACAAGTCCTCCCCAGACAGGTACTTCCTCACAACTGCCCTTAATTAACTGGCTTCTGTTGTTAATTTGAGCAAATACCCTGCTGCTGTGTGAACTGAGGTGACATGAGCAGACAGAAGAACAGAAGGGCACCTGCGGCATTGGGCTCTCCGGGCAGATCCTCCATGGTAGTGTCACCTGGCTTGACCAAGATAACTCCGTAGCCCTGATTGTTGTGGATCATGTTATTCACCATGGTGATTTTAGGCATGACGTCCAGCTTGTCTGCAAAATCCTGCCAAAGGGGAAGCAGGGAGAGGTAAACACACAGCAATCCTACAGAAATGAACATGTGCACAGACATTCACACACACTCATATCCCTTTTTGGCCTGTGCAACATGAGAAAAATAAAAGACTAAGGCTGGGGAGGCTAGCCCCATTTACACAAACACACAAAGCTTTAGGAAGGTAGATCAAATCCAATTATTCCGCAAGAGGTAATTAGAAAAAAATCCTTTTGGGATGCCTCTGTGTCTGCATTTGAATGTGTGTTTGCTGTGCTGAAAAATCGAATTTAGTCCGAGGTGAGATAACAACCTAATATACAAATATAATCCAACTCAATAAAAAGACTAACGAGTGTGTGATCTCAAATCAGTGTCCAGAGGCAATTGTGATGCATTTCATAATACAATGCAAACAATAAGTGCTACTATCTCACCATATATTCTTGGTAGATGCAAACCAAATTAGGCAGAACATGGACAGGTTGTGTCTCATGCCCTCATCCTCAAATACCATGAATGGAAAGAACACAAGGTTGAAGAAAATACGACACAGGCTACATCATAAAGAATGTTAACCCAAAAATGAAAATTATGTCATCGTTTACTCACCTTCATGTTGTTCCAAACTGTATGACTTTTTTTCTTCCATGGAAGATAAAGAGAGATGTTTGGCAGTATATTAGTCTCAGTCACCTTTCACTTTCATTGCACCTCTTTTCCTTACAATGAAAATGAATAACTGAGGATGTCATTCTGCCTAACATCTCCTTTTGTGTTTCACAGAAGAAAGTAAGTCATAAAAGTTTGAAACACTATGAGGGTGAGTAAATTACATTTTTCATTTTTGGGTGAACTACCCCTTTAAATACAAGCTGACCTCAAGGGAGGATTAGCATGATTTGTGACTACCACAGTGTGTTCTGAAAAATCTTTGACAGGTAGAAACCAGCATGAAACTATCAATTCAGTTTTGTAAAATACAAATTTTTTGTACTGTATTGGTTCACTGCTTGATTGAAAATTGGGTCTTGAAACAAAACCATCTGAGAACCACTGCCATAATGCTTCCGCACAACAAACATTTTCTCAAGAGAAGCTGATTTTAAACCCCAGATTTAAAACAGCTTCCAAAAAGTTGTGTCTCTACAACAGCAGAGTTTTAATAGGTTTTTCTAAGATTTCTTCTGAGCTGTGTAGGTGTACTGAACTCTTGTGACACATCTTAGAGTTATAACCATCAAAGATGCCCCATGGTGGCTGGTGAAGTCCCATTCCACTAACACACTAAAGAGGTAAAACTTCCCTGGAGGACTTCTAAAACCCTGCATTAATTCACCAAATCATTTATAGGATAATCAAACAGCTCTACAGTGTGGCTGTGTTGGGTCTGGTGAAATACTTGCTGTTGCCTGGGTAACCATTAGCAGTACTGGAGCCAGGCAGGCTAATCTATGGGCGTTTAGAAGAGCCGAAGCTCATCCATCTTCCTCACCTTAATCAGGATCCCCTCCTTACAGTGATGGATGCCATTGCCCACCAGACTGCATACACTGCCAGGGTAGATCTCCAAACCAGCCCCCTAAAGGAACCACAAAGTGACCATCAAAATGTTAATGACACTGGTCAATAAAGAAGTGGCTCTTTAGTAAATGGCTGGTGGTAATTCAATCAAAAGAATGCTGCTGGCTAGTACTTCTGCTAAGACACTCAGTTAAGACATTTTACACCTGTATCACATACTGCACGTACTATAATCGCTACAGTAAAGGCTAGCAATGAATGAGTGAGAAATAAATTAAACTGATAAGACCTATTTGAAAAATGTATTCTTCAGGGATGAATTAAAGGGATAGTTCACACAAAAATGAAAATTCTGTCATCATTTGCTCACAAAAATTTTGTAGGTGTAAGGCAAGATTAGGGCTGCACGATTTGGACAAAAAGTTATATTGCGATTATTTTGAAAAATATTGCAACTGCGATTTGAACTGCGATATGATGCGCTACTAAGTGATTCCTTTTAACCAAAATTTTATTTAAAGTTTGGTACAGGTTTTTTTTTTTTTTGATCAATCAAAAGCTATTCTTTGAGGGTTCACACACGAGTCCCACTATTTATCATCGTGATTTTTTTGGACGTCAATCAACTTGAATATTAGAGATGCTCTGATCAGGATTTTTTTTCAGTTGATACCGATCACCGATTTTCTTTTCATCTATTCAGCCAATACTGATAATTTATCCTTTTATCTGTCATTACTGGTTATATGTAAGCTCTCTGCTCAATGTCACTGTTTTTTTTTTTTTTTCACCCAATTCCCAGTGCCCTTTTTATGTCCTCGTGGTTGCGTAGTGATTCGCCTCAATCCGGGTGGCGGAGGATGAATCCCAGTTGCCTCCGCATCTGAGACCATCAACCCGCGCATCTTATCATGTGGCTTGTTGAGCGCGTTGCCACGGAGACATAGCGCATATGGAGGTTTCACGCCATCCACCGCGGCATCCGCGCTCAACTCATCACGTGCCCCACCGAGAATGAACCACATTATAGCGACCACAAGGAGGTTACCCCATTTGACTCTACCCTCCCTAGCAACCGGGCCAGTTTGGTTACTTAGGAGACCTGGCTGGAGTCACTCAGCACTCCCTGGGATTCGAGCTAGTGAGCTAGTGAGCTAGCGAACTCCAGGGGTGGTAGCCAGCGTCTTTTACCACTGAGCTACCCAAGCCCCTCTTGCTCAATGTCACTGTTAACTGAATTTCACTGTTGGTAATCCCATAGTTGCCTAGTTTTTGTTGACAAAAGTACTGTAGGTTGGTTAAATGATAATCAAATAAACAAACACAAAAATATTCATATTTCAAATTAGTTTTTTAATAGGCCTTAAAAACAAGTAGGCTTACACAAATTATTCTCTACTGTATATTAGGATAGATAGCCCTATAAAGAACAAGGCTTGGCATCAAATTGAAGTGATTAACCTTAATGTTAAAGTTTTGGTTATTTAAGGACTTTTCACACCAAAGGTGATGCGATTACGAGAGGTGAATCGCCGACAAATGGCCCTTGCACATAGAAAGCGACGCGAATGTCCACTGGTATCATATCCACGCCTTTACTATAGGTGGCGCTAATCAACAAGCAATTTTACCCTGGTAGAGTAGGTGGCGCAAAGCACCTTTCAGCTGGTCTGCCTTCTGCCTGTGACAGATGAGAGGTACTTTACAAGCAGACTGAAAAAAATTTTTTATTTCTCTACAAGCTGCAGCAGTGATGAAGTGTTTGATGTTGATTTGCTCAATGAGAAAAAAAACATATGAGACACTTCACAAACTATTTCAGTTCACCTGCTGGACAAGTTGACTGGCAGTATTATCATGTGCATACAGTCTAAGGGGTTATTACAAAAAATTGAGTGTAAAAAACAACATTAACAGTTAAAACCATAGACTGTATATAAAGATGGATGCATCTCCACTTCCTCCCACTGTACAAAAATTAAGCCAAAATATCCCGGAAATGGACGCTGCAATCTTGCGCTGATGATGTAATTTGAAGCCAGAGTCTGTGCAGTAGTGATCGTGGGGTGGAGCCGCAGTATCTTTAAACAGAGTATAATTCAGATTTTTACCATACCATTTTCTAAAATAAAAAATAATTAGTAACTGCTAGCTACCGATCGCCTGCTTTTTTCCACATAGCTAACGTTAGACTGCTTGTTGTCTTAGCTAGCTAGCTAATAACATTTATTTACTGATTAGCTTACAAAGCACAAATGTAACTTACTGAAAAAAAACGAAAAAAAAACGGCAATGATCCCCTTATGTTGGTTAGTACAGTTTACTGCAGAACAACTAATTTTTGTCGGTTTGATACAGACAATCACAGTTATGGAAAGTTAAAAGTTAAAGTTAACGCTTCATCTCCTCCTAACGTTCCTGAAAAGAAGTCCGCAGGTGTCTCCGTGACAACTTCACTCAAAGAAACTGTCAATCACAGCTGTCAATCATGACGTCACACCCCCTTTTTCATAGCATCAAATAACTAATTAAAACCAAACTTATCAGAAAAATGAACAGTTGAACATACATCAACATGATAAGAACTACCTAAAATGACAGAAACCATCTTTGGGAAAAATCTATTTGAGGTGTACTTTGATTTTTTTAGTTTGGATCATGTCTCATCCGCTAACATGGAGGGGGCGGGGTTTATGACCAATACTGCAGCCAGCCAGCCAATTGTGTAATGCACACATATAATGACTGTTGTAACAGATGTTGTCAGTTTGAAATATAGTGATTTTATCTTATTGCATGTGTATCTAAATTTGCTCAAACCATGTCACTAACTAAATGTGACTGCAGACTAGAGTCTATACTAGGGTTGCGCGGTGTACCGGTACTAAGGAAATATCACGATACCAAAAAAATTAAAACGGTACGATATCATCTTGTTCATTTCGGTACCATATTAAAGTATGCTGCCATTAGCTGAATGCAAAGAAATGTGAGAATTTTTAAATGGAAAAAAAAAAAAAACATTTGAAAATAATAATAATAAAAAAAGCCTCAATATGGCCAAGTGTGCTCATTAAACAGCAGAAGGATGTCATTTAATGAAATAATATACAGATGTGCACCACAAATGAATTAGTGGCTCCATCCTGCTCTGTCATCTCCTTCACACACAAACAAGCAGATGCGCACACAAACGCAACACAGATTATTAATGCTTGATTTTCATGCAGTGTCCAATAGTATCCAGCAGCAGAGCCACAGAGTAGTGTATTTAGTGTATAAATGGCTGTGAACTCAAATGACATTTTTCTCTGTTCGCAAGCCACGGGAATCTTGATATAATGAACAGTTCACAAACAGGAAGAACTTCAAAGGTCTTTCAAAATAAAAGACCTGTTGAAATAAGAGCTCTATTCAACCGGATGTGTTAAATTGAAGACATTACGGCAGAAAAATATTACTACTGTATAAAAGTGTAATATTCAAAGTAGTCGCAATAATACTCATAATGATAATAATAATAATAATAATAATATAATATTAAATGGTTATATTATTAATATTATTATCTGTAATCAGATGTTTTCATTTTTGTGCAACTTTTTTGTTTTTTACCAGAAATAATATATATATTATTGTTGAAATATTATTATTGGCTCTATATTGTTGAAAATTATTATCTTATTCTCCCCAATTTGGAATGCCCAATTCCCAATACGCTCTAGGTCCTTGTGGTGGCGTAGTGACTCGCCTCACTCTGGGTGGCGGAGGACGAATCTCAGTTGCCTCTGCGTCTGAGACCGTCAATCCGCGCATCTGATCGTGTGGCTTGTTGAGCGTGTTACCGTGGAGACTTAGCGCATGTGGAGGCTTCACGCTATTCTCCACGGCATCCATGTACAACTCATCACGTGCCCCACTGACAGTAAGATCCACATTATAGCGACCACAAGGAGGTTACCCCATGTGACTCTATCCTCCCTAGCAACTGGGCCAATTTGGTTGCTTAGGGGACCTGGCTGGAGTCACTCAGCACACCCTGGATTCGAACTTGCGACTCCAGGGGTGGTAGTCAGCATCTTTACTTACTGAGCTACCCAGGCCCCCTGTAAGTATTGAGTTAGTATCGATTCCAAGGTACCAGGGCTGGTATCGTACCGAAGGTATCGGAGCAATCCTAGTCTATACAATGCAAGAAATACAACACCTCACCCAACAAAACCATCTTCAGTATGACCTATTAGATGACACCTCACCCAACAAAACCATCTTCAGTATGACCCATTAGATACTTAAATACTTGCCAGTGACAGCTGTTAGAACTGTTCACAACTATTAACACCTGCACAGAAATAACAATTTTGTGGAGACACCACCACATTATTGGTATACAAAGGCATTTTGATAAACGGTAAATGGTCTGCACTTATATAGCACCTTTTTTAACCTTAGCGGTTCTACAAAGTGCTTTAAACTGTGTCTCATTCACCCATTCACACACACACTCACACACCAATGACAGCAGAGCTGCCATGCAAGGTGCTAGCCTGCCACTGGTAGCAACTTGGAGTTCAGTGTCTTGCCCAAGGACACTTCAGCATGTGGAGTCATGTGGGCCAGGAATCGAACTGCTAACCCTGCGATTAGTGGACAACCCGCTCTACCACCTGAGCCACAGCCGCCCACATATAAAAATAGCACAGATAAAAAGACATACAGTCACTGCAAGCCACAGCATTAATTTTATTAATATTTATCTAATAAAAACATTTAAGATCCGTGCAGTTGTTTATTAAAAAAGGCAATAAAGGAAAATATGCTGCGATATACACCGATCAGCCACAACATTAAAACCACCTGCCATAATTTTGTGTAGGTCCCCCTCATGCCGCCAAAACAGCCCCAACTCGCATCTCAGAATAGCATTCTGAGATGCTATTCTTCTCACCACAATTGTACAGAGCGGTTATCTGAGTTACCGTAGACTTTGTCAGTTCAAACCAGTCTGGCAATTCTCTGTTGACCTCTCTCATCAACAAGGCGTTTCCATCCACAGAACTACCGCTCACTGGATGTTTTTTGTTTTTGGCACCATTCAGAGTAAATTCTAGAGACTGTTGTGTGTGAAAATCCCAGGAGATCAGCAGTTACAGAAATACTCAAACCAGCCTGTCTGGCACCAACAATCATTCACTGACTTATACCTCATCTGTATCCCGCTTTATTATTATATATGTGCCCGGTGGAGACTGGGATGCTGCCACCACGGACGAAAATAAAGATCGCTTCACCCAGGATGTGCCAGTTTCCCTTTAAAGTGCTCAGCGAACCGAACTTGGAGCACATCTGTTACTCTAAACACGAGTTGGAGTTGTGAAGCACAAAACCACTCTGAAAACCCTGTAGTAATGCACTAACACAATACAGACAGGACAGAACAGTGCAAATAAATTTTGAAGTGAGCACCGCATGCAAACTACAGTATTTATTTATTTGATTATATCGCAGCCCTTTGCAGTTTTATAATCGCACAAGGTCATATCGCAATTTCGATTTTATTTTGATTAATTGTGCAGTGCTAGGCAAGATGTTCACTCACTTACTTACAATGAAAGTGAATGGTGACCAGGGGTTGTCAAGTTCCAGAAATGACAACAACAAAAAAAGCACCATAACAGTTGCCCATAAGAATCATGTGTTACATTCAAAGTCTCCTGAAGCCATATGATAGCTTTGTGTTGGGCCTTATGTATTCAGATAGAAGACAAAGGCAGGCCTAACATAGTCGTAAAACCTAATTCAGGCCCACATACAAAGTCATAAATCTTACTGATAAAACCGCACCAAAATCAAACAAAGGGAGTCCAAAACAGACTACAAATCCCATGAAGCTTTGCTCACTAAAGGATCGAACTTTCAACTCCTATTGGATGAAGCACACAATAGAACGGCCCTCAACCATGACGTCATCGGGAGTAGAAATAACTCTGAGATGCTTCCGGGATTTGCTTCCAGCAATTTTGCTCGCCGTGCGTAGACGCAGCTCATCGCTGCTCTCAGGTGTAGCCTCGTGGCACAAGTAAGTAACGTATGACTTGAAACTGTGGCCATACAATCTCCATCTCGCTGGACGAGTTGTGATTACACTATGTTCCACCGAACACTCTAACGGATCCGAAGGAGACTGCCGAGCAATCCGAATCTTCATCCGCTTGCCTGCAGAAGTGAAGAGATAAAAGATTTCTCTTCCATCTTCAATCAAGTCGACGTCGCTGATTTCTCCGCCAGCCCTCCGAGAATCAGCAGCCATACCACCCGCCGACAGAGCGATGAAACGGCCTCCCGTCATCACCCGAGCCTCGAGGAACCAAGTCGGAGTTAAAGGACGGATGAACACACATTCGTCAGCATCCTCATGCGATTCAAGTAAGAGGTTTATGTCTGGGCAGAGATAGAATATTATAGTGTGTTAATCTTGTGTATCAAGATTATTGCTTGTACAGTTTATGGACCCCCGAGTCCGCTCATGGCTGCTAATAATACTCAAGGTATTTAATGTACGGTTATCACGAATGAGATCTGCTGTGTTGTAGTCCAACCACATTGGACTATTGTGTATTTCCACCATCGCGGGTGAGACCGGCACACTGAATTTATCCATTAAAGAACCAAAGACCGTGGGACGGTTTACGAGCCGTCCACTGCATTTCTGAGTGATAAACTAACAGCTGCTTTCTCTCCCACGATCACGAAACCGGCTTTGGGGCCGTCACTTTATTCTCTCACTCTCTCGTACTAACCACACACACACACGTGCGCGACCCCTCACAAACATTCTCACACACATTTTGGCTAGTAGATAGCTTCATGATAAAGCTCAGCTTTGTCCCTAAGCTATCGTTCAAGCGGATACACACAGTAAACTGGCAGACGACATTGACTGGTTTCTCTCCGCCCACATTCGCGGCCATATTCTCTGGCCGGAAATCTCACGTGACATACTCTCCACGAGAGTCACGTCTGCCATTTTGTGCACGTCACACCTTACACACACACACACACACACACACACACACACACATACACGCACATTCACACACACACATACACACACCTACCTTCCTCTCATGTATTATAGGATTATTTTGGTTACCATATCTAATCATGTCACTGTTTAGTTTGTAGTTGTAAGTCAGAAGTTTATTGACTGCATTGTATTGATTATTAATTGATATTACTGCATAAATAAACTTCGTTATATTTCAAAGAGAAGTGTTTTGGTATGTTTTGCATACACCTGTGTCAAATGCTGATGGGATGTCAGTGCTCGGATTCAAGCCTTCATTGTTTTTTCGAAAATCGATGTCAATTTTCCTAAGAGAACAATCTAATATTGAGACTATTATACTATCTGGTTATTAGTCCCTGATTCCAGGGTGGTGCCCCAGCGATATTAATCCTTATTAATATTCTGTTGATTTTTGATAATTGATAATTATCTTTGATGATTGTTGAATTTGAAGGATCAATAAGCTAGTGTTAATTCTAAACAATGTTTCATCGATGTTAACAATTAATGATTATCTTGATAATTGTTGATTTAAAGGATTAAAAAATCTAACATTGATTCAAATCAATGTTCTATTGATTTTAATAATTAATAATTATCTTTGATAATTTTAGGCACACTACATTTACTGGAGCCCCATATGAGGTTTTAATGAGTTAGATTCTATTATTTAATTTAAATATTAATTAATAACTAAAGAAATAATTATTAATTATTTCTGATAGTAACACTGATCTAAACAACCAGTGAAGCCCTACATTTGTGTAAGAAACCGGCTGAAATTTAAGTTGCTATTCACTGAAAATATTCCCCTCCGCTCTCAAATCTCATTTGTGCAATTTAAATGAGCAAATTAAATTTGTTGTGTCACATTTTGTTACAAGACCAATGACGTTTGGCATTACTGACAATAAATCTGCTGAGAGACATCTTGTGCTATCTTTCTATTTTCAAAAACATGAATGAGATCTGAGAGCTACAGCAGCGATTAAAGTTATTAATGAATAATGACACATTTCTGTTTCTCACATGAAGCTATCATATGGCTTCAAAAGACTTATATAGTTCATGGAGTACTTTTATAGTGCTTTTATTGTCATGGACATTGTCATTTTGGAGCTTGAGAGCCCCTGGTCACCATTTACTTTCCTTGTATGGAAAGCTAAACTTCTGCTTTTGTGTTCCACAGAAGAATGAAATTCAAATAAGTCTGGAACAACCTGAGGGTGAGTTCATGATGACAGAATTTTTATTTTTAAGTGAACTTATCCTTAAATGAAAGGTGGAGAGTCAGGTCCACATGCTGGTGCAGCTTACCTTTGAGCCATACAGGTCACACATGTTCATGGTGAGCTGGGCTGCCGATCTCACAATCACTCCTGTGGTCTCACACTGCATCACACAATTTTCCATTTCCAGCTTCCCCTGATGAACACCTGACGACAGACAAAGAGTGAAGAATAGAAAGAAATGGCAGAACAGTGACAGGAAATGCAGAGGACAAAGAAGAAAGCAAGGCTTTCAGTCATGTATAAGACACACAAGGAAACATATTGTGATGAAAGCAAGCAGGGAATCCAGGGAATAATAAACAAGGCTGTTACTCTGTCCAGATCAGAAAATCCCATAGGAAGCAAAAGTTTAGCGTAGCTGCAAACAGGGACATGAATTTATATCTCTCAAGGCTAGACATGCCAGAATGACTCACCACCAGAATAACAAGGAAAACATAAGATGACTCTTTTGCTACCATGTTGCTCTGGAGACTACATGAATGTTTAAGCATTCAAGAGCGACCGTCCCTCAAGATTTACAAACTGAAGGCTAGAGAACAATCTGTTGACGGAGAGGAAAAGGGACAAGGTGATTCTTTTGAAGCTCACATAAGATGCCTTCAATGGTGTCGTGTTGGATAAATTTCAGATTTGAGAGTTTGACGTTCACTCCTGTCGACTCAACAAAGGCGTTGCCCTTGTTACACTTCTCGATCACCACCTCATCTGGCAGACCGTATCCTGAGGGGAGACAGGGAGAGAAATGCCACTGGAGAAAAGTTCTTTTGTTGACCAACAACTTTGTCCTAAGTGACAATTGATGCCTCATTGACATTTGTGCAGTTTTACCTGACAGGAACTGACCGTTTAAACATTTCAAGTTTAAAAATTCGATTTCAACAAGATTTGCATTTCCTGAAAGAAATACCAGTGCTTGCAAGGCAGCAAAAGAATAGTGTTACAGTTTCAGGAAAACTCAGGATTTAGGCTTTGGTTCTGCTTAAATGAAGAGCTGCATGTGCATTAACATGTGCCCATCATTTTCTGTCAGCCGTTTATGAGAATCAACACCACACAACACTGTCAATGGTTATGTAGTAGAGGTCAACCAGTTGGTTTTACCAATATATTGTTAGTTGCTAACAATATATTGTTAATATTTTGATAGTAGCTTTTTGGAACTATCGGTTATCTGCAAAAATCCTTTTTTTTTTTTTTTTTCCTTTATTTCCTTTGCTGGAGAGTTCTACAGTTAGAACTCATTGGTTCTACAGTATAACAGCAGCATCTAGAGGTGAAATAAAAACAATCAATGATTCCACATGGAGCTTCTTCACAGAGCTAAGTTATGTACACAGAATATGTTATCATTACAAATAGTCATGATACAATAAATCAATAATTTAAAACAACAAAAATTAGGTGTAATTGCTACATTGGAAACTTTTTGTGAGCACCAAAACTGCTTTTGAGATTTTATTCAGTTTGGACTCTAGTATCCTCAATGACTGTGCTTGTCACAATAAGGAAAGACTATGAACACTATAAATCAATGTTACAAACTATCGGCCGATTAATTGGCTGAAGGCCTTTTCCACCAGCTTAGTTATCAGTATCGCAAAATCCACTATTGGTCGACTTCTATTACCATATTTTCTGACATAAAGTTGCACCTGATCAAAACTGCATTGTTGAGAAAAGAAATAATACACTAAGTCGCATCTGTTTATAAGCTGCACTGACAGAGGTTGAATGTGGGAGGCACTAACCCCCAGGAACCCAACTTCCCTTCAGCCACTCAAAATGTAAAAATGCGCACCGTGAAGATTACCTCTGGATTTATGCATCATATTACAGTGTATTGGGGCTTGTTTTAATCAAGAGCATCTGCTTTAATAATCGTGTATAACAGTTTTTCATGTTCTATTTTTGTTTCATAAAAAAATAAAAATAAAATAAAAATAAAATAAATAAATAAATAAATAAAACGACAAATAAGCCACATCTGTTTATAACATATGTAATTCTATGCTGTATTCAAATAAACAGTTTTTAGTCTGCGAGTAAAACAATATGCCTGTTGAATTTGATTCAATTATAAATGTTAGTGACTGTCTATCTAAGGACATTTCTGATATTTTCAACTCTCTTTTCTATGCAATAATTAAGCGATTCACTGACTGAATGTTTTTACTATGAGTGTGACGAAACCTCATGTGAGGAGTTGCATTTGACAGCGGTCTAGAGTTTGTTAGAACATTATTGTAAGATGGGACAGAAAAGGAATATTTAAACTGTTTACATTAAATACTTTGTAAAGGCAAAATACTCTGAATAGGGAACTTTAAAACACTTCTACCGTCTCTGACTGATGTTTTCATATGTTTGTGTGTAAGTATGTGTTTTGTGTGCGTGTGTCTAACCGGCCAACATCAATTACGTATAAATGATGTATATAATATGCTTCGGACTATAAGTCGCAGGACCTTTCAGATGATGATAAACAAAAAACATGACTTATATTCTGGAAAATATGTTATGTAGATACAGTAAAGGAAAGACCAATCACAATTCAGTGTGCAAATCGGTTACATTTTGAATGCCCAAGGCCGTTTTTTCAGTCTTACAGCTTTTCTAGCAAACTCTACTCTACATTTTTTTATTATTATTATTATTATTATTATTATTATATGAAGTTTACAAAACCTAAAAATAGATAGCAAACCTAAGGCTGAAATTATCCTCAAAACAAAGTTTGAATGGAGTTGTTTTAATTAATTGAAGAAAATTCATACATTAAGTAATTTAAAAGAAACCTGCCTTTGAACCACTGTAATAAATAATTTGGGGAGTAAATATCGGTGTGTGGACATTCATTATTTTTATGGCTCTTTTATATACATATAGCAAGAACTCAAATATGTCCTCAGTTATCAAAACAGGATGGTGATACCAAAGTTTTGACAGTAAAGTATTTAAATTGCACTCTGTAAAAAAAAAAAAAAAAAAAAAAAAACCACAATAAAAAGGTAAATTGATAGGCCCTTAACCCTGATGGATCACTGTCATTTACCACTACTAGTAGACATAACATTCAGCAAAGGACATCTCATTATAGCAAAACCTCTACATAAGGGGCCTAACTCTCTATGGTAATTAGACAAGTCTCTCAATCTAGACACATGGTTTCGAAATAACAATGTGACTAAAAGACCATCAGAATGCATGTTGAATCTATAGCAGGAAGCAGTCTGATGAGTGAGAGTTCAGCTTAGCACTATCACAGTTTTAGACAGTGGTGGCAGGTCAGTGAGATCCACAGTTTGACAGCCCAGCTTCATTACACACTACTCTTTGACAGATGGTCCTGAAGAATTTTTTTTTTTTTTTTTTTTTCAGAGAGTTCTAGCAATGCCCAGATGAACTTGAGCACCCTGGTAAGCTCTCAGACACTCCTTTCAAATGCCAAGCGCTGAATATAGACTGATAAGGTCACACTGCCATTCTCACTTCTACGCCTGCAGGTAACAACTGTGGATTCACTCGAAGATCTCAATGTAATTGACAGCAGAGGGACACTTTGAATGGGGAAAAATGCAGAGAATCATAGACAGGGCTTCGTCCTCAACAAAACATATTCTTGAATGTCTCAATGATTAGCTTTACTAAAAAAATTGAAATTATTTATAGCTCCTTCAAATAATCTTTGTGATAAAGCTTTTGCCTGTTACAGAGGCTTGTGTGATGCTAAATATCAAAGACCTTTAGTGGGGGAAGAGGGATTATTTTATGGTAATATGGCAGTGGTCTAATTGAGTTGCACTTCTCTTGTAGTCGAGCCAGAAGCCGCCTGCGTCTTTATCTCCATTTTCAGGGCTTCCCTGACGTGGCAGGAGAGACTGTCAAGCACACAAAAACCTCGATATTAAAACGACGTCCTCCAGTTCTCCTTTCATTTTCTTCATTTGACTTCATCACTATCTGACTTTACAGGTCATTCATTTGCATAAGAGACTCAACCCTGAACCTGCGCTTCTCTGCTCGCCTGCCTGCACATTCCTCGTGCATTAATTTCCGCCCCCCATCATCAGAAGATGGTTATTGTGCCATCGAACTCAATTACCTCAGCAGGCTTCCTATATCACGCGCTAGTTGCGACGTTCATTTTAAACACGCTCAGGGAGCCATTCTGACAAACAAGGCCTAGTGCCAGACTATTGACTTTCTGTTATGAAGAATGCTGTATCACAATGCTTTATTAAAGGGAAAAGAATAGGACATAATAAAGATGATTTTTAGATAGGAAGGGGATGAAAAAATAAGAAAGAATAATTTTTCAATCAATCAGAAATCAAAGGTCAATGCCTCTACACTGGTCCAGCTAGAATTGACTGAAACAAAGGACAAAGTAAATTTAGACATTACTACCATCACTAAACAGTCTTTAAAAATAGTTCACCCAAAAAGAAATATTTGTCATTATTTACCATAATGCCACTCGAAACCTGTATGTAAGACTTCTCAGTGGAAGGAGGCGAGAAGCAGATTTCCTGGTTCAGGTAAGCGTTTTATTCTCCTTACTACAGCAAATACACACGTTCAGGGCTCTTGCACTGTTCAATGATTAACTCTCAAAAATATACAAACTACTTCACAAAAATATACTCTTGAAATAATAAACTCATGGCTTCACAATTGGCTCTCTGGTGCCCAGTCTATCTGCTGTGTGGCTCTATTTATGCCACTCTCCCCGTGCTCACTGAAATTAGAGACAGGTGTTAGACATAATTTAACTCAGGTGTAAGCGCCCTTACTGCTTTCTCTCTCTCCGGAGAGATGCTTGACCACGCCTCCGCTGCCACACTGTATTACTTACTTTCTTCTGTGGAACACAAACGCACCCACATGGGATTATGGTCACATCTTTGGTTACAAGACACGATGAGAACCAAGTACGTGTAGGTTTGATGTTATTGACGTAGCCTCCAAATTTTATTTCAGCACTGTATTAATGATTTGATATGAGAATGAATAATGACTTAAACTGTATTCTATGCACTGCACAATGTGATCATATCACTTCAGAAGACGTGGAATATATTGCACAAGTTGTATTGATAATTTTTTATTTTATTTTTTTTTACTTACAGACCGTATTTACTATTCATGTTCATTTAAACCCTGTGAAGACTTTTTTTTAAATTCACCAATTGTATTCCACAAAAGAAAAAGTTGTACAGTTTTGGAGCGACATTAGGGTGAGTAAATAATGACAGAATGTTCATTTTTGGGTGAACTATTCCTTTAAAACAGAAAATAAATCAAGTCGAGGCCTAGTGATTGCATCAGATACATTGAGCCTTAAGCCCAAAGTATAGGCCTGTCACGATAATTATGTTATCGACTTATCGTACGATATATTGACATTACCTCAATCATTTTTGCTGACCTCGATATTGCCCATTGTGTTTACATGCGTTTTTGTTTACATAAGAATGAATGTTACCAACATTTTAGCAAGTCGCGCTGCTTCTGTCTTCTCGTCTACTCTCTGTGTCAGAGGCGGGGCTCAGGCAGCTCCTCCACACACACAGAGCAGACAGCGACAGGTGAAGATTACGTGTTACTCGAGGTTAATAGGTGTTTTTCCCGATGACTGCATAATTCCAGCCAGAAAGTTTGGAAGAATAAGTCCAAATGGACTTGGTTTCAAAGTCGCATTCCAGAGCTCCTGTGGGAACATTTTGGCTTTAAGCCAAATGAGAGAGCAGAGCCCATTAACATGAATGAGTCGGTATGTCGACTTTGTTTAAAAACAGTGACAACGAAAAGTGGCAATACAACTCAAGGCTCGACATTAACGCTTGTCCAGGACAAGTGGATTTTTGCAAGGGCAAGTCAAAGTGAATTTGACTTGCCCGACCGGACAAGCTGCCTGATTGAAACGTTAATAATGATAAAAATACCAGGTTTATTTGTGATTTAGCGTATGCATGTATCATTTACTTAAAAAAAATAAATAAATAAAATTTTAAAAAAAACATATCCTGCTGTTGAAAATAATCTACAGTGTCTGAAATTTTGTGCGGGATTCTGAGTATTGTCTTTGTATTAATTCCAGAATCTGCACGAATACAGGAAAACAGCTTTTGCACATCCTTCTCCGTCTCCCTCTCTCTCTCGTGCAGCAGCGCTTGTTGAATTTGGTGTGAACGCGTGAAGTGGACAAATTTTTCCGACATGTGAATATCATTGTGCTGCGCCTGTGTTAAGAGAGCGATGCAATAAAACTATCGCACATATTTATAAACATCAAAGCTGTCAACGTTGCAAGCACGTAATGTCGGAGCGATCCAGGTTTGCAGCCTTCGTCATAAGACAACAAATTTGACAAGAACTGCAAAAATAGCAAAAATGCTTTGTGTAATGCTACCTGCTGCAGGATGAAGAGAAACGTTTAAACACCTGTTACATCTTTCATCTTCATCTCTCTGGAGCTCTTTCTGACCTATACAGGTGTTATCTGCCATGTGAATCAGTCAATTTTAATATGTAATAATATACAAAAATAAAAATAAAATGGTAATATAAACACTATAATATTAACAATATGCATAAAATGAAAATATATTTAATATATAAAATATATAAAAATCTTTAATATACACAGGACAGTCAAAAATAAGGTTCTCCATAATGAAAATGGAAAATCTACATAATCTAAAAATATTTAATAAAAAAATACATCTTAGAACCGTAATACTATACTATATTTATATTTCTTTCATGTGGTTTTGAACATACCAAACATTTTGAACACATTCATTTTGTTATTTAATAACTAAAATGTCAGGTCGTACAACCATCAAGTAAAAAGTAGTATCATATTTTCCTTACACCTGCTTAAATTTCTTTTAATATATTTTATTATTTAAATATATATATATATATATATATATATATATATATATATATATATATATATATATATATATATATATATAAAAATATTTGTTGAGGTAAAAGCAATTTTAACAAATACTATACATTTTTATGTCATGAATATTATGATTTTTTTGGTGGGTTGTTCCATCTGACATTTGATATCCTGCTGGGACATGCCAAATGTCTCTATGTTTTTTCAAGGGTGTAAGACGTGTTTCTAAAGAGGACATGTTAAGTGTAAAGGTGTGGGGTTGTTGATTAATTTTCATATGCTGATAAATCTTCAATCTTGATAAAAGTTCACAGTTATGTTATTTGTCAATGACCCACATACAGTATTAAATAAACAGGGTACTTTCTCAGGATTCGTTAAAATTTAAATGCATTTTGTTAACATTAAACATACATTTTTACTGCTAATTTTAGAAAGCACAAAAGCCAAAAAAACAAACAAACAAAAAGTTATTTTTCTTTCTGGAAAAGTAACTTTTTTACTGGGACAAGTGAATGACCAATTTACTTGTCCAAAGGACAAGCACATCACAGTGCTTAATGTCAAGCCCTGTAATCTAAAAGCTCATCTAAAACATAACCATTCCATTCAGTTTTCAACAAAAACCACAGCTGGAGATGAAGAGGATCCTTCCCGACTTTAATTTTTTTTGACATTCCGATTCCAATATCTGAAAATTCTTAAGAATTAAAAGTTCATTGCTCTTTGAAAGGTGTAACTGCATTATTATGCTATTACATTATTATTATATTAGTGGCATAAAATGGTCTTAAAATGACAATAATATCATTTATCGCAACTATTTCTGGGACAATATATCATCCAACAAAAGTAGTTATCGTGACAGGCCTACCAACGAATTCTTCGGTTTTGACAGTCAAACGCTAGCCTTTCAAAGTATACTTCATACACAGGCAGTTGGCACATGCGCACTATGACTGCTATGAGATACTGGACTATTTCTCTTCAGGAATTTAGACCCATAAAGATGTCTTTATATTTCTTCAGACTCGAGTTACACAAATGCAGATATCTCTTGACCTCCTCACACAAGCACTCTTGATGTGCACATCCACTGTTGTTGTGTCTACTTTCGTCTCCTGATGTTTACCGCGTATTACATCTTCTAGTACTTCTTTGTGACAGCAAAAATTCAATTTAGAGTGAAATTTGCATCACGTGTCCTGCATGCAGACACCTATAGTTCACGTCTGACTGAAGTATACTTTGGACTTAAGTGCTCATGTGCATGACACAGGTTCACATTCCTGCGGCATCAGGCCTCAATCCCACTCCCTCACCAATCATTTCCAGTCTCATCTTTAATGTTAATGTTTCTTTAAAAAATATTAAAGGGGTCATGACATGAGGAATTCAAAATATATAAGAGGAAATATAAGAGGTCATTGTACTATAAAAACATACTGTAAGTTTCAGAACTGAAAACATCCTCCTTAATAGAAAAAGAGCATTTATTTAAACCAAGCTTCAAAAATGGCTCGTTTGGAATTTGTGGAACTTAAGGAACAAATACATCTGCATTTGACTGCCTCTTCAGCAACACATCAATGCCTATTTTTCATTATTGCACCCTTGGCCCTGCCCACTGGTGCTCAGTCAGACAGGTGAAGATGGGCCTGTCATGGGAGATTCATCTACACTTTTAAGAGGACTTACACAGGACACCTTCATGTGCCTATCTGGATTTAAATGTTTTTTTGTTTTTTTACATAAACATGCACTACACGAATGGCTTTAATCATTATCATGCATCTCACGCCGCTTTTAAAAGATGCAATTTCAAGTTATAACTCTAAAAAAGAGACCTCCATACTGTTTAATTTAGCTGCGCTGTTTAGGCGTCCTGTAGCATTTTTGCAACCATCAGTGCTATTTTTAATTGTTGGTGTTTTGTAAACATGCACTAGATGGATGTCTTTGATCGTTTTGATGCATTTCCGGAGATGTGAGCCGTGTTTTAAGAGCGATACAAGTGCAACTTTTAAAAACACATTTCACTCTGCTGCTGCCACTGACTAGGAGAAACACATGCCGTTCAGTGTGTAAACAAACACGGAAGATGGGAGATGTGAAGACCAGAGTCTCTTCTTTGGCCTGTTGAACCAGAGCATTTCAGACAGAGGGCCAGCAACAGGGTGGGAAATTATTATATATTACTAAATTATGACTGTTTTGGTGCAAAAAAAAAAGAAAAATTTTTTACTAACATTGCAAATGGACCTCAGGGAAGATAATAAAATTATATATATATAAAAAAAAAGTTTGTCATGACCCCTTTAAATGGAAAACAAAACATTGCCAATCAATTGAATCTCACTCAGCATGTCAAATAGAAAATTGTTCGCATATGATTTATAGAAAAAGAGGCATTTTTTTGGTGTTTTTTTTTTTTTTTTTTCGTTTTAGAATAAGCCCATTTGATCTTTGTGTGTAAATCAGAAAGTACTAATGGTTAATATGCTGAGTTATGTGATTACCTTCAACCTCGATAGAGTCGATGATACAGATGGAGCTGGTGATGATATAGAGGCCAGGGCATACGATGACCACATCCCCCTCATAACATACATTTACTGCAAGCACCAGGTCACTGTGAAACTAAGATTAAAGCACACATACCAAGTGAGTTTAACTCAAATCATTTTGGTCCCGAAGAAAAAGTAATGCAAACTGGATTTCAAAGTACTGGCCTGATGTGGCCTAAGGCATAATGCTCTGGAAAGCTGCTTTGAAGAGATTTTAATTGTAAAAAATGCTTTAAAAAAATTTTTTTTAAAAAATGACTGGCATACCCCAAATTAAGTAAAAACAGTCTTTGACAAACACACTTAAAGGTTTAGTTCACCCAAAAATGAAAATTCTGCTGTCATTTACTTTATAGTTACAAAACCATAAGACGGTACTGCTCT
Organism: Myxocyprinus asiaticus; assembly: GCF_019703515.2. Classification (NCBI taxonomy): domain Eukaryota; kingdom Metazoa; phylum Chordata; class Actinopteri; order Cypriniformes; family Catostomidae; genus Myxocyprinus; species Myxocyprinus asiaticus. The sequence goes on from NC_059344.1 coordinate 45,374,002, forward strand.
TTTTTCATTACAATGAAAGTGAATGGTGACTGAGTCAGGAATTGTCAGTCCTTAACATTCTGCTTCTTTTGCGTTCCACAGTTGATAGAACATCAAACGGGTTTGGAACATGAGGGGGAACACAATGAAAGAATTGTTTTTTTTTTTTTTTTTGAGAATCATCCCTTTCAGCTAATGTGTCCCACTGGATTAGAGCAAAGACATCTGAGCTCACACATCTGCATCATTTTAACGAGTTCTTGAGGGATAAACTGGCTCACGGAACAAGAAAGATCAAACATCAGCTAGTGAATGAACACAGCTTTTACAAACCGCTACAAATCCCGCATAACAGCACCTTGACACATTAGTGATCGTATCCTCCGAACAGCTGTTTTCTGCACAAACCACTCTGATTTAAACTCCCCAACAAACCTAATGCTCGCAAAGAGACGAACAGCCAAGCCTATAATCTTGCTATCTGAGTGGAAGATGCAAGAAACTCTCCACTGCACTTCAGATTTTACTGGCAAAATTATTAACTTGGTCCTGCTGGTCACTTAACTATACTAGCACGAGTGAAATCAACGATTTGATTTTTTTTTCCCTAAGAGCTCTGAAGCAGCACTGTCAGGCAGATTTTAACCTTTAAGAGGTAAAGCCCAGGAAATTAAAAGACAGTGGTCAGAGGTAGTGAGAGGGAGAAAGAGGCATTAATATCAGCATTTGGGCGGGATTTGTGCTCTGCCTTCCTTGTCTGAAACGTATTTTTTTTTTTTTTATGATCTGACAGCCTCTCAGATTCAGCTCTCTGAACAGCTGAAATGACATTTCCAACTCAAATATCATATTTTAACTCCCAAATGCCCTGTCATTAGTTAAAACCTTGCATTCCTTCAGATTGTAGATGTCATGACCTCCTCCCACAAGCCCAAATTACAACGCCAGTACAGCTGAAAAGAACACCATTACAGCCTTCAAAGGTGAGTATGAGGTCTTCTGACCAATGTGCAACTGTGCCATAAAACAGGGGGAAGGGTTACACATACCTGCACTTCAAACTCTTCACTGGAGTAGTGGAGCATCAGTTTGTCAGTTATTAAGCTTTGAAGCTGGTGTACTGTGGCCAAGGCAGATACCAAGTGGACCACTCGGCCGCCGGCAGGATGTGGCCCCTTTGCCCTGCACGAATACTGACCAGAGTTCACCTTGTAGTCCAGAACATTCCTGTATTGAATATGCAGGTGGTGTGGGTCAGCAAACCATTGAAATAACAGGCACCCTCATTCAGTAATCACTCACACACAGCTGTTCAGACAGACATGTCTTAAATGCCTGCAGATCTGAGAAGTGCTGGAAAGGCGGACGAGGAAAGTTCGTCCGATCAAGTCTGATGATTAATTTGGAGCAGTGTGTATTGATCCAGAATTTTGGAAAACATAAATAAGTCAATACTTAAAAAACCAAAATGGCCAGTAGCTAAATTAATCACATTTGTATTGATTACAGTACTCTCCTGATTAAACTGGAGTTGAGGACGAAGGCACGCCATGCACACATATATAAATGACACCTTTCGATCACAAATGCACACAGAAGTGATAATAACCTGAGCAGCGGGTTCTCAATAATACGCAGCTTGCGCTTAAGTGCTTCCAGCTGCTCATACATGCACAGCCCTTCCACCATGGACACGTTGTCTAGTTCTGACTCCGAGTCCCTGTTCAGGTCACTTCTCAGACTGGAGAACTCCTGGAACTTCTCTGAGCAGAGCACCAGCACAGAGCGATACTCGGCAACAAGACCAGCTGGAATATGATCCTCCAGAATACCATAGTAACTGTGAAAAATACATGGAGGAAGAGGTCAGGGAAGACAGACCAAGCTTAACAGGTGAAGCGTGTAATTTCTGTGCCAATCTGTTAGACTGAATGTTTGTCCCAACAAGGGCAGGCGGGAGACTGTTTGAAACTTGTTGGACAACATTATTTTTGCGATTCTGTTTGGTGCAATTAGTGGTGCAGAAATTACACACTTCACATTTTTGAAGAACAGTGCTTCAAGAAAGAAGAAATAGTGCTTTTAGATTTCTTATTTAAATTGTCCTACATCTTTTCCACTATTATGCATGTTTGTGCCAATGTAAGCTTAAAGACAGACATCCCAAGCCGCAAAAAAAAAAAAACAACAAAAAAAAAAAAAACAACATGAATACATTGAACAGCTAATTTTATAATGACACTATAATTACCTGCAAATGAATTTACTCAGAAACTCAAAGCAATTTATAGTGTTGTCATGCAATTAACTTTATTACTTGGTACACACTGCCACCTGGTGGTCAGAGCTTCTGTTTGAACAACATACAGAGTTGTTGGAAAAAAACTAACAGAATACAATATTCTCAGTATTATGAGGTCATGCTACTTCAGGGAATGGGACAGCACATGCGGAGGACACTTACAGTCTGAGACGAGGCTCCACACACCGAACAAATTAATCAAAGTCATCCTCCTCATCTTCCTCATCCCACTTCCTCCAGATATGCTAGTAGAAAAACCTGTAATGATTAGACAGCAATAATACATACAGAAGTGAATGAATGACAGAGACAAGAGAGAGACGTGAGAGTGAAAATGACAGAAAAACTTGCGGTCACACTTTATATTAGGTGGCCTTAACTACTATGTACTAACATTAAATACATACAAGACTATATATATATATATATATACTGTGTAACTACATGTTATTCTGCAAAATGCCCACATTTACTGCTACTGAGGTTGAGGTACATGTAGGTTTAGAAGTAAGGGTAGGGTTAGGGTTAGTATTAGGGGTTAGAGTTAGGTTTTGGGGAAAGGGTTGGGTTAGGGGTAAAGTTAACAGTGTAACTACAAATGTAATTATATGCAAGTACTTTAAATGTAATTACAATGCAACAACATGTATGTACATAATAAGTACACTGTATCAGATGGTTAAGTACTGTACATAGTAGTTAAGGCCACCTAATATAAAGTGGGTCCAGACTTGCTTAACCAGTCAGTTTAGAGAGGAGCCCCTTCAAATTCACAAACCAAATAAGTATTATTTAAAACAAATGGGTATTAAAAATGGCTCACATATCCCCATTCCATTACATATTAAAACAGTGCCTTATAACACAGTATTGTTTAAAAGTAAACACTTATTTTTGGTCACTAAACAGAACTCTCATTATCTATGTTTCCATCCAAGTTGCGAACTGAATAATACAAAAAAAACAATATGTGAATAAAGCCGTGCATCCCATGTGTTTAAAAGTACAAAATAGTCACTTCAGGCTAAAGTGTAGCCACCATGACTCTTTAATTTATCAAATACTTGCAGTTTAGAGCACACAGACAAAACACTGTAAAGAACTTGTCTTATGTCTGGGAGCAACAGCGCGTCACACAGTTCTGGGAGCACAATATGTGTGCGCTGCTCCATCCTTATGACTTCACCGTTTAAGATATTTTTCAAAATTGTCAATAAACCTGCTTTTCGGCACAGTTCAAGTGTGTATTCGACTTATTTGCTCTGCAAGCTCTTTGCAGGCTTTGGATTTTCTAGACACCATTATTTCAGGATGACCAGAGCAACATTTCAGATACAACGATTCGTCCGCTGGTTAGTCCAGTTATGAACGACTTACTCAGTCACATGTTCAGTCAGTTTTGATGTGCATCTTGTATTTCTATTAAATTAAATAGGGGTTTATTCAGTAAATGTGTTTCCATCATAGTTACAAACGTTCAAGGGAGCATTTAAGTTTTTTTTAATCCATCCAACAGTCTTTATGCGATATCCCAAAACGCAATCTTGTGTGTGAAGAATCAAACAAGAGCAACAGTTTTGTTAGCAATGCCATTGTAAAAACAAACTTTCTGCAGTCAGCCCTGATTAATTTCAGATGGTCATATGATCTAAACATGGCAAGCAGCTTTTTCTCTATTGATATGATTAGTCTCATCTCATGTGAGTGTACATCACTTTAAACTTATTCTTTTTTTAAATACTGTTCATTTCATTTAGCAATTAGCAAAAAAGTTTTAAAGAATCACACAGTACACCTATAAAGATGCACCAGGTGATTTTTGATTGTTTCGGTAGCCAATACATCAATGGTCTTAGACAGGACTTTACAACAGCACCTATCTGAGTGGATCCATCATTACATGACAGCAAACATTTTAAGCTACCAATGCCAGTGTAGAAATTCCCAATTAGCAGACGTTTTTTTAACCTATGATTATGTATTACACAACCAAATATATATGATAATGGGTGGTTACAGAGATAAAGTGGGTAGTATTCGGCTAGTCAGGTGATCTCAACATGGCGGCCACTATGAACCACCCTTATGTAGAATAAAAAAGCTTTTTCTAGGCCACAGATATTGCAGAAGTCATCATCTTATGTGAATGTACATCATCATAAACAAGTGCTGTTCATTTCTTTAGGTGCAAAATGTGGGAAAACAATACTTAGTGCACATTTAATAAGTAAACTAACCTAAGATGTTCCAAGGCCAATGCAGTCTGATCAAAGTCCCCAGACTCATCGTAGACGATACAGAGTTCAAGAAGAGACACTTTATGCAGCGTAGCCCCTAGAAGGGCCTTCATGGACTCTTCAGTAAGCTCACAGCCTCTGGTCTCACACTGCATCAGTACCACCAACTCCACCTTTGCTTTCAGCTTCTTACAGTCCACGTCAACAACCTACAACAACAACTCTCAGCTTTCTAAAATTCCCAAAGCAGATGCTTCGGTCATAAGCGTTCATTGTTGATGTTTTGACAGCAAATACCCCAATCTGTTTTAATTATGCAGTAAGTATTTGCTGCCCCCACACTTTAATCATCTTACATCAACAAGCACATCAAACACAGCAGTGTGCCATTCAGCCTGCCAGTCACATGGCTCCACAATCTTCTCCAGGTACTCAGCAGTGAAGGCTTCTACTTCCGATGTTTTACAATCACCTGTCAAACATTTCTGTTAAGTAAAACTTAAATACATCTATAAGTCCTTTATAACTCAGATACTGTTGTAGCATGTCTGGCATGAGCACATAAATAAGTGTTTTGAAAGGCAGGAACTGTTACCCAGCATGTAATCTTGATATGTTTTAAATCTCTCATAGTACAGAAGGTGATCTGTCTGAAAGATGTCTGGCAGTCCTCCATTTCCAGGTCTCTCTGCTCACTGTAAATGAGTGCACAGCCTCTCATCGCTATTAAGATAATGGGTGCCGCTATCATCATCATCATCATCTTCTTTATCCTCTTCTGTCTGAAATAATTCTGAAAACAAATAGGTGACAATACCTTTCAAGAAAATGTCCTGATCATATTTAACCCCAAATCAATACTAAAAAATTAAAAAATATGAAATTATATTTTGTATGAAGAAAATGAAGCCTACATTTAGAACCATTAAAGGGGTCATGACAAGCCTTTTTTTTTATTTTGTTTAAATATGTTCCTTGAGGTTCAATAAAGTTTTCTGCACAAAAAACAGTCATATATTTATAAAACATGATCATTTTTCACCCTCATTCTGACCCTTTGTCAGAAACGATAGGTTTTGGTGCTGCTTCTCCTTTAAGACTTGACAGTAAACACCCATTGTTATGCCTGGCTCTCTGCTCTTGACTTAAGCCCAAAGTTCACTTCGGTCAAACACGAACGCTAAAAGGACACGTGACGCAAATCTCATCATCAGCAGAGTGCTCGAGCACTGAATGCACGCAGCCTGATTTTTCTAACCGCAAGTCTTTGAACATTCAGAATGCGTGTGTGCCTGGAATTATGTGCACTAATTTGTGGATCCAAAAGATGGCAACACTCACATTTGAGCCGTTGTTGTCACAAAGATGCGATAAAAGAAGATATAATCGCCGGTAAACAACAGGAGACAAAGATAAAAAACATCAACAATGGATGTGTGTCAAGAACGCGTATGTGAGGAGGTCTGGTGATACCTATAATCATATAACTTGAGTCTGAAGGACTATAAAGACATCTTATAGGTCTAAACTTCTGAAGAGAAATAGTCCCGTGTCTTGCACAGTCGTAGCACGCATGGGTCAACCGCCTGTGTATCATCACCATCAAATGGAGTATAATTTGACAGGCTCCTGACTGTACACAGAAGCTGAGCATGCACGTTAAAATCGAAGTATACTTTGGGCTTTACCTGCAGGTAAATTGTTGTTGTGAAGGCGGTCAGATGCAAATGTCTACCACAGTGTAACATCACAATGTGGAGGAAGTAGAGAATGAGTCGTTTTGAAGGCTTGGTTTCAACAAATGCTCTCTTTGCAGTGAGGAAGATTTTAGTTCTGAAACTTACAGTATGTTTTTATAGTACAATGACCTCTTATACATCAAAATATCAAGGAAAATATCATTCCTCATGTCATGACCCCTTTAAGATTTTTTGCGTTGTTTACAGGATACTTAAGCACATTTTACACCCCAATTCTCATTACCATTACTTTACTATCCTCATTGTTTTCAATGATTCATTACCGTAACATTAATTTTTGACTGTATTACAGTAAAAAAGATGCCGTTGTAAAATGTAACCAGCGAATATTAAAGACAGTACTAAGGGAGTACTACTATTATGTCTAAATACTTTACCATTTAAGTAATACTTCTTTTGTTTTCACATTGTGTTAATGAGAATAGCCCTATAATGACTACCAACGCATTGTAGTAATAGAACAGTAATCCAAAAACCCAGAAGGCAATTAGCATTTTCGTGCCATGGGTTGCCTCAGACATTTCCTATGGGTTTTTATAATGGCAGTTTTAGTTTTATAAGTAAAACAAAGCCTGTGGTTCAAATTTCCTGAACACTTTCACGTTTTGTTCTAGAACGTAAATGACACAATCATACCTCAAACATTAATTTGAAGCTACTGTGTTTAAAAAAAAAAAAAAAAAAAAAAAAAAAATACATGTTGCTATCACAATGGTAACTAATGGTAATCTTGTTTTGGGTTGGTGCATATATGGTCTCTTCTTCTTCTGCTCTTTTTCCTGTTGTGGCGGTTAGCAAACAGATTTGCATTACCGCGCGCGCCCCCTTCTGGATTGGAGTGTATCGCCTGTGACTGACTCAGATGTTTTCTTCGTCTGACTGCATGCACCGAACCGTGACGTCAGTACCGTGACGGTTCAGGATGAATATATGTACTGTTACACCCCTACAGTGCTCGCATTGTGGTTTTATCGTAGTTAAAAACTTAAAATCAATCAAAAACTTAATTGAGTAAAGTCACCCACATCATGTCTCTCATGGTTTACTAAAAACAGTATATATAAATAAAAATACATAAAAATAGTATTAATATTGGATATTAAATCTTTTTAGGCATAATGTATGTACACATGTAGACTTCTGTAGTCTCTTGTAGTCCATGCAGTGTTGTCAGCTTGAACTGGTCCATAATAGATTGATGAATTAACAGTGTAACTTTTTAAATAGTCGGGGGAAAAAGCATTATTGCTAAGTAGACAGCAACTCTAAACAGATAAACAGCACCTATTTATAACTGATTAACTAATTTCAAAGTATTGACGAGCTGCTTAAAATACATTCTTTTACAGCATTTGTCCACCATTCACAACATGCACATTAAAATATTAGGATATTTTGGGCAGTGAAATGTTTTGTTTATAATTTAATTATGGACTATAAAATAAATGTATTATTCGATGACAGAGTTTGTGTATGAAGATATACTTCATGTTACGAGTTGAATTTAGTTGGTTATGATGTTGTTATTTTAAATGTTTATTTTATTTTTATTGTAAACCACTGGGTAACTTATGCACGTCTTTTTTTAGCTTATATCTCTGACACTTTTGAAGGACAATTAAAGGTTAAAGAAGAGCTCAATTAAATTTTCTTTGGTTGGTATTTAAAGATTTCAGAATGACTGCAGACCAACGCAGCTACCGCTCAAGCAAATATCAATTCTTATTATTTTTTTTATCTTCTGCGGCAGCTGATGCGAGACACACCAGGGATTTAGGTACACGTGCGGCACGCAGAACTGCCCTGCATTGTGCGGTTTCCAACAAATTAACTAGAAAATCCTGTTCGTGATGACATGGCCCTACATACTTTGGATGTAGCATTTGCAGTCAAATCGTGAGCCATAACTTCTCAGGGAGTGCTAATTACTACTGTGTTGACTCATTTGTATGTACTGTATTTTCCCAAATCAGTCGGCAGATAGAGAAAAAAGATTGAGAAAGAAATCTCAGTAGATTATTATTTCTTTAGATAGGGATAATTTTAATAAAACTAAATTAGATTGGCAAATTGTAAATGAAGTTTACATTAAGTTATTATAAAAATTAAATACAAATTTGAAACATAATAACCTTGGTTGTTATGACTAATGCAGCTTTCACTTTCTTTAGTCTATATTTGAGTGGAGGGGAAAAAGCAACAAATCATTGAAATGTCAACAGAACGCAATAAGAATTGTGTTGAAGTACAGTTTTGTCTTCATACACCTAAATCATATGCTTTCATTCTGAAACCACTTTGAAGTTTGTTCAGCAGGATACTAATCATAAAATGTATATATGAAATGCAACAGAGGTGTTTTTGTTACATTTATATTGATAAACTGTTTTTCTTAGTTGTAAAGTTTAAAATAAGCTTAAAATATTGATGTTGAGTTTACAGTTCCAATTTTAATTCAGATTCATGAACAGATTCATTCGGACTCTGACTCAACTCGGACTGTTGTGGACTCGGTCTTGAGTCCGATTCTGCCCCTTTTGGACTCAGACTCGACTCGGACTCGATTGTTTAAAGACTCAGACTTGACTCAGACTTGACTAAAGTGGACTCGAACCCAACACTAGTATGAACCCACAGTGACAAATAACATTTGCCATTACACCATCATTAAATAAAAGTGAAACTGGTGCACTTTGCATTCACTAAAATCCTTGTTTATATTTTCAAGGGAGCTTGGCGTGAACCTCCGCAGACGGCGTGTACATCACAGTACTTCAAGTCCGTTTCAGAGGCGGTTAATCTTCACATGCTATTCAGGAGCTGCACTCAGTGTGGTCCACATTCCGGCTCAGTGAGACGGTCAGTTAAATTGAATGAGACACTTAAACATGCCTTTCATTCCCTTTTTTGGACAGTAAAATATGATTGGAATTTAAAGTGCACAATAATTGGGTTATCTCAAATAACCACGATTAGATCAAATAACTGTGATCAGATGATTATTTAATAATCGCGACAGGCCTAAAAAGCAGATATAGTTTTTAGCTATCTGGGACTTACAGCAGCCATCTTCGGCGCATAAAATTGATGTTTGCATTTGATGTCTTACAGAAATCATATTTCACTTTGTGATTCTTTTGAAAAACTTTCGAATTGTGGTATTAGGGCAACAAAATAAATTGCGTTCCTGAGAATGTGAGCTTTCATTTGTTGTATGATTTGTCAATTTAAGTGCTATTTGTAAGACTTTATATATATTCATTATAATATTTCTAATTTTCTATCACATTACTACTAGGTAATTTATGATGCTTATTTTCAACGCAGATGTTTTCAGGCCTTATTTTGTCATTTTATGTAACATAAATGCAGAAGTGATGGTTATCTCTGAAAAGATCAGATTCTAAGCTTTACGATACTCCATATGTCTGACTTATGTATACGGGAACATGAACATTTTAAGCATAAACTTTTCACGATATAGCGTCCCGGGTCCACAGAGTTGAAGAGGTTGAGTGAAAGTGTCCAATAACAGGGTGGTTACTAAGATTAAGCATGTAGTATCCGGCTGGTCATGTGATTTTAACTGATTCCACTGGAGTCTTCATCTCATATGAGTGGTCATGATATTATACACGTTTCAAAATTATAATTAATTTCTTTAGAAATAAAACTTCTAAAATGAGGAAAATATTACTGAGTGCACCTTTAAGGACTACAACTACCATGAGAATGGGAGCTACGTGCTTCATGAAATGGACGACTGTTTCGGTCCTTATTTAGAAGCAGTTAGCAACATGCAATTTTAAAAGACACAACAACTTTAAAATCCACGATTGAGGTATGTGAAGTCTGTGTGTAATTTATGTTCTAAAACAAAATAATAAAAGTGTCTTCAAGTCATTTTCAAACCAGATATTATTTTACTCATAATTTCAAAATCCCTATTCTAAAAACCCACAGGAAATTCCTGAGGTAACCCATGGTGAATTAGTCTTCGGTTTCCATACAAATTGACGTTAAGCCTGAACAGCTATATGAAATTTCAGGGGGAAAATTAGCATAACTGTCATGAAAACAATGTCAAAATAAAAAAATAAAAAAACTTAATAGCCCTAAATTAGACTTAGGCTAATTTTAAATATACAAAATATAACTTCTTATTTGTTGCCTTTAATTTTGGAGTCAAATGGGACCAGGATTTTTCCTGACGGGTTCTGTGCGTGAGTATTACCCAAATTCAGGGGAACACTGGCAGTTGAGTAATGTGGCCTACAGCAGTGGTTCTCAACCTTTTGGATTCCAAGGCTCCCCATATTGACCAAGATAAATTTCGCAGGCCCACCTCACCCCTGATGTGTACACATTCTATGTACCGTAATATTCTATGGGACAGGACAGGTATGAATGAAACATGAAGTGATGGGATGGAAATTCAGTGTAGACCTCTGTGGAAAAAAAACTGTTTGAGTGAGAGCATTTTGAAAAGAGTAAGAAATATGATGTCAGTTTACATGTTGTGGGGCCTACATCTTAATTTGTAGTATTTTAATAAAGTTCCATTATTTGAATATAACTTATTATTTTAAAAACTTTTCAGGCCCCGTAGACGGCCTGGCCCTTGGTTGAGAACCACTGGCCTGCAGAGAAACAACCTGGACAACTAGATGAGTTTGAGGAATTATCCATTTTTAAATCAGCAGTGTCAAACAGTCTCTAAAGTCAAGTGTGATACTGACAGATCATCCTGTAGCTTGACATAATGGAAGAGGTCTGCCCACCAACACTGGCAATCATGCCAAGTATTCATATAGTTTACAAACGTCACAAACCTTCAGAAACAAGAGTGGGGTTTGGTCCGATCTCATTACAGACAGACTCTGTACCTCCCTCTTTCTGCTGATCGACATCATGATTATAATGATTATGAGTGTCTTGTGGATCTTCATTGGTCAGTTTTCGGCTTTGGCTTCTCTCATCTCCTCCTCCGGATTTGAACACACAATCTCCTGAGACATCACTTAAGTGTACAGTTTTAATCTACCAACAGAAAACAAGGGAAAATTCTAAATAGGAATGCGTTTTAATGATTTAGGTTAACAGGGAACTGACGGTGTCCTACTCCCTTCATTTGTATTTTCAAACGTTGCCCAGGTGAAGCGCAAGAGCCCAATAAACTGACACGCTCTTAAAGAGACACAGCGCTGATTTCATATCTTTTCAAGACTGCAATACACATTGTCTGTGTGTGATCTATATTAAATAGACATAATTAATCATTTAAAAAAAATCATTAAAATTAATTAATTTATTCACATTGTTATTATATTATTGTTTTTCTTTCCGTTGCTGTGGTGAACGATGTCATGATCGATGTTTGACTTCTCTGGTCTGATCGATGAAAAGATGATCAGCTCGGCTGTCCTGTCCGCACGGGTGTTGAAAGCAGCAGTGTTTCCTGTACACACAGCATCGTGTCTCTTGTACTCTTGTATGTATGATAAATGGTTTTATTTTGAATTCATCTTAATCTGACCTTTTTCAATGTTTTATTTTATTTATTTATTTATTTTTATTTTTTTTTACATTATGTTGCGGCCATCCTGGAACCTGTTTCTTTTTATTTATTTATTTATTTATTTATTTATTTATTTATTTACTAATCAGACGGCTTGTTTGACCATTTGCCAAAAGAAAACAATAAAGGACAAACAATATTTTTGTTTGATTCCTAACACTTTTTTATTGATTTTACTTTCACAGGTATTGTGCAATTCCGCATTCCATCAGAAGAAAGCGCTATTTTGGGAGTTCAGGTGAATCACGTGTTTAATACATCAACTTAGCTGTTTCCCAAATCACTCGTTATTTGGGGTAGAATTACACTGCCGTTCAAAAGTTTGGGGTCACTTGAATGAAATGTTTCTCATGATCTTAAAAATCTTTTGATCTGAAGGCGTATGCTTAAATGTTTGAAATTAATTTTGTAGACAAAAATATAATTGTGCCAACATAGTAATATATTTAATTACAAAACTAAAATTTTATTAAAAAAAAAAAGTTTTTGAAATGGATGACTTGGACCGAATAATAAAGAAAAGCAACCAATAAGTGTCCAGTATTGATAGGAACTCCTTCAATACTGTTTAAAAAGTATCCTAGGGTGATACCTCAAGAAGTTGGTTGAGAAAATGTCAAGAGTACATGTCTGCAAATTCTAGGCAAATGGTGACTGCTTTGAAGATGCTAAAATATAACACAGTTTTGATTTATTTTGGATTTTGTTTAGTCACAACATAATTCACATAGTTCCATTTCTGTTCTTCCATAGTTTTAATGACTACACTATTATCCTTAAATGTGAAAAATTATAATAATAAAGAATGAGTACATGACCGCCCTAATCTTTTGAGTGTATGTTCATGCAACGAGTTCACTGATACTGATGGAATCACGGTGTTTGATTTGATTCACAGAAACTTAACATACCAGTCATGAAGCTGAATGTCTCTCATGAACTTTTGTTATTTTAGTTGCAGCGTGGAAAAGCAGCAAAAGCTTTCACCAAAGCTTTCCTGAAGAACAGACTACCCCAAATGAAAGCGGAAATCATTGAGGATGTGGTGCATTGCAAGGCCGTGGTGTTGCAATAAAAAAGACAGAAGAAGAAGCGAAGCAAAAGAAAGGCAAAGGGGCTCAATGCCAAAGTGAGACGACAGCTGAAAGTATTCCAGTTGAAACCTGAACATCAAAAAGTATGAATGAGACATTTCATTTTGACTGTGACATTTATGCTTCTCTTTGTCCCTACAGATGTAGTCTATTGTATTCTGCATTTTATTATATCTGCAAAATATATCATTTTTTTTTATATATATTTTAATTTTTAATGTTTATTGAATAATGTGTATCTATATAGTAAAAAAAAAAAAAAAAAACAGCATATTGTATACTGTACAGTGTATGTTATTATTTGTATACTGTTGAGTGTAATTATGTGTATAACAGATGTTTAAATTGTGTTGTGTTAATTTGATGTTATTGTAAATTGGTATATGTCTCATCACCGTCAGGACTGCTATGTTGATTGGAACTGCACCCAAGAATTTCACAGACCATTGCACTTGTGTATATGGCTGTGTGACAATAAAGTGATTTGATTTGATTTTTTATTTGAAATGATTGATTATCTCTGAAATCACTCATGCATCTTTATCAAAATAAGTGTCCTCTTGCAAAGTTCATCACAATGGCCCATAGACAACCAATATTTTGTTATGTTGTAGATATGAACTGTTCTTACCTCTGCATGAGCTATGGAAAAAGTACATTGTGGATCTGTGTGGTGGATTGAGACCAGAAAGATAAGATGCATGCTGTAATTTTAGTAAGACATTAATCTTTACATAATATTTTGAATGAATATGATTTTACTTCATTTACAGACTTGTAAATTTCCTGCCTGTTTTTTTTTTTTTTTTTTTTTTTCTTAATACAGCAACCGACAGATGATCCTGCAGAAGTTTTTGAAAGCTGATTTCCTTGGTGCTATCCTAAAATGTACAAAGTAATGCAAATTTGAAAGTGTCTGGCCACAAAGGCACACATTTTTGGTTGAAGCATGAAATCCAGATCACTGATTTACTGGTCATATTATGATCTTAAAGTGTAGACTCATGTTCTCTTTCATGTCTCTTCCTAATAGTAGTCTGATCAAAATACCCATCGTATGTTAGTATAACTGGGATCCTGTTACAGGAACTGAAGCACATCTTTGAAATCATCACAATAGAGGACAAACTAAAAGGTGTTTCAAAATACAAGTTAAATTAGACCTCAAAATTATACTTTTAATTGGTATTGTGCCTGAAATGCTGGAATTCCAGACTAAGGAAAGCAGTCTTCGCACTTCTGATGTTTTAATGTCTTCCTCCAAAAACACAAATTGCACAATTAGATGTAATAAATAGTAATGTTTATTAATACAGCATCTTTTGTAAAAGATTGTAGGTCAAAGTGCTTTGCAGTGTTTTATTTTTAATTGAACACAAAAATAACAAATGAATTTAAAATGAAGGTTGGAGAGTTTCAGAAGTATGCCAAACCAATCTTATGTCCACTAGAGGGAGGTAGAGCCTGTGAGCAAATAAACCTTGCACAATAAATCCTTGAAATGTGTGAAATTGGCTATTTAACCAAATAGTTTTTCCTCTATTTTTTATGCATTGTAGTGTGAAGTATAACTGGGGCGGAAAGACAGGAATCGTGATATGACCTAATGTGATTAACAAACGTAAAAAGAATACAGTTTAATTAATTAAATGCATGCGCTGCATCCTTCAATGTGAAAACACGACACTGTTGTATTTGCTTCAAGCATGCGGGGGCTTGTGAGTGTTTCCAGCTGTTGCAGAGCAGTTCACAATCATTAGGCCTTATCGGAAATGATGATGATGATGATTTAGTGTTGAGGAAAATGACAATGTTTACTTTTAATTGTTTATATTGTAATACGTTGTAGATTATTGTAGGAGTGCACATTTTATTTCCCTTATCTGTTTGAATGAGCAGCTAGAAAAAGGAAAGCACATACATTTCAAAATAAGAGTTCCTGGTGTCAAAAAGTACCGCTCTATGGATCAGATTTCCCCCCCTAGTTATTAGTATTTTGGTTGCACTATAAACTGCATTTGGAATTTAATTCATTTGGGATTCTTGTAGCCTCTGTCTGGCCCTCCCCATCACAGGATGGAAAGACTAAGAACATTTAATGTAGACTACCAATTCTAAAAACTATTGGCAGATTCATTGCCTTTCAACACATTATCGTATCAGGAAAATCCAATATTGGTTGACCTCTAAATTGTATTTATGTGTTAATGTGATATATTTGTGGAAAACGTGAGTATTTTAAACTTTTTTTAGATTGTGATTTTAGTGGCTTTGTTTTGGTATGGGGATACAGTATTAATTTGATCTGGTCTTCAAAAAGGTCTTAAAAAGTCTTACATTTTATTTTAAAAACTCTGCAGCAACCCTGCACATTACTTTATTATTTGATTATGGACACTTGTTTTAGCATATACATTTTTTTTATTATTATTATTTTTATTATTATTATTTTTTTTATTATTATTATTTTTTTACGTAAACCTGAGGACAATTGTTCTTTCTTTGTATTTGTAATGCCTTGGCTGGGTATGAATCTACATTGTCCACTAGGTGGAGACCATGATTACATTTTTCTTTTTTCTATTTAAAAAGATTTCATTTTTATCTTTCAGTTGTTTTTTTTTTTTTTTTTTTTTTTTTTGTTGTTTTCTTGGACTCTTTTATTATCCAAGGTGGTCATGGAATCAGCCACTTACATTTTGTATGACCAAAGGTTCCCACAAACACTTTCATTATGACCTCACTCAGTCAACAAGGGAGTTCAACATTGAAAAGCAAATATCTAGTACTTTGGTAAGAACTGCTCCAAATCTCTTTTAAACATGCTCATTTGAGACCGTGACCGTAGATTAAATACATCAAAACAATGTTTAAAATGCATATTAACATTTTTGTAAAAATCCATAACGTGAGATGTTCAAGTAGGTCATACAATTTAATTTGAATACAACATTTAGCATATAGTACAATAAGTGCAATACTTTCTCCAGCATACTCAAATGAGCACTCTAAACTGGAAATCCTACTTGTCTGAAGTATACAAAGGGGAAATAGTATAGTATATTTAAATGATGTGGATTTCATTGAGGTCAATTGTGTAATCTCTTATTTTGTAACAAGGAAATGTAAGCATGATACTTGGTCTGTGTTTTTCCCTATTGAGAGACTTGTCAGCGCCCCGTCTTATAATGGCAGGAATCCCCTTCTTCCAATCTGTCTGTTAAATAATAATTATACAATTTTTATACAGTTGTGCTCAAAAGTTTGCGTACCCTTGGAGAATTGGTAATATATGTACCATTTTTAAAGAAAACATGAGTGAGCAGGCAAAACACATTTCTTTTATTTCTTATGGGATTCATATTCAACTGTAGGTTATAACAGAATGGCACAATCATAAAACAATACATGGCAACAATATAAAAAATGAAATGACCCCTGTTCAAAAGTCTGCATACCCTTAGTTCTTAATACTGTGTATTGCCCCCTTTAGCATCAATGACAGTGTGCCGTCTTTTGTAATAGTTGTCTATGAGGCCCCAAATTCTTGTAGGTTGTATAGCTGCCCATTCGTCTTGGCAAAATGCCTCCAGGTCATGCAAAGTCTTTGGTTGTCTTGCATGAACTGCATGTTTGAGATCTCCCTAGAGTGGCTCGATGATATTAAGGAGACTGTGATGGCCACTCCAGAACCTTCATCTTTTTCTGCTGTAATCACTGGAGGGACTACTTGGCCTTGTGCTTAGGGTCATTGTCGTGCTGGAAAGTCCAAGAGCGTTCCATGTGCAGCTTTCATGCAGAAGAATGCAAATTGTCTGCCAGTATTTTCTGATAACATGCTGCATTCAACTTGACATCAATTTTCACAAGATTCCCCGTGCCTTTAGAGCTCACACACCCCCAAAACATCAGTGAGCCACCAACATGCTTCACAGTGGGGATGGTATTCTTTTCACTATAGGCCTTGTTGACCCCTCTCCAAACATAGCGCTTATGGTTGTGACCAAAAAGCTCTATTTTGGTCTCGTCACTCCAAATTACAGTGTGCCAGAGTTTTTGTGGCATTGGTGCAGTAAAAGCTTCTTTCTGGCAACTCGACCATGCAGCTCATTTTTGTTCAAGTATCGTCATATTGTGCTCCTTGAAACAACCACACCGTCTTTTTCCAGAGCAGCCTGTATTTCTCCTGAGGTTACCTGTGGGTTTTTCTTTGTATCCCAAACAATTCTTCTGGCAGTTGTGGCTGAAATCTTTTTTGGTCTACCTGACCTTGGCTTGGTATCAAGAGATCCCCGAATTTTCCACCTCTTAAAAAGTGATTGAACAGTACTGACTGGCATTTTCAAGGCTTTGGATATCTTTTTATATCCTTTTCCATCTTTATAAAGTTCCATTACCTTGTTACGCAGGTCTTTTGACAGTTCTTTTCTGCTCCCCATGGCTCAGTATCTAGCCTGCTCAGTGCATCCACGTGAGAGCTAACAAACTCATTGACTATTTATACACGGACACTAATTGCAATTTAAAAAGCCACAGGTGTGGGGAAATTAACCTTTAATTGCCATTTAAACCTGTGTGTGTCACCTTGTGTGTCTGTAACAAGGCCAAACATTCAAGGGTATGTAAACTTTTGATCAGGGCCATTTGGGTGATTTCTGTTATCATTATGATTTAAAAAGGAGCCAAACAACTATGTGATGATAAATGGCTTCATATGATCACTATCCTTAAATAAAAGACAGTTTTTTTGCATGATCAGTTATATTTTCAAAATCAATGCCAAAATTTCACAATTTCTGCCAGGGTATGCAAACTTTTGAGCACAACTGTGTATATATATATAGAGAGAGAGAGAGTAACTAATATTTAGTACTGAGATCATAGTACAGTTTGACCCCTGTTTCAGTAAACTCAAAATAATGGACTGGTTTTTAAGTACTGAAATAAGAACCATGGAAATCACTCTTGCAAATAACGTCAAGTCCATTCATGAATCTGGTGTGTGAAATTTATTTTCTGAGAAAAGAGGTGCCTTACATTTAGTATCTTCTCTTTTTTATGTCTTCTCTTCAGAGGTCACCGTGTAAACATTGTTGCCTCACAAGGATGTGTACTTCCTGTAAATCACATTGAATATTCCCACAATAAAGCATGTATTAATGCTCAAAACTAAAGTCTCAGGCAATCTGTTTGTGTATTAAATGCATCTGTCATGCACGTATGACAAGACAGTTTTTTTTTTTTTTTTACAGACATTTTGCAAAGTTGTTTGTAAAAAAAAAAAAAAAAAAAAAAAAAACTTGTTTGACTGGTTATTTCACCCTTTACTGGCACATCTTTTTTTCCAGCATTTTAAAGGGCAGTGTTCTGCTGTTGTTTTGACACTATTACTTCGTAAATCAGATAAGGGTTTTCACCACTATCTGACAACTATACACAACTTCAAGTATAATCTTTGCTGTTGTTAATGCCAGGCCAATTCTTTACACAGTTTACTCTTTATAAAGATAAATTATTTTATCAGGTCTTTGAAAATGACTTTTGTCTTTACGTATGTTTATAATGTTAAAGGAAAGCAATGGAATGGAAAAAAATCTGAACATTAATGACAATCATAATTTTAGCTCTCTCATTTTCACATGTGCTTGCAAGCACGATCACTCAAATGCACATTGCATTTATGCTTAAATCATTTGTACTAGTGTCAACTGAAAGTGCTTTGTCTGGTTTCAGGACTGCAGAATGACGGATGTGGAATATAAATTGCACAGTTTGTAACAAAATGGCAAATAAATCTATATGGCATTTTTCAAAATATTTTTGAGCCTCACAGAGAATGCTGTTGGTGTGTGTTCTAGTGTTTGCAGTGCCCTAATTTTATGTGTAATTACACTGTAAATACTAATAGTAATCTCAAATACTCTTACTAGTTTTAATTAAGTTACAATTACTCTCTAAATTCCAAAGTTGTATTTAATAAAAATATTTAAGTGGTCCTAATTAAACAGTACTTGAAATGTCACATTTTGGAATCATTACTCAAATTTATTCGTTAAACTTTGTATTTGAGTACTACAAACTCAAAATTATCAAGAACAAAATTGCGACTGTGGAATACCCATAAGCCATTGCGCTTGAATAAATTATGTATGTTTGATCAAAACAAGGGAACTTATGTAGAAAAATAATCATTTTTTGTTTAAAAATGTATATAGATATAATTCTTATGTCTATTGTTGTTGTTTTCTTGTAGCTGGTTGATAATTGAGATTTTTGTGAAGTTACCATGAGGGTGATTAGTGTTACCTCTGAACTTGGAGCCTGTTAAGTTTAAGCCATTTTTCTTTACTCAGTTGTACTTGACAAAAGTGCAGATTTATGTGCATTAAGATATACTGAGAAGAATCCAATGTGCCATATGGCTAACCTAGAGTCCAGTCATAATTCCCCTTATGCTGTACAGTATAAGACATGTTATAACCCAATTTAAATAATTAAATCAAAACAATGATACTTTAATCACAGATGAGTTACATTTACTTGTAACTGGTTAAAGTTATTTAAAATTATGTTCAGTTTACTTGAGCCAAATAAGTAAGTTTACTTAGAAAAAGCATGCAAACCGATTGCCTTGAAAAATATAAGTAAGGTAAACTAATTAGATTTTCCAGTGTACTGTACTGTAATAGCTAAAGGTATGGACAATTTACATATTCATCCACAGCATCTAATTTCAATCACAGAGGAAGAGTTTTCCATATTTTTTTCAGTACCTAATGTCTGTCTTGGCCTGTTAGGTATCTCATATTGTCTGTGGTCTTTTGTTTTTTACATTAATTTCAAAATTATCCAGCACCTCAAAATTCCCCTTATGCAAGCTAACTTTTATGTGTAAACAACTCAGGGATGTATCCTTTTCCTGAGACAATTAAAAGATATACGAGGAAGATATCTAGAGGGGTAAAAGTCTTCCGTTGGTTTTAAGTTGTTGGCGAATATTAAGTCTGTCAGTGACTATTAGGATAGGAATCGAGAGAGAATAAAAAGCATTGGAAGAGAGAGGAGGGAAATGGGATCGGGTCATGATGCAGGCCAAATTGAAACCTTTGCCACAGTGAGCCAATGGCTTTTTCTGCATCATGAGCATTTGCACTTTGCTATGGCTCCAAAAGTTTTTGCATGTTTACAAGATGTATGCACTATTTAACAAGATCTCTTCAGCAAAATTAAGTCTGAACTAAATTCAGAAAAGAATAACAGACTGATGTGAAATGTTATAACAAAAACAACATCTAACAATAAAACTCATCACTGTATTTGATAGGTATGCCGTTTTTCATTTGATAAACAAGTGATACAGTATACAAAATGTTATGATACCTTATGTTACCTGCTCAGGACTCAGCTGTGCAACTGACTTGAATCTGATATAACATTAGTTTAAAATAATTTATTCTGGTGTTTGTTTGAATTTAGTATGTATCTGGGTTATGTGCCTGTCAAGAACAAGGAAGGTTATAACTGTAAAAGAGCAACATACTTTCTCAGAGCTCTGGCACTTTGAACAGATCAGGAATTTCCCTCTTCAGAGACAGGAAAAACAAGTTTATGAAACTGGTATAAAAGGGCTGTCTCAATATTTTTTCTGATCAGTGAACTGAGAGACTTTAGTTCAGAAATTTACTGAACACTGCTTGGCCAAGGAATCAGATTGACATTTGCAGGAGGAATCACACAATTTTTATTTATTATTACAACTAAAGGACGAAACTGAACGGACGTCGATTTACCTAGTGATAATTGCCTGCATTTATCTCAACAATCAGGTATTTTGCAAAATGCTGTTCATTTTATAATTATTTTATGTCTCGACACCAGCTTGATAGATATATGAATCCAGCTGTTACCAGTCCCCTGAAATTAATTTGACCTCGTTGTTTTTACTTGTTGAACAGATAATGGAGGAATTAGCATTTTCTGATCAGAACCGTGTACGAATCCATGCAGTGCAGAGCTCTTTCCGCCACACTGGAAAGACACTTCTGATACCTGGTCGTATTCTGGTGGGAGAGGGTCGCTTGCTGAAGTTGTGCAGGCGTGGACCCAAGCCCAAAGTGTTTTTCCTCTTCAATGACATCATAGTCTATGGCAGTATCGTGGTGCCTGGTCGTTGGAACAATAACCAGCAGATCATCCCTTTGGAAGAGGTGTACCAGGAAGATCTGGGAGATGGATTGGCATTGGCCAACCAATGGCTCATCCGCACACCACGCAAGTCCTTCTATGTGGTGGCTGCCTCAGCTGAGGAGAAGCATGCATGGATGGGGCACATTGAGCAGTATAGGGCCCTGCACTTGCAAAGTAAGGGCCTCCCCATCGACAGCACCGCTGTTGGGAACTTTGCTGCTACCTGGATCCCTGACATGGCTTCAGCCATCTGTATGCGCTGCTCTGAACGCTTCAGCATTACCAATCGGAGGCACCACTGTCGGAGGTGCGGCTTTTTAGTATGCAAAGCTTGCTCCAAGAATCGGGCCGTGTTACACAACATCTCCCCCAGCCCAGTGAGAGTTTGCCGGCATTGTATGAACAACATGCAAGATGGACAAGTGCAGGGAAAGAAAACATCCAAGGGAAAGAACTGGAAGAACTCCTCATTGGAGGACTCACAGTCACAACCAGAATTTGAAACTTCCAGCGAAGAAGAGCTTGAGGAGCAGATTGGAAACCAGGTGCCCACCAAGTGGTTCAACAGCAAGCTGGAGAATTACTCCCCATATTGTTATTTAAAGCCCGAGCACATAAAACCTCCTGTCAGTGGACTTTGCAACTAGACAGAAGTGAGAACCCACTATAATGATGAACTTTGCTGGAATTGATCATGTGTTGCACCTAAACATCTGGTGCACAGAGAAGATTGCCAGCAGGTATTAAGTATTTTGCACTATAGTCACTTCTACATCTTGTATTTTGCACTGTTATTTTGTGTTGTATTATCATGTGTTTT
Source organism: Myxocyprinus asiaticus (assembly GCF_019703515.2). Lineage (NCBI taxonomy): Eukaryota > Metazoa > Chordata > Actinopteri > Cypriniformes > Catostomidae > Myxocyprinus > Myxocyprinus asiaticus. Next base: position 45,395,959 of record NC_059344.1, read on the forward strand.
TGAATTTATACTGTAATATAATTGTATAGAAGATGCTTTATGGCTTATCTGGCATAAAACAAAATGTGAAATGTGTGTACATTGTAATCAAGACAAGAATAAACTATATTATTATAAAATACTTTAGTTTTTTTTTTTTTTAGTGGATACTTGGTGCAACCATGAAAAAAGAAACACATAAACAGCACTTAAAGTGGTTCTCAATTTTTTTGGTTCACGCCCCTCTTTGAACAAGAACCAGTCTTCCATGCCCCACACTTTGAGAACCACCGTGTTCAATACAAGTTATGCTCAGTTGACAGCATTTATGGCATAATGTTGGATACCACAAAATGTAACTTTGACTGTTTTTCCTTTTTTTTTTTTTAAGCAAAAATCTGGGTTACAGTGAGACACTTATAATTGAATTGAATGGTGCCAATCCGTAAACACCAAAATACTCACTTTTTCAAAAGTATAGCCACAAGACAAAAAAATATGTGTTAACATCATTTAAGTGTGATAAAACCGCTTACTAACCTTTTCTGTGTAAAGTTCTATCCAATTTTACAACTTTGCTGTCATGATGACATAAAGCTGCAAACCCATAAAAACATCGATTTAAACAACTTTACAGCTCAAAAAAATACACTGAAACATATATGTAAGTGCTTTAATAAAATAATGGGCTTCACATTTCACCCTTTAAACCCTCCAAAAATTGGCCCCATTCACTTCCATTGTACAGTAAGTGGCTCACTGTAACCTCGATTTTTGCTTTTTTTTTAAAGAAAAGGAGCGACAAGTCATATACACACATATTATATACATATAAATATATATATATATATAATTATTTATTTAAATCAGCATGGTCACAAATACTGTCGATTGAATTAACTTTTGCATTGAACCCGTAATATTCATTTAACAAACACAATAAGGCCTGAAGTATTTGGACACTCCCTTCTAATTAACGAGTTTGGCCATTTCAATAATTTATGCAAGGACAAATCTTATTGTTACATACCATTCTGGAAAACTGTGCTTTTCCAACTTTATGGAAACAGTTTAGAGTGGGGCCTTTTTCCATAATGAAAAAAGTGGTCATCTGTAATTGTTATTTCAAAGAGCTACAGTATTTCAACATGATCCAACCCATAAAATTTGAAGCTTAATTTATCATGACGATTTAGTCAGATGAAATACAACTTGACTTAAAACAAGTTGGTTTAGATATTGCCACGTGAAGCAATTTTCTTAGGTTACCTGAAAAAATATTTATTACAGTGCAGCATGGCAATGCACAAAGTGAGGTCCACATGAGCCTGGTGTATAGAAGAACTTGACTAGCTTGCAATAAATGGAGATTAATTGGTTTATAGAATACTTCAAATGTTATGAAATGCTAAATGTGATAGAAATTAACAGGAAATGGTTAACCCATTTCTGTAGTAGTTATTTTGAATAAGCATTATCTTAATTGCTTGTTCAAAAAAGTATCTTGTCGTTTCAAAAGCATTTGCCTAAGCTGACAAACTTTGCCCTATAACTATTGTCCCTGTATCTACACGATATCACTATATTAAAATGCATAAATCTCAAGAAGCCACGTGTGTATTTGTTTGGTTTGCTGCAGATTGAAATATAAAGTGTTACAACAAAATGTACTGTTACGGCCCACTCTAGTTTAGGGGTAGGAGAGTCTAATGGCATTTTTCCACTGCATGTTACGGTTCGACTCGACTCTACGCGCTTTACTTTTCTGAGCATGCTTTTCCACTGCAGTTTAGTGCCGCCTCAACGTGGGTGGGATTATAGGCTGATCGTCATAGTTGTGCTGCCTCTAATGTTTGTGTCACATTTAAGATGGTGTCATGGCAGTACTGACCATAAACAATAACACGACCGCTAGCTGTTAGGTACTAGCTCATTGTGCTGCATAAAGCAGATGTTGCATGGTGATTTTGCCTGGTTGTTTTAGAAGCAAGCTTTCCAGTAGTTGGTCAACTAAATAAAGTGAAGCTTTCAAGCATAATATAGAGTTAACGTAACAAAACGTACCATCCTCCATCGTGGACTCCAACAACGCCAAGTCCAGGGCACTCTCCCTCCCATTGCTCACCGGTCTATTGCCATAGATAGCGTCCATTTGATCGAACCACTTCCACTTTCTTCTGTTTGACCACTCCGGCTGTTGTGGTCCTTGATAGTTCTGTAGTCACTTTTACGTTTTTTTTTACTTTTCCCTACACTGTTGGTAGGTCCGGTGGTAGCCATCTGCGGCCAACAGCTGAGACACTTCCTGAAAGACTTTTTCGTTTTGGGTCGTTTCTTTTGTTGCTAATGAGAGGAACGTCTGCACCTCATTTATTGACCACGCCGTGGTTTTGCGCACAACCATTTCTTTTTACAATTTAAAAATCGCGTGAACTAATGATACTTCTATCGCTGTTGCTAACTTTTAAAACTAGCAGGTTGATGTCTCGTGTCGCAAATCCAGTGACGCTGGTAGTGACTATTCTCTCTGACCAATCTGTCATCTGCAGGGTTTTGACGTCACATTTAGTAACGGCTCAGCTCGCTTGGAACCTCGACCGAGGTGGTACTAAATAAAGTGTCAAGTACTATCCACAGTGGAAAACTCCCAAAAAGCAAGCGGAGTTGAGTTGAGCTGTACCATGCAGTGGAAGAGCCCCATAACAAGGAGTTGGAGTTCCCTTCTCCTATCCCAGCACTCAATGACCACAGATATTTTTAAATGCAAAATAATAGTTGTATTAACAGAAACTTGAAATACAAAAGACTAAGGGGGGAACAAGACCAAAATAACACAAAGGAACAATAACTTGGGAGCCAATAATTACCTTACCTCAATGGCGTAGCCAAGGTTGGGCCAGGGTGGGCCTGGGCCACCCAAATTAGACCCAGTCCCACCCAGAATCTTACAGATTACTCTTAGACTTCAACTATATATTTATAAAATAGTTTAAAAATGTATAAATTATGATTTTTGAAAGTGTGAAAGAACGGTTTGAATGTGGTGCCTTTCTGTTATTAAGGAGAATTTGGTTAAAAAACAATTGGGTGAAAATTTGGCCCAACCGTTTTTGTTGAGGCCCACTCAAAAGTCATCTCCTGGCTATGCCCTTGCCTTACCTGTTCAAAGAAAATAGAAAATAAACCACATAAGTCTTCCTAACTCCCTCTCTAACACAAAAACAGGAGAAAAAAGGTATTTAATAAACAATACAGGCATCCACCTCTATACAACTTCCTTTTAGAAACAAGTTAAGAGTAAATGGTTAAGATTCACATGTTAGCTATTTCCAAAACAACTCAGACAATAAGATAAGCAACATTTTACTTCCACCAAGGTACAAAGAAATGACACTTACGTATAACAACACTTCTACAAGCAGCTACAACACTTGTCTGGGCTAGGAGAGGGGAAAACTCATCGAAGTGAGGTACTGCCAAAGCTTTATATCTATTTTTCTCTCCCAAAAACAAATCATGACAGTCCAGTGATCAGCAGTCCTTAGTGACAACAGCTGAGAGCAGACTGTGAGGAGAGAGAGAGACAAAGCAGGGGTAATCAGAATGAGCTTTATTGCTAAGTATGCTTACACATACAAGGAATTTGTCTTGGTGACAGAAACTTCCAGTGCACAAACAATACAGCAACAAGACAGAGAAAATAATAAAAAACAATAGAATAAAAGTAAAATTTGAATAGAAAATAAAGTATATATAGAATTATATATATATATATATATATCTAGAAGGCATAGTTCAAAAAGGTAGTGGGCTGGGTGAGTGGGGTCCAGAGGGATATTTCCAGCCCTTTTCCTCACTCTGGATGTGTATAGTTCTTGAAGGGAGGGCAGGGGGCAACCAATAAATCCACTTAGCAGTCTGAACTGTCCTTTGTAGTCTTCTGATAACCAATTTCGTAGCTGCACCAAACCAGACAGTTACTGAAGTGCAGAGGACAGACTCGATGACTGCTGAGTAGAACTGTATCAGCAGCGCCTGTGGCAGGTTGAACTTCCTCAACTGGTGAAGGAAGTATAACCTCTGTTGGGCCAGTCAATGTGTGTTTCCCACTTCAGGTCCTGTGAGATGGTAGGGTTGGGTAGGGTTGCACCAGCTGTGCATAAGTTCTCACGTATGTTGGGACGTAAAGTTCACACTAAGGGCTTAGTAACTACTAGTTAGTTTGAACCTAAGTCAGTGCATAATTCGGTTGCACCACCTGTTCTTAAGGCAAGACTTAACTAGCAGGTTGTAAGCTCTCCGTAATGTAATGCGTAGTCGCATAATATGACATTTACCCATATTTATCCAATAAGCAGCCTTCAAATTTGTACACAGAAGTGTTAAAAAGCTGTGAATTTCAGTTTATCTCGCTACGGTTTATGTTCAAACCTTGTCTGCTCACGTAATTGTCAGCTGTAATAAATTATATCCCCATTAAAATACGATACGTAATAAAAGTAGGTTTAATAAATAGCATATTTGCCCTGTGTAAATAACAATATATAGGAACTGTATCTAAAATAAATAAGGGGTGATAAATACTAATACAACAGGCTGGAAAAATAGACATTTATTCATTTTAATATCCTATATATATTTTGAATGTGTTGAAACTTGACACCTGGCGACGCACCCTGAAAACTGCACCGTTAGAATGCTTTCATGCTGAAGAGCCACTTAAAAGTATGTTTTTTTTTCTCTCTCGTAAATGTAAACAAGTGTAAATGCCAACACCATCATATATGTCGAAAGGACTGAAGCCTGTCACGCAAAACATGAGCTCACTGATGTCACTGATATCATTCTGCTTTTTTATTCCAACTGTTACTCCTGGTTGGAGTCTTCCGTAAATATTTAGTTTATACTAGTTTATACATTTTTCATGTAATATTTGCCAATGTGTGAACATCTTGTAATGTAACTTAAAAAATGAGCCCTTCCCGGACTTCTTAGGTTGCCTGTTAAAGCCTGTAGACTGATTTTCATGCGAAGGGAGCGGGTCGCTTTTGCCGGGAAAATCCAAAGATGTGACGTTTATGCGCGCTCCAGAGAGCCTTGCCTCAGTGCTTCTCTTCCGCTATTCAACAGCATCAACAGACAATCTGTAACACTAGGTAACGTTATCTTAGAGATGGAATCCAGCAAACGTCCGGCTCCCAGCACAACACCGACTCCAACACAAACTCTGAGTAAGCCAAAAAAAACACAAAAAAAAACATTTACTGAATCCTGTCTGGCTAAGCGGGAATGTGATCGTAGTCGAGCGAAAACTAGAGTGAACAGCGGCAGGATATTTGATTACTGGAGGAAACTTCGTTTGGTTTTGGGGATCAAAACCGACCCTGAATTGGTGTTCTTCTTATTGGACAGGTAAGCTTACATAACTACAAAGCATATGAAATATAGCGCCATAAGGATTGATCTGTGTAATTTTAGCTAACTTGATCTTGCCTGCTAATGCTGACGAATTGCAAGCTACCTTGCTTTGTAACTTTCAAATAATTTAAACGATCTTCTCTTTATACTAAATGTCAGGTATGGTGATTCACAGTAACTGACATAATGTTAATCTGTAATTATTCTGCCAGGTAAACTACAATATCACATGAAATGAATGCTAGACAATGTTAAAAATAATGCAAAAAGCTCCATTCATTAGTGTAATGTAACTTGGTTATACAGAAAATATATACATTCTATTATTATAAAACAATAGCGCATCGATATATCAAAATAACAGTTATGATGAAATCACATCAATATTGAATTGTCTACATATTTATAATGTACAGTCTATTTTATAAACACCTACTGTCATCATCCACCAAATTTAGCTAACAGCTATTGATAAAGTTGGCTAGCTAGCTAACGCTGACATAGGCTGTCGTATAAATGCAGTCAATGTATCATGCAAAGAAAAGTGATTACTTCAAACTACAGTCTCGCATAGACCTATATCCACACTTTGTTTTAGCCCTGTACCAGCACTGGAGAGTCAAATATAATATACAGTCTCAAAGTTTGTAGTAAAACAATCATAACTGTGTAATTTTAATTATGCTACCTCATCTGTCATCATGATGCCGGTGAATCACGTTCAGTCTCGCTTCCCTATGGAGTGTGTGCATAAGCACGATCACGAGCAACAGGCTGCAGTTCACTTAACGGCCACAGGTGTCATTAACAACAAGGGTTTCTGAATCTTACATACTGCACCTTTGATGGTGCAATGCTCAAATATTTAGTAGAGCGTAAATTGTGACTTAGTGCCCATTTACGCCACAACTAGGCTAAGTTCTAACGTACATATAGCTGGTGCAACCGGCCCCAGGAACCTGAATGATTCCACTGCTGCCACAGTGCTGTTTAGAATGGTGAGCGGGATCAATGTTGGGGTGTTCCTCCTAAACTCCACAGTCATCTCCACCGTTTTGAGGATGTTCAGCTCCAGGTTGTTTTGACTACACCAGTGAGCCAGCCATTCAACCTCCCTTCTATATACAGACTCATCATCATCTTGGATGAGGCCGATGACAGTAGTGTCGTCTGCAAACTTCAGGAGCTTGACAGAGGGGTCCTTGATGGTGCAGTCATTTGTATACAGGGAGAAGAGTAGTGGGGGGAGCACACATCCCTGGGGGGCACCAGTGCTGATTGTATAGGTGCTGGAAGTGAATTTCCCCTGTCTCACTAGCTGCTGCCTGTCCATCAGAAAGCTGGTGATCCACTGACAGATAGACGTGGGAACAGAGTTGGTGAAACACAGTATACACACAAGGTACAGTACTGTGCAAAAGTCTTAGACACATAAGCTGTTTCACAAAAACATTTGTCTTAAGATGGTTATATATATCTTCAGCTTTAGTGTGTCAATAGGAAATATAAATTTTAAACTCCTGAACATTACTTTTGCAAATAGAAAAGATTAGAATAGAACAACGGGGAGCTCTGCAACAGATAGCATGGCCCCCACAGAGCCCCCCACTGAATATAGAGTCAGTCTGGGAGTACATGAAGAGACCGAAGCAGTTGCGACAGCCTAAATAGACAGAAGAACTGTTGCGAATTCTCCAAGAAGCTTGGAACATCCTATCTGCCGACAACCAAGAAAAACTGTGTCCAGGTGACCTAGGAGAATTGGTGCTGTTTTGAAGGCAACACCAAATATTGATGTAGCTTTTTTTATGTTTACTGGACTTTGTATGATGTTAATTGATAAATGAAAACTTTTTATGGCATTATTTTTGTAGAAATCTTCACTATGCAACATTTTTCACAAGTGCCTAAAACTTTTGCACACTATTGTATGTCTTGGGATGTAACAGTACCAACAGGTAGAACAAGTCAATGTTATAAAACAATTTTTTTGGCACTGTCAGCAAAATGTTTATCTCTGTATGGAAAATATGTGCGCACAGTATCTAACGACATAAGTTCACTAGTGAGATCAACTTTCACATGCCGCACAGATTACTCTTATTAGACAGATAAAAATAGAACATGAAGCCCACAAATGTGCTAAAAATCAGAATCAGAAACAGCTTTACTGCCAAGTATGCTTACACATACAAGAAATTTGTCTTGGTGACAGGAGCTTCCAGTGTCCAATACAAAAACAATACAAAAACAGCAGCAAGACATAGATAATAATAAAAAAAATAATAATAATTATACACATACGTACATACACACACAGAAACACACATGCATACATACATACACACATACACATATGTAGTGCAAATCTGTTATCTGTTATGTACAGTGCAAATACAATCTGTTAGGTACATTGCAAATGTTTTTTTTTTTCAGAGGAATGAAATGGCAGAAGAGGTTGGATGTGTTGGATAAATATAAAAAAGACTAAACTGTGTATTGCACATAGTTATTGCTCAATGTGGCAATTTAACTGTTCATGAGATGGATAGCCTGAGGGAAAAAAATTTTCCTGTGCCTGACGCTTCTGGTGCTCAGAGATCTGAAGCGTCGGCCAGAAGGCAACAGTTCAAAAAGGTAATGGGCAGGGTGAGTGAGGTCCAGAGTGATTTTTTCCAGCCTTTTTCCTCACTCTGGAAGTGTATAGTTCTTGAAGGGGGGGCAGGGGGCAAACAATAATCCTCTCAGCAGTCCGAACTGTCCTTTGTAGTCTTCTGATGTCTGATTTCGTAGCTGAACCAAACCAGACAGTTACTGAAGTGCAGAAGACAGACTCAATGAATGCTGTTGGGCCTCATGTATTCAGATAAAAGACAAAGGCAGGCCTAACACAGTCGTAAAACCTAACTCAGGCCCCAACATACCAAGTCGTAAATCTTACTGATAAAAACCGCACCAAAATCAAACAAAGGGAGTCCAAAACAGACTACAAATCCCATGAAGCCTTGCTCACTAAAGGATCAAACTCTCAACTCCTATTGGATGAGGCACACAACAGAACGTCCCTCAACCATGACATCATCAGGAGTAGAAATACCTCTGAAATGCTTCCGGGATTTGCTTCCAGCAACTTTGCTTGCCGTGTGTAGACGCAGCTCATCGCTGCTCTCAGGTGCAGCCTCGTGGCACAAGGAAGTAACATCCGACTTGAAACTGTGGCCATACAATCTCCATCTCGCTGGACGAGTTGAGATTATTCTGTGTTCAACCGAACACTCTAATGGATCCGAAGGAGACCGCCGAGCAATCCGCATCTTCATCCGTTTGCCTGCAGAAGTGAAGAGATTAAAGATTTCTCTTCCATCTTCAAGCAAGTCGATATTTCTGATTTCTCCGCCAGCCCGCCGAGAATCAGAAGCCATACCGCCCGCCGACAGAGTGAGGAAACGGCCTCCCGTCATCACCCGAGCCTCGAGGAACCGAGTCTGAGTTAAAGGGCGGATGAATACACATTCTGCATCCTCATGTGATTCAAGTAAGAGGTTTACGTCTGGGCAGAGATAGAATATTATAGTGTGTTATTCTTGTGTTTCAAGGTTTTTGCTTGTACAGTTTACGGACCACCATGTCCGCTCATTATTAATACTCAGGGTATTAATTATCACGAATTTGATTTGCCGTTTTGTGGTCCAACCACAGTGGGCTGTTGTGCATTTCCACCATTGCAGGTGAGACCGGCAAACTAAGTTTATCCATTAAAGAATCAAAGAACGTGGGACTGCTAACGAGCCGTCCACCGCGCCTCTGAGTGACAAACTAACAGCTGCTTTCTCTCCCACGATCGCGAAATCGGCTTTGGGGCCGTCACTTAATTCTCTCTCTCTCTCTCTCGTACTAACCACACACGCACGCACGCATGCACGACCCCTCACAAACATTCTGGCACACATTTTTGGCTCATAGATAACTTCGTGCTAAAGCTCAGCTTTGTCCCTAAGCTATCGTACAAGCGGATACACGCGGTAACTGGTAGACACCATTGACTGGTTTCTCTCCGCCCACATTCGCGGCCATATTCCCTGGCCGGAAGTCTCGCGTGACATACTCTCCATGAGAGTCACGTCCGCCATTTTGTGTGTGTCCCTCCTTACACACACACACACACACACACAACCTCATGTGTTACAGGATTATTTTGATTTCCATATCTAATCATATCACTGTTTAGTTTGTAGTTGTAAGTCGGAAGTTTATTGACTGCATTGTATTAATTATTAATTGATATTACTGCATAAATAAACTTTGTTTATATTACAAAGATAAGTGTTTTGGTTTGTTTTGCATATGCCTGTGTCATGCTGACGGGATGTCAGTGCTCGGATTCAAGCCTTCATTCATTGTTTTTTTCCCGAAAATCGATATTCTTCAGATGTCGATTTTCCTAAGAAAACGATCTAATATTGAGACTGTTATACTATCTGGTTATTAGTCCCTGATTCCAGGGTGGTGCCCCTTCAATTGTTAATCCTTATTAATATTCTATTGATTTTTGATAATTGATAATTATCTTTGATGATTGTTGAATTTGAATGATCAATAAGTTAGTGTTAATTTTAATTAATGTTTCATCGATGTTAACAATTAACGATTATCTTTGATAATTGTTGATTTAAAGAATTAAAAAAGCTAACATTGATTCTCATCAATGTTCTATTGATTTTAATAATTAATAATTATCTTTGATAATTATTATTTATTGCTAATAACCAAACCTGCTCCTAAACGTAGCGCACTACATTTACTGGAGCCCCATATGAGGTTTTAATGAGTTAGATTCAATTAATTAATTTAAATATTAATTAATAACTAAAGAAATAATTACCAATTATTTCTGATAGTAACACTGATCTAAACAACCAGTAAAGCCCTACACTGCTGAGTACAACTGTATCAGCAGTGCCTGTGGCAGGTTGAACTTCCTCAGCTGGCGAAGGAAGTACAACCTCTGCTGGGCCTTTTTCACAATGGAGTCAATGTGTGTCTCCCGCTTCAGGTCCTGTGAGATGGTAGTGCCCAGGAACCTGAATGACTCCACTGCTGCCACAGTGTTGTTTAGAATGGTGAGGGGGGTCAGTGTTGGGGTGTTCCTCCTAAAGTCCACAATCATCTCCACTGTTTTGAGTGTGTTCATCTCAAGGTTGTTTTGACTGCACCAGACAGCCAGCTGTTCAACCTCCCTTCTGTATGCAGACTCATCATCTTCTCGGATGAGGCCAATGACAGTGGTGTCATCTGCAAACTTCAGGAGCTTGACAGAGGGGTCCTTGGCGATGCAGTCATTGGTGTAGAGGGAGAAGAGTAGTGGGGAGAGCACACATCCCTGGGGGGCACCAGTGCTGATTGTACAGGTGTAGGAAGTGAGTTTTCCCTGTCTCACAAGCTGCTGCCTGTCAGTCAGAAAGCTGGTAATCCACTGACAGATAGACATGGGAACAGAGAGTTGGTATAATTTAGTCCAGAGAATAGCTGGGATGATGGTGTTGAAAGCCAAACTGAAGTCCACAAAAAGGATCCTTGCATATGTCCCTGGTCTCTCCAGATGTTGCAGGATATGAAGCAATCCCATGTGTACTGCATCATCCACAGACCTGTTTGCTCAATAAGCAAATTGAAGGGGATCTAGAAAGGGTCCAGTGATGTTCTTCAGGTGAGCCAACACCAGACTCTCAAATGATTTCATGACCACAGACATCAGGGCAACAGGTCTGTAGTCATTAAGTCCTGTGATTTTTGCTTTCTTTGGGACAGGAATAATGATTTTGCGTTTGAAGCAGCATGGGACTTCACACTGCTCCAGTGATCTATTGAAGATCTGTGTGAAGGTGGGGGCCAGCTGGTTAGCACAGGATCGAAGACACGCTGGTGAGACGCCTGAAGTCTGGGCCTGAAGCTTTCCTCGTCTTTTGTTTCCAAAAGCCCTGGCTCACATCATCTTCACAGATCTTAAGTGCAGGTTGAGTAGCAGGAGGGGGGAGGAGGGGGATTGTAGGAGGTGTTGGTGTTTGTGTGAAGTGAAGGTCAGAGTGGATGTGGGGTCTGAGATTGGGACTTTCAAATCTACAGTAGGACACATTCAGGTCGTCAGCCAGTTGTTGGTCCACCATGGGGTTGGAGGTAGGAGTCCTGTAATTTGTGAGTTGTTTCATGCCACTCCACACTGATGCAGGGTCGTTAGCTGAAAACTTGGTTTTCAGCTTCTCAGAGTATCTTATTTTAGCCACTCTGATTTCCTAGTTCAGTGTGTTCCAGTCCTGATTGTACAAAACTTTATCCCCACCCCTGTCAGCATCCTATTTGGCCTGACGAAGCTGCCTGAGCTCTGCTGTAAACCACGGTTTGTCGTTGTTGAACTTTAAATAAGTCCTAGTAGGAATGCACATATCCTCACAGAAACTGATATATGATGTAACAGTATCTGTGAGCTCGTCCAGGTCTGTGGTGCAGCCTCAAAAACACTCCAATCCGTGCAATGGAAGCAGGCTTGTATTTCCCGCTCTGCTACATTGGTCCATCTCTTAACAGTTCTTACTACTGGCCTGGTTGATTTTAATTTCTGCCTGTAGGTTGGAAGAAGATGAACCAGACATTGATCAGAGAATGTAGCCAACCCATTTAGCTAGAGACTTGGCAACAAAGAAAACTTTCAATAAAAGTGAAGTGTTGTAAATTACAAAGACTATTTGTTCATGCTCAACAGGGTGGTAATAAAAAAAATTATCTTTGGATTAAAGAGACCAAGGGCAGTGGGACAGGCAAGACTATACATACACGAGGTAGGACAGTAACACTATACAGAATATTAGTAAGTATACAGAAATTACAAAAAAATAAATAATAAAAATAATAATACAGAAATGGACACAGTAATGAAACACAGTGCACTAATAACTAACTATTAACATAACTAATTATGCCTATTTTTCCATCCTATAGAATAGTTTTCTCAACTTATTAAATCACAATTGTGTCCAAAAAAAAAAAAAAAAAAAAAAATATATATATATATATATATATATATATATATATATATATATATATATATATAGTATCTCACAGAAGTGAGTACACCCCTCACATTTTAGTAAATATTTTATTATACCTTTTCATGTGACAACACTGAAGAAATGACACTTTGCTACAATGTAAAGTAGTGAGTGTACAGCTTGTATAACAGTGTAAATTTGCTGTCCCCTCAAAATAACTCAACACACAGCCATTAATGTCTAAACCGCTGGCAACAAAAGTGAGTACACCCCTACGTGAAAATGTCCAAATTGGGCACAATTAGTCATTTTCCCTCCCCGGTGTCATGTGATTCGTTAGTGTTACAAGGTCTCAGGTGTGAATGGGGAGCAGGTGTGTTAAATTTGGTGTTATCACTCTCACTCTCTCATACTGGTCACTGGAAGTTCAACATGGCACCTCATGGCAAAGAACTCTCTGAGGATCTGAAAAAAGAATTGTTGCTCTACATAAAGATGGCCTAGGCTATAAGAAGATTGCCAAGACCCTGAAACTGAGCTGCAGCACGGTGGCCAAGACCATACAGCGGTTTAACAGGACAGGTTCCACTCAGAACAGGCCTCGCAATGGTCGACCAAAGAAGTTGAGTGCACGTGCTCAGCGTCATATCCAGAGGTTGTCTTTGGAAAATAGACGTATGAGTGCTGCCAGCATTGCTGCAGAGGTTGAAGGGGTGGGGGGTCAGCCTGTCAGTGCTCAAACCATACGCTGCACACTGCATCAAATTGGTCTGCATGGCTGTCGTCCCAGAAGGAAGCCTCTTCCAAAGATGATGCACAAGAAAGCCCACAAATAGTTTGCCGAAGACAAGCAGACTAAGGACATGGATTACTGGAACCATGTCCTATGGTCTGATGAGACCAAGATAAACTTATTTGGTTCAGATGGTGTCAAGCGTGTGTGGCGGCAACCAGGTGAGGAGCACAAAGACAAGTGTGTCTTGCCTACAGTCATGTATGGTGGTGGGAGTGTCATGGTCTGGGGCTGCATGAGTGCTGCCGGCACTGGGGAGCTACAGTTCATTAAGGGAACCATGAATGCCAACATGTATTGTGACATACTGAAGCAGAGCATGATCCCCTCCCTTCGGAGACTGGGCCGCAGGGCAGTATTCCAACATGATAACGACCCCAAACACACCTCCAAGATGACAACTGCCTTGCTAAAGAAGCTGAGGGTAAAGGTGATGGACTGACCAAGCATGTCTCCAGACCTAAACCCTATTGAGCATCTGTGGGGCATCCTCAAATGGAAGGTGGAGGAGCGCAAGGTCTCTAACATCCACCAGCTCTGTGATGTCATCATGGAGAAGTGGAAGAGGACTCCAGTGGCAACCTGTGAAGCTCTGGTGAACTCCATGCCCAAGAGGGTTAAGGCAGTGCTGGAAAATAATGGTGGCCACACAAAATATTGACACTTTGGGCCCAATTTGGACATTTTCACTTAGGGGTGTACTCACTTTTGTTGCCAGCGGTTTAGACATTAATAGCTGTGTGTTGAGTTCTTTTGAGGGGACAGCAAATTTACACTGTTATACAAGCTGTACACTCACGACTTTACATTGTAGCAAAGTGTCATTTCCTCAGTGTTGTCACATGAAAAGATAAAATAAAATATTTACTAAAATGTGAGGGGTGTACTCACTTCTGTGAGATACTGTATATATATATATATATATATATATATATATATATATATATATATATATATATACATACATACACACACTACCAGTCAAAAGTTTTTAAACACTTACTCATTCTTTATTGTAATTTTTTTTTCTTCACTTTTTAGAATAATAGTAAAGTCATCAAAACTATGGAATAACATAAATGGAAGTATGGGAATTATGTTGTGACTAAACAAAATCCAAAATAAATCAAAACTGTGTTATATATTGACATCTTCAAAGTAGTCACCCATTGCCTAGAATTTGCAGACATGTTCTCTTGACATTTTCTCAACCAACTTCTTGAGGTATCTCCCTGGGATGCTTTTTAAACAGTATTGAAGGAGTTCCCATCTATGTTGGGCACTTATTGGCTGCTTTTCTTTATTATTTGGTCCAAGTCATCAATTTAAAAAACTTTTTTTATTTTTAGTAAATTTTAGTTCCCTTACGACTCCGTCCACTTGACATGGCATAGTTACGCATATGGGGAGTGCCTTCATACACAACCTTTTTGAACCCTCTCTACAATAACGGCAATATTCTAATATTGGCTATGGTGTTTGAGCCCCGCCTGTTTTGGCATGAAACTGACCGCTATAAAAACAGGTGCACAGACACCATTTCTTCCTTTAAGACAGCGATCATCTCTTGTCTAGATCCCTCTACCTTCGCCGCCGATATACACGAGTCAGCGGGCGGAATCTTCGCGGGAAAACTTTCCGCTCCCCTGCAGTGTTCCGGTGAACATCACACCACCTCGCTGACTGACGCTTCGCTGGTGAACAGGCCTCAGCATCCTGATTCCCCGCAGAGCTTTGGCAGGGTTTGTGTATCCTTACAAAGCAATCGTATATTGTGTATTGTATAATGTGTGATATAAATATAAATATATATTAATTTATATATTTATATATCTAAAAGAGTCACTTGCTCACGTCTTTTTAAAGATGTCGTTCCGTAAGTGTTCCTTGTGCGAGAAGCACATCCTGCCGTCAGATCAGCATGAGAGCTGCGTTTACTGTCTGGGCCCATGCAAAGTCAGCTCTCATGGAGACAGACTGCCCTCACCTTGAGAGCATGAGTCTCAAGACGCTTCGCTCGTGAATCACGCTCGTTCTGAGGGATGATTCAGCCTCACTAGCCCTCCCAGCCGCCTCTTCTGTGATACCCGAGGATTCACACGAGGAGGCACGGCGGGGCCGCAAGGTTGGGCAGGATGACTTTGAGATGGTCCTTGTGGCGGCACACACCCCACGAGCCCCTCAATCTCTCCGAAGCGCATGTTTTCTGATACGCTATGTGCGAGACGGGCTCCAGCCTTCTGAAAGAGCAGGCGGCCTTGTCTCGTGCAGTGGTTTTGATGCTGGGGATAAAATGACGATGTCATTATGTCTCTCGCTGCATCAGGCGAGTGGTCAGTGGGTGATGCTGCCGCCCCTCCCCCCAGCGAGGGCAAGGAGTGTGCACACCCCACTGACAGGGAGATGCTCCGCATCCTTACAAGGGTGGTCGAAGAGCTTCACTTTGAGTGGTCTCCCCCAGAGGAACCTGAACAGTCTCGCCTCGATGAATGGTTCCAGCAGTCCGGATGCCATCATACGGCAGCGTCCCGCAAATCTGCCCCATTCTTCCCCGAAGTTCATAACGAACTATCCAAGTCCTGGCGTGTTACCTTATACAGCGCGCTCGCGCAGTGACGCCATCCTCTTTAATGTGGATCACGGGGAAGAAAACGGTTATTAAAGCGGCACACCTCTGCCCAGCGAGTAACAGGGCATGGAAATCGTGCCCTATACAACCTTCCAAACCGTGTCGACAAACATCTGCACTGGCAGGGAGAGCTTACTCAGCAGCAGAACAAGCTGGATCAGCACTCCACACAATGGCAGTGCTCCAGGAATTTCAAGCCAAGCTCCTCAGGCAAAAGCTCAGTGGTAAAATACGCTGGCTACCACCCCTGGAGTTCGCTAGTTCACTAGTTCGAATCCCAGGGCGTGCTGAGTGACTCCAGCAAGGTCTCCTAAGCAACCAAATTGGCCCGGTTGCTAGGGAGGTTAGAGTCACATGGGGTAACCTCCTCGTGGTCGCTATAATGTGGTTTGTTCTTGGTGGGGCACATGGTGAATTGAGCGTGGTTGCCGCGGTGGATGGCGTGAAGCCTCCATGGTCCATGGTCAACCTGGCAGTTCTGGATCAACGTATATGGCTGACCCTCACAGAAATGAGTGATAAGGAAAAAGCCACTCTTTTTGGATGCCTTAGTGTCTCCAGCTGGCCTCTTTGGTGGCTCTGTGAATAAGTTTGCTGAGCGTTACATCACGATTCAGCAGCAGTCACAGGCTATGAGACACTTTATGCCCAAATGGAGTATATCACAGCCGGTTCGCCCTTGCTCTGTTTCGAGCCAGCGCCCGACTAAAAGCCCCATACTTGCTGCCTCACCGGCACCTGCATATGAGCATGCGCAGCGAAAGCACTCCTGACAGGCACAACCCTTTGAAGCGGAAAGCAGGGCCTGTGGTTCCCTCCGGGTTTGCTCCAAAAAAGGCTCGATTGGAGACACAAAACACTGTTCCCCATCTCCCCACTAATGTTTGTTGGGAAAGGAATATTGTTGTTCACAATATTGTTCAAAATGTTGTTTCTGTGTCTTGCACTCAAATAAATGCAATAAAAAAATGCAATAAGTGCAAAAAAGAATACAGCATTCGTTGCAAATGCACAAGATGCTCACACATTCTCAATAAAGAGCCCCTTTTTCCTCTTCAAATCACACACATTATGCGCAACTGCTTCCCTGTCGTGAGCGACACATCATACAGTGAGCAAACCAAATTGCCCTCTGTCCTATTATGCGGATGCGTGGTGAGCCCTAACGGGTATTTCAGAATGGGTGCAAAAACGATCGAACATGGTTATACGATCCAATTTGCACGCCGGCCACCCCGTTTCAACAGCGTTCTGTCTTCAGTTTCATCCGAAGACGCACCCGTGTTATGAGCAAAAAGGTTTTTACAGCCGTAATATTCTTGTTCCAAAGAAAGACGGCAGACTTCGGCCAATCCTGGATCTGAGACATTTAAATCGCGCACTTATAAAGCACCCATTCAAAATGATTACTCAGAAACGGATCTTATCACATGTATGCCCACACGATTGGTTTGTGTCGATAGATCTGAAGGATGCGTACTTTCATATAAAAATTGTACGACATTACAGGATGTTTTTGAGATTCGCATTCGAGGGAACAGCGTATCAATTCAAAGTCCTGCCCTTCGGACTGTCTCTGGCTGCTCGCACATTCACAGAGTGCATTGATGCAGTTCTTGCCCCTCTGAGACTGAGCGGCATACGCATCTTGAACTACCTCGATGATTGGCTGTTACTGGCGCAATCAGAGGCTTTGTAATGCCAGCACAGACTTACTGCTTCAGCCATTCCACAGTGTCTGTCTCAGTTCAAACTGGGGAGAACACTTCCACTGAAACTGTTTCAGAAAGCATTGGGATTTATGTCGGCGGCATCTGTCATTCCATTAGGTCTCTTACACATGCTGGCTGAAGCGCCGTGTGCCACGATGTGCTTGGCACCAAGGGTGCATGCGCATCACTATATCCCGCCGATGTATAGCTGCTTTAGCACCATGGACAGCATCTGTGTTTTACCAGCGAGGTGTCGTGCTGGGGCAAGTTGTCACGCAGCACCTAAAGCTATCAGCTGTATTTCTAGCCTTAAAGGTTTTCAGTCAGAAATAGCAAACTGACATGTCCTGGTTCGCTCAGACAACATGACAGTTGTGGCATATATAAACTGCCAAGGTGGAATTCAGGAGACTTCACCCTCAAACTGTATTGAGGATTTGGGAAATATCTGGCAAAGCAGAAATTGAACTGTTTGCCTCAGTGGAGAATACCCACTGTCCCCTTTGGTACTCAAAGTCCCAAGTTGTCTGGCGGAAAGTGGTGACCACGGATGCTTCCAACACAGGTTGGGGGGTGGTGTGCGATGGACGCCCGATCTCTCCCTGAGAGCGACATATGTCCCAGGCCGCCTGAATTACAGCGCGGGCCAACTGTCACGCTAAGTGTTGATACCGGGTGAATGGAGACTTCATCCTCAAATTGTACTAAGGATTTGGGAAATATTCAGCAAAGCGGAAATCGATCTATTTGCCTCAGTGGAGAATGCCCACTGTCCCCTCTGTTATTCGAAGTCCCAAGCCCCGCTGGGAACGGATGCAATGGTACACAAATGGCCGGCGAAACGCAAATATACGTTTCCCCCGGTATGCCTTATTCAGTCTGTCATATGCAAAGTCCGAGAGGACAAGGAAAACGGTTCTATTAGTTGCGCCGAAATGGCCCTACCAGCCATGGTTTCTGGAAATGTTGGAGATGCTGTACAGCTCACCATGGGAAATACCACTGAGGAGGGATCTCCTCTCTCAGGCGCAAGGCACGATCTGGTTTGGGAAGGTTCCCAGCCCCAGCTGTGGAACCTGCATGTGTGGCCCCTGAACGGGGCACACTACATGTGCCAGAATTGACGCGTTCAGTCATGAACACCATTTTACAGGCCAAAGCACCGTCCTCAAGACGCCTCTACACACTAAAATGGAAGGTGTTCACTGATTGGTGTCTCTCACATAGCAAGGACCCAGTAAACTGCCCCATGCATGAAATTCTAATATTTCTTCAAGAGCGATTAGATGCAGGACTCACCCCGTCAACATTCAAAGTGTATGTGGCAACTATATCTGCGTATCACGCACATGAAACCGGCGGCTCTATAGGCAAGCATGATTTAATCATAAATTTCCTTAAAGGAGCAAGGCGATTAAACCCATCTCGGCCAGCTACAGTCCTGACTTGGGACTTAACTTTAGTCCTAAAAGCTCTTGCAGGGCCCCCTTCGAGCCTTTGGCCTCTGTTGATTTGCACATGCTCTCCGTTAAGACCGCACTACTGCTGACTCTGGCCTCAGTAAAAGGGTCTGTGACCTGCATGCACTATCAGTCGACAATTCATGTCTGGAGTTTGGCCCTGGAGCCACTGTCAAACCCAGGAAAGGCTATGTACCCAAGGTCCTGACCACACCCTTCAAAGCGCAGGTGGTTCACCTTCAGGCCTTCTTCCCTCCTCCATTTAATTTGGATGAGGAACAATCATTGCATTTGTTATGCCCTGTGCAGGTGCTACAAGCATACGTTGCGCGTACTTGCCAATTCAGACTGTCTGATCAGCTCTTTATATGCTATGGAGGATGCACAAAAGGAATGTCTGTCTCCAAGCGAAGACTTTCTCACTGGATTGTCGATGCAATTACCCTGGCTTATGAGTCGCAGGGTCAGACTTGCCCAGTTGGTGTTAAAGCACACTCAACGAGAGGCATGGCCTCCTCATGGGCATGGACGAATGGTATGTCCTTACAAGACATATGTTTTGCAGCAGGATGGTCCTCTCAAAACACTTTTGCAAGATTTTACAACCTAGATGTAATATCTCTTTCTTCACAAGTCCTCTCTGTTTAGAGCACTTGCTATTCATTGACCATATATATATATATATATATATATATATATATATATATATATATATATATATATATATACACTTACGCCCTTCCCTTTAAGTACGGGCTCCCCATCATTTACACAACCGCCTGCATTCAGGCCGTTATAATTTACCATAAAGTCACAAGCACTTTCATTATAAATAAACTCCCTTCCCGACTGGGTTCATAAGGAGTTAATTCATACTATATGACTATAGTTCATATATTCATTATAGGTGCTCTCCTCCTGGCCATCACGAGGATCACTCACTGTGGCATGCTCATGTCGGTCGCCGTCCCACGAGACTGCGCCACCATGTTTCCTCTCTGGGAGGTTATGTTGTGTAGTGTGGCATGATGGGATTCTGTTGAACATATGCATAACTACGCAATGTCAAGTGGACTGAGTCGTAAGGGAACGTCTCCGTTACGTACGTAACCTCGGTTCCCTGAGACGAAGGGAACGAGACATTGCGAATGCTAACCGCACTACAAGATTCAGAGTTCTTGAGGCACGAGCGATGCTCTCCTTGTTCTCAGTCAGAAATTCTGAGGAAATGGTGTCTGTGCACCTGTTTTTATAGCGGTCAGTTTCGCGCCAAAACAGGCAGGGCTCAAACACCATAGCCAATATTAGAATTAGAATTCGTTATTGTAGAGAGTTTTCAAATAGGTCGTGTATGAAGGCACTCCCCATATGCGTCAAGTGTTTCAAAACTTTTGACTGGTAGTGTATATATATATATATATATATATATATATATATATATATATATATATATATATATATATATATATATATATATATATTTGTTTTTTCTTTATTCACAGGACAAAAAGTGCAAAAGTGTTCTTATCTAATTAAAACGTATTCCTAACTGTTTCAGTAAACACTGACATCAAAACAAATGTGAATTTTGCCATGAAGCACCACATAATGTCCTACACATAGCGTTCTGATTTTATAAAAAATAAGTATTGACATAAAAAATAAAATAAAACATTGAATCTATCGATTATAATATAAATATAATAAATTAGAGTATCTGGGAAATTAAGTGTCCTTCCATGAAATGCAATTTAAATAGGTGCCATTTCAAAAATATATTACCATTTATCCCATTTAATATTTCTGGAAATAGCCCATGTGTTCTGTCACAACGTGTTAATGAGCAAATCATATTTATTAATGCAGAAAACTTTATAAAACACTACACTTACAGAAATTATATGCATTTTGTTTTTGAATTTTATTCCATTTTATTCTACTTCCTTACATTTTAATTAGAAATCTGCTTCCTGTTTGCTACCACAACTCAACTTCAGGAATTTATTTGGAATTTAAAAAATACTCCTACTTAAATTCTGAAAGGTGCACAACCCTGGTTAATACACCATTGTTTTCACTGAACTTCCTTAAATGAGAGAAGCTGTAGGCTACATCTCAAGGGCACAGTGCTGTGGTGTAGTGTAGCAGTAGTGAAATCAGTGATCTGTCACTACCAATTTACTGTTGTATATAAGACAGTTGTATATGAGAAACATTTGAAAAGCAGGTCATATGTTATTTCATATAACATCATGATGGCTGTGACTCAGCCTTGACTTGTGCCCGTGATCAAAGCTTTTATTTATGATAACACCCTCTCTGTGTTCTTTTTCCTATCTGGTACTGTTATTTATGCATTCAAAGTCAATGCATGCTTCCTTGCTAGTCCACATCTGTTGTTTTATTCAACAGTTTACATGTTAAGTACTGTAATTGATTGGCATTGAGTAACTACTATCATTAAAGTCTTGATTTCTTGGGGGCCTGGGCAGCTCAGGGAGTAAAGATGCTGACTACCACCCCTGGAGTCACGAGTTTGAATCCAGGGTGTGCTGAGTGACTCCAGCCAGGTCTCCTAAGCAACCAGATTGGCCCGGTTGCTTGGGAGGGTAGAGTCACACAGGGTAACCTCCTCATGGTCGCTATAATGTGGTTCGCTCTCAGTGGGGCGTGTGGTGAGTTGTGCATGGATGCCGCAGAGAATAGCGTGAAGCCTCCACACACGCTATGTCTCCGCGGTAACGCGCTCAACAAGCCACGTGATAAGATGCGCCAATTGACAGTCTCCGACGCCACCCAGACTGAGGTGAGTCACTACGCCACCATGAGGACTTAAAGTGCATTGGGAATTGGACATTCCAAATTGGGGAGAAAAAGGCTCTTAAGTCTTGCTTTCTTGAGAACATGGGTCTGCTCTCCAACAAGCTATGCACCTTATTTTGCAATGTACAGAAAGAGTGAGACACTGCGGTTTGGGTGCCAAATGTTTCTCGATTACAAGAAAGCTTTATTAGCATTAGCGTTTACAATATGTGCACAATATAGAAAATAAATTAATAGGTGTGAAAAAAAGGAAAAGTACAAAAATGTAATACAAAATAAGGTGTAAAGTAACTAAGTGTTATTTATATACACTGACGCTAATGCTCATCACTGCCGATGCCTGTTGACATGTTACTGTTGTGCTACACACTGTCCCTCAGTCCATTGCATAGTGCTAACTCGTTGATATAAAAGTGTAGGGCTGAGGCTACAACCCTGTTTTACTCCTCTTTTAAATAGTGTCTTCAAGAAGCTGTAGTTTTTGTTTGGTGCGGTTATACTGTATTTAGAATATAAGTCATTGGGGGGGGGGTATCTTTATAGACCATTTTAAGGACTGTTTGTTGGTGAAGTCAAGTGACGTCACTGTTCCGTGAACATTTCCTGCTTGTCAAAACAGAGACCATTTAGACGGGCTGCCACTTTTAAAATGAATGGAAGAAATTGGAACGTCCAACGGCAGCCAACTGTCAACGTAAAAAATACAGCCTCATCACCGCTGCCTTTAAACACCGAGTTCACCTCTCCTCTGGAGTCCGGTCTCTACCTGCTGGCGTCTTCGCCATTTCTTTGAGTGTTTTTTGATACGCTAATGTTTTAGGGATTTGTTGTACGATTGTCTCAAATCTGTTTTTGGTTGGTGGTGTTTAATGTTTGATCAAATTTGTAAATATTTTCTGGTGTTTTTGCTTCAGTCACACCATTTATCATTGTCTTAGGGTGTTTTGTGTAAAGTGTTTTTTCAACAGGTTTGCCAAGTTTGCTGCTTTTTGGATGATGTTATTGAATTCCTTTACTGCTAAATATTATTTTTTTTGGAAATGCACTGATCAGGCTGGTGTTCACATCAGTAATTGCATAGTCTACTGTACTTGCACCAAGCACTGAGCAGTATGTAAACCTCCCTATAGAGTCTCCTCTAATTCTACCATAAAGCATGTACAAGTCTAAGGCTTGACAAAGGTGCACTAGCTCTTTGCCACTTGCATTTACAGTGCTGTCAAGGTTTTGTCTTTTGGTGAGGGTTTCTGTGAGGCCTGACAGGTTTTGGCCAAATATATGTTTGTCAGCATGTGGGTCTAAGGTTTCTGGTTCTGAACCTGTTCAAGCATTGAAGTCCTCACAGTTTGCATACAATTACAATGAAATCTTGAGATGGGAAGTCAAAATGAGAACATGATAGTGACCTTAAAGTACCTTAATACTGTATATGCTTTCTATTAGCATTTTCTAAATATGAAACTGTGGCAGCGGGGGCGTGGTCAAGCATCTCTCCGGAGAGAGAGAAAGCGGTAAGGGCGCTTACACCTGAGTTAAATTATGTCTAGCACCTGTCTCTAATTTCAGTGAGCACGGGGAGAGCGGCATAAATAGAGCCACACCGCAGGTAGAAGGGAGAGAGAGCCTGGGCAACAGAGACCCGATTGTGGAGCGAAGTATTTATTGCAAAGTTGAGCATTTTGTTTTGTGAAGTAGTTTGTGTATTTTTAGACTGACTCATTGAACAACGGAAAAGTCCTGCGAGTGTGTATCTGCCACAAAGAGGAAAATAAAAACATTTACCTGAACCAGGAAATCTGCTTCTCGCCTCCTCCTTCCACTGAGAAGTATTACAGAAACATATTTGCCCTGCCATGCATACTAAAAAAGCAATATAGACCTAGTCAGAGAAGAAGCCATATTCAAATTTTTGTGAGCATCAAAGCGGTTTTGACGGGCAGACGTACAGTCAGTTCAATGGGTTGTACTAAATAAATGTCCTAGATCACATCTAATTATAACAAACTGTATTTTCTGAAATTTTTGTGAATTCAATTTCTTTTGACATTACATATTTTTCATGTTATTCCAGCTGAACGATCAACACAAACAGATTTTAACACTCCAAAAACCCATTATACATACAGACAGTACATCTATTTCTCACAGCCTTGTTCTAAATTGCAAAAAAATAAAAAAAATAAATCAAAAGCGTCATACACTACAACAGTTTCAGATGTGTTCCATGTGGCCTGCCACAACATGAAAGTAGTTAATAAACCTCTTAATGTACATCATTTTTAAATTTTAATTAAATATTACCTCATCATTTAACATACAGTATTCATTTCAGTTACTAAGTTAAACCATGACTCATTTGAGGAAAAATGCAGAAAACATAACCAAAATGAGCTCTTTGCTTTTGTTAAATAAAACTTGGACAATCAAACATGGCTTAGACCAATCAGATAACATTCACCCTGTAGGGAGCAATCTTACTCCACTTTGGCCCCCAAGCTCTTTTGTGGTAAAAGTGAGTATATCTTTCAACACTCACATTTGCAGAGAGGAATTCCCCATTACTTGACAAATCAATTGAGCAAAGTCAAGACAGACCAGTTTGCCCAATACTGCCATGACCTCAGAGTAGTTTTTATTTTGTTGAGGAGACAGCTCTATTATGATTTCAAGAAGAGGTTGGAATTTACCACTAGTCATCCACCATCCCAGGGCACCTCCCAGGGCACCCCCTATAACATAATAAAAGGAGATCAATAGGGACATACCTACAAACAAAATGCTAAATATATATATATATATATATATATAAAATCAGCTTGTAAAAGGTATAGAATATGTTGTTTAATGACAATATCTTACCTCACTGAAAAAAAATGTTAAGATGGCTCAACTCAAAATGTTGTAGTAACTAATTTCTTTTTAGGTTAACTCTATTAACTTTATGTCCTTAGTTGTGAAAAACATAGTTACTTTAGAGTAATGTGTTGAGTAACAACTAAGAGAGTTGTTAAAACATTAACCTCAAATGATTGTAAGGTATGACCAATTGTCGGTTAAGTGTGAGGCTTGAATATCAGTTTCCCCAAACAATGGTAGTGTTTGGGTCTTTCCATTTTGTTTTTTTTTGTTTTTTTTGCACTTCCGTTTGGTGACGCTAGTGGTGGAGAAATCACACTTCAACTTTAACGTTGTATTTTCTCTGTTTTATTTCTGTTTGAAATATTAAGCTGCTCATATTAAAGGCCTTAAAGTTAAATGTATCAATTTCCTTTTGTGATTTCAACAGTTTCTACATTAGATACATAGTTCAACTAACTTTGTCTCACAAAATGGAGTTTAGCTTTTCTACAGTGCAACATACATTCTATTTAGACACAATTCTAAAAAAAGTTAAATATGCTGCCATACAACTTTATAGATTTATAGAGATATTTAAAAAATATTTAGCGTTCACTGAGTACTTTACCTACTGAGTAACTATTAAAGATAATATTATAACTTAACCCTGTGGTTAAAAAGTGAAGTAGTTGATCAAGGTATGTGGATTGCAAGAAATCATAAACATTACCACACCGAAGCTGCATCCGAAATTGCTCAATTGTCCACTCATTCACTATTTCCTATACAGTGGATGTCTGTGAGTGAATGCCCTACTGTATATCAGGCAAGGAGTGAACGAAATGAGTGAGTGAATTCGGATGCTGACGTATACATGGAGCGTCAGAGAGAGTGCTGGGGATGACGCAGAAACAGCTTTGTTAGATATGAACTTTTATCTTACTTGCAGGATAATAATAATCATAACAACAACAATAACAATACTTATTCTTATAAAATGGTATATAGAATTAATCTTAAAGGTGCACTAAGTTCTTGTTCATGTCGTCTTAGACTTATACTGACACCTAGTGGCCTAGATGCAGCATCATTCAAATGCAAAAGTTTTCAGTTACTGATGCCAATTCACAGTCAGCCATGATTACTTTAATCAATGAGTGAAAGTGTCAAATAACAGGATGTTTACTGAGATTAAGCGAGTAGTATTTGGCTAGTCATGCAAATCTAACATGGCCGCCCCCATGTGCTGACCCTCTCCATGTGGAATATAACAGCTTTTATAAGGTTACTGATATGACTGGAGTCTTCATTTTAATGTGAGTGGTCATGTTTTCCTACATATATTTCAAAATTACAATTCATCTCTTAAGGAGTACAGCTTTTTTAATAAGGAAAATATTACTTAGTGCACCTTTAATTCTGTTTGTCATGTTTAACCCATTAATATATATTTTCCATAATGATTAATATATTAATACTGCTAAAAACTGAAAACAAGAATAAAAGCATTTGTACAAGTGTTCATTATTGTATTTATGTTTATTATTTTACCATCTTGACACTCCCATCCAAACTCGGCATAATTTCTGAGAAGACATGACGTGTGCATAGCACCCTCATGTGACTGTAATACAGTACTAAAGTTACTATGAACAGCATCAAAGATGTTCTAGCAAGTCAGTCCATTGTCAGCCATCAGAATGCTCTCAGGAGGCTATTTCCAGTCATGCCAGTGCAGCTCCTGTCTACTTGAATGGTAAATGGTCTGCACTTATATAGCGCTTTTTTAACCTTAGCAGTTCCAAAGCACTTTACACTCATTCACCCATTCATACACACTCACACACCAATGACGGCAGAGCTGCCATGCAAGGTGCTAGCCTACCATTGGGATCAACTTGGGGTTCAGTGTCTTGCCCAAGGACACTTCGGCATGTGGAGTCATGTGGGCCAGGAATCGAACCACGATTAGTGGCCAACCCGCTCTACCACCTGAGCCACAGCTACCCCTGCGAATGGGGAAACACCAAAATCTCAACTATCAAAGAACATATTTCAAATCAGCAATTAAATCATCTTACCCCAGGTGGCATCTTCCCCCATCTTACCCTACTTTTATGTTGCCCTTATGTGTATTTTGGAGCTTCAAAAATGTGGTACCTATTCAATTGCATTGTATGGACCTACAGAGCTTAAATATTCTTCTAAAAAAAAATATATATATATATATATATCATAATTTGTGTTCAGCAGATGAAATAAAGTCATACACATCTGGAATGGCATGAGGGTGAGTAAATGATGAGAGAATTTTCATTTTTGGGTGAATTATCCCTTTAATTGTGACAAAAAGGCCTGCTTAATTAAGAAAACAGTAAAAGTTACATTACGTAACATTTAAAGTAGCCTAACATTTTAAAACTCGTGTTATAATATAGGCTATCCTATATATCCAAGCTAAAATTGTATTTACTTTAATGAATTGAATATAGAACAACTAAATGACTATGTGTTGCCTACTAGTCCTATTTGTGTGTGTGTGTGTGGGGGGGGGGGGGGTGTTGTTGTTGCTGGTGTTTTGGCATTTAAATATATGTTACAGTGCTCATTGTTCTCCTGATAAACAAACTATCTGTCCTAAAGACCGTTTATTGTGTCATGTTTATTTGACACATTTCAACAATGTGTTGGAAAAGTTCTGCTTTGGCATTTTCCAGATAGTGATAACATAACAATTTATATGTTTTACTTCACAAGAAGTCAATTCATAGTACAGGTTCACTGCCTGCATTTTATAGTGTTGTTGAAAATGCATGTGTGGAGGCATCAAGAGAACACATGTCAACTAGTAACAACATGGTTCTTAGATTGTCCCTCAGTGCTGAAACTACTGTTACTACTAAAAGTAAACCTAGTGTTTCAACCATCTTTGGTCTCCCTACCAACAATTTTTGAATATATTAACATATTTAGAACAAACACAAGTCAACTGTAAATACCCTAACACTTGAGAGCATGCTTATTGCAGAAGCAAATTTGTTTATTGAAACAAAACGAGGAAGAGAGAATAATTGTTAGATGGGGCCTTCAAAATTGGCTTTGACTAAGCTGGTGGTGTTCACCCTATAGTGATCAATCTCCATACTGCACTTCAGTGTTGAGCTCTTTTTTTGGTATATGCGACTATAGCAGCAAGCACTTGCTGGTACAGAGAGGCATTCCCATTAACTTGGTCAAACAGTAAAGAAAAGTGTGACCATTCCATTGTGCCCAGTACTGACATTACATCAGGGTACAGTTTCTCCCTCTGTGTAGAAGGCAGCTCCATGAGGATCTCAGGAACTGGTTTGAACTGGCCACTGGTCAACCAACCTCCCAGGGTACCTCACAAAGTTCCACCTGGAGCAATATAATAAGTGATCAGTATAGAGACATATACAGAGATTTGTTGGTTTCAGAAGTCAAACTGTATAATTTGTTTAAAAATATAATACAATAGCATCTACAGTGGGAAACATTTGTAGTTAATAGTGAATATTTTAGGCAGTTCTATATATATATATATATATATATATATATACAGTTGCAATCAAAATTATTCAACCCCCCTGACCAGCAATACATTCTGGTGATGTGAATTAAAACACATCAACTAAAACCTCAGTAAACAGTCAAAGTAAGTTTTTAATACACATCTGAGTGATTTTGAGAACAAAGTGATTTTGTTTACCCAAATTTTAAAATAAAAAAGAACTAATTCTCTCCACAAATGTCATGTCAAAAATATTCAACACCCAAAGTCAATCATTTGTGGAGCATCCTTTATCCTAAATAACAGCAAATAAATGTTTCAGATAAGTGTTCTCAGGCTTCTGACACCTCTCTTAAAATTTTTACACATTTCTCATGAGCAAAAGCTTCCAGCTTCCATTGACATTTTTTTGGTTTCTGTACTGCCACTGCGTCCTTGAAATCCCAACAAAGGTTTGCAATGGGATTTTAATGATGGACTGAAAGGGCCATTTAAGGACATTCCACGACCTATCCCTGAACCAGATTTTGGACAGCTTGGATGTATCCTTGGTGTTATTGTCTTGCTGGAAAGTCCAGTGATCACGAGCTTCAATTTACACACTGAAGGCATCACATTTTTCATGCCAAAATGGCCTGATACCTGAAAGAATCCATAGTGTCAGTCAGGATAGCTGTTTCCTGCAGCCACAAAACACCCCATAACAAGACTGACCCACCTCCATGCTTGACTGTGGGGATGGTGTCGTTCTTGTCATCATCTTGTCATCTTACTCCAGACGTACTGCTGACCCATGGGTCTAAAACTCATTTTCAGTTTAGCGTCATATGTCTATAAAACCTTCTTCCAGGACTCCACATTTCCTATTACTTCTTGAATATTCAAGTCAACATTTCCCTTGGTGAAGTTTTGCTTTCTTACACACCCCAAGAAGGTTGCTGTTGTACCATATTTAAAAAATGTATGAATGGTGCTGCCAACTTTGTCTATTGGAAATTGAAGTGCCTTGGAAATGTACTTTTAGCCATTACCTTTCTTGTGTAATGAAATAATCTCCTCTATTAGCTTTTGAGACAGCTTATTTTTAATTGCATTTTTTGCATAGATATAGATTTTTGCTTACAACTCTAAACTTAAATTTTAAAACTTAAATAAGTGCCATTGCAGATTGATGACTTAATTTTTTTTTAAAACAATTACTTTTGTAGCCTTTCATATTTAAGAAACAGCTACATGTAATAGGGGTTGAATAATTATGACAAAGCTGTTTATTTAAAAAAAATCCTGCTATTTACAAATATTAGGTTATATATTTACACTATGACTTTGAATGTGTCACTCAGCTTATATCATTTAAAAATTCTGGGTCATCAGAAAAGTTTACCTTTGTAAATCCTTACTGTCTTGGGGGGGGGGTTGAATAGTTTCGATTGCAACTGTGTATATATATATATATATATATATATATATATATATATATATATATATATATATATATATATATATATATATTATTATTAGTAGTAGTAGTAGTAGTAGTAGTAGTAGTAGTAGTAGTATTTTCAAACTAGAGTATAAATGACAAAATATCACCACCTAGTGGTCAAAAAAGTGAAGGTTGTGAGTGGTACAAAAAAAAAAAAAAAACGACGTAAAGTTAAAACATACCAACAAATATACCGGCTGGACCTCCAACCAGTCCACCTACAAATGCGACACCACCAGCTACAGCAGCTCCTTTCGCAGAGTTCTTCACTGCTGCTTTTATCTTCTTTTGTGCTGAGACCTCGCAGCAAAGTCGCAAAACATCTTCCACTTGACTGCTCATTGTGATGTGTAGAGGAACCGTGCAATCGATATGACTTTTCAAATATAAAGAAAAGAGAACCCTATAAACTAATAACTTTAATTAGTACTCAAAGCGTTACCCTGCTGCTCTTTTGGAGATTTTATACTTAAGCTACTATTTGAAATGGCTTCATTATTTGCATATATAATTGCGCACTAAAACACAGCCTTTATTTCTAACATCACTGTTTAAAACTATTTAATATACTTTAACTTTTTTCACGCTTAAGAATGGATATGATAAACATCAAAACCGCAACACTGCTTTCTTCCACCATGGTTAACTTTACAGAGCTTACCTAAGGTGATGAGTGAGAGTGCCTGATAAAGGTACTTTCGGCTTCACTTTCATCGTGAATTGACTTCCGCGGTCAGCTCAGCTGATGGGACCGATTGTCTTTGTCATTGTTTGTGTACAACGTGAGAGAATTTACACACGAAATTCTATTTAATAATAATAATAATAATAAAGAAAATCTACCACATTGAGTAATCTTTAATAAAATAAAAAAACTAAATATTTTAAGTTTGATTAATTTTATTTTGGAAAACATGACACAATTCAATTTGATGGAATTTTGTTAAGAAATTGAAATCCATATATCTTAAAAATAGGCTAATATATATATATATATATATACGGCTGATAATAAAATGTGCTTCAGGATATAAGAAATGACTTAAAACGAAAACTTAATTGTCCAGATAAGAATACTTGAATAAAACCAATTTAGATGTTAACGCATGAAACTTTTTTCCGATTATCTGACAAAACAAATAATTGTAGATAAGATCATGTAATTTATTGTATTAGATAAGTTGAATTTGATGAATAAGATCTTAAAATATATTATATAATATGTACAAAATAATACATAATATTATGTTATATATTACCTAAGATCTTATGAAGATTTTATGATATATAAAATCTTATAATATATTCATTTCATTAATATAAACTATTGTCCATCTTTTTAGTATTGTGTACATTTTCAAATGTTTTGAATAAGGACTGGTAAGGTTGGAGGACACTGGTGACAATGTCATGACACACAAGCAGAACAAATTTCTGTGTAAATTGCTCATACAACCATTCTTACATAAATTGTTGGATGAATGTAGTCAACAAAGTCATAAAGAAGTCAAAGCATACAGCACTGTTTATGCAGTTTGCGCAAAAATGAATGACACTTGGTACAATTTGAGTTTCATATTGCCTCACTGACAGACGTCTAGAACGGTGTTTCCCAACCACTGTGCCGTGAAAGATTTTCAGGTGTGCCTGGAAACTTATCAAATTCCACAAAATAAATAAATGCATGAAAATACTACTACTACTACTATTAATAATAATAATAATAATAATAATAATAATAATAATAATTTCAGGGATCCAAACTCCTCACCTTTCTGAGAAATCCGCCGTTTTGAACCCATAATCGGTCACTTTTGTGAATGTGAAGAGCAATGATTAATGTGCAAAAGTGAGTGATATTTATACGCGTTAAGGGTCTTTCACATGACTCGCGTCAGCGCTGCAGAATACACTGAAGTCTATGAAGTGACGCCACTTTACACCAAAGTGTTTTTCACACACATGCTTTTGCTTCACCAATAATGTCTTTGAGAGTACTAAGCAACAAGAAATATTTAAAAACTGTCCAAATTTGTGGAGACATTGAATGTCTCATAATTTCTTTTAATTAAACATTACCTTATTGTTTACGAATATCAGAGACCCCAGTTATTGAACTAATTTAAATTCACCAAGAAAACGCTTAGACCTGAACATAAACGAGTCCTTTTATTACTTTCTGCTATCAAAGCAACTGCAAGCTTTCAATGTTTATTGTGCACACCTCCCGCTTTTTTACGTGGCAAACTCGTAAAATCGCCCCTCTGTGACGCTTTCTGCAACTCTTGTCATGTGGAGGGCAATGCGTGCTCGACGCCTCGACTTGACTCGTGTGAAATGTGCTATACAATGACAAAAGAACATTATTGAAACTCAAAATTATTATTATTTGTCTATTATTGTGGTCTCTTCTGATAAAAGCCATGCTCAGCAGTTTAAATAGGCTACTGAAGGAAAATGATACTGTAGATCTGCTTTGTGTTTATAATTCTTATACTGAAGTCAGTAGATTTGTAGCCATGCAAGTTTTAATAAAGGAGAAGGTAAGGACATTACTGAAACTCATTATTAACCTATTATTGTTGTCTTTTTGGATGAAAAATAATGCTCAGACTGAAGAAAGACTATAGATCTGCTTTGTTCTTTTAATGCTTAAACACTATAAAGTCTCTTGGTAGATTTCGGTCATGAACGACTCAAAATGATTCACTGACTCACTCATAGCACATAAGATGCTCATTTGTTGCCACCTAGTTACATTTCCAGAAGGGGTCACTGAATTAATCAGTTAATAAAATTGAACACTTTTGTGAAACAGAAACAAGCCTCACCAAAATACTCTTTATTTTGCTGCTAATTCTGCACAATTGTAAACTTGAATAAACTTTAATCACTAAAATAGCTGGAATTGGTGCTTTTAGCTTATTCTTAAAAAAAAAATATCCCCAGAAAAAATGTTTGTGGACCCGTGATTGTCTTACCTTTTTCGCCCCTCATGAGTTTGCATCCCTGTAATTTGTTGTGGCATTGCAAGAACAAATCTACAAATTAGAAAAAAAGCAAATTTGTTGTTTTTTTCATTACCCATTTAGCACTCTTGCCACCTGTGACCTCACACAGCGTAGCCCTACCTGTATGACTTGTTTTTTTTTTTTTTTATTATTATTTTGCATAGCCAAATTTCAAACATTACAAGTAAACACGCTACTAAGACAGACAGAAAACATGGACAAGTTCTTGAAAAGGAAAAATATTGACAATGGTTAGCATATGTGGGATAGTGGTGTGCCGTAGAATTTTTTAGCCGTAAAAAGTGGCAGTGGCAGAAAAAAGGTTGGGAAACACTGGTCTAGAGAACCTATGGGCACCTTTTCTAAATTCTAGATTTTGGGGAGTTCTCTAACATTTTAAAAAGGAGCCTAGATGTTCCCCCACGGGTTCTGCCTGAGTGACAATATGTGGAGCTGAAAATGGTACCACAAGTATGACTCATTTTTATAGTGTCTGCTGTTTGTATAATTTAGAAAGAAAAAAAAATGTATCAATCTACTCAGTATTGATTTCCCTGGACCCTGGAAGAAAATAGTTCAAAAACTCCCTCTGTTAATCACTCCAATTAACCATTGTCCCCTAAAATCAATGTCTTCCCTCAAGGGCAACACATATTAACAACTTAAAAAGCAAGTTTCAGTGTTTCATTATTTCATAAACACAAAAAGCAGTAGAGAGACATGTCTTAGACAGTTCAGCATGGCTGGGCTTTCAAATCTTAATATCTTAAAAGCATTTATCTATCCTGTGGTAGAAACTAGACTCAAATATTTAGCCACATAAATAACCTGCATTATTAGAATAACCTGGATTACGCACAGGAATTGCAATTTGGTTACAAACTGTTTAAAAAAAAGAATAATGTTGAGATGATGGTGATGAGGATGAAGAGCCCCAACAAACAGCAAAAAGAGTTCAAGCAGCATATACATGACATTGTCAAGTCAAGTCATTTTTATTTGTATAGCGCTTTTGACAACACACATCGTTTCAAAGCAGCTTTACAGAAAATCATGCAATAACAGAAAATGAAACTGTAATATATAAGAAGTCTTAGAGTCATCATTGTGTAGTTTGATTAAATATGATTGTAAATTGTGTATAGAAATAAATAAATAATAATTGTATTTAGAACCCCAGTGAGCAAGCCGAAGGTGACTGTGGCAAGGAACACAAAACTCCATAAGATATTGGTTAATGGAGAAAAATAACCTTGGGAGAAACTAGGCTCACTGTGGGGGCCAGTTCCCCTCTGGCTAAACAGTATGAATATAATGCCAATATTAGTTATTTATGTGGAGTGCAAGTCATGGTTTAACTAAGTAAGTGTTAAGGGCCAGTGTTTAAACAAAGATTTTGTATGAACTGTAAGATTAATGACTAATGTTGAATGTTGAAGTTAACTGCAGAAGTT
The DNA here is from genome assembly GCF_019703515.2 of Myxocyprinus asiaticus. Lineage (NCBI taxonomy): Eukaryota > Metazoa > Chordata > Actinopteri > Cypriniformes > Catostomidae > Myxocyprinus > Myxocyprinus asiaticus. The sequence continues at coordinate 45,430,137 of NC_059344.1, forward strand.
CACATAGATGCATTGTCCTTTGTAGTTGGTTGATGAAGGCTTTTGTTGGCAATTAATTGATAGTCTATGTATTCCATTTTAAGAGTGTAGTCCATCATTAGACCAAGGTGATGCAGCCAGAGATCGGTGAGGTGCATCGCAGTTCAACCGGCAGGTCATTTCTGTGAGGTCTATCCCAAGTCCAAGGTTCAGGCTGTGGCATATGATGTATCCCATGTCTTATGGTTGGATTTGGCATCAGTTCATCCCCTGAAGTCCATCGTAATAGACTAAAGTGATGTCTGGCTGGCACCGGTTGCATTTAGACATCATCACATAGATGCAGAGGCACATAGCAGTGGAGTCCGATACCAACCAGTACCAAAACCTGATACCATCTGATGTATAATTGTCATTTCGTAAACATTCATCCCACAATTTAAAATCACGTTATGTCCTAGTGAGATTACCAACCAGTTAGTTGGATCTGGCCGGCTCTGGTATATGAATCCCGAGGTTGAGACAGGGAAACAAACAGAATAATATTAACGTAGATGCTATTACATTTTTTGCAGAGTTATAGATCATGATAAATGTTTCTGGTTCCAGCAGACCTAACTAAAACAGCCTAATTGTGAGTTGATGGATAAATTAGGTGTATGTCTGGCTAAATAGACGAGTCTTTAGTCTAGACTTAAACTGAGTGAGTGTGTCTGCATCCCGAACAGTGTTAGGGAGACTATTCCATAGTTTAGGAGCCAAATAGGAAAATAATCTACCTCCTTTTATGGATTTTGATATTCTAGGAATTATTAACAGGCCAAAACTTTGCGATTGTAATGAACATGATGGAATATTGCATGGTAGAAGGTCACTTAAGTACTGCGGAGCTAGACCATTCAAAGCTTTGTACGTAGTTAACAAAATGTTAAAAATAATATGAAATTTAACAGGTAGCCAATGTAACGATGATAAAATGGGGCTAATGTGATCATATTTCTTGGTTCTAGTCAGCACTCTGGCTGCTGCATTTTGAACCAATTGACATTACATACATTACAATAATCTAGTCTTGAGGTCATGAACGCATGAATTAGTTTTTCAATATCAACAACAGAGAGCATGTGTTGTAACTTAGTAATATTTCTGAGGTGGAAGAATGCTGTTCTACAAACATTGGAAATTTGATTTTCAAAGGACAGATTGGTATCAAATATAACACCTAATTTCTTTGCTGTAGAAGCCAATGTAACAGTGCATCCATCGAGAGCCAAATTATATATTAGCTGCTTATTTTTTTAGAGGTTTTTGGTCCAATAATTAGTACCTCTTTTTTGTCGGAATTGAGTAAAAGGAAATTTCTGGCCATCCAATCTTTGATTTCATTGATACACTTATTTGGAGAATTGTGAAATTTCGACGGGTTTCAAAGAAATATAAAGTTGGCATCGTCGGCATAACAGTGGAAACTTATTCCACGATTCCTGATAATATCTCCCAGGGGAAGCATATACAAGGAGAAAAGCAGAGGCCCTAAAACTGATCCTTGTGGCACTCCGTACTTTTGTTTGATTTGACAATTCCTCATTTACACAGACAAAGTGGTAGCGGTCTGCTAAATAGGACCTAAACCATGCTAATGCAAGTCCACAAATGCCAACATAATTCTCAAGCCTATTCAAGAGAATGTCATGATCTATGGTGTCGAAGGCAGCATTAAGATCTAAAAGCACTAGAAGAGAAATAAAGCCGCGATCAGATGATAAGAGCAAGTCATTTGTAACTCTGATAAGTGTAGTCTCTGTACTGAGGCCTAAATCCTGACTGAAATTGTTCATATATACTATTTCTCTGTAGAAATGAACATAGCTGGGAGGACACTACCTTTTCTAGTATTTGACATAAACAGGAGATTTGAAATCGCTCAATAACTAGCCAGTTCTGCAGGATCAAGCTGTGGCTTTATAATAAGCGGTTTAATAACTGCCATTTTAAAGTTTCTTGGGACATGTCCTAAGGATAGCGAGGAGTTAATAATATTAGGAAGAGGTTCTGAGATTACAGGTAATATCTCTTTTAAGAGCTTAGTTGGTATTGGATCTAACAAACACGTTCTGGTTTTGACTTTTCAGTAAGTTTTGTTAGCTCTGCGTGAACTTTGACAGCGAAGGATTGAAGCTGCTCGCGAGGAAAATTATGAGACACTGTTTTCTGAGGTACTGTGACAGACAATTGCATAATTCCAATTTTATTTCTGATTATTTCAATTTTATCAGTAAAGACATTCATGAAGTCATTACTATTGTGCTGCGACTGAATATCTGGTTCAGTCGAGGTTTTATTCTGAACCAATTTAGCCACAGTAATGAATAAACACCTAGGATTGTTGTGGTTATTTTCTATGAGTTTGCTAAAATATGCTGACCTGGTAGCTTTTAGTGCCTGTCTGTAGCTACAGACACTATCCTTCCATGCACCGGGAAATCCCTCTAATTTTGTATTCTTCCACTTACGCTCCAACCTGCTATCTTGAGAGCATGAGTGTAATCATTGAACCATGGTGCAGGCTTTTTTTCTTTAATTTTCTTTAATCAAACAGGGGCAAAAATATCAAGAGTGCTAGAGAAGACTGTATTTATATTTTCTATTATTACTTCAAGTTCTTCAAGACTTTTTGGCTTACTGAGTATATGAGATAAATCTGGAAGATTATTAGTTAAGCTATATTTAGTGGTCGAAAGAATAGTTCTAGATGAACGACAGCGTGGTGTAGATTGAGTAACATTAGCTGATCACAGCATACAAGAGACGAGGTAATGATCTGAGATGTCATCGCTCTGTGGCAGAACTTCTATAGTATCAACATCAACTCCACATATCAGAATTAAATCTAACATATGATTATGGTGATGAATTGGTCCTGTCACTTTTTGTCTTACTCCAAGAGAGTTGAGAATATTGATAAATGCTCATCCCAATGTGTCATTTTCATTATCTATGTGAATGAAGTCACCAACAATTAAAGCTCTACTAGATCTGATAGAAAATTAGCAAATTCACCAAGGAAATCAGAATACGGCCCAGGTGATCTATATACTGTAGTAAGGGCAAAAGATGACAGATTTTTTATTTGTATCTGACGGTGTCACATTAAGCATTATTAGTTCCAAAGACTTAAACTTATATCCTGTCCTCTGAGTAACACCAAGGTCTTCACTGTAAATTGCAGCAACACCTCCTCCTCAACCCTTCAGGCAAGGCTCATGTTTATAACAATAACCTGGGGAGTAGATTCATTTAAACTAGTATATTCATTTGGTTTAAGCCAGGTTTCAGTTGAACAGAGCGCATCCAAACTATGACCTGTAATAATTTCATTTACAATTAGTGCTTTGGTTGAAAGAGATCTAATGTTTAGTAGCCCTACCTTTATATGATGTATATCTTAAAATATTTTGTTATTTTCAAGTTTTACCTTAATCAATTTTTTTTCTAAATTATTTAGTGAGGGGTTTGTGTTTGGTAGTTCGGGGAACAGACACATTCTCTATGTGAGATCTAGGTGATACAGCCTCTATCTGTTGTAGTTTGTGACCTGTATGACATCTCAAGGCAGCTAGCAGACATTTGGATTAGCCAGTTTGTCTGCTTCCTGACCTGGGCCCAGTTAGTCAAATACTATCGCAATTAATACTAGGAGCTAAATTACTAGAGAGGAGAGCAGGACCTTCCCTGGAGGGATGGAGTCGGTCTCTCTTTAGCAGGTCAGGTCTACCCCAAAAACTCTTTCAATTGTCTATAAATCCTATGCTATTCTCCGGACACCACTCAGACATCCAGCCATTCAGTGACACTAATCTACTACAAACTTTGTCACCACAATGAGCAGGGAGGGGGCCAGAGCATATTACAGTGTCTGACATCATTTTTGCAAGTTCACACACCTCTTTAACATTATCCCTAGTGATCTCAATTGTTTCCCCCTGTGAAATAGTGTCCCCAGGGGGTAACCACTCAGGTGTGTAAATATGTAAAATATTTTGTTATATTGTGGTTCAGTAATTCTGTAGCAGATAGCTTGCCAAATGTATGCTAACTGAAAAACACAAAGAACAAGAAATGTTTAATTTCACGATCAAAAGCTGTGGTAATATACTATGTGTAATAGTATAGTACTCATTAAAAGTCCTATGAGCCAATGGAATCGCTAGGAATCGCTACAAAGTCAGATGCGGACTCTATTTTAGGACGGACATAATTGATCATGAAACTGGTCACTACGTGACTCAAAGTGATTATTAAACCACAAAAGGCGCTATTTAATTAAATAAGTATGTACACTGTATGTGCCTCACACTACAACGTGCATTTGCACTCTGTTTACCGTCATCTGCTACAAACAGAGCGTGCAATGCTCATGATGGCGTTTTCCCTGTATGATCCAAGAAGGAGCTTTAAAAGGTATGAGCAGCTGGCGTCAGCACAACACTGTCTCCACACATTCACAAGCACTCTCATTTGAATTACATGCAAACTATATATGTATCTAATTAAATCACAGCTTTTGTGGTTAAATAATCTCACTAGGACATAACGTGATTTTAAATTGTGGGATGAATGTTTACGAAATGACAATTATACATCAGATGGTATCAGGTTTTGGTACTGGACCATTTTTACGAGTACCAGTACATGAGCACGGTATCGGGACATCCCTAATAATAACAGGGACATACATACAGAGTAAGTTTAAATTAAAGTCACTTTGAACAGTGGAATAACTAGGCTATTGCAGATGATATTTTAACACAATCCTGTGAGTTAAGAAAGAAAGTAGATGAAAGTTTGTGGATTTCAAGAAAACAGATGCATGGGCTTACCAACAGCTATTTCGAATTCCGAAACAGCAGTCCCCCTACAAATGCACTACCACCAGCCACTGCAGCTCCCTTTCCAGAGTTCTTCACTGCTGCTTTTATTTTCTTGCGTGCTGAGACCTCACAACAAAGACGCATAACGTCATCCATTTGACTGCTCATTGAGATGCGTAGCCAAACCTGGAGATATACACCCTAACAACAATACACAAGACTCATCGCCCTTTTCACCCACAAATGAGAAGATGAGAAAAGCACGTTGAAATACCACATGCATGTAATATACCAGGGGCAGACTGACCTCGGGAGCACCTGGCATTTTCCCAGTGGGCCACTGGGTAATTTGGATTGGCCCATTGCTGCGCAAGTACCAGCTCGTCCTACAAGCAAAATAGATGGCCGCCCTGGACTCCAACATGCCCGATCGGACCCTTACAAATGTAAAACCAGTACGATTGCTTTAATTTGAAAAACTATATTGACTTTTATTTAAAAAGTACTTACACATTGTAGGGCATTTTCGTACCCACAAAATAATGCTGTACCTCACATGGACCTCATTATTTGACATAAAAATCACAGTAATGGTGACAATCAAAGACAACATTTTAATTATAAGATGAGCTCTGAATAATCACAAAATGACAAATAACTGCAAGTTAGAACAAATACAATAACAGCAGCATATATAAAATCTGCAAACAGTAAAGCTATGACCAGTACATAGTCATTTGCATAATTTATTCATACCGCAGGGAGCTGAAGCTATTACTTTGTGGCTATTTGAGTCTTTGAGGCTTACTTTGTTTAAAGGACAGCAGAAACGGCGCTTGCCAAATCACAGGGCTTTTCACTTTTTCTCAAGAATAATCTGGGGAAGGAATTAAATCACTGCAGATATAAAGACGCAACAAATTCACATAGAGTGAAAATATAAGCAATTCATCTGCAAAAATATCTGCAAAGTTCTACACTTTAAGAGGTATGTTTATTTTGTTTTACATATGTATATTTGCTTATATTAATATATGTACATATTCTGGCCAACTTTGTTTTAATTAAAAAAACATTTTTTTTTTTTTTTAAATAAACATTTACACATAGTTATGTGAGTAATTGACATGAAATTTTAAGCATTGTCATCAGTGTCCTGCTGTGTGACACTTTCTTCATCTAACTATTTTAAACAACATTTTATGATCTTGTATAGCTATATATACATATATAATATATAATTATAAAACTTGTTGTTTCCACAACCTCATATTAACTAAGACAATAGTTTATTTGCACTTCTATAAAAAAATTGAGAGGTGATTAAGATCTTTAAAAATTTTGAAGAAATGCTGAATTGTCACAGCACCTAAAATACACACTTTCTCTTGTACTTTCATGTACATTTTAACCTAACATCTTTATGTTGGGAAAAAAGTTTCCAGACATGTTATTTGTCTGAGCTATAAAGTGCTTATTTTAGTGCTTTCTCTAAAAAATCCACTCATCACATTTACAGTGGTTATATATGTTTTAAAGTTATGAAATTTTTTTCACTGTGGGGCCCGTTGTCATGACTAGCAGTCAATAGAATAGAATTTCATTTTTTCTTTTCTTTTTCAACACATACATTTGAAATTGAGCTAGAAAATGAAATCAATGAGCCAGTGGGTTATTGTGTGGTGTGGGTTTGGTGGGCCGCTCTGGGCCAGAAAGTCCAGGGCCACTTTTTAGTCCCAGTCCGCCCCTGCAATATACTGTAAACCAAACACTTCAATCAACGTGTTGCCCTTCCACTTTTGGCTCTTTTGGAGACAGCCTCTATTTTTCAAATGGTTGATATGAACACGCAAGGTAAAATAGCATTTACTTTACTTGACACTTCACATCATATGCCTAACAGTTAATCTTTTCACCACATTCTGTAAGCGAACACAGCAAAACTTAAAGTAATTTTTTTTTTTTTTTAAATAAAATAAAAATAAAAAATAGCTGCGAGCAGCAATTAACGGGGTTCATGCGGTTTAAGGCCTTTAAGCACATGCATTAAAAGGTATTATGTTTTATTTAGCAAGCATGTAACCACCTAAATCATAGATGGAACAGACCATTTACAGCCAATACAGGCAATTTACTAAGGAAATACATGGTTTTTAAAGCTTATTAAAGCTCATAGTGCCACGTATGTTCCGATCTCCATAAAAGTCTGCATGTTTGTTTAGAATCATGTGTTGCATGTGCTCACCTAATTTCCTGAAGTTCTGAGTTTTTGTTTAGGAATTATGGGCTTATTTGTACACTTGACCACACCCATTTTCTAAATGACACTGTTATAGCTACCCAAAAGGTAAAGTTCAACATTTTTTTTTTATATAATTATTGACCTAGACAGTCCAAAGAATTGTACTGCATTGGGTTTACTGAGGTTGAGCGAAAAACCTAGGACTAGTTCACAAATGTAGGTTTTTTTACATAATCGTGAATATTTAATGAACAGTTTGATTGACAGCAATGGTTCTTGAGGCAAAGTTGTTTAGAATGAGGAGATCTAACATATGATATGCATATTGTGTGTATGTGTGAAACTCAGCATGATTACTGAGGCATAAAACTTGTTAGTGCCACTTAGTGTCCGATTTCTTTCAGATTTCTCACAGACCTCTAGGGCCAGGATTCGAACAGGCCCACTGAGTTTTGTGCCGATCGATCTCCGTTAACCTTGTCTAATAGGTGCTCAAACTTCATTGGCCGATGGCGGCCATGTTTTTTGAGATACGCCAATGTCCTCAGACAGTCATGGCACCTTGGACGAAGACACTGCATGCCGATTTTCAACTCAATCAGACTAACGGTTGCGTAGTTAGAGCTGTTTTAAATTTTTTGTTCCTGTTATAGCGCCACCAAGTGGCCAAACTCCACGGTTTGTTTACTGTGACCTCAGACTGAGCTCATACACGTGTACCTTGTTTGGTGAAAATATCTCAATTCGTTTGGACGTTATAGCCATTTTATTAAAAATGTCCTGCCCTTTTCGAACGTTTTGGCACACTTTCAACTTTTTCTTTTTGATAATTATTGATAATCAGACTCCAGAGTATATTTCTGAACTGGTTTGGTTCCGATCGGGCAAAAAACCTAGGACTAGTACGCAAAAGTAGGTTTTTAACATTATCTGAAATATTTACTGAACGGTTTGACAGACACCAATGCTTCTTGAGGCAAAGTTGTTTAGAATGAGAATAGCTATCAGGTGATATATATATTACTTGTGTTTTTTCACAACACTGCATTATATAAAACCATTAACACCTACAAAACTCGTGATAGCACCACCTAGTGGCTGATTTTTAAAAAAAACTTTGCACAACCCTCTCAGATCAAGAGTCAAATAGGTCCACCAAGTTTCGTTAAGATCGGTCATTTTTAACCTTGTGTAATAGCTGCTGAAATTTGATTGGCCGATGGCGGCCATGTTTTTCAACATACGTGAATGTCCATAAAGACAATGATGGCAGCTGAGACAAAGACAATGTATGCAAATTTTGAGTCAATTGGATTAACGGTTTCATTGTTACAGCCAATTTATTTTTTGGTATTATAGCGCCACCAACTTTTCCGTGCCAACTTTTCTGGGCGACCAAAGATTGACCTCTTACATAAGCATGTCAAGATTGGTGAAGATATCTCTTTCCCTTCAAGAGTTATAGCCATTTATGTAAAATTGGCCACTCCTACTTCCGATATTTTCACATACCGTAGCTAGGTCGAGTCGAAAGTTCAAACTTTTTTTGATAACTTTTGAGAGTGAGACTCCATAGAATTGTTTGGCACTGGTTTGGTCCCGATCGGACGAAAAACCTAGGACTAGTTCACAAAAGTAGGTTTTATGAAAAATCCAAGATGGCGGAAAATTTTTATAGGCGGAAATGAAATCGGATACGTTTTGTTTGGTTTGAGCCAAGGATTGCAATGGTATAAAGCACTTGAGTCTACGACAAACGGTCTAGGAGTTATGAGCAGTTTCGCGTTTTTGATCGCTGTAGCGCCCCCATATTGACCGAGTCCGTGTTTCTGAGTAGCGAGCAATACTACTACCATCTGACCAAGTTTCAAGTCTCTAGGCCTTACGGTTTGCTCTGCCTGATCAGTTTTATGGCGGAATAATAATAATAATAAAAAATCTTAACAATTACAATAGGGTTTCAGCGCTAAGCGCTTGAACCTCTAAAAATAAGACGATTGTCAGACAATTCATGTCAGGATTTTAGCCTTGGCCAATAGTGTTTTCTATCTGTCTGTCTCCCCGTGTGCGTTTATGAGTTGGTCTGTTCCAGTGGCGTGGCAGCTCATTCCTGCTGATTACATCTCACCTGCCTCTCATCATCTCATCACCAGTCTGCTGTAGGCTACTTAAACCCTGGGATCTCAGTTACTCTTAGCCAGATTGTCCGTCTACTCGAGTGGTAGCCTACTAAAACGAAGGCCGATTTGATTCTTTAGTTACTCTGTAAATATCTATCCGTATTGGTTCTTGTAGTTATTTGTTTGCTCCTGTTCTCCAGGTCCACTATATCCAGCCAACCTGTACTATACCAGTTACCTCATCGGTTATCCTCAGTTCCGCTCCCCATCCAGGCTGCCACTCCGCTCTGCCATTAACCTCCAGCCTGCTTTGTCTTCAGCCCTCATCCCTGCTCTTCATCACTTACCTCCTGCTTGCCCAGCATTCAGCCATCAGCGGCAGTACATCCGTCTGTTTTCCATTCATTATATAACCACTCTTTTGTAAAACTCTCTCTCTCCCCGAGTCTGTGTTCAGCTTTTGGGGTTAACTATCGTTTGGCATAACCGTACCATTCCAATTCTCAGAAGCAAAATACGTCAAATATGCTGTACACTTAATTTACTGCATATATATTTCGACACGTACAATTGCTTTCATAAAACTTTTACAGATCTTACCCGTTTCTTTAGGCAAATGCAAAGTTACTTTTGGGGAAAATCAGTGTGTGTGATGGGACTATTGCACACTTCCGCACTCAACTCTGAATCTGATGTGTGATGTGACGGATTGACTGTGGTTATGGCAATATTAATATGACCACACAAGGAATTGCACACATTTAGCGAGCGAGATAATAAGAACAATTAAGTTTTATAGTTGCTCCTCAGATCCAGTCAGTTCCGCGATTAAAATACTTTGTTCATAAAGGAATCATTATTTCTAATTAAGAATTATGACTTGTAAATTCAGTCTGTAAAGTTTATTCTATTTATTTTTATATCAGAGAAACGCGTTAAGCATTGGCATTTGAGACTGCAGGTTTATCAACAGCCCTCGCAGTCCTCTTCTAGGTAGCCTACTCTTATAGACTATGTACTCCATGTGTTTCAGTTTAAGCTGATGCTGTCTCATACCAGTTATATCTATCACACCCTTACGCTCTGGGAACTTTAGTTTTTGGTTCCCAGAACATTCATTTTTAAGGTTTGTTTTTGGTTGGCCAGGAAAGTTTTCTTTACGGAAATAGAACGTTCTTTTTTAGGTTTGCAGAACGTCCCCCTAACCTCAATTTTCATAATATTCATATTTACATATTCATGCATTCATGCATCAGTATAAATAAAACAATCAGTCTATATAAATAAATAATCAGCCCACAATGTATTTGTTGATCCATTGTTTAATTCAAAACATTTAATTATAATTTAATAAAAAAATTAAAACATTTTTATAGATAAAATGTGCAAGAACATTGTATCATTAATATATTGTAACTGTAAAAACTGATTTTTGGTAAACTTCTTGAAAAAATAGGTGAAATTCTTCCACCACTATCTTCTGCAAATTTAACAAAGAAATGAAAAAGGCAATGCAAGTTACATGGACATTAGATTAAACAACTAGATGAACAATTCAATAAATAATCTTCTACTACTGTAACTGAAGTGTACGTGTGGTGTACGTGGAAAAAAAATTTCAGTACATATAAATCTTAAAAAATATAAATTAACATGAGAAGCAAAGATGCATTACATATTAAAACTTGTGTATTTTGTCATAAATCTTGTCAATATGGAAGATAGCCTAGGCTAAACTTAATACTCTGCAGTTTGGTTCTCAGATTTATGTATTTATTTTTAAGGATGTTTAGGCTATAAGTTACACACATCACACATGATATGAAGTGATGAATAAATTAATGGATAAATTCATTTATTTTTTTTAACCAACTAGCAGGGACATGCAGAGAGTTCCTCAGGGGTAGGGGCTCAAATGTAAAAAAAAACAAAAAAAACAAAAAAAAAAAAGATTAAGCACAGTGAAGGAACATATAAATGCAGAGAAAATAATCAAGGATAAAGATGATTTTCACTGTAACACCGCCACTGTGAACTGCAAACTGGCTTTTTGGTCTTACATTTTTAACCTTCTGTTGGGAATCATGTGTTCAAAGATGTTGATAACTTCCTCTTTGTCACAGGGATGTCCCTCACTATGCCAAGTAGCAGTAAATCAGACAGCCTTTAACTCCATAAAACCTGCAGAGGATATAAGCAGATTCCTTGGCCTCATCATCCAATACACCCATCCATTTAGATGCATCTGTCAGTGTATGGAGTGACTTTATGACCTTGTTAGTCTTTATCTGCATTTTTGGGTTCTCTTTCCCTTCAAACCGCTTCTGGAGCTCTTGCAAACAGACATCCAGAAATGTGTAGACGAGTGTAACCCTGTAAAATTATTCAAGTGTGTGTGACTCATGATCTTCAGTTGTTGATGTTGAGCAGTGCATCAGCTTTGCAGGTATTTTTCTTCGTCGTCCATGACCAGGAATGACATCAGGAACATCAATACTTGCTGCCTCAGCGTGGCTAGTGGCTCTTTCATAGATGCTCTTGAACTCCTCCTCAGTCCTTAGGTCTCTTAGTCGAGTGACAATGCCACTCACTATGTCATATGCAGCTCCCAAATCCAAGTCTTCCTTTTGAAGGGCACTGGAGGCACATGCAGTTTCAAGGAAGACAGCTGTTGTCATTTCCAAGCAAAGCATGAATTCAAAGTTTATTGAATGCAGCAGTATCTTTGCTTCTCCAACGACTGCATCAGGTGGATCTTGTTTTATTAGTGTGGTCAGGAATTTCACAACCGCTGGCAGGGCCTTCTTTAAGGTCTTCATGGCTTTCTCCCTACATGCCCACCGAATGTCAGGGAGCCTTTGTAGTTCCACTGGATGCTGATTTGGATACATTTCTTTCTGGGTCTTCACAAAAGAAGCATGCTGCTTTGAGGAGTTTGCAATGAAAGCATAAAGCTTTTTCACCAAAGCAAAAAAGGTTGCCAAAAGAATGCTTGACAATGCAGATTCCACAAGCACTAAATTTAAGCAGTGTGCCTGGCAGTGGACATACAGTGCTTTTTCATTTTGTTGTTGAAATTGCGACTGAAGTCCTTTGTAGTGACCACTCATATTAGCAGCCCCGTCATATCCTTGGCCATATATGTTTTCCATTTTGAGGTCATTCTCACTGAGAACTCTCATGATCATTTTCTCAAGCTCTTCTCCTGTTGTGGAATCTACATGGCACAAGCCAATGAAGTGCTCTTTTATTTCCATCTGATGCACAAATCTTATGGCAAATGATGCTTGCTTTGTATGGGAGATGTCAGTGGTTCCATCAAGTAATATTGAAAAAATGGATGCATCTTGGATTTCACTGCGTATGACTTTTCGAATGTACAAAGCAAGGGCTGTTATAATGTCATTCTGCATTCGATTTGAAAGGAGAGACACCTGTGGTCATATCTTTGATCTCTTTTGTTCTTTGACTGACTCAAGATGGAGTTGTAATGTGCTGTCATACTTCCCTAGGAGTTCAACTAGCTCCAAAAAGTTTCCCTTACTTAAACTATTAGAACTTTCGTCGTCACCATGGAAGGCAATTCCTTGTCTTGCCAGGAACAGTGTTACATCAATTACATGACACAACAGTGACCTGTTCCTCTGTCTTCCCTGTTCTCTGGCAGCAAGCAATTCTTGGTCTGCTCTTTCAAATGTCACGATTAAAGCATTTCTCTTGAGTGCATGCCATTTTATCATACTCAGCATATGAGACTCACTACTATTGTGCTCTTTGATCTTTTGTTTTGCATTCTTCCAGTTTTTAACACCAGCTGTCATCCATCCACTGTGATTTTTGAACCTGTCTTCATGGCTCATAAATAATTGACAACTAAAACAGTGCATTCTGTCAATTTCAGGTGAGTATTCAAGCCAGGCACAGTCACTGTACCACTGCTTTTGGAAAGAGCGCCCCCTTTCATCTTTAGGGAATTTGATATCAGGTCAGCATTGTCCTTTTTTGATGGCAAACTGGATATACCCTTGATTGGACTTGATGTCATATTTCTGTACTAAACCTGGATCTGTTGGATGTTTATGTTTTAAAAAACAAACATACTGTGTCGTTTTCTTCATCAAAGTCTGTATCTGGTGCTTTCTTTTCAACTTCTTGTCCCAGATCACATTCAGCCTCTTCTCTCTCTCCCTCCTCAACATGCATCTCTGACTGTTCTCTTCAGCCTCTTCTCTCTCTCTTCTCTCTCTCCCTCCTCAACATGCATCTCTGACTGTTCTCTTCAGCCTCTGCTCTCTCTCCCTCCTCAACTTGCATCTCTGACTGTTCTCTTCAGCCTCTTCTCTCTTTCCCTCCTTAACTTGCATCTCTGGCCATTTTTGCCTGCAAAATTTATTTTAAATAGATAAATAGATGAATACATCATATTTACTTTCTATGATTAGAAATTAGCCTATTTTGTTATGGCTATATTTGGCCACAGAACTCAATTTACTATATTATTAGTTACCATATGTATAATTTTTTAACGAAATAAAGATTAAAGCAAAATTGAAGGTTGCCCACATATGATGAATGCCTTTTTGCAACCTATCAGTCTCAGATTAGCTCACCTTTTTTTTTATCCATGTTGATAGAGAAACTGTCCCTTTCGCTGCCTCCTCCAAATTTTCTTTAATCTTCTGCCGTCTCTCTTTGTTTGGCATCTTGGCTTTACTCCCTTTATAACGAAGCAATGGCGTGATAAAAACAGTAAAAAAAAAAAATAATAAAAACAAAAAAAAAACAGTAACGAATCAATCACACTGACGCCACACCGGTATTTGCCATCAGACAGTATGCTATGTGAATCTCAATGTCAATGAGATGCTTTATGGCAACTTGAGAAGTCGTTATGGCAACGACGTTCCAGACTGTCTAATGGCATATATAAATGGGGATTTTCAGACTTTCGTTTTGAGTTATTAATATTCGTCACTGTTTTGTACACGTTGTCATATTAATTATAATTGAAATGCATTTTATTGACCACAGTATTGTTGTTGAAAATTACTGCGAGGGGGGCACTTTTTATTAATTTTGAAAAAGGGGAGGGGCTCGAGCCCCCAGAGCCTCGCCCTCTGCACGTGCCTGCCAACTAGGCCTATGTAAGGTCGCACCGGACATTATGCAGATATTAAAGTAAATTATTCCAAAATAATCAATAATTTCAATACATTCGAGGGTTTTTTAAATCAGAAATGTATTGACATTAATATATTATTATACATAATTTCTTAGCTCTGAATGTTAAAGTTTAGCAGCGAGATCTGTGCTTCTCATTAGTGGCCAATAAACAACAAATAAGTTACAATAATCATGTTCTTTTCGAGAGTCAACCCTTTTTCAAATCAATACCATATTTATTTAACCTCACATCTAGAAGCAATTATTTATTGAGGAAATCCACAAATTAATGTCAGTCAGCGAGTTACTCCACCTAAGTTTTTACACGATTTTTTAATTCTGCAGCGTGCAGAATCATATAGAACAAAGGTGATTGATACTCCCTATGCCCTATTCACTCTGAAGGGAGCATGGCATTACTGTATGGATGTACTCTTTGCTAGCAGTCTTGTGGAAAGGCCCTACCTTGGGTGGGGGGAATATATATATATATATATATATATATATATATATATACATATATACATATATATACAGGGTTAGGGAGTAACGGAATACATGTAACAGGATTACGTATTTAAAATACAAAATATAAGTAACTGTATTCCACTACAGTTACAATTTAAATCATTGGTAATTAGAATACAGTTACATTCAAAAAGTATTTTGATTACTGAAGAGATTACTTTGCATTTTATTGTCATTTGTTTCATTTAATATTTAGTCCTTTCAGATGGAATACATTTATACATACAAATGATGTAATCCAAAGAGCGTTTGAACAGCAGTGAAACACTTTCTTATGATGTGTTACATTCATACGAGCAGACAGAGAAGTAAGTTTGAAGTAAGTTTGGAGCAGAAGAAATAGAAATAAACCTTGTGTGAATTGTCAGATTTACACTAAGCTAAAATTCTATTTCTAGCCATTTTACATGCACATGTTACCAGGCACGATCATATTTTTTTATCAAGTAAATTCACATTGGATCATAATTTCTTTTTTCTAGTAAGACCTTTGATATTAGGGCAAAAATCATGTTCTTGATAATAATTTTTGTATTGTTTTTCTGTAAAAATATCTAAAAATCCTTAAAACAAGATTATCTTGTTTTAGAAACAACACTGCATATGATATTTAGGTTTTTTAGAGAATGAGTATTTTGTCTTACTGTACTGGCAGAGTTTTTATAGTCAAAACAAGTGAAAAAATCTACCAGTGCTGAAGAAGTACTCCAAAGTATTTAGAATACGTTACTGACCTTGAGTAATCTAACGAAATGTTACAAATTACATTTAACAGCATCTGTAATCTGTAGTAGAATACATTTCAAAAGTAACCCTCCCAACCCTGTGTGTATATATATATATATATATATATATATATATATATATATATATATATATATGTGTGTATATATATATATATATATATATATATATATATATATATATACAGGTGCATCTCAATAAATTAGAATGTTGTGGAAAAGTTCATTTATTTCAGTAATTCAACTCAAATTGTGAAACTCGTGTATTAAATAAGTTCAATGCACACAGACTGAAGTAGTTTAAGTCTTTGGTTCTTTTAATTGTGATGATTTTGGCTCACATTTAACAAAAACCCACCAATTCACTATCTCAACAAATTAGAATACATCATAAGACCAATAAAAAAAACATTTTTAGTGAATTGTTGGCCTTCTGGAAAGTATGTTCATTTACTGTATATGTAATCAATACTTGGTAGGGGCTCCTTTTGCTTTAATTACTGCCTCAATTCGGCGTGGCATGGAGGTGATCAGTTTGTGGCACTGCTGTGGTGGTATGGAAGCCCAGGTTTCTTTGACAGTGGCCTTCAGCTCATCTGCATTTTTTGGTCTCTTGTTTCTCATTTTCCTCTTGACAATACCCCATAGATTCTCTATGGGGTTCAGGTCTGGTGAGTTTGCTGGCCAGTCAAGCACACCAACACCATGGTCATTTAACCAACTTTTGGTGCTTTTGGCAGTGTGGGCAGGTGCCAAATCCTGCTGGAAAATGAAATCAGCATCTTTAAAAAGTTGGTCAGCAGAAGGAAGCATGAAGTGCTCCAAAATTTCTTGGTAAACGGGTGCAGTGACTTTGCTTTTCAAAAAAACACAATGGACCAACACCAGCAGATGATATTGCACCCCAAATCATCACAGACTGTGGAAACTTAACACTGGACTTCAAGCAACTTGGGCTATGAGCTTCTCCACCCTTCCTCCAGACTCTAGGAACTTCATTTCCAAATGAAATACAAAACTTGCTCTCATCTGAAAAGAGGACTTTGGACCACTGGGCAACAGTCCAGTTCTTCTTCTCCTTAGCCCAGGTAAGACGCCTCTGACGTTGTCTGTAGTTCAGGAGTGGCTTAACAAGAGGAATACGACAACTGTAGCCAAATTCCTTGACATGTCTGTGTGCGGTGGCTCTTGATGCCTTGACCCCAGCCTCAGTCCATTCCTTGTGAAGTTCACCCAAATTCTTGAATCGATTTTGCTTGACAATCATAAGGCTGCGGTTCTCTCGGTTGGTTGTGCATCTTTTTCTTCCACACTTTTTCCTTCCACTCAACTTTCTGTTAACATGCTTGGATACAGCACTCTGTGAACAGCCAGCTTCTTTGGCAATGAATGTTTGTGGCTTACCCTCCTTGTGAAGGGTGTCAATGATTGTCTTCTGGACAACTGTCAGATCAGCAGTCTTTCTCATGATTGTGTAGTGAACCAAACTGAGAGACCATTTTGAAGGCTCAGGAAACCTTTGCAGGTGTTTTGAGTTGATTAGCTGATTGGCATGTCAAAATATTCTAATTTTTTGAGATAGTGAATTGGTGGGTTTTTGTTAAATGTGAGCCAAAATCATAACAATTAAAAGAACCAAAGACTTAAACTACTTCAGTCTGTGTGCACTGAATTTATTTAATACACAAGTTTCACAATTTGAGTTGAATTACTGAAATAAATGAACTTTTCCATGACATTCTAATTTATTGAGATGCACCTGTATACACACACACACACACTACCGGTCAAAAGTTTTGAAACACTCATTCTTTATTATAATTTTTTTTTCCACATTTAGAATAATAGTAAAGTAAATAAAACTATGGAATAACATAAATGGAACTATGGGAATTATGTTGTGACTAAACAAAATCCAAAATAAATAAAAACTGTGTTATATTTTAGCATCTTCAGAGTAGTCACCCTTTGCCTAGAATTTTCAGAAATGTACTCTTGACATTTTCTCAACCAACTTCTTGAGGTATCACCCTGGGATGATTTTTAAACAGTATTGAAGGAGTTCCAATCTATATGCTGGGCACTTATTATCTGCTTTTCTTTATTATTTGGTCCAAGTCATCAATTTCAAAAACGTTTTATTTTTATTTTATTTTTTTATTACATTTTAGATTTATAATGAAGTAAATTAATATGGTGGCACAATTATATTTTTGTCTACAAAACTAATTTCAAACATTTAAGCATACGTCTTCAGATGAAAAGATTTTTAAGATCATGGGAAACATTTCAGTCAAGTGTTTCAAAACTTTTGACCGGTAGTGTGTGTGTGTGTGTGTGTGTGTGTGTGTGTGTATATATATATATATATATATATATATATATATATATATATATATATTCTTACTTTGATTGGGGAAGACCTTTCGAGTTGCAGCCTCTTCTGCAGTGCCCTTCAAGGGTGCAAAAAAGCTATTTGGAAGACACCTGAATAAAGCGTGCGGACCTAAGGTGCGTGCGCACAGATATATCCACTTTTTTTCCTATTTCCCGTGATGCTTAGCGAAAAATATGGGCGTTACTTCCGTTGTCAAGTTAACACAGCTGTTGTTATGGTGTTCGGATTCATTCTTTCCTTGTGGTGTTGGGATTTTGAAGAGAGCGTGTAAGATTTTGTATGGACATACATCAATCACTATATCAGTGTGTTACTGAATGTTAATAAACTGCAAAAACAAAAAGTCATAAAGACAAAGAAAGCGGGAACAAAACCAGTGCTCTGTTTCTCCCAGATGCAGTTGAGATTTAATCTAAGCACAAACGCAATATTGCGAGCAAAATGATCGGTTGTTTCAGTGGAGTCCCTGTGTTAGTTCAGCTTCAGATGTGTGTGCTGGTACTTGTCACCCTGCATGTTCAAATCAGACAGACACACTGAAGAAGAGCCGTGAAGTTCTCATACTTGGGTATGTAATCGCTTTTTTAAGTTTTCCAATCAGACAGTTATTTCCTTTTAAATCCGCATTTAAGTTTAAACATTTGTTTGGCGGGCATCAGGACGCCGTTTTAAACCTCTGTATGTGTTTTTTGTGATCCAATCACAAAACATTTTGCACCCAATATTCAACTATATTTAGCGCTGACCATTTGCGATCAGATCATCCGAAACGTGTAGCTGTAAACAGGGTCTTAAAATGACTGCAGCCAGAGCCAGTAAGACCACCAGGAAAAAGGTGGATAGTATAGTATGTAGTAAATATAAAACCTAAAAATAACCATTAGAGAATGTTCTGTATACGTTATTTTTAGGTTATCCCACAAAAACCACCCTGCAACGTTCTGGGAACGTTAGTTTATGGTTATAAAAGAAATAAAGAGAACATTCTTAGGACGTTAGGAATTGGTCCCCCCAAAAATAAACAAACAGGACTGAGACCTGTGGGGCTGAAGTAGGTAAAGAAGAACATCCGGATGTGCGAATACAGACGCCCCGCCTTAAGGGTGCGGCTTAGTGACGTCGTGTCAAGTACAGTCAAGAACAAGGGGGAGGAGCTTCGGGTACATAAGTCTAGACTGTACACTGAGGGAGCAACTTCAACATAATTTATACAAAGCAAAGACATTTCAAAAACAGAAACAGCTGTCTAACAGCTATTAAGGTAGACAAACCTAAACTTCATTTCGCACCTTCTACCACTTCTTTCAAAACCAAGTTAGCCTATTATTTATTAATATCATACCGTTATTAATTTCATATCATTAGTATCTTGGTAAATCTGTCTATATTTATCAGTATTGTGTCGATGTTCGCCTCGCAGAGCTATTTGAATACGAAGAAAAAGTACAGTCACCGTTTGTAAACAAGAGGACAACAGCTGATCTCTACTTCCTGTCCCACTTCATGATTTCAGTGACGTATGGGTGATCATTTTAGTGTCACGTTATCGAAAATAAACTCAATAGTTGTTGGTTTTGACTAATTTGGTAAAAGAGCCATCAAGAAAAAAAAGATGAAAAGAAACTGGCATTCCCTTTGTTCTAAAATAACTCCGTTAAGTTGTAAACGTCTGGGGTTCAAATCAGTACTCCAGATGAACTTTTAATTGCCGAATGTAAAATAACTAGCCATTTATGAAATAGGCTTGGCATTCCTGTTAGGTTCTAGTTAGGTGTTTTTAAGGTTGTGTTTGTACGCTGGGCTCCTAGAATTCGGTTAGCAAAATAATTATGTCTTCATACAGTTTGCTGCCTCTTTTTGTATGATTTGAACCTCCACAAAGAGTGTATTGATGCTCTGATTCGTCTATGAATTTGGTCTAAATTAAAGCTTAATTAAAAAAGGCAATGCAGACAATGTTAAAAATAAATAATCAATGGAAGGGAACACCATGTCTCAGTCTAACCAGCTGATCCTGATCCATGTAGAGTGCATCGTTTTATCAGGGCAGCAGAACATTACTCTACATTTAAGGTAATGCAAGGCTGTCTCCAGTATCTAGTGTGACATTATAAACATTCTACACGTTACTTTCCATCAACAACTTGAGAGAGAGAGAGAGAGAGAGAGAGAGAGAGAGAGAGAGAGAGAGAGAGAGAGAGAGAGTGTTGCATTATAAATTAAAAAAAAAAAACATGTTGCAAAAAGGGGAGATATTGCAATTTATATAGATTCATCCAGAGGGCAACATAACTCTTTATCGCTTTTTACAGATCACAATCTGACAAAGAGCAGAAAATGTTTGGTAGAATCTTCACACAATTTGTGGGCAGCACAGAAAAGGAGGACAGTGATGTTGTAGAGGAAACTAACAACTGTGCAAACCTCTTCGAGTTTGAAAATGGCGAATGGGTTATTATAAAGATAAATGGTGGGTTCTTTTGATTATGATCTACTATGATTTATATAAGTTGGCAGATGTAATATTTACAGTGCTATAATACAGGTTTATTGATATTAATCCTAAACCCATGCTATAGCAGATTAAGTGTGAGGATAAGTTCTAAATCCCTATTGTTATTTGCCAGATATTAGTTTAAAGACCAACCTGGGTCAATATGGAGAAGTGGCATCTCAGTAACTCTCTTCTGGCTCATCCCTCCCTAGATTTGAACCTGCATTTGTGTTACCAAACGAGTTTATGTGAATGCTTTGACCTCAATATTTTCATTTAAGTTATGTTTTTTCTGCTTCCTGTGTAGAGAACCAGTCACTTGGCTCAGCTGAGGTAGACATTCTTGAGAACCTGTTGATTGAGCACCCCAGCATGTCTGTATACCAGATGAGACCTGATGAGGATGACTTTGGTTCTGATGAAGAGGCAGACGACGTGGCTAGGTACGTTTTAAGGCTGATTAGACATTTTGGGCCTAGTGCAGTAACATTTCTAGGACTCTGGATATAATGTTTATTAATTTAGGAACATTTAAGGTGTTCAGTTTAAATAAAGTGTCACCGAGAACGATGTAAATAGTATTTTTGAAATACAAAGAAATGTAGATCTATATGTTGAGGGTCCGATTCCTTATGTAGTGTCAGGCAAAAACATAACTGTACCTGGGGGAAAACAAGTCCTGTGATGTCACACTGACATGTAACTTATAAATCAAAGTTCTAACTGTGCCCATGTTGGCTTGTGATTCGTCAGTCATCTCGTTTAGGCCAATCAGACGTCATGTTTCTTGGTGGTTAGCTGCATGGGGCAGCCCCTTGCCCTGCAGCACCATTCTGCTCTCAATGCAGCATGCTAGAGTCTATAATGAGCACAGGAAGCTGACCCATGGCAACCTCAACAGGCAAAACCTTACAAAAACACGCTTTTCGCCTTCTGATCGACACTATGGGTACTTCAAACAGCCCACACAGCGCATGTACAACTACTGAGCTTTAGTCTTTTTTTTTTTTTTTTCGGTAAACAATATATTTACATCTGAAACCACTGACCATACAGGCTTTTGCTATATGAATTCTTTTTTTAACGGGGTATGTTTTACATATTATGCCATGAAACCATTCCCCTGTGAGACTGTTACTGTTCAAAGTTTAGTTAAATGCAGTGTGGTGCTATTTAACCTCAAAAGGAAGTCTCACTGTCAGTCTGACACTGAAATAGCTGAAAACTGTGTGCTGGAAAAATACAGTATGATACAAAACATGACCGTAAAGTATAGGCAAAGTCACATGGATTAGTAGTCCTTTTATTTTAAAATGAAACAATGTAATACTGTTTGTGTGCTTCTGCTTTAGTTTAGCTGTAACTGGTACATTAATAATGTTTAAATAAAAAAATAAAAAAAAATAATAAAAACAATGCTAACAAAAATAATTTAGTGTTGAATCTTACAATTATATTTTGTATTGGTATTGTGCTAGGCAATGTAATTTTTACATAAAAAAATTAAGGTGAAATGGATTCTTAATGTTGGAATCTGTGATTTACTGCCAAAGCTACAAAATATGATTATGAATGCCTTGATTCATATTGTTACACTTATTTGTGTTACTTTGTATGTATATAAATAATGCCTTTTTTTGGTGTTGTTTTATTTTCTATCTTTAAGAATATATTTGTTAAAATCTATTAAAAAAGTGAAAGTAATTTATCCTCACATTGCTGTCTTTATTTTTTATACTATATGAACTAACAAAAACAAAAAAAACAAAAAAAATGTATATATATATATATATATATATATATATTAGTACTAATATGCTGTCATGGCACAACACTAGTGTAATATACAGTACTATGTCTTAAATTCTTTATCTCTAGTCACTCCCGAAGTTTGTGCATCTTCTCCATGAGCATTTTCACTCTCTCTGCATCCACACCATTTGCCCAGTAGCCTCCTTTCTTAAAGTGGGAGCCAATGATCATGGCACCTGCTTCAAGGTAGTGTTCCACATTGCTGTGAGTGACACCAGAACCGATGAGAACAGGGATTCTTATAGACTGGGTGACCTCTGATAAACAGAAAGCAGTGATAATTTGCACACAAGGTAGCAATTTGCTTCTTTACATATATACATAAATCATTAAGTGTGTGTTCAGACAGAAACAGACAGCAAACATGGGTATGAGGACATTTATGTTTCTTTCTACTTGATGCATGCATAAAAATACAAAAACATGTTGTTCCTTCATTGTAATGAGGATTCTGGCAGAATGCACCTCATCCTCCATCTGACAGCTTCCCCAGACCATTGGATCAGAACTAAGGAAGGCAAGAGGCAGAAATCCAAAATAGGCAGCAGGGCAGTGGCAGACTAGGCTGGGCCTGGTTTTCATGCCTATGTTTACGACCTTCCATGATCACCAGCCATCTGGAAGTGGGATTTAAAATAGCTGGCAGTGCTGGTGTCTATATTAGCCCATACAAAGCCATTGGTTCTGAGGCAGGGCATGAAGCAGGCCATCTGTTCACATGGGGCAACCACTAGGGCCAAGAGAATGCACAACATACTTTCTTCCTCATGGAGACTACCAGAGGTGGAAAGTAACTAATGGCAATTATTCTTGTTACAGTAATTGAGTAAAATTTTCACATTTTTCTACTTTAAGTATACATAAATAATATTACTTTTACTTGAGTTGATTAAAAATGAAGTATTCAAATTGGATACAGTTATTTTTCACCACAATTACAAAGTACAAAAAAATACATAATATTTCTGAATTTTTGGGAAAAAGAAAGTTATACACACTAAATCTGTTTATAAACTAAACAGTGTGTGCAGCACGACGGAAGCCCACAGGATGTAGCATCATGAGCACAGCAGCTTGCATAAACTGCCGCCAGTGTCCTCTCTTCTCTAGCTTCTTCAAGACTTTCTGCCCTGTCACTATACAAGAACTGTAATACTGTGATTTTATGCATATTTAATTTTATTCTGGAAAGGAGCCGTTCATTCAGATACGAGGGAACTGTCTGAACACGTTTAACCACTGATCAAACTTCACTTGTTTTTAAGGTAGGCAATGTTTTAACTGTTTCAAACATTAACACAATGTAGTTTGACATATATGTGGGGATATCTTGTTTACTTGCTACTATATGTCTAAAACAAACTTTTAAATACTTTAGAAAGATACAATGCCAATAGTGCCGGAAATTAACAGGCACTCGGTGCAAAAATGCCACAGAAATTAAACAAAAATATTCCCGAAATTCAAAACATGGATGCAAAACAATGCCCACGCAATGAGTTCCCGTGTCTTATGAATAATATCTGATATAGTTACAATTACATACATTGCGATCTTCTTTTGACTTTTCACTGAAAATTTATTTTTTCCCCACCGTCCGGTTCCTCGCACCCTTGCGTGCACAGACGGGCTATCCGCTTCTAACAATTTTTTTATTCAATTCAATTATTTTATTCAGTTGGCATGTAAGAGTTGATTACAGTTTGTTAAAGGTGCAATATGTAAGATTCAGAAACCCTTGTTATTAATGACACCTGTGGCTGTTAAGTGAACTGCAGCCAGCTACCTGTTGCTCGTGCTCAGGCTCACACTCCATAGGAATGCGAGCGAGCATCGACCAAAACAATGACATAACGTACAAAGAGGCTGAACGTGATTCACCGACATCATGCTGACAGATGAGGTAGCATAAATAAAATTACACAGTTATGATTGTTTTACTACAAACTTTGAGACTGTATATTATATTTGACTCTCCAGTGCTGGAACAGGGCTAAAACAAAGTGTGGATATAGGTCTATGCGAGACTGTAGTTTGAAGTAATCACTTTTCTTTGCATGATACATAGGCTATCGTATAAATGCAGTCAATGTCGGCGTTAGCTAGCTAGCCAGCTTTATCAATAGCTGTTAGCTAAATTTAATAATAATTAATAATTGTAATAATTAATAATTATAATAATTGTATTTATTTATCACGTTATACATTTGCACATATACAGTGAAATTCTTTTTTTTTCACATATCCCAGCTAAGCTGGGGTCAGAGTGCAGGGTGATACGGCGACCCTGGAAGAGATAGGGTCAAGGGCCTTGCTTAAGGACCCAGCAGTGGCATCTTGGCAGTGCTGGGGCTTGAACCCCTGACCTTCTGATCAGCAACCCAGAGCCTTAACCGCTGAGCCACCACTGCCCCAAATTTGGTGGATGATGACAGTAGCTGTTTATAAAATAAACTGTACATTATATGTTGACAATTCAGCATTGATATGATTCCATCATAACTGTCATTTTCATATATCGATGCGCTATTGTTTTATAATAATTCAGGGTCGGTTTTGATCCCCAAAACCGAACGTAGGTCACTCCAGGAATCAAATACCCTGCCAATGTTCACTCTAGTTTTCGCTCGACCACGATCACGTTTCCGCTAAGCCAGACGGGATTCAGTAGATAAATGTTTTTTTTTTTTTTTGGCTTACTCAGAGTTTGTGTAGGAGTCGGTGTTGTGCTGGGAGCCGGACGTTTGCTGGATTCCATCTCTAAGATAACATTACCTAGTGTTGCAGACTGTTGTTGCTGTTGAATAGCGGAAGAGAAGCAGTGAGGCAAGGCTCTCGGGAGCGCGCGTAAATGTCACATCCTTTGGATTTTCCCGGCAAAAGCGACCCGCTCCCTTCGCATGAAAATCAGTCTACAGGCTTTATAGGCAACCTAGGAAGTCCGGGAAGGGCTCATTTTTTAAGTTGCGTTACAAGCCGTTCACACATTGGCAAAAAAAAAAAAAGGAAAAAAAGGCGAATATTACATGAAAAATGTTACATATTGCACCTTTAATAATCTCATTCCATATCTGGATAATTGCTGCAATATCATAGAGGACAAATTTCCTCCTCTATGATATTGCATTATATTAGTGTTGTACAGTATGTTAACTTATAGCCAAAATACTTGGACATACGGTAATGAGAATAAACCTGAAATAGGGATGTGTTTCAGTCACAATGCACATTATGTAGTTTAGAGACGATTTAGAGACATTTAGTATGTTACAAATGGCTATTTCTATTTAAATAAATGTATTCTTAAAATGTTCTGTTTGTCCAAGAATCCTCTTGCAGCAATGCAGGTCTTTGGCGTTTAGAAGCTGCAAGTTTAGGACCTGTGAGGAGTCTGTTTCTCAAACTAGAGACTGTGATTTACTTGTCTTTTTGTTGTGCATCTGGGCCATCTACTTCCCTCTCTATCCTGGTTAGAGATTCATTTTTTCAAAACAGTAATGCATGGAATAGCCTTCATCTCTCTAAAACAATAGACTTTAGGAGAAAATAGAATTTCAGGAGAAATGTGTTTCTTTTTGCCTATTTGTTATTTTTATTTTTTTTATTTGCAAGTGTAAAGCAACTTGTAAGAACTCAGTACCTCAGCAAATGGGGGGAAAACCCACTGTATTGTGATTTCCGCATGGTACCGCAACCATTTTCAATTGTTCTAATTATAAGAAAGTTTTCTTGAGTACCAAAAAAACCCCATCACGGGTAAAGAAAAAAAGGAATAAATGCCACTTAAAACAATTAGTTAAAACCGTAATAATAATTTGCAAGTAATGATTTTGGCAGTATTTTTGATCAATTTAATGCATCCTTGGTGAAAGGAAGCATCAATTTCTTTCAAGAACAAAAATGTCTGTACTCTAAAAATGGAAGTGTATATACTCTATATAATATAATTTTCATAAAGTAACTTGTAAAGTAATTACTTGAGTAGTTTTTCAGCAAACAACTTATTTACTCTTACTTGGGTCATAATATTTCTCATTACTTCTACTTGTACTCAAGACAATTATTTCTTCAGTAGCAGTACTTAAGTAAAAAAAATAAAAAAAAAAAAAAAGAAATCAGTACTCTTTCCATCACTGGAGACTACTCTACTTTTTTCAATGTAAATGTAATTTCTTCTGTCCAAGCTTAAAATTGGTTTTCATTTTGTTCATCCAAAAATCAGAATTTACACATATTCATGCTGTTCTAAACCCATATGACATTCTTTCTTCTGTGGAACACCAAAGGAGATGTTCGGCAGAACGCTAGTCTCAGTCACTATTCACTTTCATTGTAAGGAAAAAAGGTTGCAATGAAAATGAATGGTGACTGAGGCTAACATTCTGCCAAACATATCCTTTGGTGTTCCACAGAAGAAAGTCATACAGGTTTGAAGCATCCAATTTGGCCTGAAACAGTAACATCGGCTGATCCAAAGCCGTGAGAGTTAAATGTTTCATGAAAAATGTTAGACAGTCTTTGAAAACAGGCAATTTGGTGCTGGTGTTGGCCATAAAATTGCACACTTAACTGTTTAAAGGCTTTTACACAACACTGATAGGCTCCATTGGATATCAACCTCTAACTGGGCCTTAAGACTGAGAGATAATGACAAGGACAGTGCAAGCGTGTGTAAATTATCAGCTGCTGAAAAATTCTTATTAAGAATACCTTTAACCGTATTGATTCCTGAATTATGCACAAACATATAACCAGGCTATGTTGATGTTAGAGTGCAAGGGGACACAGAAAACAGAAGGTTAAAGTCCTGTTAACTCAGATGGCATGCTGGCTGCATGATAATCCTGGAAAGTGTTTGTGACTGTACAAGTATTGTTGAGCATCTATCAAAATAGCCAGAGAGCAGAATATCCTTCTACATCTTATTTAAACACTTCACAAAAGAAAGAAAGAAAGAAAGAAAGAGACTACTCCCCCCAAGTGTCCAAAATTACCTTTTGGCAAGTTACTATTTATTCCTTTGATTTACTGTACCATAAACTGATTCCTGAATGATACCTGACAAATGATGTTTATATCAATTGGTTTCTATATAGCAGTGGGGCTAGTGTGATTTGATTTTGTTTTATGTAATTAAACAGTTGTTAAAAGTTGTTAGGGAGCTACATATAAATGTCAGGATGACATATGAGATAGGATTGTTTGTAATGTAGCAGTTCTGAGTTGAGTGATTCAAACATGGATTGCATATTGTATCATTATGCCCGCTCTGACCCACCTCAGCCCCTAATATCAAAAGCAGTTCTGATGCTGCTTTCATTTTGTGTAAATGAAATGCAGCATCAAACCGACTAAATACTGTTCACAACACTCTATACTGTCATTTCAGGGTTAAACTTCTGGCTCACAGAGTTACGTGACATAACAGCATGGCATCGATTTCCATTAAGCACTTCTACGGGAGCAGAGACAACAAAAGTGACTCTGGTAAGATCCTCTAAGGTTTTTCACTGAAACCTGTTTGGTTGTAAAGAGGAGCGTCTCTAGTTTTGTTTGATATGCCACTTTAAAAAATGAATTCATTGTTCGCACATCAGCGTTCTAATAAACATGATGTCCACATATGTGGATTTTGGGACATTATTCCCTCAAAAGTAAAAAAAAAAAAAAAAACATGTTAGTTGTTTGGAATAACACACTTGTGGGTCACTTCTCTTTGTTTTAATATAAATTTGGTTATATATATATATATATATATATATATATATATATATATATATATATATATATATATATATATATATATATATATATATATATATATATATATATATATATATATATATATATATATATATTTTATCACTGTACAATACGGTTTTATTAATTAACATTATTAAATGCATTCCTATATATTTATTATGCATTTTCACATTGACAATCAATGTATTCATCCAAAAGCTGAAAAATGTTGCTTTCAGAGGCTTTATTTGGAATTAGAATGAAAATAAGGTGCATTTCAAACTGTTCTGAGACCAGTGCAGACAGACAGCACACTGGCGCTTAAGTCATTCACTATATAGGGAGCAAGGGTACATCCTGAAGCTTTCTAAGCAGCTAAGTGCATTCACTCTTAAAATCTGACAAAAAGTTCAGTTTCAGAGTGCAGATGATGTTTGGACCACTCAACATGTTTGGCAGACATAGGACAATGGTAATCAGTAAGTAGATTCAGAATTTATAATCTTATATTTTATTTTAACATAATAAGAATTATTTATTCAGCTTTACAGAAAATCAACTGTAATGTCTCAAAAACATGAATAACCAACACTCCTGGGAACATAAACCATTTGATGAAAAAAATCTGACTTTCTATAGATTGGTATTATTTAAATTTGTATATTTCCATTAATTTCATCTTTCTATATTCAATATTTTATATTTGAAACATTAATCTCATAACATTATATATGCACTTGCAATTGTTGTGTAAATGCATTTGTGCCAGCTCTGAGCAGCCTTTTACAGTTTGTGCAAATACATCTGAATGCCACTTCAGATGCAGCTTCAGTGCCACCTTTGCAGTGAAAAGATGGCTCAAGTCTCTGATATGATTTTTTAAGGAATCAATCACAGTGTGGCCTAATTCTGTACATCAAACGAAAAAGTGAATTCTGTAGTAAAGAAAAATGTTTACTATTGCAAAATATGACATATGACAATAATGGTATGTCGAAGACCCCTGTGATTCTGTTTCAAGTTATATTAAGCAGTTACATTAAAGTATATTTTGACATTGGGCTATTAGACTCACCCTTTAGTTCTTTTGGATCAGCTTGCGCTCCAGTTGCAGTTCCTGTGATGATGACTCCGTCAGAGAGGAAGAACTCAGCAGCTTGGGCTGTCTCAGCTATACTCACATCTGAAGTTAGGGCATGAGCACTGAAACATCATCACCATTATCAGTGATCAATCACCTGAGGTGAAACTGAAAAAAGGTTCACTGCCCTCAAAATGCATAAACCACCAACACTGAATTAACCGGATAGGGATGGTCATCATTCACTCACTGTCATACTGTTCCAAACCCTTATGACTTTCTTAAGTGGAACACAAAAGTAGATGTTAGGCAAAATGCTACAGACTGACAGCCTCAGTTTCCAATCACTTTCATTGTATGAGAAAAGATCAGCATCAACATTCTTTATAATTTATCCTCGTGTTCACAGAAGAAAGTCATACGGGTGTGGAATAATGAAGGTAAGTACAAAATGACAGACATCATTTCTGGGTAACTTTAAGTTGCCTTTATTTCTGTTCTAGGTTTAAAGGAATGTTCATTGTTTAATACAAGTTAAGCTCTATTGACAGCATTTGTGGCATTGTTGTGATTACCACAGAAAATAATTTTGACTTGTCCCTCAGGGTTAAAAAGCAGAAATGTGAAGCTTGTTTTTTTGTAAAGGCATTTACACAAATTCTTGCTTAAAAACATGGTGTATTCCAAGTAGTGATCCCGTGGTGTGAGTGTCTGACGGTTAGATTGCCGTCTAAGAAAAAAAAAAAATAACGGAAAACCGGTTTTACAATTATTTGCACATTTTATTATCATGCAACAGAACTGAGGCAAGAAAGTCATATGATATCACAGCTTAACGTGTTAGTGGACATGTTTCTTTGGGATATATGAACCCTACATACAGCCATTCAATAGTAAAACTGATAAATACACAAAATACAAATAGGAGGCATATATTAAAGAGACGCTTCAACATAGGACATAACACCCCTTATGTGTATCCCGGGCGCAGAATGATTCGCTTCAATGTTCATTGTAGCCTAGTTTTTGTTTTCTCAGTGTTTTGTAGTCTTGATTTAGTTAGTTTTTATTTTATTTTAGTATTTTATGGCTGCCAAAGCTAAAGCATTTACAGATCTCATTTAAATGTCTTGTGTTACCTCTATCTAGTGGCATTTTCATATTTTATTAAGGTAGATTGTAAATGTGTAAAATTTAATTAGATAGTGTGGCGGAACGACCCGCCCCTCCCTCTCGTCATCATCGCCCAGCCTCTTAGGGCCGTCCTTCAGCTAGGCTCACAACGGGAGTGGGCTGGAGAGCGAGAAGAGGTGCATAGTTAATAAGTCTCATTTCGACAGTGGTAGATGATGCACACCTGTCTGGGAAGCAGACACACTCACTCAGTTTTTTGTTTTTTTTCCTCCCCTTTTTCTCCCCAATTTGGAATGCCCAATCCCCAATGCATTCTAGGTCCTCATGGTGGTGTAGTGACTCGCCTCAATCCAGGTGGCGGAGGACGAATCTCAGTTGCCTCCAAGTCTGAGGCCGTCAATCCGCACATCTTATCACGTGCCTTGTTGAGCGCGTTACTGCGGAGACATAGTGCGTGTGGTGGCTTCACGCTGTTTTTTGCGGCATCCATGCACAACTCACCACGCGCCCAACCAAGAGCGAACCACATTATAGCAACCACGAGGAGGTTACCCCGTGTGACTCTACCCTCCCTAGCAACCGGGCCAATTTGGTTGCTTAGGAGACCTGGCTGGAGTCACTCTACTAACTGACAGCTAGAATGCCAAGGATCTGCAAAGCTGTCATTGCTGCACGTGGAGGATTTTGTGATGAGAACTCTTTGAAGTAGTTTAATTTTTTTTCAAATTGTAATAGTAATTTTTCATGTTATTAATGTCCTTTATTCACCCTTTGGTTAATAAAAGTACCAATTTCTTTCCATAAGAGCAAAATCTGTACATTATTCCAAACTTTTGGCCGCCAGTGTACATTTATTCTTGTTGCACTCTAATCTGTCTTGGATACTAATATTATGATGCTAGTGAAACTTTGTAATGCAGCACTTTTTGTACCACTGTCTCCTTAAGATGAATTTCTTATGACGTATTATTCCTCTTTTGTAAATGGCTTTGGCCAAATGAATAAATGTAAATGTAATCTCAGTTAATATTGAAACCATATAATCATGACAACCCTAATCCCAAATCTACTGAAGCCATACAAAAGCTTTGTGTGATGAACAGACCATTATTAAATATAATATATATATATATATATATATATATATATATATTCGTTTTTCTATTCATCACACAAAGCTACCATATGGCTTTAAAAAATGTGAAAGTCATTTAAAACCACTTTTATGGTATGTGTTTGTCATTATGTAGCTTAACAGCCCTAGCCTTCATTCACTTTCATTATATGGAAAAGAGAGGCCAAGATATTCTTCAACATTTCTCCATTGTGTTCCATGCAAGACAGAAAATCATACTGGTTTAAAATGACATGATGGTTGGTGAGTTCATTTTTTTGGGTGAACAATTTATGTTTTGTGGTTATACTTCCACGGTAAGTGCTGACTGAGGGACTAGTCAGAACCATTTTCTGTGGTAACTGACATTATGACACAAATACTGTGTGTGAATAGAGCTTAACTTGTATTTTACCTTATTTTAACTTTAATGAAGGATGTTAGGAGTTTGCCTGAGGTCATCTGGTCATACCTGTGCTTCTTCTTGATGTCTGTAAAGATCTGAATGTGCTCTGCTCCGATGCGTCTGCGGTAGCGCAGCAACTCACCAGCGCAAGCATTTAATAGGCCTTCATCTGCAACGTGTGAAAACACAAACCCCTCTGCACGGATAAAATCCAGCCCTATGGAGGCAGAGATACAAACAATCTTTTTTTTAAATTTTTTTTTTTACATTTTTAATGTCCTAATGTAAAATCCAGCCCTATGGAGGTGGAGATACAAACAATATTTGTTTTTATTTTATTTTTTTTACATTTTTAATGTCCAAATGTAAAATCCAGCCCTATGAAGGTGGAGATACAAACTAGAGGTCTGCGCGGGACTGATTTTTCCATCCCGCTCCGCAAGTTTCCATCACGCACCCGAACGCTCCCGCTGAGTTTAACTCCATGTTCACCCGTAGTGATTTTCTTCCCGACCACACCCGTTCCCGCAACCCAGCATTTGTTTTCCACTTATAGCAAAAGCCATACAAATACACAACAAGTGTATACAAAGAACATATTATTTTTTCTGTTATTGCTATTATCAGATGACGTGTGAAAATGACGCCAATCTGACTCGCCTGAAGTTGGTTTCTTAACACTAAATTGACCATTTTCTAGTTCGATTTTCCCATGCTTTGATGACAGTGTGCGCATTGCTCTGCCACTCTATTAAAGCCCCGTTGACTACCTGGCTGCCTACTCTAAATATTGGATAATTTAATACACAAGCTGTGTGCACATTTATTTTACGTTATATATATATATATATATATATAACTATTATTACTTTTTTTTTTTTTTTTGCATTCATTAATTAATAAAATAAAAAAAAGAGATCATAATCGGTGTTTCAGACTATTCTCTAACCGTAATCCCGCACCACAAGAAATCTAGTCGGGTCCTGCGGGAGTTCCGCGGAAATGCAGACCTCTAATACAAACATTAATTTGTATTCTTCATTTTTTTTTTTATTTTTTTTATTTAAATTTTTAATATCCTCATCTGACCAGCCAAACAATGAATGCTTTTGAACCTTTCTACTAGAAGAAGTGCCTTGGAATTTTCTTCTAATTTCCATTTATAAAATACCACCTGATGTCAAATATTTGCATTCTTTAACATGAGTCTGGCTCTCTTGATGGCTTGTACAGTCATGTGAATACCTGAGGCCAGGGCAACGGCCAGCGCTGATTGGTTCGCAGCTGACAGAATCTGTACACCAAGCGGCCAAGATGGATAAAGTCCTCTAACTGCAGCACACACAGCTGTCATGGAGGCACACACCTCTGGACCCACCTCAAGGGTGTATGGAATATCATGCATGTTTTCAATGATCACTCCATCCTGTTATAGACAGTATAATCTGAAATTAGCCAGAAACACAATTGACAAGAAAAGAAAACAAAACAAACGAACAAACCTTGATTTAACCTGATGATAACGTTGACCAAAAAGCCTAGTTTGATGTCATTTCGTTCACTGTTCCATTAGTTCATGTTTTAGAAAAAGATTGCTAGCCATGACCCTTGTAGGCACCCGTACTGACATCGATTAAAAAACTCTAAATCATCAAATTATAAACTTCATCATTCCTCCAACGTGAAAGAAAACACGATGTGATTATAATTGGACACGATGCGTGTTTACATTACATTGTACACCTACAAGTCCTGCGTGCTGGTAAATTTCCGCCTCTCGACATGCCTCCTCTGTGATCTCTGTGATAGTTGCGCTGTTCAAGGGGGTTCCTGCAAAAGAAAGAAATGAGTTCAGTCTTTCAGTTCAATTTAAGTTTACAAAGTTAATCAAGGCACCAGTGAAATAAATGCCATACCTGGCAGGGCTCGGACGTGAATCATGCCAATGACATTTGATTTTAAGCGTCCGAAAAGATTTAAAAATGTCATTTTTCATCCGTCCACCAACGATATCCCAGATATGGGAGTGTTTTTGATGGTCATGTGACTGTTCAAAGGTTATACTAACATAAGTGTATTTCTGACAATGACAGTCCAATTTAGGCGTATTAACAAGCTTAAATGTATTATTAAAGCTGCTGGATACAGAAGCAACTTACTTCTTACTTCAAAGAGGGCCCAATTTCAGACCAAACACGTTACGCGTTACACGTAAAAAAAAAAATAAAATAAAAAAAATAAAAAATGAGACGTAGTTAATTTTTACCTGGCATAGCGTCTAAAAAACGCGGCTGGACGCAGCGTAACAGTCTCAGACGTCTGTCTAGCGCATGATTACACCGAAAAACAATGGAAAAGAGCGTAGGCTGACACAAAAACCTTTTCAGTGTGAACGGCCCTAATGAAACTGGCCCATTACAACAACCGCACCTAATTAAATGCGCTACATCGACGTTTCCCACACTTGACATCTCAAACGGTCAAACGTACACAACTAAAACATCGCATTCCAAGTATCACCGACAAAATAGCCCAATGAAATGCTTGTATTTAACGCGAACATTGAGATTGTTTACTTCTCGAGGCGGCTAGCCATGTGCTCAGCACTTCCGGAGTCTCAGTACCGCCCCTGCTTGACGTCAACACCACACGCCTCCTTTTTGCCGGCAAAATTTGTCATGTTTATAAACTTTGTTTAATTGATCGTTACATGTTTGCTTTATATCGTGAGTATTTCGCGTGATCGCCCCGTACCGGTGGCAATCGCGGAGTGGCATTGATTGCAGTGGTTAGCTTTCGTTAAATTGGAGCGGTTATTTTAAAGGACCCGCGATGACGGCCCCTTTTAGCCACTTCAGGCGGTTTTTAAGACAAGGCGCAAAATTACTGGCGCCAGCTCAGAGCGAGCTGACTGCGGAACACAACACAACACAGCCATATGCCGCCTACATACACACAATTAGATCAGTTTTACTTAATAATGCCTGTGTAACACCATCCTATCTCTTGCATCCGAGGAGAAGTAATTTTCAGAGAGCATCATATTAAGGTAAGTGCATTGCAGAATCTTGGTATCATTGTTAAAGATCTGTAAAAGTAACATTAAACTTATAGGGTTGTTTAAAAGGGTTTGTGGAAGCATATTTGGGAATATTGGATTGCTGAGATTTGCTTCTGTTGCGAGAGCGGGTTCAATAAAATGAGTAGTGATCAGCTCGGCCATTTTCTGCCTCCATTGGGTAGAGCAATAAAAACTTTTAGTTTTAGTAAACCACGAGAAATATCTACATGCACTGGCTTTGTTTTTAATATATAGACTGTATAGTGCATGTATAACGTGCTCTTGGAGTAATAGGTTGCGTTTTTCGCTTAGTTTTGACCTCTTGAACATTGTATCCAACTCCACTTCCCCGCGCCCAAAGCGCTTTGTGAAGACTCTTGTGAGGGGGGTTGGGATTAAACGCCACAAATCGGACATGTTTCTAAAATAACACTTTTGTCTTTTAAGCTCTCTACACTCAAGAGGGACACACGTGTGGATATCATGCCAAGCAAGAACGCGTAAGTTTCGTTTTCGTGTCTTTTTAAGTGAGTTTTGTCAATCGATGTGCATGGGAAAAGTTGCAGCACTGAACTGGCCAGTTAGCGACTTGCACAGAGTTTTAGCACAATGTGGAAATGTAACGATATCGTTCTCCGTGCAGGCTACAAACAGAACAGATTAGCAATAAAGATGAAGCTTCTAAAGTCGTTTCAGTGCGCCCCAGGAAGAGGAAAGCAGACGTGGCTATTGTAAGAATCGTTTAATTTTGTATTCTCCCAATGTGGAAGACATCATAGGTGCTGATGTCTGATTGTTTTCTTTCTGAATTCACAGCACTTGCAAGATCCAGATGAGGAGGTCATCGAGATGACTAGAAAGAAACCTTGTGCATCTCAGGTATAGATGAAACTTTGCTGGTATGTGTATAGGCCTGGCCAGGCATCCTGTATCAGTGATGCTAAACCAATTCCCTCATATGACTCTGTTTAGCCTTTTCCTGCATAGTAATAGTGAGACTCATGGATGAAATGCACAGATATGAATTATCCAGTTATACCTGTATGTAAATTAAATATACACAGTTCACATAGAATTTGGACTAAAGAGTGATTTTCTTTATATGGTCATGCCACGAGTGGTTTGTGTTAATGCCATGTCTTTGTGTCATGGAAGTTCCCTTTCAAAATGGCTTTGAAGCCTGGCCTAGTTGTAGAGGGTGGGGTAATGTATTTGTATATATCCCTTAGAGAGCTTACCTTTTTTTTTTTTTTTTTTTTTTTGTGTCCCTCTTTCTCTCCTCTTGTCCTCTTGCTCAGGCCTGCTGGAATCCTGACACAGGTTACACAAGCCCATGCAGGCGGATCCCCACACCTGATGAAGTTGAGGAACCGGCTGCTGCTGGCAGCGTGGGATTCACACAGTATTCCTCAGAAGACTTTTTCATAACCCCCACACGCTCCACCCCTCTGCCTGCCCTCTGGTGAGTTATGTATGACTGCAAACTGTACTTGGCCACCTTGTAGCTCAAATAACTGAATATCTTGTCTTAAGAGCTGTCTTCGACACATTCTTGGTGACTGACTTTGTGGTATCTTCATTTGATCTGCATGGATCGAAATGCAAAAGCTGTTATTCTGGAGAACGACAAACACGTTGATGAACACTTGTCCTTTGATTCGAACCCAAGTGTGTGTGTGTGTGTGTGTGTGGCAAAGGCAACATTTTGGATTAAGATTATATTAATGAACTTTTTTTTTTTTTACAACTTCACATACACTAACTTACAGTAATGTAAAGTTGCACATTTTTATGGTGTACTTTTTTTCATGTATTTTCCATAGCTGGGCAAGCAAAGATGACGTGTGGAACAACCTGCTTAGAAAGGACAAGATTTACCTGCGAGATACACAAGTTATGAAGAGACATCCAAATCTTCAACCCAAAATGAGAGAAATTCTACTGGATTGGCTAATGGAGGTTTGTTATCATTGTTTAACCATTCACACATTTTAATCTTATCTCATTAAAGAGGGGTGGGGATGCTGTAAGTTTCTTCATCCTCATTCTTGTCTAAACCTCAAATTGTTTACAAAGGCATTTCCCCAAGTTCTGCAGGATGGTGACTTCTAGTTCTACTCAAGTTTTCTTATTACAGTTGGGGGTTAACTCAAGTCAGTTTTCATAGAATGGAAAGATAAAGATTGCACAAAATTAGCTTCAAGTGTGGCATGTTTTCATTTCTTTTTCATAAGAAGCTGACATTTTGAAATGGTGACTCATTGTTTGACTTGTGTCTTTTAGGTTTGTGAGGTGAATAAGTTACACAGAGAAACATTTTACTTGGGTCAGGATTACTTTGATCGTTTCATGGCCACACAAGAGAATGTTCTTAAAATGACACTACAGCTTATTGGCATCTCCTGTCTCTTCATCGCTGCCAAAATGGAGGTAAGTTTACTTTGAAATGCTCTAGTATTTCACTAAACTTTGCTAAGGGATTTAATACCATATTAAAGAAATGATCATTTTAAGAACATTGTTTTTCGATAGGAATGTGTGGCACTTGCTTCGAGAATAATGTAAACCTGAAATATAATTGCACCGTCTATGATCTTTTCAAAGGAAATTTACCCTCCCAAGGTGCACCAGTTTGCTTATGTCACTGATGGAGCCTGCACAGAGGATGACATTCTTAACATGGAGATTATCATCATGAAGGTAAATTATCTTCATATTATCATGAAGCTTCACTGAGTTCACTCCTTGGAGATAATTGCCTAAGCCTGTAGTGTGTCTGGATATAATATAAAGTTATGACTAATCTGTACTGGATTTCTTTTTTCATCAGGAGTTAAATTGGAGTTTAAGCCCTTTAACCTCAGTGGCTTGGCTCAACATCTACATGCAGATGGCCTATCTGAAGGAGAATACTGAAGTTCTCATGGCCCAGTACCCACAGGCAACATTTGTACAGATTGCAGAAGTGGGGCTATACATATTTTTTATCTATCTATTTTTGTATTATTATTTTGCAAGTCCTCAGGTTTTTGTCTATGCTCTTTTATTTATTTATTTATTTTTTATTTCCATTAAATCTAATTTTTTCTTCATCTTTTGTGTAGCTCTTGGATCTGTGTATACTGGATGTAAAAAGTCTGGAGTTCTCCTACAGCCTTCTTGCAGCATCTGCACTCTACCACTTCTCTTCTTTGGAATTAGTAATGAAAGTGTCAGGTATGATAGAAACACAAACAGTATTTGTTACATTTCGTCAGATTGAAATGACATGTTGGTGTGAATCACAAAACAAAGGCTTAAAGGGTTAGTTCACTGTGAGAGGAGGAGGGCGCGGCCGGGCCGTAATGGTGCACGGCTGGCTCTGAATCAGCTGATCAGTGGGAGAGCGAGATAAAGGGGAGCTGGAAGTGCCAGTTCGAGAGAGAGACACACGTTGCCGTGCTGCATGTGTGTCTGTTCGTTTATGTTTTATGTTGTTATGCAAGTTCATTTATATCATAACATTTTACGTTGACTGTTCAGACAGTTCCCACCTCCTCCTTGCATGTCCTTAACACTGTTACAGTGGTGCCGAAATCTGGGAGGTAGGAGGGATGCGCTGTCGCGGAGTCCTCGCCACTGCCATCCGCCAGGGGAGCAGCCGCGGCCATCTGCCTGGTGACTGAGGGGTCCCTGCCGGCCGCCGGGGGAGGATCGGACTGGCATCCACCAGAGGGCGGAGGAGTGGTTGAGGACCGGACGACAGCGAGTCCGGGAGGCGGCGAGCAAGTTCTCTGTCTCTCTGTGTTTGTGTGTGTGTCTGTCTCCGCTCGCCTTTTCCCTCTCCCCATGCCTCCCCTCGTCTCTCCCCCAGGTTCACAGGAGGCAGACTGGACCACCGGCTGACAGAACATCTGGAAGGGCAGCGTCTCCCCTCCAGAGATGGGGTGGGAGTTAGTCAGACCGGTGGCTCCCTGGCCTGAATCGGGTGGGGGAGGAGTGTGACGAGGAGGAGAGCGTGGCCAGGCCATAATGGTGCATGGCCGGCACTGAATCGGTGGCAAAGTGAGATAAATGGGAGCCGGAGGCGCCAGTACGAGAGAGAGTGTCGCACACGGCCGCGTTGCATGTGTGTCCTTTGTTTGTTTTATGTTGAGTTTCTGATTGAACTTTACGTTGACTGTTCAGCCGGTTCCCACCTCCTCCTTGCCCATCCTTACTTGCAGTTTCTAAGATGCTACATTCACCCAAAAATGATAATTCTCTCATGATTTACTTACCTTTAAGCCATCCCAGATGTATATGACTTTCCTCCTCCAGAACCGAAGTGAAGATTTTGAGTCGATTTCATCTCCGTTTGTCCATACAATGCAGGCTGCTGGCTGTTTGACGTTCTAAAAGGCATATTTAGACTCCAGTCGATCAATTAATGTCTTCAGTAGCAAACCGATTGGTTGGTGTAAGAAACAAATCGATAATTAAAAAGTTTTTAAACTTGAAATCGTTGCTTCTGCCCAGCGCTGTCTTGCGTGACGTTCGTTCCATTGTTGTGTTCAAAGTGTGCGCATCCGACTTCTCGCGTGAACGCACCTTTGCGCTTATGTCACTGATGCGTCGACTGCTGGCAGGAAGTGATTAATTTTTTTTTTATTATTATTGTTTTGTTTTGGATATTCTACCTTCTCCCCAATTTGGAATTCCCAATGCGCTCTAAGTCCTTGTGGTGGTGTAGTGACTCAATCCGGTTGGTGGAGGGCAAATCTTAATTGCCTCCACGTCTGAGACTGTCAATCCGCGCATCTCATCACGTGGCTTGTTGAGCGTGTTACCATGGAGACGTAGCGCGCGTGGAGGCTTCACGCTATTCTCCGTGGCATCCACGTACAACTCCCCACGCGCCCCACCGAGAGCGAGATCCACACATTATAGCGACCACGAGGAGGTTACCCCATGTTACTCTACCCTCCCTAGCAACCGGGCCAATTTGGTTGCTTAGGAGACCTGGCTGGAGTCACTCCGGATGCCCTGGATTCGAACTCGTGACTCCAGGGATGGTAGTCGACGTCTTTACTCGCTGATCTACCCAGGCCCCTGGAAGCTATTTTTTTTCTTTTCTTTTTTTAAATTTTTTTTTAAGGTTAGTAACATTTTAATTATCTATTTATTTTTTACACAAACCAGTTGATTAACATTAATTGATTGACTGGAGTCGTGTTTATGCTGTCTAACTATGCCTTTTGGACCGCCAAACAGCCAGCAGCCTGATGGCACCCATTTATTTGCATTGTATGGACAAACTGAGCTGAAATCTGCTTCTAAAAAAGGAAAGTCATTCACATCTGGGATGATTTAAAGCTAAGTATATCATGAGAGGATTTTCATTTTTGGGTGAACTAACCCTTTAAGCTAGCTCTTGAGTGTAATATGTTTGTAAGTAACCTCTTGTTTTGGGGTTCCAGGGCTAAAATGGTGTGATTTGGAGGAATGTGTAAAATGGATGGTTCCTTTCGCCATGTCAATCCGTGAGGCGGGTAGCTCAGCCCTCAAGACATTTAAAGGAATAGCATCAGATGACATGCACAATATCCAGACTCATGTGCCTTACTTGGAATGGCTGGTTAGTAGATTTTTGTGTTGAAAGTTAATTTTCTGAAAAGCTTCTTAAATTCGACTGGAGACATTTGGAACAAATCTGTTGTGCAATTTCAATCTGATCATCTTAAATCAATACCAACCTTGAGCATTAAGGGGGTCTCACACCGAACCCATTAGATGGAGACAACATATAGCATTCTCAAATTCAAAAGCATTGTTTTCAATGAATGCACACACTGCTGCTTTATAAAATGCTAAACAAAATCTTCATCTTTCCTTACTTGGACGGGCACAGACATAGTCCAAAATAAATAAAATCAGATGCAGTTTATTGTTCAACCAAGATCCCAATTATAATCAAAACAAAATGAAGATCTGGTGCTTAAAGCGGGACTTTTAACTGTAGCAAGCCCGAAAAACACCAGGGACTTTTCTTTAAAATGCGCTGTTTAAGTGCTTACCAAATTAAGCTCTTTATAGCCTTTATATCCACCAGATGAAGGGTTTTGTATGTATTTAGACATTTCACCAGATGAGGTTTAATGAGGAATGACGTTTATTACATTCACAAGATATGAAGTTTGAGACACCATGTATTTGCTGATGGGGTACGTTTCCATATTCTCGGATTTTTCAAATTTAGAACACTTGATTAACTAATCAAAATATGCTTTGATGTGAGAATAGGGCTGGGCGATATGACAGTGTAATCGGATATTGATGATGTCTTGCAAAGATGCCGATTGTCAACAGATGATGATCGATAATATTGGGAAATGGCAAAACCATGGATCTGGGAAGTCGGCAAATATATTAAACAGTGGCCAGGGTGTGAAACTAGCACCCGCAAAATGCGATGAGGCTGAATCCAGTTCGCAAGCTCCTCATCCAAATGTATTTCATGCGTGGGTAATTTTGCTCATCTACCCGCAACAGGCTGGCGACCTGTCATGTGTCACTCCGAGACATCCTACAAGAAATGCTGTTAGTCACAAAGACGTTAGAAAAACACACTTTATTATATTTTTAAGAACAGATTTAAGAAAAGCCGTCAGTGCTTGTGTCTGATTTGCTGTTTGTTCAGAGGCGTGCAGAGGGAGCCTGTCTTGTGGAACAAGCGCATGTAAAGAGTTTTCAGTCTTTCTCAGTTTCATTCATCTGAAAACTGTTTGCAAGTATATTGTCATCTGTGAGAATGCTGCAAATTATCTCTGATCATCTCGGGAGGTGCTGTGAGTTTAGTTCACTTTATTTCCACGCAGTTAACATGCATTGTGAACACAACTCTGCAGGTTCACTAATATATAGCTTTGTATTAAAGAAACAAAGACAAAAATGATTAAATCAAAGTAATGCAAGATGCGTTCACCTTGAACCTAAAATTGAGTTTCATTTTCTTTTTCTTTAGGCAGCATTAACTGTATTACCAAAACGCACTACAAACACATTCGATAAGAACACTCATTTGGCAGCATTATTTTGGGACTACAATTTATTAGGCTTACTTATTTTTATTATTGTCTTTTACGTTTATTATTGTCTTTAGTTCTTAATCTGTAGGCTATTTGTAATTTTCCAACTGTTGTCGTTGACTGATTCTTAATGCAAATGGAGCCGTTGGAGACTGTACTTAAGATTTTTTTGATCACTTCGTTATTTTATTGCTTTTTTCGTTTAGTTTAAAGTGCAGTTTGAATTTAGAAATATCTTTATGTTTTTCATGTTTCAATAATGAATTAAATTTGTACAGCAAAATCAATAAAGCAAAAAAATTCACCAACCCTCGTCAGGGTGGGTTGATGATTAATCGGATATTGCGATATTTTAAGGCAATTAACGCCAAAATATTTTGTTCATATCGCCCAGCCCTAAGTGAGAACAAAAAAGATTGGTGAATATTGTCAATGATGAAAGATTTAGATGCAGAAAATCCCCACAAGTTGCTGCTGTTACAAGAACTGTAGAATCCTCCAGCAGTGTAACACCGGGGACTTTAAAAAACTTTCTGCAACTAAAACCAATAGTTCCAAAAAGCAACTATGGGCACTGATTAATTGGTAAATCTGATATATCGGTCTAACTCTACTTTAAGTTTTGTTTGTGCGGTGATTTAGATTCAACCTTTTGGACTTCCACCTCTATGCACCGCACCAACGCATTCGATGTTCGATACCTGGCCTTTGTCCTACCTGTGACATGGCATGTTTGTCGTTCGGTGTGCAACCCACTTAAGATGCAATATAGCATTCAAGCACATTAAAGAGTTTTGCATATATTTTCCCATCTCAACACCATGTCATTTTACTTTTCTTTATTTCCCCTGACTAAGTTTTCTTGTCTCTTTCACTTTTTTTTTTTTTTTTTTAGGGAAAGGTGCACTCCTATCAGCTAGTGGACATTGAGAGCAGTCAGAGGTCTCCAGTTCCATCTGGAGTGCTCACTCCACCACCCAGCAGTGAGAAGCCTGAGAGCACAGTCTCCTGACTTCCTTTCATGTATGGAATAGGACACAGCCCTGACCTGATGAATTCAAGTGAAACGCAACAAAATGATGGCATTATAGGACAAACCCAAGCATTGATTCATATCAATTCCCGAAGGACTCGAAACAAAAACTGTTATGTTTGTTTTCATGTGAGACTTGTTAATTTTTTTTTAATGGCCCAGAGTTTATTTAAAAACATTTTTTTATGAATGTAGACTACCTGCCAAAATCTCAGAGCTGCTACTAGCTCTGATTGCTGCTAAAAGAGGGTGGGACTGGAGCAGATGGAAAGATGACCACAGATCCCCACAAATATGGGCATGGGTTTCTGGGGCTCAGGTTGCCATTTGGACCAGCAAAATCCTGACAGGTTGTCATGGGGACTCAATCTCCTGCCAGAAAGGACCAGAGAAATCACCAGCTTCAGAAGCTAGGACTTGGATTTTTATTTAAGATTTTTATCTGGTTGTGTCCCTGAGTGCATTTTTAACCAAATTTGATCATTGCCCTTTTTATAGATTGATTTTAAATGAGACGCTGCTACATTTATATCATATGTCTAAATAAAGCCACTGTCTCAGACAGTTTTTTTTAAAGTTTACCACACTAGTTGGTTTCTTAATGCGATGTGTAAATGACTGCTAAAGAATGAATCTGCTGTAAAAAATAGCCAATTTTACTGAAGGGCAGCATCATGTGTAAGATCTATGAAATGTCACAAAATGGTGAACAGGGCCTGTAATGGCTGTCTTGTATATTTACATACACAGTGCCCTCTGCTTGCCGTCTGAGAACGAGTGTGTAAC
The DNA here is from genome assembly GCF_019703515.2 of Myxocyprinus asiaticus. Taxonomy (NCBI): domain Eukaryota; kingdom Metazoa; phylum Chordata; class Actinopteri; order Cypriniformes; family Catostomidae; genus Myxocyprinus; species Myxocyprinus asiaticus. The sequence goes on from NC_059344.1 coordinate 45,473,890, forward strand.
TGAGAGACCTAGGACATGATCCACTAGATGTCAGTGTGATGCTTTGTCTATCAAAATCAGAAGGCTGGACTTGAGGTCTGTGCGCTTCTCAACAGATGCTGCTGAGACCAGGGTAATTCATTACATTGCACACTGACAATCGTTCTGCTGCCTTGTTCTGGCAATGTTTGGGTGCTATCATATTCCTGGTGACAGGAATCTGCTTAAGGCAATTTCTGTTTTGGCTTTTTTCATTTAGTTAAGATGGCAAACCAGAATGTGGTACAAAAGCTTTGCATTATTTTTGAGACAATGAAACGAAAATAAGACATGATATAATAATGACCATGGTTAGTAAAGAATCTGACATGCTGTGTTTAGATTAAGCATGTGACTGGAGTTTTGGAGAGGGGTGCATGAAAACTTCTCAACCTGCTGATCTCTGATCAACTCATTGCAGCTTTTTTTGTTTAAAGCTCCAATCTTTACTGAAGTTGGCCGTGAATGGGGTCCTACATCACTCTTCTGTATTTAACAATGTGACAGCAGGATGACTAACATTCAGTCTCTTAAAAGAGCTGTTTGGAGGTCAACACTGAGGAGGAGGTGGCTTCCCCTAGCAGACAGACCCTGGAGGCTGTGGGGCCCTCAGGCAGGCAACAGCGCAACAGCTGTTATGTGCTCAGTGGCCCTTTTTGTTCTCTCTGCACAGACGCTGGTGGCAGCAACAGCAGGTGCCCATTGGATGATCTCCCAGCCACCACTGCCAAGAGTCACACCTAGTCAGAGTTGGATATTCCTTGTCTGACACTAATATTCATTAAGCCAGGGCCTACTATGGCATATCCTATGACAAGTTCCAGTTATATGTATGATAGAATGAGACACAGACACAATGAGTAGAGATTTTGATGATGACCATATTGTTGTACATTTTGAGCAGTGTAGGATCATTTTTTTTTTTAAAGCAATTTGAAGCCAGTGTCCTCAGCATTAAACTGCTACAATATATCGGAATGTATTTTTACATGTGGGATTATTGAGGATTTTTTTTTTTTTTAAACCTTTTTTCTGAGCACTCAAGAAGTTCACATATATTATTCTTATTGCTTTATTTGCACATAACACTACAGTAAATATTGCAGCAGACACATGAACAACTTTCTATTCAAACTTACAATGAGTAATTTTTTTCCAGTCCTTGAGTAAATTGCTTGTTTGTAATTGTTGTTTGAGTAGTCCAGGTGCTGTCAGGGTTTAAATGTATAAACGGCCTAGATGCATTAATGACTTTGTGCTGTGTTGTTCTATCTCCTGTGTAGAATGGGGCGGGGAGTGAATCGTTGTGTTTTAGCTAATTCATTTAAATGACTCATTTTAGGCAAAATATCACTTTGCACTTTCCTCTGATTGTTAATGGGCCATCTTAATCAAAAGCCCCGTGCTGTTCTTAGAGGTAGCGGGGTGCTGAAAGTCTGTTTTCATGTGCAACTTTTCTTCAATTCAAATTAAGAAATTCCATCTTCATTATCTCATTTTTTCCACTTAAAACAGTTCAACCAATGGGTCATAAGTGAATGTGTTTAATACAGTACCATTTTTTTTTTTATTAATATACCTCTTTATTTAAAACTTTGCAGTAAAATCACTAATCAATAATAAGACATAAGACTTTCCTTTATAAAGTTCATCTTAATTTAAATAATGTGTCATTCTAAAACCAGTTTACCTGCATCCTGCTACCATAGTTGGTCCCCCCAAAAATTATATATATATATATATATATATATATATATATATTTCACAGTATGTGTGTGTGTTTATATTGGTTAATTATTTATTAAAAATGCAATAATAAATAAAATAAAATGATTTAATAAAATGCTTAATACATGCTTATTAAACCTTGCCAATAGCATAACCCCAGTCATAAGCAATGTGTTGATGTTGCTGTTTATTTTATTAATGTTTTAATTAATATTGTTTTGAATTATTGTTGTTCCTGTTGCTGAGCCATTATCTGAAGATTTTGTAGACATTTTTGTATTGTAATAAGCTTAAACAACAAAGCCCTAAATATAGTTAAAATGCCACAGGCAATGGCTAAAACTAAGGGCACTTTTCTGTGACGAGAAGTAAACCTTCTTTGAGCTGTCAAACTCAACTGTCAACGAAGCTTTCCCGCCTAACCACGTGGCAGCGATACTTCGTAAATTTGTTTACACGCGTGACTTATTGAGTGACGCCCACTATGGCGCCACCCGCGGAAGTAGGTGGAGTTTAAGAGCTTTGTGAACGCCTCTTGTTTTGAAGCAGTATGTCATGCGCAGAACAACTCGACAACTCGCGCCTGCTATTTAACCAAAGGCGGCTTTTCGCGGGAAGTGAAAGGGTCATATCATGTAACCTCTACAGACACATTTCAAACATTTAAGAGAACTTGGAGAGACAAACAATAAAGCTCATGTCCAGCCGTTTACCAAAAATCACAATGTAAACTCCATTTGCTCAAGCTTTTTGATTGAGAGAGAGTCCCTGAATGTGAAATATTTCTGTGAAGTATTTTCGCCCAATGTGAAAGGCTTAGAAGTTATATATGGTACTGACAGACAAGTGTCTTACATACAATAGCATACCCTAACCCTGAATATAGCAAAAAATCTCAAGATATTTTTAGAATATGCCTTTTTATTTTTTAAACCGTACATACGTGGAATCCTCACTGCCCATAAGAAAGCAAATATTAAATTCAGGGGTGTAAAAAGTACTCAGAAATTATACTTAAGTGAAAGTATGGATACTGAGTGAAACTTTTACTCAATTAAAATTCCAAGTATCTAGCCCAAAAAACCAACAACAAATAAATAAATAATAAAAAAAAGTATTCACATTAAATTGTGAAGTATTAAAAAAGTAAAAAGTAACTTTTGTCCTAGCTAGAATTAAATCAAAGGAGGCGATTGTGTGAGAGAGGTTGTTGTTAAATTTGATTGGTTTAAGTTGCCTTTTTACTGTCTCCGACGACTGTCATATTTCTCCCCAGTGACATTCGCAACCTGGTCAAAGAATAATTTTACAATAACTACATTTTTGCAAAATTATTTTTATGTGGCCTGTTGTACGTAACACAGCAATTTCCTGGTGAAATGGACACCCGAGGCTCTACAGCAATGACTTTTACTCACTTTCCCACAAACCACGAGTAAAACAGCAGATTATCAGTACATGAACACTTTTCGCTCAGTTCCTCACACAATGCTATCTTATGATATATAAACACTTTTACTATAGCGCATGACTCATTTTAATATTTGCATTACATAAGCAACTACATTTACAAGCTTTTTCAAATGTGATCAAGTTGTGCAGTAGCTCAACTGTTAGAGCGTTGCATATGTGATACAAAGGAGCGGGGTATGAGTCCTGAAGAGCACGCTAGTCAACATGTGAAAGTGTCATAGAAACACCACAAAATGACGTGGCTGCTTCAGAAATTTTGTTTTTCATGTCACATTTGCTTTTTATGACACTACTGGTTTGCTTTAGGTTTACATTTTTGGGTAGGGAAGTCGGTTTTGTTCATTTAAATCTCGATAGAACATTAATCTTAAAAACCTTATCTGTTCGGGAGAACATTTCACCCGCTTTTAGCACCACACAGTGGACATTTCCCTTCGGAACTGCCCTTAGATGTGTAATGAACCACATAATTTGATTTTCCAAAAATGTTGCCACAGTCACGCAATGTTCGTTGCATGGGAGAGGGCCTCACAAATTGCAGTGTCAGAGCACACAGCCCCTTAAGACATAGGGAAAGATAAAAAGGCGTTTAGAATAAAGTTTAGGACAAAAACCGTCAGTGGTTCTCACTTCAGCTCATAGTTTTGAATGAATACTTCACATTCAGTCAGGCGGTCACATACAGTCTAGTCGCACAGATATTTCAACGTATCCGAAGCTTAAATCAGATCCGAAATTCCGCCTCTGCACATGGCCAGAACTCCACACAGCCACCTTGACACTCAGTTTGAAATGATTGACCTCTGGTCTGTTATCTGTCGTTTGTCGGATGCAGAGAAAAGGCGACTTCAGTCCAGTAAGATGAAAGAAAATAATCTGCAAAAATGTGGTGATTACTTTTCAAGTTTAAATAAAATTGTAAAGACTAAAAAGTACTATTTTTTCTTTGGAAATGTAATTAGGTAAAAGTGCAAGTATTCCATTTAAACTGCACTTGAGTAAAGTACAAATCACAAAAAAATATACTTAAGTATAATACTTAAGTATTTTTACTCAATTACTTTATACCCCTGGTTAAAATATGTTATGCACTATATCTACGTGCTATGGGAGTATATACTCATCCATCTCAACAACCCCAAGTGTATGGACTGGTCTTCCCTGTCCTTGTTTAATTACATATTTAAGGCATACACAATGTTTTTAGTCAATTTCAGTGACCAGTTCCATTACAGTCTTATAGACTAAAGTCTATAGTCAAGCACAGTTGCCCATGCTACCATTCAGTTTATAAATGCTTTGTGTTTTCTTTTTAGTTGATTGAAATGTGTTAACTAGTCGTCAAAAACACTGAGATTACATGCTTGGCTGCCAAAAGACTTTACTGACTTTCAGTTGTTCATGCTTGTTTGATTTCAAACGCCCCCTCACACTCCGCCTTCTGGTCATTGGAGAAAATACACCATAAGCAGTTTCTGTTCAAAGATGATGTAGAAGTATTTGTGATAAAATATCCAAATAAAATCAGTAGATGCTGTCTTAAAAGTCAGTAGGCCTACACGATTTTCTAATTCTATCAAGATCAGCTCTTTGTTTGCAAGACATTGCACAGAAACTATTTGATTCCAACGTCATGTTCTATTGCTATTCTTTCTCTAAACAATGTGAGACTCAGCCTGTGACGTGTATGTGTCAGAGAACAACTGTTAAATGTTTTTTAAGCACGTGCAGTCCTTTTGAGATACCATATAATCATGACCCTGGTTGTAGACAATATTGTATACAGAATAAGGTTATGTATGCGTTTTGTCATATAGTTCTTCATTTGCATTATATTTGCTTGTGATTGAATTGCAGTTGTCTGAGCGAGTTTGTGTTTGCTGCCCCCTTATGGTTGAATAGACAAACTACTCGACTGATCCAGCATCAGCTGGGCTGAGCTTACCCCAGCTGTCTCTGGGCACTGCTCCCAGTCTATTTAAAACCAGAAGAGGAGGGTGAATATAATCAGGGCTCATTTTTTGTTGTATATCATATTAAGAGGAACCCTTCGTCTGTTCTATGGGGGTGGACAGTAATTTTGCTGGTTTGTTTGCATGCAAGACAGCATGGTATTTCAAAAGTAAACAGACAATTGAAAATCTTTTGCCACAGAATTTTGAGAAAAAGCAATTTGTGGTTCAGTGTTTATCCTTATGTTGATATGCTTTTTTAAAACAACCTCCCCATCATTTAGAGTAAAAAGATTTGCGTGGATGATAAAAGTCTGAAAACAAATGATCTGATGTCTGAATGGCAATTCAATTTCATGAGATTGAAATTTCCCACCCTTACGCCCATATTACCTGATAATAACACTGGTGGAATCGTAAAGAACATCACGAAAGAGCTGTGTAATGTAATTATGTGTGTTTTGCTGTAATTGTTGTGCTTGATAGCCTCAGAAAGACGCTCTAAGCTTTTAGATTTATTTGTGTTTTGATCATTGGGGACCTCTGTTCCTTTTAGGTATTATGCTGCTTTGGGTGTGTGTGTGTGTGTGTGTGTGTGTGTGTGTGTCTGTCAAGTATGAGGGCCGTTTCCTGTCGACTGTGCCGCATGTATTCTCTGTTCATTGTAATGCCTTTAATTAAAGTGATTTTATTCACAAGCACACAGCTGGCATCGGCGACTTTCCATTAGGCATCTGAGTGACCGCCTCACTGGTGGGAGGACCCGCACTGGGGCCTCTTCCTGGGGAACACAATACTAGTTTAATCTCCCCTCTGAGTTTGTTGTGTGTTTTGAATTTATTAATCATTGATTTTAATGCGTGTGTCTTGACAGTGGCAGCTACCCATGCATTAATTAATTCCTGAGATCCTCTTTTACAAAATGGCATTTAGAAACAATGCCGGGTCGACCAGGGTTGCCTCTGACCTATAAAGAGATGTGCTGAATGCAAAATGTCAAAATTGGCTTTTATTTGTTCATCGTTGTGGCGCTTCTTCACAGATTTTATTGGATCTTTTTATGTTGATGGCACAGTGATATAAAGGCCTATTTTTGTAGCTATTGAAATACCAGTAAATAACGTTCTTTATGATTTTGCTGCTTTTAGCAAGGTCGGAGGCTCAGGCATTTAGCTGAAAATGCTTCTTAAATGCACCTGCTTTTCATGTGCTTGCTGTCATTTGCCAAGCAGTCAATTCTCAAGTGAATTGTTGGTCTTAAGTTGCGAAGAAAGGTGCTTTAATACCAACAATAGCTAAACTGTGTTTATCCGTTCAGGTCTTAAGCAAGTATGTAAAAAAAAAAAAATAAAAAAAAATTGCCCTCTGTGAATTGTGTGGATTAAAAAGACAGATTAGATCTCAAAGGATGCATGAGGGAGCAGAATTTGAGTTTAGAGCAGGATTTGAATGCATTCCAAGTCGTTTTATTTTTTTATTTTTTTGAAGAAGGGGGAAACACACTTATTCATCCATTTAAATGAGTAAATAGTCTGTGTGGTTGAAAAGATAAAAGTTGTGCTCATAATCCGTATTGACACTCAGAGATGCGTAAAGGAAGATTCCTAAGACCCAGCCGCACCCTATCCCACTGAATGCTAAAGATTTCCTGACAGATTTCTTTCACTGGATTGATCGGGACATGTTGCTAGTAAGCAAACTTTCAGCGAGCGTGTCCCGAAGAGGTGTTTAGGTGGGTGTTTGGTTAGCAGGTGCTTATCACTTGTCTCAAGGAGCTTCCACCAGCCACTGAGAGCTTATGTCTGACAAATTCACTGGAGTAAAAATTGTGACAACTAGCCCTGGTCTCCCCTACACATGAGAAGGATTCTCCCTTGGACCTTTTAGCAAGTCAATGATTACAAGAAAACCAATATCTCACAGCATCACAGACAACCATTTTCACAGTGCCTGTCCTCACCATTTTGTTTTTCTCTTGTGTGTTTAAGGACTCCCTTAGCTCTGCTAGTCACAAAGCCTAAATGATGCTGCCCTTTCTTTTTTTCCCTCCATCTATAAAGAGGGAAGAACAGAGGGAGAGGATGAGAGAGAAAGAGTGAACATCGATCAGTGCCAATCGTTACACGGCCCTGCACCCTGCCTCTCATTGTTTTTTATCTTGTCTCTCAAGCAGGGTGAACCCTTGTTGCCATGGCATCCCCCACACATTGGTGATGGCACTTCAACCCTTTAGCTTAATGATCTCTTGGCTGATAGCCTACTTGTCAGGCTGACTTGCTCTTTCAAGAAGCAAGGAGGAAATCTGAATCTCTAGCATAACCATAACATCCCTTTACAAGCTCTTCCCACTTTACTTCCACAAAAGAGGGGCAGCTACCCCCCCCCCCCCACCATGAGGACTCTCCATAGACATAATGATTTTTATACTGTACGAACTTTAGATTCTATCCCCTAACCCTACCCCTAAATCTAAACCTAACCCTCAAAAAAAAGTTCTGCATTTTTACATTTTCAAAAAAACATAATTTAGTATGTTTTTGAAGCAATTTGAATTATGGGGACACTAGAAATGTCATCATAAACCACATTTATAGCATAATACCCTTGTAATTACCAGTCTGTAACCTAAAAAAATTTCCTCGTAAACCACCCAAACCCGCCCCCCCCCCCCCCCACACACACACATACTGTACATATAGGCCTAGATTTATTATTTATTTCCGACTACTTGTACTTCTGCACATTGTACTGGTCTCCCAGTGTGGAGTAAAATCTAATTTTACATGGAAAGAAGCCAGTTTCCTTTCATTTGGTGTCTTTTTTGTTTTTTAGTCATTACTTTAAACCATCACTGTGCTGGCAGTTCAGAGCCGGGTGAAGGATTACCGTTCATATAAATAGTTGGCATTGATTTGGCAAAAAGAGAGACTTCTCTGTGTCATTATGCAGACAGAAAATCCTAATTTAGAAATGTGAACAAAAACGCTGAGCGTTCAATTCAATTCAGTAATCCTCCATATTGCATGAAATCAGAGGTGTCGTGTTACAATACACAGTTTAAGTGAGTGTGGAGATGGAGACAAAAGGTAGTGCCTGGAGCTATATCATGATGTACTGAGCTAGAAAATGTGTTCTTAGTCAGTGTTTCATTTCATCTTATTCAATTTTTTTCATATTTGAAAGTACCATCTCTGTACCTTTTTATTGCAGTATATGTACAGATCTCATTTAAGTGTATGCAGTTAAGGCCTTTAATATTGAATCAGAGAGACAGAACCATGGATAGGCCCTCGTTAATTAATGTATTTTCCTTTTCTCTCGCTCACTCTCTTTCTCTGTTTCTTTCTCATTGTGTCTCTCAGGCGTGCCTAATCGTACATGACTTTGAGGAGATGATGTGTGCTACAGCACGTTGTATTTGAATATGGACAGAAACAGATCAGACATTAGCCACTGCTATTGATCCTCAAATAGGGGGCGAGCTGTCTGTTTTGAACACTGGCGTCTGGTCGATCCCATCTGACCTACTGTTCACAAAGTAAAAAAAGAAAGAAAGAAAACAAAATGGAGAAGATTCTGCCCATAATTGGGTTGCGGCAGCAGTTGCTATTTTCATCGACATGAGAGGTTTATCATCTCCAATAACCAGTACCACAAAATGGGCAGTTCAGCCTTCTTGTATTCAAGTGTATTGTCCTAAATTGATATTATACAAAGCATGGAAGACAGCATATAGCTCGTATTGTAGATATAGATTGAATGGCAGTTAATGTCAACACAGCATAGTATTGATATTACTCTGTAAGAGTCCAGATATATATTCAACACAGAAAACACAAATGTCCTTTTGCAAAATGGGTAACACTTAAGGTTGTATTCATTAACATAAGTTATTGCATTTGGTATCATGAACTAGCAATAAACAGTATGTTTTAATAGTACTTAGGCTATGAAGTTTGGTTAATGTTAATTTATACCATAAACTGGTTCATGTTGGTTAATAATATTAATGTTAAAATGGATTAACCAAGATTAGTAAATGCTGTAAAAATATTGTTCAGTGTTAGTTGTATTAACTAATGTTAACTAATAGAACCTTATTGTAGTGTTACCGCAGCATGCAAAAATAAAAAAAGAATTTTTTTTTTTTTAGTTTACATCGCTGGAGAGATGGTCTGTCAGTTAACGTAAAAAAATGCACATAGCTTGTTTTTAAACATTTCTGTTTTCCCATGCACAACAAGTCTCCCTGCATGTCAAATGTAGGCCACCTGATTTCTTAACAGCTGTTGTTATTTATGTATGCATTTTAAATGTATCCAAACATGCATCTTCAGATTTTGTCCTTTAACTCCTGTCTGATGTGATGTAAATATTAATGCTATGAAATATGCTTGCTGACAGCTTAGGTGAGGATTATTTAAAACCAGTTGCAAACTTTGGATATTTTGGTATATAAATGCATGCGGTATTCACAGTGCTGTGGAATTCCTCTGTTGTCTAGGACATTGTGGACTATGGCAAAAATAAAAAAATGTTATAATCATGGAGTAAACCTGCTGTGTAAAAATGCCCTGTTTTGTTGCTATTGTTATTTGTAACTTGCAACACTAGAGAGCAGGGCTGCACATTTCCTTCATTTTGTTGTTTTATTGCATTGGCAATAAACTCCACTGGGTTAGTTGTGTATTTTGTAACGTGTCTTTGACATGTGACTAATCAAATCCTCACCCTTAGTGTCATTAAGCAGGGGACCATTTTGTTAACTCTTTTGCACTTCATCACATTAAAGGGAGAACAGAATCTAAAAAGCATCCTTACTATATTTCATAGAACCCAATCCCATTCAACTGTTTGTTGAGGTCAATATTTTCTTCATTAATGGTTAGAAAAAAAAAAAGAAAAAGAAAAAAGTGCAAGAATCTATTATTTCCCTTGAAGAAGGATTTTTAAGAAACATACATTTTCCCTGTAGTATTTCTTGTAGGGTTTACCTGTGAACAAGTTAAATCAAAGGGCTAAAAACACAAGATCTCATGATTAAAAGGTTCTCTCTTTGGCATCTCTTTCTGTGTGAGGTGTGAGTATTGGGCAAGGTGGCTTCAACCATCCTCACTGCATCTTCCCGAACGCCTGTGATGGCTAGAGATGCTTTTTAAAAGTTATGAATAGTCTGTCAGGCAGCGAGTTGAATAAAGCCAATAAGGAATAACTTTTCCCATTACTATTTGAGGCAGTTAGTTGATGGATGTCACGCATTTACTGCTAAGCACTATCTAAAGCACTTATACCCACATTTCAACCCCCAGACAAGGCAAAATAAGCTTCACTTTTTATCTGCTTTTTTCCCTGTGCATACTTGGTGCCCTTAGAAAAATCCGTTTTACTATTTTATCCTCCCATAATGTGATATAGTGAGCCAAGCACTTCCTGCATATCATAAGGTATTGAAAGGTACAATTGAATTAGTCTAAAGAGCTCTGAAGAATGGAGGGTACTCGCATTCTCTTTTTTTTTTTTTTTTTTTGCTGTAAATTGACACTGAAATTGTCTGTCTCACGCCCTCTCAGATGGATAACTTGCATATTAACTGGCTTGCAGCAAATTGTGTCAAAATGGTGCAGAATGCAGTAAATGAGATATCTATCGTTTCAGATCGCATTTCCTCTCATCAGCGGCCTTCTTTATTTTCCCACTCCCGTTAATGGGAGTTTATGACGTCTGCTGATGACCTGACCTTGACTCCCCCTCCACAGCAAATATACTTTGTTCCACAGAACTAGATCACAGTTAGTATCCACCAAATGAGGCATATAATTTGTGTTGCAAAACATCTCACTTCACTGACACCTGTAAACTAGTTAAATCAAGAGGCAAAAGTTTACGATGCATCTTCAAATGTTTCTTCCTTTTCTCTGATATTGATGTCTTTCAGCATATATTTTTCTGAGTCTTAGACTTAATCGGGGCCTCTCCTCAGATTGAAACTCTCTGGGAATATCTAACAGTCCCAAAAAAGAAAAGCTTTGAATATACATATGATTAATAATTAATTCCACACTTTATTCTACTTTGAAAGTTATTATGCAGAATAAATATTTCATTTGAGTACAAGTCTTACATGACAAGTGTGCTAAGACAAGGGATACTAATGGCACACACTTTTACAAGTCTGTGTAGATTTGCAGTTTGAGAGTAGGGGGTTGAAACCAGTAGCCTCCCTTTTTAATAAATATAGCATTCAAGAAACACCTCTATGTTTGGTCATTTCCCATGAATGAATTCCTTTTTCTGACTCCTTAAACATTAGTGGCGCAGAAACCACAGATCAGTAGATTGTGAGAGTTGTATGATTAGCTAGCTTGAATCATAACATCTTTCCCTCATGAATTGGTGAATACATCTCTGTAAGTTAAGTTATTCCAACTTTAGATTGCTTGATCTGCATTGATGCCATTTTCCATGGTTATTAATGTGACAAGGGTTGCCTCTTCATTTGAACTGGCTTGTTGTCTGTTGATATCTGTCTTACTCCTCCTGATCCATCTGTCTTTCCTTCTCTGCCTCTCTTTCTCCATCTTCTCTCTCTCCCTCTCTCCCCCATTTCCTGATGTGCCGCAGAGAGACACAATTATCCACTTCATTTGAGTTGCCGTGATAATGGTTGGCCCAGCCCTCTCGGGGAAATAGGTAGCAGTAATTGTGAATGGTGTAATGAGTGTGGAATTGTGAGCGTGCTGGGTGACACCATTAGAATCGACCCGCTCCTGACCTCAACCCCAAAAACAAGTGAGACCCCCCCCTCCCGACCTCAACGCACAGCAACCACACCGCAGCCATTTTCACTTCTCGGACAATTAATCCCAGCCTTCTTTCCATTTGTATTCCCAATGTTCCTCGCCTTCTCACCTCCTCTCTACTATGAATTTTGACACACTTAATTGGGCTTTTATCAAGTACAGCACAATAAATGACACTGGGTGTGACTTTTCGTGTTTTCAGTTTAAGACCAAAAATAAATACTGATAGTGGGTGGCATAGAAGCTACAGATTGTTACTAGTTTTAGTGCTTCTTCTGACGATATGGTATGCCTCCCTCTGGCTTCCATCTAAACTTGCTCTATTCACCTTTACCTTCCAAAACATTCACCTGCTGCTTTCAGCTGCACACTAAAGTGTGGAAGCGGATACGTGTTAGATTTCACCACTTGTGTGTTACCCAGAGGTTCTGACACCTTTGCACCTGCAAGCAGACAGGTGAGCATGGCGCAGCGACGCACCCCAATTATCCACCGAGGTAGTGAGTTAGTGAATGATCTGGCTTGAGAGAACAGTGGGGTGCTATGGAGCTGCAGGGGGGCTCCTGACCTGAGCTGCTATTAATCTGGGTGCAGAACAGCTGAGAAACAGCTCCACTCGTGTGTTTGATGAGCCGCTTATCACAGTGCCCCGCTGCTTCTGAGTGTAGATGCGTTGGGCTCTCTTTTACAAAATGCTTTGTATTAATTAACCCCTTACACACAGCTCACCTTGTTCTGGCTGTTCTGTGTTTGGCTTTTATTCTTACTATAACAACCTGAGGTGAATAGTACTTTGCTCAAATAGTAACCACACAGAGTGATGGTTTTGTTGTGCTGTATGTATAGGACATGTGCCTGCTTAGAAGATTTGAGCCTGGTTCTGCTCTTTGAACTTTCCGGTCTTTAACTAGTAAATTATTCACCATTATGAGGCAGTTTGTCTTAGTAGTTCCAGATTAATTTTAGGATTAAATAGTGTTCTTTCAACACTTGATAGGGTAGATTTTCTCAAATCCTTCAGTTCTTGTATTTTTTACATCCATGTATCATTAACTTGCCATTAAAAAACAGTGATTGGGTCTTGTCAGTTGCCTAAACCATTCACATAAAACTCACATAATTTCATATTCCTTTTGCTCAGCAAAACAGCTTTCACTTGCGTGGAATGCTTTTGTGAATTAGGGCCATTTTCTCAGCCTTAATTAGGGGCAGACAACAGGGCCTGTCTTGTAAAATTCAGCTGTACACTTAAACCAGCTGTCACCAAGCTGACATCAGTGTCTTAAATCCCCGCAGAGCAGGCCAACAGTGACAGCGTTGTGGAAGAAATGTCCTTTGGAGGAAAGCATGATGTAGTCTTAAAGTAAAGCCATGGCATCTTGTGGCAGCAACTAGCCTTTTCGTTTTTTAATGAGAAGTACATATCTGATTACGAGGACACAGATGTATGGCGAACCCTCCATGTCATGAATAGAAATACTGTGAAACTGGAATTAATGTGTGACCTTTGTATAATAACATTTCATTTGGACTGTTTGAACGGATGCTTAAAGGTGAACTGGACTGCCCTGTGAGGGCTAAATGAGATTTTCACTATAAAATAGTTTAAAAGAAAGGTGATGTTGCTGATAAGTTCCAGCCATACCACCATAAAATTTATTTTTGGCCTTTTTGCCTATTTTCTTATAAAGGAAAGCAGAAAAAAAGAGAGAGGAGGAACAGGATCGGGGAATATTGTGAGCCGGACATGAATCACACAGCACAATGTGTCAGACCACCCAGCGTTTATATTTCACTCTTCCATCTGACTTCCATCCGACTTCTATTAGAATCTACTGTCTTCAGTGTTGGCAATACCATAAGGTGAGTATATACGACAGGAGGAAAGGTTTGAATATTGGGCCTTTGGTGTAGTTTTCTATACAAACTTTTATGATCATGGGATTCTAAAAGTGAAAACTTACTGGAAGGGTAAACAACAAGAGATGGAGTGGCTGGGAAGAAACAAGATAAAGGGTGTGAGATGAGGAGGAAAGAGTCAGAGGGAGGTGGAAACTGGGAGACAGAGATGGAAGGGGACTGAGTGGTAGACATCTGCTGTCCAGCTGAGCCACCCTCACATTAACTCACTCAAGTGCACACTCTCATTGTCACATATTCCCAAGAGCCCCTGATATCTAGGTCTGGGGACAGGGAAAGTATATTTTAGTCACGCGTCATGACAAGCAACAACTAGGCTTACACACACACACACCCAAACTTAATAACACTCAGTCACAACACATTTTATCTACCTCTTTTTAAGATGGCACATAGCGGGGTATCCGTAACGGCCGACTTTCTCCCTCTGTCCAGCAGATGTCGCTGTTGTCACTGCTTTTTCAGGCACCTGTGGGAAAGGCAGCTGAAATGCCAGCAAAGCCTACAGGGGAGGGTTAAGGATTACTCCTAAAATCACACTCAAATGCCGTTAGCTGAGTAAAGAAAGCTTATTGTTCCCTCAAAGTTTACATGTCAAGGTCATTAGTGTGTCGAGCTCATAGATTTTAGCTTGATGCCATCCTACATTAAGCTGCTCCACACAATTCCCCAACCATATGTGTGTGTGATCGGGGGTGTGCGACATCATCTAAATAAATCATGCTAAATCATTGTATTCTCAACAGGCTGCCATTGCTTGCCAGCAATTCTCCTCCTTTCACTACCTCAGCCACGTTTAAACGCCTTTAAAACAACGCTGCCTGAAACGATCAAGGAACGAAACCCGTCCATTGATCACTGCTAAGAATGCTGCACGGACCCTATTGAAACACAGACGCATGGCATTTCTGTGGATTTAAATGCAGTCAGGCACATTATTAGGCTGTGCTCAGTCAAGCTCAAACATTCCATAACCTCAACCTTCTCCCTGACCCCTCCCTGCTTTTAACAACTGCCGACATAGTTTTGTGCTGTTATGTGATCATGCTCGGATGAAATCTGTCAAACAGCCCCCTGAGTTATTAGGCTGTCTACGTCTGACCTTTCCGCAATCAAAGATATATGACTTAAGGGCTCAGATTTGCCATGGCAACGGGTCCAATTTGCCGCCGTGAGAAAAGGTCTAATTGTTGCAGAAATTTAATGATCTAGCGCGACATCGGGGGCTGTGAGATTTTATGAACTGTTTACGCTATAATTTTCTTTTGTTAATGCATTCACTGCTTAACCCTTTCACAGCTGCCCGCCTGGAGTGGGAGGGGGTGACAGAGCTGGGTGTTCAAAGAATGGGAAGGAATGGATGCCTCTTTGTGTGTATTAGGAGGCTACTAATATTATGAGGGGAGGTCTGTGCATGTTTGTATGCATGCATGTGTGTGTACTTGTAACATCTTCAACCTGTTTGCAGCTCTTGTGTTTGGAAGGTGAAAATAGGGCAGCTCCTTTTCCATGCAAAAGCTCAGTATTATCGCCCAACAAATGTAGACATCAGTAATATATTCTACAAGGTCAAACACAAGTGAAATTAAAATGTCTAATCAGTTAATTTGTTTTATTGTGAGGGACTGGTGTGTGATTGGACACAGGCAGAGTGGGTGAGAGAGTGTTAGTGAGAGGATGTGAAGATGCTTAGATATGCACACTGGTATTTTGACTGCTCTTGATGTGGGGAAGTATGACCGTGCTATTCTGTCATTGAATGTTGATGAACCTCTGACTCTCTCTGTCTGTCTTTTATTGTTGTCTGCCCTTTTCCCCTTCTTTCTTTCAGTTTCTGTTACATTCATATAAGACAGATTTTATTAGTTGCTGAAATAGACTTATATTTTATATCTCATTAAATATTCAAAATAAATTCAGCATATTTAATACATTCATTCATATTCAGATTCAGCAACAAAGATCAGACTATTTTTATTGAGCCCATACAGCAAAGAATATTTAAAATGTTCTTTGTGTGCTTATAAATCAATTCACGGACTGGAGTTGAATTACAATTGATTTTATTGTTTTCTTATTACTCTTAACATTATTTATGGAAAAGCAGATTTTTTTGGCAGGGCTGCCAACACAGTCCTTTCGTGAAATATTTGAGTTTATATGAAGCCTTTGGATCAGTCATTGTACTTTATAGGTTGAAATACTTTGTATATTGTTTCAGTGAATTTAGAATCTTTCCAGGGAGTTTTATTCGATATTAATGTGAAGTCAAGCTTGGGCAAGTGAGACCGCATAGATATTTATTCCACTTGGAACATAATGCCTTCCCCTTTTAAGAAATGGTACGAGGGAGAGCTTTTGCTCTTCTCTCTTGTCTTGAACTATATAATTGCATGGGAGTGTGTATGTGTTGAAATGAGTGTGTGTGAATGTGACCTCCATTAGGTCCAGTAAAGAGAAATGGTCCACTGCTGTTTGTTTTACTTGAAGTCGCAGTAGAAGAGGACTGGCCTTGATTTATTTGTGCTCAGTGTCAAATGACCATGATGAAGTACATTTCCATTTTAAAAGACTTAAGCACTCAATCTGGAAAAGTTAAGTTGAAAAAAAAAAAAAAAAAAAAATCAACAACAACATGATTAATCAGTGAAAGAGAGAGGCTTGAGATTCCAGAAATAACAAGGGATACAAAGGAATGACTATGTATTAATAGAACGGGCTTTCATGTTTAATATTTAATAAATTTACTGTCTGAATACAATATGTTAATTCTGAGATTTAATTAGAATTAGAATAAAATAAAAATTGCAAGCATCTCCAGACCAAACTTATACAGACTTTAATTATATAAAAAAAAAAAAAAAAAAAAAAGTTTGTTGCGTAAACATTTTCTATAAAAGAACATTTAAAAATGTGTTCACACTCCCTTTCAAGACTTTGGGAACCATATACATTCTTAAAGAATGTATAATCTGTTATTTATCCCCATAAATCCATTAAATTGTAAACAAACTACATTTTTTGAATAGTTTTTACGATAGTTTGGACTCTTAATTTCTGATTGTTTGCCCCGCCTTCAGTCATTGTAAATTGCTGATAAACACACCTGTATAAAATAAGCTGCACATTCTATAAAAATGTACTTATTTTGACCATAAACAGCCTACTGTTTGACAATAATGACCTATATTGCTAGTTAGAATAATTATTTTGAATATTAATATAAATTAAAAGGGATTATATGTAACTATTTATTGATACTGTATATGGCATTTATAATATTTTTGTTGCATATTGCTTTGCTTTGGATAATGTATTAGAACACCTCTTACCTGTGGTAAAATCATTTTAATGTTTTTGTTTAATTTTTCTCTTGTTTTGCTTCATTAGATGTTAATCGATGTGGTTAATGTTGAAATTGGATTGTAAAGTTAGACCATGTTGTCATGATCTTATAGCTTGTTCCAGCTACGCTATATTGCCATTAAAAGATTTAGTTCACACTCAACAATTTTCGGAGATCTGTAAAAAAAAAAAAAAAAGTATATCCAGCAATATTTTTTTTAGCTGAGAGTTTGGTGCTCTGATAGTTATGCTAAGTTACGCATTATGGTCTTTGTAGTTTACCTTTCAAACCTACATCAGCCCACACAAACTTGTCATTGTGAAGCTCGCAAGGTGAGGAGGTGTGCATGTGTGTGTGCGCACCGGCTGCTCTCCAGCACAGTGATGAAGTGATTTTTAAATGAAAATACACCTGTCTTTAGGACAAATACATGGCACTAATTACTTGTCTAACCTAAATCTCCTACTGCCAGATGTTGCTAAAATACGGTGAGACAGAGACATATTGTGCACCACTCTTTTAGCCAGTGCACAAATATAGACGTTTAAATCATTTTTACCTTGACCCTGTTAGAGAGGCATTCAATGTGAGCACTAAGTCGAGGCGGAGAATAATTGTAACGGTATTGTAGGTATCGCCTAATCTTGTCTCTCTCTTCACTTTGTCCCTGACATAAGAGGGATTATACTCTTATCTACCCTTCCTACTTGTGTTCCCCTACTCTCCAATTCACATTTCTATTTCAGTTGCGTCCTTTTCACCTCTCTCCACCCGTCCTGCCCTCCTCTCCTTCCATCCACCTCTCCTCACAGACATAAAAAACACTCAATGACTTATACAGTGTTGAAGAATTTTGAGGCATGCGTTAGATTCACAGAGGCCCTAGAAAAACTAGCGAGGTGTCAGTTACAGTAACTTTGTAAGAACCTGCCGGAAAGATGAAGACGAATCTTCCGTGTGACTACTTACTGCCTTTCAAAAGGGCCTGATAGAGAAGTCAACCCAAAGACTTGGGGCACCAAACAAATATATTTTTTTCTTTTTCTTTCTCTTTCTCATCTTCTATTTCTTTCTGTGCCTCCTTCCAATTTCCTAACTGTCCATATTGGAATTCTGCGTGAGGGAACTATGTGCGGCCACCACAAACAGCCTGCTTCTCCTGTACTTTAAAAGACAGGATAATGAGAGAGAATATCTATTTGCTCAGCGTAATGTGTGTGTTCACTCTGATGTTAAGAGACTGGCACGTCGGCTGGCGTGCACGTTTCTGCAGCAGGGGAGGAGAATAGGATGTGGCTTTATATTATACATTCCACAAGACTCGACTGTTGGTAATGGGCTATGTGGAACGTTTATTTTTTTTTAACCTATTTTCATTTACCAGAGAAATGCTGTAAACTGTGCCATATTGTTGTGCCCTTGGAACAAGTTGGGTTTAAAGTGCCTTGCTCAGGGCACAACAACATCACAGAAAAGCAAGACGTTAGATCCCGGAGCACCATCGGTTATAAATCAAAATGCAATCAGAATTCAAAGCAACCTTGCCCTTATTTTTGGCGTGGAGCTTTTACCTAGTGAGTCTGTGCCACCCTGTCTCATCGCCCTGTCTCCACACTAGCAGACTAGGGGTGTCACACTAAGTGACTGTTTTTGCTGATCTTGTCCGCCTAGTCAGTGAGCCTGTCACACTTAGCGATTAAAAATGGAGGGAATGTGTCACACATAATGAATGCCTTTCACTTTTCTCAACGCTTCACTGTCACACCCCATTTTCACAGCCAATCAACCTGAAGCTTTTGAATACACAAGTATTTTTCAATATTACTCCAAGAGTCTGCAGCATCTGCTATGTTTGGTTGTTTGTTAAAGACATGTCCTACTGAGAACCCATAGCAAAAATAAACTGCATCCTTTTTTTTCACACATTTATTGCCACATTGTGCAAAGAGCTGGGCAACAAGCGTGTGTTATTTGGTAGAAAGTAAAGGATTCAAAAGTATATTAAAGCACCATGAACTAAAATAAAACAGAAGTACAAACTTGTAAGGTATGCATGTTTATACATAATGCTATATAAATGTAGACTACAATATATTATATAAATATATATTCATATAATCTAAAGCTGTATACAGATATAAAGCTTATATTTACATTATATAAAATAATATACGACCCAGGTATTAAATGTGAAAGATTTGACACATATATGCAGGTTCGTTCAGCTTTCGCAAGGTTATATTTTAAAACGGATCCAAACTGGAAAATTTACGTTGTGGTTATTTTTATCCGTCATTAGTGCTTTTGCATTATTTCTGCATTGAAAGCACCTGTTCTCATAGTCACTTAGTTCACTCTCTCTCTCTTCCTGTGCTTTTCTGCTGTAATACAAAAAAAATAAATAAATAAAAATGATCATGAAGATGGAGTAAATTTTCCCTGTGAAAGTGTGTGATTGTTTATTTATCCAGTCGAGGCTTGTCATAGAATGCATGTCCACATGAAGCTTTCAGTGTGTAAAGAAATGCATCCAATAAAAACAGACTGTTGTGGCTCATTTTAGTGCAAGAAAAAAGCTTGGTGACAGAATTGGAGTGCGATGAAAACATTCACATCAGCTCGATGTCTTGTCCATTCTTCAGTAAAAGAAGAAGCTCATTTGTCACTTGACGAGAAAACGAGACCCCACCTCAGTGACAGAATGATTTTTTCAAACAAAACCGATGTGTTTTTTCAGTCAAGTAATTAAAGAGTTAGTTCACCCAAAAATGAAAATTTATCTTATGATTTGCTTACCTTTAAGCCATCCCAGATGTCTTCAGCAGAACCGAAATTAAGAATCTTAAAAGCCCATTTCAGCTCAGTTTGTCCATACAATGCATGTAAATGGGTGCCATCAGGCTGCTGGCTGTTTGACGGTCCAAAAGACATTTCTAAGCAGCATAAATGTAATCCAAATGACTCCAGTCGACCAATTAATGTCTTCTGAAGCAAATCGATAAGTTATGTTTAACAAATTGAAATATATATATATTTTTTAACTTTAAATCGTTGCTTCTGGCCAGTGCTGGATTACTGTTTGAAATGACCTAACTCTCGTGTGACTTTCATTCCTCTGTTGTAAATGTGTGCCATTGCGATTATGTCACGCGATGGTAACATGATGCGTCGACTGCTGGCAGGAAGCTATTTTTAGTTAATAAACTTTTAATTATCAATGCATTTTTTATACAAACAAATCGATTCAGTTCAGAAGACATTAACTGATTGACTGGAGTCGTGTGGATTACTTTTATGCTGCCTAAATATGTCTTTTGGAATGTCAAACAGCCAGAAGCCTCATGGCACCCGTTTACTTGCATTGTATGGACAAACAGAGCTGAAATGGGCTTATAAAAAATCTTAATTTCGGTTCTGCTAAAGAAGGAAAGTCATACACATCTGGGATGGCTTAAAGGTAAATAAAATATGAGAGAATTTTGGGTAAACTAACCCTTTAACACCTCCCGTTGAGAGACACTAATTCTCGATCTGTCTCCCTCTGCCTGGCCGGTGACTATGTTAATGAAGCTAACACCTGGAAATCATTGGAAAATCGGCTAGGGAGATGCCGCCTTCAGCCTGCATGGAAATTGCGGCTGCAGAATTCTAACGTCCATCAATTAGCCCTTTGCTAAGCCCTGTCTTAAAAACGTTACTGACCAATCCTACCTTAGCAACTGTTACTAACGATATTATCAAACAAGCTTTTTCTCCATAGAAGTAAGTCTATGGAAATCTTGTGTGTTTGGATCGGTTAAAATTATATTTGACAGAAATTATCATAAAATATCATAAAATGTTGCTGCTGCACTAGTAAAAATAAATCTTGAGAAAGACAAGCTATAGATTAAACTACGTGTAAACCTTCATTCCCAAATGAACATGATACAAACATGTTACAAAATAACATCAGCAAACACATATTTTCACAAAGGTAAATTATTTTCTAACTTAACATTCATTTATGGATTAATTCAGGTCAAAGTAATGGTGATAATATATAAGGAGTTCACAGAACCATTGTGGGTATGAAATGTTGGGAACAGTTCCGTTCACTTATACTAACTTATACGTTTTCACTAATCGCTAGTGTCAAATGAGGCTTTTTTCTTTTCAGCTGACTGTGGTAAGCATTCTGATTTAAAGTCTCCACAGTTTTTAATCAAATTACTGTGTAATGTAATATTTTCTTTAGAGAATATCATCTGCAGTGTTACACTTCATCCCAGCCCTGGAAAGAATAATTCAATTTAATTTTTACAATGAGCACATTTTACTGAAAATTGTGCCATTCATGGAAATCTTAAATTATGGGATGCTCTGTAAAACTTGTCTGAGTGCAGTAGTAACCAAGGGGGTGGAGCTTAGCAAAGGCTTATTATACACTTTAAGGGTTATCATAAAAAGTTATTATCCTCACTCACATTTGACGTTCAAGAAGATTGATCTAAAGTGATGCATGTAGTGCTATAAATACATCCTCTCTTTTAAGGAATAATCTGGGTTCAATAACAGCATTTGTGGCATAATGTTGATACCACCAAACATATGTTCTACTTGTTCCTCCTTTTCTTAAAAAAAGAAAAGAAAAAAAGAAATCTGGGTATAGTGAGGCATTTACAATGGTGAAAGTGAATAGGGCCAAGCCATAGATGTTCAATTTCTCTGTTTTAAAAGTATAGTAGCAAAACTTAAACAATATATGTGTTACATTATTTTAGGGTGATCAAATCTCTTACTAACCTTTTCTGTATGAACTAATTTTACAATTTCATCGCCATGGCGAAGTAACATCGATGTGCCTCAATGCAACCTTTTTTCTTTTTTTTTTTTTTTTTAAGAAAATGAGGGATGAGTTTAAATGTATTTTTTGTAATAATCAACATTATGCTACAAATGATGTTGACTGTGCTTAATTTGTTTTGAAACTGGAACATTACTTTAATACCATCAAATTCCCCAAAATTGTATTCATAGTAAAGAGTTAAAGGATTATAGAGTGATTGTAAAGATGACAGTTTTTTTGCCCCCATGAACAATCCACAAAGCCTAGACCTCTTGGGAAAAGTTGTCTATATATAAATATAGTAAATGTCATATGCAAAAAAAATATGGTTTCAGATGGACCACCACTGGTCTGCTCTGCCCTTAACTGCAGCCCATCTTCATTTGACACGTCTTCCACGCCTCCTGTGAAAAATCAATCAATCATTCTAATTATTTGTGCAAATGTACTAATTAGTTATCAGATGCCCCCTCCAATTGCCTCGCCAGCATCCTCTGTATTCAAAATAGGCTTCAGCACATGGGAATGGTTCAGACCAGTGGTAAATATTTACTACTCCCATCTCATTACGTCTGGAGTGGCCACATGTGCTATAAAGAGGACCATGAATATTTTAAAGCCCCTTGCATGATCTAAAATGTACCTTGACCTTTTCGGCCTGGTCTGGCCACACCAGAGCAACACCGGGGGTCCACTCTGTCCTCTGCATCCATGCATGTACCTTCACGAGTCCTGATGTTGCACTCTGGGGTACTGTGAGGCTGCATGCATTCAGACAGACATACACCCACACACAGATAGAGTTTATTTCCCCCTTACTCTACCTTTCTGCAATTTGCTTGTTAAAGGCGACTGATATATTTCAGATTTAGTGTGTCTGAGGAAAAATGCTGACCATTTTTATTTTTCGAGCTCAGTGATTAGCAAGTTGGGAACTGTCAATACAGTGGTAATGAATGATTGGAACCAACCTGAATTGGGGCTATATATTTTTTTACCCACTATGCTTTGATATTGCTTGTCTGCATTTTTGCTTAAAAAGAAAGTGATTAATCAATAATTAATTTGAAACCGTGGCAGTGACGGAGGCAAAAGTATGAAAATATTTTCCATAAATCTGCTGTTTATTGCAGGTGCGATTGAGCACTGCTCTGCTGAACGTCGGCACTCAAGTAAAGTATGGTGTGCGATGTGCTCTCCGTGCTCAGCAAAAACCTGCTGTGTTTGAAATGTAAGACACATTGCAGTTTATAACCAAACATTAGGAAATTCCTCTGAGTGCACTTCTTAATTGTGCCCAGGAGTTCATCTTCTTGTAAAGGAGACAGAGGAGGGAAGAGTAGCGACAAGCTCTCGACTGCTGGAGAGGACTGCTTTGAGGTCTCTCAGTCCTGGTTGCCTCTCTAGTGCTCTGATAAATCAGCTCTTTTCGCTAGTTGCTGCTGGTATTCAACCTCTGTCCCTGACCTTAATGACACATGAACATATATAATTTATGACTGCTGCTTTAAAAGGAATAGTTCACCCACAAATACAAATTCTGTCATCATGCACTCACCCTTATGTTGTTCCAAACCCATCTGACTTTCTTTCTTCCATGGAACACTAAAGGAGATGTTCGGAAGAATGTTAGCCCCGTTACCATTCACTTTCATTGCATGGACAAAAGATGCAATGAAAGTGCATGGTGACTGAGACTTGTATCTCCTTTATTTTTTTTTCTAGATATAAATAGGGCTAATCATTGCACAACAGTTTTTGTCTCTTTATGCAGACGTATTTCTCAACACAACTTTGGTAAAGTGTGAGCGGCAGGTGATGTTGAAGGGAGTGGCACACCAGACACATCTGGCAGATGACATGGCGTGTTCTAAAATTAGAATCAGTTATTTTCTATGAAGGCACACACACCACCACCACCGCTTGCCGTCTGTCGGCGGTGCCCAGCTACAACTCCGGAAGCTCCGCAAAAGTTTGTAGCACCACAGAGTGCAACTTGCATAGTTTTCCATTAAATGCGACCCAAATCATTGTCAAAGGATACAGATTATTTACTCTAGCCATCAATGGATGATCAATTGTGTATATGCACTGTATCTTTCATGCAGCCTACACAATGTATTTTCAGTTACTTCAGTTAAGAAGTATGTCTTATGGTTTAGCAGCTTGAATAAAGCCTATTCAAGGCTATGACAGAGAAATTGCATAATAAACGTTGCCATTTCTAACTGGTTGCAATTTCTAACCATTTCCAATTCTAGTGCGCAATTGAACCAGTTTCATACCGCAAACTCATCAACGCCACTTTGTTTATTCTTGAAGAAGTACAAAAACCTTCATAACTTTTCTGTGTATGGTGACTAGATTCACAATTTTGGACTGCCACCGACACCGCATAGACACATACTTCAGTATTAAAGGATTAGTTCACCCAAAAATGAAAATGTTCTCATCATTTACTCACCCTCATGCCATCCCAGATGAGTATGACTTTCATTCTTCAGCACAACACAAACAAAGTTTTTTGGAAGAATATCTCAGCTCTGTAGGTCCATACAATACAAGTGAATGTGTGCCAAAATCTTCAAGCTCTGAAAAGCATATATATACACATCATAAAAGTAATCGATAAGAATCCAGTGGATTAAATAATGTCTTCTGAAATGAAACGTTAGGTGAGTATAAGAAAAAGATCAATATTTAAAACTTTTTAACTATAAAATTTAGCTTCCGCCCAGCTGTAATATACGTCGTTCATGAGGGTCGAATACATGCTGTCTTTTGCGTGGCGCAAGCACGTTGGAAAGTTCACGTGATAACTGACGTGTAAAATACGGAAGCGCTGTGTTGTTTACAGAGGAGGAATGTTATACAAAAGAGGAATTGGTTTTGCTATTTGTATTTGTATCTGTTTCTTTTGAAATCTGTGCTTATTGAAATGCATTACATTATGACTGCGGGCATCATCGCAAGAGAAAAGACTAACTTTTCACTGATTTCCTATCAATGATCCTAAACGACTAAAGCTATGGCTGCTCGCTGTTCACTGGGATATCAAAACACATACCGAGTCACTCAAAATATTGAGGGTATGCAGTGGACATTTTTCCCCTACTGATTTCAGACCAGCTGAGGGATCTGACCATAGATCCTACAATACTGACATGCCAACATGCTTACGTCATGCGAGAGGCAGCTTGAACTCCATCCTCTCATGAACATGCATTCCACAGCTGGCCAGAAGCAAAGATTTCAAAAAAAAAAAAAAAGAAAAAACCTTTAAATATTGATCTATTTCTTAAACACACCTAGCGTTTTACCTAAGAAGACATTAATTAATCCTCTGGAGTCTTATGGATTACTTTTATGATGGCTCTATGTGCTTTTTGGAGACTCAAAATGCAGGCACCCATTTACTTGCATTGAATGGACCTATAGAGTTGAAATATTCTTTTAAAAATCTTACTTTGTGTTCAGCAGAAGAAAGAAAGTCATACACATCTTGAATGGCATGAGGGTGAGTAAATCATAAGAGAATTTTCATTTTTGGGTGAACTATCCCTTTAAATACAGTAAATGTTATATCACCCCCTTGTGGTCTCTCAAAGCTATTATGTCAGACTACATTAAACGGAAGGCTAACTGACAGTGAGTTGGAAAGCACACAAATTAGGCATCTGATTTAAATGTTGGCTAATGTTACTATATCAGTACCACATAAAAGTATTGATAAAATAACTTGCCGGTCAATAATCGGTGCATCAAAATCTTTAGGGCTGGGAATTGCCAGAGACCTCCCGATTCGATATTACAGCAATATTTCTTTGCCAATTTGATAAGTATTGCAATATTGCGATTCTGAAAGTATTGCGATTTGATGTTTTGATATAAAAAATTTCATAAGAAGATTAAAAAAAAGCATTAAGTCAAGTCCTTTTTCTCAGAAAGAAATGTCTATTGAAGAACAGTTGTGTCTGAAATGACAGTTGATTTCTCTGAAATATATAATTTGCAGGTAAAAGGTAAGGATGTACAAAACTACCAATTTAAAACTACCAGTCGACCAGTCAGTGCATTGTCTGAGCTAGGCGACTATAAGGAATATAATATATAGCTATGTATAAGGCTGCATTTGTCCATTTTTATTCAACAAATAAATATAGGACTATACAAATAATATTTTAACTTATCAAACTAATCTTAGAATATAAAATATAACATATATTACCATAGGCTACTACTATTATCATAATGATAATTTTGCAACATACAAATGGAGGCTAAAGAGTAAACTTGTTCAAGAACCATTTCTGGGGCTTTACTAAATTATGACACGCATGACAATTCAGCTGTAGTCCCCATGTCATTGCAATGTATTTGCATATGCATCCTGAGATAGTCTGAGATCAGCGTTCTCATAGACAACACTATTCTTACAAACTGCTCCCAGATGACTGATGGAGAAAAAAAAGTCAGAACTCTCAATTTGTGCATGTTCCGTGAGACACAATCGCACTGTGCTTGAACTTCTGAACAAAAAGGAAATCAGACACACACATTGCCGGCATTTCTTTCGTCTCTTCTTCAAATTATAATCAGATGTTTTTTCTTCAAGCACACATCTTTGTGTCTAGCGGTGTTTCTTGTCGACAGTGGTGGGTAAATATGCTAAATTACCCGCCACTGCGCACGAATACCCTGGCTGTTAGATTATAAATATTGCTGTGGCGCGACATGTAGTTTACGGCACCCAACAGTTTGATAAGCCTTTTTACAGCTAAACTATTTATTAAAGCAGTGTCAGACAGAATCTGCAGAATAACTTCTGACAAATACTCTCCACAACACCTCTCAAATAAAATTTTGGATTATGCATAATAACAGGAACATTCATCACAGCAGAGGATTTTGTCGTCCGACAGTGAACAAACGCCACTTTGGCTGTAGCAGCGGTGCATTAAAGGACTAAACGTAAAGAATTAAAGACAAAACTTCTCAGAGAGAAAACCTGTTAATGTGGAACTCTGCACAAATATTATATGTATCTATTAATCACTGTAGCATTAAGATAAACAAGTATTTTTTTTTATTTAACAAAAAATTATTTTTCATCAGGGAGACAGTTTTAAAATCGCTTGGCTCAAGAATTGCGATTTGTAACAGAATCTATTTTTTTTTTCCAGCCATAAAAATATATTTAATGAACTCCTATTAAATGGGCATGTTTTGTAAGTGTTGGGACTATCCTCTAAAATGTATCTGATGTGGTCTTCAAGAGGGGTGGAAAGGAATCTTTGTCAGAGAACATCCAAACACCCAACACATGCATGCACTCAAATGTTATTTCCAGAAAGCTATTCAGACTAGATGAAGGTTTTGAGTATATTTGTAGTTATGCTCTCCTGGTAGAACAGGATAAGGTCAAGACAGATGTTATAGTACAGGCCTGTCACATACAGTCCCCAGATAACAAATTTCACTAGTGAGTGCTTTAGAAAATATTAAAGAAGGGGTTTTATAACATTACCTATTGCATTTAGATTTTAGAGGAAAGGTGTTTCTTTCCAAACTTTCTCAGGTCATGACAGATCAGCCTGAGCAATAAAATACATTTAGAAATATTGAAGTAGAAATCACTCAGATATCACGCCTCTTGTACAGAGCACTCATGTGTTGTGTTTACAATTTGGATAATTTAAAGACAATTCTGCATCAAAGCCAGGCTTTGATGCATGGGCCAGTTCTTCTTTTCCCAGCAGCATTCACCCCAGCCCTTCCTGCTGTATTGTTCAGTTGTACCTATAAAGATATTTTTTAACTTCATTGTTAAGAAATCACTACTCTATGGACATTTTTCCCCTTTCCACAATGAACAGTTTACTTTGTCCTTTCACCCGGAAATGTTGGGATTGTTATTTTAAACCTGGAAGTCTTGCTTTATGGTGAGACATGACTTGCAAAGACACAACATCCTCTTCCTTAGTAGAGAAAGGTGGTGACCAGCAATGTCTGGTAGTTGTTCCTCAAACAGCTGGGTTTGTGTATTGTGTGAGAATGTATGCACCAGACTGGAGTCCACGGATGACTGTAGCATTGACCGGGAGGAGGAGAAAGACCAAACACAGACCGATTTAAGGGAGGGAAGGAGATGAGAAGGGGAAGGAATAAAGCAGCTGTTCTGGGGCCATATGCCAGCCCCTCAGAAGAAGGTAAGGTCTGTCCTTCCACATATCCCTGGCTGAACATCAGAAGGTGGTCACAAGCCATGCCACACACCCGACCAGTCAGTTTGATTTAATGAGAGGAGCTCGGGATGCTACCGTCTGGCCAGAGAAGAAAAAAGGAAAGAAAGAACAAGAACAAGAAAAAAAAAAAAAAAAAAAAAAAAAAAAAAAAAAAAAACAGGGAAAAACAGTCACATGCCCAAGTGATCCCAAGTGATAAGTGTAGAAAGTGCCATGACCCCAGAAAAGGCCTGAGTGGAGAAAGAGAAATAGATTTCTTACCTAGTTGGATTTGCACATGGCTGTAGAATGTATTTAAGAAATGAAGGAGAAACGGAATAAAGAAGACTGCTAATAACGAAGAGAGTGAGGATGGCTGTGGTGTCTGGCACAGGAAACGGCGTGTGTGGCAGGGTTTTAATAATGCATCTGCTCATGTCAAATGATTCTGGACACATGGCAAACCCTTGACTGCTGGAAGCTTTGATGTTTACACACACACATATAAGCAAATGCATGCTGGCACACTCTTTTTGTCCCCCCCACCCCACCCCCACACACACACTCAAGCATGCACACACATGCTCAGCTATGTACTAGGCACGGTTCACTCTGGCCCCCTCTGGTGCTGCGGTGGCTGATTTTAATGGCCCTGCCTAATGATCTGGCAGCCCTCGAAAGGTAAATGATGATTTGCCTTAAGTGGAGACTTTAGGCGGATAAGCCTTGTAGTACTCTTTCCTTTTTCAAGAAGAAATTAAAAATATAGTCCCATTCAAGACAGAATTTTTGACACGCCATGCACAGATTTTTATTTATAATACTATTTCTGTGCAAGAAAGTATCCCACCCTGTCCACACTCATTTCAGCACACTTTCCAAATTGTACACTTTGACAATCTGCCATGAAGGGAGGCAGACTCTGAAAAGGTTCAGCTGGAGATGGACTGATGGAGACAGTAGAAACTGCAAAAATAAACACTGATTTTAGATTAATCTTCCAGTGTGAAGACTCTCTGTGCACTGGCTTTGTGCAACACAGCTCACTGGCTTTATACAGGATATCTGGCAGGAATTAACTGGTGATTCATCAGTCAAAAGAACTCCTGTTGCTACTGCTCTCTGTTCAGCTGTCTTTAGAAGCAGATAATAGTTTCCTGTATGCCACTTCTGGCAATTTTTCTTTTATACGCAACCGTGAAAAACATCAGATGGTCATGAGGTTGCACTTGCAATGATGTCAGTGGATACAGCAGTTTTTTTTAGGAATGCTAGTCTCAGCTTAGACAGGGTGTGGTTTACCACCATGTGAAAGCAAACAGGGTAGTTGACACAGTCACAGTTTCAGCAGCAGGTGGAATAGTTGTAGCAGCAGCAGGCTCTGATCCATTGCAACAGTACAGAGCAGAGATGAAAAGAGTGGGGTTGGCTTGGAGCGGTCAGGGGCTTGTCCCTAGGGGCTGGTAATTGGTTAGGGTGAAGAGGAGTTCAGGGCCTGCTTTTGTCTTGCCGGTAATGGGAGATGAGAGCTAAGGAGCTGGGCCTTTGATGACAGCCTATTGCAGCTGGTCAGGCAGAAGGTTGTTGGCACGTGGGCGCCCTCTTTCTTCCACAGGATCTTCCTCTCCGAGGGTATAAGAAGCAGCCTGATGCTCCGGTATCTGTCCTGAGGGGATGGAGGTTAACCGCTGACTTCACCAAAGGCGAGAGAAAGAGAGGCATCCTCTCTCCATTCATCCCCCTCTCATCCATATCTCTTGTGCCTTTCTATCACTTTCCTCATCTTTACATGGGCAAACAGCGAGCCGTTAAAGATCTCTTACTCTTTCCCTGGGTAGTGACCAAATTCACCACTTAAAAGCTGATGTTTCTCCCTTCTTTACCCACCTTTTTATTTTTCTTAAGGTTGGAGCATTAAAGATAATGCAGCTTTTTAGGGCTGATGGCGTAAAGTGAGAGCAGAAATGTGATTCTAAAACATTAGGTGTTAATGCAGTGGTTTTGCTACAGTTAAAAATATTAGGTGTTTGATCTTGGAGTGATTCTTCGATAGGGTAGCCCCAAGTGCTATGCCTCAGGAAACATCTGAAAAGGTTAAGAGCACTCTCTGTCTTTATTGTAATTGAGTGAAAAAGACTGGATATCATATGTGCATTTGGAATCTATATTCCTCCTGGAGCACAGGCTAACTGGAATGTAACATTAACTCATAACATGCACTCAAGCAGGCTTGACTGGTAAAGGCATTTTCAGTTGGGAAAGTAGAGGTCTTTTAGCTCATGTGTCATGGTATTTCCCTGGAAATGGTTTGGACTGTCCCCCAGCTTATCCCTTTTACTTTTAATTCTTGCTGAACTATTTCTTTCAGATCTCAGTGGGCTTGTGCCCATCTGCTGGCCTGCTAACTCATCCTGTCTTTCAACTGCATCTCTTGATCAAAGCTCATTAACACTTCTGAATGAGGGGGATTCTTCCTGCTAAAGCTAACCCTGAACAGTCTCCCAAGATCATGTGGACACTGGGCTCTCTCATGGCCTGTGATTTAATCTTTTAGTTTCCAGACTTTGACTAACAGCAATGGAGGTCCACTTCTTTGATATTCTGTTTTTCTTTCTTCAGCGGCAATCTTTGATTCCTCAGGCAAGCCATTCCACTAGTGCACAGCTGCTTGCTTGGCTTGTTGTTTTTGGCACAGCTCTGGTGTAAGGACACCCACTACCGGCTTTGTGTAGCACACTCTGAGGCCCTGGCACTTAAAAAAGCCTCAACAAGCAGCGGCCGAACCACAATTTAAAAACCAGGACACTTGATGAGAGAGCGAGAGGGGGATAAATATGTATTTGCATGTTGCAGGGAACTGGGTGTCCTTTATCTAAAAGCACAAAGACCCCAAGGTTACCAGGAGGAGCCACTGATCCCATTCCAGGATCTGAATTCCTGTTTCATGCCATTCCATTCCTCGACACTTCATGTCTGCCAGGTGCGGTTTGCCTGACCTTGGCAGTTTATTGAGATTATATGTTTACCAGCTCCTCTTGATAAATGCTGTCTTGTCTCCTCTTTCATATCTCTCACATTCCCACAACAATGCAGCATTATTCCCCAGCCGTGCGTCTCTCCTTCACTAGATTACCCTGAGGATGGATACGCCAGAAGCGGAGTAAGCTAATAGCTTTGAGTAACACACAGCCAATGGATGTGTGTGTGTGTTAGTGCATGAGGGAGTGAGAAAACATGTTTGTGCTCAGCCCATGGCTGGTCCAACAGATGTCAGTCATGTGTTTTTGATGGGATCTCAGTGAGAGTTCACACAGTATGGTGAGATTGTTGATTAATTTGCTGCAGCATAGTGTTTTCGGTTGGAAAAGATTTTGGCAGAGGCTAACCAAATCCATGTGAAATGAAACTATTGTATTCGGATACGCACTTTTTATTAATTATAAGTAAGTTGTGTGGTGTGGTTTTGTTTCTGAATTAGTCGCCTATTAAATGGTGAAACTAAGATAATGTTCAGTAAGCTTTTAGATTTGTGTAATTCTGGTAGGTTTGAAAGGCTGTGAGTTTAAGTGCGGTGCCTTTGTACGGTGATGTGTTATCTTTTCTAACGTTACATCATGTCTTTCCTTTCTGTTAAGTGTAGATCGGTCAATACAGTTAAAAAAGCTGAGCTAACACCTAAATGCTTTAGAATTGATATTTGGGTTCAGCTTCCTGTCTTAAGCTTTTCTCCTCTGGACCAAATTTGGAATTAAGAGTTTCTCTGACACTTTTCCACTTAATTCTGACAATTTTTAGTGGAGACATCACTCAAATGGACATTAGGCAGCCATAGTGTTGTTTTAAATTCACCATTGTGGAGGTTTGTTCTCATCTCCGTGTTGAAGTCACCTATGTGTATGAGTGGCAGTATGTAACTGTGTTCTGCCCCTGTGCTGTGATATTGTTTCTGGCAGTTTTGTGATGTGTGGGTGTGGGTTAGATTCTGTGTGTGTTCGTATGTTTGTATGTGTGTGTATGTTTGCGAGGACGGGGGTAGAGGTGCACGGTTACCACGGAAATGGATGTGTTGGCCTCATCATAGGGCTCCCAGCTGGTGTGGGTTCGGAAGCTCGTCTTGGCAAGCGCACGGTCAGGGGGGAGTTTGCATCTGTGCAGCCTTGGCACTCAGCTGGTGGGGGTGGGGGAGGTTTGGGGCTTCTTCCCCCCCCCCATGCCAGGTCTTAAAGGGGACCCACCCACTGTCACCACACAATCCCAGTGGTCTTCATACTGGAAGCTAGATCCACAAAGTTGTCCGCTGTTGTTCCTCTAAGCTTTATCAGTTTGGCTCTTTTATTAGTCACACAGTGAAGTATTATCACACTTTTTCCTCTTTTTCACCTCATTCTCATTCTCTTTCCTCTTATTCTCATTTACTTATTGTGTCCTCAATTCTTACAGTATTTTACTCTTTGGCATATATCTGCAGCCGGAGTTCCACAGATCCTTTCTTTTAGCTGGATTTATTTAATTTATCCTTATTTAATGCTTAGGTGAATATACTTCTTATTTAGTGGGTTTTACACACATCCTCCCTGTGGCCTTCTCGTGTGACTCGCAGACTTTTGTCTGTATAAACTGCTATGCTTTAATGTTCTGTCATGCCATTCTGTGCACTATATTGCACTTGCAGAACTCTACAGTTGTTTAGGGAGTTGACCTTTTGACCTGTGCCCTATTGAAATGTCTTGTATTTGTGTAAGGCTTGTGGGAGCATGCTTCGAGTTGTTGCGACAGGTGACCTCTGACCTCTCAGTGGGAAAAGGAGTGTGTGAGATGGACCAGAGGTCACTGACTGGGATCTGATTATCATTTATTGTCCCTTGTTCTCCCATGTATGATTAATTTATTTTGTCTCCGTTGATATCTTAAAAATATTTAACAATTACAGTGAAAAAATAATTAAAATGTTAATATAATTAACTTTTTATTATTATTACCATTATAATGTAATTTGTTGTTATTGTTACTTATTTTATCGTTATAAGTAGTAGCTTTATTAGTAGTAAACCTAGTTGTTTTAGTAGTTGCTGAGTGTATAGCTACTCTGACTGTATCCTATCCCACACCACTCAAACCAAAATTCGCATCACTTCCTCCATTCTTCCTCTTGTTCCATCCCTGATTTCTGTGTGTTCACTCAAAGGAGCCCAACAGAAACTTGCAGTCTCACAAACACCTCATGAGGGCCCTAGAGTGGTGATAACAGTTGACCATTGAAAACATGAGGTTGTGAATGAAGATCAGAGATCTTGTCTGTCTGTTCCTTCCCATCCAAAGTCATGTGCTGCTGGTTACAGCAGTGCTGCCTAACTGGCAGTTTCACTGGCTTTGAATCTTTCTCACACAGGGACACTGGAGGGGACAAGGACTGCTTTTATTCATTTTCTTCTTGCCCGCATCTACCTGCAATAGACAAGACCACTTCCGTGCCGTCATCCGCTGACTTTGATATTGCGTTCAGATCCAGTTAAGCCCAGAGCAAAATGAGATGGAAAGGGTCATGGAGGAAAGTTGTTGGCCATGTCTCTTTTAATGCGATGGCTTAAATTAGTGCCTTTCTCGCTTAAATGGAAGGTGCTACACTGTAATTTTACAGGAATAGTTCACTCAAAAATTCTTTCATTATTTACTCACCCTCATTTAGTTCCAAATCTGTTTTTTTTTTTTTCCCCTGTGGAACACAAAACAAAAAAAAACTCATCAGCATATGGGGTTGGAAGGATACAAGGATGAATAAATAATTACAGATAATGACAAATAATTACATTGCGTTTTTGAGTGAACTATTTCTTTAAGGCATTTGAGGGGTTTCGTGTTGTGGACAGTTTTTTTTCAGTTGCATTTCATGAAAGCATTTATTTTCATTTTAGCAATTCTACGTTAAGAGGAAGGTATTCACTATGTTCACTTTATGTGTTGGATTCGTTACGTGACAGGTCAGTGCATGTGCTTCAACACATTGTGCAGTGGTGTTTATGCAGGCTACCATTTGAATTTGTATACTGTTTCAGTTCCTGATCCCAACTCACCTCTTTTCCCTATCTGTTTCCTGTTGTCTGTAAAATGTAAAAAAAAATAAATAAATAAAAATCACTTAATGTATGTTTTACACATTAAAGTTTCTTTATTGCTTTCTTGAGTATTACAGTACTGATATGTGCATGTCTGTTCTCCTCTCCTCTAGTGCTCCCTGCAATGAGCAGTATCTCAGACACGTTGACCTTTGACATGTCTCCTTTGCTCACAGTGCTGTCAGCAGCTTGCAACAGCTCGACACAGCGCTACATTAAAGGCTGGTGCTGCCCACCCCCTCGGTGTGTGATAGCTCAGTGGAGAGAGGAGAAAGCCAAGAGTGTTATCACTCAGCCACACTGCCTCAAAATTCTCCTCTACAGTCCACCTTTACTTCATCTGTTCATTCTGTCTCTCATTCATCTGTCCTCCTCTTTCATTTAGTTCTGCTTATTTTCTTTCTCTTTCTTTCTTTCTTTCTTTCTTTCTTTCTTTCTTTCTTTCTTCAACGTGTGCTACCCCTTCCTTCACACCCTTCTGTCCCTTCTCTATGCTGCATGGACTGGGATTGCTGTCCTGGGGCATTATAACATGTTCAACAGCATGTTACTACCCTGTTTTATGCTCACCACCTACCAGCATAACCAGCACTGAGGATGAGATAGACACGCCTGCTGCAACGCTACAGATCTAAAACCAGTTACATATGTTGCGACTCAGTGATCTCCATTTGTTTTGAATTATAATTATAAATAAGTCCAAAGCTGTATTTCCTCATATGTCAAATATGCACCAGTCATTTGATTGTCCTTTTTTGGCAGTTCCGAAATGCTCAACTGTGAGGAAGCTTATTTGCATGCAATATGTCTGTCTTCTTTTTTCATCTTTCGTTACCTTTGCACACAGATTTGGTCTCTCTCTCACTCTGAGCTGATCTAATGATTCATGGAGCTACATCGAGCTGCTTGTTGGAGATCAATCATCTTGGTCGGCGCGTTCTGCAGATTGTTTGAGTAGGGGGCCATTAGAGAGAACTGTTTGGAAGTGTTTTGTGAACTTAAGCTGCTTCAAAGGTCAGAGATTCAGAAAAAAACAGAGTCTTTCTGAAAAGTGCTGCTGTGTGTGTGTGAGAGGCCTTGTCTGCCTCGTTTTGACTTTGCTGCCCTTTGTTAGTATGAATGCTTAAACAGCTCGCCACGAGCTCAGAACCCGGGATAAATAATTTCCACTGTCTGTCATGCTGATCTGAAATATGCACGGCTACAGCTCAGGTGGAAAGATGAGACAAAAGGAGTGGAGAGGTGAAACGAAAAGCTGGCGTGGAGAGCGGGCGCACATAAGAAGGCTGTTTTATGTGGCTTGTCAATACCTACTAATGAGAATCTCCACTGTGATTTGCATTGTACAGTCTCAATCCAACATATTGCTAACATGCTGTAAACTTCTCTGAGCAGAGGCTCTTGAAAGTCTTAGAGTTCGGTCTTTGGGAAGTTGTCAAAGCTGTTATAATCTTTCCAACTTACTCTTTTTATGTAGGAGCAGCAGTTTCATTGTTTAAGATCTAAAAGATTTGTTGCAGAATAACTTTGTGTGCAGTTTTATGCACAAGGGTCGACTTTAAAGATCAAATGTTCTCTCAGCCAGCAAAAAGCTGACTGATGACCTTGCGATTGTTCAATCTGAAATGGATGCACATTTTGCGACAAAGCCACATTTGGAATTAAAGAATGGCGTGCACTATTTGTGACAAGTGGAAACTTGTCCATGATTTTATGGGTGAAAATGACACAAGACTCCTACAGTAACTGATTAAATACTGTCAGATGGTTTTGAGAAACTCAAAGCTACTTTTTTCTTTCTCCCTGAACACAATAAGTGGTGTTTGTCAGCTTGGTACTCCAGAAATTAAAAAAGAATAAACTCCCTTTTCTGCCTCTGTTGGTGCCAAACCTCAGCATCATGTGTTTGGGAGGCTGTAAGCATGGTAGTGTAGATGTGCCCCCGCCCATTCCCTCTTCTTCACCACCCTTGAACTTGCAGTGCCCTGGTAAAAACCGAGGGGGTGGTGACTGCAGGAAATGTTTACATGTTATAGCTGGTTTAAGACCCAGCAGTATGCCAGTAAATTGGGTATTCTGGCACAACGGTGAAGACCTTTTGTTGCACATTTGTCTTGAATCAAAACCACTTTTCTACACCACAAAGGGGGAGCTGAATTGAAATCAGCTGTATTTGGTTGATTTAAGACAGTTTCTATTTCATGGAACCGCATGTAAAGCAGCTGTAGCCTTACCATCGAGCGTCTGCTTGCCAGGCATCTCCATGCTGTCCAAGTCCCATCCACTAAATCATTTTAAAAGACTGAAATGTTTGAATGCCCCTCCACAATGGAGAAGCTGTCTCTGTGTGTATGAAGATTGGACAGGGTGCACAGTTTACTGAAGTTCCCTGAGAAACGAAGATGATCCGCATGCTGATAATTATCTTATTTCCTATATGGCTGGTTGCTTGCAAACTTAATGATGGTGCTATTTTAGACTTTTTTTTTTTAAGTTTACATTTTTATTTATTTATTTATTTCCTTTGCCTCCCAGTTCTTGGGAAGAGAGAAAAGTAGGACGCTCGCTTTGCAAATATTGCTCAACTCCAATTTCTTGTTTGTTATTTTATTTTTCTTAAAGGCACAAATTATTTTAAAAATAAACAAACAAAAAAGCTTTTCTCAGCAGAAAGAATATTTAATTGTTTTTTGATTACTTAGGATATGACCATGGGAATTCCAAGTTTTAAATATTTAAAGACATGCAATCCTGCATTAAGCCATATTTCAATTGGCGGTTAACTGTATTTTTTCCTCCCTCAATAATTATTCTGTGAAAACAGTCTTAAAACATCATATACATAAATATTTGAATTTCTGTTCAGCGGAGGGCATATATTAGGAAGAGGGCATATATTAGGAAGAGCTCACATGGTAGATTTGGTCCTTTTAAACACACGCAGAGCAGGGACATGCAACAGCAGAGCCTTTGGCCAGAGGGTGGCAGCAGTGAGTAGCCTCTTCACAGAGGTCTGCCAGTCTGATCATAATTTATGATCCATTTCTATTATAGGTGGGGTGTTCAGAGATAGTTACAGTAATAATTATCAGAGTGAAGTGTTTCCTAGGCAACTGGAATCTTTTTTCTCCTCCATTCATGTGGTGCATAAAAAAAAAAAAAGTATCTGGGTTTAGCATGACACGGCTAGACGGGAACTGTGGCCTCTGCTAGTGGTACCACTGCTGTAACTGCTGTGTGTGGTTTGACCATCACTGTTCTTTTCTGTACTACTACTACTACAAGCTCCTGGCAATCTAC
Source organism: Myxocyprinus asiaticus (assembly GCF_019703515.2). NCBI lineage: Eukaryota > Metazoa > Chordata > Actinopteri > Cypriniformes > Catostomidae > Myxocyprinus > Myxocyprinus asiaticus. The sequence continues at coordinate 45,511,592 of NC_059344.1, forward strand.
AGTCCCTGCAGGCCAAAGCTGGACCACACACACTGCCTTTCAATTATGTTCTGACATCCTTCTTTTTCTTTGTTTTTCTTAAATTTTCATGTCCATTTTCATGTATATTTGGAAGGGTTAACATTTAATATGCTTTTAATTCAGTTTTGAAGTGCAAAGCAACTATCGTGGTCTATCTTGTATGATATTTAAGTATATGAGATAGCAATCAAATTATTATGGCAATAACGTTCGCTAGACCGACTTAAAGGAAGAGAATGAAAATTCTGAAAATTCTGTCATTATTTATTCACCCTCATGTCGCTCCAAAGCTGTATTACTTTCTGTATTTCATGGAACACAAAAGAAAGAAAAAAAAAAAGAATAATAATTTAAAAAAAGGCTCCACACATACATAAAAGTGAATTGTGTCTTCGGTCTGACAAGCTTGAAAAAAGCACACCATAGCAAACCACTGTAAAATATAAAAGTAATCAACTCATGCACTACATTCCAAGTCTTCTGAAGTGATATCATCACTTTGTGTGATAAACAAAATTAAATTTAAGTCATTGTTCACTCTCAAATTAAATTACTTAAAGCGCTGAAATCTATGCTGAGAACATCAAATTTTTTTGGTCCTTATCGCATCATGACCAAACATCACGACGTCATGTGTCAAGAACCTGTGAGGTTTAATGTTATCGACGTAGCCACCATATTTGATTTCTGTGCTTTATTATTGATATTATTTGAGACTGAATAACAACTAAACAACTTACTGAATGGCTTTAGAAGACTTCTATTGGTTAGAAATATAGTGCATGAGTCGTATTGATTGCTTTACCTGTGATTTAAGTTGTTTTTTGTTTTTGTTTTTTGAGCTTGACAGACCGGAGTCACTGTTCACTTTTACTATATAAAGTTCATTTTTGGAGCACATTTAAAAACAAAAGGGATTAAGCCAAAGTGCTGTACAACTGTAAGAACTATAAAAGTAAAGGAATATATATATATATATATATATATATATATATATATATATATATATATATATATATATATATATATATATTAATTATAATACTGTAATATGCATAAATAATAGTAACAGCAATGATAACAGTAACCATAGTAGATATGAATAATCAAGAATGATTGTATGGCAAATAAACCCTGTGAAGCCTTTTTAAAACTTCTCCTTTTGTGTTTCACCGAAAAAAGTTTATGGGTTTGGAGCAACATTATAGGCAGAAAATAATGACAGAATTTCCATTTTTGGGTAAACTATTTGTTGGTCTGTTTCATATATCCTTTACGACTTTTGATTTGATATTGCTATCGATGTTGGATGTAGTGGGAGTGTTATCCTTGTCTTCACCTCACCAACCACAGCCCCATGGGTCCTACACAACTCCCCTATACAATTACAGGACAGCCCTAATTCCTTATCATAAAAATCCAATAGTGTAATGTTGGAACAATTGCCGTGTTGAGGCTAAACATTAGGGCTTACATACTACGGAATATGTCATTAAACTCAGCATGCAAACTTTGAAGTGTCCCTTAATTTGGCAACAATATAAAGAAAACAAAATGAGACCATGAGAGAGAGAGAGAGAGAGAGAGAGAGAGGGAGAGAGAGAGAATGATAGAGATGTAGCCATCATCTTCACTATGAATTTATGCTTTTATTTTCACTGCTGTTAGATGTACTATTGAAATTACTAAGAAACATTACCACAGCTATGGTTAGACAGAGTACCAAAGCAATAGAGAGACAGTGTTCTTCTGGTACTTCATAGGTAAGTCAGACGTTTATCTTAAAACCTTAGCTATAGTCCCACAGGTGCTCTAAGTGTTTGCCTTCTAAAAGCAAAACATTTAGGTAATGTTTCAGTGAAAATACTGAGCACTAGGAGAGAAGCTTGTTTGCAGTTGCACACGTTCACGTGAGAACTTGTGTTGTCTAGCCCTAAAAACAACGCAAGTTCTTGCGTGAACATGGGTGCCACTGTGAACGAGCTTCCCTCATACACTCATGAATGCGAAGATTGAAGATTTTCACAAAAAAACAACAACTTTGTTTTTTCTCTCTCACAATTTCATTTAACCTCCTGAGACCCGAACATGACTGCTGTTTTCATTTTCCAATTCACTTTTTGATTTGTAACAAGTAGCACCTAATAAATATGCAAACATATATATATATATATATATATATATATATATATATATATATATATATATATATATATATATTTTTTTTTTTTTTTTTCCTAGAGCAAATACTTTTCCTAAAAATTGATTTCAAATTGTTTATTATGTTCCCAGGAGTGTTGGTTATTCATGTTTTTGAGATGTTATAGGCATTATATTTCTGATTAAATATAATGGCTAGCATCATCCAATCACTGCCAACCATGTTAAAATAAAATTTAGCATTATAAATTCTGAATCTATGTAATGATTACAATTGTCACATGTCTGCCAAACATGTTGAGTGGTCCAAAAATCATCTGCACTCTGAAACTGAACTTTTGGTCGGATTTTACGAGTGAATGCACTTAAGGTGCATAAAAAGTTATAGGATGCACCCTTGCTCCCTATTTAGTGAATGACTTAACCTCTAGTGTGCTGTCTGTCTGCACTGGTCTCAGTACAGTTCGAGATGCACCTTATTTTCATTCTAACTCCAAATAAAGCCTCTGAAAGCAACATTTTTCAGCTTTTGGATTCTCAATGTGAAAATGCATAATAAATATGTAGGAATGCATTTACTAATGTTAATGAATAAAACCATATTGTACAATAATTAAAAATAAAATATAACAACATTTATATTAAAATTAAGCGTTGATGTTGAAAATTATTCAAAATAACTAACATGTTTTGTCAACTTTTGAGGGAATAAGGTCCCATTTTCCACAAATGTGGACTTCACCTTTATCAGCGTGCTGATGTGTGAAAATGTATGGATTTTTTAAAGCAGCATATCAAATGAAACTAGAGATACTACTCTTTACAACCAAACAGGTTTCAGTGAAAAAACATAAAGAGGTTTCTTACCAAAGGCACTTTTGTTGGCGCTGTGCCCGTAGCATGCTGTTGTGTCATGTGACTCGGTTCACCAGAAGTTTAACCCTTAAATGGCAGTGTAGAATTAATTAATTAAATTTATTTTATTTAAATTATGCGTTGCATATAGCGAAACTAAAATACAATGTCCTGACATGTGGATGTGGGGGCCACACAAGGTTAAGTCCAGTCAGATAAATTTTATTTGTATAGTGCTTTTCCCACCTCTGTTCAAAGCAGCTGTACAGAAAATTATGCTGTAACAGAAAATGAAGCTGTAATGTCTGTAATGTCTTAAAGTCTTCATTCTGCAATAGGGTTGCATGGTATACCAGTACTAATGAATACCAAAAAATGTAAAATGGTACGATATCATCTTGTTGTTCATTTCGATACCATATCAAAGTATGCTGCCATTAGCAAAATGTAATGTAATGTGAGAGTTTTGAGAAGAAATGAAAGACCATTTGAAAATAATAATAAAAAAGTCTTGATTAGGACAAGTATGATCATTAAACAGCAGAAGGATGTAATTTAATGAAATAATATAAAGTGACAGGTGCGCCACAGAACGAATGAGAGGCGCCGTCCTGCTCTGTCATCTTCTTCACACACACACACACACAAGCAGATGCACACACAAAAGCAACATAAACTAATAATGCTTGATTTTCATGCAGTGTGTCCAATAGTATCCATCTGCAGAGTCGCAGAGCAGTGTGTTTAGTGTATAATCGGCTGTGAACTCTCAAATTATCGTTTTCACCATTGCAGCTTGGAGATTTCAGCTCACGAGTCACGGGAAGCTTGATATAACGAACCCTTTTAAAACAGGAATAACTTCAAAGGTCTTTCAAAATAAAAGTCCCACTGAAATTAGAGCTCCATTCAACCAGATGCGTGAAATTGAAGACATTACGACAGAAAAATATTACTACTGTATAATAGTGTAATATTCAAAGTAGTCGCAATAAAACTCATAATAACAATAATCTAATATTAAATGGTTATATTCTTAGTATTATTATCTGTAAAAAATATCACTAAAGCAAGTGTACTGAATATCAGCATGTTGTGATTCAGCCATGGCAGCACTTTTGCCTCAGGTAATCAGTTGTTTTCATTTAATGTTGTCGTTAATACTGTAAAGCTCTGTTGTGCATCTTATTATTTATTTATTTTTTTTTTACCAAAAATAATATATATATATATATATTGATTTTCATATTTGTACAGTATGTATTTGATTATACACAATTTGATCATAACATTTAATTAAAACATTTAACATGGAATCCAGAAAAAGAAAAAAGAAAAGGCATAATTTGTATCTATAAGACTTTATGCAGTTCTTTTAGCAAAGTCATTTTCTGTGTAATTTCATCAAAATCTTAGAGATTTTTCATTTTTATTTGTTGCTTAAGTATCAAATTGGTATCGATATCGAGGTACCAGAGCTGGTATCGTACCGAAGCCAAAATTTTGGTATCGGAGCAACCCTATTCTGTAATTAGTATGGAATGACATGACATGACATGACATAATTGTATTTTTTGGGTGGCAGTAAATATGCCAGATCATGTTCACCAACCACTTAACCACAGGTCTGACTTGATGTGAATGTTTTCTTGTCTAGAGCAGTGCTGATCTAAAGATCCTCCCAAATCTAGTGCTGAATGAGAGACCTTGTTGCTGCTGTTTCCTCATGTTTCAGCAGGGTTAATAATGGATATGAGGACATCTTCTCCGTGAGATTTGGAGAGGATGCATAAAAAGCAGACTAGACTCAGGAGGTGTGTGCTTTGCATCATTTCCTGGCCCACAGCAGATTTTGTGGTGGAGGTGGTGGTAGCTAGCATTAGTACCGCTGGGAGTTGGAAATAGGATCTGTGGGTTAAAAAGCTGGTGTGGTGGGCTCTCAGTACCCCCAGAATGTGTCACTGATTGAGGCACTTGGCTGATATGTCACCACCAGGCACACAGATGGATGAAAACACAAACACTGCAGCCGTGAACACCTAACCGAATCCTTTGCATATGTGTGTGTTTGTGAGATTGTGTGTGAGTTGTGATGGTGTGAAAGTCTCTGGATATGATCGCATAGTGCGTTTTGTCCGCACACTTCCAGTAATCTGTTCCACACAATCCTCAAGTGTCTTTCCTTCTCGTCCTCCCTTCCCCCCCTCCTCTCTCTGTCTGTTTTGCTCTCTCGCACTCCCTTTTCTTTTGCTTCTCTCCACCCTGAAGTGCCCTTTTTAATTGAACAGTCATCTGTTGGCTGTTTTCCTCTCTCCCCAACTCCCCTCCCTAACATCAGTCCATCCAATGGCTTCAGCCACTCTCTCTTCCCTTCTTTCTCTCTCTCTTCCATCATGCCATCTGCTTACAGCCCAGTGACTGGCAAGTACTATGCAATCTCTCCTTCTCTCCCTACCTCCTTTTATCTGTCCCTCCCACCTTCTCTGTTGGCATTGTTTGTTTGCATGGGTTGCTGTGCCTTTAAGTCCGCTGCCTGCGACTGGGGCCTAATATCATTAATCTGTACAAACTTGGTGTGACAGAAGCAGGAGGCACCACAGATTGATGATATTTTATTGTTATTGCAGTGCTACTATTAACTGTTCTGCAGTTCTGCTCACATTATTTTCCTTCTACCTCCACACGCGCCTGGCAGAGAGAGACCAGGGAAAGGGAGAGATCTGCAAATTGAACACACTGCTGGTTTGATAAAGAAAAAAATTATTAATTTAAGTGTAAAATTGCTGTTTTGATGTTATATTTCAGTGCCATTTTCTTTGCCAATAAATGCAGCTGAATCATTGGTCTCAAATCAAATCAAATCAAATCCCTTTATTGTCACTCAACCATATACACAAGTGCAACAGTGGGTGAAAGTCTTGGGTGCAGATTCGAGCAACATAGCAGTCATGACAGTGATGAGACATATACCAATTTACAATAAACATCAGATTTACACAACACAATTTACATATCTAATATACACATAATTACACACAACACAATATACAAATAATAGTTTACAATGTACAGTATACAATACACACAATATAGAATACACATACACACAATATAGAATACACAGTATACAATAAAAATAGTATATATAAAATATACAGTAGGTTGTATGTGCTGTATTGACATTCAGGCTGTCAGTTGATAATCAGTTGCCAGTGTGTTGTTAAGAGAGAATATAATTTATGACAGTCCAGTGTGAAATAATAAGATTAATAAAGTGCAGTGCTGATGTATATTGATCATGAGAGATCAAGAGTTCAAAAGTCTGATTGCTTGGGGGGAAGAAGCTGTCATGGAGTCGGCTGGTGCGGGTCCTGATGCTGCAATACTGCCTGCCTGATGGTAGCAGTGAGAGTATTATGTCCTGGAGGGAGGGAAGCTCATCTCCGATGATGTGTCTTGCAGTTCGCACAACCCTTTGCAGGGCTTTGCGGTTGAGGGCAGTGCTGTTGCCGTACCAGGCAGTGATGCAGCCAGTCAGGATGCTCTCTACAGTGCTGGTGTAGAACCGTGTGAGGATGTGTTGGTTCATTCCAAACTTCCTCAGCCGTCTCAGGAAGAAGAGGCGCTGGTGAGCCTTCTTCACAACGGCCTCAGTGTGGACGGACCATGTGAGTTCCTCAGTGATGTGGACACCGAGGAACTTGAAGCTGCTGACTCTCTCCACCGGTGCTCCATTGATGGTGATGGGGCTATGTTCTCTGTCTTTTCTCCTGAAGTCCACCACAAGTTCCTTGGTCTTGCTGACGTTGAGGGAGAGGTTGTGCTCCTGACACCAGCATGTCAGAGTGTGCACCTCCTCTCTGTAGGCTGTTTCTTCATTGTCAGTGATCAGACCTACCACTGTCGTATCTTCAGCTAACTTAATGATGGCATTGGAGCTATGTGTTGCCACACAGCAATGTGTGTACAGGGAATACAGGAGTGGGCTGAGTACACAGCCCTGCAGTGCTCCAGTGTTGAGGGTCAATGATGAGGAGATGTTGCAGCCCATTCTAACCACCTGGTGTCTGCTTGACAGGAAGTCCAGGATCCAGCTGCACAGCGAGCTGTTTAAGCCCAGAGCCCGGAGTTTCTCATCAAGCTTGGAGGGCACTATGGTGTTGAATGCTGAGCTGTAGTCTACAAACAGCATTCTCACATATGTGTTCCTTTTTTTCAGGTGGGAGAGAGCAGTGTGTTGTGTAGATGCAATGGCATCATCAGTGGAGCAGTTGTTGCGGTATGCAAACTGCAGTGGGTCCAGTAAGGTAGGCAGCACAGAGCAGATGTAATCTTTGATTAGTCTCTCAAAGCATTTTCTGATGATGGGGGTCAGAGCAACAGAACGCCAGTCATTTAAGTAAGTGATTTTGGATTGCTTTGGTACAGGCACAATGGTGGATGTTTAAAAGCATGCGGGGACTACAGACAAAGAGAGGGAAAGGTTGAAAATGTCTGTAAAAACACCAGCCAGTTGGTTCGTGCACACTCTGATGACGTGGCCCGGAATGCCGTCTGGACCCGCGGCTTTACGGATATTCACCCATCGTGAGGATCGGGTTACATCCGCTACAGAGACGGAGAGTGAACTAACCTCTGTAGCTTCAGCCGCAAGAGCTCTCTCCATGAGGGCGGTGTTATTTCCCTCGAAACGAGCATAATAAGTATTTAGCTCATCCGGGAGAGAGGCAGCGGTGTTTATGCCGGAGTTTTTATTCCCTCTGAAGTCCGTGATGATATTAATTCCCTGCCACATGCTTCTAGAGTCAGTGGTGTTAAACTGTCCTTCAGTCTTTTCCCTGTACTGGTGTTTGGCTGCTCTGATAGTTTTGCGGAGGGCATAACTGGCTTGTTTATGCTCCTCCGCATTCCTAGAATTAAAAGCGGATGTCTGCACATTAAGTGCTGCAGGAACATCGCTATTAATCCATGGTTTCTGGTTGGGGTAGATCCGTATTGTTTTGGTCGGTACAACATCCTCTATACACTTCCCGATGAAACACGTTATACTATCAGCGTAGAGCTCGATGTCATCATCGGAGACAGACCGGAACATCTCCCAGTCCACGTGATCAAAACGGTCTTATAGCATAGAATCTGATTGGTCCAACCAGCACTGGATCGTTCTGAGGGCAGGTGCTTCCTGTTTCAGATTCTGCCTGTAAGCAGGCAGAAGGAGAACAGAAGAGTGGTCTGATTTGACAAATGGTGGGCAGGGGAGGGATTTGTAGCCATCCCGGAAGGGAAAGTAGCAATGGTCCCAAACCCTTGTGTGTTGAAACTGATGTGTTGGTAGTATTTCGGTGCTATTGACTTGAGGTTGGCTTGGTTAAAGTCCCCGGTCACAATGAACATTGCCTCAGGGTGTGCGGTTTCCTGCTTGCTTATACTCCTATACAGTTCCTTGAGTGCCCGGTCTGTGTCGGCTTGTGGGGGGATGTATACAGCTGTGATAATGACCGCTGTGAATTCCCTCTGTAGCCAGAATGGTCGACACACAAGCATAAGCATTTCTCTTAAGGCCTGTTGAAGATTACAGAGATGGGTGAGAGGAACTTAATTTGCACACAAAGGGCACTCTGTTATTCTCTTACAATATATAGCTTTGATATACTTTTGAGAATTATGTATATTTTGCTGGATGTTTTTATAATGGATTGTATAACGCTTAATGCACAGTGCAGTTTTATTGATCAACAACACCTCTTACATTTGTACAGGCCTGGGCTTTACTGCCTAGATATTACCTCAGCAGCCATATCTGTTTATCAGTAATGTTTTAAACTGAAAATATTGCTGTTGTTATAACAAGTGCTGCCAATACTAAGTTAAATGTGAAGTGTGTAACTCCTGTGACAATAATGGCTCTAAACAGGACTGCAAAAATAATCACGATCACTTTGTGTGATGGAGAGAATAGGGATAGTTCACCCAAAATGATTTACTCACCCTCCTGGCATCACAGATGTGTATGACTTTCATTTCTTTAAAACTGATTATGGCAGATATGTTGATAATGTCAAACTTTATTGATTCCCATAGCATCTCGTGACCAAACTACATGACATCACATCGTTAGAACCAATAAAGTTTGACCTTATCAACATAGCCACCATATTTATTTTTTATGATTAATGATTTGATTTGAATTTGACTTAAATTTCACAATGTCAATCACACAAAGTGATTGTGTTGCTTCAGAATACCTGGAATATAGTGCACGTGTCAAATCAATTACTATTTACTGTGGTTTTATTTATTTATTTAATATATTTTTTTTTGGTGGTCTCCCTAGCTTGACACACAGGAGACAATATTCACTTTTATTATATGGCAAATAAGCACTGTGAAGACTTTTAAAAATTCAGCTTTTGTATTCCACGGAAGAAAGAACATCATAACGGAGATACATTAGGGTGAGTAAATAATAACAGAATTTTCATTTTTGGATGAGCTGTCCCTTTAAGCTCAACTATCATCACTGCTTAGAAATAAGAAATCTCTTAGTGTGAAATGCATGTTTTTTTTTTTTTTCATTTAAGAGCTTAAGGATCTGTTAAAGTTGTCAACATGATAGAACAAGTCATGTTTAGTGGAAGTTCATTTAGTATAAAAAAAAAAAAAAGGGTGGGCATATGTGTGCCTGTGTGTGCGAATTTGACTGATACACTCAGGGTTGTGCCAGAGAGTGTTGGCTGTACAAGGTCAGACCCAGAGCTCATTAAGAACAGAGACAGGGGAGGGGGGAATAACCTTATTCTGTAATTAGCCATTGTTTCCTCTTAACATTCTGATCAGGGAGGTAAGGGCAGGAAACCCAAGAACAGAGCTCACAAGCACCCAAGACATATGATACAGTGGAGCCCAGGCTTACTGTACAGTACACTCAAGTGGTACATTTTATTTTTTCGTTTTGAGGAAAGGTTTCAAGATTTTAATGTCAAGACTGTTCTGTAGTTGGGTGATTGTATTGCAGACGCTTTCTGAGTAGAGGCAGTCAGAAGAATGAGGAACACATTGTGGTGGGTTTTGAGAACCCATAAGATCGAAAAGCATCAGTTAAAGTCATTCATACTTAATCATGATTGATAGAGGCACCCTTATCTTCTTCCTCTTCCTTTTTCTCTATTTATTTTCTTCAAGCAGTGTTTATTTTTAAACAAATTATTTTAGTCATAGTTTTAGTAATTTAAATGTAGTCAATAGTGTCATATTCTTTAAATAAATGACGATTCTCACAGCATTTACTCACCTTCATGTCATCCCAGAATTCTATGACTTTCTTTCTTCTGCAGAACACACATGAAGATTTTTAGAAGAATATCTCACCTCTGTAGGTCCATACAATGCAAGTTAATGGTGACAAGAACTTTGAAGCTCAAAAAAACACAAAGATAGCACAAAAGTAATCCATACTACTCCAGTGGTTTAATCCATGTCTTCTGAAGCTATCCAATCTGTTTTGGATGAGAACAGACAAAATATAACTCCTTTTTCAATAGTCATCTTGTCATTGCAGTCACTAGGCACAATCGTGATTTCAAGCTCGATTACACTTCCTAGTGCTTTTATGCATGTGCGGAGCATTAGATGGCGCTAGGAAGTGTTACTGAGCTTGAAATCATTATCGCCAAGGAGACTGCTGATGTCATGATTTATAGAGAAAAAGGAGTTATTTTTCAGTCAATTCACATCCAAAACGAATTGGATCGCTTTGGAACACATGGATAAAACCACTTGAGTCTCATGGATTACTTCTATACTGCCTTTATGTGCTTTTTTAACTCTAAAGTTTTGGTCACCATTCACATGCACTGTATGGACCTACAGAGCTGAGATCTTCTTATCTTCATTTGTGTTCTGCAGAAGAAAGAAAGTCACACATCTGGGATTTCATGAGGGTGAGTAAATCATATGAGAATTTTCATTTTTGGGTGAACTATTCCTTTAATATTAGGCATAAAATTAAGACTAAAATGGCATATATTTTTACCTAGTTATGAATTCTTCATGCTTTAGAGACTGTTATTGTTTTTGTGTGTTTTAGACAGTTTCGGACAATGCATTATGCATTGTCCATTTTTACCTAAACAGCTTAATACAACAAAAGTAATGCAGTTTTGCCTAGCACATAATTTAGTTCAAGTTTACCTGTGTATTCACTTTATTGTTTGTGCTGATGAAAGTTATAAAATTATGTTTTTTTTTGTTTTTTTTTGTTTTTTATGTTTATAGTGAGGAAATCCCAAACATACTATGACAAGATTAGTTCAATCCGTTCTTTCTAGAACTCTTCTCTTCTTTTTTTTATTCTAAAAAACAGTGTTTGTGTATTTTTCCTCATCATATTTCTTATCCACAGTATGTTTTAATCAAAATCATTTAGTTATCGTCATGATACGTTTCCCACCCCCCCCAAATGTTTGTCAATGAACATTTTCGAGCTAGGGTTAGAGACCTGACTTGTGGCAACACTGAAGGTACAAAGTGAATCTGTATATGCTACACATAAACCTAACACAACAATCTTTAGGTTACAGTTTATAATAAACTTTGTTAGTCTGCTAGCGGTTCAGATTGAGAATAAGCTGTGCACTGCCTCATTCTGAGTCTGTTGTGTTGGTGAGTATTCAGAAAGCAAATGTTTTTCACAGCATCACCACTTTGTATCTCAGTCCCTCCCTTGCCTTAATCTGTCTCCAGCTGCAGTCTGGCTGTGGTCCATTCATCTGATGAGAACTTCCCTCCTGTCCAAGTCAACTTGCCACCTGCCCATCAATCAGTTCCTATCAGCTCTAGCTACTTTCATTTGAGCTTTGACAATTACAAAAGCTGGACAACATCACTAATATCAATCCCAGCCGCAATGAGCTAAAATATCTTTAAACTTCTCAGCAGAGACCCAGCATAATGTCATCTTGGCTGACGTCGAGACAACAACATTTACCATCTTGTCAACCTGGCATCCGAAGCGTTCACAACATTTCAGAAAACTTATGACCAAATTGCTGCTAAATTGCAGCCTTCACAAACACTACTGCATTGTACATTGGCGTCTTCCGCATCTAGACCTGTCTGTTAGGTGAGGAAGACTTTATGAGGCTGAAATGAATGAGGAATGGGATGAGGACAGTCAGTCATGTGGGATAGAAGATGCGGTGAGAACAACGAGAGGGGGACAGACTTGATGGGATTTCAGAAATCCATGTGGGGCATGATGAATGTCTGAAATTGGTTTGTCTGGAGCTTGATAAGTCATTTGTTTTCATTAGCCTGATGGTAGCCTAAGTCCATGGTGGTAGACTGATTGGTGTGTGGTTGAGGGGGCTTGGATGGAGATGAGGCCTCTATCCTGTCCTGGCTTCCTCATGCTCTAAGAGAATTATCCAAGCTCTACGGCCCGGCTCACCCTGCACCCCTGTGGACAGCTCCTGATCAGATAGGCCTCTGACAGCAAAATATCATTCACTCCCTGTCGCCGCTGTGCTCTCATTGGAGCATGTCCATTAAATATTGACGAGCCGTTATCTCTGGGCACTGAGGGAGACATAAAAATAATGCAGAGAATGGAGAAAGGATGGGGAGCAGGAGATAAAGTCAGACGTGAGAGTTTCACCTTACAAAACAGAAGCGATGTTCCCTTTCAGATGTGGTCAGTGAAACTGGTAAACTCTGCTTTTTCTGCTCTTAATAATTACATGGTCACATGTAAACCTAATCTTTTTAAGGCTTGTCCTTAAAGCCACATGTTACTTTAGCACACTTGCCTTGCATTTGCCTCTAGATGTCAGGTGCTGGTTAAAACAGGCATGTCACATGCACTTAACGGAGAGGATTGTATGCAGAACAATAAGGTAAATGCACTGTTGCTAGGCATACTAAGTTAATAGGCTTGCAGGTGGCACTTAAATGTGTCTTTCTGCTGCAGAGTGGATTTATGTGTGTGTGTGTGTGTGTCTGTGTGTGTCTGTTTGTGTGTTCGTGAGTGTGCCTGATCGTATTGCCTCAACCAAAGAAAAAGAAAAGCCACAAACCCTCTTGTTTTTGTTGAGCCTGAAGTCACCTTTCATAAGGCCTTGTCACTACTCACCCAGTGTGCACACACATAAACACACACTCACCCTGCAGTCAAATCAGGCACTGACATACATTGCTGTCACACTAAACATCGCCTACAGCATCAGGAAATAATCCAGCAGTGAATCTGTTGAATGAGAGTTAAGTTGCCTGTAAACCACTTTATTTAGCAAATAGTGGCATTTTAGTATATGATACATTTGAGACATAGTTTGGGGGAAGGGTTCATGGTCATACATGTGATGCACAAATACATACAGACAGAGAGAGAGAGAGAGAGAGAGAGAGAGAGAGAGAGAGAGAGAGAGAGAGAAGAGCAACATAATAATAATAATAAGTTCATTATTATTATAATATAGTGCCTTTCTACAAACTCAAGGCAGCAATGCTGGGGGGCCACATGAGGCTTTCAGGCCTTGGTTAAATGGGAGCCTTCACTACTGATTAGGAGATTAGGAGTGAGCAAGCATGGCTCCCATAAGCCAGCACACACTCAGCAGGAGGGAAGGGGTGCTGGAGAGTGCTCTGAAAGTATGTATGTGAGTGTGTGTGCAATGAAACATTTTTTAAATGTGCCGGTCTGTCTGTAGTACAAGCACTTGTTACGAGGAGAGGGTTCACCGCTACCTTATCAGAAGCAGTTGGCATATTCAGATTATGTTCTGGTCTGGACCGAACATGACATATTTGGACAACTAGTGCACCAATTAAAAGGTCACTGATTGGTTTAAATATGGCACAATCCATATTTACGGTTCTGAGACTTTGGCTTGCCTGGCACAGAAGGGGTTAACCTCTCTGGCCACGACAGTATAAAAGCAAGCAAAATCAATAGGAGGAAAAATACGAAAATGACATGCCCCTCCAGTTGGGAGATCTAATCTCTAATATCCATTTAAAACACTAGGACTCGCTTTAGCAATTATAGGCCATCTCCACTGGCGGCCTCTCCTTTGGAGCACAATGGAAATGCCTTTAAAATCTGCATTCAATACAAAAACAGTTTGTTTGATTCTAAAAAGCCATATTCAAACATCACTGATTGGATGTAGGGGTTGTTCTGATTTTGATAGAACCGAGTCCTTTTTTTATTTCTTTATTCTTTATTTTTTTATAGCTATTAGCTCTTCCATTGCTTGATATGTTCAAATTATGGTGTCTACTAGGTTAACCGCATGCATTAATACATATTGACATGACTGCATTAAAACCATGACATGTTCCAATTGGAAAATGCAGATCCCTTCTTTTTTCTATCTCCCTTTCCTCTCCGCTTCTCTCCTTCCTTCCCTCATTTTCAAAGTCTTAAGGAGCGCTTTGTAGTCGCCTCGTCCTGTCTTATCAGCGTTGCCACGAAGCACTTGCCTCTGTGACTGTCCTTATGTACCGAAAGAGCTTCTGCTTTTGTGCTTCCTAATGAACTTTGACCAAAATTAGACATACTCTTCAACTTTTTAATGCGGGGCCCCCTGAATGGCTCCTTTGTTGTGATGGCAGCACAGCACTGGGCTGCTGAAGGAATGTTGGGTTTCTCTCTCTCTTTACTTCTGTTTCTCTTTCTCAAAGACATGTGGAATTTCATACTTAGTCTCAGAGAGAGATCGAGACAGAGAGCAGAAGGATGGAACTCCCTTAGGCACTTTAGAGGACACTCCTCTGCTCTCACATATTCAACAGTGAGACAAACCACTCTTCATTTCACGTCAAGTCTCACGAATTTCCTCTGGTTTTTTTGTGTTTTTTTTTTTATTGCAGTTGATATGTCTCATTCTTTCTTGTTGGGGAGACCGGGGCTAGTTGTCACACTTTTTACTCCAGTGAATATTTCTCAGTGTAGGTTCATTTTTGAATGTCAATTTTTGCATAACTACATACCACAAAGCCTTATAGTGCGGTCACAGTTACCTTTGCAATGGGTGTAGAAGGCGTGCCTTCTGAGATTCTGAGTGCGTGTGAAACCAGCAAAAAACGAATTGTAAAGCAGCATCTTTTTAATGCTGTACTTTATACTTTGTGAGAGTGAGGTTAAAAAGAAACTCATCGTTAAAACTGAGTTCACCAAAACTGAATTTTCACGTGAAATCCACGAGGGAACATTTTTCGCCCCTGGAAGTTCATCGCGTGATATTCACGATTGTGTGGATTCCCATTGAGATGACTTTATTTCATCTGCGAAATTTTGCCATGCATAGGCTAATGTGACTGTGTCTTTGGCTACAAAAAAGCTACTGAATATTTTCACCGTTATCACTCAGGAAAAACGATGCAGCTCATTGAACACACTTTGACCTTTTGTGACAACTTTTCCAAATAGCGAGGAATGTTGAAATACTGTATGGGGTAAATTGTCACAGTGTATCCTTAAACTAGTGGAGTATATTTCACAAGTTTCCCCTGTCACCCCACCACCACCACCAAAACAAAATCTATGCCTCTTTTTAAATCTTCACCTGCATTAAACAACCTAAGCCATCTTTACACTGCAAAGGTGGAACAGAATCTGCATCTAAAGTGGCATTTAAATGTACACTGGCAGCAAAAATTTGGAATAATGTACAGATTTTGCTCTTATGGAAAGAAATTGGTACTTTTATTCACCAAAGTGGCATTCGACTGATCACAATGTATAGTCAGGACATTAATAACGTGAAAAATTACTAATACAATTTGAAAAAAAAAAAAGTTCAGAACTTCTTAAACTACTTCAAAGAGTTCTCATCATAAAATCCTCCACGTGCAGCAATGACAGCTTTGCAGATCCTTGGCATTCTAGCTGTCAGTTTGTCCAGATACTCAGGTGACATTTCACCCCACACTTCCTGTAGCACTTGCCATAGATATGGCTGTCTTGTCAGGCACTTCTCACGCACCTTACAGTCTAGCTGATCCCACAAATGCTCAGTGGGGTTAAGATCCATAACACTCTTTTCCAATTATCTGTTGTCCAATGTCTGTGTTCTTTGCCCACTCTAACCTTTTCTTTTAGTTTTTATGTTTCAAAAGTGGCATTTTCTTTGCAATTCTTCCCATAAGGCCTGCACCCCTGAGTCTTCTCTTTACTGTGTACATGAAACTGGTGGTGAGCGGGTAGAATTCAATGAAGCTGTCAGCTGAGGACATGTGAGGCGTCTATTTCTCAAACTAGAGACTCTGATGTACTTATCCTCTTGTATAGTTGTACATCTGGCCTTCCACATCTCTTTCTGTCCTTGTTAGAGCCAGTTGCCCTTTGTCTTTGAAGACTGTAGTGTACACCATTGTATGAAATCTTCTGTTTTTTGGCAATTTCAAGCATTGTATAGCCTTCATTCCTCAAAACAATGATTGACTAACAAGTTTCTAGAGAAAGCTGTTTCTTTTTTTTGCCATTTTTTACCTAATATTGACCTTAAGACATGCCAGTCTATTGCATACAGTGGCAACTCAAAAAGAAACACAATGACAATGTTAAGCTTCATTTAATGAACCAAATGGCTTTCAGCTGTGTTTCATATAATGGCAAGTGATTTTCTAGTACCAAATTAGCAATTTAGCATGATAACTCAAGGATAAGGTGTTGGAGTGATGGCTACTGGAAATGGGGCCTGTCTAGATTTGATCAAAAATGACTTTTTTCAAAAAGTGATGGTGCTGTTTTTA
Organism: Myxocyprinus asiaticus; assembly: GCF_019703515.2. Lineage (NCBI taxonomy): Eukaryota > Metazoa > Chordata > Actinopteri > Cypriniformes > Catostomidae > Myxocyprinus > Myxocyprinus asiaticus. Next base: position 45,528,383 of record NC_059344.1, read on the forward strand.
TTTTTGTATATATATATATATATATATATATATATATATATATATATATATATATATATATATATTTTTTTTTTTTTACATCAGTAATGTCCTGACTATATATTGTGATCAGTTGAATGCCACTTTGGTGACTTAAAGTACCAATTTCCTTCTGAAACAACAAAATCTGTACATTATTCCAAAATTTTGGCCACCAGTGTATTTACACAGACTGTTTCAGAGGTGGCACAAATGCATTTACACAACAATTACAAGTGCATATATAATATTATGAGATTAATATTTTAAAAATAAAATTATGAATATAGAAATATGAAATGAATAAAAATATGAAATTATACTTTTAATTATTAAATTATGAAATGTATGCTCTATCATGACAACAACAAAGTTTAAGTCTGCTCTGATGCTGCATTACATTTACAGAGATCCAAAGCAGCATCAGAACTGCCTCTGATACTTGGGGATTACTGTAGGTGGGTCAGAGTGAACATAATATAGGTTGGCTTTTATCTGGCATTGCATCTTTACAGGGCAGCATTATCTTGGCTGTGTTAAGCCTATTTCAGCCTATAATTAAACATTTAATAAGTCAAAAACAATTATGGGGCACACAACAATTCATGAAGAAAGAAAGAAAGAAAGAAAGAAAGAAAGAAAGGAAAGGTAACGTACAAAAATTGATGACACATAGAACACAACCTGCACTGATAAAAATGTGACAACATGCCCCAACATGACTTTCATGAAAATTCTATTGTTCTTGGAACACATTTAAAGCATTCAGCAGAATCTGCCTTCATAATATAAGTGACTCGTAATATATGCCAGTGTGGTTTGATTACATTCACTTGTTTACCCATGAGCTAAAACAAAAATATCTTGATAGTGAAAATTACTATGGAGGCCAGAATTCACGAAATGTTTTAATTAAAATGGTTTTGAACTAGGTGTTTGAAACCAGCACCCAAAACCTCTGATAGAGAAAATACACATTTACACAGTTGGACTTCTGACTATAAATCTTATTGTTACAGAGATACAGCAGTTGTGTCAATTTCCCCATGTGACAACTATCCTCAGTCTCCCTCATATTCTTTTCCATCTTTTTACTGTGTCTCTCTGTTTCTCCTTTTTCTTCGAGACTGGTGGAGGATTATAAATCAAGGTAATCGGGGCCTGTTTAACCTCGGCTAGGGTGTCGTCACCAGCCGTGTCCTCATGCTGTTTTACGCTTCCATTCTCCTCTCATCTGCCCACCTGCATCACTACGCTGCTTTATTGCCCCTCATGCTGCTCATCTACCTCTTTTCTGTGTGTCTGAGTGCGTGTATATGTGTGTACACATCCACACTGTCACACTCCTGATCTTTACAACACTCCCAATGTGCCTGACACCAGAATGTTAGGCAAGGTGGCAAGGGAGTGAGGGCTTACAGCATTTAAACCAAAATTTTACACACACACACACACACACACACACACACACACACACATTCGTACCCACACTCATCGTTGTTTGTGCTCCAATTACATATTTATGTTAGTCAAGCTGAGCAGAAAGAAAAGCGGAGGCACGTCAGTAAGTTTAGCAGGTGGGGGGTGATTGGTATCAACTCCCAGATGATGAGAGAAGATAGACACATAGACTGAACCTTTTCCCCACGCTATGACGCACACACACACACACACACACACACACACACACATCTCTCATCTTACACCTCCAGCATTTCATCTATGGGGAGAGACAGAGCAGAAAGTGGAAGAGAGACAAGTGGAAGTGGCCTAGTCTTTTTTGGAGAGAGAGAATGTGTACGTTGACTGCTGAAAATGGAATGAGATAGATGATGAATTTGCTTGATTCATTAGCATGATGAATGAGAGAGTGTTATCAGGCAAAGAGCAGAATCAGAGGCTGACTGATGTGTGTGTTAGGGATGGTAGAAAGAGAGTCAGGCCCTCAGGTCATTGACATTTAGAAACCCCAGAGACCTGGCTGCCCTAGAGCCCCAAACACATCGCAGGATGTCACACCCACACATGTACGCTTAATCAGAGAATACAGTTTTTAAAATCATTCACACTCAGTTAGACACACACTCTCTCACTTAACAAAAACCAATAGAAAACTAACAGACTACCTACGCACCATGCCCATAAGTAACAATGAGAAATCCATAAGAGCGATGTAAGCAGTTATAAATGAGTTTAATGTGCAGTGCATGGCCTGATGCCATGTTTGAGAGCACTGAATACAATTAAGAGAAAAAAAATATATACAGTATGTATGCTTCAATGGCTCTTGCCTTTTCACATTGTCGTCATTAGTGCCAGATTTATTGTTTTCTTATTTGAAAAATGGCTTCAATTTGCTTGTGGTCACTGGCCACTAAAATCAAGACAATCGAGACAGTAAAATGCATTTCTGTCCTCCATTAAGTATTGAAGCTCTGTTATTGCATATGTCTGTGTATCAGCTGTAAATGCAGCTGATAGAAGCTCTAAAGTAAAGCAAAGTTGTTGTTTTTTTCACTGTCGCTTTTCATCTTTACCGCTAATTATATAGAGAAGTATTGAGATTTGGATCATTAGCGATGCTAATAGTAGCACCCAGTGAAACTCACACACCTGGATTGGGCCGAGACAGCTGGGGTAGGTATGGATTATAGACACAGGTGCACTATTCAACAAGCCCGTCTGGCAGCATTAGAGGAATGTTCAAGTATGCACTTTAAACAAAGCAAAGACGCTAAAATTGTCCATCAGGGTGAAGTTCTCAGAGCTGCTTGTATCACTAGAATTTTTTTGTAGAGTATTCAGTCAATGTTCTCCTGACTGTTCTGGGTGAGTTTGTTAGTACTATGCCTAGTTATACACTGTAAACATTATTCTTGGATCGAGTAAATAAAGCTGATTAAACAATCAAAGATTTACTTGTTTTTTGGTTTATTAACTATTACAAAGTTCTAGGAACTTAAAACTTTCAGGAACATAAATAGAGCATTTTGATGCAATTTTTCAATCAAAATATCCCCCGTTTTTTTTTTTTTTTTTAAGTGGAAACAACAGGCATAGCAGGTGTGCTTGATAAATACATTTTGGAGTTAGAATAGAGATACAGTGAAAACATTGGTTCTGTGGTTCAGTCCAATTCACCCTCTTCCCAGCATCCATGAATAATGGCATGAATAATATGGTTGCATTGTTTGACCATTTGCAAATTATTTTAATTTGTTTTATTTATTTTGCTGTTGTTGATTTTGTTGTCAGGTTTAGTTACTTGTTTTCATGTGATTTCAGGATGAGTTTGCTTACTCTATTAAAATGTTCAGTTCGTTGATTGTTACATTTGCCATATTTCATGTACCAAGTCTAGGTTTCAAGGTATTTCATGTTATGAGTATTCATGTGATGTTGTCAGCACAACAAGGTCTTTGCTCTCTGTGACATGTAGTCAACATTTCTCATAGAAATGACCATGAGATGAAGCACTTAATATTGAACAATTTAAAACCATGAAGAGCAATTTGCAGATAATGCTTTTTAAGTTGAAAACTTAAGGAACCTTCTTAAAATTACTTAAATGAATATTCTGGGTTCAATACAAGTTAGGCTCAATTGACAGCATTTGTGTCAATTTTTGTGTTGGTTTACACAAAAAAATAATTTTGACCTTTTCTTTAAAAAAAAAAAAAAATTAGGTTGCAGTGAAGCACTTACAATGGGGTTGTGAATGGGGCCAGTTTTTGGAGGGATTAAACACAGAAACGTGAAGCTTATAATTTTATAAAAGCGCTTACATTAATTCTTCTGTTAAAACTTTTGTAATATTTGAGCTGTAAAGTTGTTTAAATCATCGTTACCGGGGTTACAGTGTTGACAGCATTATATCGTCATGGCAACAAATTTGTAAAATTGAATAGAACATTACACAGAAAAGGTTAGTAAGCAATCTTATCACATTTTATAACACACATATTGTTTACGTCTTGTAGCTATTCTTTTGAAACAGTGAGTATTTTAACATTTATGGATTGGACCCCATTTACTTCCATGCAAGTGCCTAACTGTGACTTTTTTTCTGTTTTAGTTGAAAAAATTTAAAATACATATTTGAGGTAATCAACATTATGCCACAAATGCTTTCGATTGAGCCTAACTTGTATTTAACCTGGACTATTCTTCTAATTAAATAAGCAATTGTTACTATGATGGCAGATTTTAAGTCATGAAAACTTGACACATTCACTCAGAATGATTAAGCAGATTAATAAAATGTCATTATTTACTGACATTTTTACATTTTGATGCATATCTATAAACAGAAAAAACACATATGAGATCAGATAAAAAAAACAAAAAAAAATGTTTTATCCAATTTGGACCCCAATTAAAAATTGTTCTAAATCTGATACATGTGTGATATCTGGTTATCTGACCTACATCTAAGTAAAATCAATAAGTATTTGATTGTCCTATTCATTCAGAATTTGTAATCATTGCTGCGTGACAGATAAACTAGCTCTGATCTGAAATAATAGTTTTAGGTAAAGTTAGAAGTGAATGCATGGGAGGGTAGTCAGTGGGGCCAAAATGATTTTAATTGTCAGTACCGTACATACACACATTGTTTTTACAAACTGTAGGATGAGTCGAAATTGTTTTCTGTGGTAATCAACAGCGATTACCTGTTTATTTAATATATTTAATACCTGATACCCTTTAATACATGTATTTAATATCTGTTTATAAAAAAAAACAAAAAAACATTTATTATGTCCCAGATGTTGTCGCTGGAGTTTTATTGGGGATAGGGTTGTTCTCATTAATAAATTAATTACATTCTTGTGATATTAAGTTGACATTTTAAGATATATCTAAGAACAATGGAAAGCTAAAATAATTTAACATTTGGTGACATTCACGTTAAACATTTATGAGGATTAATATTAAAAGTTGTAAAACGAATGACACTTGATAGTGCTGTTGTCAGCCTAGTGCTTCTTGGTGGGATATTAATGTAAACAGTCGGTTGTGTCTTAAGTGAATGTATACAGACGGGACAATATCTGATCTTGTTTTTATGTCTTGCAGACAGGGAGTCGCAGAACACAGGCCCTACCTGTACAAGTGGCTGGGCAGAGACTTCCTTTCACTGGTAGGAGGGCACATTCAGTGTCTGTTTACAGTAATGGCTCTTTTATGGTGGCAGGATGCTGGCTGTAGCAGTCAGGGCCAGGGGCACTACTCTCTCTCTCTCTCTCTCTCTCATGCTCTCTTTCTCTTTTTCTCCTTCAATGATAAATGGTCCTATCGCTGGTTTAAATTATTTCCTACAGATCTCATTTAGGGCCTTGAAGAAGAGATCCACCCTGTTTATTCATTTCACATTTGCACCCGGCTTCAATATCTTTGTCTATGCCTGCAAAGAATTACCCCCCCCCCCCCCCCCTCCAACCCCCTATTCTCAAGAAAAGGAGGGGAAAAAAAGCAATTTGCCCAATGTACATAAAATGATGCTCTCGCAGTTTTGATAACCTGCATAAATTATAAAGCGTAATTAAATATTATACCCTGTGAGTTGCCAAGGAGAAAGACTGAACGAGGGAGAGATGGATAGAAAGGGGTGACGCATAGAAAGAGAGGTTAAAAAAGAAGGAAGGGGAAAAATGGACGGAAGAGAGAGAGAGAGAGACAGCTGTGTGTAGCATGCACATGTAATAATTGTTCTTATTGATTATTTCTTAAGGTGAAATGGTTTAAAGATAACAGTAGCAGGGAAGGTAAAAGCAGATATCGTAGCGTGACACTGAGGCTTTGTTTGGCTCTCATAAATCAGAGGGGCTTTTGGCATTGTGAGATTGCTGCAGAGGTGGCCCATATATTTAAATGGAGTATTAAAAATTTAAATTGTTCAGCACAAGGAAAGCGTGGATGTGTCTCTTGTGAGCACAAGATTGACCCAAAAATATATTCAAATTACCAGCTAAACAGCATCTTCTCCACCCAGTGTGTGCGTGTTTGTGTGTGTGTGGGAAAGAGAGCTTGAATGAACACTTTAAACACAAGATTCACATTCTGAGCTCAGCAAAGTAGAATCACTGATTCAGAGATAAAGTATGTTGTATTGCTAGCTTTTCCATCCTATCTTAACTTGTATAACTTGAAGATTGCATATTACAAAGGACTTGATGAGTGAGTTGACATTACCATTTAAGCCCCACATTACACTATCATATGCATATCTTTACAAAATATTATACAACAGTTTGTTACGGTCCTCTAATCTGATTGTTCGAGTGTTCCAATAGTGCTGATGTTTGGTATAAAAGCACTGGGATGCTTCACTGTTTGTATCACTGCTCTTGTTTTTTTGTTTTTTTTTGGGACTGTTCCCATTAGTGGAGCAAAAAATAAAATTAAAATAAAATAAAAATAAAAAAACTGGCCATACTTGGTCTAAAATGTAAGTTACTCGATTTTAAAGCAATATTCCAGGTTCAATACAAATTAGACTCAATCGACAGCATTTGTGGCATAATGTTGATTACCACAACCAATAAATAAATAATATAATTTCAACTCTTCCCTCTCTTAAAAAAAAAAAAAAAAGCTAAGTTACAGAGAGGCACTTGCAATGGAACTGAATAGAGCCAATATTTGGAGGGTTTAAAGTAGAGCCCGACCAATATGGGATTTTTGAGACCGATTCCGATACCGAATTTAAAGGAGGAAAATTCACCGATTACCGATATGGTGGCCGATATAGTTAATTTTTGAGCTGGAATGAAAACAGACTTTTTCTATGTGGATTGTTCACAGATTTTGCACCGATATGACTATGCAAAGGTACTCAGAAGGCTGCATTCTTAAACAAATATTTTTGTCAAAGAATATTTGACATTATTATTATACATTGTCAACAAATTCTAGAAATGGTGTGGTGGTGGTGTAGTGGACTAAAGCACTGAACTGATAAGTGGAAGGTTGTTGGTTCAGTCCCCACAGCCACCACCATTGTGTCCTTGAGCAAGGCACTTAACTCCAGGTTGCTCCAGGGGGATTGTCCCTGTAATCAGGGCACTGTAAGTCACTTTGGATAAAAGCGTCTGCCAAATGCATAAATGTAAATGTAGAAATGAACACTGAGAAAATAAAGAAGAAATAAAAATACAATAAATAGCTTAAAAAAACATCAGTACTGTATGTTCAGTATAAGTCAGTTGCTGACCATTAAAATAAAGAATAAATAAAAATACAATAAATAGCTAAATAAACACCAGTACTGTATGTTTAGTATTCTTCTATACAAGCTCAGGGGAAACTTTAAAAGGTGGAAAACCAGACTTTTAAATATTACATTTTATAAATGCAACGACTGGAATTGTTTGGTTGAAGGGGGTACCAAACTGTGAATCCTTATCAAAACAGTTTGGTGAATACATGTTTACACATTAGCTTCCACTCAGCTGACAAGCAATGAAAGTAGCTACGTGGTTAGCTAGTTAGCTATAAGCTCGTTGTCACGGAGAGTAAAAGATGGACCAGCATTGTGGCTATGTCTCGTTTGGAAGGCTATGTCCCCCGGAGGTCGCATTTGTCGGCCGCATACGTCATCGAGGCGTATTTTATTTTTTTTGTCTTTCTTTTTCTTATTTTTTTATCTATTGTCAATGCCTTTTATGTATATGCACTTACATTTATACAATTGTTAACCTTTTTTGCATTCCCAATAAAAAAAATAAAAAAAAAAATAAAAAAAAAATGAAATGAGACAGCCTTGATGACGTATGCAGGCCGACAAATGCGACCTCCGGAGGATGCAGCCTTCCAAACAAGACACAGCCTGTGTCTCACCAACTAGGCAACAACACAGCATGAAATCAACACTCAACAGACACGATCCACCACCGCACTGTTGTCTGCTGTGCTACAAAAAGGTGCTCTGATGTTTATCTTTCAATCTGCTACATTACTGACTGCACTGACAAACTATAGCTGGCTAACAGCAAACAGACACGTGTGACATGATTGTCAGGGACAGGGTTAACGTTATATTAGTTATATTGAAAAGGGAAAATGATGGGGTCATTTTTTAATAACTTTCCAGTATGTATTTCACAAACTAGTTAGCAGTTTACCGAAAAGACACCACTCAACTCCGCACCGCTCAACTCCGCCCTGTCTGCAGAGCCACCGTCAGTTCAGAGTCAGCTCTGTAAACAGTGGAGTCGGAGCACGCTCTGCTGGACAAACTACATAATGACACCAATTATAAAGCATTGTTTTCTGCATTAAATGTTCTGAAAAAAGTTTTCATATCTGCGCATATCGGTAAACATATACGGCGATACCGATATATCGGTGAAAGGCTAATATATCGGCCGACCGATATATCAGTCGGGCACTAGTTTAAAGGCAGAAATTTGAAGCTTATTATGTTATATTAACACTTACAATTGAAGTCAGAAATTTACATACACTTAGGTTGAAGTCATTAAAACTAATTTTTTTAACCACTCCACAGATTTAATATTAGCAAACTATAGTTTTGGAAAGTTGTTTAGGACATCTACTTTGTGCATGATGCAAGTAATTTTCCAACAAATGTTTACTGACAGATCGTTTCACTTTAATTTACTATATCACAATTCCAGTGGGTCAGAAGTTTACATACACTAAGTTAACTGTGCCTTTAAACAGCTTGGAAAATTCCAGAAAATGATGTCAAGCATTTAGCCAGTTAGTCAATTAGCTTCTGATAGGAGGTGTACTGAATTGGAGGTGTACCTGTGGATGTATTTTAAGGCCTACCTTCAAACTCAGTGCCTCTTTGCTTGACATCATGGGAAAATCAAAAGAAATCAGCCAAGACCTCAGAAAAAAAAATGTGGACCTCTACAAGTCTGGTTCATCCTTGGGAGCAATTTCCAAACACCTGAAGATACCACGTTCATCTGTACAAACAATAGTACGCAAGTATAAACACCATGGGACCACGCAGCCATCATACCGCTCAGTAAGGAGATGCATTCTGTCTCCTAGAGATGAATGTAGTTTGGTGCAAAAAGTGCAAATCAATCCCAGAACAACAGCAAAGGACCTTGTGAAGATGCTGGAGGAAACAGGTAGACAATATCTATATCAACAGTAAAACGAGTCTTATATCAACATAACCTGAAAGGCTGCTCAGCAAGGAAGAAGCCACTGCTCCAAAACCACCATAAAAAAGCCAGACTAGTTTGCAAGTGCACATGGGGACAAAGATCTTAGTTTTTCCTCTGGTCTAATGAAACAAAAATTTTACTGTTTGGCCATAATGACCATCGTTATTTTATGAAAAAGGTTGAGGCTTGCAAGCTGAAGAACATCATCCCAACTGTGAAGCATGGGGGTAGCAGCATCATGTTGTGGGGGTGCTTTGCTGCAGGAGGGACTGGTGCACTTCACAAAATAGATGGCATCATGAGGAAGGAAAATGATGTGGATATATTGAAGCAACATCGCAAGACATCAGCCAGGAAGTTAAATCTCGGTCGCAAATGGGTCTTCCTTATGACAAAATGGCTTAAGGACAACAAAGTCAAGGTATTGGAGTGGCCATCACAAAGCCCTGACCTCAGTCCGATAGAAAATTTGTGGGCCGAACTGAAAAAGCATGTGCGACAAAGAGGCCTACAAACCTGACTCAGTTACAACAGTTCTGTCAGGAGGAATGGGCAAAAATTCCAGCAACTTATTGTGAGAAGCTTGTGGAAGGCTACCCAAAATGTTTGACCCAAGTTAAACAGTTTAAAGGTAATGCTACCAAATACTAACAAAGTGTATGTAAACGTCTGACCCACTGGGAATGTGATGAAAGAAATAAAAGCTGAAATAAAACATTCTCTCTACTATTATTCTGACATTTCACATTCTTAAAATAGTGATCCTAACTGACCTAAGACAGGGAATATTTTCTTCGATTAAATGTCAGGAATGTACAGACTTCAACTGTACTTTAATTCTTCTGTTAAAACTAGTGTACTATTTGAGCTGTAATGTTGTTTTAATCATTTAAAGCAGCAGACTGCTAGATTACAGGGTTTACAGCGTTATGCCATCATGGCAACAAAGGTGTACAAATGGATATAACTATACATAGAAAGGTTAGTTATTGATTTTATCAGACTAAAATCATATTAACACACATATTGTTTACATCTTGTGCATGTACTTTTGAAACAGTGAGTATTTTAAAGTGTATGGATTGGCCCCATTCACTTACATTGTAAGTGCCTCAATGTAACCCACTTTTTGCTTTTTTTTTTTTTTTTTTTAAAGAAAGGAAGAGACAAGTCAAAATAATTTTTTGTAGTAATCAACATTGTGCCACAAATGCTGCTGATCGAGCATAACTTGTATTGAACCCATAATATCCCTTTAACTTCTTGTTTTTAGTCTTGTTGTACTGAATATCAATATGATTACCTTTGGCAGAATCAAACCATGCTTATATTCAGCACAATGGCACTTTTGCTTGCGTGATATTGCTTAAATGACACAATAATGACCAGTTCCCATATCACACAACCACACCAGTCAAAGGTGGCAGTAATAATTGGTTTGAGTAGAGAAAATCAGATGACATCAGTCTTTCTCTGTGGATCATCCTCATCTTCTGCAAGCAATCTCCTATGGCAAGCCGTTTTAGCTTTTATTCATTTGCAGGATATGAATTGTTGATATCAACAATTCAGTTTTCACTAGTTAAAATTCTAATTCTTGATACCAAGAATGTAATTTTCACTAGTGGAAATGCCAATTGTTGATATCAATAATTACATTTCCACTAGAAAAAATGTGAATACTTGATATGAAAAATGACAACATCACTCGCAATCACATTCTTGATATAAAAAATGGGATTTCAACTAGTAAAAACCCTAATTTTTGATATCTATAATTGAATTTTCACTAGTTGAATTTCAAAATGATCTTTGATACTGTTGCAAGCCGAATTGACTTTTATTCATTCGTAGGATATGAATTGTTGATATCAACAATTACATTTTCACTAGTTATAATGCTAATTCTTGATATCAATAATGTCATTTTCACTAGTAGAAATGGCAATTGTTGATATCAGTAATTGCATTTCCACTAGTAAAAATGTGAATTCTTGATATGAAAAATGACATCATCACTCACAGAAATCACATTCTTGATTTCAAGAATTTCAACTAGTAAAAACCATAATTTTTTGATATCTATAATTGAATTTTCGCTAGTAAAAATTCACACCAATATGTCATTCACTCCTATGCAAAACGCAATATCAAAAATTAGTTTCTTACTATTTGAAAGTCCAATTTCACATATCAACAATTCTTTTCTTACTAGTAAAAAATATAATTTTTGATATCAAGAATGTAATTTCTACTAGTGGAAATGCCAATTTTTTATATCAACAATTGAATTCCAACTAGTAAAAATTTTCATTTTTGATTTCAGATATTCAGTTTTCACTAGTAACAATTTTAATTTCTGATATCTGTAATGTAATTAATTACTAGTAAGAAAGTATTTTTAGATATCATTCATTACATTTCAAATTATTGATATCTGAAATCAATTTCAAGATATCAGAAATACCAATTGTAATATGTTGAAATACATTTACAGATATCAAAAATGACCATTTTCACTAGTAATTCAGTTGTTGATATCAAGAATGAACATTTTACTAGTAACCATATAATTATTGATATCAGCAAAGGGAGCTTTACTAGTAACAATTATTGTCTTGATATCAAAAATGGCCTTTGCAACTAGTGAAAATAGAATTACTGGTATCTTCAATGTGATTTTAAATGGTAAAAATACTATTATCGATATCTAGAGATACAATTTTAACAGGTAAGAATAGCTATGGTAATGAGTTTATGAATATTAATGAGACCTGGTTTTCCCATGAATCCACTTTTAGCACCAGTAGTAGCAGGTTTAAAAATGGAGGGAGACGTCCCATGTGGGTAAAAACAGCAAATTTTTTACATTTTTATTTTTATGTTTAAGAAATGGAAAATAAAAATGTATTTCAATTGTTATTTTTTGTTCATTGTTAAAAATAAATAAATAAATAAAAACAATATTTAATTTGCATATTTGGGCGGCACTGCAACGCCCCTTTAATCTGATTGGCCAACCCACGCCGTTTTCGGCACTGGCTTAATCCTTTTAGCCAGAATAACAGATGGTACCGCTCTGCATATTTGGCTCAATTTTAATTAAATACTGTCCCGAACTACCACTCACTGTAAACTAAACATGCCATATGCAAAAAAATCTTGTTGCCGGGCACAAAGCTGGTGCTGTTGCGAGATGTCTCTAATGGATGATGCGTAAGAGATCGCAAGCCATATCATATGCTGACTGGGAGTATAGTCTCATATACAGCTCTGGAAAAAATTAAGAGACCACTCCAAATTTTTCTTAAATCAGCATCTCTACATGTATGGCAGCCATTACATTCCAGTGTCTGTTGAATTTCTGCTTGAATATTTGTGCCAGTAGCAGCATAAAGTCACCCAACAGCAATGTGAAAGACTGGTAGAGAGCATGCCAAGACACATGAATGCTGTGATTGACAATCAGGGTTATTCCACCAAATACTGATTTCTGAACTCTTCCTAAGTTAAAACATTAGTATTTTGTTGTTTAAATATTTATATGAACTTGTTTTCTTTGCATTATTCAAGGTCTGAAAACACTGCATCTTTTTTGTTATTTTGACCAGTTGTCATATTCTGCAAATAAATGCTCTAAATGACAATATTTTTATTTGGAATTTGGGAGGAATGTTGTCAGTAGTTTATATAATAAAACAAAAATGTTAATTTTACTCAAACACATACCTATAAATAGTAAATCCAGAGAAACCAGAGCTGTATATAATATATTATTTTTATATTGAATAAATTGTATGATTTTGTAATACATTTGTTTTCATTGCATATTAATAAATGTTAATATATACAGTGCATCCGAAAAGTATTCACAGCTCTTCACTTTTTCCACATTTTCTTATGTTACAGCCTTATTCCAAAATGGATTAAATTCATTATTTTCCTCAAAATCCTACAAACAATACCCCATAATGACAACGTGAAAGAAGTTTGTTTGAAATCTTTGCAAATGTATTAAAAATAAAAATCACATGTACATAAGTATTCACAGCCTTTGCTCAATACTTTGTTGAAGCACCTTTGGCACCAATTACAGCCTCAAGTCTTTTTGAGTATGATGCTACAAGCTTGGCACACCTATTTTTGGGCAGTTTCTCCCATTCTTCTTTGCAGGACCTCTCAAGCTCCATCAGGTTGGATGGGGAGTGTCGGTGCACAGCCATTTTCAGATCTCTCCAGAGATGTTCAATCGGGTTCAAGTCTGGGCTCTGGCTGGGCCACTCAAGGACATTCACAGAGTTGTCCTGTAGCCACTCCTTTGTTATCTTGGCTGTGTGCTTAGGGTCGTTGTCCTGTTGGAAGATGAACCTTCGCCCCAGTCTGAGGTCCAGAGCGCTCTGGAGCAGGTTTTCATCAAGAATGTCTCTGTACATTGCTGCATTCTTTTTTCCCTCGATCCTGACTAGTCTCCCAGTTCCTGCCGCTTAAAAAACATCCCCACAGCATGATGCTGCCACTACCATGCTTCACTGTAGGGATGGTATTGGCCAGGTGATGAGCGGTGCCTGGTTTCCTCCAGACATGACGCTTGCCATTCAGACCAAAGAGTTCAATCTTTGTTTCTCATGGTCTGAGAGTCCTTCAGGTGCCTTTTGGCGAACTCCAGGTGGGCTGTCATGTGCCTTTTACTGAGGAGTGGCTTCCGTCTGGCCACTCTACCATACAGGCCTGATTGGTGGAGTGCTGCAGAGATGGTTGTTCTTCTGGAAGGTTCTCCTCTCTCCACAGAGAAATGCTGGAGCTCTGTCAGAGTGACCATTGGGTTCTTGGTCACCTCCCTGACTAAGGCCCTTCTCCCCCGATCGCTCAGTTTGGCCAGGCGGCCAGCTCTAGGAAGAGTCCTGGTGGTTCCAAACTTCTTCCATTTACGGATGATGGAGGCCACTGTGCTCATTGGGACCTTCAATGCTGCAGATATTTTTCTGTACCCTTCCCCAGATCTCTGCCTTGATAAAATCCTGTCTCGGAGGTCTACAGACAATTCCTTGGACTTCATGGCTTGGTTTGTGCACTGACATGCACTGTTAACTGTGGGACCTTATATAGACAGGTGTGTGCCTTTCCAAATCATGTCCAATCAACTGAATTTACCACAGGTGGACTCCAGTCAAGTTGTAGAAACATCTCAAGGATGATCAGTGGAAACAGGATGCACCTGAGCTCAATTTTGAGTGTCATGGCAAAGGCTGTGAATACTTATGTACATGTAATTTTTTTCGTTTTTTTATTTTTAATAAATTTTCAAAGATTTCAAACAAACTTCTTTCACATTGTCATTATGGGGTATTATTTGTAGAATTTTTAGGAAAATAATGAATTTAATCCATTTTGGAATAAGGCTGTAACATAACAAAATGTGGAAAAAGTGAAGCGCTGTGAATACTTTCCAGATGCACTATATATACATATATATATATATATATATATATATGTATGTATGTGCTACATGTTCTTCTATTCTATTCTATTTGCAGAAGGAATGTTTGGGAGCCTAAAATGTATATTACATTTACACTACAGTTAAAGATATAAATAACCATCTTAAGACAAATGTTTTTGTTAAACATCTTATGTGCCTAAGACTTTTACACAGTAATATATATATATATATATATATATATATATATATATATATATATATATATATATATATATATATATATAGATACAGATATTTAAATTGACATTATTTCCTAAGTCCACAAGATGGTGCAACTAGACAGATAAACCAGACAGCACAATGTTATTACTGAAAAGAACATTCCTGGCTGTTAAATTAGTGCATTCCATTTTAAACTAAAGTGCATAAAATAATAATAATAATAAAAATAAATAAAAATAAAAAGATTTAGCCAATTTATTTTCTCAAATGTTAAGTAAAAATTAAAATGTGAAAACTATTATTTTCACGGATTCTTTACACGCACAGGCACAGACAGGTGAGTTCAATCAAGTTCACCTACATAGTAAGATGTTTGTTGGATTTTATATCTACTCCTTCTTGTTCCTATTACCCAAACATTAATTTAGCCTTCAATTTTATGCAAAGTGATTGAACACGTTTTCATACATTTATCAACAGTGCACAGATACATTAGACACAATAGTATCCATCTGCTGAGCCGCAGGGCCGTAGGTTTGACACAGAAGTATAAATCGGCCTTAAGTCACAGCAGTTTCAGGCCCGCAGTCTCCAGACTGACGTGACGGGCAGAGCTAATGACAGAACAATCATGTCGGAGAGCACGGTAAGTTGTTGTCTATGTCAAGTTTTATTAAATCTAGCATTTTTGGTAAACAATTACTTTATTAAGCTAAGTGTTTATCTGCTAACTACTGGATCTGTATACATGTATTTCTCGTTATACTTATAGAAGCTTAAATTAGTTTTCATAACAAATATTATTCTGGAAACAGTTCGATTAGCATTAAATGCCCATTCATTCTTTGTCTTTTTAAGTACTCTTTGTAGCTTTATGAACAGGAAGATAATCAAATGATCATATAAAATATAGTAAAATGGGTAACACCTTACAATAAAGTTTAATTTGTTAACATTAGAGTTAACTACATTTGTTAACTTGAAAAACAATGAGCAATACTTTTAAAGCATTTGATAATCTTGGTTAATGTTAAGTTCAACATTTACTAATATATTTTTTAAATTATGAGTTGTAAATTTTAACATTAGTTCATAAAATATAAATTAACAAAGAACAATGTTTTATAAATTTACATTATATAAATTCTTGATATCTGTAAATGTATTTCAACATGTTACAATTGGTATTTCTGATATCTAGAAATTGATTTCAGATTTCAATCATTTTGAATGCAATTAATGATATCTAAAAAGACTTTCTTATTAGTAATTAAATACATTACAGATATCAGAAATTAAAATTGTCACTAGTGAAAACTGAATATCTGACATCAAAAACGAGTATTTTTACTAGTTGGAATTCAGTTGTTGATATCACAAATTGGCATTCCACTAGTAGAAATTACATTCTTGATATCAAAAATTATATGTTTTACTAGTAAGAAAAAAATTGTTGATATGTGAAATTGGACTTTCAAATAGTAAGAAACTAATTTTTTATATCAATAATTGTGTTTTGAATAGGAGTGAATAACATATTGGTGTGAAACGTTACTAGTGAAAATTCAATTATTGATATCAAAAATTAGGGTTTTTACTAGTTGAAATTCCATTTTTGATATCAAGAATGTGATTTCTGCAAGTGATGACGTCATTATTGATATCAAGAATTCACGTTTGTAATGAAGTTCAATGGAAAGGAGGAGGTGAGCACCGGCTTAACAACATAAATAATCATTTAATGAGTAACAAAAAGACAAACACAAACACATGCAGGGCAGCTGCCCATAACTCTCTTTCTCTGGAACTGCTGCCTCCGGTCACCTTTATCCCTCTTGTGGGCTTGATTAGCCTGATTAGGGGCGGGGTGTGCAGCATCACGACCCGACCCAACCCTCCTCCCTGCCACAACGTTTTTACTAGTGAAAATTACATTCCTGATATCAAGAATTAGCATTTTAACTAGTGAAAATTGAATTGTTGATATCAACAATTCATATCCTGCGAATGAATAAAAGTAAATTTGGCTTGCCACAATCTCCTGTCATCATGGTTTCCCACATTTGACACCCAGCTCACAAGCCAGGTTGTGTAGGTGTCCATCCACGTCACTCTGTGAGAGTGTGAGTGTATGTTTGCTGTAATAGTGAAAAGCAGTGAGTAACAGTGTGTAATATGGTTTTATAGATGCATGAATCTGCTCCGTGGATGTGTGTGACAGAAGATGTCCAGGCGTGTTTACAGAGTGTCTCAAAAAATATTATCTTTGGTTTACTTTTTAAAATATATATCATCTAAAATGAACAGTTCACCCAATGAAATGAAAATGATAATTTACTCTCCTTGATGTTATTCTAAACCTTGATGACTTCTTTCTTCTGTGGAACATAAAAGGAAGTGTAAAGCCTAATGTTTGCACAACTCTTTTCCATTCAATGAAAGTGAATGGGGACAGATGCTTTGCAGAGCATGACTCGTGTACTATACTGTGAGTTTTCTGAAGCCATTTGATAACTTTGTGTGAGATATGGACTGAAATGTTATTTCTTCGTCCATGATGAAGAAGTCATGTTAATTTTTGATAGAAAGAGTAGAGACGACTGGAAATTACAATCTCACATTGCCCACTTGAGCACCAAGGCTCATTGTGTCAGAGCACATGTAATTACCATTTAGCCACAGCTCCAACATGATGTGTTAAGCTAAAATTATACTTCGGTCAAATGCTGAGTGTCCACGTACAGGTCGCGTGACACAAATCTCTTCATCAGCAGAGTGCTCAAGCACTGAACGCACGTAGCCCGATTTTTCTAACTCCGCGTCTCTGAACGTGCAGAATGCGCATGCGCCTGGAATTATTTGCTGTAATTAGTTGATTCACAAGGTGGCAACACACACATTTGAGCCATTGCTGTCATGAAGAAGCACTATGAGAAGATGTCATGGATGTGCTAAACAACAGGAGATGACGGTGGAAACAACAACAGTTGATGTGCACGCCAAGAGCGTGCATTGGTATAATTTGAGTCTGAATGAATATAAAGAGATCTTTATTGGTCTAAACACCTGAAGAGAAATAGTCCAGTATCCCATAGCAGTCATAGTGTGCATGCAGTAACCACCTGTGCATGCGCACACAGTCAAATGTAGTATACTTTGACAGGTTCACGTTCGACTGTATGCTGGCACTGAGTGTTCGTGTCAAAACCGAAGTATACTTTGGGCTGGATTACACTCAGCTAACTCAGTCTAGTGTGTAAACTCCCAGCCAGAAAAGCAGTAAAGTGCTGTTGAAAGGGTTTTATTACAGTGTGCATTAAGCCTCAGTGTGGCCCATATCTCTTGGTTACAATACCAATACCAGTCCATGATTCCATGAATACTGTAGTCCAGAATGCTCAGTGAGTGAGCTGTTGCAAAAGACATTAAAGGTGATGCCAGAGTGAATGTCTGATGGATTTTTATAAGTGTTTCATTAACTGAATAAATATACACATTATGTATTTATTTACCAAAATAAAAACAAAAGAAAACACATCTATGCATCTCTGCCACTGGAACCCTACTGGAGCTGATGATATTCTCCTGTCTTTTGTGCATTTATTCAAATTTTACAGACTGGAGACTTTTTCCAGTTCAGCACCTCAAAACACTTGAGTGTGAGAAAAACGCATTATGCCTGTGTTATTATACAATTCATCACCAATAATAGATTTGTTTACAGGGCCCTGACGCAATGTGCTCACAGCGCTGCTTTTCCAAAATAATAATGATAATAGTAATAATAACCCAAATGGTGGGGAGAGGCTTGGGAGAGGGTGTGTGTTCATCGTCGGGGAGGGTGAGTAGAGGGTACTGGTACGTTTGAAAGAGTGTAGAATGTGAGAGCAGCTATAATAAGGCCTGATAGGACCGAACAACACTATTTGGGTTGGGTATAGTGGGTAGAGGTTCTGAGCTGCGATTCCTGATAACAATGGACCGTAGCTCCACATGTGAGTTTACAAAAGTCCTTTTTTAAACGTGTTTCCCAAAAGTGCACTTAACATGAACACTCGAGTAATAACTGGCGATACTATATAATATCGATATTTAGGTCACAATAAAAATATTATTATGGTTATTTTTGGTGTATTGTGATTCAAAACTATGATATATTGCGATATTTCACTCAATATTTCTCATTTGTCTTCATCAGACTTAAGAGATCTGTTTCCAAATCTCCAAATGCATTGTTAAATTAATATTAAAGTGCCAGTTTATTTCCTAGCATCTATGTACAATGCAAAGCCATAAGAGCATATAAGACCATAATGGCTCCCTGTTTCTGTAGTTAGGTCAATGTATCTAGTCTTTCTAAAAGTAAATTATAGTAGTAGCGTAGTTATAATAGTAGTTATAATAGTAGCCTAAACACTTTAAAAACATTATTTATTACAACACAGTTTCAATGCACAGAAGTATAATTGATTTCACCTAAAAGGTTAGCCTAAACATGATATGATACTAACATTTTTGTCAAAATACCTCAGTTAATGTTACTACTGTAAAATTGTGATACATTTTAGTAAGGGAGGGTGATTATGTATAAAGCATGATAACTGAACCTTCTAAGGGACTGTTGTTGAATTCCTAAATCGATTTGGCAAAAATACTTTTTTTTCCCATCACCGCAATTTTAATGTGGAAAAATGTAAATAATAATATCGATATTTGGCATGCAAATATCGATACAATATCTCAAGAAAAAATATCACAATTCTTTAACATATCAATATTTTTCCCACCTCTATGCTCGAGGATGCTACTTACATGCTACTGGTACTTAAAGGGATAGCTCGACCAAAACTGAAAATTCTGTCATCAATAATACCAAAAGCATACTGTATGACTGACTAAAGAAGATGTTAGATTCTGATTCTGAGAATGTTAGCCTCAGACACTGTTCACTTTCATTGTCATTCCAATACATGAAAGAGAATGGTGTCTGAGGCTAACATTCTGTCTCCTTTTGTGATCCACAGAAAAAAATTAAGTGATATGGGTTTGGACTAACATAAGAGTGAGTGAACGTTGACATAATTGTAGTTTTTGGGTGAACCTTCCTTTTAAAGGGATAGTTCATCCAAAAATGAAAATTCTCTCATTTACTCACCCTCATGCATCCCAGATGTGTATGACTTTCTTTCTTCTGTAGAACACAAATGAAGACTTTTAGAAGAATATTTCAGCTCTGTAGATCTATTCAATGCAAGTGAAAATGACCAGAACTCAGAAGGCCCAAAAAGCACATAAAGACTGCATAAAAGTAATCCATATAACTCCAGTGGTTAAATCCATATCTTCTGAAATGATATGATTGGTGTGGGTGAGAAACACATCAATATTTAAATCATTTTTATTGTAAATCTCCACTTTCACTTCTACATTCTATTGTGGAAGTGACTTTAACGTTCACATTCCGCCACCTACTGGTTGGAACTGGTAAAAGGTGGGGATTTATAGTAAAAAAGGACTTATATATCAAGTACTGGAAGGGCAATGACATGTACATAACTTTATATATAATAACATGTCTGACAAACATCTTTGGCTGCTGCATTGCGTCTTGTTGTTCCAGTGTATCGTCTTCATTATTATAGGCTGTTATAAAATAATCTGTTACAAAATGTACAAAAGATTGCATAATAAAAAATATAATGCATCATATTTTGTCATTATGTGAAGATTCGCTGTCCAACTCTGAAAAAATGTGCACAATGTGCATCTGTCTGTTCTTCTTTCAGGTTACCATTGTAATCTTAGTAAGCATGCACCAGTTTTTTTTTGTGACTGAACCGTCTATTTTCAAATCGCAGTTGGCTTAACAGGAGACACCATAACCATTGCGTTTTTAATATGCGTGTTAAGTTGAAGTTCAGTCCACTGCCACACTCCTGATGTGTGTGTCTCCCAAAGTGTTCTCTTCCGTGAGGTAAGCAGCAATGCTCCGCATTGTTGTTGCTGTGATGATTCATGAAGCATTCCATTCAACTCAGAGTGTCGGAATTTCCACCTTTCTACCGGGAAAAGTGCAACAGAATGACACTTTATGTCAGACTTCTAACTTGGAAACTCATGTGGAAATCTTCAACTCCCATTTCGTCGAGATGCAGGTGTGTGTTACATCACGCTAACATGTCGGCGCCCAGGGTAGGGAGGTTTACAGTCAGTGACAAATATTAACTTTTATTAAATAATATCCAATAACGAGACAAAACTCTTACATTAAATGATAATAAAACGTGTTTATCAAACGTTTGCAGAGACAGGTGTTCAAAACATGGTTAATTACACTCTCTTTTGATGATCATAACGATAGCATTGCAGCGTTGTATATCAGTTTGGTTGCTATGAGACATTTCTGACAATCAGTGGACCCCTCAAAATCACAGCATAATCAATCTCAAAATTAAAAATAAGCTCCCTCTTTGACACGTTTGTGTTTAGTTGTCAGGTAATTGTCACTGAATTTCAAATTAAGTGAAAAGTCACATCATGCATGATCACCATCGATCATCGTTTTCATGATCGATCATTGCTGCCATGTCCGAGTGCCCGAGTACTCGTGCCCATCCCTAACAACAGTCACTGCTTTGTTCATCTGATGTGTGTTTGCAATTTATCTGTGTTTACTTATGATTCTTTTGGGAAATGCAGCCATCATCTATCACCTTTGTGCCCTTGAGTAAGGCACTTAAAGGGATAGTTTACTCAAAAATGAAAATTCTGTCATCATTTGCTCACTCTTATGTTCTTCCAAACATGTAAGACTTTCCTTCCTCCATTGAGCACAAAAGGATATTTTAAGCAGAATGTTATTCTTAGTCACCATTCACTTTCATTGTCACAGAGCAACCCATATCATTGTACCTCTTTTCCATACAGTGTCACTCAGATACATTTTCAGCTGAAAAGCAGGGTGCCGAATTATGATTTAAAAGGCATGTGCACATGCAACATGTATATATATATATATATATATATATATATATATATATATATATATATATATATATATATATATATATATACATCAGTACTGTGCAAAAGTTTTAGGCACTTGTGAAAAATGTTGCATAGTGAGGATGTCTTCAAAAATAATGCCATAAAAAGTTTTTATTTATCAATTAACATTATACAAAGTCCAGTAAACATGATAAAAGGTAACTGGAGACTGTAACTGCATGGATATGTTTGGACATTTTATTTAAACAAAAATGATATGAGTTTAGCAGGTCTAATGGTTTAAGTAACCTAAAAAATATCAAAATGCAAACGCCAGTTACAGGAGGAAAATTTGTCAATAATTTTTCCATAGTTCATGAAAGTTTCAACCCCTTCAAATTGTACTTGCATAAGAAAGTTTACCATTGTTCTGCCATTGTTTAACAGTGTCATTTGTAATGACAAGGCCATTAGGTAAGACCATGGGTGGCTTCACATTACTGTGGTTAGGTTAATGTTGAAAGGCTTTCCTAAAAATAAACTGTAGTGTTTGTTATGAAAAAGCTAATAGCCAAAACACATTTAGAAACCTTTAACTACAACTTTAAAGTTGAAACGTAATAAAAATAAAGTCTAATTTGCGTTAATAGATTTAATGTGAATCATTCAAGTTACCAGTTAGTGTTAATGCATTAAATATATATATATATATATATATATATATATATATATATATATATATATATATATATATATATATATATATATATATTTAAGTAAGGATGATGATGTGTATTTTAAAAAATGATAATGTATTTGTCTCCTCCTCACCTCGTCAGTGCTGTTTATAATGCATGTCTAGCAGTTTGAGAGGTTTGACTTCCTCCATATAGCACTTTATTGTAGAATGTTCCCTGTAGAATTCAAATGGGTCTCATAAGTTTTGGGCTCAAGCGATAGCACGCCTCATTTGCTTGTTATGAGAGGCATGCTATGTAATAAAAACAAAAGTAGTTTATTAGCAGAGTGCGGATCATCCCTTCAATGTATTAGGCATGGATAGCATTAAATTTCCTCCAGCAGCAGCTCCGAGTCACACGACATTCCCAGAATTTTCAATGCAGGAAAACCCCTGAAAAAACGTCACCCACCAAAGTGCCTAGTAAGAGTGACAGAGTTACCCGCCACGGCCGATTTTTACCCACATTTGACAAGATGGCGGATGTTAATATATATATATATATATATATATATATATATATATATATATATATATATATATATACTGTATATATATGGTATATACACTGATCAGCCACAACATTAAAACAACTAATATTGTGTAGGTCCCCCTCGTGCTGCCAAAACAGCGCCAACCCGCATCTCAGAAAACAATTCTGAGATGCTATTCTTCTCACCATATTTGTACAGTGCGGTTATCTGAGTTACCGTAGACTTTGTCAGCTCGAACCAGTCTGGCCATTCTCTGTTGACCTCTCTCATCAACAAGGCATTTCCATCCACAGAACTGCCGCTCACTGGATGTTTTTTTTTTTTTTGGCACCATTCGGAGTAAATTCTAGACACTGTTGAACATAAAAATCCCAGGAGATCAGCAGTTACAGAAATCAGCCCGTCTGGTACCAACAATCATGCCATGGTCCAAATCACTGAGATCATTTTTTTTTTTTTTCCATATCTGATGGTTGATGTGAACATTAACTGAAGCTCCTGACCTGTATATGCCTGATTTTATGCACTGCACTGCTGCCTCATGATTGGCTGATCAGATGATCGCATGGATGATTGTTGGTGCCAGATGGGCTGGTTTGAGTATTTCTGTAACTGCTGATCTCCTGGGATTTTCACACACAACAGTCTCTAGAATTTACTCCGAACGGTGCCAAAAACAAAAAAACATCCAAGGAGAGGCAGTTCTGCGGATGGAAATGCCTTGTTGATGAGAGAAGTCAACAGAGAATGGCCAGAATGGTTAGAGCTGACAAAGTCTATGTAAAGGGGTTCAAACGGAAAGGAGGAGGCGAGAACCGGCTTGAAGGTGCAACTCATAATTTAATAGTGAATTAAAACAAAAGCCAAATAACAACCAAACATGCAGGACAGCTGCCTGAAGCTCTCTCTCTCGAACTGTCGTCTCCGATCGCCTTTATCCCTCACTCGCCTCATCAGGGTGATTGGGGTCCGGGTGTGCGTCATTCCGGCCTGGCCCGGCCCTCCTCCGTGCTACAGTCTACGGTAACTCAGATAACCGCTCTGTACAATTGTGGTGAGAAGAATATCATATCAGAATTATATTCTGAGATGCAGGTTGGAGCTGTTTTGGCGGCACAAGGGGGACCTACACAATATTAGGCAGGTGGTTTAATGTTGTGGCTGATCGGTGTATCACACTGAAATAATAAATTGAATATTTGTAGTATATCTTAGCTTTTAATTCCCCCCCCCCAAACCATCCTGTGGAGCAGATTGGACTCTCCACGCACAGACCGTGGGAATGATACTCCTGATATAAATGTTTAATGGCTTGTTTGAAGTAAATAAATGTAATTATAACTAAACTCAAATGTGTTATGGCATCATTTAAATATGTTAAATGGCATAGGTACAAACAGGAATTTGTGAGGTCTAAAGACATGATAAACATAACATACTACCTGGTACTGATTAATGTAGGCTAAACTACAAAATAAAAAGGGAAATTGAAAAGATTAAAACAACATAAAACAAACACATATAATACTTTTTACTTTGCTTTAAAAGTATCTGATGAATGAATACATTTAAATGTATTAATTGCACTGGGGGAAAAGGGCAATAGCTCTGGCCATTGTGGCCATTCATCTGTGCACTTCCCTGCATGTAAAATAACCCCCAAATCAAACAAAAACAACATCAAGGTGAGTAATTGATATCCCTTCAACACCAGAGTATTCCAGGGGGACTGTTCCTGTTATACTGTGAGAGTACTGTTAATTACTTAGTAGAAAAGAATCTGCTAAATCACTACTTACTGTTTGGATTGCTTTGAAAGTTCTCTTACATAGTCAGAGGTGCACACAGACACATACACACACACACACTTGTACTTTTAAACATATTATGTACACATACTCTGTTGCATGCTTTCAGCTGCATAAAAAGACCAGTCAAACCACACACACACACACACACACACACACACACACACACACACACACACACACACTTGCACACATAGCTCCTTGGAGGAGACTCTGGCAGTGATATGAATCTCTTAAAACCCTCCCTTGGTCTTTTGTCTCTGTTGAATAAATCAACGCTTTAGCCTGACTTTAGCAGTTTAGCGGCGGGTAATTTCAGCACATTCGCCCCTCCCGCTCTCCTCTGAGGCCTTAAATGAGTTCTCAAGCTGCCGTTGAACATAGCATAGCGTGTTTAAAAGATCACAGGGCGATTAGCTACTCCTCTGTGCTCATGTCTGGGAGCGCTCGCCCGTGCTTTTAAACAGACTCCACTCATTCCTGAAATCCTGCTGTACTGTATCACTCTAACTGCCCTGTATCACCTCACAGGGAAGATATAGCTTTCCTCTTGAGCCTCTCTCTCTGTCTCTCTCTCTCTGTGAGTGTGTGTGTGTGTGTGTGTGTGTGTGTGTGTGTGTGTGTGTGTGCGCGTAAGAGAAAGATTGATAAAACAGCCTGTCTCCTCTGTGCTGACAGATGTGTAAGAGCTCTTGTAGCTCGGCTGTCAGTTTTGAAGGCTAGCCCCACAGTGACATAATCAGCTCTGACAAGCTCATCAACTCCACCTGCTTCACACACACACACACACACACACACACACACACCATGTGGATTGACTTGCAGTGTCTTGTGCAGAGTGATAATATAGATCAGGGCTGTTTAACTACTTTCTTTCAAGGGCCACATTATCCAAATGTTAATTTGAGAGCCACCAAGCATTTGTTTAATTTACATTTGAGTAGTTATCAGATCTTAACACATTCATTGTAGGTCTAACATAAAAACAAAACTAAACACCCTTAATACTTTGTTTGTTTATTAATATAATATAATATAATATAATTTTTGTTAAGGTTTGAAATTATAAATTCATAAATTATTGGTTTTAAAAGGTCTATCTGGAGAGCATGAATGACTTAAAAAATACCAATATAAATAAATGAGCATTTTAACATATTTGGGCTACTGTTTTTAAAGCAGAAAAACTGATGAAAAACATTTAAAAGATCTGCTAAAGCTCATATATTTTGCAATATCATGTAGAATATAGAATTTTCATTTTATATAATTACAATTAAATAAAAATAAAAATGGTCTTTCCTTTTAAAACTCACATTCAAAGAAATAAATAGAAATAAAGCCTTTTATTGTGCCGGAAGTACCTTGGGCATGAATGGCGCTTGTGCAGTTCTTAGACATTTGCACACATGATCATTTATAGATCACTATACTGTAGATTGCATAGAAGAGAGAGAGAGGTTACAGAGATAAGCAGCTATGTTGTCATTCAGTGATGGGCAAAGCCTTTCTTTATGTCACCGTGTGGCAGTAGAAATGTTTTCCTCTGTGTTTAACGTAATATATAGTTACAGACATTCTAAAATTAACAAAATTGATGTGTGAGTCCATATACAATATGCCCCCTAATTTGTTTAAAACTGCTGAAGACACATCCAAAAGCCATAATATCAGAGGGAAGGTTGGTGTAATACAGTCATTTTACCCACAATGACACATTGAAAGTGTCAGATGCTACTGCTCTGTATTTTGGTTAAGGGCACCATTTATGGTATATTATTACTTCCTCTGCATTGTTACTGTCCCATTCATAAATGTTTGCTCTCACTGAGTAAGTCACAAGGATGCATGCATTTCTCTCTGTGTGTTTTACTGTGTTTGACAGTCACAATCAGCTCATTCACTCTCCGTAACCTGATTTCACGGCTGTGAGTACACCATGCCTGCAGCCTCAGGGAGCTCTCACCTGAGCGAGAGAGATGAGTCTACATATTTGATGTGGTGTAATGATTGGGGTGGTGGTGGCAGAACGGAACAGGTGTGTGTGTGTGTGTGTGTGTGTGTGTGTGTGGTGGGGGGGATATTGCACTGCTCCATATGTGGCCAGGTGCTGTTGTCGACCCCACCTGTCCTCAGCATTACCATAATCAATTTAACAGGACAGATTAATAATCAAATTTTCAGATGATGATTGCTTTTAGACTTAAGCTAATCTCTTAATGCCAGTGTCCGCTTATTCTGTCTGTATTTTATCTGCCCTTTGGTGTGCCTGGCATGTGCCGTGTGTACGTACCAATAGCTGTTGAGGTGTTAGTCGTATTGTGTGTGTGTGTGTGTTTTGGCAGTATACCACAACTTGAATTGCTTTCTCTTTTTTTTTTCTTTTTCACATCCCTTAGGTGCATGTGTGTGCGTTTGTGTGATTTTGTAGAAATCTCTCAGAGAACATCAGTTATGTTTATGAATGCAAAAACAGCTCATTGACTCTTGAATTGTTTTCTTAACAGTTTGGTTAGGAATATAAATATTGTTGTATCTATAGCAGACCCCAACTGCTATTCATTTGGATTTGATGTGTGTGAATGTGTGTGTGTGTGTGTGTGTGTGTGTGTGCGTGTGTGTATGTGTGTGTGTGTGTGTCTGTGTGCATGCATGTTGAAAGGTTTGAATGAATGAACTGGAGAGAGACATCTCTTACCAAGGCATTGTCAAATGTTTTCACTTCAAAATCCAATGTGCCTTTCAGTATTGAAAGGAAAAGACATGTCCTGCCCGCTGGAATTAGTCAAAAGACCATTTTTAGTAATAAATTATGCATTGAAACAAAGAGATAGCCTCTTTTTTTGTTCCCCTCGCACACGGCCCGCCTCGGCAAATGCCTTTAAAAAAATCTTTAAAATTGTCCATTCAACTCAAACTTACTGAGTGTAGCAAAAATGTCAAAGGCATAAAGTCAGTGAAGATTGAATAAAATAATGGGAGGAGACAGATTAGTCATGCAGAGAGCCCACACAGTCTTTCAGGCCGGCACAATACCACTTTTTATAAGCGCTCTATCTGCACAATAGCGTCGTTCAATATATCGAGGATGATACATGGTCAGACGTGTAATCTCCCTTTGATTCCTCGCACTCATTCATTCCGGAGCCTTTTCAGGACTGACACTGATGAGCTCCAGGCCCCCGCGGCTCTACACACAGCCGGCAACCTTCTTTAAGAGTTCATTATGGAGGAACATGGAGAATAGGTGTCTTCCTCCGCCCCCCCAACAGACCTGATCCCCCCTCCCTCCTTTCGTTGGGCTACTCGCCGGCTATTTTATGTCATGTCAAGAGGTGGTGCGCTTCAGAGAGGAACTTATGGCGGTCTGTTGTCATGTCGTGGGTATTAACGATGGGCCGTCGGAGGATTGACGGCGCTGATGGAACATTAGGTGTCATTGTGTGAGCGCTGGCAGGTGATCGCAGGGAGGCGAAACAATGTTGGGTGAAGACTCACAATAACAAAAATCAATCAATCCAGATTCCCACATGTATGCGCTCCAAGTTATTCCAAGATGGAGTCATTTCATACATGACAGACCTTGGTATGTCTATGTGTCAGACACGAAACTGATGGCCGCATTGATCACATATGGGTATGCGTGTCCTATATGTACCCGTTCCGGCTAAATGTTTGGCATGTGGGTCTCATGGTGTTTGAATGATGGAGGTGGGGGAGGAGTGAATCATTTTCTCTGGGAGACAGTGGGCTGAATTACTGATGGGTTTGTGCACCACTTAACCTAATCTAGCATATGATTATGAGACTCAGTCAGGGGCACCTCCCTCATATGCTTCAGTGCCAGCCTCCTTCTGCCTGCCGGGCGTGGCACACACACACACACACACACACACACACCTCCTAAAAATAAACATCTCCTGTACAACAAGCAGTGTTTGAGCCTACCTGAGAACAGTGAATGAGGGGCGCTAAATATTATGACTGCCTTGTGTCCTGCAATAATTGATTCCCCCTCCCCGCACATGCATATAGTATATACACACACATGCACACGCTGCCATTTACTTGCTCTGAGCTGTTCATTTTACAAATTCTATAACCTTTTAGAATTTCTTTCTGTGGAGAAGATTGCTGCCTGGCCTCAGATTCATTATGGTGATTGAATCCTCTTCAATAGAAAACTGTTTAAAAGAGAGAGAGAGATTGAGAGAGAGAGAGAGAGAGAGAGATAGGGAGAGAGAATATGAAGGTAACATGGGTTAAAAGCTTGTCTGGTTGACATAATTCACCTCCACTGAGGCAAACAATCACATCACATTGTGACCTTCATTCGAAAGAAAAGGGTGCTGGATAAAAAGGCCACTTTTTTCTGCCTCCCTCATTCTCTCCATCATCTCTTACCCATCCCTTCATCTTCCACCATTTTTTATCTTTCGCATCACAGGCTATTTTGGATTACAGATGAAATATCTAATTAAGATCACTTTGCAGTGAGGAATATACTGTAGCATAAACCCTTGCTTTAATCATGAATAGAGTTTAATATCACCCTTGTGTACAATGGGAGATGATATACATATATAATTCTCTCTCATCCAGTCACCCCCCCCCCCTTTTCTCTCCTCTTTCCTTTTATACAGTCATAGCACCTGGACCTACACTATTCATCATGTGGATGACTCCGAACATGAATTAGTTTTCTTTTTTTATTTCAGAGATGAGGGGGCCAGATGGTATGAAATAAAAAAGGCAAAAAAAGAAAAAAAAAGTGGTGGGAGAGAGAAAAAGAAAGAATCGAGGACATAGTCTGTGCTCTTTGTTATCATAGAGGCACATGCTAGCGTGGGATTAGGCTGGATTTTTAATGCTGTTTCACTCTGAATTATAGCTTTTCACATGTGGTCCTTTGTCATTTCTTTGTACTTCATACAAGAAATTGTCCAATTCTAATTAGTCGATATAATTGCTGCTGGATGATGCGCTGCCAAATCGGACCCCAAACTTCTGCAAGGTGGAGTGGTTTTGTTCTCTTCTCATCTTTTCATCGACAGCCTGTTTTTTTCCCCTCCTCTCCTCCCTCTCTCTTTTCGCCTTCTTTTCCAAGTCCCTCTTCTTAGGGTCTCTCTTCTTTTTTTTATTATTTTTTGAAAACAAGAGAGAAAGGCCCTCTCGATAGATGCTGAGGTTACTGTCATGTTATTAGTGCGTCTTTTGTAGGCAATTGCAAGCCCCTCCACAACCATGTACCTGCCGCACACTTCACTTTATGAGGAACAAGTGCAGACATGACTGATCTGTTCACACACGGCTACCTTGATTGTGCTGTTTACAAATGCACCATTTGTATTTGTTCGTTTAGTTTTGCTTCTCCTAAATCCATCACCCACTCCACTCTTGTCTTCATGAAAGTCTACTTTTTTATTGTTATATTTATACTTTTAAATAATCGAGTAGAGTGAGGACAGGAAAGGAAATGGAGAAGATTGATGAATGGGATCTGAACATGTCATGAGCCAGATTCGAACTTGTGAAAACACGGAAGTATGCGAACAATGAGAGGCAGATGAGCAGACTTAAGCTATGTCTACATTAATCCGGATATATTTGAAAACAGCGAAAATGCTCTCCGTCCACCGTTTTTAAGCGTTTTACAAAAGATGCTCGTCCGCACTGAAATGTATGAAATGCCTAAATGCCTATATCCCCTTCTGTGCATGGGGAAAAAAGCCATTGCATGTACGGTTTGAAACACAATTGTCCTTGTGTTCCGTCGCCGGACACCAGTTCCGAGTAAACTTCCTGTCGCCTTTGAAGGAATGCAATGTGAAGGTTGTTCAAAGTAAGATTTATCTTTAAAAGCGCTATCAAAGTGAATATCAGGCACAACAGTGCCACTATAATGCAGGCCGCCATCTTGATTCTTTTGGTTGAAATCACATGACTGTGTCACATAACAACAAACACGTCATCGTTTTCAGATATATCCATTTTTCCAGTCCACATTACAATGCGAAGACAGCTTTTTCTAATTTATTCACTTGGGAGAGCGTTTTCGAAAAGCTCAGTTTTCACTGATAAAAATGCTGTCTCAGTGTGGACAGAGGGCCAAAATGTAGAGGAAAATCATGCCTTTTCAAACAAAAACGTATTAGTGTGGATGTCGCCATAAAAAGCAGAGACATGTCATACATCTCCTTGTATGAGATGCCTGAATGAATCCTGCTAGAACTACGCTTACACTTACATATCCAATAATTATTTATTTTTTTCATAATTTTCTCACCCTTATTCTGTTCCAAATGTAGCCAGTGGGTTGTAAAGAAACAACACAGGATACAAAAATATCTTTTGGGATTTTATTCTGACGGCTGTTTGAAAAAAAGGAAAAAAACAGGGGTCGAAAAGGCCGTAATGTACCAAAAAAAAAATTACAAAAAATGAAATAAAAAAATGAGATACAAAAGTTAAATACGAAAATGAAATACAGTAATGAAATACGGTAGAAGCTTAATGCCAAATGAAAATACAAACAGGGCATTAGCTTAACCATATACTTAACACATACTTAATACATGCTTATATCATTCACAGCATTTTATGCATTTAAGTACTTGCTTAAATCACTCAAAACATCTTATGCATTTAACACATATTTAAATCACTCACAGTATTTTACTTATTTTTAACCAGGCTTTAAGGACATGTATTTCAGTTTAAAACAGTAGAATTCTCATTACACATGTTCTCATTACACATGTTTTCAAATATAACACACACTTATTCACTAAACTGGAAAACACTCTGGGCTATAAATCATTAAATGATTAATACTAAATTTACATACCCAGTCCTCACATGTGTAAAACATGGTCAAACTCCACACATACAATCCATATGCATCCTTCAAAAATGGTCCATAACAAACACTAAATTTTAACATATGACTCTTTTGAACACATATTTAATGCAATTAATAAGCATTTTGTGTAAAATTTGATATTTATCCAAGAATTCTCAAACGATGATCAAAACTGAGAGCTCTCTTGTGCAATACATGTTCACACGTTCTAACCAGCACACATGTGTATAACACGAGAGAGTGCCGGAAAGTGGGTGTCACAAAACTCAGGTTATTAAAGGGGCCTTATCCAATTTATGACTAGTGTTAAATTACATGAAATATCTCCACTTGGCTACACAATCCTGGATGACTTTCTTTCTTATGCAGAACACAAAGACTTTTTAATTAATATCTTGATCCGTGTTTTCAACACAATGGCAGTGGATAGTCCCTCACTTTAAAGGTTAAAAAACCCTAAAAGTATCATAAAATGAATGCATGCAATTTGTGTCATATTCCAAGTCTTCTGAAGGCATATGATTTATGTGAAAATATGTAATCTGAAATTACAGCCCAAAATTTCAACCTGAAAGTCAATCGTGACGTTCATTGTGCATTCATGAGTGCATGAAATAAGCTAATTCACAGTGGCTCACGTGTTAATTTGAGAATGTGCGTTGTTAAGTGCGTTGTTTATTTCTCTCTTAAATGTGATATTCATTAAAACATCTCATGTAGGTTATTATAGCATTTAGGAAAGTCATATATGTTTGGAATGACATTAGGGTGAGTAAATGACAAAAAGTTTAATTTTTGGGTTATCAATACCGTTAACTGTACAGGCCTGGCCTATCGTTTACAATGTCTCTTTGATTCGTCAAGGACGAATGTATGTCTGTGCTGATCCTGAGGTCTGACCTGTCATGTCAGACTATGGAGTTGAGCTGACTGGCAGGAGGAAGTGATAGGATCCAGCCCTTGTTCAGGACACCTCTTTGGTTCGTTTATTGTGTTGGACACAACAGCGCAGAGCCCTCATAGGCAGGCCGATGCGTTGTGCCATCAATCATAATTATAAAATCCTGCATCGTCCCTGCTACATTAACTTGGCGACCTGCACACCCCATCTGAATTAAGCATCTGATGAATATACAGCTCATCTACATGGAGTGTCAGCCGCTCGTCAGTTAGCCTCTGACGAGAATGCGTTTTTATTTTTGGACCGGATGCCAATAACGGCTCTGGGACTTAGAAAAAAACATCTCCCTTCAAAGTTATTGTGAGCGGGAGGAGATTGTTTGCTCAACACTAAAGGGGGTTAAGGCAGGCTTTGGCAAGGAAAGAACGGGCCATCAGGGACACCGAGCCCCAAATCAGGAAAGTTTTGAAGCATTGTTAAGAATCTTAACAAGAGGACTGAGACATGCACAAATAATTTGCTGTCTTATTCTTTCTGGGGTTTTTTTTTTTCTCTTTCTTTGCATTCTATGTATCAACACTTGATGCTATTTTGAAAAGCTCTCGGCCCCTGAGGAGTTCCTTCGAGTTAAGCAATTTATCCATGAACAGGTGCATTTTGAATACTTTTATACAATCAGATGAGGGTTTTATATACAGACACTGATGTTTCGCTGTCTCCTTTTTTGATTGCGGAACTCCTTTTATTCTTATGTTGAATTGATGTAGCCTTTCTAATTAAACTTGGAAAGAGATGTTAATTACCTAACAAGGTCACCTTTTTTCTGCCACCAAATTCAGCATTGCTCTCCTAGACTCTTCCTCTCTCCTGTTCCAAAGCCTAAAGGAGATTTGAAGAACGGTGTTAATTGCCTATCTGTGATCCCATTTCAACTTTTGCATCTTACTCTTCGAGTGCCATAGACTCTAAAGGAGGATTATTGATATGTTGTGCTATTCTGTGCTCCTGTACCTCACACATTGTGTCCAGTCATCATAAACTGCTGCTTTTTTGTGGGAACTCCCAGAGATGCA
Organism: Myxocyprinus asiaticus; assembly: GCF_019703515.2. NCBI lineage: Eukaryota > Metazoa > Chordata > Actinopteri > Cypriniformes > Catostomidae > Myxocyprinus > Myxocyprinus asiaticus. The sequence goes on from NC_059344.1 coordinate 45,562,079, forward strand.
GAGAGAGAGAGAGAGCGAGAGAGAGAGGGAGAGAGAGAGAGTGAGAGAGAGAGAAAGAGGGATGTCAGCTAGTGGTATGAAGCTGGTGGGCTTGTGAGGTGGGAGGATGTAACACAGGTGAGATATGGTCACTTGGAGAGAATGGGGTTTTATCATATGATCATATGTGAGCCCAACACATCTAGTCTCCAATGCTATCCAAAAGTCTGCCCTCTTTCCTTCCTAATACACAGAAATAAATCACATTCACACTGGACTTGCACTGTTGTTTTTAATTAAACACTATAGTCATCAGTTCATTTCTAACTCTAAGTGTTTCTCACAGGATGTTGCACACTCAGAAGAAAGCTGTCTCTAAATTTTATGTGAACAGTTCCACTAAATCAATTCCTTTGAGATCATCTAGGGTTGATAATTCAGATCAAAAAGGGGCTTGTTTCTACACTCGAAAACTAGGGAACTAATATCAATATTTATTGCTCATGTCCAGGTTACAGTCGAACCTATCCAGCAGACCGGCTTGTTTTCAGTGAGGGCTGGAGGAGAAAAGCAAAGAGGTGGAGGAAGGAAGCTGGTAGAGTGGAAATTAGGTGTGTAATGTGAGGCTGATGTGATGAGATTGTGTGTGGTGACCTCCTCCAACAGGTCCCCATCCTTCGTTGTCTGAGTCACCCTGACTTACAGTAAGCCACAAATGCCTCATTGTTCATCCACACCACAATTTCTCTTTCTCTCTTTCTGTCGTTCTCTTACTCACACACTTACTCACGTGACTCCCCTCATGCTCAGTCTCTCGCAGCTCCCAGCTAAAAACATCCAGAATAACAATTATTGAAAACACAATAAAATCTGTTAATTAGATTATTTGTACTAGATAGAACCTTTAGGATTTTTTTTTTTTGCCCAGAGAGAGAGAGAGAGAAAATCGCCCATATTTCAGCAAAATTGGAAAGATAATGATTAGTGTCCATCCTGATGGTATAGTCTCTATGTAGTCATAGACATATATATGTGTGTGTATATATATATATATATATATATATATATATATATATATATATATATATATATATATATATATATTTTTTTTTTTTTTTTTTTTTAACAAAATACCATTTTAGATCAACAAAAACAGAAGTTAAAAATTAACTTGTAGTGGAGTTTAGAACCAAGGAACGGATCAAGATTACGTATGGGTAATACTCATTATTCTAAGTCTCTTAAGTCAGGTGGGAACTGGTCTGTTTTGAACAGGGACTAAAAAGAGTATGTTTTTCATTTCGGTTCGTTCTGAGCAGAAACAGTATTTTTTTGTTTCCGGTTCCGGTTTTTCGCAGCCTCCTTTCCAAATGGTTACTGATTAGAACCAATAATACAACGGTTAATAATGTTCTTTTAAAAAGTAACTTTTAAAAACAAATTTTGAAACATACTGTATCTACAAAATCATAAGCACTCACATAAGACTGGGACTCCAGTCATATCAGTAACCTTATAAAAGCTGTTTTATTCTACATGGAGAGGGTCCCCTCATGGGGGCAGCCATGTTAGGATCAATGGCCAGCCAAATACTACTCGCTTAATATCAGTAACCACCCTGTTACCAGACACTTTCAGTCATAGATTAAATTAATCATGGCTGACTGTGAATAGTGAATTTCTACAATGGCATCTGAAACTGAATACTACTGTGTTTGAATGATGCTGAATCTACGCACCTAGGTGTCAGTGTAAGTCCAAGACCTAATATTGCTGAGTGCACCTTTAAATATATCCCCAAAAATTGGTTTCCTTCAGAATCAAAGCACATGCTTATGTTCTACCAATAAATAAATAAATAAAAGCAAAATTTTTCCGGCAACAGGAAGTTGTGTAATTCCCAAAATTTACTGTGATAAAACCTTTGGCCTTTGGTTTCATGAAAAAAAATATTAGAACAAAATTAACCAGTTATTAACCGGTTACTAGCATTTAAAAATAATGTTTTCACTCCGGAACAATTGAAAAATATTTTGTTCTCGTTTTGGGCTACATTCGGCTAAATTTTTCATTCCTTGAACCGTTTTTAGTCCTTGGTTTTGAAGATGCAGTATTTTTAAAAAGTATTATAAGAGCGTACTCTATATAAAAGTGGGAAATTACCACATTTAAGAAAAGAGACAGTGCACCTGCAGTTTGGACGTCAAAGCATTATTGCAACGTATATGTTGTCAATCATTTCGCAAGAGGCTGAAGAGGGATAAAAAAAAAAAAAAAAACAGTCTCTCTTCATACCTCAGCTGGGTATTATTTGGGTTTAAATCCATGCTTTGTTTGGAGCAGCTGGTAATTGCATATTGTGGGGCAATTAAGATATTTAGCATTAACCAGAATAAGCCAGGTCAAGCACCCAACCCTTTCTTTGCTCACCGCCACCAAATCAAACCAGTGGACATCTCTCTCTCTCTCTCTCTCTCTCTCTCTCTCTCTCTCTCTGTCTCTCTCTTGCTCTCCTTTTGTACTTAATGCTGATTTATTTTTCTGCTGAAATGCAAGTCTAATTCATTTGTGAGTCAGCTGGGCAGAGAGGGCCCATTTCTTTTATTTGAATCTTTTTTTTTTTTTTATTAAGATCAGGGAATGCACAACAACAGCCAAGGAATCTATTATTCATTAAGTGTAACCAATATAAAATTTAAAACAGTGTGTGTTTTTTGGGTAAATTATGTGAGGTCAGCATTATATTCTGCCTATTACTTATATCTATATCATCTTTGCCTTAGTCAGCTCTATTTAAATATGCAATCATTTACAGCTTTTGACTCTGTGTGTGCGCGCACCCAATTTCCAATATTCCTCCGCACACTTTTTATGCTGACATCAATGGCAAGCTATTAAAGACAGTATTTCATTATTTGTTCCTCGTCTCTAGTGGTTATTTACAATCCTATATATAGTAAGCACTGATATTAAAGGAGACCATTTTAATGAGGTGCTATCTGCCTTAGCAATATGTCTTTCTCTGAATGAGATTGTGTTTAAAGATTTTTATCAAGAAATGGCTGTTCACTGGGGTTATGTTTTGTCCATGAAATATGCATTTCATATCTCTTTCATTTCATTAACATAATTTAATTTGTGCTTTGCATTCTGTGCATAATACATATTTGATTTACAAAACAAATATTTCCATTAGAAAATGAATTTCATGCAGGCATAAGGCAGAACTGAATGATGTATTGTAAGGAAAGTAGTGAGAGAGAGCGAGAGAAAAAAGAATTGTATTATCCTCAGAGCGCCTTGGCAAAGAAAAAAAAAATACTCAATAGACTTCTAGTGAGTATATGTGTGTGTGTCCCTTTGACTATGTGTGTAAATGGTGCTGTGTTTATGGATGTCTGTATGTCTAGGGATATGTACTCATATGCTGTATATGCAGCCTTGTGCTTGTGTCTCCGCTATGTAAATGCACATTAGGACAGCTTTACTTGCAGCGAGTATATTGCATTAAGTTTAAAGCAATATTACTCAGATTGATTTACATTGTTTGCTATGACGGTCTCTCCCTTACGTTAGCTAAGTGTTTCAGTGGCAATGTGGCGGGGTTTGCCTTTTATCATCAGTAAAATATGGTGGATATAATAAAGTTATATCTCTCTGCCCAGCAGTACAAAGGAAGAACACACATTCATTTTCATTTGGTGCCATTTTTAAGGATTGCCCTGGAAAACATACTACACATAAAGATACTGATATACAGTATTTCACAGCTTAGAGTATGATGTACATCACACACTGGCTTCATCCGCTGGATACTTAGTTTTTTTCTGGCCCTGGAAATGAAAACTCACTCCATGTGTCGGTTTAAGAGGTATTAGCTGTTTCTTTAGTTTGCGAAATCACTTCCTTTTAACTTGAGCCTGTGATAAATTATGTCCACCCCACTACATTTCCTTTCCTATTCTTCCAAGGGAATGTTGCTAGTTTTAATTAAAGGACTGAACCTTGGTAGTTTATAGGATATCAGTGGCTGTGTGATAAGTTGCGAGAGCTCAGGGCTTTGGATAACAAGAAGCATTTAAAGTGGCCCTGACGAGTTTATATTAATTTGGCTTATCACGCCTGTAAAAAAATCCAGGTAGCATTGAGGCAGATCCCAGCTTTAATGAGCTCAAAAACGTAAAGTCGGTGTCAGAACACACCACTTTTTTATTTCAAAGGGAGTAGGAAATAACTTGTCAAAGCTAAAAGCCAAACAGAAAGATCTATGTTGCAGAGGTAACTAGTATTAGCAGGGATTTCGGGCTCATCTGACATGCCGTACAGAAGGGAGGGCTTAAAATAGAAGCCTCAGGTATGCAGGAATGGGGCTTATTCCTGCACACAGTCTCTGCTGCCTTCACTGATGGTTAACGAAGAACGATGAGAGGATCTTCAAGCTTTTAAAAATCTCCTCTTTTCCAATTCCTCTTCCTATAGTCTTGCCAAAGAGGTGATTGCCTGCCCGGCTACTGCTGAGTACCTTCTTTGAATCTATGACAGGTGTTTTTAAACTTTGCTTGAGAGAGCGAGAGAGATGGAGATCACGCTATGGCTCTAAGAAGTTGATGTGAGTCTTAAGATGACTTGGTAAAGTTAAGCTTTCTCTCATCTCCATTTTATGAGCAGTTCAACCTCTTAACACTTCAAATCCAGAATATTTATACAGTATATCAACTACATATTTTAAAAAGAATGGTTCTGTGAATTGCCTGTCCCTTTATTCTGTCTGCACTTTTAACCATACAACCTATACAGTTTGACATCAAGAAACAACCATGTGCTTTAGAGCTATTTACCCTTTATTCTCACAGCAATAGCACCTTAATCTGTTGTTCATGACAGAAGGGACTCTGTTTCTATCTTAGCAGATGGGGAGACAGGTTACTTGGCATGTTTGTTAACGTCGCCAGTGGTAGGATAGCAGACAAAGAGAGCGAGAGACAGGGAAAGATGAGAGGAGAGAGGAAAATCAATCTAATACTGCAGAACTATCAGATCACATGAGATGATGGATTCTTGGTCGCAGCATTCAGCCGCTGTCTGCCGAGCTGTGCAAATCAATTCAAACAGACACAAAGAGTAAACACACATTCTGCAGCACAATAGGAAATTGAAGCTGAGCCTCTCTTTTTAAAATATGCCTCTACATATTTGTTTTGTGGATTACCATTCTGAAATGAAATTTGAACAGTTACTTAAAATAATATGCAAAAGATATTTCCTGTTTTGCCACCTGCCCCCCACCCTCGTGTTTGTTGGAGATGTGGAATAGCTGCGACAATGGCGTCAATGTAAAGAGCACATGTGTGTGTTGTCCTGGTGATTCTTTTTCATAAACATTTTCCGAGGTTTATCCATATTGCAGGAGGTTTGGATATCATATTTTATTTGTTTTTACATTGTTGAAATAATAATAATTTAAAAAAATGTTTTCGAAAATCGAGCTCGTGTTTGGGTGCATGCCAGTGGTTTGTTATATAGTTGATCACCTTTGAATTAACTCTTTTCACACACTGTATTGATGCCTTGTTAAGCAGATCAAATCAAGCAAACTTCTATATATATATATATATATATATATATATATATATATATATATATATATATATATATAATTTTATTATTTATTGTTTAGCAGCGTAAAACTTTTTAGATGTTAATTTTTGTATTATTTAGTGTAAATTTACATTATTCTTTGTGTTATAAACCTGTGTAAAAAGATCTTAAACACTTAGGCTTGGAATTGGAAAAAGAACATCTAACGCAAGAGGTCACCAGATTGGCAGAGGATAGAAAGTTGTGGAAGAGTACTGTCGTGCCTAACAAGCCCGCCCGATGATGATGATGACGAAGATGATAAACCTTGCATTAATAACAAAAATACGCAACACTTTATAATAAGATTCAATTCGTTAACATTAGTTAATGCATTAGGTATCATGAACAAGCAATTAACAATATATTTTCTACAGCATTTATTAGTCTTTATTAATGTTAGTTAATAAAAATACAGTTGTCCATTGTTAGTTCATGTTAGTTCATAGTGCATTAACTAATGTTATTGAATACAAATTTTGATTTTGAGAATGTATTTTTTTTTTAATTAACATTAAAGGTGCTATAAGCGGTTTATTCATAGAAAACTGTGCAAAAAATGTTCCTACTCCCTTAAAGGTAATAATGAAATAAGTGCCCTGAGATATCTCACCGGTCTCTGTGACAGCTGTAGACTTTGTAAACAGCAAACAAAATTGTGTCCATGGACCACGGACATTGATGCTTTTCAACTCTCAATCATTTTGCTTGTTCTCATTTGAAGTGGATCATTGAGGCTATGATTCATAATGTTTGTCATTTGAGGGCCCTATTGTGCCACTGTTGAATTTGACAGCCACATGAACAAACAATGCTGCTCTTTTTGGTCTCAAAATTATCTTTTGAGGGCGGGGTTATGGAATGATGGGGCGTGGCTAAATCAACGGCTCAGTCACGTTAAAGCTTCAGAATGCTAGAATCGCTTACAGCACCTTTAATCAAGATCAATAAATGCTGTAAAAGTATTGTTTATTGTTAGTTCATGTTAACAACTGTAACCATTTTGTAAAGTGTTACTAATACCAGTACTTAGGACTGAAACGATAGTTGACGTTATCGACAACGTAGACAATAAAAAATTGTCGACAAAAATTTTCGTTGGCAAATAGTCGTTTGATCTCATTTAACGTAACATGAGACCACATTAAACTCTAATGATGGCGCGAGAGAGCAGCACTGCAGTTCACGCCTGACTGAGAGGACGAATTACACAGCTCACAGTCCAGATGCACTCTAAACTTTCCAGACAGCTTCAGGTGATGTAGATCGAAAAGTATGTGGGAATAATACAAAAATACAAAATAAGTAAATACAGAAGCATTCTAGTTGTGAAATAAGCGGAGAAGGAGCTCTTTAAAGGAAACACCCCACCGTTACATCTTAAATGCAGTTATATTTAATATGTTATAGCTTTATTAAATTTCAAATAATAAGGAAGCAGGTCATGTAAATAACTACAAACTCCGAAACTGCCATTTCTCTGTGCGGTCAGCTATTTTTTTACAACTTTTTTTTGCTGTGGTCTCCTGTTCACCACTATATAATTTTACTCCACCATAGTTTACCTCTATGTTCCAAACCTGGATATGTGAAAAGGGACCATTAGGAGCCATACAGATTTTAAACAAAAGATCTAATTGAACTGTATATGCCTCTTGTTTACGTTTCATGTTGAACTGCTGTTGTAAGGTCAGATTTTAGCAGACACTCATTAAAAGACTGTAGACATTTTGCAAAACATTCCTTTCAGTTGGACTGCACTTCGAATGCATAAAATATCAAGCATGAATCACGAGATGTTCAAGCTTCCTTCATTCATTGGATACGCCATGACTTTCAAGTCAGGCAAATCATTAATATACAAATCAATGAGACGCACAGGTCAGACATGTTTTAAGGCTTTGTTTCCGATGCTGCAGTTAGCATCAAAAATCGGTGTTCCTTGTAAAGTCTGTTTAGTGTGGCACATTCATTCTAACTGGGCCCACGCTGCAAGTCCCCAGTCTGCTCACATAATCGGAGAGATCCTTATGAGAGAGTATGAAGGGTGGAGAACAAAAACAATGACTGGGACAGTTGTTGTGGCCAGTGTTGACAGCTAGCAGAGCTGTGTGCAGAGGGAGAGAAGCTGGGGCCCTGTCTGCATTCAGAGTGTGCTGTGCAGGTGTCAGGACTTACAGTCTAATGAGCCTTAATTAGCCCATTTGAGTAATCAGTGGCTTGATTGGTCCTGTGTGCTTAAGTAAACCAGCACATTTGAAGAGTGCTGGCGAGATTTAGAGGACTGGTTCATTCGAAGGACCGTTGTAGTTTGTTGCCTAAAATACGCTCAAAGTGATTTCATGTTTGTATCCCTGATATTACATTGCAGATGCAGTATAAAAGTGCATACTTAGCCAAAGTATCACAAAAGAGGTAAAAAAAAAAATATTTATGGACAGCTGGAATTATCTTTGCATTGATAAGTCAGTCTGAACTGTTTGCTTTAATGAGCCTTTTAAAGAGCCCTATGACTCCCTCTCCCCTGCCTCCAATACTCTCTCCTTCTTTCAGCCTGCACTTGACAGCACAAACTCTTCAGAGGCCTGCCTAATGCCCATCAGCATGGAGGGACTCAAGTCTTCATCCTCCATCATTACACCAAAAAGACATCTGGACGATTGTCAGGGACGTCACAATGTCTGATTGTTGACATATCCCGGGGGGGCATTGCAGAGGAAAGGCACTCTTGCATGAGCAAATGTTGGGTGGAGAGTGAGAACATGCGTGAACAAATCATACCTCCATGCATCTTTAAGATTAATGATACATTAGTAAAAATTCTAAAGGAATAATTCACAAAAAAAAAAAAAAAAAAAAATGTAGAATGGCATAATTTATTCACCCTTGTGTTGTTCCGAACCTGTACGACTTTCTTTCTTATCTAGAACACAAAAAGATATGTTTTAATAAAAATCCCGGCCCATCTTTTCATTACAATAGAGTTGATAGTGAATCACTTAAAGGAATACTCCAGGTTCGAAACGAGTTAAGCTTAATCGACAGCATTTGTGGCATCATGCTGATTACATCAAACAATTATTTTGACTCATCCATCCTTTACTTAAAAAAAAAAAAGCAAAGTTCGAGGTTACAGTAAGACACTACAAATTCAATAGGGCCAATTTTTGGAGGGTTTAAAAGCAGAAATGTGAAGATTATAAAAGCACTTACATTAATTATTCTGTTAAAACCCATGTATTATTTGAGATGTAAAATTGTTGAAATTGTAATTTTATAGTCATTTTAGGGTTTGTTGACATTACATCATCATGGCAACGAAGTTGTAAAATTGGCTATAACTTTACACAGAAAAGGTAAGTAAGTGATTTTATCACATTGAAACCATGTTAACATGCATATTGTTTATGTCTTGTGGTAATACTAGTACTGTCGGTTAACGCATGCGATTAATTAAAGAAGTTTAACGAGTTCATTTTTCTTAATCGCGATTAACAAATTTACTGTTAATAAAGCATTAACCAACATTCCTTGGGAGGGTGGAACCTTTGAAATGTGTCCGTCTGGAGGCATTACACTGACAGACACCAGAGATTTTTTTTTATCATAGATGGGCCACTCCTATTAAAATGAATGGGAGAAATTGGAACACTCAACCAAGGAGCTCTGAGCGCCCAACAGTCAATGGATGTAGAAAGGAAGACCCACCTTACAGTTAAAAGAGCCAATTACCTTTTAGATGCAGACATCACCTGTCAATCATCTCTAGAATACATACAGTATAAGCATTAGCTATACAAGCTGGGAAAATGGCATTTTTTTAGTGTAATATGAGGTACAGGATCACAATTTATGATACCAGTATTGTCAGGTTTTATTGCTGATTTGAAATATGTTCTTTGATTGTAATCTTGACCAACAGTTTTTGAGATTTTGGTCTTTCTCCTTTAAAGTAGATAAGAGCTGCACTGGCATGACTGGAAACAGCCTCCCGAGAGTGTTCCAAAGATGGCCGACAGTGGACTGACTTGCTAGAAAGACTTTGCAGACACACTACAACACACACAATGGCGCTTCCTTGAAATGATGGCAATGGAGAAAGGAACTCTTGATGCTATTTTATGTACAAAAAAGCCTACATGGGACCTGTGTAAGGTTGCCAAAGGTTTGCCGGAGGTTCATCGCTACCGGTGAAGAGCTGCAAACTTGTGGCAAACATTTGCAGAGAATCACAAGCTCATTTGCATGTGAAAATAACGTGCGGCAAATTTGCGGCAAGTTTATATATATATTTTTAAAAATGTATGTATATATATATATATATATATATATATATATACATTTATTTTTTTTTTTAAGAAAAGGAGGGGCAAGTCTAAATAAATTTTTGTGGTAATCAATATGATGCCACAAATGCTGTCTATTGAGTTTAACATTTATTGAACCCGGAAAATTGCTTTAAGCTTAAAAAGGACCCAAAAGTATCATAAAGCTAGTCCATGCCACTTGTGTGTCATAATAATGAAAAATAAAAAAATAAATAAAAATGAAAAATCTCTCATCATATACTCACACTCATGCTATCCCAGATGTGTTTGACTTTCTTTCATTTTGCAGAACACAAACATTTTTTAGAAGAATATCTCAGCTCTGTAGGAATGGTGACCAAAACTTTGAAGCTCAAACAATCACATAAAGGCAGCATGACAGTCACCATAAAACTCCAGTGGTTAAATCCATATCTTCAGAAGGGATATGATTGGTGTGGGTGAGAAACAGATCGGTATTTAAGTCCTTTTCTACTATAAATCAAAACTTTCACTTTCAGAAATGTAAGCGTAAACATAGTTCTAGCAGGAAGATCTCGGGATTCATTCATCAGGCATCACATCCAATCACAATACAGCCTCTGCTTGATAAGCCTACCAGGTGCCTCTCATTGTTCGCATACTTCCATGTTTTCTCTCACGCGCATGTGAGTGAAACGCACATGTTACACACTATGCCTCACTTCTCCAAGGAACAGTCGCTTCAGGTTGGACGATCACTCACCTTGATGTTCTCAGTCTATTATTCTTTTGGGGAACAATTGTCAATGCAAATAGCTGGTGGTAGATGGGGTTTCAGGTTTTCTGCTTCCAGTGTTCTCAATCCTCTTAGCTTTTAATGCAACAATATCGCTTCAAGCGGCAGTATTCATTTTACTAGAGCATTCGGTTCTCACTGACCATGCTAGGTAATTGTGAGTTTTGCAGCAATGCAACCACCCTACTCAGGCACCTAAGCACGGGTGCACATTTTTCAAAGGTTACCACAGCGTTTGCATGCCTGAGCATTCTCCTATTGGGGAAGCAGTTTCCAATATTCATGCTTGCACACAAGTACTTCTATGCCTGTGGTCCGATCATCCATCAAGATGATGCTTCTTGCATTGTGTTTTTCGCTCCTATTGCACGTCAAATCACGCTGTTTTCTTTTCTCATATGTCTACATCCGCGTTACCTTAAAGGGAAAGCATCATCATTGCTACGTGTCCTCTGACAACTAGTGGTAGGCATTGCTCATTACATTTCTGTATTTCATTAACAGCATACTGCAGATTATCCTTTAATACAAGAAATTATCAAATCAAGGTATTATTTCCATATCTAGCTATGTCACATTTCAGAATCATCTGTCATCATTACAGTGGAGAAATTTGTATTACCACGGGTCACTGAAAGTATTTATTATTTTATTAGTATAGGACCATCAAGGCTTTTTCACTAACGCTTGAATTCCAAGCTTCATAACTCAAGTTTCTGCATACAGTTAATTTCTGCATCTGCTGGTCAAAACATAAGCTCCCCACTCATGCTCTCTACATTAGTTCATCAACATATGTGTTCACTACATGTGCTCATGGTCAGTAACATGTAGTAGCAAGTAAGTAAGGTATTTGTATGACTTCATTGGGATAAAAACAGTGCTGGCAGCGCAAATGTGCAGTCCAGGTGCTGCAACTGCGGCTAGTCTTCTGCTGTGCGACTAAGTCCCACGACACTGCAACCACGGTGTGTTTTCTGCTGTTGGCTCAGTACATCTTCTAAGTAGCACAAATGTGCTGTCTTGGCACCACAACTGTGGCATGTCTCAGGTGTGCTTTTAAATGTGGTTTATGTAAAAGCATTTAAATTCCCTTCACATGGCAAAGCATTGTTTATATTTGCAGGGGTATTGCACAAACAATGCTTGCCCTCATCATGGGGCTCAAACACAAAACATCATCAAATGCAAAATGTGTTCAAATGCAAATTGTTGCAAAGGTATTGCACAAACAGCGTCAACCTTATCTAGGGCTCAAACACAAAATGTCTTTTGTCCGCCTGCAGGGGTACTGCACAAATGACGTCTTCCTTATCGTAGGGCTCAAACACAATTGTCGTTAGTCCTTTTGCTGTGGTATTGCATGGATGATGTCACCCTTATCGTAGGGCTCAAATGCAAAATGTTGTTTCATACTTTTGCAGGAGCATTGTGCAACCATGCCTGCCTTTTGCAAGGTCCAATCCTAGCAAGGGCTCATTCAGAAGCATTGTTTACCCTTCTGCAAAGATATTGCACAAACAAGGCTCACCCATTCACAGGGGCTCTATAATTCTCATAAGCTAGTCTACCCTTCTTCAGGGTATGGCACAATAGTAGCATGTGATACAGCCCACAGGCTTATATTTGCATCATTCATTTATGTTTCTTTTCTTTCAGATTTGTCCCTCATTCTCTGAAGACCTGGTTGTTGTCCTGAGTCTAATTATTTGGTTTTGTATTTTCTTTTGGTGGCTTAGGATAAATTAGGTCCTAATTCCTTTTGGAGTAAGCTCCGCTTCCCTGCCGTCATCACATCTGGAAGGATCTGACAGTTCAAGCAACATCAGAGCGCTGAACTGTAGGCTTACGCTAAATTATATAAGTATTGTTTCGCTTGTATTTTTCAAATAATCTCAAGTCTTTCTGATAGAAATGTAAGCGTAAGCATAGTTCTAGCAGGAAAATCTCAGGATTCATTCATCAGGCATCACATCCAATCACAATACATCCTCCGCTTTATAAGCCTGCCAGGTGCCTCTTATTGTTCGCATACTTCCGTTTTCACCCCCTATCCCACCCCATCTCCATCAGTTTAGGTCCCATTCTGGGCTGGGGTAAGCTCTGCTCCCCTGCCATCATCCTCTCTGGCAGGATCTGACAGTTCAATCAGCATCTGAGCACTGAACCGTAGGACGGGGCTTACGCCAAATTATATAAGTATCTTTTCATTCGTATTATTCCAATAATCTTAAATCTTTCTGATAGAACTTCATTTGAGTTCTGCAAAAGGAAGAAAGTCATACACATCCGGAATGGCATGAGGGTGAGTAAATTGATGAGAAATTTGTCATTATTGGTTGAATTATCCCTTTGAAAGTCTTCTGAAGGCATCAGAAATGCAAGTCATTTCTCAGTGAAAATCTTGGCATCACGTGTTACGTGTTAATATGAGGAAAAAATTGTGTGTTTGTAAGAGAACTTGCTGTGTTTAGTGCTAAAAACAACTCAAGTCATTATCGCCGCTCCCTATACGCATATAACCCGGTCTGTGTAGGGCACCAACTCCCTGGGGGGGCACCGGAAACTCCACCGGCTGCCCTTCTTCACACGTTATATGATATTCAAGGACCCGATAGCAGTTGCGGAACACAGACAATCACCTCGCAGTTCACATCAAGTCAGATTATTTGCCCGAATTTAGACAGTGCCACCGTCACGTCACTGTTATGCCATCAAAGTACCCCGAAAGCGATTTGAGAGCAGCTGCCTGGCTCATCTGGCACAGTGTGGCTTACATGTTCTGATGATGACACAGCTTATTCGTAATTGGCCAGACACACAGATGACGTGTGTTTCATGGTTCGCAATGGCACACTACACGTACTATCAATTTATGGCAGAAAAAGTAAGAATACTATGTTAGTATGCCATTACCAAGGTATTTATTCTGATACCTCCAGTCTGGCAAAAACTCTCACAAATCTGTTTTCTTTTTTTTTTTTTTTTAAATAACCGGAACTACATGTTTATAGCATGATATATCATGTTTATCAAAGTAATATCATGTTTATTCATAAAAATATATTCAAAATAATAAAAAACACAGACTCCTTTTTTTGTTATTAAAATAATATAGGCTTATATTGGACTTTCTTCTTGTATAAGGCACTATATTAAGCAGCACATATCCCTTTCAAATAAATAATGTTTCTGGTTATTTTATGTAAAATTCAAACCTCTGTCTATCTGAATTCCACTTCGTCTGCAATAAAGAAAGCAAACATTGCATGATCTTCCATGATTGGTGTATGTTCAGCACGCGACAGGAAGCACAAAGTGTCCGGCTCTCTTTTCAACTCCTCCCGACTGCAACCGGCGCATCTTGATGATCGGTAAGTCAAGGCGCAGTTCAAGTCGAACACACCTATTGTTTCCTTACTCTGCTGTCCTCAAACTGAGCTTTTCACCCTCTCTCTCTCTTTAAAAGCATGTCACAGCTTTCAGAAAAACTTGGAGATATGTTTATCTTTAATGGGGAGAAAAAAGCTGCATATTTACAGTTCTTTTATTAAGCTGGTCATATCTCATCCCAAAAGCCAAGAGCATACACTAACTTTGTATAAGATTTCAATATAATGATATATAGAAATGGTAATTACCATGTAATTCAATTGCATGGTAATCTGATTGTAGTAATGGTGCTTATTTTGTACCCCAATAGTTTTCCCAGAAATCGTTAAGCAATTTACCCTTCAAATCTACTTTGAATATGCGTGATCACAGATGCGCACATACACAGACTAGTATTATGGTGAATTATATGAAGCCCCAGCTGTTTGAGATGATGATGGTAGCAGAAGGACTCTTTTGAGAGTCATGGGTAAACAGAAAGAGCCCTGGCTGTCTTCTTCTGGACACAGACTCTTTCCTGTTTGCCAGGATTGGGATAAAGATGTTGGAATCAAAAGACGGTACTGAAACATATCCAAAGTTTGAGCCACATGTGTTTACCCTTAACCTCAACAAAGCCTGCTTCTGAATGTGTGGCGTATTGGCCAGTTAGTAAATTCTGGAACATTGTGAGGAGGAGCATTGTTATGGGGAGGCTAAAGTCCACAGAGCCTTTAGCAAGCACACTTGTTATGTTTGTGCCGTTTACATGACTGGATATTGTCAACAAGCTAAATCAATCACTTACTTCCTTGTTTGCTTTCATAAAGAGTTGTACATGCATTAAATGCTGTAATGAATCAAGTCTTTGGATATAATTGCCTAAGACCCCCATCTGTGTCTCTTTTATAACTCTCTTAATGTCGCTTCTCTTTCCATTTCCCTTGTTTTTGTATACAGTAAATATGCATTTTGCATCCAATATCTTCTTAATAAATGCTGATTTGTGATACATTTATTGCTTACAGTTACAAGTGTTACTGTTAACGCTGTTGAAAAGACTAACAGTTTTAATGTAAAACCAAATAAAATGGTTACTAAAAAAAAAAAAGACTAACAGTACTGGTCACCAGCATACATTGTTTTAAATGCTGTGACTGATTGGGGGGAAAAACAATTAAAAAAAAAAACGTATGAAAGATCAAAAGCGAACCCTAAGACAATAACTTCTTGCAACCGGGCCCTGGTCTTCAGCATCGTATGCTGGTATGCTGGAGAACAACATCAGCTATGCTGGTCCACCAGCTACATCAACATCAAACTAGCACAAACCAGCATAAATTAGATTTTCATGCTGGCCTAGGCTGGTCTTTTCAGAAGGGAAGCTATCATTCAGCATTATCTGAATTACTGTGTCAGTCACTGCTCGTTGAAGCACTGGTGTCATCACACCAGTGGGAACACACCGGGCAACAATACCTCTCTCACAGAATGAAGAGCCCTCATCATACTACTGGCAATATGCATGATATGGATATGCATGATGCGCCATTCGGCATGATATCAGCGGTGTGATTTCTGCACACTTAAAGCCTGCTATCCTAACTCTTCCAGTCACTGAGGCACAACTGATTCTCCTGCTTCCTTAAGAGCCACAAATCCAGCAGAACTGGGTGTCTTCCACCGCCCAGGGCTGCGCAGCATCCACTTAGGCACTGACAGCACCCGATAACCCAATCTCCATAGGGCCTGTGGCAAAGATTGAACTAACAGACCCATGGTGATGTGATGTGAGCCTTGTGTCTGTGTCCATAGCAGGCATGTCATTTCTCTCTCTCTCTCTCTCTCTCTCTCTCTCTCTCTCTCTCTCTCTCTCTCCATCCTGTAACGGGGGACTGCCAGAACAGCTGTAGGTCTGAAAGAAAGTATTGCCTTTGATATGTTTGTAGTGAAGGCGAAACCACTCTCACTAGGAGTATAAAGAGTTAGCTGAAAGGTCTCTGTCTGCACTTGATAGAGGAAAAACAGGAGGGTAAAGAAAGACAACTGGGAGTGAGTGATTGTATCCATGTTTGATGAGATTAGTTTACTGTTAATGGGGGTAAGTGGACCACAAGTTTTACCAATGTAATTCAGGGATGAAATTTCCCAGGGGTCATGCTAATTATGAGCTTCAGCATTAGATTTAGATTTTTTATTTATGGACTTTGTCCTATAACATCGCAGAGTGCTCAGGGCCAGATCATGGTCCCACAAGGCCACTGGGCACATGTTTTTGAAGCCTTTTAAAAGAATGTCTTGCATCTAAGCGAACAGTAGTACTAAGGGTCGAAGGGTCCTCTGGAGGCAACATATTAATGCATCGCAGGCATGCTTCTGATGTGAATTGTTTCAAAACTCGATATACTTATAATCCATCCAATACTTCAAATATTTTTTTATCTATATTTTTTAGTAAAAGAAAATTTACTATTTACCCCAAGTGATTGTCCATCCATACATCTTCTAAAGCCACTTGTCCTATGCAGGGTCACAGGGACTGCTGGAGCCTATCCCAGCTGTCTCTGGTCGAAGGCAGGGAAATACTCTGGACAGGTGGCCAGTTCATCACAGGGCTAAGACACACAGATATACATATTCAGACTCTCACTTACTGGTAATTTAGGGTGCTTTAACACTAGCACTTTTGGTGCACACCCACATCTGAATGACGTCAAAGTTCGGTTCGTTTGTATGATGTGTACGATGTTTTCCGAACATGGGTGCGCACCCAGGAACCACACCCGAGTCCACTTGAAAAGGTGGTTTGGGGTACGGTTCTTGTGAACTCCGGTACGGTTTGCTGCTGAAATGAACGCAGTCGTGCTAAATTGAATGTGAATTGCTTGTGATGACTTATAATTGGTGTCTTTGTAGGCTCCTGATCGCAATTATTGTGGTATAATGCATTTCTCATACCTGCTTGTGTCCAAATAAATCCCCTGCAGAGAGCAGCTTACATTCTTCACATCCCTTTGAACACATCCATGGGCTCGTGGCAGACAAACGCAAATTTTCATCACATCATTGCACATTCAATGCATCCACGGGAAACAAATGAAAGTGTCATTCTGTGCATGTAAAGTTTTAGTGGTAAATCCAAAGAGACAAACTTTAATACTTCACTTAACACAGTGAAGCTGACGTCTTCTTGAGTTGTTGCCTAGTTACAGTGATAAAACAGCTGCCGTTTATACTCGTGTTGATGATGTAATCGGACCGCGGTTCGGACCCAAATAATATGATGTGAACAGAGACCAGCGGGAGGAAACTAACTTGGGTTCAGTCCAAGCAATCAAACCACATGTGAAAGCACCACTAATGTATCCATTTTACTAGATCTGCATGTTTTTGGACTGTGAGGGTAACCAGAGCACCTGGAGAAAACCCATGTGAACACAGGAAGAACATGCAAACTCCACACAGAAAGACCCTGGGTGAGCCAGGACTCAAACCAGGAACCTTCTTGCTGTGAGGCTACAGTGCTACCCACTGAGCCACCTTGCCATCGTTCTTCTTTGTCACCAGTTTTGAAATAAATTGCGAGTCGAGTCAAGTCTCCCCTGCAATGCGTGTGAGGAGCTCTATTCATGTGGTGCTAGGAGTTGCAGTCTATTTAGAGCTTTCCAAATTTGTCAGCGGTTCTATGACCTTAGTTATAAGGCAGTTTCCATATGTAGGCAGGAGTCAGCAAGGCAACTCACTAGATTCGCTTTTCTACCATTGGGCTGAACGGTTCTCATTCAGTACTGATCCGGGCTCGTTGTCACAGTTATTGTTTCTTTTCGTACTGTGATGCTGTAAAATTAGGATTAGAATGGACTGACTGGGAAAATGACCAATCACGAGTCACCACGTCAGCAAGGCTGTTCCAAAATCTGTCCTGAGCATGGTTAGCTAACTGTGTAGAGAATTCCGGACCGGGAATGGTTTGTAATCGCACCGTAATGAACCGTGCTCAAGTATAAATGCTACTGGAACTATTACTCATGATGATCAAAAAAAGAGAGTAGTTTTCCTCACAAAATGGAGATAATGAGACAGATTCTTATTTTTCAGCATCTCAAAGACCCTAGATGTCAGCTTGCGCTATATGCACAGAGGGGCCCAAGGGCTCAGTGGTCAGCTCACACTGTGTATGCCGAGGCCCCTGGTGTTCAACTTCCTTTGGCAGTCTCAGGTTCTATGACCTCTCCATAAACCAGCCCCGATTGCACCATTACAATAGCAATGAACATGCTATTAATGATACAAGTATATACCGCTGCTCATGTTCAATTCCAGACTTCATGAAAATTCACATAAAACTCCAAAGTTAATAAAGGATCCGCAAACCATTTTTTATCTCTTGCTCCCTCTTTTATACAAAACACACATAGGCATACATGAAATGGCTCAGTGAAATGAAAGTGGGAACTTTCACGCCACTTGGCCAGCACATGTGGACAACCTAGTGCCGACTGGCTGCCTCCCTGTCACCGGCTGATAGCCAGGCTTTAATGGAAAAGATACAACCCAGCCAAGGACTGGGAATAATTTTTATGATAAAGTTATATGTTCAGCCTTGAAAAACTGGGAGATAATGTTTGGCTTCATTATAATTCCCAGTGTGTTTAAACAGGCAGCCCAGAATGCAAACAAAAGCAGATGAAATTTGAAAAGTATTATCAATATTGCAGATAGCGGATGCCCTTTCCAATCAGCAAAAACATATCTCGCATGGCAAATTTATGGATGACTAGTCCATTTGTTTCCATTAGTTTGTTGTATGTTTCTCTCTTCCTAATTTATATTTATGTGGAATTTATGAGAGGGCAAAACAAACTGCCATTAGATATTCCTTTAATTCACTAAGCTGGCCTGCTAAAGGTAGCTTGGATCATTTAAAAGACATTAGTTTGCTCTGTTTTATATTTTTCTGATCTCCCTCCAAAGGACCATCAGTCACATGCCACAGTCCAGCACATTTGTTGCATTGCTCTGTGTGTGTGTGTGTGTGTGTGTGTGTGTGTGTATGAAAGTGAGAGACTCTGTGTGTGTTTATGTGAGCAATTCTCACTGTGCACCACTGTGGCTCCTTCACACGCCACTCGACGTATTCTGCGAGTCTCTTAATAGC
Organism: Myxocyprinus asiaticus; assembly: GCF_019703515.2. Lineage (NCBI taxonomy): Eukaryota > Metazoa > Chordata > Actinopteri > Cypriniformes > Catostomidae > Myxocyprinus > Myxocyprinus asiaticus. The sequence continues at coordinate 45,581,310 of NC_059344.1, forward strand.
AAGCTGCTGCTGGGGGCTAGTGTGTGCAAGTTGGTATATACAGTATATATAACTTTTTATGTGGTGGGAAGGGTTGGCTCAGCTCACAGGAGGTCTGCAGAATCAAGCTGTGCCACTTGAATAATTTACTGTAAACCTTGGAATGAGTGAATGTGTGTGTGAGTGTGTGGGTGTATTCATGGGTATTCAAGAATGCCAGTAAGGTGAAATATCTAAATATTTTATATGCCCACTCCAAAGTGTGTTTGTGCATGCTGAGATATACTGTATACCCTGTGGATCCTAATACCGTGTTCAATACAATCTTGCTGGACAGATTAGGCTGCTAAAAGAGGAAGCCAAGGTGCGGCAGGAACCAATGATATGTACCTCAGCACTAAGTGTTCAGGGACAGGCTGATGGGTTGATTTAAGCCGAGGTGGGAGCAAGTGGAGATAAATATTAGTGATCTCTCTCTCTCTCTCTCTCTCTCCATTTTTTTCAGCAGATCCGTCAACTGCTATTGAGAGTAATGTGCAAGGCGTGAATGTGAACACATTACTGAGGGCTGACCTAGCCCAGAAAGAGAAACAGTGAGTTAGAAGTCCTCTGAAGCTTGTCCCCCACCTGTAAGGTTGACAATATTGAGTGAAGTTGAAAGGTACGATTTGTAAAAGAAAACTGCTTTCATTTATTTATTTATTTTTATTCTTGTGCCAAATTATTTTCTTGTTATGGTTATTTTTTGGGGGGGGGTTTTCCCCTTTTTCTCCCAATTTGGAATGCCCAATTCCCAATGTGCTCTAAGTCCTTGTGGTCGCATAGTGATTCGCCTCAGTCCGGGTGGTGGAGGACAAATCCCAGTTGCCTCTGTGTCTGAGACAGTCAACCTGCGCATCTTATCACGTGGCTTGTTGAGTGCGTTGCCATGGAGACATAGCACGTGTGGAGGCTTCACACCATCCACTGTGGCAACCACGCTCAATTCACCATGTACCCCACCGAGAACAAACCACATTATAATGACCACGAGGAGGTTATCCCATGTGACTCTAACCTCTCTTACGAGACCTGGCTGGAGTCACTCAGCACGCCCTGGGATTCGAACTAGCGAACTAGCAAACTCCAGGGGTGGTAGCCAGCGTATTTTACCACTGAGCTACCCAGGCCCCCTTGTGGTTATGGTTATTAACGTTATGGTTAATTCTTTACAATTCCCATCCATTTTTAAAGTTTATGTGGTGATTTTTATAGATGTTAAATCGATTGAAACATTTTGAAGTATTCTTTTTTTATTTTTTATGTTTCGATACTTTTATCCCAGTTTAATGTGCAGAGACAATTTTAAGCAAGCCATTCTTAGGCTGAATTTCTTGAAAAGTGAAAACACTCTGGCTCTTCAGCATTATCAGAATATTGCTCTGTTCCTTTGAGCGGCCTGACATGTCAAGATTGGCTCAATCAAGAGTGGCGTGAGTTTAAGGTGGAACTACCTGTTTTGCTGAATAATGCAAATGGGGAGGGAGGGGGGATGGTTTGGGAGTTTAGAGTTAGTGAATTGCGTAAGCATATACACATTGCTTCATTAGTTCATAAATTGAATTCCTTGGTTGCTGGTTTTGACGTCTGTGTGTGTGTTGAGTTGAGGACTGAGAGGTTGCGGATTTAATGGAGACACGGGTTTATTGACAATGAAACAGTTTGGCTGCATCTGCAGTAAGTTGCCTGCTGTCTGTGATATACTGGAGCCAGAGTCTAGTCAAGGCTGACATATACCATGCATTGCTGACAACAGCAGCCACACACGGCTGATCTGAATCAGCTTGCAATAGTAAAACACACACACACACACACACACACACACACACACACACAAACTTGTTTTTATATCATTGTGGGGACTCTCCATAGACTTCCATGCATTTTATAGATTTTATACAGATCTAATGATAATTTCTATCCCCTAACCCGAACCCGAACCCTACCCCTAAACCTAACCGTCACAGAAACATTTTTGCATTTTTACATTTTCAAAAAACTTTGTTTAGTATGTTTAATAAGCCATTTCCCTTGTGGGGACCACTGGCTGGGCCCCACAAGGTAGTTGATCTCAGGTTTTACTATCCTTGTGGGGACATTTGGTCCCCACAGTGTAGTATAAACATTCACACACACACACACAAACACACACACACACAAATGCAGAAGAGGCAATGTGTAGCCATTTCACACACACATTCAAACATTCATGTCATGCGTTCCACTCAAGCTGGTACAGGTTCCATGTGTTAAATATTTCTTTAAAATCTAGCATGTCCAACACATCTGTCAGCAGATCTACACCCTTAAGTATTAGCAAGAAATACAGAATACAATCTTGACACAATCTTCTTGGGTGTTATTTTTTTATTGATTCGTTCACATTTGCCTATACTAGGTTGTATGCACTGTTTGCATTGCTTTGTAACACTGTGCTATAAATGTGCTAGGTCATCTTCAGTTCTTGAAAGTGTCTCATCATGTGGCTGGAGATGGATAAGAAGTTTTAGCACAAAATCAATGTCAGAAATTACACTTGGGTTTTTGGGGTTAAATCTACAATATAGTCTCAGCCTCAGACAGCATGCCCATGGACTGCCTCAGTCCATTCTCTTCCTGTCTGATGCATATTGCACACAAAACTAGAAGACTTTTTCTCGATCTAGTAAGATCTAATCTGATTGGCTGGTTTGATGCAACTTTAAAAAAGTAACGGCACAAAGTTGAATCAGTCTGTCTGGAAATAAAGTTGTGTTTTTAAAGTGCCAGGTTGATTAAGCAAATGCTTATGAGCATGAATTAATCACTGGATTTTACAGAGTTTTGTAGGTAAGTGAAATCTAATCATTAAAATATATTTTTGTTGAGATTTGTTTTAGGCATTTAGTAGTTCCCTATCCGTCACTCACTCGACGTTGTGTCGATGTAGTGACACTAGGGGTCACTCTTGGGAGCCCCAAACACCTCTGCTTTTTTGAAAAAAGGCCAATGAGAATTGGCGAGTGGAATTTGGATGCCACTCCCCCGGACATATGGGTATAAAAGGAGCTGGTATGCAACCACTCACTCATTCTCTTCGGAGCCAAGCGGTTCTATTCATTGAGCTGAATTCATCCGCCAAGTTCATTCGCCTCTCTCTGCTGGATCTTACGGCACATTTCAGCGGCTTCTCCTCCTCTGCATCTGTGGTTTGCAGAGAACGCCCCTGGGCGCTTCGGCAGAACATTTAAAAGAGTATATTCTAAAAGAGTATATTTTCTTTCTGAAAGAGCGGCACACACGGAACGTCTTTTTAAAGACGCGTCTTTTTAAAGATGCCTTTCCGTTTGTGTGTTATTCCTGGTTGCGATCGTTATCTCTCCGCTTCCAACGGCCACGATCGCTGTCTTACGTGTCTGGGCACTTACCATGTGGAGACATCGTTCGTGGATGAGTCATGTCCTCATTGCGAGAATATGACCATGGCAACGTTGCGGTCGCAGCTTGCTTTCGTAAGAAAGGGTATCCCCCCACAGACCTCCCATTCCCCAGCATGCTCGCTTGCCCCGATCGGGCTCTTGCACGAGACTGGCGGCTCGTCTCAGCACGAGTTCGACTTCTCGTTCGGAGCTCAGGAAGACAATAAGTTATTGAGCGCAGCATTGGAGAGCGGGCTCGTCCAGTCTGACGCAGAGGTTTCGGCTCAGCTTCCTCCTTCTATAACAGTTGCCCAGCCTCACGCCGACGCGGAAATGACGGACGTGCTTTCCTGGGTGACTGCGAGCGACAGGGTAGAGTGGAACCCTCCACTCTCCCCTGAACCCTCGCAGCTCGGCGATCAGTTCCTGGGCACGGGGCGCCGCCCACGGCCACGCCCCGCCCCCGTTCCTTTCTTCCCGGAAGTGCATGAGGAGCTGACAAGCTCATGGGAGGCACCTTTTACTGCCCTGTCCCGGTCTTTCAACTACCCTCAATGGAGGAGTGGCCAGGGGGTATTCGGTGATCCGCCAGGTGGACAAGGAGCTCGCAGAGCGCCACCACCTGGCGTGGGCGCCCGAGACTCCCATTCAGGGCCTGTAGGTTTACATCGTCCTTGATGGCTAGAGCCTATGGTGCCGCTGGACAAACCAACCCCTGCCCTGCACGTCATGGCTCTCCTGCAAGTACACCAAGCCAAGGTGCTAAAAGAACTGCACGAGGGAAGTTCTGACCCGGGATTGATGCAGGAACTGCGTTCGGCGATCGACCTCGCTCTCCAGGCGACAAAGGTCACAACGCGGTCTCTCGGGCAGGCAATGTCCACCCTGGTGGTCCAGGGGCACCATCTTTGGCTCAACTTGGTAGAGATGGGAGAAGCGGACAAGCACAGTTCCTTGACGCCCACATTTCCCAGGTTATCCTGTTTGGCGACACCATCGAGGACTTTGCCCAGCAGTTCTCAGCGGTGAAGAAGCAGATGGAGGTTTTACAACATATCCTGCCCCAGCGCGGCTTAAGACCCCGCACCCTGTCTGCTCATTGCCAAGGGCGTCCTCCTGCAGTAACAACACCGGCTCCGCCGCAGCCCGCCCCCGTGGCCCGGCTCCGGCGTGGAGCCCTCCGCAGGAAGCAGACGCCTCCCGTCCTGCAGCCGGTCGCTAAGAAACTGAGGAAGACTTCGAAGCGACTCCGAGATGGGTGACACAGGGGCGAGGAGATCCACTTCTCTGGGGCTGGTCGACAGACCATTCCATCCCCCGGTGGAGGGCCGGGAGGAGAATATTTTGTCGCCGCATGCCCAAGAGGCTGCGGTACCCAAAAGCCTGACAAAAGAATGGTTCCCTTTTCTCCTGGGTCACATATCCGGTGCGTATGGCCATTGTCACATCCACCGTCCCATTTTGGCAGGTATGGCACTCCAGCGGCGGACCCCCCGCCCCTGTGCGCCCAGCTGTGGCACAAACACGCCCACATGGGATTGGTTCCAGTGGACTACGGGGACTAGATTCCTCCTCCCCCCTCCTCGACCATTCTTATGTTGGGTGGCAGGAGCCAGGTAAGTGCTTCGATGTCCCTGGACTCAACATGGCACCTCGAGCTCCGCCCTGCCACGAGGCCCCACTCGCCGGTATGTCCGACATGATCATTCCCTTGGTCCCCCTCGCCCGGAGTTTGGGCGCATGGCTTGCGCTTTCCAACCTGTCGCAATGGCTGACCCGGACCGTCCAACTCGGCTATGCGATTCAGTTCGCCTCGCCTATTTTATATGCCCACTCCAAAGTGTGTTTGTGCATGCTGAGATATACTGTATACCCTGTGGATCCTAATACCGTGTTCAATACAAATCCCAGTTGCCTCCGCGTCTGAGACAGTCAACCTGCGCATCTTATCATGTGGCATGTTGAGCGCGTTGCCACAGAGACATAGCACGTGTGGAGGCTTCACACCATCCACCGTGGCAACCACGCTCAATTCACCATGTACCCCACCGAGAACAAACCACATTATAGTGACCACGAGGAGGTTATCCCATGTGACTCTACCCTCCCTAGCAACCGGGCCAATTTGGTTGCTTACGAGACCTGGCTGGAGTCACTCAGCACGCCCTGGGGTTCGAACTAGCGAACTAGCGAACTCCAGGGGTGGTAGCCAGCGTATTTTATCATTCCCTTGGTCCCCCTTGCCCGGAGTTTGGGCGCATGGCTTGCGCTTTCCAACCTGTCGCAATGGCTGACCCGGACCGTCCAACTCGGCTATGCGATTCAGTTCGCCTCGGTGAAGGGCGAGAATGCCGCTACCTTGCGTGCAGAGATCGCTACCCTTATGTGCAAGGGCGTGATAGAACCTGTCCCTCCAGCCAAGATGAAGAAAGGGTTCAACAGCCCTTACTTCATCGTACCGAAGAAAGGTGGTGGGTTGCGAGCAATCCTGGACCTGCGAATACTGAACCGGGCTTTGCACAGACTCCCGTTCAAGATGCTGATGCAAAAACACATTCTAGTGAGCGTCCAACATCTAGATTGGTTCGTGGCGGTAGACCTGAAGGAGGCATACTTCCACGTCTCGGTCCTACCTCGAGAAAGACCCTTCCTGCGGTTTGTCATCGAGGGCCAGGCGTACCAGTACAAGGTCCTCCCCTTCGGCCTGTCCTTGTCCCCTCGTGTCTTCATGAAGGTCGCGGAGGCAGCCCTTACCCCGCTAAGGAAAGTGGGCATCTGCATTCTCAACTATCTCAATGACTGGCTGATCTTAGCTCACTCTCAAGAGTTGCTATGCGCACACAGGAACCTCATGCTCCGGTACCTCAGGCGACTGGGGTTTCGGGTCAACTGGAAAAAGAGCAAGCTCTCCCCGGTTTAGAGCATCTCTTTTCTCAGTCTGGAGTTGGACTCAGTCTCGATGACGGCGCGCCTCACGAACGAGCATGCACAGTCAGTGCTGAACTGTCTGAAGGCATTCAGATGGAGAACAACGGTTCCACTGAAACACTTTCAGAGGCTCCTGGGGCATAAGGCATCCTCAGCGGCAACCACACCGCTCAGGTTGATGCATATGAGACCGCTTCAGCACTGGCTTCGGACTCGAGTCCGAGATGGGCATGGCGCTGCGGGACATATCGCGTGACCATCACGCCGGTCTGTTGCCACCTCTTTAGCCCTTAGACCGACCTGGCATTTCTATGGGCAGGGGTTCCCCTGGAGCAGGTCTCCAGGTGCGTCGTGGTTACAGCGGACGCCTCCAAGATGGGCTGGGGCACCGTATGCAACGGGCACACAGCCGCCAGCTCTTGGACTGGCCCACGGCTGCGTTGGCACATCAACTGCCTAGAGTTGTTGGCAGTACTGCTCGCCTTGCGGAGGTTTCAGCCGTTGATCCAGGGCAAGCACGTGTTGGTCCGGACGGACAACACAGCGACTGTAGCTTACATCAACTGCCAAGGCGGTCTACGCTCCCATTGCATGTCACAACTCACCCGCCTTCTCCTCCTCTGGAGTCAGCAGCTCCTCAAGTTGCTACGAGCCACTCACATCCCGGGCGACCTCAACACCGCAGCGGACGAGCTGTCACGTCAGGTTACCCTCAGGGGAGAGTGGAGACTCCACCCTCAGGTGGTCCATCTGATTTGGAGTTGATTCGGTCGAGCACAGGTAGACCTGTTTGCTTCCCGGGAATCCTCCCACTGCCCGTTTTGGTACACCCTGAACGAGGCACCTCTCGGTATAGACATGTTGGCACACAGCTGGCCCCCTGGACTCCGCAAGTATGCATTTCCCCCAGTGAGCCTACTTGCACAGACCCTGCGCAAGGTCAGGGAGGACGGGGAGCAAGTCATCTTAGTAGCACCCTACTGGCCCACCCAGACATGGTTCTTGGATCTCACGCTCCTCGTGACAGCCCCCCCCACCCGGCGAATTCCCCTGAGGAAGGACCTTCTTTCTCAGGGACGGGGCACCATCTGGCACTCGCGACCAGACCTCTGGAATCTCCACGTCTGGCCCTTCGACAGGACGCGGAGGACTTAAGTGGCCTACCGCCTGCGGTGGTAGACACGGTTATTCAGGCTAGGGCTCCCACTATGAGGTGCCTGTATGCCTTGAAGTGGCGTCTGCTAAGTGGTTTTCTTCCCAACGCGAAGACCTCCAGAGATGCACATTCAGATTGGTGCTTTCCTTCCTGCAGGAGAGGTTGGAATGGCGGCTGTCCCCCTCCACCTTGAAGGTGTATTGTACCGCTATTTCAGCTCATCACGATATGGTAGATGGTATGTACTTGGGGAAGCACGACTTGATCGTTCCTGAGAGGCGCTAGGAGGTTGAACCCCTCTAGATCGTGCCTCATTCCCCCGTGGGACCTCTCTGTAGTCCTTCAGGGTCTATGGGGAGCTCCATTTGAGCCCTTGGATTCAGCTGAACTTAAGGCGCTCTCTTTCAAGACTGCCCTCCTGACTGCGCTCACTTCCATCAAGAGGGTAGGGGACCTGCAAGCATTCTCTGTCAGCGAATCGTGCCTGAAGTTCAGACCGGGTTACTCTCACATGATCCTGAGACCCCAACCGGGCTATGTGCCCAAGGTTCCCACGACCCCTTTTAGGGATCAGGTGGTGAACCTGCAAGCACTGCCCCAGGAGGAGGAAGACCCAGCCTTTGCATTGCTGTGTCCGGAAGGCAAATAGATTGCTTACGCATCTATTTGGATCGCACGCAGAGCTTTAGAAGTTCCAAGCAGCTCTTTGTCTGCTTTGGTGGACTGCAGAAAGGAAGCGCTGTCTCCAAACAGAGGATCACCCACTGGGTCATTGACGCCATAGCTATGGCATATCAAGCTCAGGACGTGCCACCCCCTGCAGGGTTATGAGCCCACTCTACCAGGAGTGTGGCGGCCTCCTGGGCCCTGGCCAGTGGCGCCTCTTTGGCAGATATCTGCAGAGCAGCAGGCTGGGCAACACCCAACACCTTTGCGAGGTTCTACAATCTCCGGGTTGAGTAAGTTTCGTCCCGTGTATTGGCAGGCACAAGCAGGTAAGTTCTAGGACAGCTGGCCAGGTGTACCGCTTGCGCATAGCGCCTTTCCCCTCCCTTGAGGGGAAGACATGCGCTCTTGACTCCCAGTAGTGTTCACAGACTGTGATCCCTGGATGAATTCCTCCTTAGCCCTGTGCCAGTCGAGTTTGTGGAGAAACTCGCTGCCGGCTCAGTAAGTGCGCTGGTAAGGCCCTGTACTGAGGTAGGTGCTCCGCATGCTGTGGTTCCCCATAGGTAATCCCATGTGTTATATTTTCCATAAAATTGTTTCCCTCTTGGTAAACTACGTCTTCTCGGATCTCCGGTCGCCATGCTTGTAGAAACTTCTCCCCCCTTGGGTAGGACCTACCATGCGACTCTCCACATGACATACTTCCGACAAGACTTGGTAAGACCATGTGAAGTATTTCCACTTGAAGTACCCCCCCCCCCTTCTCTGGGTGGGGTGTGGTCTCCACGGTGTCTTCCCCTTGGGAGTGACGCCCCCCCCCCCACGTGGACACTCACGGATCCCAGTCCGTTAACAAATTCCACTCTTTTTGGGAAGAAAAGAGAGGGAAAAGAGGCCTTGGCTGGGCTAGACTGTCCCTATAGTTGGGCAGTCGACTTGTTCCTGATGGACCATTCGATGCTTATAAGAGCGTTGGGGGAGGTTATGTGACGGTCTGGTGCGCTGGCTACGAGGCTCACATCAGTCTGCCTGTCACACACTGCCAGTTAATGCAACACAGTTCAGCTAGTTGTGGCATTTTGTATAGGGACCCCTAGTGTCACTACATCGACCCAACGTCGAGTGAGTGACAGATAGGGAACGTCCTGGTTACTTTCGTAACCTCCGTTCCCTGATGGAGGGAACAAGACGTTGTGTCCCTCTTGCCACAACGCTGAACTACCTGAATGAGTGGTTGCATACCAGCTCCTTTTATACCCGTATGTCCGGGGGAGTGGCATGCAAATTCCACTCGCCAATTCTCTTTGGCCTTTTTTCAAAAAAGCATAGGTGTTTGAGGCTCCCAAGAGTGACCCCTAGTGTCACTACATTGACACAACATCTCGTTCTCTCCATCAGGGAACGGAGGTTATGAAAGTAAGCAGGACGTTAAAGTAGATATATACAAACAGAACAGTATACAGTATTCTGCTTTGTTGTCTTAGTTATGTCTGTGAAACAGTCTGCACTTATTTTCTGTACTGTACCAAAGTCTTTTTAGCAAGTCACTCCACTCGGCGGTCATCTTTGGAATGCTCCTGGGCAGGCTGCGCAGCTATGTTTCTATGTAAACAAGTGTCATACAAGTGCAGCTCATATGTATTTGAATGGGGAAAGACCGAAATCTCCAAAAAAGTTGGTCAAGATTATGATCAAAGAACATACTTCAAATCAGCAGTAAAATCTGACAACACTGGTATCATAAATTGTGCTTCTTTACCTCAGATTACGTTAAAAAACGCAGTTTTCCTGGCTTGTTTAGCTAATACGCATGCACATTCTTGAGTTGATTGACAGGCGATGTCTGTCTCTAAAAGGTGATTGGCTCTTTTGCCTGTAAGACGGGACATCCTTTTATATACCTGTTGACCTTTGGGCATTCCAATTTCTCCCATTCATTTTAATAGAAGTGGCCCGTCTCTGCTAAATAGTCTCTGAGTGTACTCTACACATTTTTTGTTATTTTTCTGTGTTTACTGTACAATCGTTTACAAAGACTGCTGCACCATTATTTAAATACATTTTTTCCATGCTGATCTATTATTGTGGTATAATCCATCTCAGATAACCCTGCTCCTAAACAGCATGTCAAAAACAAAAAATAAAAACATACTGAACTGTGGTTGGTCACTTTATGTGTCAGTGGGTCTGCAATGACACAGCAGCTACCCAGCTTCAGCTTTGTTTGGGACTATTTTCATTAGTGGAAAAACAATTTACAAAAAGCTGGCTATATGGTATCTAAGATGTATGTTACTCGATATTAACTTATTGTTTATAGAACTGTTGTATAAATGCAACATCTCACACTCTACTAAATATTCATATTATTAAACATGATTTTATCCATGAGTTAAAGCTGGAGTGTGTAACTTTTTCTGTGTTATAATACCTTATCCTATCCCAGATTAATATGCAGAGACAACCATAAGTATGCCATTCATTGGTTAATTTTCTCGAAATCTGTAAGCGATGTTTGTTTTGAGTGACCTGCTTCGACCTGCCCCAACAATGTTACTCAACCAATGACATGAGTTGGAGGTGGGACGACCTACAGCAGACGGGGGGGAATATTCAGACATTGTTTTGAAAAACGTGTTCATTTTTGCAATTCTGTTTGGTGGCGCTAGTGGCGCAGAAATGACATATTTCAGCTTTAAGTCAGGATCAGTGACTTGAAATGGTTAGCAGATGATTTTGCGCTACATGAAAAGGCATTTGATCAATTTGAAATGCAGTGACGACAGTGATGTACCATTTAAAAGTGTTGTGAAAGAGTCGCTCCTTTTCTTTAGATCTAATAAAACGTAAACATTACTGAAAGACTGCAATGTTTTGTGTTGACTGCCCTTGTAATCTTTATTTAGAGTCACCCACATGCCTCTCACTGGGTGTTCTTCATATATATTCTGTCTCCATGTCAGATTAAAGAGGAAGTAAGTGCTTGCAAGAAGAATAAAGAACTCTTTCCAAGAAGTATTAGTTCCTTTTTAATTTTAGCAGGATGAGGAACCCAGAATTTAAATGAAAGAATCGGTTTTCATCCAGCTAATAGTAATCCATAATCCAGTCAACGTGTCTTAACCACAATGTGGTTGGTCTGATTAACTTTAATGCTTTTCCTCTCAATTTATTGAAATGTTGGAATGAGTACATTTGGTTTGGAAGTCTTTCTCTCCCTCTATGTCGCTCTATCTCTCCACAAGTGTGAGAAAGATAGACGGTGAAAGTGAGTGAGAGAGAGAGAGAGTGAGAGAGAGTGAGAGAGAGAGAGAGAGAGAGAGAAAGAGAAGGGATGGAGAGAAAATCTTTAAGAGCAGAAATAGAATGATGGCAGAGTCATTAAATATGTTTCATTCCCTCAGACAACAGGGAGTATGTCAGCCCATCAAAGATGCATTTTAAGGATAGTGTCTTTAATATTTCAACTGATTTCAAAACGACACAGAGGAAAAAAAGGGGCAAAAATGCTGGTTGAAAAAAAAAAATTATTAAACAGGCAAGTTTCATTTTCTGTGGCACTTTAAATTATTTTTTGTAATGATCTCAAAACCTGGCAAAGCAAATCCAATCAAACAATATCTAGTGGGTTTCATTTCCCCCCACATAGCGATGACCCTGTTTGTCAAAGGGTGAGCCGGGGAGACTGTAGGTCACCATAGCCATCCAAATAAAGGAGACAATTTAGCATAGTTAAAGTTATTATCCCACAAGTGTGTGTATGTGTGTGTATGTGTGTGTGGGCAGGTTTGGGTGGTTTACGAGGAAATTTTTTTAGGTTACAAACTGGTAATTACAAGGGTATTATGCTATAAATGTGGTTTATGGGGACATTTCTAGTGTCCCCATAATTCAAATAGCTTAAAAAACATACTAAATGATGTTTTTTTTTTTTTTTTAAATGTAAAAATGCAGAAAGTTGTTTGTGAGGGTTAGGTTTAGGGGTAGGGTTAGGGTTAGGGGATAGAATCTATAGCTCGTACAGTATAAAAATCATTATGTCTATGGAGACTCCTCATTAGGATAGCCGCACCAACATGTGTGTGTGTGTGTGTGTGTGTGTTTCTACGCCTGTGTCTCTGCCTGTGCAATGAGATGCTATAGCTTTAACATTTTAGGGCTTTGATATGAGTCATTGTAAATGATGCCACAGAAGGTCAATTGCCGAGTTCAAAATGGCTGATGGAGGGAGGGAGCGTTGTTTTTCTATTTTCAATCTCCTTTTTTCCCCCTCCCTTATCTCCCCAGTCACAACACTGCATTTATTTTTAAAACAAAACATTTATTCAGCCAGGGTCTGTCATTAATGTAATATGCCATAAATAATGCTCAGCTCTCTGTGTTTTGAAGAGTGTGACATGAGCTCATTGTTTTTTCTCTTTTTACCTTTAACCATTTGGGGGGTAATCACGCATAAGGAGAAAGAATAAGCCACGAGTGACTGAGCAGCAATGGTCTACTGACCTTTTACTGCTCATTATTGGACAACCCAAAAAAACAAAGAACAAAATCTCCTAAATCTTCTGGGAATCTTGAATCACTGCGCTCAGTGACCATATTGTTTTTTTTATTTTTTATTTTATTTAGGTGAGCATTGTCCTGTTGTTATGCGACTCACAATTTTGTTGTATAGGGTGTGTGGAGGAGAGCAAGTCACAAGGTGGATGTTGGAGGTCTGACTCTGAGGTTGGGGTTTTGGTGCAGTAATCTTTGTCACCAGGGGGGCAGTCTGCAGCGTTTGGCCTTTAGGCCTGCAGGTGTGCAGTCCTTCACTCTCAGCTACAAGCACATATTACAGGAAACATCAAGAGACTTGATGCAAAACTACATACATACACCCGTTGACATGTAGAGAGGGAGAGTGGGAAGAGACAGGGAGAGAGTCTGTGGTTTTGGAAACTTTCGAGCCCACATTACTAGAACTACTACAACTTCATAATATGACAGCATGCATGCACACCCACATACACACACACACCAGAAAATATGCCAAACAAGCATTACACTAATCACTACTTTGAAAAAGGGAGGCTATTTATATATTATGCATTGTGCACTATGTGCATTCCTGGAAGAAAAGTGAAAAGAATAGTTGATATCAGATGAAAATGAGCACTCTGTAAACCACATTAACTATCTTAGGTTTGGGAGCACATGCTGACTGCCAAATGGGACACCCCTGTGGAATTAATGTGGCGCACCTGTGGTGGTTGATAAAGACTGCCACACTGTGCACAGGTGTGGAACATTAATTCTGGGGGTGTTCCTTGAAAAGATGAGCCCCCCCCCACAAACACACACCTCTCCCACCAGCACCTCTCTGCCATCCACCCTCTCCTCCCCCACCTTTGGAGAGCAAAAAAAATTGAAAACAACGCTGCCGTTCATTCAGAGTGATCTGTGTGCAGAAGTATGCAAATGAATTTGTGGCATGCTAATCAATCCCGTCCTTCACACAGACTGAAGGTGAAGAAGGAATATGGAGAATGAGGAAGTGATTCGGGGCCTGAGAAGAAATTTGGGACACGGGGAATTAGCTAGGATCTTTTTGAATATGTTTATTTAATTATACATTTTCACCTTAATCATTTGAAAAGAAGCTATGGTCTGCTTGGGTGAGCACAGATCGGGGGGCTTTACTGGACACTGGTTACTGTACTGGTGTCAAGTTGCTAGATAAGAATAGAAAGAGGGAGAGACAGGGGTGTGTGACTTTGTGTTTGGGCCAGCAGATGTCCTCTAACAGCAGATCACGGCAGTCTAAACTACTCTGTGTGTGAGAACAGCATAGTTGCTGAATGTCAGCCCACTTAGGAAGGTGCACACAGCTTTATACACAAATCAGTGCATGTGGATCTGGAAAATATACACTACCGATCAAAAGTTTTGAAACACTTGACTGAAATGTTTCTCATGATCTTAAAAATCTTTTGATCTGAAGGCGTATGCTTAAATGTTTGAAATTAGTTTTGTAGACAAAAATATAATTGTGCCACCATATTAATTTATTTCATTATAAAACTAAAATTTAATAAAAAAAAGTTTTTGAAATTGATGACTTGGACCAAATAATAAAGAAAAGCAGCCAATAAGTGCCCAGCGTAGATTGGGAAATCCCAGGGTGATACCTCAAGAATTTGGTTGAGAAAATGTCAAGAGTACATGTCTGCAAATTCTAGGCAAAGGGTGACTACATTGAAGATGCTAAAATATAACACAGTTTTTATTTATTTTGGATTTTGTTTAGTCACAACATAATTCACATAGTTCCATTTATGTTATTCCATAGTTTTGATGACTTTACTATTATTCTAAATGTGAAAAAAAAAAAAAAAAAATATATATATATATATATATATATATATATATATATATATATATATATATATATATATAATAAAGAATGAGTAAGTGTTTCAAAACTTTTGACCAGTAGTGTATATATATATTTGTTTTTTGCACCATTCGGAGTAAATTCTAGAGACTGTTGTGCGTGAAAATCCCAGGAGATCAGCAGTTAAAGAAATACTCAAACCAGCCCGTCTGGCACCAACAATCATGCCATGCTCCAAATCACTGAGATCACATTTTTTCCCCATTCTGATGGTTGATGTGAACATTAACTGAAGCTCCTGACCTGTATATGCATGATTTTATGCACTGCACTGCTGCCACACGATTGGCTGATTAGATAATCGCAAGGATGATTGCTGGTGCCAGACGGGCTGGTTTGTCTCCCTGTGCATCTATGTTGTTCAGTTTAGAGATGCTTGTAGTTATTGGTGTATGCAACTGTGTTGGGGGTTAAACCATACATCAGTGATGTCTGAATTTTATCAAATAATCAGCGTATTGAACTGGTGCCTGCCCACTATAGTTTTGACTGAAGAGTGTGAGAGGGGTAATAAATTACTACACAGAGCACATGTGTGTATGTGCACGTGTGCGTGACAGATTCTGTAGTGATCTCATATGTCACAGAGCAACAAACCACAACCTGCATTATAGCATCCCAACCTCTCAGCCTGAGCATCTGCAATATTACAAATGCTAATATAACGCTAAACTGATTAATAATTAAACAATTATGGTCATGAATCAATAACTTCTGCAATTTTTTCATTTATAAATTACAGCAAATAAACATGGACAGAAAATTACAAAGTCAAATTTGAAACTGGGGAAAAAGTCATATTTGTTACATCCATCTATAAAATGCGGGAAAGACATTAAACATCAGACTTCTGAACTCAGACTTCTGAACTCTTGATCTCCCACGATCAAAATACATCAGCACTGCACTTTATTACTCTTACTCTTATATCTCACACCGGACTGTCATAAATTATATTATTATTATATTATATTCTCTCTTAACAACTGACTATCAACCGACAGCCTGAATGTCAATACAGTACAATACTGTACATTCTATATATACTACTATATATACTTTTTTTATTGAATAATGTGTATCTATATAGTGTGTATTGTATACTGTACAGTGTATGTTATTATTTGTATATTGTTGAGTGTAATTATGTGTATATCAGATGTTTAAATTGTGCTGTGTTAATTTGATGTTATTATAAAATGGTACTGTCTCATCACTGTCATGACTGCTATGTTGATCGGAACTGCACCCAATAATTTCACGCACCATTGCACTTGTGTATATGGCTGTGTGACAATAAAGTGATTTGAAATGCACTCTGGGAAAGTTTGTCTCTCTTCAGTTAACAAAAGTAGACCAATATCTGTGTTATTTATTTATTTATTTTTTTTTTCCCTAAATAAAAATCTGTTTTTTTCTCCTCAAATGTGGTCTATTTTGCAATGAGTGCATTAGATCAGTAGTTCCCTATCTGTCACTCACTCGACATTGTGTTGATGTAGTGACACTAGGGGTCACTCTTGGGAGCCTGAGACACCTCTGGTCTTTGATAAAAGGCCAATGAAAATTGGTGAGTGGTATTTGCATGCCACTCCCCCGGACATACGAGGTATAAAAGGAGCTGGTATGCAACCACTCATTCAGATTTTCTCTTCGGAGCCGAACGGTCATGCTCACTGAGCTGAATTCCCACGACTGTTTATTCACCTCTGCTGGATCTGACGGTGCATTTCAGCGGCTTCTTTCCCCTCTGCACTGGTGCACTGCAGAGAATGCCCCTGGGCGCTTCGGCAGCAATAAAAGTGTATATTTCTCTAAAAGAGTATATTTCTCTAAAAGAGCGGCACACACGGAACGTCTTTTTAAAGACGTGTCTTTTTAAAGATGCCTTTCCGTTTGTGTGTTATTCCTGGTTGTGCTCTTTATATCTCGCCTTCTGACGGTCACGATCACTGTCTTTCGTGTCTGGGAAATGCTCACGCGAAGACAGTGTTCATGGATGGGTCATGTACTCATTGCGAGAACATGTCCATGGCAACGATGTGGACGTGGCTTACCTTCGTAAGAAAACAAGCCACTCCAGAGGCTCCCCGCCTCGGTCCTTCTACCCACAGGTATGAGGCCAGCGCGGCTAGCACTGGGGGTGATTTGGGGACCCCAGTGGGACCACCTCTGGCAGGTATCCCCCCATGGACCTCCCATTCCCCAGCATGCTCGTCTGCCCCGATCGGGCTTCTGGATGAGTCCGCCGGCTCATCTCATGGCGAGTTCGACCTCTTATTCAGAGCCCGCAAAGGTGATGAGCTCTCGAGCGCAGCATTGGAGAGCGGGTTTGTCCAGTCGGATGCGGAAGCCTCAGCTGGACTCCTCCCTTCGGGTGTGGTCGCCCAGTCACAGGCTGACGTGGAGATGATGACATGCTTTCCCGGGCAGCCGTGAGCGTCAGGCTAGAGTGGAACCCTCCGCTCTCCCCTGAACCCTCGCGGCTCGATGATTGGTTCCTGGGCTCGCGGCGCCGCTCAAAGCCACACCACGCCCCGGGAGGCACTTTTTACTGCCCGGTCCCGATCTTTCAGCTTCCCCACCCTCACTACCCTCGACGGTGGGGTGGCCAAGGGCTATTCTGCAATCCCCCCAGTGGATAAAGGCGCTCGCGGTGCACCTATGCCCGCAGAGCGCCGCCACCTGGTGCGGGCGCCCAAAGCTCCCCTCCAAGGCCTGTAGGTTTACGTCGTCTCTGACGGCCAAGGCCTACAGTGCCGCTGGACAAGCCACCTCCGCCCTGCATGCCATGGCTCTCCTGCAAGTCCACCAAGCCAAGGCGCTAAAGGATAGGGTAGTTCCACCCCAGGATTGATGCAGGACTGGCTTGGCAACCGACCTCGCTCTCTGGGCAATGAAGGTCACGGCGCGGTCTCTTGGGCAGGCGATGTCAACCTTGGTGGTCCAGGAGCACCACCTTTGGATCAACCTGGTCGAGATGGGAGAGGCCGAAAAGGCACGGTTCCTTACTGCCCCCATTTCCCAAGTTGGCCACTCCAGCAACACCGAGGACTTTGCCCAGCAGTTCTCTGCAGTGAAGCAGCAGATGGAGGTTATCTGGCACATTCTGCCCTGGCGCGGCTCAAGATCCTGCACCCCATTTGCTCATCGCCAAGAGTGTCCCCCTGTGGTGACTGCACTTGCTCTGCCGCAGCACGCCCCTGTGGCCCGGCCCCGGTGTGGAGCCCACCGCAGGAAGCAGACGCCACCCGTCTCGCGGCCGCCAAGAACCCGCGAAAGGCTTTGAAGCGCCCCTGAGACGGGCGACCCAGGGACGACAAAACCCGCTGCTCTGGAGCTGGTAAGCAGACTACTCCATCCCCCGATCGAGGGCCGGGAGGAGAATCTTTTGTTACCTTTGCATTTAATTGCGCTGCATGCCCAAGTGGCTGCAGTACCCAAGAGTTCAGCAAGAGCTGTTTCCTTGTTCCCTGGGTCACATACCCGGTGTTCATGGCCGTCATCGCGACCACCGTCCACCACTCCATTTTGGCAGGTTTGGCTCTCCAGCGGTGGTCTCCCTGCCCCTGAGTGCCCAGCTGTGGCACAAATCTGCCCCCGATGTGACAGTCTCCATGGTTCACGAGGACAGGCCTCTTCCTCCCCAATCCCAGGCTGTTCCGGGGGTGGTCACAAGGTGCCAGGTAAGTACTTCAATGTCCCTGAACTCAGCACGGCCACGACATGGTGTGGCACCTCAGGCTCCATCCCACCACGAGGCCCCACCCACCGGTACGTCTGATGAGACTGTACCTCCAGCTGAGATGAAGAAGGGGTTTTACAGCCCCTACTTCACTGTACCGAAAAAAGGCGGTGGGTTGCGGCCAATCCTGGACCTGTGAGTACTGAACCGGGCTTTACACAGACTCCCGTCCTAGATCCTGACGTAAAGACACAATCTAGCGAGCATCCGGCATCAAGATTGGTTCGCGGCAGTAGACCTGAAGGACGCGTACTTCCACATCTCGATTCTACCTCGACACAGACCCTTCCTGCGGTTTGCATTCGAGGGTCGGGCGTATCAGTATAAGGTCCTTCCTTTCGGTCTGTCCTTGTTCCCTCATGTCTTCACGAAGGTCGCAGAGGCAGCCCTTGCCCCGCTAAGGGAAGTGGGTATTCGCATCCTCAACTATCCCGACGGTTGGCTAATCCTAGCTGGGACCTGGTGCTCTAAAACCTCAGCTGACTAGGGCTTCAGGTCAACTGGGAAAAGAGCAAGCTCCTCCCGGTTCAGAGCATCTCTTTTCTCGGTTTGGAGTTGGACTCAGTCTCTTTGACAGCGTGCCTCATGAACGAGCGCGCACAGTCGGTGCTGACCTGTTTGAAGGTGTTCAAACAGAAAACAGCAGTTCCACTGAAACTTTTTCAGAGGCTCCTGGGGCATATGGCATCCTCAGCGGTGGCCACTCCGCTCGGGTTGATGCATATGAGACCGCTTCAGCACTGGCTTCAGACTCGAGTCCCGAGATGGGCATGGTGCCAAGGGACACATCGCGTGGCCATCATGCTGATCTGTCACCATTTTTCAGCTCTTGGACTGACCTCACATTTCTACGTCAGGCGTTCCCCTAGAGCAGGTCTCCAGGTGCGTCGTGGTCACGACAGATGCCTCCAAAATGGGCTGGGGCGCTGTTTGCAACAGGCACGCAGCCGCCGGCTTATGGATGGGCCCGCGGCTGCATTGGCACATCAACTGCCTCGAGTTGCTGGCAATTCTGCTCACCCTGCGGAGGATCTGGCCGTTGATCCAGGGCAAGCACGTGTTAGTTCGGACAGACAACACGGCAACGGTAGCATATGTCAACCGCCAAGGCAGTCTGCGCTCCCGTTGTATGTCACAACTCACCCGCAGTCTCCTCCTCTGGAGTCAGCAGCACCTTAAGTCGCTGCGAGCCACTCACATCCCAGGAGACCTCAACACTGCAGCAGATGCGCTGTCACAGCAGGTTACCCTCAGGGGAGAGTGGAGACTCCACCCTCAAGTGGTCCAGCTGATCGGGAGTCGATTCAGACAGGCACAGGTAGACCTGTTCGCCTCCCAGGAATCCTCCCACTGCCCACTCTGGTACGCCCTGACCGAGGCACCTCTCGGTATAGATGCGCTGGCACACAGCTGGCCCCCTGGACTGTGCAAATATGCGTTTCCCCCAGTGAGCCTACTTGCACAGACCCTGTGCAAGGTCAGGGAGGACGAGGAGCAGGTCATCCTGGTAGCACCCTACTGGCCCACCCAGACGTGGTTCTTGGACCTCACGCTCCTCGTGACAGTCCCCCCCTGGGGAATTCCCCTGAGGATGGACCTTCTTTCTCAGGGATGGGGCACCATCTGGCACCCACGACCAGACCTCTGGAATCTCCATGTCTGGCCCCTGGACGGGACGCGGAAGACCTAAGCGGTCTACCACCCGCAGTGGTAGACACGATCACTCAGGCTAGGACCCCCTCTATGAGGTGCCTGTATGCCTTTAAGTGGCATCTGTTCGCTAAGTGGTGTTCTTCCCGATGGGAAGACCCCCAGAGATGTGCAGTTGGATCGGTGCTTTCCTTCCTGCAGGAGAGGTGGGGAGGGCGGCTGTCCCCTTCCACCTTGAAGGTGTTTATAACCGCTATAGCGGCACACCACGACACAGTGGATGGTAAGTTCTTAGGGAAGCACGACCTGATCATCAGGTTCTTGAGTGGTGCCAGGAGGCTGAATCCCTCCAGACCGCGCTTCGTTCCCTCATGGGACCTTTCTGTAGTTCTTCAGGGTCTACAGAGATCCCCCTTTGAGCTTTTGCAGTCAGCTGAGCTTAAGGCACTCTCCTTGAAGACTGCCATACTGACTGCGCTCACTTCCATCAAGAGGGTAGGAGACCTGCAAGCGTTCTCTGTTAGCGAAACGTGCCTGGAGTTCGGTCCAGGCTACTCTCACGTCACATGATCCTGAGACCCTGACCGGGCTATGTGCCCAAGGTTCCCACGACCCCTTTTAGGGACCAGGTGGTGAACCTGCAAGCTCTGCCTCAGGAGGAGGCAGACCCAGCCCTGATGTTGCTGTGTCCGGTGCACGCTTTACACTTCTATTTGGATCGCACGCAGAGCTTTAGAGTCTCTGAGCAGCTCTTTGTCTGCTTTGGTGGACAGTGGAAAGGAAGCACTGTCTCCAAGCAGAGGATCGCCCACTGGCTCATTGACACCATAATAATGGCATATCACGCCCAGGATGTGCCGCCCCCGGTAGGGCTATGAGCCCATTCTACCAGAGGTGTAGTGGCCTCCTGGGCCCTGGCCAGGGGCGCCTCTCTAACAGACATTTGCAGAGCAGCGGGCTGGGCAACACCCAACACCTTTGCGAGGTTCTACAACCTCTGGATGGAACCAGATTTGTCCCGTGTAGTGGCACGCAATACAAGCAGGTAAGTCCGGGATAGCTGGCTGGGTGTATCACTTGCACATAGTGCCACCTCCCCTGAGCTGAAGACGTGTGCCATTAACTCCCAGTAGTGTTCACAAACTGTGTTCCCTGGTTGACTTCCTCCAAGCCCTGTGGCAGTCAAGTTTTCGGAGAGTCACGCTGCCGGCCCAGTACACATGCTAACTAAAACCCTGTACTGGGGTAGGTGCTCCGCATGTGGCGGTTCCCCGTAGGTAACCCAATGCGATGTATATCTTCAGCTAATTTGTTTCCCTGTTGGCAAACTGCGTCTTCGTTGGGCAGAGGCCCTCTGCCCCAGTCTCCATGTTTGTAGTAACTCCTCCCCTGTTGGGTAGGACCTACCATGAGACTTCTCCACATAACATACTTCCGACATAGCTCAGCAAGACCATGTGACGTATTTCCACTTAAATACCCTCCTCTCTCTGGGCGAGGTGTGGTCTCCGCGATGTCCTCCCCATGGGAGGGACACCCCCTGACTAGACCTGGTCGGCCCAGTTGGATAATCCCACTTTTATTTAGTGAGTGGAAAAAAAGAAGGGGAAAAGAGGCCACGACTGGGCTAGCCTGTCTCTATCTTTGGGTAGTCGACTTGTCCCAAAGGGCCGTTCGACACTCATAACAGTGTTGGGGGAGGTTACGTGTCAGCCTGGTGCACTGGCTACGAGGTACACAGTGGTCTGCCCGTCACACACCGCCAGTTCATGTAACACAGTTCAGCCAGTTGCAGCAATTTGTATAGGGACCACTAGTGTCACTACATCGACACAACATCGAGTGATTGACAGATAGGGAACGTCCTGGTTACTTGCGTAACCTCCGTTCCCTGATGGAGGGAACAAGATGTTGTGTCCCTCCTGCCACAACGCTGAACTACCCGCTAAAATGGCCGGGACCTTGTCTCGGCTCCTCAGCATAAAACCTGAATGAGTGGTTGCATACCAGCTCCTTTTATACCCGTATGTCCAGAGGAGTGGCATGCAAATACCACTCGACAATTTTCATTGGCCTTTTATCAAAGACCAGAGGTGTCTCGGGCTCCCAAGTGTGACCCCTAGTGTCACTACATTGACACAACGTCTCGTTCCCTCCATCAGGGAACGGAGGTTATGTAAGTAACCAGGACGTTCTCAAACCTGTCCTGGAGCCCCCTATTACTACCCATTTTGGATGTCCTCTCAATCAAACACACCTGATTCAACTCATCAGCTCATTAGTGGAGAATCTAACAACTAAATTGGGTATGTCAGAAAAGGGCGACATGCAAAATGTGCAGTGCTGGGGAGCCTCCAGGACTGGTTTGAGAACCACTGCATTAGATGAGCACTTTACAAACAAACTCTAGCTGTGTGAGCTGTCCCCAATGGGATGTTATTAGACACTTGTGAACCAACATAATAGCACCGTCTGTTTCAAGTTAATAAGTATCATTGCTTAATACAATACACTTGCCAGCTGAGACAAGTAAGTCCTGACATGTAATAAAGTGGTGTTACATGGATTTATTTCTCAACATTTGGCTTCATAAAACTTCCATGACTAAAGCAAATGAAGGCACTCTTCAGGCAGGTGCTGATAAGATGATATTACGGCTGTTTGCATTAGCTGATATTGTGGTACACCTTGCTTTGAAGTGAGCTGAATAGATCTGTGTTGCCTTTCCGTATGTTAAAACAAAATCATTAATGTGTGCAGTTTGACTGTTGTCTAATGACTTTATAGTGTTTCTCTATCTCTGTTGCTTGTGTGTGTACGCGCGCACACGCTTTCTCTGTCCGTCTCTGGTGCCATTGGAGTAAGTACATAGACTGGGGACAAGGATAAAAGCATAAACAAATCTCTGATAAGAAATATGACAAGGATATCAGCATGCAAAAGAAGCTGAACGCTGGCAATACAGACAGCCAGATTAATGATAAATTACAAGGACTAGCCTTGTTTATAGTAGTAATTTTCCCTCGCTGCACCTGCTCGCTTTCCCCCTGGCCTAAAACTGCTGCTCGTGCTCCCTTTTTCTCCATTCCTCCCCTCCATCTCATCATCCACCCATCCTTGGTGCTGTGTTTGTGATCCCAAACCGATGTGACACAGGAGGAAATGCACCAGTGTGGTAAACTTGATTTAAAAATGTGTAGTTCAGATGATCTTGGAATGTCCAAATGGCTAGACAAATTTGTGGTAAAGCCAGAATACGAGAAAGAAACCAAAAGGAGTGTGTTGTGTGTGCGTTTCACCTCTGTAAGCAACACTTGTAATAATACACCACCGAACATCAACTAAATGCTTCATTTTAATACCAATTACATGTGTAGCTCCGCAAAATACGCAAATAATGCAACAGTCTCTCTGGCCTGAAGTACTGCATTAAATGGAAAGAGGGGCTGAGAGCAAAAGTAGTCAAAATGAAGTACCAGAGACCAAACCCCCACACCTCATTATGCCAATTGTGAATGTTAATTCTAGTGGGTTTATTAGTTAGAATTAAAGAGAGAGAGAGAGAGAGAGAGAGAGAGAGAGAGAGAGAGAGAGTGAGAGAGAGAGAGAGAGACTTGCTCTTTCATTGTTCATTACTGTGTTTGGCTGTGCCTTGTAATTTGCAGCCACCAAATGGTCAGAAGAAGGAGGGGTGTCGGGGACCACAGTACGACTGAGTGGCTATTGTCGAAATTATAATTATATTTTTATTATAAGCAAGCTCTGGGCTTCCGAGTCTATACAAAGCAAGTTCCAATAAAGAGCGCTACAGGCGCAAAGTGTTTACATATAAAATTGTAAGAATACACTAACAGCATTTGGTGTTAATAAGCTATAATCACTCACCTAATTTAATCTGGTTGTCATGGAAAACAAATGACACTTGAGGTCTAAGAGAACACGGGAGTGTGAGTGCCGTAGGTGTGTCTCTCTTGTAATGAGAAATCAGAAAAGACCTTTAACACCTCCCAATCTTTGGTTTTAACATGCAGGCACCTGCCCCGTCTTCTTTGTATGTAGGTGTTTGAGGGTGTAGGTGTGCGTGCTTACTTGTGTATACAGTGTGAGTGAGTGTGTACATGTGCAGGACAGCTGCCTTGGCTGTCAGCGTGGCTGTGCTCCTAAGAAATAGAAAATTGAGTGGGAATTGGCCTAATTGTACGGAATGATTGATGCCGGTGGAAAGCGCATTAAAAACACAAAATGTTCCCCCCTGTTAGCCACACATGACATTCTCGGAGCAAATTTACTTCCCAGACAACAAGAGCCTGTGCTTTTAACTACACACAAGAGAGCAGGAGGGCTCTTCAGCTAACCATGGGAGTGTGCATTTAAAGAATAAGGGAATCCAAGCACAGGCCAAGTCAATAAGGGCACCTAGTGGAGTGTGCAAGTGTGCTTGCATGTGTGTGTGTGCATTTGGTTGCTTCTCTGATGGACAGATGCAAGCATGGGTGAACGTCCATCTCTGTTGCTCTGTTGTTCAGAGCGGAGTGTGTGATGAAAGGTGAGTGATGATAATCAGAATCAAACCTCCCACCCACACACATGCAGACGGGGTCTAATAAGTGGAGGTTTATTCACGGCACACAACACATGCAAGGATGCTTTGTTTAATAAATTGAGGATATATGGCGAACATCTGCACGTCCACGTTTTAAGTATCCGTCCTCTACTCCTGAGAAGTGAGGGTTGAGCTCTAATGTAACAGTTTAGTGATGTATCTCTTTAGTTGGCAGGACAATTTTATGATTTCATAATGTGGCCTTTTAAGTGTACATTAAAGTTGTGCCCCTCCCCTGCAAGACCTGGACTTAATTTGCCCTTGACTCTTAGTTTCAGACTACACTGTGCATATCACTACATAAACACACTGAAACACTGTCATTTTAGGTCCTTGATGTCATACCCTTCCTTTTTGTAGTTAATTATGTTTCTAATGGCTCTTGCACTTATTCTGAGCGTGTTTTAAGCTCCTTACTTACTTATATTACTTATTGTAATATTTTAAACCTCACATTGTAACTATTGTGTGTCCTCACCCCATTGGCCTCAGATTTCCCTGCCTTTTTATTTAAAGGAATATTCTGGGTTCAATACAAGTTAAGCTCAATCGACAGCATTTGTGGCATTATGTTGATTACCACAAAATTAATTTAGACTCATCCCTCCTTTTCTTTAAGAAAAGCAAAAATGGAGGTTACAGTGAGGCACTTACAATGGAAGTGAATGGGGCCAACTTTTGGAGGATTTAAAAGCAGAAACAGTGAGTATTTTAACATAAAAATTGGCCCCCATTCACTTCCATTGTAAATGCCTCACTGTAACCCACATTTCTGCTTTTTTTAAAAAAAAGAAAAAAGAAAAAAAAAAAGAAAAGCAGGAACGAGTTGAAATTAATTGCTGTCAGTTGAGCTTAAAAGTGCTATATGTAAGATTGACAACAAGCATTTGAAATGGGTACTGCAGTCCAAATTCAAAATAGCATATTTATAACAATTTCTCATTTTGTGTTCTGCATAGGAAAGAAAGTCTTTCTGGTTTGGAATGATATTAGAGTGAGTACTGTACAACAGAATTTTCATTATTGGGTAAACTATTTCTTTAATCTTATTTGCCTCCCAGATCTTCGTTTGGAGACAACTTATAGGCAGATGTGAGGTTTTTTTAAGAGAAAGGAAAACAGTTTGAAAGAAACAGGAGAGTGAAAAGGGACAGGCAGTACAGAGATAAAGGGAAAAACAGAAGTTTAGATTGTGATTGTGGTTTCCCTCCATCACCCTCCACACAGATGCCTATCAGTATCCACGCTTGTGCTATGCGCACTGTCTGCAGTGTAGGCAATATACACCAATGCCATTTCCCACATTTTCATAATTGTTATTTCCAGGGGAGCCACTGGGGTCTTCTATAAGGAAATGTAAATGATGGGCATTTAAAATGGCTTTTAAATCATGCAGGAGAGTGGGGGCCCTTTCAGAAATAATTGTGTCAAACAGCTTTTTCACCTTTTGCGAATCAATATGCACACTTATTCATAAACTGACGACTATCAATCAAAAGGCAGCGCTGCTTTTTAATATACATCTGTGCATTTTAATGGACTGCTTTAGCAACAATGCTGTAGACAACAATATGAGAGCGTGTTATATACCCTGCAAAAACGGTGATCCTGAATCTTTGGCAGGCAACGATGCTCAGCCTAGCTACACTTCATCTCTATTTCACTCTGTTTGCACAAAACACTCACACACGCACGTATACACACACTTGTCCCCCAGTTTGCTGTTAAGTGATGCTCTCAGTTTGCAAATTTCAGTCATTTTGTTCTGCGCTTCGTAAATGATTTAAACCTTGAGATCATGCATGCTGTCATTTTTTTCCTTTCCATTCTGCACTCAGAAACTCAGAGAACAATCGAGATTTAAGCTGATTCATTTCCGCAATTAAGCCCGTAAACAGGACTAAAGAAGAAATAGTCTATTAATTTACCTTTTCATTAAAATTATAGCCACACATAGTCCTTTGGGGTTTGTGTATTAAATAATGTATAATTTCATAATTAATATAGAACATTTAGATTTTGTTATATATATATATATATATATATATATATATATATATATATATATATATATATATATATATATATGTATATACACGAGGCAAAATTGAGACTTTAATTAGATCACTGTGTAAAATATCTCCAGGGTTTGATGAAACAATGTTAAGTATCTTGCCAAGGATGTAATATTGTTCAAACAGATAATGATTCATGAATAGGTTATTATTTTATTATTTTTTTCTTGTGCTGAAACGTCCTGTTACGTATTTGTTAAATTTCATAATAAAATAAAAATTAAAAAAAAAAAACATCTAGGGAGCATGCTAGACTTCAATTAGCAATAACTGTTACTCAGTGAAAAGAAATAGTTCAGAAATATGTTGATTTGTGAAAAAAAAGGTTCAGATGTGTGATTTCCACACACAAACAAACAGTTAATAAACAGCCTATGAAGGTCATAGAGAGCATTATATTAAAGCAGAGATGTAGTCAGATGAGAGATATTCACTACTGTGTTAAGAGCACTTGGCAGAGCAGAGAAAAGGGAAACGCTGCGACTCCAGCAAGTGCAATAATAGGAGAATTAAAACTGCTCCAAAATGCATGACTTTGCCAAGCAAACAATGCCTGCAGTCTTTTTGAAAATTACAGCAGCCAATTTGAAATGAAACACAAACAGTTTTGTTTTTTTCGAACCTCTATTATGATTCTTTGCATAGACGACCCCCACCCCCACCCCTTCTTGCTATATATAAAGTATGTAAATGCTAGCTGCAGCAGTCAAATACATCAATGAATGTTGACAGCTGAATTATTAGCATAGCTGAAAGCATCAGTCTTTTGTTTTAACCCAAGAATGGAGCATTTTTAAAACTCACAATGGCTCTAATCAAATTCTCAAGGTTGTTCAGTTTAGCATTGTATTAGTTTAATAGTTTCTGGTTCGCCGTTGACGTTAATAACACATTCCTATGTAAATATAATGTGCCTCTGAAAAGCCATCAAAACATTTTAAGGTTCAATGAATGCGGTTTCATTTCACTGTGCCTTTTTTTCCTCCCCCCACTGAACAAGAAATCTCTTTTTATTTAGCAATCTCTTCTGCACGGAAATAATAAGACTGGATTGATTAATGAAGAGTTTTAAAGACTGATGCAATGCATTTTTACAGACATCTTTGGGAAAATAGCAGTCTGGATAGAGAAGACAAGGTTGTCTCTTCACTCCACCTCTCGCTCTCCCTGCTTTCAATGCCAAAGATTGACTAACCCCAACGCCCCCTCACCCCCCACCCCAAACCCCCAGCATCCCCTTCTTTGCCCTGTGTGATTGTGGAGGCCTTTGGCAAAAAATTCAGGTTCCATCATCAAGAGATGATAAAATGGCATATATTTTCACTCGTCAGAGACTGATGAAACCATTTAGAGTAATATACTGGAATACATCAAATGATCTTGCATTGCGGGCGCCTCCTAGCATGTCACGATGTAAAAAGAGCAATATTTGTTTAATATCTGCCCCTGTTTCAAATTATCTTCTTGGAGCCTTTTTTTTTTTTCCTGTTGTCCCCTGTACACAGATACAAAGCATTGTGAGAGTGTTGTTTGTAATTTAAGTTTAAGTGCCAGTTTAAGATTTGCTGAGCCTGGCTTTGATCAGAGCATCACCCAAGCTTCTAGAGAAGACATGTGGGGGGAAGGGGGGAGAATGTAAAAATCTTTAGACAAGTCAATGAGCCATCTCTTTATTTGTTTTTAAGAGCATGAACATATTTGCAATCATAATGGTGCTCAGTTTAGACAGACAGCTTTTAATCTTCACTTATACAAAATATCAATTAGGACACACAATGAAGAGAATATACAGTTGTTATTTTCTTTGTCTCGATTTATTTTATACCTTGGCACATTATGTGTTGTTTAACAGAAATAAAGCAAGATAGAAGGGGATAATTTAAAGAGATACTGTAGTTCACCCAAAAAGGAACATTCTGTCATTATTGCTTCACCATCTTGTCGTTTCAAACCCGTATGATTTTGGTAGCACTTTCTATGAAGCCCATATTTATAATGCCTTGTAAAGACATTATAAATGCATTGTAATGCATTTGTGAAGTCTCATAATACACATTATAATATGTTATACATTTCTCATAAATAATATTAACCACAATTATAATACATTATAATGTTTACCTGTACCTTAGAGTATAAAGTCAAAGTCAAAAGTCAAAGTATTTTATTTGTCACACACATATACACAGGGGCATAGGCAGTGGAATTCTAAAAATATGCATGTTGATCACACATGTGACCAAATCTTTGTTACTTCTTTCACAAAACATACCCAAGAATCAAAAAATCAAACTGATTCTGTCCTAGGCTCTAGTCAATAAACTCTATTGTGTGTGTGTGTGTGTGTGTGTGTGTGTGCATCTTCTTTGGATACATACAAACTAAACTAAATGTGAAAATTTATTTTGTGCATTTTTATATAACATACGTTATGAAAGCTTGACTTGTAATAAGTTTTTGTTATGTCTGGCCAAGTCCACTTATAATGGTATATGATCAAGTTATAAAACCTTCATTTCAACTCCTGTGGATAAAGTAGGATGTTGATTGTATTATAATGCATTATACTCTTTAATTTATAACTCTGAGTAAACTATTATCATGTTTTATAACTGTAATTTATTTATGAGAAGTTATAATGTATTGTAAGGTGTATTGTGACATTTTGAATGCATTGTAATGCATTTAGAATGCTTTACAATGCATTATATATATATATATATATATATATATATATATATATATATATATATATATATATATATATATATATATATTGTTTTCATAGAAAGTGGTAGCAACTTTTTTTTATTCCATGGAACACAAAAGGTGATGTTATGCAGGATGTTGCCTCAGTCACCATTCACTTTTATTGCATTTCCCCCCCCTCCAAACATTAAAAGTTAATGGTGACTGAGGCTGTCATTCTACCTAACATCTCTTTTTGTGTTGTAGGGAAAGAAAGTCACATGCGATTGGAACAACATGAGGGTGCGTAAATGGTGACAGAATGGGTCAACTAACCCTTTAAATTCATCAGTCAGATTTGTGACATTTCAGGCCTTGTCCCATTAAAAGTCCCATTGATTAGTTTGTTCATAAATTATTTTACATAGAGAAAAATAAACGGACCAACAAACAACGTTATTGTGATTTTTTTTTCTCCCTACGTTTAACCCCTAACCCAAACCTAAAACTAAACTTACGGTCTAACCCCTTTGACAAACCCTAAACCTAACCACCATGGAAAATTATGGTTCTTTACCACAGAGGAAAAAGAAACATCGGGTTTTGAACAAGACGAAGGTTCTTCACATACATCAGTCATTTGGAATGCATAAATAAATTAGTTAACAAATTTGTTTACAGATGTTTCCTTTCTTGCTGGATAGGAGGATATCTGAAATTTTATGCCTGTAATGAATCAATCTAAAATCCTGGTTATTGATTGGTTGGTCTTGATGGGAATAGAAAACGTAACTTCGTATGATCTCTTAAGATTTTGCCATCTCAAATTAATTAGTACAAGTTGTTATTAGATGTTGGATTGTTCTTATGCAGTTGTCAGACATGGTGCCTCATGCTCAATGAAAATTGACACTGAATCTGTATGCAGAGAAATTCAGCTCTCAAATCAAAGTTGGGTGAAGGATCAAACATATTCAACGTGCAATCATTCATTCATAGGAGATGTGTTATTGATTTATTTGATTAGTTTGTTAATATACAAGGATGCTGAAAGGAAAGAGAGGGGCTGGAAAAGGACTGGTGCTCTAAACTCTAAACTCATGCAGGAAATTAAAAAAGAGAGTTTGGAAATGTGACTTTATATTGGAGAGCATTAATTAGAGACTGACTTGAATTTTTATTTGACACTCGAAATGAGAGCAGTGGAACATCATCAGATGTTTTCTGTTTTGTTTGGTCTGAAATAGTCCTTCATTATCTGACTGTGCAATACAAGTCGAATATCATGAAAAACACTCGTTGGCACAGAGCATTTGGAATGGGTATATTCTCTTCTCTGAATAAAAGCGTTAACTCATGCGCTTGTTTGATTCCTTGGTGTTTTTCAATCCTTTTGTGTTTGTTTGTGCGGTGCTTGCTTTTCCCCCTCACGGTTGTTCTCCCTGTACTAAAAGCGAGTCACACTCACTCGCTCGTAAAACAATCAGATTCTAAAGGGGAATAAAGTAGAATAAAGATGAATTTCCACCATTTTAATTTACTGCGCAAAGTATAAAAATAAACATTGAGGACTCAATTTAGTGTACTTTTCAGGCGGAACACCTAATCCTTACCCCTCCTCGCCCATGCGCTTGGGGATGGGGATTTTCCACTGGGAGTCTGTGGCCTCGTCTTGGGAGAGATAGGTGGGCAGAGTGGAGGGCCATTTTACGCTGAGCGTATCACCCTGGGGCCCTGAGGAGCCCGGGAACAGATACACATGCACGGCACACACAGTAGCGCCGTGCTAATCACCCAAACAAGCAAGAAACTGTGATGCTCGGAGCTGTAGGGAAACAAGCACCTTAAGAGCCATTGCAAAGACAAAAACAAAGAAAAGAGTTTGTTAGACACGGATTGGAGTGGAGAAAAAGAACTTAAAGAACAAAGAAGGACATGAATAGGTGAGGAAACAAACTGGGACAGCAACTCTTCCTTTCCCCAAAGCGATTTAGCGCTCTTAACTCCTTTTTTGCCACAGCAGTCAATAGGATTGAAGGGTAGACAGATTGCTAAGTGTGTTTCTGTGATGCTGAGGGTAGTGTTCCTCCTTCACTCAAAAATGTTACAGAATATGGATTCTTGCCTCTCTTTTTCAATTTAAGACCAATAAGAATTTGAAAAATTAAAAAAAAACAAAAAAAAAGTTTTCAGTAACAATCAAATTTGACACGCACCAACACCAGAAATACACATTTCCGGCAACAACACACACAGAAGCATACATTTTTCTCCTGTGGAACCTGTCGTCTACAATGCGGGGCTCGGTACCTGCTGAATAGCCTCTCACCGCAGGAGGCTGAGAAAACTTTTTCCTTTTTGAGCCAGAGTTTGCCTTTTTCAGAGTGTGTGGTGAGTGTATATGGGTGTGGCAATATGTGAGTGTTCTGTGAGAAAGAATAGCAAAAGCTAGGCAGGCATAAGATGTAACAAATACTGATTAACACAAATAAATGTCTTTTATTGTGATAAAGAGGAAAAAAATAAGTCTTTTTAAAACTTAACATTAGTGGAATTTTGTTGGCATAAATGAGTCTCATTTGCTGCTTGCATCCAGCTGCGGTCTCCACAATGTATTGGATTTCAAAGTTGACATTTAAAGAACAAAAACAGAGCTCACATGGGTGGCATATTCGCTTTTTGTTCTTAAGAAGATAAAACTTAGGCTTGTGTGCAAGTTGGGTCTTTTCGGGTGTCTTTTGTGTTGGTCTGCAATGCCTCATTCTCTCTTACACATGCAAACGCACACTCACGCTGGCGTGTTTTGAGACCAGTTCAGGACAGTGGCTGGCAGCCATGCAGAGGACTCCATCACTGAGCGGAAGTAACACATAAAGGCAGCCTGTGGCCTTATCTGACAAGATAGTACGGTAAGCCAGGATTAGCATCTAGATCAGGGTAAGTGGACCTCTGAAGGGAAACAATGGCTAGAGAGACTCCCTCGGATGGAAGATATGGCAATAGAAGTACAAATGGATGTGTATGAAGTGAATCAAACCATGAGGGTTTTAAACAGATAGTTCAGCCAAAAGGAACATTCCGTCAACATTTGCTCACCCTCATGTTGCTCAAAACCTGTATGATTTGCTTTCTTCCCTGGAACACAAACCAAGATGTTAGGTAGAATGTTAGCCTCAGTCACCATTCAGTTTCATAGCATCTTTTTTTTTCTCCATACAATGAAATTGAATGGTGACTGATGCTGTCAATACCCTAAATTTCTGCCATGCATTTTGGAACAACATGAGTTTGAGTAAATGATGACAGAATTTTTTTTTTTTTCGACAGAACTATCCATTTAACGAAACCAAAGCTACAGAAACACATAGAGCTATTAGAATGTTTGGCTCTTTCATCCGATCCTCAGTCATTTGGGTTGCTCTTTTCTTTTTCGGCCATGTTGTATCTTCCTCTTCTTTTGGCCGAACAGACCAAAGTGTTCGGCAGCAATATGCTGCGAACTTGGACAAGGACTTTTTTGGTGGTCTGTCATTTGAACGCCACTTCGGTCTGATGCAGCGTCAAATTGGTGGAGAGGGCTAAGTGGCCCTGTTTTTGAACTCTTTCTTTGAAATAGGAATGGCAATCCCGTTGGCCCAGGGATCATTTTCTATTTATGTTTCCCTTGCCAGCGACAGAGGCAGCGCTGGCCAAATTCACAAAAGAAGATCCACATTGGAAAATCCGGCTAATCCCTGATTGAAAGTTCATGCATTGGCTTCCATGTATAAGCTCTGGCAGCTTTTCCCAGGGAACAGGAATAATAATAAAAAAACATGATCATTGCTACACAACAAACTAAGGATCTTTTTAGTCAAAGGAAGCCACCCTTCAAGGCACACACAACCCATGACAGTGTCAGAAATCATGTCCATTTTTCAAGTGCAGGCTTTCATGTGTAAAAAGAAGAGGGAGACTCCATTCTGTTCCCCGTCGAATCAAAGGCAAACAGAAGGGGGGGGGGTTAACATCCTTAGTTGTTCTGCCAGGAGTATGAGGGCTTCAGAGATCCAGATCTAGGGGGAAGATGTTTGATGATTTCAGAGGCACATGCCCACCTTGTACCTGTATGTCTGTAAGGCAGTTCTTCCCTCCATATGAATGCATCTTTTCCTTTTATGTCCTGCCTCTGTTTCCTCTTCTCTCTCTCTCCCTCCCCTCCCCTTGTTCTTCCTAGGGAAGTGGCCATGGTTGGAGAGAGAATCTTCACAGATGGCATGACTGCTTGTATTTTGGGGAGGGGGAGCTAAACAAGCTTAAACTTTTTCTTATTTTCCTTTCGCTTTTCTCTGGGCAAAACTTTGGACTGCAACTTTTGAGGCCTGGCGCAAGCTTTATCTCTGCCCACATGCCAGGGATGTGTGGGGTCCTCAGAGGAGCTCCAGTTGGATGCTGAGTCTGTGGGTGCTCTGCGTCCTTCATCAACGAGGCCATCAGCAAAGCGTCCATGTGAGCATCAAAGCCAGAGCCGAGCTCCATCTCATGGTACAGCTGGTCATCCCAGACTCGCTAGCCATTTTAAGGGATACTCAGTCCAGGATTTGATAAGAGAGTGCTTTAGCTCTGTCTCTTCCCCGTAGAGCACTGGAGGCAGTCTCTTGGTTAGATGGATAAGAAGCTCCTTTACTGGAAGTGATGGATTGTGGCTGGCACGGCAACGCTCTAATCAGCTTCTTAGAAGTTAAGCGTGGGCTCTAATGGTGTAGACTTGTCAGGACCCTGACGTCTCTGCCATCTCTCTAAATGCTGAGAGTCAAGCATGTGAGATTCAGTGAGAAATGAAGCTGTCCTCCCTCGGTGTGTGGACTGTGTTGTACTCTCCCAAACATTAGCAGAAATACAACCTGCCTTATTCTGTAACGAGAGAGAGATAGAGGTACCGCGCTAAACAGATAAACAAAAATGCATCTCAGCGCAGGAGAAGGAATAAAAATGAAGGGATTGAGAGAGGAGAGATCGCTCAGACTGAAAGAGAGCAGCATGTGGACCATTGGCATGTGTTTTAAATGTTGGCCCTGAGGAATAGATATCAGGAAGTGACGGAGGTGAAGGTGTGAGTACCACAGAGCTCTTCTGTTATTATCTTCCACTCCAGGGCTCTATGGTGACCCGATAATAAGGCTCTATTACCACTTAGCCTCTCTCTGTGCCTGTCTATCCAGTCCTGTCTCAATTCTTCTCTCGAGTGGCTCATTGTGCCTGCCGCGATCCACTTCACCGATGTGTGCCTCATCCACAGCGTTGGCCCTGCAAGGGTCAGATGGCCAACTTGACCCTTGTCAATTGGAACACCTGATACTGACGTCCAGGCATTTTACTGCATCCATCCACAGATTTACTGTTACAGATCTCTTTCTCTCTCTCTCCCCATTTGTCTGCTGCAGAAGAAAAATGCTGAAGTTTCACCAGAAGGGTCTGTGCATGATATATTTTTATGCTTTTACTGTAAAGACCTTATGCTAGGGAAGGCTAGTGTATTTGGATTAGATGTATTTGGATTAGATTTGAGCTGTGACAAAAAATAAATAAATAAATAAATAAAAATAAAATTAAAAAAGCATATCTTGAGTGCTCATTTCTTTTCCGTAGCCGTTGATGTGATGTCTTCAAAATACACAGACCTATAAATAGCAAAAAAGTGTACTTTGTAGAATGAATTCCATTATATTTTATAAAACAATTGGTTCCTTCTGAGTGGTTTAATTATGGATTTATTATGCTGTCTCTATTTGGGGTCAAGGTTATATGAGAATTAAGTTCACCTTGACCTCTCATGCAATTACTCACTGAATTGTAATTATATAGACTGATTATCTTTTTTTAATTTATATATATATATATATATATTTTATATATATGATTGCATTATTTAATAGACTTTAAAAGTTGTATGTGCCCATGCTGGGCGCAATTTTATAACATCATAATTAAGCTTAGAAAGGATTTATCATCACTGTGCTTCGAGCATAACCTAATTCTCATTTTCATAAAAAGCATCTGTGAAATAGTCTACATTAAACTAATTTAATGGTCAGCTAATGTGTGTGTGTGCTTTTTCTTTGTCCTCTGCAGACATACAGTCCCCAAAGTCCAAGTCACCTTTTAAAGGGGACTTTGAAAGAATTTACTGACTTTTTCACTTGAATCAGTGGAAAACACATCAACATCGGTGGCAAATTGTGCTCCAGCGATAAGGCTGTACATCCTTTCGCACCTTAACTAAGAGCAGTCAAGCATGAGGTGTCCTTGGGTAAATAATAGAGCCATCTAGTCTCGCTCCCTCACTCTCGCTGTCTTTCTCTCACACAAAGATATAGCTTTTTTGTTAAATTTTGAGTCCTCCTGTTTTTCTCCTGACCACTCCATCCCTCCCTTCAGCCTTCTGTTCAGCCTTTCCTCAACACTCATTTCTTCCTCATTTGCACCTTTAAATATTTATCTCTCTCTACTTCCTGGGCTCAGATTTTTCTAAAATAAAAGTAGGGTAGTTTAGAAGGGCTCAGAGAGGTTACGGCGAAACAATGTTAAGGATGCAGGCAGGCGGGCAGACATTGCCTGGCTTGCCTCTGAGGTATTTTTGCAGGTGCTGTAGAAAAGGACCCTTCTGCAGCAGTGTGTCTTGGATGGATCCTGACAAAGCCTTCTCTTTGGATGCCAGATGGACCCATGCATTCCCCATACTCTTGCACAGCTAAGACCTAGGCTTTTCTCTCCACAGCCCCTCCACCACCACCACCTTTTTTTTTTTTTTTTTTTTTCACAACAAAAGAAAAGTGCTTTGGCTCAAAGAAAACCACAGCTGAATTTTATGGTGCCGCTTCTTTTGCCAAGCTGATTTTAGCAATTCAAAAGACGAAGTGCATGGAAATGCTGTTTCGGCTGCGTCGTCGATACGCTTTTGATGCAAGTTTGAATTGGCAGATATGTTTGCCACACTAATATATCACTGCTCAGCGGGAAATCTTGATAAAATCCAGAAGCACACAGCCGGGATGGAGCCTGGCTCAGAGTGCTGTTGGAGCACGGCTTCTTCTCCATAATGCCTATAAGGCCGGAATTGGGTGGCAGCAGTGTCAGCGGGAACGTGCTCGTGCAGTGATCCGAATTATCACAAATACACGCTTATGCTTGGCAGTGACCGCGTGAGTGCATACACACACACACATACACACAGATACTCATACCGTACTATGCACACATACATACACACAATGACACACACGAACACACTGAAATAAATGTTTATGCTGGGCATTGAGCTCACACACACATAAGCACAAATACATGCAGTCCCTGCAGTTTGATTATACAAACAATTGGTGTGCTTTACTGGGAATACAATCAAAGAAATCAGAGCTAAAACAAATCCCCGGGAGAATGAAAACACATTAGATTCATGTACTCTTAATTATATGTGCTCTTAAGTTTTGATGTATTACAAAAGCATAAATTGTTTGCTGAGCTGCAGGTTCTCTGAGACGGCCGTATGTAGTTCAGCCTTTTATGCTCAAACCATTCTTTTAGTTTTTCTATTAGGTTATACTGTATATTGATTGTGTTTTTTCTAATAGTCACATTACTCACAGTTCTTCCATGTTTTTTTTTTGTTTTTTGTTTTTTTGTCCTCAGGATCTGTGTGTTTGTCCTTGAAACAGAATCTGGTGTGCTACAGTAAACTTTAAAGGTTATGTGTGTATTTATTTATTCATTTATATTTTCTGTTAAAAGTCTTTCTTTAATCCCAACTATCCAAGCAACTTGTTGGTTGGTTTCTCAGAAAATTTTAAACACTGTGGCTTTGTAGCACTTTCTCAACATTGCTCTGTTTTTTTAAGCACCCAACCAGCTCTACACAGTGACATTGGTGCAGCCAATGGCATGAGTTTGAGGTGGTACTATCTGTTTGTTCAACCAATGGCAGATGGGGGGAGAGTTGTAAATAGTCACTGTTTGAAACCAATAATACATTTTTGCAATTCTGTTTGGTGATGCTAGTGGCACAGAAATGACTCACTTCACCTTTAATGCATGTTTGAAGAGGCAA
Source organism: Myxocyprinus asiaticus (assembly GCF_019703515.2). Classification (NCBI taxonomy): domain Eukaryota; kingdom Metazoa; phylum Chordata; class Actinopteri; order Cypriniformes; family Catostomidae; genus Myxocyprinus; species Myxocyprinus asiaticus. Next base: position 45,618,756 of record NC_059344.1, read on the forward strand.
TAACCACTTTTGGATGCCCTATAAGTATATTAAGAAAAATGGCAGCACGTCATTCCCCTAGCTGCAGTTCACTGGCTATACTACGGTTATGTCATGGATGAACTACTTCAGACAGTCCTCATTCTAGCTCTGACAGATGTCTTGTTCTATTTGTAAGGCTTCAGTTTTCATGCTCAACTGAAGCTGGTACTTTTGTCTCTTTCATAACGGTTAAAATTAGGATTTGAGAAGGACAGATTGGTCAAAGGTTAGTAATAAAAGGGGCATCCTGTACCCAGAGTATCCTCATAGACCAACCTCTGTTTTAAGCTCCATTCAGCTCTGGCAGTGGCAGAAAGAACATTCTTTAAACTTTCACAGCAGTAAAACTTTGTATCCCTCTGAATGGATAATTCAGGCTTTGCAACTCAGGCATAAAAGGAAGCTTACATTACACCATCCAAACTCTCATTAATATTACAGAGACCATTCTTTGACTTAATTTCATTTCATTTCTCCATTTAAGCGAAGTCAGACGTTGCCAGGGTAAGAAATTATAAGGGGTGCAAATCATATTTTAAGGTTCAGTATTCTGGGAGGCTATTAAATTATATTAACCCTTTTTTGCATAATTTTCAAATATTTGATTTCGGAAATGTTTTATTCTTTATCGTTTCACAATTTACAGTTATAATCCACAAAGTCCTGACTCTCATGTACATGGCTCAGACACACACATACACGCCACAATATTGACTTCTGCCTTTTAAACAGGAACAGTAATGAAAACATCATGAGATTTCCTCCAGTTCTGTCTTTTACACTAGGCAACATTTTAAATTCTAAACAGTTCCTCTGTTAGCAACAGTCGCTCCATTTTGACATGATATTAAAAGGCTTCTTCTCTTCTTGTCAAATTTTGCAAAGACCAAAAACTGATATCACATTTGGTGTGGCAAAGGGAAAGGAGAATATCCTTTAGTGCCTTAGACAGCATAATGGAGATCTTAAGTGCCACGGTGGCAAATGTTTTGGAGCTAAAGCTGTCGACCTTGTTATTTTTCAAAGTCAGTATTGGCAGACTGCAAGTTCTTCTTCACAGTGCTTCATTATGCATTGAAATGAATAATGTGTGAATAAGGCTGTATAAACAAAGAAAGTAAAATGCAGGGAGCACGCAGATGAACTAGACAAAAGATTATCGCAGTTAAAGAACTGAATTTGTTCATGGCAGAATGGGGGAGAAAGAAAGAGTGAGAGAGATTAGGAAGAGATGATAAGGCTAAATGCCCTGTGTGTCCTGTTGTCTGATTGTTTATAAATGGAGCTAATCGTTTTAGAACAGTAAGCGTACCTTACATTTAACTGGTTTTTCTCATCTTTTCCTGTTTTCATGAGAGAGGCAAACTGTCACTGTTAACAAATGCAAAGACATCACTATTATTGATACAGTTCTGCGTGTGTCTGTGTGTGTGTGCGGCCACACTTATGAGGGAGAGAAAGTGTATGCACAAAATTAATCAAAGCGGGGGCGATGATGAAGAGTTTCTGTAGAATTCTGTCAAAGGTTAAGAGCTAGTTATTTTTAAGAATGACATGAATCTGGGAGAGACAGTGATTGCCTAAATGACCACTGTAATTACCAATTACTTCGTGAAGCAGAGAATATATTCACGGCATGTAGCCTGCTAAATACAGACAGGCATTAGCCCATTTACGTACTAATGCACATAATTTAGATCCTGAAAAGGGCAGATGGGAACACAATGGAAGATAGAATAGATACCGTCTAATATCATTCCAAAAAGAATATTGGATTCATTGGAGATGAATATTACTTTGTGTCAGATTGTTTATCCATGAAACAGTCAAAATATATTTCATCTCTCTGCCGTTCTCCTTTTGTTAGTAGCCAGACCATTTAGCCTATCAGCAGGGGCAGAGATAGAAAAAGAGAGACAGAAATAAAGAAAGAGTAGTGAGAGGTGGGTAGAGGGCTGGTTAGTGGTTTTGGCCCCTGTCCACATTAGCAGGTAATGAGAAATGAAGAAAATGTGGTATGACAGTAGAACCACCACCACCACAATGCAGTGATGCGGTTAGCGGCTTTATACCTCTTACAGCAACTAAAATAAGATCCGTTCTTGAGACACAGGCTAACTAGATCAAAACATCTCTTATTTTACAACCCCCCCCCCCCCCAACAACATAAAGCCACAATCTAAATCAGAGGTGAGAGGAGGGATTGTTGACAGGCCAGACTTGTACAAGGATGTTTACTAAATTAGACATAAACTGAGAGTGAATTGCAAAGCTCTGCAGATTCACTCTAACTCCTCATAAATAAGTTACAAAAGAGCATTAAAAAAGGGAGAAAAAAAAGAGCAACTGTAAGAGAAAAAGAGTGGTTTGATTGTGGGATAATGAGTTGCCATATACAAACCTCCCTCCCACCCTACCCCATTTCTTCTGTCTCATTTTTTCCCCCAGTTCCTCTTTTTATCAAGTTTTCTCTCCTTTGCTATCAGCTGGTCTTGTCTCTCTTTCAACTTTTTTCCACCTCCTCTCTCTTCTTTTCACCTCCCACTCGCTTTATCCCTATCTTCATCCCATAGCTCCTCTTCTCACTCTCCTTCTCTCTCTTTCTGTGTCACCTCCAGTGATGCTCCAGTGTACTGTTCTCTGGAAGTAATACAGGGATGCATATTTGCACTCAGTGTAATCTCGCCTCCCTCCATCTGATAAATACTTTGAGCGAAGCCCAATTATTGTAGTTGGCCTACAATCAGCGTATTTGTGTTTTGAATCCAAACTTTGAACGGGTGACATCACCCCCTGTTCACTGCCTTTGCGAAGTAATGTCTGCGTAAGTTGTGTTCTGTTTGAAAGGGATTAGCTTATTCCACAAGGAGTTCTCTTTAGCTAGGGCTGGCTCAACACACGCTGTAAATCCACAAAGGCCATTCACTTTGTAATGGTAGTAATAGCCTTCAAGAAAAAAGAAAACGAAAAATGCTACTCCATTGAAAATCTCTCATTTCCATCCTGCACTTTTTATCTATTCCCCACTTATGGAATGTTTCTGGATTACAATGAAACTGGATATTTTTAAGTAGCAGAGACAAAGTTATGCTGTCTCAGAGCCATGTTTATTTATTTATTTATTTTATTTTTTCAAAATGTGCCTGCCATCGTGTGCCAAAAGTAGTTTAGCATTATTGTTGCTCCTCGCTTAACCACTGGTTTCTGCATGACATCTCCCTTAAAACAGTACCTGCACTCTCCTGATGCATGTGATTTGCTTTATGGAGACCGAAGCTCAAAGCTGTATACAAATTATAGCAGATTGATATATCTGATGAATATTAAGGGAGCTGAAATGATTTGTATAAAGATGGGGGAGGGAAAAGTAAATAGACAGTTATTATTTATGATATGCAGTTATGGAATTGGTTCGGAAGAATGGTTGTCATGTGACACGTTAATGGCCGATGCATGGCTGTGGAATGCCAGAAGTCCAGAAGATGGAAGCAGTTTGGTTTGATATGGGCCAAGCACTTAGCGGGGGGTCCACAAACTGCTCAAAGCTGACATTTGCATCTCCAGGAGGCAAGAAAACAGAGGATCGGCCCACATTCAACCAAGTCACTTTCCAATTCTAGATCCCCACTTAAACACCCCAACATCTGATCATTACAGAATTGATCTATTATCGCAATATACTGTATATGCAAAATACAATTTGATATGTTAACATTAGTTAATTATGTTATGAACAATGAACAATAATTTTTAAGAGCATTTATTAGTCCTGGTTCATGTTAATTTATAAAAATGCTGTTACTCATTATTAGTTCATGTCAGTTCATAATGCATTAATGAATGTTAACAGATACAACATTCATTGTTTAAAATATATCAGTATATTTACAAATTAACAATAACCAAGATTAACATATGCATTGAAAGTATTGTTCAACGTTAGTTCATGTTCAGCTATTATGTTAAGGAACGCTAACAAACACAACCTTTTTATTATATATTTACATATTATATGATTATATATTATTGATAATATATTATTGATTTCATTATTTTTCTTCATTGGTAATACAAAGAAAATGCACATCCCTCAGCCTGCGATAAAAAATAAAATAAAAAATAAATACATTTAAAAAAAAGAAAGAATAAAAAAGAAAGAATAACTACAGCTTGACTTCTCTCCAAATGCCCCAGAAAATTGCTGATGTACTGAACTGTTTTTCACTGATGGGTTTAGAGTTTATTTAATAGGGGCACATTCTTGTTAAGTCAAAGCGACTGATTGCTTTTATGTTCTACTGCTCTGGCTTTTCTATTTCAACTTAAATAAATAAATATGTCTCTAAATAAGTGAGACACTGAGACATGCATGGAAAACTTGAGAGAGAGAAAGGGCCTATTACTATTCTGTCATAGTCAACAGAATAATGTATGGTGCATTTATTTATTTATTTTCAAAGTATATGTATAACTTATTCCTAGGAAAAAAACATGTTAAGGATTTGTCAGTTCTCCAGTCACAATTTGACACAATTTTTCCCTTTTTTTTTTTTTTTTTTGACCTAATTTAATATATAAGAGTAGAAACAGACAGACAAAAACTGTGGGAGACCTAGAAACATCCACTTGCATAGACAAAGACAGGCAAACTCCTACAGTAGATGGAGAATCAGAATGAGACAGAGAGAGTAGTGATGAATTCTTTTGACACTCGTGAAATGCCCTATGGTCATTTTGGGGCCTCCATTTAGGTGTAATTACAGCGCTTATTTATATGAAAAGCTAAACTCCAGAACTGTAAAATAGTTCCCTGAATTTAACACTATCCATAAGAAATATTCTCACATCAAATTATGCAGCGCCCCATGAATGTAATATGCACTTAACATGAAATCTTTCCCTTCTTTACTGGCGCTTATCTTGTGTCATTGCTTTTAATACCCTATCAATCCAGCAAATCATCAAAAAAATGATATTAGACTGGTGAGTTGAGTGGTTTTAATGCCAAAATTATTGTTCTTTGATATAAAATTTGACATAGATAAAGGTTTTTGGCAGATATATGACTGTTCTCACTCATTTTGCACAGAACTCTTTTATTTCAATGGCATACTGTGCATGAGAAAGGCATGCAGTTCTCGGTATAATTGTTCTTTTCATAGTAAGAAAGGGCATATCAATTAAAAATAAATAGTCTTCGTAATTATTATTCCAACACGCAGCAGTTGGCCTGCCATTAAAGGAACCCGAACCAACCCCAACTTCTCTTCTTCTATCCTCAGTCAAAGCAGTGGTATTTACCTCCCCATTCAATGTAAGTATTGTAGCTACATCAAACCGCTGCGGTCCATACGCTTACCCTTCAGTGCTTATGAAAACATTTAAGAATATGGAAGAAAGGGGGTTAATGGCAAAAAACTATATTTTTCATCATCAAGCTGAAACAATCTTTTATAGATATTTTGTGGTTTGTTTCAGTCACAGACTTTGCATTATCAGGAGGATGTTGAGTTTGTTTTTTTCTTTCTACAATTGCAATCGCAAATAATTGTTGAGGTATACCATAGGATGTGAAAGAGAGAAAATTGAAACCAACAGAGACACTTGATTTGGTGCAGAAATCGAGGACAGGCAGGGCTGCCTTGTGTTTCCTAAAAGTACCAGGATAATGACAAACAACCTCAGGCAGTTAGATTGCACACTGTAGACTAGATGCATGCAACTGCAGACTTCAAACAAGAAGGTTATTAAGGATCGCACCTCTCTGTGTCTGAGTTTGAGAGGGTGTCTGTTTATCTGTTTTTGCTTGCACGTTTCTTTAGTATTAGCATCAGGCAGCACTAGGCCTCTTCTCATTAGTATGATATGATTCTCTATTTTTTCTTTTCTTTTTTTTTTTTTTTTTTGGATAGGCTACTACAGTGTGCAAGAATTCTAAACATTAATGTATCAGAATGTATATTGTATATATATATAATGTATATTACCATCTCTTTCGTCCTGTCAATATCTTTGCAGTATTATTCCTCATTTTTTGAGAAGTAAATGTACACATTTAGAGCAGCTTGTGTTCTTTATGAAGTTCTTGATGTAAAGGGAGTCTTTAACCAAGCTGACCCCCACCTCTGTGTGGTCATATGGGTATGAAGACATGTGAAGATGAGCCTGGTCTCAGAGAGTACGTGGTGGGAGGAGAGAAAGACAGATAGATTAGAACTTTTTATTTGACAGAACAATGGACTTCTCATTCCTGTGCATCTCCAACAGAACGCTGGTGGTGGCTGAGTGTGCGTATTTGTGTGATTTGGTGCACCTACAGTACAGTGCACTTGGTAAAATTCAGCATAATTCATGGCTGCAATGCTTTTTTGGAGAGGTAATTTTTTGTTAAGGATGTCCAAGTATTTCCAGTCTGTTTGAATAGTATGTTAACCATTCTCATGACAGTCGGGTCAGTAGGGTCAAACCAGTGGTCAGTTGTAGCTCTTATATTGATCTCCATCCTCTCCCTCCTGTCTCTTTTCATTGTGAGAGGACGTTCCTTAAAAAAAGGAAAAAAAAATGTTTTTAATTTAATTCACACATGGTGCATTTACAGATTCATGAGAATTCAAATATTCCAAATAAAGTGTAGCAAACAGGGGGATCAGATTTATTCCCCCTGTCTTGTTTACTGGGCCACAGAACATTGGATACAAACAGAATGCAAATTCATTTGATTGAATCAGGTGATGCAGAGGTAATTATATTTGGAGAAATGTCCAAGACTTCTTTCTTTATTATTATCAGTGGGGGAGGGGTCCTTTATGAAATCCATCTTAAACAAAAGCTATCATCACTCCCAAGACTTGTGATACTCCTTTGTCATTTGCGAATGTGGATGCGTTTTTAATTTCCTTTCAATTAAAAGTAAATATGCGGTTTTCTTTTTTCTCACCCCCCCACCCCCCACTGTGAAATCTAAACAAGAGGAGTCAACATGAGCAGACAGGTGAAGAATATTCATTTTGTTGCTGTCTGATTCTGCAGGCTCTGATGTTCTTTGCCTTTTTTCCCCACCCGTTGCAGTCAATGTTTTAGATGGGATATTTTCTTGACGTTCAGTACGATGAATGTCTGCAACGGAAAGGAATAAATAAACTTCTTCCTGTCCGCCAAGTATGCATATACTGTGTCTGATCTGGTGTCTATGACCTTGCAATTGTATGGTGTAAAAGACATTTAAAGTTTGGCGCCATGGCCTTCCTGATATGCAATGACACATTGAGCCATGGTGCTCATGAAAGCCGTGCAACTTTGAATCTGATTTGTCACATTTGCCAATCTTATTCCTTTCTCTTTTCCATCATTTTCTGTACTATATCTCACTGTAAAAAATACATACAAAAATAATAAGTGAAGCAGCAAAAAGACAGAACACAAAATTATACTTAAATTATTCTTTGAAGGATCAGAGATTACTCCCAAACTCGACGTAATAATAAAAGTGATAATGTGGTGGGCTAAAGCAGGTTAGCCATTGTATCATGAAAATCATTGTATATGTTGTTGTCCTTTTCGCCTCAGTCAAAAACAAACCGTGCGACATCTAAGAATCCATGGATGCATCTAGGACTGTTGAGTCTGTTGTTTTTGAGATGAACATTAGAGCAGATCATTCAAGTACATAATGGTGGAATTATGAATGTGTCAGTCACTCTCAATACCAGCAGTTTGAGAGACCTCTCAGTGTCAACAACACAGCAACTTCAAAAACAAACCTCTCCCACCGCACCCCTCGCTGCTGTCAATGGCTTTCAACAGTGTTCACTGGTTGCATTGAAATGTAATGCATGGCCCTCGTGCTTGAGTAGACAAATACAGATAGATTGCAATTACATAAACCACAATCAATAAAAAAATGTTCCAACTTCCTGGGCTATTTTTTGCTCTTCAAATGCGCTCCTAAAAATTAGGCTTTCTGAAAATCAAAACATTGTAAATCAAACAGTGTCTTGGGCCTGCTGTAACACAAACAACAACCATATTCGATTTACTAATTTCACATGAGGAAGGACACTAGTTCAACTTAAGTAATACAGAATCAAGGGTTTGATTGAATTTCAGTGATGTCATTACAGGGTCACATTTCAATGTGTAATATGATATAAATTTGGTTATAGGCGCTCTCCTCCTCTGCAGGGCCTGTTCAGCTTGTGCTTTTAAGCTACAGTGTTTCTCTCTACACACTTAATGATGGATAGCTACAGGGGTGCCCATTACGTTAGTGCTCATAAAAGTTTGTCCTGATACCATTAACCTAGTTTCCAACCACTTTTTGCACTGTTTTGTTATCGACAAAGTGCAAATGTGTAAAAAATGTTTGCGAAATTTGCCATCTTCTGCTTGTTTTCAAATGGCCTTTTATTGGTAAAAATCACGGTGTACGTGATGACGTCATGCTTAAAAAAACACTTTGTCGTATACATTTTGGTTTACTGCAAAAGAAATCTGCCCTTAAGCGTTTCCATACAGAAATGTGTGTATATCGCTAATTGTGTCCCTTTCGCCTCCCAGATTTTTTGTAAAGTGGGGAGAGTATTGAGACAATTCATTGAAATTAGCCAGCTTTCTGTCATTTTAATTTCACAAATAAATGCAGTCAGAAGACGAGGAACTGCAATCGAAAGGGAACAGTTGCCCTTCTGATTGGACTGTAATATTGGTCCTTATATTGTGCCTATTGCAGGTTGCCACCGGTTCCAACCCAAAAGCGAATCTTCTTGGCACTGTTCAAGCTGGCAACCTGCACCAAGTAGCGGGGGAAACTTTCAGTCTCAGTATAAGGACCATCCATCGACCATTCATCTGCTGTGTGCACAGCTATTAAAGGAAAATGTGGTGTAAAATCAGGGTTTACATATGATATATTCCTGATATTCAATAGGCTATTTTGAAAAATCATCTAATCTAAAGCATTGCCATCACAACTGCATTATGTCCTGCATATTTGTCCAGCAACTTTTAACGACCAACTGAACTTGATTGTCATCTCAAATAAATGTTAGCATCATATTGCAATTTACATTTTCTGAAGAAGCTCAGCAAATGCGGTCTAAGGTAAAGAAGGTCTCTAGTTTTCTGAAAGTGAACTCAGCATTGGACAAATATTTCTGATAATTTATAGTATAGACATTCTGAGAATGTCATTCATCTGACTTTTTTCGTCTACAGGGTAAAGCTAATTTAAGTTTGTGTAAAGAAAAGGCAATTATATACGCCTAACAATAAGATTTTTTCATTTGGTAATTTATTTAATTTAATAATTTAATAATGGTGTGGAAAAGCGACTTTAATAAATAAACGGATGGCTACCGCAATTAAATTAATCGCAAAGAGTAGCGATTCATTTGTTCTACTGCACTTGTCGATGGCAGGTGCATGATATGAGATATTTGTGTTGGCACTCATGGAAGTGTCATGACGCAGATGTGTTTGCAGCATCGTATCTGTGCAGGTATGCCATTAAGACCAATCCATAACCATGTGTGTAATGCTTCACGTACAATAAAGTGGCTTTCAAGGATGTATACCTTTTCATCATGATTAACACAGGCTAACGATTGGTGTAAATTCTGTCATGTGACTCTACATTTTTCAGTTAATGGCAATTTCCGTGACAAAAAGTGTTTCCAAACCAGTTTTTCATGACATTTGAAGTATCGACATAAAGTTTATGCGCTAGAGTTAAACAGAAAAATATTATGTCGACACTTTTCCATCAGCTATATCGATAAACTTTTTGATGTGCTACACCTTTTGTCACAAAAAAAAATCCTTGGGTGGAAACATAGTTATTGTCTTGTGGGCAGGAGAGCTAAATAGAGGTCAGTATCACTTCAGCTGCATACTGTAATATAGAAGTACACAAGTAGGAGTACAAGTTGTCACCTGGGGAAGTTGTCACAATGGCTATATCTCAGTAACTATAGGGTTTTGAGTTATAAAATCCAATAACACAAATGTCTACCAGAGATTGTGTATGTTTGTTTCAAACACCTCTTTCAAAACCCTCTTAAATTATATATATATATATATATATATATATATATATATATATATATATATATATTTATTTTTTTTTATTTTTTTTTTTTTTGTGAATTCTACCCTCCAAACTAAAATTTCAATATCATCATATTTTCATTGTAGCTGTTGGGTAAACAAGTGAACACAATGAAAGCACACTAGCTTACATTCAGGCAAGGGTCAACTATATTAGATAGATTTTAACTAAAAGTGTTTTCAAGAACAGAGGAATATTTCATACAGTGAATGGATGAAATCACGTGTTTTAAATCTCATAAATTTATGCAATATATTTTTGTTATATTTTTCAATATTTGTGAGCCAAAACAATTGTTTGATGTTTTTGCATGTTACTTTTTAAAATTTCCATCAGCTTGTTCTTCAGAATTTTTACTATATATATATATACAGTATATATACAGTATATATATATATATATATATATATATATATATATATATATATATATAAACTAAATTTTGCCCAGAAGCCCATAATCGACAAGAGCAGATTTAAAGATATTCATGTATTTAATTTTGTGGTGGTGAGGGTGAGGGGAGGACGTGTCTCTCCAATGTTCACATGAAAACTACAACACTGGTTTAATGGTAGGTTCCATAGTGACAACTTACCCCATTTGTGACAGTATGCCCTGATATTGGGACATGTTGTTACAAAAGGTTAACGTGTTTAATTATGTGTATTTTTTATTTTTTTTTACTGGGCAGTGGAGATGTTCAGTGGCTTTTTTTGTAGCCAAGACTTAAGCAATGTGGCTATTAGGAAATTGACTTAACAAAAAAAGTGAGAAATATTTACTGGAATATTTATATATATATAAATTAGAGATCAAGTGAACATGTTTTCATGTTCAGCAAATACATAATAACAGAACCAATTCTGTAAACAAGCCAATGTTAGAAGGATGGTTCACCCCAAAATGAAAATTCTCTCATCATTTACTCACCCTTATGCCATCCCAGATGTGTATAACTTTCTTTCATCTTCTGAACTCAAATGAAGATTTTTAGAAGGATAGTTCAGCTCTTTTGGTCCATACAATGCAAGTGAATGGGTGCCAAAAATTTGAAGCTCCAAAAATCACACAAGTCAGCAGAAAAGTAGTCCATAAGACTCCATTGTTTAAATCAATGTGTTCAGAAGTTAAATGAAAGGTGTGGGTGAGAAACAGATCACTTTCACATTCTTCTTCTTGTGTTTTTTTTTTTTTTTTTTTAAGCAAAAAGTACTTACATATTGATCTGTTTCTCACCCACATCTATCATATTACTTCTGAAGATATGGATAAAAACACTGCAGTCATATGGATTACTTTTATGATGCCTTTATGTGCTTTTTGGAACATCAGATTTTTAGCACCAATTCACTTGCTTTGTATGGACCTTCAGAGCTGAAATATTTTTTCTAAAAATCATAATTTGTGTCCTGCAGAAGAAATAAAATCATGCACATCTTGGATGGCATGAGAGAATTTCATTTTTGGGTGAACTATTCCTTTAAGCCAATTTTTCTTTTCCTGGTTTCTTGGCCATCTTTCTTTAAAGAGTCGCCCTTTAAGGTTACTGACAGTGAACTTCTTAAAGTATTGTTTTGAAGGGGCGTCTTTTTGAGCAGCGTGTGCATTGTATTTTCTCACTTTCTTCCCACCTCTCCTCATGTCTTTCTCTCCCTCTGTCTTTCTTTCTATAGCCCAAGATGAGCTAACACAGTACAGCTCCTTGTTCTCTGGTGTGATTTTCTGTTTTGACCCCATGCTGTCGGAAGAATTCTGAATAACAGACTCCTGCATGCTACTTGTTTTCAGCAAGGCCTCATGTAAAATGAATAGGATTGCCACATTTCTTAAAATTTGATTTAAAATGAGAGGCAAAAAAAAAAAAAAAAAGAGAGATCTTGCATAAATTATTTTACTCATAGCCAGCCATGGCGATGTATGTTGGATTGTTAAATAATGCGTTAGCTGGCTTGTAATTAGGACAACAATAGTCCTTTACCACTTCAAGAAAACTCAAGCTGTGTCTACCCCCCCCCCCCCCCCCCCACACACACTTTTCAAATGAATACAGAAGACACCTGAGTGATCTCCACAACACATTTCTCCTCTCTAAATGGCAGGCAGTGTTTTAAATTCATATTTCACTCTAAATGATATAGGTTATCATTCCGGCGCTCATTATCATTTAGACACAAAATAAGCAACAGTAATATGCCCTGGAATGCAAGTCGCCAGCCTAATGTTACTTCCAATAATATACATGCATATTTGTCTCCGTGATTATTGCCAGCAGTAGCGCACATCGTTTGATTCTAATGCAATGTGACAAAATGTAAGAACACTGTAAATGAGAGGCAAAAGCACCAGAGATAGTGAATTAATTATAGATCGCCTAGTTTTTTTTTTTTTTTTTTTTTTTTTGGCAAGTAGATAACACCTTTGGAGGAAGAGCCCAGGTCCATTAATAACCTGACAGGACAAATGGGCAATCTCTCACATCAAGCCATTACGGCTCATTTATCAGTGACCCACACGCTTTATACAACTACAGTTAAAGTCCATGGAAGTGTGTTTAAACAAAGACAAAGGCATTACCTGCATGGAAACCCCTCGTGCTATTAAAGGCTTAGCCCTGGTGATGTGAACTGGATATTAAATATCCTTTATCTTAAATTTCCCTCTCAGCCTCGGGTAAGCCGATATCTCTCTGCGCCTCACCCTCATATTGCTCTATTGCTGTAATAAATACATAGATATCAATGGTGGTAAGTTTGTCCCCTGTCTGAAAAGATTACGTACGCCTGGCTTTAATAATATATGACGGCTTTATGTTTATGTATAAAGGAGGAGTTGCTTAAGAGAGCTTGCTTGAGGATGACCATTGTTCTGGTGACACAGCGAAGCAGTTAAGTGTACAAACGCATGGGGTAGTGCAGGCCATCTGGTGCTCCCGAGGGAGCAGCCTCACCTGTATTTGATCTCTCACTCTCTCTCTCTCACCCTGACGTTCTCTCTTGCCCTCTCTCTCTCTCTCACCTTCTGTCTCACAACTTTCTTCAAGGGAACTGTGGCTTGTGTGGAAGGCTCGTCGGGAGCTCCCTCTGGCTCCAGCTCTCTCCCTGGAGCCCATGGGGTTGATGAAATTAACCTGTGTATGGAGCTCTTTTCTCCCTCAGTGCTACGCAGCTCCTCAGAGTTGAAGATGGAGAGAGAGAGAGAGAGACTTAAAAGTGTTTCAGCTTAAACACAGCGCTTCTGTTTCGATGTCAAACCACTCTGCTCTGTTCATCTCAATTTACATTTTCCCAGAGCTCTCTCTCTCCGTGTTGCATTTTTAGCTCTAGAGAGCTCGTTCGCGAAAACAGGGATTTGAAAATGATATGGAAAATGCATTTTTCAAATATCCCACACGACCGAAGGCTGTTGATACTTATTTGTGTCAAGTGTAGCTCTCAGTAAAGCAGTAAAGTGTCAAGGCCTCTTGCCCAAATCCTATACAGTGGTGACTTTATCCATTCACTTTAAATCATCCAAATGCTCACACCCTTTTACGTCTTCCCTAACAAGCCTGACAGAAGGCAATAAATCTGAGTGGAATGATGTGCATGCCAGCTTTATCCAACTCCTTTTAGATAAGGTTTGCAAATGCTGCAGCATTCGGTACACAAACGGAGGGGTGAGTCGGTAGAAATACGAGGGACTGGCTCATAACTCTCTTATTATGAATAGCCCCAAACGAAAGGTCATGGTCATGACAACCATGTGATGGATGTCACCAGTGCCCAATTAAATCTCTCTCTAAAAAAATCGCGCCTCCCAGCATTCCAGTCCCTTATTAAATATGAAACTGCTAAATCAAAAGTTAGAGGCATGGGTGCAGTTTTCTCATCTGCTTTTGGACAAGTGCTGGCCCAGCTGTAAATTATTCATGGTGTTGATAAGAGGGTCAATAACATAACAAATCCTCCTTATTAATGTTCGTAGCGAAGCCCAAAGGTCAGTCAGTAACTTTTGCAGTGTTCAAACTTCACTTTTGCGAATGCAGTGGTGTAAATCTGTGTTTGGTGGCAAGCAAATATTAGCCAACCATAACCGCCTCCATCAGTTCTATCAGCATGCCCCGTGTCTCTCACTTGTCATGTGTGTCTATCACTGTTTCTGTTTGCTTTTTGGGTATCCAGCCTCCATGCCGCATATGTTATTCTCCGAAACACAACAGAGATGAGTAGCATACAAGATGACAGCAAAATACCTGAACAAAGGTGTGGACAACTGTTGCACACTACCTGAAATGCCAGAGCAGGGGGGTTGTATTTAAAACTTGTTACTCTCTCAGCTTGACCACATAAAACTAAGATTAATAAGCACCATAACCATTTTTTCTTTTATTTTTTTTCCATTTGTCTACCTTTTGCTGAACTTACTGTGCTTCTTTTTGCCTTGTATGGGCAGTACGGGAATATAGATGATGATAATAATAGTAATGTCATTTTGGACTGGAATCTCTGTCATTACCTGCTGTAAAGTGCTTCTAATTGATATCTCTGGAGAGATAATGATTGCAATGCCCTCCAGGAAGATATTATTACAATATTAACCTTTGTATATACTTTTATGCAGAGGACTCTGGAACATTAAGTGATCTGTAAATCTTCTATCCTAACGCTGTTACAGAAGAATGGCGTTTTGGAGGCGTGCCCTTTCGCTGATTAACTATGTCCAGGGTTTTGGTTGCCGTGGAGAAATTGATGACAGGGTGAAGCAATTTTTTTCCAGTGGTTCTGTTCTCACTGAGAAATGGTTTTTGACTGAAGAACAACCAAGATTTTGTTTGTCCTCTTGCCAGATGGGCTTATAGAGGTGGACTGCCCATGGACAGGGGCGACCAGTCCAAAAATAGGGAAAAGAGGTTATTTATGGACAGCCCCGTTGTCTCGCGGATAACTGGGACCTGCTACGTCTGAGTCCCTGCTCTTTGGCAGTGGATTGGCCTGACATTGTAGCAGCAGTGGCTGGCAGCATTCTGACAACACAGGACAAACACTATGGGAATTTTGCGGAATGACACACTGTGAAGAGGGAAGCACCACAGATGCAGCCGAGATGAGAGCTGTTTATGTATTTAATGATATTGCACTGTAAAAAAAAAAAAAAAGATTTAATGATTAAGAAGCAGAAACAGACTCGCCTGAGAGATTTTTTTAGCACTTCCACAAAGAACAACTACATATTTTCAGTTTACATACTGCAAATTAAACAAATTAATTCAGGGAATGCTTCTGCCGTGAGTGTCTGAGAGAGAGAGAGAGAGAGAGAGAGAGCGAGAGAGAGAGAGAGAGAGAGAGAGAGAGAGAGAGACTAGAGTCAGAGAGGATGGTGGTGGCAGCATCGGCAATGATTCAAACTCATGACATTGAAAACACATCCAGAATGGTATCTGTGGGTTGGGAGACTCAGAAAGCAGGAAGTTATTGTGACCACAGAGTAAGTGACCTCTGCTCATGGCTGTCTATTAGGTTTTTTTATTTTTATTTTTTTTTGCCCACAAATGTCCCGAGTCTCCTGCAGTACTGCCTATGGCCTCTAGAAAGCGCAATACTGACCATGCTGTCCAGTCTCACATTCTTTAACTGTGTAAGAAGCTTTTGAAGCTATTCTCAGCATGAGGGAGAGGCCTTCACAGCACAAACTGCTGGCTCATGTAGTATGCTAAACACTTTACTAAGTATTTTTGAAAGCGTTTTAAATTTTAAAAACTTAATCTTGCATAAACTAGAAAGAAAACACAATACACTGAAGCACTTTGTTCTTTTTTTCCCAGCATTTCATTACTTTTTTAGATTTCCTTGTCCAAGGCTGATTGATGACCTAGAAAGATTCTTCCTATTAGTTGTTTCATACTTTTGTCACAAAGTCTACAGTTTTCATGGATGACAAACATAACTGTTGAGGTGAGGGGAGATAATTTGCTGATAATTTTAGAAGTTGCTGTCACAAAGATGTGCCGTGCGGTATTTTCTTTACAAAACAGAGCATTCCTCTTTTTATTCTCGCTCTGCTATTGTTCAGCACAGCTCCTGAGCTGACATTAACCCACTAAAGCAGGCCTTTGTTCTGGGTAACTGGAGAGCATTGCTAAGTGTACACAGAGGTTGGTGTGACTGAACCACTTGTGCGGTGTGGCCGTGCCTTGCACTTTACGCTTGGCGTGATCCACAACAATAGATCATAATGGTAAAAGAGGCTAGGGCAGATAGAGCACTGAGGGTGGGGAGCGATAGCAGGTGGCATATTGGTTATTTACAGTGATTTCTCCTTTTGGAATTTATGTTACTTTTTCACACAAGATATCACCCAAAAAATGAAAATTCTGCCATCATTTACTTACACTCGTGTCATTCCAAACCCGTTCATGAGTGCTATGAGAGAAGCTCGTTCAAAGCGGCTCTCTTGTCAAGTTATCGCGTGAACGTGTGTGACTGTGAACAAGCTTCTTTTATGCACTTAGCAACACACAACGGATGTCAAAATTTTAACTGAAAAATGATTTCAATTTCTAGTTGTTTCTCACCAAAACCAATCGTATGCCTTCAGTAGACTTGGAATATGATGCACAGTCACATGGACAACTTTTATGATATGTTTGAGTCCTTTTTTAAAATAGGGCCCTTTATGTCCTTTAGCTTGAAAGTTCTGAATCTCATTGACTTACATTGTATGAACAAAAATGACTTTCTTTGGTATGATTTATTATGCAGAACACTAAAGGAGATGTTAAAATGAAAATCTATATATCTGTATTTTCAATACAATGGCAGTGAATAGTGCTTCACTTTAAAGCTTAAGAGTGCTATGTCTTAAGTGCACCGCTCTACACGCATCCTATGAGTCCTGTTATATATTTAATTTCCTGTCAAGAAACGTCGATATAAATGAAAAGACCGCATTCATACAAATTCGGTAGTGTAAATGGGCTGTATGTAATGCATTAGAAAAAAATATAAATCTGGACCATTTATGACTTATGTTCTTTTGTGCAATAACTACATCCTTAATGTAAACTATCTCCCATTTCGTCTGCCATCGTTCCAGTGCTGTGTTGTTTAGCGGTGCAATACTAAAGAGGAAGTTTGTGATTTTTTTTTCCACTCTGCGATATATGTGTTCTCTAACCCTGTCTCACTAATGGTCTTGACGGTATTAAGGGACACTGATGCTTTGCTGCTTTCCTATTGTTCATTCTTTTGTAATGTACAGGTATATTTGTTATATGTTTCTCTGTGTAATGTCTTATGTTTTATTTCTGGAAGTATTCTTGAGCTTTAAAACATAAACTTTTAATTATTATTATTATTATCATTATTATTAATCTACTGACACACAAGCCATGGTTTTAAAAGTGATTAATAGCTCTTTAGTATCATCTGCAGGTGGAATCTCCAAACTGCAAATGCAGGAACTGATTTTAGACTTTGCGCCGAGCTTAGACCTGGTTCTCAGAAGTCTTGGTGCAATTACCTGTTTTTCAGGAAAATAGCATATTTTGCTTTGTGTCACTTCAGTAACATACAATACACCCACACTTTGCACACATATTGTACAGGAGCTGCACACTGTGTTGCTAGTTCGTGGTTTTCATGCGCAGTTGGGCTATTTTGTAAATGCAGATGTGATTTAAAATACAGTACTAGTCACAGGTTGAGTTTTATGGGTGATACTTTTAAATGTACCGCAGTCGCTAAAACTTTGATGGTAAACACCAGAAAATGAAAATGCTACATCTCAGTCATGTACAATGAGACCGGAAGTACTTTTCAACTGCATGCAGCATCAAAGCATCACTGTCTTGAAGCCTGACCTGTGTTCCATTTGGGCCAGATGTCAAGATTTATAATAAATAATGATTAAAAGTTTTGTCTGTTTTTCACCTAAAGCGATAGTATTGATTCAGAATATACAGATTAAACTCTACCAAAAATTGGTATGGATTACTTTTATGCTGCCTTTATGTCCTTTTTGGAGCATGAAAGTTTGGACCCCATTGACTTACAATGTATGGACAAAAACACCTCATATACAGTCCTTAAAATATTTTTGTTTTTGTTTCACAGAAGTAAGACAGTCAGTCGAGTTTGGGAAGGCATGAGGGTGGGTAAGTTATTTTAATTTTGGAAAGATTATAGGTTAAATTAGCATTTTTATTTCACTATTTGCTTGTGACAGTTTGCAGTGAATTATACTGTCTCAGCGCATGGCCATATACTGTAGGTGAACTACAGCTGCAGTCAGTGCTTGTTAAAATAGCTGACCTAGGAAATCACTCTTAGTTGCAGTGACAAACCTTTTAGTTTGTAAACATACTGGTGTAGTCGAAGACCTCTGCAGCTATGTGAACCATTACAAGGTACATATATTTGTTGGTATGTCTCTGCTGTCACAGTGTCACAATGACCTGCCTTTTGCAGCGATTTAGCATTGCAGTTTTGCTGTAAGTAGCATTGTATGCATTCAAGCCACACTACTTAATGCAGCAGTTGTGGTCGTATCCCAGTACCTAACCATAATTTCACCATTAAACTGTAAGTGGGGGAGCAAGTAGGAGAAGACCGATGAGGTACGCATGTCCGGTGGAAGTCATTGATGGTCTGCAAGGTTCTAATTATGTGCTAATAGCCACTGAGGAGGTCATTTGGAGCCATTAGCAAGCGCCTGTAGGTAGTTAACGGCCCACAGCATAACCCAGGCTCCTTAATGCTCCCATGGAGGCCGTTAGATCGCTGTCACCAAACGGCAGATGCCTCATTATCTTGATTAGAAACCAATTGATAGGTAATAGTAAAATATGATGGCTCGCTTTCACAGAATATGGACCTTAAAGAGGAGATGCACTGTGTTTGAGCTAGGGTGAGGATGATGAGTACATGCTAAGTTTTTTTTTCTCATTATAAAATGAGAAATGAAAAGTTAAGCCTTGTGTCAAAGTTAAATAATTTGCTTTTCAGCGTTTCAAGACTAAGATTAAGAGAAGACAAAATTATAATGAAGTAGTTAAGACACTGATTAGCAAACTGAATTTTCCCATTGTTGTTCTTCTTGTTTCAGCAAACTTTCACATGAGTTACACACATATGAGTTACACACATAGAAACACACCAGTGGCTTCTTTTACTTGAGATATAAGAGTGTTAGATTCTTAAAATGGCCTGACCTGGATATTGTAAGCATGCAGTATTCATTATTAAATCCCTTATGCTCAACATTGTTAGTAATCAATTTGAGTCAGATGTTTTCATTTAGATATTTTTCTCCCAGCCAGACATTGATGCAGATGATGAAAATTAGCATTGGTCCAGTTATCACTCAGAGATATTATACACTTCTCTCAGTTCATCAACGGCGGGTGGGATTTGGAGCTGCATTCAGATGCATTGTCTAAACTGTGGCCTGGAGAGAATGGAAAACTTTCTCCCTCCTCTTTAGTCTCATGACACAGAAACGCTGAAAACTAAGAACTCAGCTCTAAATATTTGCCTCTGTAATATTTTACTAAAGCATCGTTAGACTTTTAGGTCTGCCACACATGTATTCCACCCCACCTATCAGGAGAAAGGAAAACAGTAATGGAGTTTGGAGAGCTTTATATGGCTCACATAAGGGACCAATGTATCAGATCTTGATGAGAGGATATGAAGTAAATACACCATAGCGTGTGTATTTTAGTTAGTCGATGTCATACTTTAAAGTGTAATTGATGCAGTTCTTAAGTGCAATTTTAAAAGTTTAGAGTCACAGAAGGTTCAGAAAATCAGATTGTTTGAAATTGTGCTCACTCCCTTCTCATTAAATCAGTCACTGTGATACTTTGAGAACATTTCTTCATCAAAGACCTGGAACAGATTATGCTCAGAGAAACTCAATTTAAAAAGTAATGTAGCTTTTTTTTTTTTTTTTTTTCCATATGAGAAAACCATTCAAGTGTGTTTGCATGTAGATATAAACTAGGCACAGCATTAAACCATCAGACTGGTCCTGGGTAAAATGCTTATGCAGTCATTTACTTGCTTTGACTTAAAGTGACACTCTCTCCCGATCTAGCTCTCTCTTTCTGACTGATTAGGAGTACATCAGTTGGACTTGGACATACAATAAAGAGACTAATTACTCTTTTTAATTAATTTAATAAACTTGTGAATTACCTAGACATTTACTAAAAGATACTAAATAGCTACATTCAGGGCCAAAAGTCCAAGTAGACTGAGAGAACTAACATCTTCATTTTTATTTTATTTTTTAGAATTCTGAACACTTGCGTGTCTATTAATAGAAGCCTACTCTCTTGGAAAGATACCAGACACAGTGCAGATAGGCTCATACTTAAATTCCTGTCATAAAATTTTTTTATTTTGAAAAAACTACCATACCCAACCATGACATGGTTTATCTCTTCCTGTAACTGCTTAAACCTTCAGTCATTTTTGCTGTGACTCTTGACACATTAACTGTTATAATTATGTACTGAAAATAAAATGCACAGTGTTTGCATTCACTTTGATGTCTTGAAATATTTACTTTCAATGTATATGGTCTTTGTCTAATAGTATCATCAAAACCCTGTGGGTTTACAATGTATTGCCCACAACAGCTTTTTCAATGTCAAAAATAATGTCAAGCTTAATAATGCAGTAATGCAAAAGGGGTGGCCCACTTGTCTCAACAATACTGCATGAGATATCAATGTTGTAGGCCGATACTGTTAATTAGACACACATAAACAAACTATGAATAAGAAACAATAAAACACAACAGAAATTACTTTTGATTGTTTATGTGTATGTATTAATACAGTAATTAAATGTGTATATACAGTAGCCCATATAGTCACCATTACCACTTGAGTATATGAGTAACAGTATATGTATATGTATAGTATTTTGGCACTTACAAACATGAAAGAAAAGAAACAATAAAATATACTTTTATTGACTATGTGCACAGGGGAGATTGGAGCTAGTTATCACAATGGGCTAGTTGTCACACTTTTTACTCCAGTCAATATTTCCCAGAGTAAGTTTTATAAAACATGTTTATTTATTTATTTATTTATTTATTTTTTTTTTTTTATGTCAAATTCTAAACAGGTATGTTCCTTAAGATTTTCACCATTATTGCCCTGAAAAAACCAAAACCAAAAAGATAATTGCACACATGTTGCCCTTTTGTCACACTATATGCAGTAAGTCTTAATGGATCCTGCTACTGAACAGCCTACTATACAGTGCATCTGGAAAGTATTCACAGCGCTTCACTTTTTCCACATTTTGTTATGTTACAGCCTTATTCCAAAATGGATTCAATTCATTATTTTCCTCAAAATTCTACAAACAATACCCCATAATGACAATGTGAAAGAAGTTTTTTTGAAATCTTTGCAAATTTATTAAAAATAAAAAAAGAAAAAAAAAAGAAAAAAAAATCACATAAGTATTCACAGCCTTTGCTCAATACTTTGTTGAAGCTCCTTTGGCACCAATTACAGCCTCAAGTCTTTTTTGAGTATGATGCTACAAGCTTGGCACACACATTTTTGGGCAGTTTCTCCCATTCTTCTTTGCAGGACCTCTCAAGCTCCATCAGGTTGCATGGGGAGTGTCGGTGCACAGCCATTTTCAGATCTCTCCAGTGATGTTCAATCGGGTTCAAGTCTGGGCTCTGGCTGGGCCACTCAAGGACAATCACAGAGTTGTCCTGTAGCCACTCCTTTGTTATCTTGGCTGTGTGCTTAGGGTCGTTGTCCTGTTGGAAGATGTACCTTTGCCCCAGTCTGAGGTCCAGAGTGCTCTGGAGCAGGTTTTCATCAAGGATGTCTCTGTACATTGCTGCATTCATCTCTCCCTCGATCCTGACTAGTCTCCCAGTTCCTGCCGCTTAAAAAACATCCCCACAGCATGATGCTGCCACCGCCATGCTTCACTGTAGGGATGGTATTGGCCAGGTGATGAGCGGTGCCTGGTTTCCTCCAGACATGATGCTTGCCATTTAGGCCAAAGAGTTCAATCTTTGTTTCTCATGGTCTGAGAGTCCTTCAGGTGCCTTTTGGCAAACTTCAGGCGGGCTGCCCTGTGCCTTTTACTGAGGAGTGGCTTCCGTCTGGCTGTCTGGTAGGTTCTCCTCTCTCCACAGAGAAATGCTGGAGCTCTGTCAGAGTGACCATTGGGTTATTGGTCACCTCCCTGACTAAGGCCCTTCTCCCCCGATCGCTCAGTTTGGCCAGGCGGCCAGTTCTAGGAAGAGTCCTGGTGGTTCCAAACTTCTTCCATTTACGGATGATGGAGGCCACTGTGCTCATTGGGACCTTCAATGCTGCAGACATTTTTCTGTACCCTTCCCCAGATCTGTGCCTCAATACAATCCTGTCTCAGAGGTCTGCAGACAATTCGGCTTGGTTTGTGCTCTGACATGCACTGTTAACTGTGGGACCTTATATAGACAGGTGTGTGCCTTTCCAAATCATGTCCAATCAACTGAATTTACCACAGGTGGACTCCAATCAAGTTGTAGAAACATCTCAAGGATGATCAGTGGAAACAGGATGCACCTGAGCTCAATTTTGAGTGTCATGGCAAAGGCTGTGAATACTTATGTACATGTGATTTTTTTTTCTTTTTTTTTCTTTTTTTCTTTTTAATTAATTTGCAAAGATTTCAAACAAACTTCTTTCACATTGTCATTATGGGGTATTGTTTATAGAATTTTGAGGAAAATAATGAATTTAATCCATTTCGGAATAAGGCTGTAACATAACAAAATGTGGAAAAAGTGAAGCGCTGTGAATACTTTCCGGATGCACTGTAGGCTTTGAGGAAAATGTAAACAGTGAAACAATTATGAAACAAAAAGCAATTCATGAAACACCAAAAAAGTAAAATGTTACATAAAAAATAAATAAAAATAAAAAAATAATAAAAACAAAATCTTATTATGGTTTTGGTCAACAAAAATTGCTATCCATACATTTTTATAAAATTACAATATAGTATAAAACACCTGGGACAACTTACTCCAATATTAGATTTAATATACCCTTAATTATTTATTTTTTTGGTTAATATCTAACTTCAGTAAATAGGTGATCCTCACCCAAATGAATGCCAGGGTTTTGTATGGTGTGAAACCACTGCTATAGAAACACTGTCAGGAAATAGCACAGGAGACCCAAGTGCAGAGAAAACAGAAACAACAGTTTATTAAATGCAACTGAAAGTCAATATCCAAATACGTTGGGGATGATGCAGAGAACGGCACAGCTCAGACTGCAGTGGGGAGAGGACGAGCACAATCCAGCCGAGGGACACCCAGGCGGAGACGAAGGGAGGTTGTAAACACTGGAGCACTTCCAAACACAGGAAAACCAACTGGAGAACAGAGGAACAAACTGACAGCAAACACACAAACACACCGACCGAGGCAAGCAGTTGGGAGGTGAGTGTAACTCACAAGCACACACTGGTGAAACTGGTGAAAAACAGCACAAACGATAGGGTATAAGTAGGGAGAGAAAATGAAGGACAGGTGCGCTGAATATCAACGAGCCGCACGATAAGCGTCTCCATAGAAACGCTGATCACAGAGCGACACCTGAACACACACATGAGGCAAACTCACCGGGATCGTGACATTACCCCTCCCCCACCCCTTCATAAAATGAGCTGCCTTCGAGGACCAGCCCACAATGGTCAAAATTACCGTATTGCCACAGGAGGGAGGTAGCCCGGTGACAAAGTCCATGCCAATATGGGACCAGGGTCTAGAAGGGACTGACAGCGGCTGAAGGAGCCCTGCTGGAGGGCGACCAAAGGTCTTGCAACTAGCACGAACATAGCAGGCTGAGACGTAACTACGGACATCCTGCTCTAGCGAAGGCCACCAGAATCTGTGTAAAATAAGGGCTTGCATACGAGACACCCCAGGATAGCAGGTGACATTGGAAGAGTGGCCCCACCAGAGAACGTGTGGATAGATTGACCGAGGAAAGAATAACAGATTTGCTAGGCACCCTGCAGGCATGGTGGTTGAGCAGGAAGCGGAACGGACTTTGGATTCAATTCCCAAGAAACCATGGCCACCACCCGTGAGGACGGTAGAATGGTGTCAGGGGAAGATAACAAATTATTGGCTTCAAAGCATCTGGATAAGGCGTTGGGCTTGATGTTTTTGGAGCCCGGCTGATATGACAAGACAAAATCTAAATGTCTGAAAAAGTGCCCAGCGAGCCTGTCTAGAATTCAATCGTCTAGCTTGGCAGATATACTCAAGGTTCTTGTTGTCGGTCCAGACCACAAAGGGCACCCCCGACCCCTCTAAACAGTGACACCATTCTCCCAGCGCCAACATGACCGGCAACAACTCTCGGTTACCGGTATCATAATTTCGTTTGCTAGGGGTGAGACGGTGGGAAAAGAAAGTGCAGGGGTACGTTCCCATCCGAGAGGGACCGTTGGGAGAGAACCACCCATACGCTAACCTCTGATGCATCAACCTCCACCACAAACTGATGTGACGGGTCACTTAATTAGAATCTGAGCCAAACAAAAGTTTCTTAAGTTTGGAGAATGCAGACTTAGCCTACGAGGACCAACGGAACTCAGTCTTGGTGGAGGTAAGATCCGTCAGGAGTGGTGACAGAACTGAAATCCTGCACAAATTGGCATTATGTATTGGCGAACCCCAGAAACCTCAGCAGGGCCTTGCGGGAGTATGGGGTAGGCCAATCAGAGATGATCTCACCTTGAACGAATCCATACGAATCCCCTCGTACAAGATGATGAACCCCAAGAATGGCACCAACTGCGTATGGAATGCACACTTGATGAACAAACGGTTCTCCAGAAGCCACTGTAACACCCACCTGATGTGCTGGACATGATTCTGAATATTCTGGGAGAATATCAGAATGTCATCTAAATAAACAAAGACAAACTGATCGATCATCTCCCTGAGCACATCATTAACAAGTGCTTGGAAAACAGCCGGGGCATTGGCAAAACCGAAAGGCATCACCAAGTACTCAAAATGCCCTCTAGGGGTGTTAAAGGCTGTTTTCCACTCATCCCCTTCCCATATCCGGACAAGCTGATAAGCATTGCGTAGGTCCAACCTTGTGAAGACGGTCGCTCCCTGCAAGAGATTGAAGATTGAAGACATCAATGGCAAAGGATAACGATTCTATACTGTGATGTCGTTCATTCCCAGATAGTCTATACAGGGATGAAACGACCCGTCTTTCTTCTCCACAAAGAAGAACCCCACCCCTGCCAGAGAAGAGGAAGGTCAGATGAGACCGGCTGCTAGAGACTCGTTGATGTATTTGTTCATGGCATCCCCCTCTGGAACCGAGAGTGAATAAAGATGTCCCTGAGGCGGAGAAGTGCCAGGAAGGAGTTTAATAGCGCAGTTGTACAGGCAGTGAGGAGGAAGATTCGCGGCCAGGGACTGACTGACCTCTGCCTTTAGGTCATGGTAAGCCACCAGAACCCCTGCCATGTCCATCAGTTCATCCTGCAATACAGAACAAGACAACACAGCAGAACAAAGACAATTGGACAAGCAGAAAGTACTCCAGGTAAGCACAGTGTTTCCAACTCAATCAACATGAAGATTGTGCATTACCAGCCATGGGTGTCCCAACACTAACGGTGAGGATGGCGACCTGATGAGGAAGAAGGTCAGCTGCTCTACGTGGTTGCCAGAGACTGCGAGGGTGAGAGGAACAGTGGTGTGGGTGACCTCAGCCAACATGGTGCCACTCAAGGTGCTGGCAGTGTTGGAGACTTGGAAGCGCACAGCTGGTACCTTCCAGCGCATGGCAAGGTTTACATACAGGAAATTCCCCTCGGCTCTTGAATCCAGCAGCACGGAGCAGTCCCATTGTTCGGTGCCCTGCTGCAGTCTGGCCGGGAGAAGAGACTGATGTTCAGGGGATTTGCTCATCAGAGTCAGCTCACCAGTAACCCCTTTTTTACTGGTGAGTACTGGCTTTTACTGGACAGGTGGCTGACCGATGACCAGGATGTCCACAATACAGGCACAACCTCAGGATGAGGCGCTGATGTTTCTCTTCAGGGGGCAGCCTGGTCCTACCGATCTGCATAGGCTCTGGTTCAGAAACTGACTCAGGAGGGGCACTCAACGGAACTGATGAATGTGACATGTGGGAAACCAGCGGTGGTTGACGGAGTCAACGGCAGAGTGCAAATCAATTATCCACTCCGATGGCCAGATCCACGAGGTCATCGAGCCGCAAGGGAAGATCCAAGGCATAAATCTCATTCTTGACGGAATCCACCAGCCCATGCAAAAAGCGGGCACACTGGGCCTGCTCATTCCAACCACAGGAGGCAGTGAGGGTGCGAAACCGGATAGAGTATTTGGAAACAGAGTTAGTGCCTTGCTTCAGATCGGATAACTCCCTGGCCGCTTCACTGCCCTGGGCTGATCTATCGAAGATCTTCCGGAGTTCAGAGGAGAAACCTTGAAAGGTGCGGCTACAATGATGCTCAGCATCCCACACAGCAATTCCCCACTCACGGGCTTTATAAGAAAGGAGAGTGATGACAAACGCTAACTTGGAGGCCTCAGACAGAAAGGAAGAGTGTTGGAGAGTGAAAACCAAGGAACACTTTGAGAGGAACAACCGACAGGTATCGGGCTCACCCGAATATGAAGCTGGCAGGTTCTGGACGGGCTGAGGCAGCGGGAACCTCCGCAAGTGGAGTAAAGCTTTCTGACGTGTAACCAGGATCGGGACTGCGGGGCAGGTGCAGCTGTTGGACAAGAGATGTCAGTTTGGCCATTTGCACTACCAAAGCCTCCAATGCCTGACGGGAAGCGGCGATCTGGTCTTATTGTCGCCCCAGAAGAGTCCCCAGCTGAGAAACTGCCGTATGGAGAGAGCTTTCCTCCACTGAGTCCATCACTGGCCAGTTCGTTCTGTCAGGAAAAAGCACAGGAGACCCAAGTGTGGAGAAAACAGAAACAGCAGTTTATTAAATGCAACTGAATGTCAATATCCAAATACGTTGGGGATGATGCAGAGAAAGGCACTGCTTAGACTGCAGTGGGGAGAGGATGAGCACAATCCATCCGAGGGATACCCAGGTGAAGGGAGGAGGTAAACACCGGAACACTTCCAAACACAGGAAAACCAACTGGAGAAGAGAGGAACAAACTGACAGCAAACACACAAACACACCGATCGAGGCAAGCAGTTGGGAGGTGAGTGTAACTCACAAGCACACACAATGAACTGGCGACAAACAGCACAAACGAGAGGGTATAAGTAGGGTGAGAAAATGAAGGACAGGTGTGCTGAATTTCAGCAAGCCACACGATCAACGTCTCCATAGAAACGCTGATCATGCTCACCGAGCGACACCTGAACACACACACGAGGCAGGGGAAAACACACACACAGAACAAACTGGACAAACTCACCAGGATCGTGACAAACACACATTTGTGTAATTAGACTTTTGACTCAAAACTATACTGTAGCTTTTGTGACAACTTCCCTGTGTGACAGCTAGCCCTGGTCTCCCCTACATATAAAATATTTAAGGACAATAGAAGTAAATATTAAATAAGAAAGAATGGTCTGAGCCCTCCCCCCTCCCCTCGTGCACCTGTTGCTTGCGGGCAGTGAGCAGTCACGTGACTCGAGCTGTCAGGATCTTTCGACCTTTTGATTCCTGTTACAAGTTGATATTTGCAGAGACAAAATGATCAATCTCAAATGCTGCCCTTCCAAACACACCAGACAACGTGACAATTTTACCTTATTCTATGTCTTTTCCACCAAAATCCATAAAATGGATACCAGCCAAACCAAACGCATTCACATTTGTTTGTTTGCATGAAAGCCACGAAAAAGTAAACAGGCAAGAAACACAGAGGAGAAATTCACTTCAGCAACAATACAGCTGTCCTACTTTTTCCACAACAAATGTCTCAACTAAATTTAACCCCAAGCATTTAAAAATAAATGATAAACACACTTCTGTGTGAGGACATCTCTGCCCTATATTGTTAGAAAAGTGCATGTTTAAGTCCATATGGCAACTTCCTTTTGGCCTGCTTTCCCGTCCTCATCGTGTATTGTCAGGCCTGTCACCGATAAAGAATCACTTGACTTGCTATAACAAGTTCAAAAGAAACAGAGAATCCATGAAGAATTGAGTAAAGGAACACCCCTACTGCTTTCACTATCATTCCCATAGAGAAAGCGATATTATTGATGGGATGGTTATGCTAATTTCTTTAGAGGCACAACTTTTATTTTGGAATTTGTTCAAAAAGGAATTTCATACACATCAGACTGGAAAATGCGGGCTGAATTCCTGCACGTTTAGGGGGCAGCATGGGAATCTGATTTTCATAGTGAATAATGAATGTGCTATCTTTTAAAACATGTGTTTTGTCTGGAATGAAAATAAAGAGAAGGCAAGCCTCTGCCTCAGGAGTTTAATAACGATTAATGCTCCTTTGAATAGACTAAACATCACAAACATACAGCTGCATGGTGAAGCAGAAAAAAGAAGGAAGAAATCAGCCTCTCTTAAAGTTATTACTTGAATCGTGTTAAGAATAACAGTTTTTTTCCTTGCTTAAATAATTAGGTGTCACCTCCTAGTACAAAAATCATTCACAATCAGTCTAATTGATTTAGTTTTTGTAATTAAAAGAAATCCGTCATGAAAACTTCAGATCAGTCCTGATGTTAAATAAATGAATGCATAAAAAGTGTACTTGCTACATGCATAAAGAAAATGGGACAAAATAAAATACTGTACAACAAATAAATAAATGCTAAGGGACAGTGTGAACATTGTCTGTCCTGTCTTATGTTTTTTATTTTTTTTATTTTAATGATTTATTTATATACTTTTAGATACAGATATTTTATAGTTATAATTGTATGGGCTCAACATTTCTACTCTGTGGGAAAAAACAACTGTGAAATTAGGTAGAAGTAAACTATTTTAAGTAAGTTAACTTTAAGTAATCTTATTTTGTTTAACTGACTGCTTCTTTTCCTTCTGATTTACCTGGATATGTGCAATGATTGTTCGATATCCTGAATAATCAATCAGTAGGCTAATCGATCCGTCTGCCTTCGCGCATCAGTGTCCTTTTCTTCACGACCAGTCACATGCACTTGCATTCTTTGAAACCAGTCCTACTGGATACTGTTTTTTATTATCATAACCACCGCCACCAAAGCGCACTCATAATTACAGCATAGTCATTATATAATCCCACAACAAAGAGTTTATTGAATCAGTACTTTTTTGTCAACTGCGGGGACATTGCATGTAAAATTGCATTATTCTGCCTCTCAATCTATCAAACACCATCCCCATTTAAAGCAGCATCGGCCTGAGCGCTACTGTACTGCCGCTGAAGTTCAGCCCCCAGAAAAGTTTCATGTCCTCACCGAAGTGCTACCTTTTCAGAGGACATTCTCCCGCGTCTCTAAGCGAGTGTCTCGACCGATGTCTGGACCCTTTTCCTCATTCTGTGATGAAGAGTGAGGTTGTTAGTAAGGCTACGCGCTGAGGCAATTCCATATCATATTTACAAACTGACAAGCTTCTTCATGCATTTGTTTTAAAAATGCGCTCCTGAGCGACGCGACGCGTTAGATTAGAAGAGTGTTGAGAGAAAAAAAAAAAAAAAAAAAAGCGCTTCCCATCTTGACCGCTCTCTGTTTGTATGTATGTGTGTGCGCGCGATCGTGTGCAACATAACCGGCTTATTTACATTAAATACGCCACAAGGTTACAGTGCAGATGAGCGTCATTTTATCACTCATTACTTCACTCTTACACTGACTGATGCTCGCGCGCTCTCCGCTCATCTCACTGGACTTTTTGCCGAGGATACAAGACTTCAGATAGTTTTCCCAAAAGGTAAGAACGTCTATTTTTGAATGGTATTTGTGTGTGTGTGTGTGTTTTTCCCCCGACAGTGTTGTTTAAAAGGCGACAGGCATCAAAGCCAATTACGGCGCGTCTGAATAACGGGGCTGACAATGTGAGTGAGGTTAGACAGATTTTAATAAGTGTTTACAGGGAAGTCAAGGTCAATAAAATGACATGATGGAGTGAAACCCGCCTTTGAATACCCTCGCATGGGGAAAACAGACGATAAGAGGTTATATTCTGCGCACCGGGGCTGTTTCATCAAGGGTTCGAGCTTTTTAGTCCCATCGAATGCCGCAAGACTCTCTCCGCTCTCTGCGAATGGACGACAATGGTGTGTGTCTTTTGAACGGTACAATGCATTTCACCGTCCAGATAGGGGGAGTCCGAACGGGAAGATGAGAGAAATGTCTTGTGATGCTGGGCGATCGGTATCAATGTACGCGTTTGTATTGCGAATAAACTGAGCGAAGAAAATTAAAGGCGCCTTTTCATCACTCGGGATGCGCGAGGAACAGTTGGGAAAAGGACTGAAGAGAGGACGATCATAACAGGTCCGAAGCGCGCGCGCCTCAGCAGAATAAGAAAATGACCTGCTCGGTTATATGGACATGCTTCGTTATTCAATGAAGACAAATCTTTCACAACGCATCTTGTAGCTACACGCAGGACGTCTGGATACATTTAGAGGTAAGAAGTGGCGAGATCAGGAGTGGGCTCGCGGATGGTTTTCGCTCGATTCGCTTTATAAGTCAGCAGTCAGTTTGGGCGAAATGTGTGTGTGTGTGTGTGTGTATCGTTGCAATCAGACCTTTTTGCTATATGATCGAAAAAGATGCACTATTAATTGTATTAAACTCTGTCGCGTGTTGTCACGGGATAATAAAACAGCTTCATATTGCGAGCATTTGCTGGAAGCCATTGTACACTGGTTATATGAACAAACTCTAAGTGGGGAAAAACACTCCGTTTTATTTAATTTCACTCTCATAAGCTGTACTTTATTAAGGAGGTATACAACACATTGTGCAATATTACTGCAAGCTGGACTAAAGCTTTAAAGTGATGCGCACCAGACTTATTTTTGCGACTGCTGGCCATGCACGGAGCTGTAATAAAGTTTGCTGTTTTCCAATCTCTGCTCAAACTTTCACACTTCAGCCCCGAGGGGGTTACGTTTAGGATTTCAGCAGACGTGAACACAGATCGGTTGGAGAATTAGGATCAAAGTTACCCGGTGCATGCCATGTGTCAAAACTGGTGAGATGGAAGAGCCGGTGAGACCTGCCATTTTGTGCTGTGATCGACCTCTTATGAACAGAAGCCTTATGATGGCATTCAACAACTGAGGGCTAAATGTCATATCAGACTTAAAAACCTTTTTTTTTTTTTTTTTATTTATTTATTTTTTTTAATCTGCAGAAAAATTGAGATTTTACGACTGTTGCGAACATTGTCGCTTGGGGAAATTATGTATTATGGGCTGAATTGTAAAAAAAAAGAAAAGGAAGGAAAGTTTTAGGGGTTGAAGGTTGGTAGAGAAATGCGCGCGGGAGTGCGGGAATTATTCAAGATGAAATGCATATGTAGGCATGATTTTGTGCGATTTTTTACGCGTCATATGCGCGTATCGACGCTCAATAAAATCATTACGCACGCACTGTTTTGCGCATATTTTGTAAGTTCACAAATCTCCCGAATTATAACATTTGAAACATTCCCAGGGTCAGAATTATGATAAGACACATTGCATGACCTCGGTGCTGTGTATACCAATCTATTGCGCACACTTCAGGTGCTTCTGCAGTCCGAGATAAAGTGTCTTTATAAATCTAATAAAATGAACTAGTTGTCCAGTGCCTTCAGATACAGGTGCAGATTTCTCTTGACACCTTATGAGGAGACCCAAAACTTTTACTGAAGTGAGAGTATATGACACACACACACACACACACACACACACACACACACAGACACACACACACACACACACACACACACACACACACGTTCAACTTTGACCTTATTTTTTGTTTATTTGCATCTTCCACAATGTTGAAATGAGATTACTGTTTTTTCTTTTTTTTTTTTTTTTTTTTTCTCAGATTCATTGTTCATTGAAAGAGACAAATAGCAGGCGATACAGATGTACCATCATTGTTTAACGGATATTATGTCTGTAATAGTGTCTGGGCGTAGACATTTTTGTCAGCTCTTTTCATTTTAATCTGATTTCAAATGACATTGTGATGTTGGCAAGTCGCACATTCTTTTCAGAATAAGCCTGGACATTTGAAAGGCCAACATTAACATGACCACAGATATGCTCTTTATACTCCTTTATACTAAATTAAATTAAAATCAATCAATCAATCAATAAAAAAAGTATGTTAGATTAATGTGGACAGCGAAAAGGGAAGAGAAAATAGTCATGCGTACAGAATCATGTGTTTATAATTCAGAAGCCATTGGAATTTAGGTTATTAAGTGAAATATTTGATTCATTTAACTGCAAGCATTATTTTATTTTTAGAAAAAAATATAACATTAACTATTTTTTTCAGTCTAAACTATTATTTTTGGCTGTTGTTGTGATGCAGATTAATGAACCTTATTTTAATTTTTTTTTTTACTAATTAACATAACTAATACAAATAGCCGGGGCACAAACTTTTTTTAAAATTTTGCCATCACAAGGACATATTCTACAGAAAATGTATATCTTTGAGACATATATGTATATCTTTTTATTTATTTTTTGGGAAGGAAAAATATCAAACTCGTTTAAATGCAGCGAGAGAGAGGGTGTTATGAAGACTCTTGTGAATACACTCTGCCAATGCAATAGCAGTTCGATGGGGCTAAACAGACCAAGCCAATCCTATCAAAATGTCTCCTCCCTGGTGTGTACGCTCTCATTTACATATGCGTCTTGCACTCATTTGGCAAGGAAAGTGTGTGTTGTGCGGCACAACTTGGCAGCATTCGAGAGCATTAGTGTGTCCCCAGGTCTGCGTGCTTGCCGCCGCCGTCACCGTTAACCCTGGTGTGTGGAGGTGCACTTCCCCAGCCCTCGCTATATGGCTAAGGGCTGGACAGTGCCAGTGGGTAGGAGAGACCACTTCACAGCCCCCACCCCCTCTCTCTCTCTCTCTCTCTCTCTCTCTCTCTCTCTCTCTCTCTCTCTCTCTCTAACCCTCTCTGTCTCCAGGCCTGTCAGTCTCCAGCTTAGCTGCCTGGATCTGTGCTTGAGCCTTGGAGACTTGATCAAACAGCCATTCCACACTTAAATGCCTCTCCGCTCTTTTTAATTGGAGGAAATTGTCTTCCAGATGCCCGGGCCCTAGCCAGGCAACTCTAGGGGGACGGTGTGGCAGGCAAGGCCGCAGTGTTTAGGTTTTAATTGATATGTGCTGTGGAGACACCAACACCACACCCCCATCCCGTTATCGCCCACATTCCCTTCTTCTCCAGCTCTGAAGACTAGGGTCTTTCCCTTCGTGGCTGTAGAGTGTCGCATTTATTTGTTTGGGGTTTTGTACTTTGATGCTCTTGGGTTAACAAAGTAGCTTTAGGCAGTGTTCAAGCTTGTTAGAGAACTTGATGAAGAAGGTTATGCTAACTTCAGGGAAAAGATACCAAATATATCTTTGGAAATGACAGTTAAAATCCAAATGAAAAAAAAAATAAAATTTTTGTTTTTGAAGTAGAACAAAATTTACTGAAACTAGATTTTGAAAGAATGTGATTCCATTTTTTGTTGATATGAATGGCATTGTTCTTCAAACTTATGTTCCTAATGGTTGTGTACAGTTCTGGGTGTGGTCCTATGGACTGCTATATAACTCTCTGAAAGTACATTTAGAAAAAGAGTGCCTCACATTACTCCTATGCCTGTCCTCTCCAATTGATTAAGCACATAATTCCCTGTCATTCATTATCGGGTGTGTACAGCCGAAGACACAGTTCAGCATGCCACTTTACATAATATAAATGGGAATGTTCCGTTAATGACAGATGTCAACTTTTTGTATTTAACAAATAATTATAGTGGAATAAGGACATTTCGTTATGCACATGTCACTTAGAAATGAGTGATGATTTCTAAGGCTTTTCGTAGTTGTTCGAAAGAGAGGGAGGGAGAGAGAAGAGAGGGGGTAGAGGAGTGGAAGTTTTTAAGCGGGCTAATCACAGACGTCAGTCAGTTTGTGATCTAAGAATAAAGAGTGCCCTGACAGATGAGGTGGTGACGGATGATCTTGTCTCCACTGCCTCATGCCAGGGTGCCACCAGAAGGAGCGTCTGTCTGTCTACAGAAAGAGAAAGAAGAGAGCGATGAGGGTCTTTGGTAGTACGGCTTGCTCTACTCCATCCTTAGGATCCATGAGGAAAATCTACAGTATAGATAGACTAATGGTGCTTCAAGAAATATTGAGCAATGGGAGACAAGCATACGTTACAGTTAAAGTTAGCCCGTGCGCAAATGACAGAGCTGAACAGATGTGTGTAGACGGGTTGTATCCTACAATTTTTTTTTTCTCTCCTTCTCATAATTCTCTCCTCTGGGACAGG
The DNA here is from genome assembly GCF_019703515.2 of Myxocyprinus asiaticus. Lineage (NCBI taxonomy): Eukaryota > Metazoa > Chordata > Actinopteri > Cypriniformes > Catostomidae > Myxocyprinus > Myxocyprinus asiaticus. The sequence continues at coordinate 45,653,409 of NC_059344.1, forward strand.
GAATGGGTCCCCCCCCCCAATTGCTCTCGTTTTTTTTTCATTCTCTCCCTCTCTGCTGAGCTCAGAAAGAGAGATGGAATATAGAAATGCTGTGGGATATGTGGTCGTTGGAAAGTGTTGAATCGGGGCAGGTTTATATAGCCTTGGGAAACTCAGTCAGCCTTCGGCTATGGCCTTATTCTTTTTTCAGAGAGGGACACCCAGTCACCCGCACACCCAACCACACCCCACTCCATCTGTCCTTTTTCCCTTTTTCCTCTCAAGACTGGCATCTCAACTTAGTTGAGTGCATTTATAATCTTTCAGCAGTAACCTTAATTATTTTGACTTTTAATTAATAAGAAAAAAAACAACAACAACTAATTCCTATGTGCTGTACGACACCATCTGACACGATGGCTTGTTTTTGAGTTGTGAGAAGCACAAAATGATAACTATGCCATCTCTGCAGACAGGGGCTTTACACAAACAAGCAACTTCCTGTCAATCACTGGCTGTAAGCACATGCTATTATGCTGTTTCGCATTCTAATCTGAGCTGTTAAAATAGTGGTAAATATTTGCAGTGGTGCACAGGCCCCAAAAATAGTTGCCAGATTGCTCTGATAGCTGGGTGGTCTGCGCGTATTGCAGGGCATCTCCGTTACAAGATGTCCCTAGATAATTGGGGGAGTTTAACAGCGCCTATCCTTGAACTGTTTCCAGGTCGTGACCCTGACGGGTGTGCCCCCGAGCGTGGGGGACAGCAGTCCCCTAGAGGGCGGCCTGGTTAAAATGGACGGTACTGAGAAGTAAAGAGGGACTCTGCACCTTTAATTATGATCAAGAGGTTTTCTCCAAAGGACGGAGGCGTAGCAGTTATGTTGCCTCGTAAATCTGCCTCAGATGCAGTATATTGTGTTGAACTATTACGGTACACTATTATACTGCATATTCAACTGGCTCTTCAGGACCTGATTTGCATAATTGGATCTTTAATGAAACTTGCCTTGTGGAACAAAAAAGGGGGGAAAAATGAGGAGAGAGATGAAAAAAATACATTATAGTATTATAGGCAAAGCCCAGCGAGTATTTGTAGTGGGAAGTTTCACTTGTGTAAAAAAATTTAATAAATAAATAATAAAAAGCGAGAACAAGTGAGATTATGCACACCCCGTCTTTTACCAGTATATATATATATACACACACACACATCAACAGCGGGGCTACAAATAGGATGAGAAGTACCTCTGAAAGCTGTACATACTCAGCCAGGTCTCGGGGGTTATTACTACAATAGCTGGATTTCTTTAGCCTGAGGCATTTTAGCTTCTCTGTCTGCGCTCATTCCCTCCTCTTGTTACTCAGGGAAGATGGGTCCTTTGTTGGGGAGCCCATGCCGCTCACATGTCGGAATTCCTCTGCTGCAAATATTTTGACAATTTCTAATCACCAGCAGTCAGATTTGCGCTGACTGGATTTCTCTTTTTTCCCTTCTCCCTCCTCCACTAGGGGTGCTCATATCAAATGTGAAACGAGGGGTTTCTCTTCACTACAATTGTTCTGTATTTCCACAAGAGTGTGTATGCATTTTAATACCATGTTAGTATTTACCAAAGGCACAAATAATGCTTTTGTGTATTTGCGTTTTGTATCTTTGTGCCTAATCGCCGCTGTGATTTTGCATGAGTATATTTATGTGTTTCTTTTAGAGCAGACACGTTATAATCCATAACATCTGCTTTCATCCCCTCTCTTATTTGGGACTTTGAATTGTTTTTATTGGTTAATTAAAATGCATGTGCCTTGTCTGCCTGTTCTTGAGCAGTTGAAGGTTAAAATGCTGATAGTGACCCTTTCCAACAGACGTGACAGTCATGGTTAATGAAATGTTATTTGTCCTATCTTTGAAGGACCTGGAATTTAAAAAGTGAAGGAAAGAAAATAGAAACCGAGAGCAAAAGAAATATGAAACAGAGTGAGAGAAAAAAAGGAAAAGAGGCGAGGTATTTAGCTGCACTGTAGCAGGAGTGGTTTGTATCTGGGGGGAAGAGTGTTGTTAATCAGGGAGAGAGGTTAAAAATGGATATTAGCTAAACAATGATGATTTATCACTGGAGGAGAGGGCCGAAAACACAGAGGTGACTCCACACCAGAGGCCTGAAAGTAGATCATACGTATGGCTGCGTGGTTCACAGGTGGCTATTAGCGCAATGTTGGAGAGGGGTGGCAAAGGGAGACAGAAAAAAGAGGGGGTGGGAGGGAGAGAGGGTGCGGGAAAAAAGAAGTGCCACAGCTAGTGGCGAGATGCCATTTACCCTGTATGTGCAAACGCCTCTTTCACTCACTCTCTTTTTCCCTCTCCCTCTCTCTTTTTTTCTCCTCTCTATCTCTCCACGCTCTTCACTTGGGAACTTTCAGCTGGCAGTGTGCCCCGGTCCCTGGTATCTTACAGGTAGGCTCATGTTATTTTTAATTCCCCCAATTTCCCCTGAATATGACTCTTTTATGTTTTACACACACACACACACACACACACACACACACACACACACACACACACACGCAAACACACAACAGTGTATGCATACATACACACACTTATACTGTCAAACTAACACACGGTCAGAGTGCTTGTGCTGTTGATTCTCCCGGTAATGATGTCATTGCGATAGTGGAGGAGAGCAAATGTCTCCTGATTCCTCCATTTAACGGCTGGCTGAATTGGCTGATAATGATAGCATTGGCGTCTCCAGCCTTACAGACAGATCAGACCCTGTGAATTAGCAGCTCCTAACCAGAGAGAGGGAGAGAGAGAGAGAGAGAGAGAGAGATGGCATACGGAGGGGAAAGAGGGAGCACTGGCACAGGGAAAGAGAAAGATAGAGATGTTGAAAAAGAGAGAGGGTGATGTACTTAACATATCTGTGCTTTGCTCTTGAACAGGCTGCGAGAGATCTGTGTGTGTCAGTGCTGATAACTGTCGCTTGATATCAGTCAGGGACATGACCGCCTGTTTGCAAAGCTCTTTAATGCCTTTGCACGTCTGTCCAACTACTTGGACTGAATCTTGGTCATATCAGGGCCATATCTTCTTATATCTGACTTTAAGATTAGACTAGAATAGAATAGAATTGAATGACAAGAAGCACCATTAATGAATACCCATTAAAATACTCTAAACCATTTGAAATAAACATTTTTAAATAAGCAATTTATAACTGCAAAGACACTGAGCATCATTATGAAGGTCATTTTCTTAGTGATTTATATGAGATTTTACAGGCTGAAGTATTTCTAAATATAAGTCTTGTACTCAAATGGCTCTTTGCAAATATTGAGCAAATTCAAACACCATGCAACCTAGAACTTTTAAAACATGATTTTTTTCCCTCTTTGGAAAGCTTTAAAGAAATAATTCACAAATAAATTAAAATTAGCTGATAATTTACTCACCCTCAGGCCATCCAAGATGTATATGAGTTTCTTTCTTCATCAAAGTATATAAGTATTGTTTTGTTTCTCAAAATAATCAATCGTTTGGGTTCAGAAGAAATTTAGTTGTTGACTGGAGTCGTGTGGATTATTTTGATGCACCCTAAATATGCATTTTGGACCATCGAAAAAATGGAGTACATTCACTTGTGTTGTTTAAAGGAGGAGGCCTGAAATGAAATCCTAAAAGTCTTAAATTCTGTTTTGATGAAGAATGAAACTCAGATACATCATGGATGGCCTGAGGGTGAGTAAATTATAAGCAAATTTTTATTTTTGGGTGAACTATTCTTTTAATAGTGTTTAACTGTTTTTCTGGCAATCTTAAAGTAAATAAATAGGTCCAAATGCTAATGAGCGGTCCAAGCTTTGCACACATGCCCCTCTGTGATTGTCTACCCCCACACCTCTCTATCCACACCAGCACTGCCACATCTTCAGACCTTCAGTGTCATATGAGTATAAGCAGACCTGTTTTTTGTTTTTGTTTTTTTAGAACAAATATTAAAGGAATATTCTGAGTTCAGCACAAGTTAATCTCAATTGACAGCATTTGTGGCATAATGTTGATTACCACAAAAATTTATTTCGACTTGTCCCTTCTTTTCTTTAAAAAAAGCAAAAATAGAGGTTACAGTGAGGTACTTACAATGCAAGTGAATTGGGCCAATTTTTGGAGGGTTTAAAGGCATAAATGTGAAGCTTATAATTTTATAAAAGCACTTACATTAATTCTTCTTTTCAAACGCATGTATTATTTGAGCTGTACATTTTTTAAATTGTCATTTTTACAGTCATTTTAGAGTTTTAGGGTTTGTTGACATTACATCGTCATGACAACGAAGTTGTAAAATTGGCTGTCACTTTAGACAGAAAAGGTTAGTAAGTGATTTTATCACACTAAAATCATGTTTACATGCATATTGTTTATGTCTTGTGACTATACTTTTGAAACAGTGAGTATTTTAACATTTTAAAAATTGGCCCCCATTAATTCCATTGTAAGTGCCTCACTGTAACCCCTATCTTTGTTTGTTTGTTTGTTTTTTTTGTTTTTTTTTTTCGTCAAAATTAATTTAGATAGTAATCAATATTATGCCACAAATGCTGTTGATTGAGCTTAAATTGTATTTAACCCGGAATATTCCTTTTAAGTATATAAGTATGTGTGTATCTGTTCATTTCTGTCTCAGTGGGCAAGTCCACATGCTGAAGAGAACTGGGCCAAGATCATTTCAGCAGGTCAAGAGAAAAGTTAAAGGAGACAATTTAGACAGTGCATAGAACACTTTTTTCTTAGTCTAATTGATCATTTGTTCACATTTGTAGTTCACTTGAAAACGGCTGTACTTTCACCACAGTTTTTTTTTTCTTCTCCATAATTAAACTGTGCATTTTTAAAAATGTTTTTTATATAATTATCGAAATGTGAAATTATACTTATACACAGTTTCATGCTTTTATTATGTTTTTATGAACTCTGTATACAATGTAATTTCTGTGGTTGGATCTTGGACTAAAATTATTTAGTATTAATTGCATTGTCTACTGTAGGAAATTTATATCTCCTCAATACACACACACACACACACACACACATATGTATTATATTATATATTGCTTTGTTTGTAGTAGGGTGTAACGGTATGACATTTTCACTGTATGATAACCGTCACAAAATTACAACGGTATCACGGTATTGAGGTGCATTGATAATATTATTAGCAGTTTAATATTTGGTTATGAAATATGTCTGATAAACACACAGAGAAATATTTCAGTTATAACCAATTCTTGAAATTTATTTAGGATTTATTCAACTTTAATCCTTTAACTTTTGATCTTGAACATCAGGGCACTCTCTTAATCCAACAAGATAAAAAAAAAAGAAAAGAAAACAATCAGGTAAAACAATAAAAACAAATGTTTTTTGCAACATGTACAGTAGTCAGATGATTAGAACTAAAAAAACAAACAAACAAACAAAAAAAAATAATTGTTATTTTATGATTTATGAAAATGAATAGTAATAATTTGTAATGATTATTACTCAGATTAACACTTCAGATACGCAATTGTATGCATTCAGTAATTTGTTGCGTTTGTAGATTTAGTTTAATTCTAAACGATACCTACTGAATATATATGATTAATTTGCAGTTTATTTATTGGTATCTTGTCCAGTACTGTCTATTTTCTACCACAGTTTCACTGTCAATTTCCCACATGCATATTGTCAATGTCAGTTTCCTGCACACCAAAAACCATGCACTTTGTAAATTTTGTACTATGTTTTACAAATAAAATATATTATTATTAGTATAAAACACATTGTTGGCCTACTGTTGTGCTGTAAAAGCTGAACGAGTGCTTAAATCCGTTAGCTGCATTTTTAACTGTGACAGAAAGCATAAACATAACTTTAGCCTACCTAGTCATTACAAATGGTGTAAAACTACACTGAATCTGGTGTTTTTATGAAACAGGGGGCTATAATTTATTATACTGTATACTGTATTTCCACTTACATTCATCTCCGCAAATTCCGTGGGATGGTGCTCACGGAGAAGGTGTTTAAGGTTTGAAGGGTTTCCCGCCCGAACCGATACTTTTTTGCAACAAACTTTACAGTGTGGGTAACCATCAGCATTGATGGTGCCTCGTGGGTCTTTAACATACCCAAAGTAATCCCAGACAGCGGACTTCAACCGCTTTGGTGGCGGAAATAAAGGTTCAGGCTCGGACATGTCTGTATGATGTGCTCGTGCTGCACTTCTGATGTGCTCGTGATGCGCTGTGCTCGCGACACCTGCATGTCACCTTTAAAATTGAGTGACAGTCAAATGCAACTTGTGGAAGGTGCAATTTAAAGATTTATTTTATCTCTGCAAGTTTATATGATGCTGTGTAAATGTTGCCAATTCTGACTTTAATTAAACTGATTTGGGTTTTAGAAAAGTTCTGAAAAAATCTGTCTTTATATTCATGCAATACCGTCAATGAGAAGATTTCAACGATATGATAACCATCTGTTTTAAAACTGAGGTATATTGTAGTGATGGGAAGATCGGATCATTTTACTGACTTGAATCTTTGAGTCTCATTCAGCAAAATGAACAGATCTTTATTCAGTTCATTTCGTTCATTTCATTTAAGCAGAATTAAATTAAAATGTTACATTTTCAATAGCCAAATCCCCCCCAACACGTCTACTTACGCAAACTTTGATTATAGTCCCAGTAAGGAAAAACTGATAATGCAGCCAAGGACAAATTATGAGAAACAGAAAGATTAGTTCACCTCTGGAATCTTCTTGTCCGAGTTGTTCGTTCTTTTGTCACTGCATAGCATATACGGCTGTCATGTGACAAAAGAACAAACGACTCGAGAGGTGAACTAATCATTTCTGTTTCCTGTACAGCGCCTATGCGGTTTTCACGCAACAAACGAACGGAGGTTGCGCAATGCACATGCGCGGCCAACACAAAATTAATGAATCACTCTCTGAGACTACTCGTTCTTCTGAGTCACATAAAAGATTATTTCAAAATGAACGACTCGTTCATGAACGACCCATCACTAGTATATTGTGAAACCTTGAAACCGTAGCATCCCTAGTTTGTAGAGCGTTGTCAGTCTTTTGAGGAGCGCTTTAAGCAACTCTTGCTGAAGGTGAGAGTTAAATAGTATTTACTGTTGGGAATTTGTCTTTATTTATCTGCATTAATACAGAGGTGAATTTTAAAGGGACTCTCAGAGAGAATTCCCCCGATGCTCAGCTTACTTTACCCATCTTTTAAGTCTTAAGATGTGTTCCCCCCCCCCTGCTTACGCTTACCCATAACACATCTCCCACAATCTCCGCCGATTTTCACAAACCAGCTTTTTTTCCCTCTCCCCCTTTCTTGTCTGTTACTGTTTTTGTTCTCTCGCCCGCTTTCTTTTTTCCAGTCTTGATCACAAAGTGTTGTGGTCTGTCTCTTAAGTTGCCTGTTTCATCTCTTTTGTTATGGCGTCCTTGCCAATCGTTGTAATTGGGAGAAAGCGAAGTTAAGTGAGTGAAGGAGAGAGTGTGGGGTAACTTGCCTTATTACTCTTCCCCCCTGTTTTTGTAAATAAGGCTGTCGGTATAGATCAGCCTGCGGTAATGTGGACAATACAATCCACTCCAAACCCACACGACTGGAGGCGTGCTCAGAGAGGACAACTTAGAGTTCAGTTACACTTCTGGAAGTTGTTTTGTGTTAAAGGGATAGTTCACCCAAAAAATTAAAATGCTCTCATCATTTACTCACCCTCATGCCATCACAGATATGTATGACTTTCTTTCTTCTGTAGAACACAAATTATGATTTTAGAAGAATATCTCAGATCTGTAGGTCCATACAATGCAAGTGAATGGGTGCCAAAATTTTGACGCTCCAAAAAGCACATAAAGGCATCATAAAAGTAATCCATACGACTCCAGTGTTTTTATCCATATCTTCAGAAGTGATATGATAGATGTGGGTGTGAAACAGATCAATATTTAAGTCCTTTTTTTTTTTTTTTAATTATTCTCCCTGCCCAGCAGCGGGGCGATATGCATGAAGAATGTGAATCACCAAAAACACAAGAAGAACAATGTGAAAGTGAACTGTTTCTCACCCACACCTAGCACTTTTGAAGACATTGTTTTAACCACTGGAGCCTTATGGATTGCTTATATGTTGACTTATGGAATTTGTGGAGTTTAAAAATGTTGGCACCCATTCACTTGCATTGTATGGACCAAAAGAGCTGAGGAATTCTTCTAAATATCTCCATTTGAGTTCAGCAGATGAAAGAAAGTGATGGCATAAGGGTGAGTAAATGATGAGAGAATTTTCATTTTTGGGTTAACAGCCAGCATGCTTATTTTCTTCCCAAGGTCAAGTGAACTCATATAAGAGTTACCATTTACGCTGGCATCTCCTGTGTATGTTATTAGACAAATGGGAAAATACGTTTTTGAAGTAAAAAAAAAAAAGAAAAAGAAAAAAAAAATCAGGTCTAATTTTCTTTCAACTTTAAATATCACTTGTAGTCTACGTTTAAAAATACAAAAGCACTTGTTCTGTTTCTCAACATTTCTTGGATTTTATCACACCTATGAAGATAGACAGTCAGTTTGTTTAAGGCTTGTTTCTTTTATATAAACTGTTTAGATGCAATGTCTGTGTGCTTTTTAATGTAAACATGATATTTATAATTTTTTATGAAACTGGTATTTATGGGTAGGATTTTGCTAAGATGCTTAAAGATGAATTAATTTCACGATGCTAATCAGAACATTATGGATATTGTCTGTTTCAAGAGAGCGACTTTCATAAGAAGTCGAGCCGGTGATGACATGATTTGTGCTTGGGAAGGGGCCTTTGGTCTGGTGTTGATCATTAACACGTTCTACTTTATGTGTGGCCCCCTCATCAGGCGGCTAAAAGATCATCTCTGTTTAAATTTGCATGATGATGGTACTGTGACCAGTCATCGTTAGATCAACTAACTAGAGAGGCTTAAGGTTGGGTAGAGAAGATTCATGATTCTTATCCCCCCTCGGCCCCCTCCCCCAATCACTCTCCATCGTGGGAGGTCCCCTTTAAAGTGCAAACCTCAGTCTCCCTCTCGTCCTGCATCTCCAGGAATGATGATCCGACACGATCCTGTTTTAGCACGAGCTGAATGGGGAAGCTATTGGAGATTTTCCCTTCGTTTATATATTTTTCTTCCTCTCTCTCCCCTCGGTCTCTCTTACCCCTCACTCAGCCCCGCTGATTGCCGTAGCCTCGGGGCTCTCCGGCGTACACTGCGTCCCTGTGATTATATTAATGGCCTCCCACGCTGGGTTTGGAGGCTGAGGATGGCTGGGGTAATGCGAAGCATCGTGGAGGAACAGTTAAGGAGATGGACCTCTGACCACAGGGGGTCTCGGGATCAAGGCCCAGGTGGGCCACTGCGTAGCTCCGCACTCCCTCTGGGCAGGCCACTTAACTCGCAACGCCTCAGTGAGCACCCTAACCACAGCCGTAGCAGCGAGAAAGAGAGACAGAAAGGGAAAGAGAAATGTGATGTGGGGTTTCTGTGTCTGCTGTGAAAAAGGGAAGTTATGAGTGAGACAGAACAAATCACACCCAGAGGCTTTTGGCTAAAACTCACAAAGCTGGCTAATAATTCTCCTCTGAGAAGTATTGATCTTCATTTGTTATTATGTGACTTCTAGGCACTCTTGCACGTTTATTTGTCTTCATTAGACTTGCACAGCACCTGCAGCATTGTTACTCCAAAATGGAGTGTGTGTATTTGCGTTATTGCATACGAAAATATTTGTTTGATCTCGTGGTTTGTGTCTATGTGTTAGTGCCTTTATTTGGTGGGAATTTGTTATTTCTTTTCCTCTAATTCTGGGATTTAGTGTGAAATTGCTGTGTGTGTGTGAAATGGAGTCTGTCACCATATACTGAACATATCACCTACTTACATGTTGGGTTGATATGTGCAGCACATTCCATTCATCTATCGGGAGGACACGTGTTTGGCTTGTCTGTCTATGTACAGTGGAAGCTGTGGGGGTCTGTCTCCCCTTGGCTGGACATTTGATCAAGGAACAAGAGGGGTCTGCCTGGTCCCATGCTCCTCTGTTTCATCCACTCGTCTTGGCCGCAGGATCCCTTTTTCCCCCATTTGTTGTCATGAGTAATCTCGGAAGTGATCTTAATTATGGAGGCTGGGCCAGTTTCTTTCTCTGCTGTCCAAATGCGCTTTTAATCAAACAGTGTAGTCAGTTTGTTATGTGTAAGGGGAGTTAGTCCACACCTCCAAGCCTCGAAATAGAGAGAAGAGAGCAAAAGATAGAATGATGTGAAGGATTTGAGCAGCTTGAGGGTTTGCAACTCAAACATTTTTTATTGCTATTAAAATAAGCAAACTGCATGTAGTAAACATATTTAGTATAAAAAGACAAGGTACAATTATTGGCAAAACATGAGGCACAACACTGACCCCCCCCCCCAAAAATAAACCAAAAAAAAAAAAAAACACATTTGACAGCATAAATTGTTTAGAGCTGCATTAGTGTTGCACATCCTTCAACGTTAAAACCTTATAAAGCCACTTGTCTTTAAAACTCTTTTGGATAACTCAGATCCAATGCATAAATCAGTCCAAACGTAAAAGGAAATCTGGTTGGTGATGACTTCACTTTCAAGAACAATGACATTTCTGACCAAATTGTAATGAATTGCAGCATCTGTGAGTTCTCTGACCGCTGTTAACAGGGCAACTAGTGAATATTCAACATTTGGCCCTTCTGAATCTTCAGCCCTGAAATGCAGAAATAGAAAAAAGTGGCAAAATTAGTTTATAAAACAGTTTATTAAAATCTGTTTCAAAATACACACCTACATAAAAGAATAGTTCACACAAAATTGTCATTATTTACACACTTATTCCAGACCTGTATGGAATTATTTCTTCCATGGAAGACTTTTTAATTTATTTATGTTTTAATAAATCATCTTCTTTAAAAGGATAGTTCTCCCAAAAATGAAAATTCTCTCATCATTTACTCACCCTCATGCCATCCCAGATGTGTATGACTTTCTTTCTTGAAGATTTTAGAAGAATATCTCAGATCTGTAGGTCCATACAATGCAAGTGAATGGTGACCAAAACTTTGAAGCTCCAAAAAGCACAAAAAGGCAGAATATTCAGATGTGAAAGTGAAACTTAACAGGCTTTCAGATGTAAATGTGAAAGTGGAGATTTATAGTAATAAAATATTTAAATATTGAACGGTTTCTCACCCACACTAATTATATCACTTCAGAAGACATGGATTTAACAATTGGAGTTGTATGGATTACTTTTATGCTGTTTTTAACACTTTTTGGAGCTTCAAAGTTCTGACACCCATTCACTTGCATTGTATGGCCTTACAGAGCTGAAATACTCTTATAAATATCTGTTTGTGATCTGCAGATGTCATACACATCTGGGATGGCATGAGGGTAAGTAAATAATGAAAGAATTTTCATTTTTGTATGAGGTATTCCTTTAAGCTTCAAAAATGGTTAAATGATGGTTAAAAAATGTGTGAATAAAGTAATTTACCCCGCATGTTTTGAAGAATCTTGAGGCGTCTTCTGTCAGCAGCACAGGAAGTGCACAAAGCACAGTGGTTTGACAACGTTGATCCTGAAAGTAAATTTTTAATCTAGTGTTAAATGTTGAGCATGCTGAATGTGTTATTCAGCCTAAACATTGTGAATTATTGAAAACCCTTCAGTTCCCAACCCAAATTCTTAGCTTTTGTAACCCTCACAATAGTCTGAAGATAGGAAAGCTCAGGCCCAGATGGAATCTGTAGACATTTTTTGCTATTTCCAAACAGATTTTTTGGGAAAATCTGCAGAATTTTGTGGATGGGATTTAAACATGGTAAAATGTGTTAAATGAACCTGAGAGTACTGTACTCTTAATGGTTGCTAAAAGCATCACACAGTTAGCTATTTCACAAACAACATGCAAGTGATGGGGCATTTGTAGAACATTTAAGAAATGTTGCAATTCTGCTAGAGGTCTACAACCCGACCTGGGCCCGATAGGACCCGAGATCCTGGCAGGTTTCGGGCCAGGTTCAGGTCAGTTCTTCAAGTTGGACTTCGGGTTTGGGTCGGGTTTGTAATTAATGAAAAAATAAACAGGCTTAACTTGTTTCGCACACACGCTCTCACTCACAGACACGCGTGAACGGATGAGTTAGGGGCCGTTCACACCAAATGTATTTTTGCGCATGCCTGTTCTATTTTTCCATTGTTTAAACACATGCTGGATGAATGTCTTTGACATTTGCAGCCCATCTCGCTTATTCTTCAGCGTCTCACACAGGAGCGGCACATTTTAAACACCATGTCAAGTTAAATATAACTTCAGATTTGAAAAAACGCATGTTGAGACGCCTGCGCTCTGTTTAATTCTTTGCGCTGCGTCTAGATTGTTTTTAGCACAGTTGTCACAAAGGTTCAATATTCTAAACAAGTTCAGGCTGCATAGAGGGGATTATTGCATTGTTTCATATTATTCCAGATTGTTCTGCACCAGGTGAAGTTTCAGCACATAAACGGTAAGGCAGTGTTTTTTTCCCCTTCTGCTCTAGTGTAATAAGGGGCTGCCGTGCCTTGTTAAAACTGTGTATGTTTACTGTTTCAATACTGTTACGAATGTTGCCTATATGCTTACATAAAATATAACCTATTGCAATAGTACTTGCTAGGAGAAGAAATTAGATAGTAAGCGATTTCAGGTTTGGGTCGGGTTGGGGCTTAAAATCTGATGGTATTATTCGGGCCGGGTAGGGTCGGGCCACATGGTCTCGGGGACGGGTCGGGTCGGGTTTCATTTCAAGGCCTGTGCAGACCTCTAAATTCTGCTGAGTTTTCTGCATGCACAGATTCTGTCTGGGCTTATAACATAAACATATTTTAATATAACATGTGAATATAACTTTCCAGTACACTCACCATTAAAGGGATAGTTCACCCAAAAATGAAAATTCTCTCATCATTTACTCACTCTCATGCCATCCCAAATGTGTATGACTTTCTTCTGCTGAACACAAACAAAGATTTTTAGAAGAATATCTCAGCTCTGTAGGTTAATTCAATGCAAGTGAATGGGGACCAAAACCTAAGCTCCAAAAAGTACATAAAGGCAACATAAAAGGTAATCCATATGACTCCAGTAGTTAAATCTATATCTTTTGAAGTGATCCAGTTGGTTTTATTGTGAGGATAGACCAAAATATAAATTAATTTTTTACTATAAATCTCCTTGGCGATCATGATTTCAAGCTCGATTACACTTCCTGTAGCACCATCTAGTGCTGTACAAATGCATTAAGCACCAGGAAGTGTAATCGAGCTTGAAATCATGATTGTGCTTAGAGATTGCAATGGCAAGATGTACAGTGAAAAAGGGGTTTTATTTTGGTCTGTTCTCACCCAAAACCAACTGGATCACCTCAGAAGACATTGATTAAACCACTCGAGTCAAATGGATTACTTTTATCAAGGGTTGCCAACTGTCCCGTGTTAGCCGGGACGTCCCATATTTTGACGGAAATGAAGAAGATGTCCCATACGGGAAGCCTATTGTCATGTATTTCATCAGGAAGACGCTTGAGCGGGACCCTGATCAGATGGCGAAATGCCCCGTATTGAATCAACAAAATGTTCAAAGGGGCTCAAGCGTCCTGTATTCATGTGACAAAAAGTTGGCAACCCTACTTTTATCAACTATCATACACTTGAATTGAACGGACCAACAGAGCTGAAATATTCTTTTAAAAATCTTCATTTGTGTAAAGAAAGTCATACACATCTTGAATGGCATACGTCAAGAATGGCAGGAGGGTGAGTAAATCATGAGAGCATTTTTGGGTGAATTAATCTATACGACTCCAGTGGTTAAATATATATCTTCTGAAGTGATAGTTAAAAAAGGACTTAAATATTGATCTGTTTCTCACCCACACCCATCATATCGCTTCTGAAGACATGGATTAAACCACTGGAGTCGTATGGATTACTTTTATGCTGCCTTTATGTGCTTTTTGGAGTTTTAAAATTTTGGTATCCTTTCACTTGCATTGTATGGACCGTCAGAGCTGAGATATTCTTCTAAAAATCTTGTGTACAGGAGAGAAAAGTCTATAAGTCTATCTATAAGTTAGGGACAGGCTCAAATTATTCTGTGTAAAATCAAGGTCTGTTGAACCACAGAACAATATTAAACAACTAAGACCATAATACCTTTAGGTAACAATTCAAGAGAATCTCAGCAAGTTCACCAGAAGTCTTTTCTGACTTCAATGTCTTCTGACGAGATATAAAGTCATCAGCGAAGACTGTGCCGATCAAGTTCTGCATACGTGTGTTTGGTCGATTCTGGTTTGTAAAGCGCTACTCAGCAAACACCTGAAACAGAGAGATAAGAAAGGCTAGTACATTCTCAATGGATTGAAAGACATCCCTACAAATGATCAAACTTGTGCATGTACACAGTTTGTGTTGCCTATTTAGATCAAATAAAGACATATGGCTATTTTACAGTAAACACACACACACACACACACGTTACTTACTTCGGAAACTTGTACCATGCAAACAACAAAATACATCCACCTTGTTCAAACTAGGTGGGAAACAATCCAAACAAGTGCTTTAAGCTCTCAGTATTATTTAGAATGGGGAGAAAAATGAATAGCATATAAGTCTATCAGTTAAATTACACAACAGAAACCTTAAAAAAAAAAAAAAAAAAAAAAAAAAAGAAAGAAATAATAATCTAAAGAATCACAGCCTAACTCCACTAAACAAAAAATTCCTCAATATTAAAATGCTTGTAAAATGTAGAAATTCTACCTCTGTTGATACACCGAGGAGCTGCTTAGTTAAGCACGCGGCGCATCATTTAAAATACTATCCTGTAGATGGACAAAACAAATGCTCTTTAGATAACTGTTTTTGTTTGTTTTGTATTCTATACATACTAAAATATCATCATTAAACTGAAGAGGTTACTTAAGTTACCTAAACTTGCTGTATGTTTAGGTACTGTTTGGGATATTTATGTAAATGCATCTAAATTTAATATTGTGTAGTTACCATATTACAAAAATAATAACAGAAGTTATGATTGAACTTGAGATTACTTTTGAATCCACTCGGACAGCAGCGAACGTCTTGATGGAGGAAATGTGCATGCTTAGAGACAGCATCCAATCATAAGCATGTGTTTGAACAGTCGTAGATTCCTTCTCCAAAAGAAAAGTCCTCTAATTAGAAGCTACATGCATGTAAACCTTAAATACATGCAAACCGATTTTTTCACATATATAAATAAGTAGATATTATGTCCAAATTAATATGAACAACAATAAAGTTGTCTGTTCCAGCTCAATATTTTAATGTTTTTAATGTTGCTTTGCACATCACATAAAAATGTTAATTGATTCTTTCAATACACAGTAAGTTCATTTTGTTAATTCAGGTCAAATCCTTTTTAATTG
This sequence comes from Myxocyprinus asiaticus, assembly GCF_019703515.2. Lineage (NCBI taxonomy): Eukaryota > Metazoa > Chordata > Actinopteri > Cypriniformes > Catostomidae > Myxocyprinus > Myxocyprinus asiaticus. The sequence goes on from NC_059344.1 coordinate 45,668,967, forward strand.
CCGTTATATGTTGTATTTTGCAATGATAGTGATAGGGAATGTAGCGATGGGTAATTTATGCTTGATTTACATGTCATATAAATTTAAGGAAGCGTAAAACACAGTAATTAACTTTTTTAATTTAACTCTATGGTTTTACACAGGTTTTTATAACACTTATTTAACAATAAAATCTTTAAATTAATACAAATGTAGTGATAAAGTGAAAGTCAAAATCTGATATTATTAACAGCATTTTAATGTATTTGACAGTGATATATTGCCGTAACAAAAGCAATTTTTTGTACAATTAGAGCAAACGATGCTGCTTTTGTCAATAAAGTATACTTTATTTTTACGGTTAGTTTTGTTAAAATTGTCATTTAAAAGCTGTTAAAAAATTGATATTTAATATATTCCATTTATACAGAATTTTTTTTTTTTTTTTTTTTTTTTTGTTAAATCATGTGACACATTTCAATAAACAGTTTAATTTTGTAATTGTAATAAAATGTTCCTGTCATTTTGAAATACAGGGAAATTTTTTTAAAATTTATTGGTAAAAACAAACAAACAAACAAAAAAATAATAAAACAAATTAATAAATACAAATAATGTATATATATTTTTACAGTGTATCCTAAAGGTCAAAGGGCAGCACTCTTTGCACAATGTTAAGGTTTCATGGTGGCCAGCCTTACAAATAAAGGATGAATGCTAAGTGTGAATGTGAATTCTTCAGTAGCATGTGTCTGGATCTCAGGTATGCTTTATCCAAATATGTCTATCTTATTATTTATTTATTTATTTATTTGAAAATGTTTTTCAGTTTTTCATCTTTGTTGTCTGGATTTGCTCAGTGTGTGTCTGTGTACATATGTCCTAGGTTGCATTACATTTATATTATTAGTAATGCTGTCATTCGATTAATTTTTTTTATATACATGAAGATATGTTGTTTAATTAATCAAATCACAAATAATTCTATCAATATTTGCTAGTGATATTTAAAAAATAATTCAGAGACATTGCATTATTATGCCAGATGAATAGAATATTTAATAGACATTACAAAAGTATTTATTTATTATTAATTATAAATATTAATAATGCATATATGAATAGTATATTCAGATTTTAAGATTCAAATGTATTGCATTATTGTGGCAGACAAGAAAAGCTTTGCATAGACAATACAAAAAGTGGCTTTAGAAATATTCTTTAGAAGAAGATATTATGTTTTTATTTCCAAATAATTGCACATAAGCTTAGAGCAGACAGCAATCCATTTTGCAGTTGAGTTTATCAATCTGTCCTGTTCACACAGAAAGTGTTTTTACATTCCGTCTGTGCTATTTTTAATTGTTGATTTATGTACATATGCATCAGACGGACGCATTTGAAGCATCTCACTAGTTTTCGTCATCATAAATGCTGCATTTTAAAGATGCTGTGTCAGGTTAAAAGTAATTAAAACTTTGAAAATCGCGAGATCCTTTCATTTCGTTGTGCCTCCTGTTGAACTCAACTGTTGAACACATCCTCTCGATCTGTGGCTATGCTGCTTATGAGGTTTATTTGTTTGTATTTCAGGCTTGAATTTCTCAGATGGTAGGAAAGTACAAACTTTTATTACGGAATTTACGTGCGGATAAGTGCATGATTAATTGTATTATTTTTTTCATTGCATTATTTTTTACATAATTAATCACACTAAATTAACATGTTAAATCAACAGACCTAGTTTTATTTCTAGATCATTGAACATACTTTTATCACTACTGTCAATAGCATAGTCTATTTTGCAATCACATCAATCCTTGGTAGATTTAGGGGCCGTTCAATCAGAACTCGTGCTTAGGTTCTTCTGCACTAATTATTTGTCTGTGCACACATGCATCAGACAGTTGTCTTTGGCCGTTGCATCATGTCTCACTGTTTTTCAGCATGTTGCACCATGAGTGCTGCTTTTTTTATAAAATGCTGTGTCACGTTAAAAGTAGTTATAAAAAAAATACAAATAAATAAAACACGTCTCGAGACCTCTACATCATTCTTTGCATCCTGCTCTTGGTAAGTGTTGTATTGCAATTCATGAAACATGATTAAATGCTTAAATTTTTTTATTACTTTTTTATAATCATTTGAAAGTGGTATAATTTTACAAGTATAATTCATTACTTAATTAAACATGTTAAATTGAAAATTATTTTCATCAGCTTATTTTTTATTTTATTTTTTTATAAAAAGGTGTGCATATTATGTAAGTGCCAATTACCGGCATTGGAAATTAGAACAAGTGAAGTTCCAAAGAGCCAAAGAGAACCCCAAGAAAATAAAAGTAAGCCTACACCAATTGAAAATACACTCCTACTGTCTAGATCAGATCACTACAGATGAATCCCTGAAGCTAAGTTGACTTAATGGCTACAGAACAAATTCAATTGTGTACTTGTGCAAGTGTGTATATTATACCAGAAACTAAAGCAAGTAAGTTCACACAGGGGCAGATTTGGATAAGAATCAGTTGATTTGCAGCAGGGCATCTAGATTCTCTCATTAGGTATGCATGGTGGTATTCCCACATCTTGTCTCTATATTATTAAAAGTAGTTTGCCCATAGGCTGCCTCTGTGCTGAAGGAAGTTGGACAGATGGCCATATTTTTTTAATAGATCACAATCATATCTAAAGAATGGCAGAGAATGAGAGAAACGGATAGCCGTACCTCTCTTTCACTGGCTGCTGGATTCATTTTCATTAAATAGACTCTAAGACTAATACAACATTTACTGACTTCTTGCTGTGGATGACAAGCTAATTTGGTGTTTATTCCTTTTTATGTCACATTATATAGCAGTTATAAAGGTCATTTAAATAGTGTGTGTGTCGCAAACTCTTTTTAATCTTACAAACCCTCCTTAGCCTTTTTGTGCTTGACTGAAAGTTACTCATAACAGGATGTTTAAGAGAGAGGGAGGGAGAGATTATGTCTGTGTGGTTGCACTATTTCTTGATGTAAATGCTATGTTAGGCAGCCATTGTCTCCTGGGTAAAGAATGATAGTTGAAATACCTACCATCTCTCCCTTGGTGCTCCAAATGCTCGCCTTTGAAGTTTTTATAATCCATCTGTCACCTTGGAGCAGGGAGGGCACATGTTCTGTACTGCTCAATTATAGAATTTTCCTTTTTGCCAGCCACATTGAGAAAAAAAACTAATATTGTGGATGACCCAGAGAGAAAGAGATAAAAACAAAATTGTATTTTATTCAATTTGTCTCTTCTGTCACTTTTCTATGCTGTCCCCCCCCCCCCCCCACTAACACACACACACACACACACACACACACACACACACACACACACACACACACACAAAACAGAGTATTTGTTGATGGTGCAATGCTTAAAAATGCTTCCTACTGTTACAATTGTAAGGAATTTGACTGCATGCTTATTGTTTGAAGTGGCCTGATTTTGAACAATCTGTTCAAAATGGCAAAATTGTGTTTTCTGTGCTAACATTTAAATTAATCATTTAATCAAACTTTATTCATCTAAATATTTATTTGATGTGGGGACACACTTGTAGTGGTTGAGAAAAGAAAGAATGATGTGTGTGTGAGTGGGATATCCCATGCAGAATGGAGCAGAGAGGCTGGTCAACACACATCCCAATGAAGTCTGTCGCAGTGCATGGTGGTAAAATCATTTTTAATTAATGCAGCACAGGCTTGCAGAGTTATAATGGCATTTAGAGAATGCACACACACACACACACACACACACACACACACGCACACATGTTGGTGCAGCTATCCTTATGAGGACTCTCCATAGACATAATGATTTTTATACTGTACGAACTATAGATTTTATCTGACGTTTATATTTTGACGTTTTTATAAAAAGTTTCTGCTTTTTTACATTTTCAAAAAAAAACATCATTTAGTATGATTTTTTAAGCTATTTGAATTATGGGGACACTAGAAATGTCATCATAAACCACATTTATAGCATAATACCCTTGTAATTACCAGTTTGTAACCTAAAAACTATTTCCTAAACCTGCCCCCCCCCCCCCACCACAAACACACACAAAGATACATAGAGAGAGTCAACCAAAGGAACCAAAAACTTCAGATAATGTTTCTTAAAGAGCAGAAAAAGAAAAAAGCAGTTGAAAATCAGAGATCTGAAGAATTATTTTACACAGTGAGACAAAAAAGCCTTTTACCTTTTACTTTTTACATTACTGTTAGATCTCTTTGATTCTCGCGTTATCTGATGTGAACAGAAAAACATGACGAGAGAAATAGTAAGATGAAAGATTGTGGGAGGCAATGAAAAGAAATTTTTTACGTTCCTTTGTTGTCTTTGAATCATCAATATTTGGGATGTAATTGTTTTGTTGGCATTATATATCTTCATTTACAATGGAACAACACGCAGTCTTTTTTCTGGCTAAATAAAAGCAGCACCCATCTGCCTCTAGAGCGGCTCCAGCCTCCTGCTCATTGCAAAAATAATGCACGTCCTAATGACTTCCACATATTTGGAAATCTCCCTTTTGAAATGGTCTTGGCAGATTATTTGCAGGTACTTGAGTTGCATCTGTTTGCAATTTTGCAAATGTGGAAGACTTTAATATGGTACTCTTGTTTTGGAATGATAGGGGCTATTCTAATCCAAGGGTAGCACTGGCTGTCACTGGACAAAAAGTATCTTTTCTTGTATCGAAAGAAGGCGAGAAGTGGGAGATGTGACATGCAGCGTCCAAGTCAAGGTTAAGGTTTTGCACTAGGAAGTGGCTCAGGTACACTTGTTTCTTGATTTTGGGGTTGTTTTGGGATGAGTTGCTGAGGGAGAGAACAAGAAAGGGAGGACATGTGAGCCAAGCTGGAATCATTGTGACTTCATTCCTTGTTTGTTCTACCATGTGGCAAGCAGCTGACCAGCCTAAGTCAGGAGTGTCCAAACTTTTTCAGTTGGGGGCCAAATGCAGAAAAAAATAAGGTATTGTGGGCTGCATCGCTGTAATAATAATAATAATAATAATAATAATAAAAATGTCTAGAAGCTATTAGATTGCCACTATGCATAATCTTTATATTGTACGCTTAATATTATGCAAGTTTTAATCATAATTTGTGCTCTATGGTATGCTTGTATAGGCCCTACATGTAAATAAGGATAGGGTATTTCACTCACAAAGAATTCTTATAATGTCTTATACAAAATATTATACTAATTTATTCACATTTTCTTCTTTCTGACATCCATTCAGTGGCACTGCAAAGAACATATAGATCTGCTACTGAGTGTTGGGTGTGACCCATCATTATAATCAGAATCAGATGTCATTTTATCACTTTATGAAGTGATGCAAGAAATTACTCTTTATTTTTCAAGGAATCACTCTTTATAGCTATACAATTATAACTTCTGTTCTGTTGTTACTTGTGTTACAAATACGATTTTAATTTGATCAAAATTATCGCGCTTCATTTTATTTTGTAGATGTGCATGTGCAGGCTGAGTATACGCATCAGGCACAGATGTGCAAGTGTTTTAAGCGCTCTCTTCCACAGGATGTCCTCACTCAAATGGTGCTGGGAAGCCTGTAAATAATTTTCTTGTTTCAATGAAATATCAGAACAAACCAATTAATTACAGAATACTTCCCAGTGCTACAGAGGATGTTCTGGAAGAGTAGAGGTAATGGGAGATTTTAACAAGAACAAGTCCATGAGTGAATCATTCTTTCTGCGGGGTGCTTCATCCTTGGTAATAAGGAGTATTCCAAACTCCTGTTGAACTCTTCCAGTGGATGAAGCTGGTGATGACACAGAACGCACTAGCGGAGATGGTGTGCTGTGAATAGCGGCTGCACATGATAGCGACATCCAGTTCCCAGAATATGAATTTCTTATAATTTCTCCACAGCGGGCCTAATACTGTTCTATTTCTAAAGTCTCTCGCCGGCTGCATTGGAGCAGTCGGAGGGCCGCAGATGGCACGTGGGCCGGACTTTGGACACCCCTGGCCTAAGCTATTTGATTCTTTCTCTATTTCCCTCTCCCTGTCTTACTTTCAAATATAAACTCTGCTATCTGTTCCACTTTCCCAGCCTGTGCACCTGTGAATTCTCTCTCTGTGTCTCTGTCTTGCTCTCTTACCCAGCAGATTGCAATTGTATAGGTGGTTACAATTACATTCATTACAGATTTCATCAACAGTGTTTATTCAGACTGACGAAAAATGAAAAGGCGAACTTTTAACTCCTTTGTTCTGTTTTCCCTCCCTCCCTCCCTCTCTCTTGAATTTTTGGAGAGGTTTTGTTTTATTAGGAGTGAGGGGCAGGCGATGCCAGACAGGGAATTATGTTGAAAGTGTATGCCTTGCAACTTTTCCCCCTGTTGGAAATGTTTATTTGAACAGTAAGCTCATGATTTGAATATTTGTAATCCATGCTTAAATTTACAGGCCAGATGAACTTTTTGGCACAGAATCGCTACCATAAGTAGGATTTTCTCAAAAGCTTTACAAAATTTTAAGCCATTTGCATGGCTTATCTAATTTAGAGGGAGGGGGGACGCCTCTCCCTCCTATTATTTTCATACCTCTGAAAAAGAACATTGTTCGACTCTTAATGTATATGCATACCTCTGCCGGCAGTCTATGGTGACCAACACTGAAAGAACTTAGTGGGAGACAAAGGGAAACAGGGAGCAAGGGAAAGAGGAATACATAAATACATGGAGAGAAGGGGAAATGTATGCAGTGGCCTGGGTGCTGGAGTGCTTTTTCACTATGTTCAATTCAAATGAGTTTACTAGGTATTGACTTCTAGTGCAGGGAGAGGCCACCCATCTCGTAGGCTGGGCAGCCTTCGCGGCGCTGCATGCTTTCTTAAATGATGCTAATCAGTCCGGTGGGGCCTGGCCTCTGTCCACCATCAGTTTTTCTATAATTCAGATGTGTTGAGAACCTTAAATTAAACATGTCTGCGTGTGCGCTGTGAATGCAAGTGCTGAGATATGTGTGTGCGTGCATCAGGGGCAAGGAAAACCAAATGAGCAGATAGGGGAAATTGCTGAATCTCTGGCTTTCTCTTGGTCATGTTGAGGGTGAATGTCAACATGATTTAGCTGCCGCCCCGTCTGCTGACTGACTCCAGCTCAGCATCTTTTTCACAGGTTTCACGCACAATCTGAGGTTTGGCGTTTTGATTTCTTGTATATGGGGAGGTGTGTATGCCAGCAGATATGTCAACCTGGTTTCATAAAATAACGTTATTATACCTACATTTTTGCTAAATTTATTTGCAGGGCTCGTTGTACATATTGCGACATATTTCTGGTGAAATAAACACTAGAGGCACTACAACAACAATGACTTTTACTCACTTTCACGCAAATCATTTTCAAAGTAAAACGGCAGAGTATCAGTTCATAAACGCTTACTTCTCACACAATGCTATCTTATGATAGCAAAACCCTTTTACTGTAGCACATGACTTGTTTGCATAGCCAGCTACATTTACAAGCTTGTTGAAGCACATTCAAATTGCACTGATTGAGCGACTAGGGTACGAATCCTGAAGCGTATGCGAGTCGAGACGTGAGATGAAAATGTCATAGAAGCACCACAAAATGACGTGGTTTCTTCAGCAATCATGTTTTTCATCTCACATTTGCTATTTATAATACTATTGTGTAGGTTTAAGCATCTAACCTTAATAACCTCATCTGTTTGGGAGTATATGTAACTAACTTTTAGCACCCCTCAGTGAACATTTCACTTTGAAATTGCCACGAGACATGTATTGAACAATATTATGTCATTTTGCAAAAATGTTGCCACAGTCACATCAGTTCCATGATCAGACTGAGATATGTTTATAAGAGTAATCGTTTATGTGTAGCTGTAAGTGTTTATCTTATTTATTATGTGTTCATTGCGTATTGTGGCTATACATGTGTATACGTGTGCGTCTGTAGACAGCAGTTGGACGAACAGCTAACTCTATGGTGTAGCCGTTGCTCTTGTTTCGGCTTGGCTCTCAGTGGTGTGAAAAAGCTCCTCTTTGAGGGCATTATATAGATTAATGGTTTGGGCCAAGGGCTCCCGGGAGGCCTAGCGTGAAGCCTTGGACTCGACTGGGATGGAAGGGGGAGCTCTGAGAGTGGAGCCCCGGCCTGCTGAAAGCAAACACAGGCTTCTGGTCTGGATCTGGAAGGATGGAGTCAGAGCATCATCTGCTCCAAGCTGCTCATTATATCAGCACGACCCTCTTGTCCTTAGCCAACAGACACACACACGCACACACACACACCCACACACACACACTTAGTCACTTGTTAATAGCACAGTCCACTTGTACATATTTTCACATTTGGTACCCAAATTCCTCAACACGTAAGCACCCACACACGTCACAGAGAAACACATGCCTGATGACGTTTATAAATGCTCTCATTTACGAGGAAAACACTTCTGTGTCCCGACCTGCCTGCAGAATAGGAGACTTTCACCTTGTAATATCCTAGACAGATACCAGTCAAGAGTAGGTGTGAGTATTAAATGTATGATGTATTTATTATGTGTAATGTACAATGTAA